>NC_059177.1:16511919-17761919 GCF_019923935.1 Bubalus bubalis | reverse complement strand
GCTACTGCAAATCTTTGCATTCACTTGTACTGTAACAGCATAAACCGGCCCACAGTTCCCACCCGGGACACCCTACCCCTGCCCCAGGAAACCACCAGTGACTGCTGGCATTAGGAGGGTGGCTCCAATAAAGGGTTTCGGTTGCATCTGGAGAAGGCTGTTTTTCATCTGTCCACTATGTGGGCACATGCCCTGATCAGCTCCAAAAATATGTTTCACTGCCCTGAGAAGCAGAAGGGTCAAGCTGGCTAACCCGTCTCTCAGCCAAATGCAAGAACCAGAGTTTGGTTTCTCCTGGGATTCTTGTTCGCTGGGTATCTGCTCCCACTGTGCTTCTGGGGAGATTATTCCCCATCGACTTCTGTTGCCCCTGGGCCAGCCAGAGGTTACTCACAGAAGGAAATGGCCCCTGGGCACCACTGAAAGCAGGGCCTGGGTTCAAACCTCCCTTTTGGCTCAGATGCTGAGCCCCTGGCATCGCCTCCTGGCATGTACACCCTCAGCCCCAAGGGATGTGATGAGGGCATACGGTCCAATTTGTTCACATGTGGCCCAAATACAAGGCAATGGAAAAGGCATGGTCCATCTCCTGCCCACCTAGCCTCAGCAGGAAAAAAAAATCAGAAAACCAGAAATCTTTCATTCTTTAGGGATGCTTTCCCCAAGTGTGTTATCTAGAACTAAGTCCTCAAAAAATGCAGGGGGCAGCTTTTACACTTAAATTTGTTTGGAAAATGTATTATATTTCTCTCAGAGATTTTCAATAGACGTTAGAATGTTAAAGGCTCTGACAAGTCCTGCAGTAAAGAAAGCTATTTAGGCTCCAATCCTATTTGATCCCCCCGCCCCCCCCTTTTTTTCCCATGCAACACCTATAAGTCTCATGAAATTCAGGTTCCAAAGTACTTTTCATGTTTTCAGAGGTACCACCTCACTGGCATCTGGCCATGAGCCCAAGGGACCTGGGGGTGATGTGGTGGAGGGGGCCACACCTGCAAGGGAGGCAGGGCAGAAGCAGCCTCCATTCTATCCTTGCCTCTCCTCCTAGTTGGTCTCAACTTTATCGTCCACGAAATGATCTCTAAAGTCCATTTTAGCTCTTTTTACCTGCTTTTGTTTTTTCGAGTATCTTAGTATGAAAATTTCAAACACAGAGGAATGTTGAAAATGTCAGCTGCGAACAACTATCTACCCACCATCTAGGCTCTAGAATTCACATTTTACTGCTCCGCCTTCAACACGTTCCTACTCATCTTTCACCTGCCAATCTCCCCTTTCTTTTGCATTTTTAAAGAAGCTGCAGATATCGGTATATTTTGTTCTTAAACACTCATCGTCATCCCTTACTTTTTGCAAACAAGAAAGTCACTGTCCAGAGGCCAGACTTGTCAAAAGGTGCACAGCCAGTCACTTTCATGCTGTGGTTCCAGCCCACTGCTCTCTGCTCAAGGGCCCTGCACATTCTCAAGTGGACTCACAGCCTAGGCTCCTCCTGCTGAAAGGTTTAAAGCAAGTACCCCTTACACCCCCTCGAAGGGCCTGCCCCTCAGACATCTCTCACATTGTTGGGCCAACCATTTCAGACTTGGAGTCTTGGGTTATGCAGAGATTTTTGACCATCTTGGCATTTACTGTGACCTAACTTGATCCTGACTCCAATTTTTCAAGCTCACTCTCCTTCTCTAAGGGCCAGACTATGACGGGAGTCATTCCTTCTGTGACCCCACCTGAAAAGCAGCAGTCAGAACAGCGTACTAGGGGTATGATGAGAACGGGCCAGAGAAGGGGGTGGCATTCCACTCTCATACACTACATCTGGCTCATGAGGTATTCTTGCTTAAGATACAGGTTGTGATTCAGTAGTGGAGACCAGGAATGACCACAAACCCATTTGTGATTCTGCAGGTAGCTCCCATATCCCATTTGAAGAAAGATATGCCTTAAGCTTCCTTCAAGATGACAATCTAGACTCCCATAATGTCCAGAGTTAGATGGTGGGTGTGGCTACATCATACAAGAGGTTTGTGTATGGGTCTTAGAGCATCTTCCAACAGAACTCTGCTAAATGAGAGAAGCTGTGAACCAAGAGACTGGGATCAGGTCTCCTGCTGACCCCCACCCCTGCCCCCAGCACCTGCCACAGCCCAGATGCGCCTGTGTCACAACCAGACAGATTATGCAGATTCAAGGGAAGCCCAGCAAGGGAACTGAAGTCTGCAAGCCTCCAGATATGGTCACTGTTCTCAAGAGAAAGAAAGAGGGCAAAGCAATAAATGGAAAAATATATTTATTAAGTGCACCTTTTATAGAGCATTGTCGGGTACATCATTCACCAACTAGTGCAGACAGGAGATAGCATAGAAATTCACCAAGTAGAACAAAATCAAGGAATTCACATTTTGCACTTAGGGGCATTTCACTGCAATTAAATACAAAAGGTTACGCATTTTGAAACCAGGATCTTCTTAAAAGGCAGCCTCCAGCAGTCACATCCTGTAGAGCCATCCCCCAAGAAGACCAAATAGTGTGACAGATTTCTTTTCAGCACGTAAAGAAATAAGGCTCAGGGTCTTCAGGTGTTTGCATTTCACTTTTCAACATGAGAACAATGAAACATTCCAGAAGAAAATCTTCATGCTCCAATTTATCGGCACCTCCAGGTACCGATAGGTGCGTTAGGTTTGTAAACAGTCCTGAAACTGCAGGCAAAGATGGCTGGAGGACCTCAGGCATTGGGTCTGGAGGAAGACAGAGACAAGGGACCGCTAATTGCCTTCTTCCAGGCTTGGGTTGGGGAAACAACAACCAATTGTGAAAATATTCTCCAGGAATGTTGGGAGGGGAGAGGTGCGTAGCCAGTGGTGCTGCTGAAAGTCAAACGTCACTGATCGGCTATAAAACAGACTCCTGTGTCATAATGAGAACCAAGATTCCAACCAGAGCCTTCACAGCAAGAGAATGAGGAAAGTGTCCCAGCTGGTTCTGATGCCCAAGAACCTTGCAGCTCCAGGGTTCTTGGCAAGGTTATGCCTGTGGTCAGAAAAATCAACTGAGTTGCTGTCTCCTTGATCCCCAGTGGCCTCTGGTGGCTGCTAGGATGGTAACTTCCCTAGTTGACAGCAGAGACTGGGCCATTTCCGGCTGGCGAGCAAAGAGGCTCAAATGCTGACAGGCCCCGCCGTCACTGCATTTGCACCCACGCAGCCCTGGTGTTCTTGAGGTGGGCACGGAGACCCCAAATCGGCATCCAGTTAGCTCCCCAGCCAGGACGGGCTGGTGTCGACACTAGGGCCTGTCCCAGCAACACCGCACTGCCTCTGGGCTCAAAGCCGACACTGTCCTCTGTCTTCAGTTAGCACTGAAGATCTTGTCCTAAACAGTGGGGCTCTGAACACTGGCATTTCAGTGCATGCTTCTCTTCTCCCTGAACATCAAGATCCTGCTGGCTCATTCTACTGTGTGTGAGTGTGTTTGTGTGTGTATGTGTGTATGCAATGCAGTCTAGAGTGAGAAAAGGAAAAGTAGAGAGAGGAGAGCTGGGGCTTTAGGAAACACTGTTGTATCACAGTGAGTCCAAAAATACATGTGCAAAAAACAAAAACAAAAAAAGAGTGCCAGTGTGCCCAGTCGGAAAACCTCTGATCTACAACATCCTATACTGAATAGCAAAAGGTGTTTCCTGGACACGGTCACATGTGCTTCAAGGCTGAAAAGACACTTCACAACATGTTTACCAGGTATTATCACTACTGGTACTTTTGGTCAAACTGGAAACACCATCTCTCGCAGGAAAACGAAGAAAACCATGGATTTTTCTGAAATGATGAGTCACACGGAAACAAAAGCTCTGAGAAGTAAGAGATTCTAAGAAATTCGTCCTTCAGGCTGGTTGCCTCTGAATTCAGTTGGTAAATATTTTTCAAGTATTAATGTAGTAGTTTTTAGCATATTTTCAAAATGTATACATCACTAATTCCAGAAAATCTTCACTACCCCTCAAAAAAGCCTGTAACTTAGCAGTCCCTCCCCACTCACCCCAGTTCCTGGCCCCTGGTAACCACTATTCTGTAATTTGTCTCCACAGATTTGCCTACTCTTGACATTTCATATAAATGGAATCATGCAGTATGTGACTTTTCTCAAGATTTCTTTCACTTAGTATGTTTTCCAGGTTCATCCGTGTTGAAGCATATGCCAGTACTTAATTCTATTTTATAGTTGAATCATGTGCCATTGTATAGGTATACCACATTTATTTACCCAGTGATCAGCTGATAGACATTTGGGTTATTTCCACTTTTGCCTCTTACAAATCACAGTGCGAGAAACACTTACATACAAGTTTTCATGTGTGTGTAGCCTTTCATTTCTCTTGAGTAAAAACCAGGAGTAGCATTTCTGGCTCATACGGTAATTCTATGTTTAACTTTTTGAGGAACTGCCAAACTATTTTCCAAAGTGGCTGCACCATGTTACCTCCCCACAAGTGATGGAGGAGAGGTCCAGTTTCGCTCCCACCTGTCATTGCCTGTCTCTCTGATTACAGCCATCTTGGTGGGCGTGAACTGCTATTTCACAGTGGTTTTGATTTGCATTTCCTTCATGAATAAGGGTACTGAGAGTCTTTTCATGTGCTTATGAGCCACTTATATCTTTTCTTTGTAGAAGATACAAAAATATGTCTATTCATTTGTTAATCAAATATGTTGTTCGTATTTTAAACTGGGTTATTTGGCATTTTACTGATAAAAAGTAAGAGTTCTTGATATATTCTAGACACGAGATTATGGCTTCCAAGCATCTTCTTCCATTCTGGTTGTTTTGTCACTTTCTTGATACTGCCCTCTGAAGCATAAAAGTTTTGTGCCCCACTGATGAGGTCCAATTTATCTATTCTTCCTTAGGCTTATGTTTTGGGTGTCGTATCTAAGAACCCATGGCCTAGTCCAAGGCCACAAGGATTCGTCCCTGCTTACTTCTAAGATATAGTTTAAGCTCTTATATTTAGGTTGATGCACTTTCAGCTGATTTTGTATGTAGTGTGAGGTAGGGATCCAACTGCATTCTTTTGCATGTGGCTATCCAGCTATCCTGGCACCATTTTCCAAAAAGACTACCATTCCTATTGAATTCTCTTGCCACACTTGTCAAAAATCTATTGGCCATAAACACAAGGCCATTCCATTCCACTGGTTTATATGCCTCTTCTTTTGTCTATACCACACTCTTTTGATTACTGTAGCCTTATAATAAGTTTTTGGAGAAGGCAATGGCACCCCACTCCAGTACTCTTGCCTGGAGAATCCCACGGACGGAGGAGCCTGCTAGGCTGCAGTCCATGGGGTCGCTAAGAGTCGGACACAACCGAGAGACTTCACTTTCACTTTTCACTTTCATGCATTGGAGAAGGAAATGGCAACCCACTCCAATGTTCTTGCCTGGAGAATCCCAGGGGCAGGAGAGCCTGGTGGGCTGCCGTCTATGGGGTCACACAGAGTCGGACACGACTGAAGTGACTTAGCATAGCATAGCATAATAAGTTTTGAACCTGAAGTGTGAATGCACCAACTTTGTCTTTCTTTTTCAGTGTTTATCTGGCTATTCTGGGTCCTGACATTTCCATGTGAATTTCAGGATCAGCTTATCAATTTGTACAAAAAAACTAGCTAGGATTTTGATAGGGATTACACTGAATCTGTATATAAAGTTGAAGAGTATTGTTAACAATATTTAAGTCTCTGATCCATAAACATAGGATGTCATCCCATTCACTTAAGCCTTCAACGTCTTTCAAATATACTTTGTAGTTTTCAGGATATGTCTTGCACTTCTTTCATTAAATTTATTCCTATTCCCTCTGATACTATTATAAACAGAATTATTTCTGAATTTTATTTTCACACTGTTCACTGCCAGGGCAAGGAGGAACAACTGATTTTTATATTGACTTTGTATTGCACACCCTGATTCACGTATTAGTTCTACTGGGTTTGTGCATGTGCATGCGTGCATGAAGGCCTTAGAATTTTCTATATACAAAATTGCATCATCTGTAAGGAATTTTACTTCTTTTACACACTTGGATGTCTTTTATTTCCTTTTTCTTTCCCAAATGCTTCTTAAGTATTAGCATATCAAACACTTTTAACCCAAGTTTTACTTGGCTGCCTGTGCCAGACAGTCTCCTAAGAGAATCCCCTGTTCTAGGGCCACCTTCAGGCAAGTCGGTGCTCGAGGATGCCAGCACCAGTCCACTCAGAGGCAAAAGCACTTTGAGGCCAGGAGGCTATTAGCACCACCACCAGCAAGGCCCTAGTGCTCACCCCAAGCTCAGCATGCTAGGCTTCTGTACCCATCTGGTCACCAATCTTATACTTACTACCTCTCTCAAGATCCCAGAATACAGTAAGTCCTCTACACACAGACCTTCTAGTTGCAAACTTTCAAAGAGGCATGGCAGCCCCTGTATTCCAGGTGTACTTTTTAAGGCACTCTACTATAAGACTGAAAATGCTTTACTTTCTGCGTTTGTTTTATGTATGTATTACTTGTGTGAAAAGTATTACAAACCTATTACAGTGCAGTAATATGCTAGTTCAGTACAGTCCTCTATACAGCACTATACTATACAGTAGACTAGTACAGTACCATATAGCTGACCGTGTTAGCTGGGTACCCAGGCTAACTTTGTTGGACTTACTAACAAATTAGACTTACAAACGTGCTCTCAGAACAGAACCCATTCTTATGTAGGGGACTTACTGTTAAAGGAAGGCAGCAGGGGGGTCAGGGCAGGAGAAGTACCCGTGGGAGCCCACGGAAGATCCGGGGCTTGGCTTGATGGTGGAGTCACCCTACCATATTCCCCATGGGGGTTGCTTCCCCACCCAACTGCAGCTGCCCAAGGTGCAGAGGGGTACAAACTGAAAGGTACCTTATACACACATGCACACAGCCACCAAGAACCAGAGTGTCGCTGTCGCACGGTCCAAGGAGGGCAGTCCTGGCCCTATCAGTCACAGCATGGATGGCTGCGAGCATCTTCTCTGGCCGGAGCTGTACTGGCTCAGGACAAAGGTGGACGAGTTGCTCTTTTTGCTGACGCTTGTCTCCCCAGGCCGGCTGCCTTTCAGGCGGCGGAATGAGCAGCAGAGGAAGCGCTGCACAAGTTCTTGGAAGAGGTGGCCCGTGAAGAGCATGTAGATCCAGGGGTTGCAGCAGCTGTTGAGGCTGGCCAGGAGCATGGCGATGATGAAAGGCGAGGCTGGAGGCGGAGGGGGAAGAAAGGAGAACACGGCATCACTGTCGGGGCAGGAAGCCTCACCTCCTGAGAAGAGGGACCAGGTGCTGTGTCACAAGGCAGAGGACCGCAGAGACCAAGCCTGCCTTCCTCCCACTGCAAAGACCAAGCCTGCCTTCCTCCCACATCGGTGCTCTGAGCACATGCACAGCCCAGCCCTGGAACGTTCCTTGTCCTTTCTCCCATCCAAAGCTTCCCTACCACATGCTTCCATCCGCATGGCCACCTGTTCATTCCTTACTGACCTCGCAAGTATCAACTGCCTCCCACTCAAGAGTATCCAAGCACACAGAGGTAGAAGCTACCAGACCCAGCTTGTAGCCCTGCCAGCCACAAATACTTTAACTCCCCAAGAAACTGCTGTTTTCTCATCTCTGAATGATGATAACAAGAGTCCCCAAATCTCACAGGAGCACAGCAAGGGTGGAAGAGCACCTAATACTACAAGTGGCCGATGCACGGCAGCTGCGATCATGACCACGTGCCAGGGGGTCATCTGGGCTTGTCCAGGTCCATGCTGTTCTGAATGAGTGACCCAGCAGGGGAGGAGAAGTCTCCAGACTTATTCCAGCTGACTTACGAAGATGCTCTTAGCCCAGGAACATCTGATCTTGCATGCAGATCTCAGAGGTAAGGTCTTCTGCTTTGCTCACACAAAGCCAGGACACTGCAGCTGGAAAGAGTGCTGTAAAATCACCCCCTCCACCTTCTGCTCGCCTGCATTCTACCTCCAAGTCCCAGGGCCACTCCACTCTCCTGGCGGTGGTCTTCTACACTGAAATCCTCACTGTGTAGACCATCTCCTTTCAAAACATAGCCACCCAGTGGGTTGCTGCAATCGGCCACTGACTGAAAAGGTGACTGAGAGAGGCGCTGCCCCGCTGGAGTCCAGCAGGCTGGCAGCAGATATGCAGTGGCCACTCGGGGTCCCATGGTAGGACCAGGCACTCAGCCCAGAGCTGCCAGAGAATAGCAAGCAGGCACACAGCAGAGTTTCTCTGGGGGCACTGCCTTCAGCCAGAGGGTAATACCCTGTCCCAGGCAGCCCATATCCAGTGCCTGCTTCATGGCAGGGCCCCCAGGCTGGCTCCTGTGTCTGCATCCCAGCTGCTCTGAAGGGTCAGCCCAGCTCCCAAGTTCCTGTGACTCTGGCCTCAGTTATGCTAGAGCAGAGTGATGGGGAAGTCAGTTTGGACAAAAGGAGGGTGTGGAAATCAGAATCTAGAGACTCATCCAAGAGAGTGGTCAGCAGCCAGCATCTCCTTGGGGGTCAGGCCCATGGGGAGCCCCTTACAGAGGACCCAGATGCAAACCCAAGGGGTGTGAACCCCCTTCCTACCTATTCATTCTCTGAGCCACATCTACTGTCTGAACCTTAACAGCCTTATCTTGAAATGGAGGTGACACCCACTAGGACTTTGAGAAAAATTGGGGGAAAAAAAATTGTGTGAAAGGGCATTGTGAATGGCAACGTGTTTATTCAAGTTATATTATTTACAGATATGAAATGTGATCAACTGCAGATTTTTTTTTATCACTCTTGAGTTCAATTTAAGAAACTGTTCTTTGCTCTTTTTTCCATGACTTAAAAAAAAAAAAACAAACTCAAAACCCAGAGCCCTGAGATTGGATTACATGACCCCAAAGGAACTCCAGATGGTCTGCTGTGGAAAACTTTACTCTGCCATAAGAAACCCAGCAGGGAAGGGGGCTGCAGCCATGGGTGAGAAAGGGATTTCAGGGTCTCCACCAGGCGAGCTGGCTCTCATCCATGTCTTCTATCCCCCTCAGCAAAAGGAACACCTGTCCCTCAAGGTTCAAGCCCTGAGGGCTTGCAAACCACTCTCTTTGGTCCTGGAGAGAAGAGGGGCTGAGTGGGAGGCATGAACCAGGGATCGGGCCTCACACCTGCCTGGCCTGAGCTCAGGGCATTTCTCAGGAAAGGGGCGGAGGGGCGGAGGAAGAGATCAGATGCCCATGCATCCTCCCCTGCTGTGTCTACTCAGTGCCAGCCACCCAAGCAACCCTGGGGACGTGCCCTCAAGGGATTTACAAATCCAGGTGAGAAGGAGAGAAGCCAGACAGGCCTTCTAGTCAGTGAGGAGTGGCAGCATTGGCAGACAGGCGATGAGCGCAAGGCAGGGCACTTGGGGTAATCTTCAAGTGGGGGCTCCTACATGCCAAGCAGAGAACTGAGCAGAAAGGGCCATGCGCCAACTGCAAACATCCCCTGCTGGGCATTTACCGCCCCCAGGAGACAGACACCATGCTGAACTTCCACCCAGAACCGTGACTCATGGAGGAGGTGGGCGGCTGAGGGCCATGCGAGGACAGGGTGTCCCAGTGGTCCACCCACCCACCAGCCTGGCTTTACTCGAGCCGCACGAAGTCCCCTCTGCGGGTTTCCCGGCACCACCCCCGCCTGCCCCCACCACTGTCACCCTGGGCCCAGATTAGCCCGGACAGCTGCCGGGCAGCTGGCCATGGCCTCTCCTCTCCGGCTGCGCTGTTCCTGAGGCAACGAGCACATGTCACTTCCAATTCAAAGACCTACGGCTCAGTTGAATCTGACCAAGCTCATCAACCTTCCTCAGAGGCTCTCACTCCAGAAACCACTCACTCAGTTCAAGGCCTCCCCTCCCCACCCTTCCCCAACCCATGGCTCCCAAATCAGGCACCTCTCATAAGGACTAAATCCCTTATCCCTACAGGAGCTATAGGAGAATTTGGGAGTTGTGGTGTACAGAGGCTTTTTTAAAAATGATTTCTGGATGTACATGTACAGAAAGATTGAATATGAGTATGTTTTCCAAGGCTCTGTCTTTGAAAAGAGCACCATTTTACAACATTGGAATTGTAAAAGTCACAGGTGTGTGATCTCACCATGTATAAGGTCAGGAAAAAGAGCTAAACTTGTGGGCTACACAGCTTTAAATAGTCTTCCGTGATGCCACTGCTCAAATCTGGGGACATGTCGGGCCTACCAGGAAGGACCTGAGAAATAACCATGTTCTAGAAGCAGAAGAGGTGAGGTTTCCTGCAAACGGAGAGCCTTTCCTTACCCTTTGGAGAATGACAGGACCCTGCCACCAACTTGGGCCATTCATGCAAAGGCAAGCCACATGTTTTAGGAACAGAGATAACACATTAAAGCTTTTTAAAGCCTCATTACTCAATGTCCAGTCAAGGGCCCTGCACAGGCATCACCTAGGAGCTTGTTAAAAACGCAGTCTCACGGGCCCCACCCAGATGTGCTGAATCAAAATCTGCATTTTAACAAGTTCTCCCACATGATTCTGTGTACAAAATGAAGTCTGAGAAGTATTCCAATGATCTCATCAGGCAATGTGTGTATGTTTCTTTGCATAACCAGCTCCTACTCATCCTTCAGAACCCTTTTCAAATGTTGATTCCTCTCTGATCCTGATTTTTTTCCAGGGAGCTAGAATCAATGAATCCTGGGGGCACTCACAGTACTTCTGACAAATGAATACAACTCTTACAGCATCATCCCTTCATATTGTAATTATTTCTGCTTATAATCTGTGGTTGAGGACTTTGTGATATCTGCGGCTCTGTCCTTGGCCACTAGCAGAGGCTGGAAAATGGGAAATGTCCAATAAGGGACTAAGTTGAAGTGAAGCATGAAATGAGCAGACAGGAAGTCCTGATAAACCAGTCACCACCACCAGCATGTTGGAAAAGCAAAAAGACAATTTCTCAGCTTGATGATGGGAGATGGGCCCCTAACAAGATAACTGAACGCAAATGCAATTCCCCCTGGAAAAAGTGAGTTCGCACTCAAATATTAAGGTCAGGCGGGGATAAAGAGAAAGAAATAGAATGAGTAAGTGTGACCATTACAGTGTGAGGCGTGGACTGTGGAGGGCAGAGGCCCCTGGTTCTGAAGCATCTGGAAAGGGGGGGAGGTACCAGCGTTCCAGCAGAGCACGGAGGGAGGTGTTGGCAGAGGCTGCCCCTCAGTGGCCTGGAATCAGAATCACAGGAAGACCACCTGGTTACACCGCTCTGCCACCCACTCATCCGAAACGGTCCCCTTGGGCTTCCAAAACTCAGAGCTAAAATCTCCCCACCTTGCATCATACTGCTTCCTCTGGGGAAACCTTAATTTCCCTTGACCTCTTAACACTCTTGTTCCCAGCATTACTGGACTTGCCACCACTCGATGAAAATTGCAGTCCCTCTGTGAAAATGCATTCCTGAGCTCAACAATCCTCACTCCCTCAGCTGTATGGATGGAATGGACGGATTCCATGACCTGACACGTCTTGAGACCTTCCTCTTGGTAAAGCACGGGCAGCACACTTCCTGCATGCCACGCTGTATGCCACCAGCGCCTTCTCCCCTCCCCACAACCTAAAGCCTAATCTTAACCCCAGCAAACAGCCCCAGGCAGGTTTAGTCAACCATCCAGGGTGACTGCTGCACATTTTACAGATGGGGAAACACTTACAACCAGGCCTCCTGTGGATTTCAACCTTTCCCCCTGGCAAAACACCCTGGCAGATTTTTGATTACCCCGAGTGGTGGGGGGCGCACTTCCTCACTGAGTAGCCAATTCTATGGCCAGAGGTCTGCATAGAGTCTTCTTTCAGTTCAACTCTACACACCCATCCCTGCCCCATCTTATGCACCTTCCTCCTCCCATAACCCACGTTTGTTCAACCAGCACTGGTTGCACCCCAGTGGGCGGCCAGCCTTGTGCTAGGCAATGGGCACACGCCAGAGGACAGGACAGGTGGCATCCCCTGTGACAAGGCTCACAGTCCACCGCTCTGGCTTTTAACAAGCTTCTCCACACACCAGCCCTCCTGGACACACTACCTACTGTCCAGCAGACTCTGCCAACACCCCACCCCCTCCACCCAGGCTCTTGGGAGAGAAATGTCTATTTCCTCTGACTGGAATAAATGTCTTATTTCCTCTGACTGCCGAGATTCTCAAAGCCAATCCCAAGAATGAAAACAAAACTTTTAACAACCAGAACGGGGGGAAGGCGGAATGACATTGATCATGTGGTCCCCAGGTGCCACGGGTCACACCATGTCATCTTCATTATAACAGAGGAGGAAGCTGAGGCTCAGAAAGGGGAAATCATCAGCTCAAGGACACACAAGAGAAAGTGGAAGGGTGGGCTCCAAACACAGGCCAACACCTGCTCCAACACCTGCTGTTAGCCTGCACAGAGACCTGGGGACCTACAGGCCTGCCTGCTGTCTTGACCAACTGGATACATCCATCTGTCTTCATCTCCCCCCAGAGAAGCAGCTCGGGGTCAGAGTCCCTGTTACCAGCAGCCAAGCAAGTTCCACGGAGTTCAAGGGGAAAGGTTGGTGCCAAATCTTTTGGCTGTGCAATTTGATCTTGACAGTTCCATCCGGGGCTTGTCCAAACCTGCCAGGGCTGTCTGGTCCCAGCCCTCCTTCTGCAGACTTACTAGACTCACCAAAGCAGGGTCTCAATAGCATGTGGCTACTGGGGCGGGGGCGCTCATTAAATTATCACAACCCTCCTCTTGATTTTTTCTCCTCTATTTTCTGCTCTGAACAATGAAAATGCTGAGAGTTTTCCTCTTTGCTTTGGCTCTTATGAAAAGGAAGCCTCTTGTGCAGCCCCCTCCCCCCAACACACAAAGAAGCTTTATTATTGCTGTTATTATACTTCTATCCTCCCCCTCGCTTTCTTCCCATTTTCCCGTATCTATTTTATCATGCCTGGGACCTGAATCTTTGAGCCCCCTCCCCAAGTTATTTTTGGAACAAGGTGAGCTCTAAACCAATAAAGGCAGAGCTTGGTGTGAGTGAAGGTGTAGGCGGGGAGAGATAGAAAAGGAGCAGCTGGGTTTACAGGGACGGGCAGGGGGAGCGAGACCTAAAGAAAGAGTTCTGTGGGGGCCACAAGGCCAGCTGCAAGCCACATGTGATTTCCCCAGCTGCTCAGTTAGTCTCTGACCTGTGAGCAAAGCAAAGTTAGAGAGCCGAATGATGATTTCAGCTTCCACGGGTTGGCTGCCGTGTTGGAGACTGCTGGAAGCAGTACTGATTCTATCCAGAAATGGGATGTTTGCTTTCTCACGGACAAAACAGCTGAAAGAAAGCCTCCAGTCTTTTCTTAACAAGCAATTGAGCCGCCGGCATTCCAGTGCATTGAGATTACCTTCCAACCAAAAGGTGTAAGTCATTCACCACCACAGATCACCCCTCCTGCTGTTTGCAAATGAGCTACCGGAACTGTCTGTGATGAAGGCTGAAGGCGCAAAGCATCGGCCAGAAGCCAGCGCCCCAGATGCTCTGCTCCCCTGGATCCCTCCTCATAGCATCCCACCCCACCTTCGCCTCCCGGTTTCACCAGCCACCCTCAGTTCTGACACTGTCTGTCCTCCACTGGAGAGCGCGCGTTTCCCGCCTACCAAAATCAACCGGGCTCCCGAGACGAATAGGAAAGTTTGCGTCCCGTTCGCTCCCTTCCCTGCTTGCCTCATCCCTCAGCAGAAGCACTGTCTGGGTTCACTGACAGCGCCGCCGCCGCAATACTTACCTCTCCACCTCGCGGCTGGAGAGAGGGCGAGGGGCGCAACTCGCCTCCTCCACTCGGCAAGGGATTCCCAGTCTCCGCCCACTGACGGCGCCCCGCCCCACACCTTCTCAGGCTCGGTTGGAAGAATCCAAGCACCCATCTCCCGCTGCTCTGATCCAAACCAGGTCTCCCGGGTTCACGCTGACTTGAACTTAAAGTGGAAGTTCAAGGGAAGTGAACTTAACGTGGCAGGAGATTGGGCTTGGGTCGGAAAGTCACCTCCCCGCATTGCTCACCAGGTGGAAAAGGCAAGTCATTGGAAGCTCAATTTTCTGGTCCGTAACAGTGATTCAAACACCCCATGTGGCCTAAAGACTGTGGTAGGGATTTTACGTGCATTTTCTCATTTCATTCCCCTACTGTTGAAGAGGAGGCTTCCCTGGTGGCTCAGTGATAAAGAATCCACCTGCTAATACAGAAGGCTCCGGTTGGATCCCTGAGTTGGGAAGATCCTCTAGAAAAGGAAATGGCAACCCACTCCAGTATTCTTACCTGGGAAATCCCTTGGGCAGAGGAGCCCGGCGGGCTACAATCCACGGGGTCGCAAAAGAGTCGGATAGCAACTAAATAACTGGTTAGCAACTAAATAACTACTGCAGGGGAAAACCGGCTTATCATCTTAGCTATTTTACAGAAAGGGAAGTCAAGGCTCAGGGAGATTATGCCCCAAGTCACTTGGCCAGCAGACGATGGGGCCAAGGCTCAGAACAATCCACGAAGCCCGCCAAACCCTGGACAGGGACAGCAGGACCAGGGCCACGCCCGCCGCGCTCCCTCCTCCCGGTGCTTCCGCCCGCGCTACCTTCCTTGGGCGCATCGGCATCCCAGACACTCCACATCTGCACGAAAAAGAATGGCGTCCAGCACACGATGAAGGCCAGCACGACGATGAAGGTCATCTTGACCGTGCGGATCTTGGCCTTAGAGATGAGCTTGAAGTTGCTGACGCGGGCCAGAGCCGCGCGCCCCGCCCAGTCTGCCGCCGCGCCCTCAGCCCCCGCGGCAGCCTCTGCCGCCGCCGCCGCCGTCTTGAGCCGTAAATTCTGCCAGATCTTGAAGCTGATAAGGCCATAGCAGGTGGCAAGCACGATGACGGGCACAATGTAGACGGCGAGCGTGATCCACGTGATGTAGGCTTTGGGCCCCCAGGGTTGAATGAAAACGGCCCAGCAGTCGAAGACACCGTCGGCCACCTCGCGCAGCGAGAAGATGTGCACCTGAGGCGCGCTGGCCACCAGGCAGCCGAGCCATGTGACGAGTACCGCCAGGCGGTCGGTGCGGCGGCTCAGCGAGCGCAGCGGCTGGCAGATGGCCAGGCAGCGGTCGAGCGACATGAGCAGCAGCAGGTAGGTGGACGCGAACATGCCCACCACCTGCAGGTACTTGACGAGGCGGCACAGCAGGTCGGGCCCGTAGAAGCGGAACGTGATGTCCCACAGAAGCTGCGGCAGCACCTGGAACACCGCCACCACCAGGTCGGCTATGCTCAGGTGCTTCATGAAGAAGAACAGGCGCGAGTGCTTGTGGCGCGTGGTGCGCAGCGCCAGCAGCACGCACGCGTTGCCGCTCAGCGCCAGGAACAGGATGAGGCACAGCACGGCCACCTCCACCCGCGCCAGGGCCTCGTTGCGCTGTGGCGGCCCGGCAGTGCGATTGCCCTCGGTTCCCGGCGGCGCCGCGCTCCCGTTGACCTCCTCAGCGCTCCAGTTTGCCGCAAACGCACCCTCCATGACCGTGGCCGCCGCGGTGCGCCCCGGCCTTCGAGTCCTTTAAGGCGCGGCGCGGGGGCGGGGCCCGACTTGCAGTCCCGGCGTGCCTGGAGGCGGGGTGGGGGCTCCTGGGTTCCCCTCCCTGAGACTCCGAGGACCGATCTGCTGGGTCGGACTCTGAAACAAACCCCGAGGGCCGTGAGAAGACCGTGCGTTTCTCCCGACGCGTGTATGCCTCAGCTGTCCCCTTTCCAGGAACCCCAAATCATCTAGGACTAGGGCCACCACCACCTGGGGTTGCTGAGCGGCCGTCCTAGAAATTCCCGTTTGAGAAACTTCTTTTGAGACGCTGGAAATGAGCGGGAATCTACCGGACCCGCAGTTCCTTGAGATAGTCGCTTCCACTGAAGGAGAGGGAGGAACATAACCAGTTTCCTCCCGGACTGGGACTTCTAAGCCAGCCACCTCGCCTAGGGATCCTCCAACTAGTTACTCCCCAGAACCCACAGGACAGCCACCTCTCCTAGTAAACCCCAGTCCGGATGCTCCCTCTGAAGACACCCCCCACCGCCCCCAAACAGCCACTTGCCTGGGAAACCCTGCTCAAGACCATCCCCCTCCAACCCCGTTTCTAAAATGCTTAGCCATCCACCCCTGAACTTCCACAACAACCGCTTCTTTGCCTCCATCCTGGAGGCACTCCTGACTCAGTATATCCAGGACGCCTAACCTCTGTTCTCAGTACCCCTGACACCTCTCGGGGGAGATACTCCCCAGCCCAGCACCCTCGAAGGTTGGGGAACTCAACAGGCGTCTTGGCCCCCGACAGCCAAGGGATCTCCTTCGAGATCCTGAGCAGGTACTTTACAATCTCTCAGAGTACCGGCGGCGCCTCCGGAACTAGGATCTCCAAGCACTCCAACACCTTCTCTCGGGTCCCAGTGGCTCCACCAGCGCCAAACATCCTGTCCACTCATGCGCTGGATCCAGCTACCTGAACCGAGTCGTAGGGCGAAACTACACTTGGTTCCCTGGGGAAGTCGCACCGCCATGGATGGTTCCAAAGACGCGTGTGCTCCCGGGGCAGGTTGAAGTGGCTGCTGCCGGCACCCAGTCTGATAGGATGCTAAGGGCTCGGACGCTGTAACCTGGGGTGGAATCACCTCGCCTGCAGCCCTGACTGGTGGCTGGGTAGGGACTAGAAGCGATCAAGGAGCCCTGTCGAGGCTATGCGCGCGGACGGCGTTAGGATGCGGCAATGCCTGCCGGTGGCCAGCTTTTCTGCAGCGTGCAGCGTAGGCTGTACCACCACATAGATCCGCTAGGAGGCGCGGAAGGCCGGTCTTGCCGGTTCCCACGAAGCGGTGTAATCTTGCCCAGCGTTGCCCCAGCGCGGTAACAAACAGGCTTATTTCACTGTGACTTAAAGCAGCAAGAGGGAAGAAGCTCGTAAATAATATGCTTGGTTTCTTCCTTTCTTGACTTAGAAGCTCCTAACTCTCAGGCAAATGGGAGGCTTGGATAGCAGTGTTTCCCTGTTGAATTGACAGTGAGGAAGTTACAAAAGCATTTAACAGATATTTCCCTATCATCAGGTTAATTTCAGGGCTTCTTCCCCTCCTGTAGTGGAGTTAGCAGTGGATTCATGCTTTGGAATATTTTTGCTCCTATTTCCATTCAAGAGGAATGAGATACTTTCTGTTCCAATCAGCACTGGGAGAGGTCTTTCTTCACTTAGTTTTAGGGGAAGATCTCAAGGTCCCCCCAAAAATCTATCTTCATTTTAAAATGACTCTGCTTGTCTATGGCCCAAAGCCATTACTGCCTCTTTGCTATGCTTCAGTGTTAAAATCCTAAAAGATGTCAAAATAATATGAAATTCTAAGATGGTTTTTCTGACTCCTAGCTCTTTTTCTATTCTAAAATAATTTTTTAAAATAATTTAAATTGGCTGAGGAAAAAAATGGCAGAAAGAAAAAAGAAGGTTAAACAGTGGACATGGCTCTTTAAGTATATCGTTAAATGCATCTCTTCCTGACATTCCACTTACCCCTTTTAAAATTATGTGGCTAGAATAGTGTTAGTCACGGATAGGGGCTAACAGTTATAGCCCTGTGCCAAGACATACTAGGGGTGGACCATTGCTGCTGCTAGATTCTGGGCTTTACCATCTACGACCTGTGTGGCCAAGTCACGGAGCCCCTGAGACTCAGTTTCTCTGGGGGCTGACCTCGCGGGGCTGTGAGGACGTAAGACTTCACTCAAGTGAGGAGTGCTCTGCAGACAGTTAAATATATCTGAAGCTGTTTTCTTACATTGACAATCCTCACCCCAGAACCATCCTATGAAAATATGTTCTCATCCAATCAACCGCCATCTTACTTATCTTCCTGGATCGAATTCATTTATCTTTTCAATTAAGACCAACAGAGTGTGTGTGTGCATGTGTGTGTATGTGTGTGTGTGAGAGAGAGAGACAGAGAGAGACTACACCAGACAAGGACCTGAGTTAGGCCCTCTGAACCCGAACTGGTGTGATGAGAATCTGAGATCTTTACCTCTTAGGGGAAGCCCTCCCTGACCACCTCAGCCCACTGAGAATTCCCCATTTTCTGAAGCTCTGATGCTTGACTGCAGATTTCACCTATAATATGAATGTGTCGAGTCTCCCCAGTGCAGTGTAAGTGCCTAGAACATGTCTCGCAGATCATGGTCCTTTGTATAATTACCATTATGTTTCCTGTCATGCATACCTATCAATAGCAATGTGTTGAGAGAATGACACTGGATTACCCAAAAACACCCCTCTGCAAATTAACCAATAGGTTCAGTCTTTTGCTTCCCAGAATAATCTCTCTGAGGAAATCTGGCTAAAAGAGGACTCTTTGTGAGAAAGCATGCTATTCTGATATGTTCGCTATTTTTCCTGAGAGGGAGCGATGGCAGAGATAAAGCATGATGCTTCCAATTCCACAAACGTGTCCACTGACCGTGGCTGTGGCAACCCAACCTCCTATTAAGGAACTAGTATCAACACCCACATTCTCCACTTGCAGACACCACTGGCCTATGTTAAGGCATGACCAGAGAGAAAAAACCTTCTAAGGGGGGAACAGAGCTTGGAATAAAAGCAGGTTGTTCTTCTTTTTTCTTTTTTTAAAGCAAGCTATTCTTAGGCAGAAGAAAAGGTTTATTGAGAATCAGGAGTTTTGGAATGTGTGACTTTTTGAAGAGGCAGGGCCTAGAGGAGGGAAGTCATTTAAACATGGGGGTTATCTTCACAGCAAGTGAATGAACGAACAAATGGGGTTCTCCTGAGGACTACTGAGGAGGAAACTGAGGTTCAGAGAGGAGGAGCGGCTTTCCCAAGGCCCCATAGCTGGTGAAAGAAGGCCAGCATGGCTGGAGTAAAGTATGAGGCAGATCTAGAGAGGGGGCAGGCACCAGACCCCCAGCCTGGTCGACTTGGGTGTCTTACCTGATGGAGAGAGGTGACCAGTGACAGGCAAGGGGCTGGCTAGGGGGCCAAGTACAAAACTGCAAGGGGCTAAGAAAGGTGACTTGAGATAGTCCCCTGGGATGACTGGAGAGTCAGCCCAGATTCATTCAGGGCACACAAAGAAAGCAAAGCTCTTCTCCATCTGCCCTCCCCTGCCCCCCCCAACTCCCTCCACCACCCCCCCCCAACCTCGTTTCTATCAGTCCATCTCTGGTGGGATGAAAGAGCCTAAGGGGGATTCCAGTGACCTGACAGCTCCAAAACAAAACTTGCCCTAAACCTCCACCAATTCCAACGGCCCACTCGCTTTCATTTTTCATTAAAAAAACAAAGGACATTTCTTCCCAGAGGGGGCCCCTACTGAAGTTCACCTCTCCTGCTGGGCTGCTGAATGCATTATGGCCGAGCAGACTCTGTGCTCTTTCCAGCACAAACATTCATTCAGTAAATATCTTCTAAGCACCTACTTTGTACCCGACAGAGTGACCGAGAATCACAGCACCAAGTCTGGAGTTGAACTCCACTAACCAGCGCTCCTGAGATGGGCAAAAGCCAAGACAAGCAGAAGGACCAGGATCTCAACTGCACCAGGGATGCAGAGTCCTGTATGACCAAGGGCAAGTCCTCATTCCTCCAGGGCCCTGGATTCTTCTCCTAAAAATGAGGGCGTTGGAAAATCTCTGAGATCCCTCACAGTTCTATAATTCTCTAAGTCTAGCGAGCAAAACACACACAACGGGGCAGGGAGCACACAGACTGATGAAGCATCCTCAGCGTCCCCGAGGCCTGGAGCACTCAGTAGGTACTCGGCAAACACTAGCAGGAGGACCGAGCCTCAGAAGTCCCAGTGAGTCCCTCTGCCGCATTCTGCTCCACGAGGCAGTCATGAGGTCCCCCCAGGTGCAGGAGGAGGAGAAACACAGTCTGTCTTTTGCAGGGACAGTGAAGTGCTGGAGGCGCGTGTGACTAAAGGCAGTGTTGTACCTTTGGGGGAAAAACACACAATCCCACTGTGTCAGTGAGTTGCTCAGAAAGCTTCAGTGAAAGAAGAGCTGGAATGATGCCTGCTACATGGCGAGTATCTAAGAAACAGGAACTGTGGCCACTACCTACAAGGATGCCCAGTTGTCCAGGGACCACAGATCAGGAACCAGTGGCCTGGTGCAGAGAGATGAGCTGGAATTTGTCCTCTAAACCCCAAGCCACAGGGCTCGGAGTTCACTTCACTATCCCCTAATCTGAGTGAACCAGGGGCCTATGACAGGAAAGCCACATTAGTGAGTTTCCCTACATGCCCCCCACATCCAATACACCCCAATATTATTGCCCAAGCTCCCAGATTACGAGCCAAGGGTATTGGTCCTAAAGAAAATACATCCTAAACAAGACAGACTAAGCACATGGCTCAGAAATGAGAACAGAAATGTCTGCAGACTGCAGAGCCAGTGGAGACACATGCAGCTTCCAGAAACAGAGGCTCAGATGTCCTCCAGGCCAGCAAAACAGTCCCTGGCAAGCCAGGTGCTTCCAACCCACTCTGGGGGCCTGCACAGCCCAGCCCTGGGCCAAACTGTTGCTGGGGTCTGTCTTCTCTTAACAGACCTCCCTCAGCTTCACCAGAGAAGACCAGGCCACAGAAATTTCAGCCAAAAGTAGCCACAAATTATCACTGCTCCCAGAACTGGTTTTGCTGTTGTTGTTGTTGTTGTTTTTTACCTCATGGAGCATTTCTCTCTACCCGGGGCGGGGGGTGGGGGGGTGGGCAATCAGGCACAGCGCAACAAAGAAACAATGGACAATGGAGAGGACGCACAAGGGCCTGCCAAGCCCCTGCAAGCCAGTGTCTACTTGTCCCACAGTTGAGGGCAAGCCCAGCATGGAGAGGCCACAAGGAATTGCAACAAAGATACAAAAGAACCATAAATGTGTTAAATGATGGGCCAGAAAGGACTCCAGAAATCATGTCTTACCATCTCATTGCTTCTTAGAGACTGAAAGTGTGCTTTAGACTGGGGTCGCGGCTGACCCCCATTTCTGCTGCTCTCCTGCAGGGCCAGGCCCCTTTGGCTGCAGCTCTGATCCGTTTGCAGCTTGATGGCTCTAGGCAGTGAGCCCTCCAAGCCCTACACCTGTTCCCCCTGCTCCAGGAGAGCTGCCTCTGGACTGCCTGGAGCTGGGGGAGGGGGCCCTGAGAGTCCAGTTCCAGCCCCAGGGCAGGGCCAGGCACCTACTTTACAAGGTTGAGTGCAAAGTAACAATGTGGAGCCCCTTGTTGAAATTCGATTAAGAAAGTGACATCAGAGTGTTAAATCAGGAGTGGGGCCTGAATTAACGCAAAGACTGCATGGCCCATGAATCCAGCTCACCCATCACCCTTCACAGCATCCATTCCATCTCAAAGACTATCTGACTTTTTCCTTAAGTATCTCTTGATGCTATCTCCCCCATCCCCCACCTCCATGCCACTGCTCCACGCTACGTTGCTGGCCACACACACTTCTTGGACACTGCAAGCCTGCTGTCCCCTCCCACCTGCTCTCCATACAGCAGTTAGTCTTATGGACTCTGTGGGAGAGGGAGAGGGTGGGAAGATTTGGGAGAATGGCATTGAAACATGTAAAATATCATGTATGAAACGAGTTGCCAGTCCAGGTTCGATGCACGATACTGGATGCTTGGGGCTAGTGCACTGGGATGACCCAGAGGGATGGTATGGGGAGGGAGGAGGGAGGAGGGTTCAGGATGGGGAACACATGTATACCTGTGGCGGATTCATTTTGATATTTGGCAAAACTAATACAATTATGTAAAGTTTAAAAAAAATAAAATTAAAAAAAATAAAAAAAATAAAATGACACTTGTGATGATGTCATCCTCTACTTCAAATAGTTCAATGTCTTCCCCTTGCCCTGGGATTAAGGACCTAATACTTTAAGGCAGCCTAGGGCCCCGAGTAGTCCAGCCCCTGCTGCCCACAGCAGCCTTGTCCTGCTCCACCCTCTTTCTGGTCCTCTGAGCTTCAGCCACTTCCCCATTCCCCTGGCCACGCAAGCACGTACTCATGTCTCATCTCCCAGCAAACCCACCACATCCTCCTACCTTCATCAGGACTTCTCATCTGCAGACTTCTCCTCCTCAGTACCTGCTATGAGTGTAATTTCACGTCCATTTGTGTGGGTTTCTGGGTATGCCAAAGCCTTTGACTGTGTGGATCACAATAAACTGTGGAAAATTCTGAAAGAGATGGGAATACCAGACCACCTGACCTGCCTTTTGAGAAACCTATATGCAGGTCAGGAAGCAAAAGTTAGAACTGGACAAGAAACAACAGACTGGTTCCAAATAGGAAAAGGAACACATCAAGGCTGTATATTGTCACCCTTATTTAACTTATATGCAGAGTACATCATGAGAAATGCTAGGCTGGAAGAAGCACAAGCTGGAATCAAGATTGCTGGTAGAAATATCAATCACCTCAGATATGCAGATGACACCACCCTTATGGCAGAAAGTGAAGAGGAACTAAAAAACCTCTTGATGGAAGTCAAAGAGGAGAGTGAAAAAGTTGGCTTGAAGCTCAACATTCAGAAAACTAAGATTATGGCATCTGGTCCCATCACTTCATGGGAAATAGATGGGGAAACAGTGGAAACAGTGTCAGACTTTATTTTGGGGGGCTCCAGAATCACTGCAGATGGTGACTGCAGCCATGAAATTAAAAGACGCTTACTCCTTGGAAGGAAAGTTATGACCAACCTAGATAGCATATTGAAAAGCAGAGACATTACTTTGCCAACAAAGGTCCATCTAGTCAAGGCTATGGTTTTTCCAGTGGTCATGTATGCATGGGAGAGTTGGACTGTGAAGAAAGCTGAGTGCCGAAGAATTGATGCTTTTGAACTGTGGTGCTGGAGAAGACTCTTGAGAGTCCCTTGGACTGCAAGGAGATCCAACCAGTCCATTCTAAAGGAGATCAGCCCTGGGAGTTCTTTGGAAGGAATGATGCTAAAGCTGAAACTCCAGTACTTTGGCCACCTCATGCAAAGAGTTGACTCATTGGAAAAGACTCTGATGCCGGGAGGGATTGGGGGCAGGAGGAGAAGGGGATGACAGAGGATGAGATGGCTGGATGGCATCACCGACTCGATGGACGTGAGTCTGAGTGAACTCCGGGAGTTGGTGATGGACAGGGAGGCCTGGTGTGCTGCCATTCATGGGGTTGCAAAGAGTTGGACACGACTGAGCGACTGAACTGAACTGAACTGAACTGGGTAATGATGGGTCTGGTTGTGGTCACCATAATGTCCCCGTGTCTAGTACCTTGGAGCGTGCACAAGTCATGGAATGAATGAGTTGCCATTGAACCAGTGGCTGCCACAAAGACACAGATCCTGGGGCTGACAATGTGCCCAGTTGGTCATGAGGGGGAACCGGGACGTCTCAACTGTGACAAGTGGACTAGGTTACCTTCCTTGAATGGATGTTGTAAGGATGAAACTGCATTGTATGTAAGTCAAATCATTATGCTGTGTACCTTACACAGTGCCGTGTGTCAATTGTACCTCAATAAGAAAAAAAAGAGAAAAAGAATGAGACTGTGGAGTCCCATACCAAGGTCACAGGTGCAAGGCCTCACCACAGAAACAAGATCATCTCCGGAACTGACTGAGCCCCACTGTAACTGTTGCCAGAAGCCCCCTGATCCTTACCAGCCAGCTTCCTGACCCCAAATTAGGCAGAAATGACCACCTTGGTACTCATCCTAGAGCACCCTAACAAATCACCTAATGCCACCCTTCCAGCAGGAATTTTATCTTGAGGATATAGAAATTGGCTACTAGCCCACAGAATCGTCTCCCCCTTGAACCAGTAGGCTGTTCCAACAGTAACGACTCTCCCTGGCCTGTCAGAAGGTCAGCCTGCTGTGCTCGCAGCAAGCACATTATCTCTGCTCTTTGTTCTCAGTAAAACTCACTCCTTTCTGCAATACTCTGGGTATGGAAATTCTTTTCTAACCTGCGCTCAGACTGCCACAAAATTGACTATGTATAAAAAAGCACCTGGAACAAGAGCAATGCTCAACAGTCTGTTTAATGTTTGTGGATGGACACTGTGAGGCCTGGGGCAGGTGGACATCAAGGGAGCCCTCCAGTCTTTCCTATCCCCAAATATCTGGGACTCTAGGAAGAAATGCTTAGGTTCCTTTTTTTTATGATAGATTAGAGATTGTATGCATTTCCTCTTCTAGAGGGACATGCACTTAAAGAGGGGCTTCTGTTGCTACTTCAGGTTGCATAAGACCCATCCCTGGCCAGGCGCATGGGAGGAAGTGATTCAAATCCAGTGGGGACACGTTCCACACCCAGGTCATATTCTTCTACACTGGTTCAACATTAGAGGAGAAGGTTTCACCTAAATTACATTTCAGCCTAAGTTAGATCTAGCCTAAACCCTCAGTCTAATCTACATTAACTAACTTTCATAATGAGGAGAAGCACGGTAGACACCCATCCTACCCTACCCACAGGCAGAGAGCTGTCCCAGGCATTGCCCATCTGTTTTGCTCCTGAAAAAGCTTCCTGAAGTTCAGACTCAATGAAAAGATGATTAAGTGGCCTGGTCAATTCAAATAGAAAGGGAGCTTCCCTCCCTGCCAGGCCACCCACCAGGGATGGGAGTAGCAACCAGGGTCCAATCTATTTCCTCCTCCAGCCTGAGCTTTGGTTTGTCTTCCTAGGTAGGCTTTGTGGCTCCCATGGGTCCTGACAGGCCTGGAGGCATCTGGGCCTTGGGAGGCCCCCACCAATAGCTTCCCAGGGCATCTAGAGAGTGGACAGCCACCAAATTCAGCATTCAAATGAGGCTCCAGAGGAAGCCGAACCTCAAGGCAAAGCCTGGTCCCCTAGAGACCTAATTTCTGTGATGGATCTGGGCAAAGTAAATGGAAAACCTTCTGGAAAACATTCACCATTCTAGACACCATTAGGAACATTCGTGATTCATGAGAAGAGGTCAAAATACCAACATTAACAGGAGTTTGAAAGAAGCTGATTCCCTCATGGATGACTTGAAGGGGTTTAAGCCTTTACTGGAGGAAGTAGCTGCAGATATGGTGAAAATCTCAAGAAAACCACAATTAGAAGTGGAGCCTGAAGATGCAACTGACTGAACTGCTCCAATCTCATGACAAAATCAGAAGAGAGGACAAGCTGCGTCTTATGAATGAGTAAATAAAGTGGCTTCTTGACCCTGTTGTTCATCAGGAATCTATTCCTGATGAAAATGCTGTGCAGTTTGTTGAAATGACAACAAATGATTTAGAATAAATTTATTTAGTTAATAAAACAGTTGCAGGGTTTGAAAGCATTGTCTCCAAACCCTTCAGAAAGAAATTCTACTGCAGGTAAAATGCTATCAAACAGCAATGCATGCTACAGAACAATCATTCATGGAAATAAGAGTTCATTAATACGGCAAACTTCACTGTCTTATTTTAAGAATTTTCACAGCCACCCCATTCTTCAGCAACCACCACACTGATCAGTCAGGCAGCTGTCAACATCAAAGCAAGATCTTCCACCAGCAGGAAAAAAAAAAAGATAACTTGCTCAAGGCTGAGATGATGGTTAGCATTTTTTAGCAACAATTTTTAATTAAGGTATGTACAGTTGACCCTTAAATAACACAGGTTTGAACCACAGGGGTCAACTTATACATGGATTTTTGAGTACTCAGGGATTGGGCATCCCTAATCTAACCTCTGCACAGTTCAAGGCATTAAAACATAACTTTTACATGTACTAGGAAACCACGAAATTCAGGACTCACTTTACTGCAATATTTGCTTTATTGTAATGGTCTGGAATGAAACCCACATGCCTGCACAGGGTTTGTATGGACACATATTTCAGTTTTATTGGGTATATACCTAGGAGTGAAACTGCTGGGGCATACAGTAACTTTACGCTGAATCTTCTGAGTTTTACATTCCTGCTAACAGAGCACGAGGGTTCCAATTTCCCCACATCCATGCAAACACATATTGCTAATCTCTGTTTTAGATTCTAGCCGTCTTACTGGATGTGAAGTTGCGTCCTGTGGTTTCCGTGTGCATTTTCCTGATGGCTAATGCCACTGAGGCATCCTTCCATGTGTTTGTTGGTCATTTTTAAACTTCTCTGGAGAAATATCTATTCATGCTCTGCCTATTTTTAAAATTGGGTTGTCTTTTTACTACTGGATTTTAAGAGTTTGTTATATATTCTGGATTAAAATCCCTTATCAGATATAAGATTTGTAAATATTTTCTCAGATTCTGTGGCCTTTTTACTTTCTTGATGGTGTTCTCTGAAGCAGAAAAATGCTCAATTTTAAGTCCAATATATCTATTTTTTTATTTTCTCACTTGTGCTTTCACTATTATATCTAAGAAACTACTGACAAACTCAAGGTCACAAAGATCACACAGGTACACCTGTGTTTTCTTCTAAAACTTTTATAGTGTTAGCTGTTACATGCATTTTGATGTAATTTTTTTGTATAAGGTACCTGTATTTTGTAGATGTAATTTTCTGTATAAGGTATGAGTTTAAATACATTTCTTGCAAGTGGATATCCAGTTTTCCCAGGACCATTTCTTGAAAAAATTATTATTTTTCTATTAAATGGACTTGGAACTCTTGCAGAAAAACAACTGAGAATAATTACGAGGGTTTATTTCTGGACTCTCAGTTCATTTATTTACATGTCTATCCTCACACCAGTACTACAATGTCCTCTAATTACTGGAGATTTCTGGAAGTTTTGAAATTGAGAAGTGTGAGTTCTCCAACTTTGTTCTTTTTCAAGATCAGTTTGGCTATCCTGAGTCCCTTACATTTATATGTGAATTTTAGAATCAGCTTATCAATTCGTGCAAAGATGGCAGCTGGAATTATTCTTTTAATGCCCTCAGTCTCAGTTTATTTATTTTTAATTAATTATTTATTTTACTTTACAATATTGTATTGGTTTTGCCATACATTGACTTGAATCCACCATGAGTGTACATGTGTTCCCCATCCTGAACCCCCCTCCCACCTCCCTCCCCATCCCATCCCTCTGGGTCATCCCAGTGCACCAGCCCTGAGACCCTGTATCATACATCAAACCTGGACTGGCGATCCATTTCACATATGATATTTTACATGTTTCAATGCCATTCTCCCATATTATCCCACCCTCACCCTCTCCTACAGAGTCCAAAAGACTGTTCAATACATCTGTGTCTCTTTTGCTGTCTCACATACAGGGTTATCATTAACTTCTTTCTAAATTCCATATATATGCGTTAGTATACTGTATTGGTGTTTTTCTTTCCGGTTTACTTCACTCTGTATAATAGGCTCCAGTTTCATCCACCTCATTAGAACTGATTCAAATGTATTCTTTATAATGGCTGAGTATTACTCCATTGTCTATATGTACCACAGCTTTCTTATCCATTCGTCTGCTGATGGACATCTAGGTTGCTTCCGTGTCCTGGCTATTATAAACAGTGGGCAGCTGGGATTTTGATAAGGATTGCATGCACTAAAATCTGTAGATCAATCTGGAGAGTATTATCATTTTGGCAAAGTAAGTTTTTTGATCCATGAAAGTGGGATATTTTTCCATTATTTAGATCTTTAATTTCTTTCAACAATGTTGTTTGCAGAGTATAAATTTTGCCCTTCTTCTATTAAATATTTCTAGGTATTTTATTATTTGATGCTAATGTAAGCAGAATTAATTTGCAGATCATTCAAGTCTATAGAAACACCACTGATTGAATATATTTATCTTGCATTCTGCAACATTGATCAATTGTTTGATTTTGTGTGTGTGTGTGAATTTCCTCAGTTCAGTTCAGTCGCTAAGTCATGTCCGACTCTGCGACCCCATGAATCACAGCACACCAGGCCTCCCTGTCCATCACCAACTCCCGGAGTTCACTCAAACTCATGTTCATCGAGTCAGTGATGCCATCCAGCCATCTCATCCTCTGTCGTCCCCTTCTCCTCCTGCCCCCAATCCCTCCCAGCATCACAGTCTTTTCCAATGAGTCAACTCTTCGCATGAGGTGGCCAAAGTACTGGAGTTTCAGCTTCAGCATCAGTCCTTCCAATGAACACCTGGGACTGATCTCCTTCAGAATGGACTGGTTGGATCTCCTTGCAGTCCAAGGGACTCTCAAGAGTCTTCTCCAACACCACAGTTCAAAAGCATCAATTCCTCAGTGCTCAGCTTTCTTCACAGTCCAATTCTCACATCCATACATGACTACTGGAAAAACCATAGCCTTTGACTAGATGGACCTTTGTCAGCAAAGTAATATCTCTGCTTTTCAATATGCTATCCAGGTTGGTCATATCTTTTCTTCCAAGGAGTAAGCGTCTTTTAATTTCATGGCTGCAGTCACCATCTGCAGTGATTTTGGAGCCCAAAAAAATAAAGTCTGACACTGTTTCCATGGTTCCCCATCTATTTCCCATGAAGTGATGGGACCAGATACCATGATCTTAGTTTTCTGAATGTTGAGCTTTAAGCCAACTTTTTCACTCTCCTCTTTCACTTTCATCACGAGGCTTTTTAGTTCCTCTTCACTTTCTGCCATAAGGGTGGTGTCATCTGCATATCTGAGGTTATTGATATTTCTCCTGGCAATCTTGATTCCAGCTTGTGCTTCTTCCAGCCAAGTATTTCTCATGATGTACTCTGCATATAAGTTAAATATGCAGGGTGACAATATACAGCCTTAACGTACTCCTTTCCTAATTTGGAACCAGTCTGTTGTTCCATGTCCAGTTCTAACTGTTGCTTCCTGACCTGCATACAGGTTTCTCAAAAGGCAGGTCAGGTGGTCTGGTATTCCCATCTCTTTCAGAATTTCCCACAGTTTATTGTGATCCACACAGTCAAAGGCTTTGGCATACTCCATAAAGCAGAAAGAGATGTTTTTTCTGGAACTCTCTTGCTTTTTTCCATGATCCAGCGGATGTTAGCAATTTAATCTCTGGTTCCTCTGCCTTTCTTAAAACCAGCTTGAACATCTGGAAGTTCGCGGTTCACGTATTGCTGAAGCCTGGCTTGGAGAATTTTGAGCATTACTTTACTAGCGTGTGAGATGAGTGCAATTGTGCGGTAGTTTGAGCATTCTTTGGCATTGCCTTTCTTTGGGATTGGAATGAAAACTGACCTTTTCCAGTCCTGTGGCCACTGCTGAGCTTTCCAAATTGGTTGGCATATTGAGTGCAGCACTTTCGCAGCATCATCTTTCAGGATTTGAAACAGCTCAACTGGAATGCCATCACCTCCATAGCTTTGTTCATAGTGAGCTTCCTAAGGCCCACTTGACTTCACATTCCAGGATGTTTGGCTCTAGGTGAGTGATCTCACCATCGTGGTTATCTTGGTCGTGAAGCTCTTTTTTATATAGTTCTTCTGTGCATTCTTGCCACCTCTTCTTAATATCTTCTGCTTCTGTTAGGTCCATACCATTTCTGTCCTTTATCGAGCCCATCTTTGCATGAAATGTTCCCTTGGTATCTCTAATTTTCTTGAAGAGATCTCTAGTCTTTCCCATTCTGTTGTTTTCCTCTATTTCTTTGCATTGATCGCTGAGGAAGGCTTTCTTATCTCTCCTTGCTATTCTTTGGAACTCTGCATTCAGATGCTTATATCTTTCCTTTTCTCCTTTGCTTTTTGCTTCTCTTCTTTACACAGCTATTTGTAAGGCCTCCCCAGACAGCTGTTTTGCTTTTTTGCATTTCTTTTCCATGGGGATGGTCTTGATCCCTGTCTCCTGTACAATGTCACAAACCTCATTCCATAGTTCATCAGGCACTCTATCTATCAGATCTAGTCCCTTAAATCTATTTCTCACTTCCACTGTATAATCATAAGGGATTTGATTTAGGTCATACCTGAATGGTCTAGTGGTTTTCCCTACTTTCTTCAATTTAAGTCTGAATTTGGCAATAAGGAGTTCATGATCTGAGCCACAGTCAGTTCCCGGTCTTGTTTTTGCTGACTGTATAGAGCTTCTCCATCTTTGGCTGCAAAGAATATAATCAATCTGATTTCAGTGTTGACCATCTGGTGATGTCCACGTGTAGAGTCTTCTCTTGTGTTGTTGGAAGAGGGTGTTTGCTATGACCAGTGTGTTCTCTTGGCAAAACTCTATTAGCTTTTGCCCTGCTTCTTTCCGTACTCCAAGGCCAAATTTGCCTGTTACTCCAGGTGTTTCTTGACTTCCTACTTTTGCATTCCAGTCCCCTATAATGAAAAGGACATCTTTTTTGGGTGTTAGTTCTAAAAGGTCTTGTAGGTCTTCATAGAACCGTTCAACTTCAGCTTCTTCAGCATTACTGGTTGGGGCATAGGCTTGGATTACCATGACACTGAATGGTTTGCCTTGAAAACAAACAGATCATTCTGTCGTTTTTGAGATTGCATCCAAGTACTGCATTTCGGACTCTTTTGTTGACCCTGATGGCTACTCCATTTCTTCTTAAGGGATTCCTGCCCACAGAGGTAGATATAATGGCCATCTGAGTTAAATTCACCCATTCCAGTCCATTTTAATTTTAATTCGCTGATTCCTAGAATGTCAACGTTCATTCTTGCCATCTCCTGTTTGACCACTTCCAATTTGCCTTGATTCATGGACCTGACATTCCAGGTTCCTATGCAATATTGCTCTTTACAGCATCGGACCTTGCTTCTATCACCAGTCACATCCACAACTGGGTATTGTTTTTGCTTTGGCTCCATCCCTTCATTCTTTCTGGAGTTATTTCTCCAGTGATCTCCAGTAGCTTACTGGGCACCTACCAACCTGGGGAGTCCCCCTTTCAGTATCCTATCATTTTGCCTTTTCATACTGTTCATGGGGTTCTCAAGGCAAGAATACTGAAGTGGTTTGCCAATCCCTTCTCCAGTGGACCACATTGTTCCAGACCTCTCCACTATGACCTGTCCATCTTGGATGGCCCCACAGGGCATGGCTTAGTTTCACTGAGTTAGACAAGGTCATGGTCCGTGTGATTAGATTGACTAGTTTTCTGTGATTATGGTTTCAGTGTGTCTGCCCTCTGATACCCTCTCGCAACACCTACTGTCTTATTTTGGTTTCTCTTACCTTGGGTGGGGTCAGGACAGGGGGACAGGAGCGGCCGAGAGGAGCTACCCCACGTCCGAGGTCGGGGGTGGTGGCCGAGACAAGCTACCCCACCTCTGAGGTCAGTGGCCTAGAACATTCTATATACTAGACCATCTGTAAATATAGTTGTACTTCTTTACCAATCTGGATGACTTTTATTTTTCTTCTCTAATTTTCCTGACTAGAGCTTGCAACACAACATTGAATAAAACTGGTGATAGCAAACATCCTTGTCCTGTTACTGATGTTAGGAGGAAAGCACTCAATCTCTCACCATTAAGTACGAGTTTAGCTGGTGGTGTATGTTTGGTTGATATCCTTTATGAGGTTGAGGAACTCCTCTCTATTAATGGTTTGCTAGATATTTTTATCATAAAGAAGGTGTTGAATTTGTCTCTTTCCCATGCCTATTGAGATGTCACTTGTATTCTCCTCTATTCTATTGATATGATGTATTACATTACTTGATTTTCTCATGTTTAACCAACCTTGCATCCTGGGATAAATCCCACTTGGTCACAGAGTGTAAAGTGATTTTTTTTTTAACGTTTATGGATTCAGTTTGCTAGTATTTTTTAAAGAATGAATTTTTGTAAGAGATTATCAGTCTGTTCTTCTTCTGTGATATTTTCCCCCTGGTTTTGATATTAGAGTAATTTTGGCCTCACAGAAGCCTTTTAGGTCTGGTTTCTTTGTAATTTTGTTCATTTTTAATCACTAATCCACTCTCTACTTGTTGTAGGTCTATTCCGATATTCTGGTTTTTCTTCAGTTCCAGTAAATTTTGCCATTCTAGGAACTTTTTCATTTTATCCAATTTATCTAATTTGTTGTTATACAGCTGTTCATCATATTCTTTTACAATTCCTACAATTCCTGCAATTCCTGTAAGGTTAGAAGGTAAGGTCTTTCATCCCTGATTCCAATAATTTGAGTCTTCTCTCTAATTTTCTTGGTTAATCTAGTTTAGGAAAATGAAAGTGAAGTCGCTCAGTCGTGTCCGACTCTTTGCGACCCCATGGACTGTAGTCTATCAGGCTGCTCTGTCCATGGGATTTTCCAGGCAAGAGTGCTGGAGTGGGTTGCCATTTCCTTCTTCAGGGGATCTTCCCGACCCAGGAATCGAACCCCAATCTCCCACATTGTGGGCAGACGCTTTACCTCTGAGCCACAAGGGAAGCCTAATCTAGCTTAGCGGCTTATCAACTCTACTGATCTTTTTAAGTAACTAACTTTTGATTCTGTTAATCATTCTCTATTGATTTTCTATCACCCACTTCATTAATTCCTAATCTTCATTATTTCCTTCATTCTGTTTTAGTTTGCTCCTCTTTACCCAGAATCTTAAGGCAGAAGATCATGTTATTGATTTGAGATCTTTCTTCTTTTTTAATATAGGCATTTATAGTTGTACGTTTCCCTCTAAGTACTGCTTTAGCTGCATCCCATAAGTTTTGGTATGCTGCATTTTCACTTTCATTCTTTTCATAGTATATTCTGTCTTTGTGATTTCTTCTTTGACCCAATGCTTATTTGAAACTGTGTTATTTCCCATATATTTGTGTATCTCCCCAAATTCCTTGTTTTTGATTTCTAATCTCATTCCATTGTGACCAAAGAACACATTTTATATCATTTCCATATTTTTTAATTTATTAAGACTTGGTTTATGGCATAGCACGTGGTCTATTCTGGAATATGTTCCATATGCGCTTGCGAGGAGTATGTGCTCGGCTGTGGTTGGGTAGGCCGTCTGATAACGCAAGGTCTAGTTTGTTTATAACACTCTTCAAGCCTTCCATCTCCTTGTTGCTCTCCTGCCTAGAGCTCTTCTACTCTTCTTTCCATTTATTATTGAAACCAGGATATTGAAGTCTTCAACTATTATTGTTGTATTGACTATTTCTCCCTTAATTCTGTCAGTTTTTGTTTCATGTATTTTGGGGCTCTGTTATCAGAGGGATGTTTGTTTATCTCTATTTTATGTAGATATTTTCCTGGTGGATTTACTCTTTCATCATTATAGAATGCCCTAATTTACCTCAAGTAACTTTTTTATTTTAAAATCTGTCTGATGCTAGCATAGGCACTCCAGCTTTGCTACGGCTGCTGTCTGCATGATATACTTTTTACACCATCTTACTTTCAAGTTGTTTTGTCTTTGAATCTAAAGTGTCTCCTATAAACAGCATATAGTTCTTTTTAAATATCAGTGTATATGTCAACACTGATATTTAAATATCAGTGCTTTTTAAATATCACTGTTTAAATACCACTGCCTTTTAGATATCAGTGTATATGTCAACATTGTGGAAAAAACATATAAAGCCTTCATATTATTATAAATATAATCCTGACCTCACAGACCCCCTGAAAGAGGTCCATAGTCCATTCTTTGAGAATCACTGCAACAATAAGCATTTATTTAACCCTGCATCAGTGAATTACCTGGGTGTAGAAAAAACTGGAAAAAGCTGACTTGCTGGGTAACAGGATTCTGCATACATTTTTTCCCTTATAAATGTTGGTGTTGCCATTATGAATGCATAGTAAGTAATCCTAAAGGTAAGAAGCACACATCTCTTCATAATCGACTTTCAGGAAGTTTTGTTTGATTCATATACTGCTTCAACCAAATTCCTGTTAATCATTCCAGCTTCAGCTTATCCTATTACAATGCACCAGCCTTGGTGGCCTCTGAGGCAGCTTCCTCCTTGGGTTTCATGCCAGCCAGTCTCTTCCTTTCTTGCTGGAGCAGACTAGGAACATCCCTCCTTTGGACAAAAATACATGCCTCTGGCTCACACTCTCGGGGCCTCTCCATGGCAGATAGCCCCTCTTGACATTTGCTGGTGAGGGAATCGGGCTGCTGCCAGCACTTTTGAGCTAAATCAGTGTCTTGCTCTGGCCCGGCCTCTGATACCACACGAAAAGTTCAGGCTGGGTGAGACCAACCCAGAAACTGTTCTCATCCAGCCGAGAATTGAACAGATGCCCTAAGACAAGTCCCCAAGTAATGATGACAACAAGGCAGAATATGATAAAGGCCATCAGGGGAGTACTAACAAACCAGTATTAGTAGGTCACTTAGTAATTACTTATTAACTAATTGACAACAGATTAATGGAGGAAGAAATTATATAAGCAGAGGGCTCTGGAAAGCCTTTTCTCCCTTTCAGGGAGAAAGGGATCATTGAGGAAGATGAGAAAAAAAAAAAAAAAAGTGAAGAAAAGAGAAGTAGGAGGAACTTGCAGACAAGAGGCAGGGAAAGTGAGTCCATGGGTATAGAAGGGGGTGTGGTAAGCATATCACCATGATAGTAAAGCCTTTTTATATTTTTTTTCAAACAGTGGTATTCTCCACAGTGGTCTCCTTTATCTCCTAATTGTGAGGCCACACACTTATTCCGAGTAGCTGCCATTGCCCAAACATTTGAGAAACTGGCATCTCCCTAGGAATATGCTGAATGGTGGAAAATACAAAAAAAAAGAGCCAATGAATTGTTATCAGAATCCTGGGTTCAAGTCCTCTCAGTACCACTCAGGAGCTGGGAGATTTAGAGCAATTGCTGATCCTGAATTTCAGAGTTGGACATGTGTAGAAGTGGGTGATGAGACACAGCCCAGAGCTGCTTTGAGGACTGCATGAGAAAATTAAGACAGTTCAGTTCAGTTGCTCAGTCGTGTCTGACTCTTTGCGACCCTGTGGACTGCAGCATGCCAGGCCTCCCTGTCCATCACCAACTCCTGGAGCTTGCTCAAACTCATGTCCATCGAGTTGGTGATGCCATCCAACCATCTCATCCTCTGTCATCCCCTTCTCCTCTTGCCTTCAATATTTCCCAGCACCAGGGTCTCTTCCAATGAGTCAGTTCCAATGAAGACAGAGAGCTGTGCAAGTCTGACTGGACAGGGTTTGGTCTTTGAGGCAACAAAGAGCCACTCAGGACCCGGAGCCTGGCACCGGCAAGCACTCAAACCAAGGTAAAGTGGACGTGGCTGAAAAATAAATAAGATACAATGAGTTCATTTCTTTGAGAAGCATGGTATCATGAGTTGGAAAGAAGGTTCCTACATTTTTTTGAGCAAAATGAAGCATCACTGAACAAACACAGAGTCTCCAAAATAACTGCTTTTTTTTTTAAGATGAGAAATCTTATCTTACATTTTTAAAAGAACCATAATACCATTTTCTATCTACAAACTAAATACAATTCCTTAATATCACCAAATATCCAGAAAGGGTTCTAATTTTCAGTTATCCTCAAATATAGTTGTAAATCAGGATTCAAAAGAAATCTACATATCGGAATTGATTTTTTTCTTCTTTTGGTCTCTTAAGCCATAGGTTTCTCCCCACAATTTCAATTTATTTGAATTGATATCCTTTCTTTTCCTTTCCTTTTTCTTCTGAATTGATATCTTTTCTTAAAGATTTTTCTCACAGCCTGGATTTGCTCAGTGTGATGTCCTTCTGTCTTGCAAGTTTCCTGTTTTAAGTGAACAGCTGGGTTTAGAACAATGCTCAGCAAACTGTAACCTGTGGGCCAAATACAGCCTGGGGTCTGTTTTTGTAAATAAAGTTTAACGGGAAACAGCCATACTTATTTGCTCACGTGCTGTGTGTTTCTATGCTTCATTAGCAGACTCCTGTAATTATGACTGAGATTATCCATTAAGCCCAAAGTATTGCTCTTTTGCCTTGGCCCTTTACAGAAAAGGTTTGTTGACTCCAGTTTTGGATGCTTGATGGGATTAACTCTTTTATTTTGCAAGACAGTGTCACAAGCAGTGTTTGCGGAAGCACATAATGACCTGCTGTCTCTTTCTGTCATATTAGCAGCTATTACTGCTACGGCATAGATCCTTTATATCATTAGGGGCTGCCAAACAGCCCCTAGATTGATTAGAATGCTTGGCTAGAATGTGATTGGCTAGAATGCGTGTACCTGGAGAAAGCTCCCTCACCTGCTCTGTGGTTAGCCAGAGCTAAAGTGGAAAAGAGAATAAAAATCTTGATTCTTTCCTTTTATTCACTAGCTTCCGAAACAGGGAGTGGGCTCCCTGACATATTCACATGGTGATCAACTACAATTCTTGTTTCAGTTTCATTATGACTTTTGATATTTCACTTATTTGGTAACTTTTCACTCACTGTGGTTGCTGTCCTTGCTGATGATGGTCATCTCCAGCTAGGGGGAGTCTCTTCAAACTGGCCTGAGTCTTTTGGAAATAAACCCAGTCATCTCTATTGGCTTCCCTGCTACCTAGAATGAACAACTTATATACACTTGGTCATAGTTAACTTGTGGGGAGGTCCTGGTTTTGTGTTTAAGTGATGACTTTACGGTCACATTATATCCTGGAACCCTGGGTGTTTTCAATCTCATCTAACTTGCTCCCTCTCAGGGTGGACTAAAGTACACACTTGGTTTTAAGTTCCATACATCAAATATGGGTAAGCAAATTAGAAGCAAACCTCTTTTTTCTTCACAGTGTCCCACATTGATCTCACTGTCTCTCTCTCTCCCAAAGGGAAACCTCCAAAGCTCCCAAGTGCAAAAGTAGTCATAGTGGGGCCTCCACCTGTGCTCTGCCCCTCAAAGGTGAGCACAGGGCATTCTGAGCTGGACCTACTTGCCTGCTCCTGTTCCAGACACACCTGGGGCCATTTCCTTTCTGCTCCCTGCTAGCTCTCCACCTTAAGGGATCACAACCGGGGCCTCAGTGACCCATGAGGTGCTAGAACTTAAAGGCACATACCTTTGGTTTCCTTCTATTGAGGGGGAGGAGGGAAGGAAAGGGAGCAAGAAGGCGGGCCTGTCACACACAGCTCTCCAATGTCTGCAGCAGGATTTGATACTTGGTTTCTCTTCCAATCTGTGCAGTCACTTTGTAAGGAAAGAGTCTTTATGACTTTATGACTCATCTGGTTTTACAGATGAGGAGAGTAAAGGCCTGAGAACATATATGACTTGCCCAAAGTCACACAATTAATAAATGGCAGAGCCAGAACCTAAATTTAAGTTTTCTGCCTTTAAATCCAATGCTCTTGGCATGCCTCACCCCAGCCACCACTGCCATCTTCACAGCAAGACTGAAGTCAGCAAGTCAGCTCACCACCACCCAGATAATTCATTCCAACCATGATGAGAAATGTTCAGAAAAGCAGAGTGTCTGTAAGCACGGAGAATAAGGTGAGCTACCCAGGCCTGTGGATACAGGAGTCAAGTTCAAGAAAGGCTTCCATGGAGGGAGGAGATCTAAGCTGAGACCCAAAGAACAAAGTAGAGTTGACCAGATGAGGAGAGGGGAGGAAAGTCCTCTTAGAGCTCAGCATGAAAAAGGCCCAGATTTCTGGGGAATTAAAGTTGCCCATGGGCTTCCCTGGTGCTCAGATGGTGAAGAATCCACCTGCAGTGAGGAAGACCTGGGTTCGATCCCTGGGTTGGGAAGATCCTCTGGAGGAGGGCATGGCAACCCACTCCACTGTTCTTGCCTGGAGAATCCTCATGAACAGAGAAACCTGGCAGGCTATGGTCTGTGGGGTTGCAAAGAGTTGGACATGACTGAGCAACTAAGCACAGCACAGCACAAAGGTGCCCACAGAAGCTTCACCACCCCTCCCACAGAGAGGTGGAATAGTCTCCTCCCTTGGAATCTAGGTTGACCCTGTGACTTGTTTTGATCCACAAACACAGCAGAGGTGATGCAGGGCCTGGAGAGATATGCAGGTTCTGCTCTGGCAAGCTTGCAACACTCCCCTTGGGACCCAGCTACCATACTGTGACAAGCCCAGGCCATGGTGGGGATCATGTGGTGAGGTGAACCCCTCTATGATGGTTAGTTTTATGTGTCAACTTGACCAGGACACAGAGTGCCCAGATTTTTGCTCACTTTTCTGGGTGTTCCTGTGAGACTGTTTTTAGATGAGGTTAACATTTGAATCAGTAGGCTTAGAAAAGCAGACTGCCCTCCCTAAGGTGGTGGGCCTCATCCAATCAGTTGAAGGCCTGAAGAGCACTAAAAGATTGACCTCCTCAGAGTAAGAGAGACTCTTTCCCACCTGACTGCCTTTGAGATGGGAAAGTGGTTTTTCTTCTGCCTTCAGACTCAAACAAAAACATCAGATCTTCCTGGGTCTCAAGCTTACTGGCTTTTGGACTGAATCTACATTATCAGCTCCTCTGGGTCTCATGCCTTCAGACTCCAACCACAGTAACACCATTGGCTTCCTGGGTCTCCTGACTTACCCTGCAGATCTCAGAACTTACCTGTCTCCATAATCACCTGAACCTATTCCTCATTATGAATATCTTTCTATATTTATAAATACACATCCTACTGGTTCTGTTTCTTTAGAGACTCTAACACAGCCTTTAATGGAAAAGCCTGAGCTGAGCTCCCAGCTGTCAGCCATGTGTGTGAGCCATCTCAGTCATTCTAGCCCAGTGGCACCCTCAGGTGACTAGAGCCAACACCACATGGGGTGGATGAACCACCCAGCTGAGCCCAGTCAACCCAGTGAGCCAGCAAATCGGTGCTGCTGTCCTAAGTCCCTCAGTGTGGGGTGATTTGTGATGCAGCAACAGATAATGAAATCAGGGCAGAGTTCTGGTGTGCTGGCATAAAGAAGACCAGTGTAGGTGAGCAAAGAGCACACAGGGGTCGAGAGAGCAGCAGAAGAAAGGAGTGAAGAGGGAAGCAGTGCCAGATCATGCATGATCTTGTAGGCATGGAAGTTTCAGTTAAGAGTTTGAATGTTTTCTTCACCTTCATTTTCATCTGTCTGTTCCACCTCATCTTTTTGTCTTTAGCCCCAGGTTTACTGCCAGAGTGCTATTTGGAATTAAGCACCATGAGGGTCACCACTGCCAATACACAAGTATGAACTATTCTTCATCACTTCTGCAGGTATGAGTTTTTCACACTCAAGAGTCCAAGTAAGTCATGTGTATAAAACTGTAAATTCATTTCTCAAAAACTAAAAGGTTTTAATCTACCATTTCCATGGATGCAGAAAAACTGAAGCTTTCCAACTCAAAGAATTCAAATCATTTCTGATCTCAAACTCAGTCCCTTCCAGATAAATGCTCTGTTAATTTGGGATCTTCCCTTTCCCTTCTCCCTGAAGGCTGTGCCAAGTTCCCAACTTCCAGCCCTAGAGGGAGGGGGTTGAGTCCTGGGCCCTTCTCTGTTTCTGTTAGGAATGCTCATCTCCTAAGTCTTAGAAACTGGACTCCACTGTCCTGGAAACATGACCATGTCCTTCTTGTCTAAACCCTAAGTTCCTTCAGTCCACCTGCCCACTTGCCCTCCCATGGCCCCCTTGGAGCCCTGGAAGTCTTGTCTTTCTACATACAGTGTTCAAGTATGGAGGATTCCATGAAATGGCCTCTTGTCTGTCAGCTGAGCCACCTTCCTCAGCCACTTGACCCCATCACTCACATACTGCTGGATGATGAAGCTTCTCTACAAGCCCTGCAAGCTTCTGAATCATGGCTGGTGAAGCCAAAGAGGGGGTCTTTATGCTCTGCAGTATCCTCAAATCTGTCTGGAATTGTGGGTGAGGGGTGTCTTCAGGTTTTATGTCATCCTAGCCCCATCCTGGGGTTTGCTTTGCAAAATGGATACAAGGAACTTAAAATATCTAAATCCTGATCACATTCCCTCTGGTACTTCTTTTCTGGCCAGCTGATAAAACTCTCATTTCCCTTAAGAGACTCTGAAGATTTGTAGTATAATGCTATTCTGAAAGTCCTTCCAGTTCTTCGGACTTAAAAACCAAGCTTTTAGAATGCAATAATAAGCCTCTTCCTCAGAAATTTGATTCTTAACACTGAAACTCATGGTTTTCAAGACTATCCTTTCTGCTATAGATATTTAAGAATTTGACTCTACTTTCTCTGTTTCATAGGGAAGTGTATATTCAAAGCCCTTTTTGCTGCTTGAATGGTATTATAAAGAATAGGCATTAAAGGAGTCCACTAAAATAAAGTTTAGCAACATCACCCGATTATAATTTTCTTTAGTATTTGATGCAAGCACCAGAAGGGACCTAGAGATTACATAATAGAGCCTATCTCACTGCTCCCATTTCTACCCACTAACTTAGAAGATGAATAAAAACCCAAGGCAGTCAAGTCTCAGTTTGTATTCTCCATCTCTCAATGTGCATTTAAAAATATCAGTACAAACTCTTCTCAGATCATTTCACCTCAGTGCTGTATCCTCCATCTTTCAATGTACATTAAATGATATCAGCACAAACTCTTCTCAGATCATTTCACCCCAGTGTCTTCTAATCTCTCTTTCTGTTCTGAACTCAGAATCCACTGATCCTCTTTGAAATCTTGTCTGGTTGTGACAATAACCCATAACTTATGGATGCCCTGTGTGACAAACGTTTTCTTGGAGGAGTCCCAAAGTGCTCAACTGGGGGAAAAAAACACCTTTGAGGTTAAATCGAGGGTGGCAAGCACATTTAATACTGTGGACCAAATCTAATTGACTGCCTGGTACATTATTTTAGAAGTACTGAAAGAGCTCATCCAGTCTCTACAGGAAATAAAGACAGAAGATTGATTAGCAACTTCTGTGTGGGTGTGCTGGGAGATGGGGGTAGAGAGCAGACTGCCAGAATGCACGCCTGGTCCTTGCTGTTGCTGAGATAAAAGGAATAGTGTTCAGAGCAGATTTAGAAAAGGGAGAGATTAAAGGGGTCTTTGAGGGGTTAGGTGGTGGTTTAGTCGCCGAGTCTGACTCTTGTGACCCCATAGACTGTAGCCCGCCAGGCTCCTCTGTCCATGAGATTTTCCAGGCAAGAATACTGGAGTGGGTTGCCATTTCCTTCTCCAGGGGATCTTCCTGATCCAGGAAATGACCTGTGTCTCCTGCATTGCAGGCAGATTCTTTCCCAACTGAGCTATAAGGGAGAGGCTAGGAGCTACTCAAAAGAGTTCTCATATATTGAAGAATAAAGTGAAGTTGATATAATTTCCACCAAAAAAAAAAAAATCCCTTAAATGCTCCTCCTCTATTCCTTGCAAAAGTGAACAGACTAGGTTCAGATGCAGAAACACACACAAACACACACACAAAATAGCAAACAATCCCATCCCCCAAAGAAAAAAACAGATAAGCTAAAATATCACAGTTTTAAAAAAACTCATTAGAAAGCACAGACACAAATATAAATGAACTAAATCCAGAAAGTGATGTGCCCTTCATAGGACAGAAGAAATCCATAGCTGCTCCATACTTGGTGAGACTGTGAGAGAAAGAATAACCCTCCATAGAATGGGTAAGAGAAACTAGTTGAATTTCAAGCAAACTTTTAACAGCAGTATTTGGGCTGCCAGGATGGATTAGAAGGCTTCCACGTGGTGCCAGTGGTAAAGAATCTGCCTGCCAAAGTCACACCCACAGAGAGGATCTGTACCCATTAACTATCGCTTACACTGTGAGTCTTCAATGTTTGGGGAGTAGTACACTGAAAGCAGTGGATGGGAACCCAGAAGGAGAGCAGAGAGAAACCCATGCTGAGGTACATCAGGCTGAGACCTCTCTCCAAGTGCAAGATTCCCTCAGAAGATCAGGAATGGGCAGGAGAGCTGAACGAAATTCTATGGTATAGTGCAGAATATATCTGGTCTTTGTCCCTGATTACTGGCACAGAGCTTCACAAAGTCTTGGGATTTCCTGAGTGACAGAACTTTTTGTTAGGCTAATGAAGTGATTCACAGTGGACCCCTATAGTGCTTCAGAATGGTAGCTGGTCACCCAAACAGCCAACCGCATGTTTAGATAGTTGGAACTTTAGGTCAGCATGACCTCAGGGGTGGTGAGGGGGCTAGAGATTGAGTTCAACTATATGGCCAATGATTTAATCCCTGCTGAAGGGAAAGTATTGATTCTGCCTTCAAATAACTTGAAGCCAATGGTGAACTGAATGAAAGGAAGGATACAACAATAGCCAAAATACTGCTCAATTTCAGACCCAACCAAGTCAGCCCCTGTTCTAGCAACCTGACAGGAACAGTATTTTTCTTTTTATGTTCTTTAATATAAAATGTTTAGCATGCAATCAAGATAGCAAGTCATATGAAAAAGGTAAGAAATGTGATCCATGGTCCACAGAGGAAATGGTCAATAGAAGCAGACCTTAAGATAACCCAAATGTTGGAAAGATCAAACAAGAACACTGAAATAACTATGACCAAGATGCTAAAAGACGTAATGGAGGATTTTCCTGGAGGTACAGTGGATAACAATCTCCTGCCGGTGCAGGGGATATAGGTTCAATCCCTGGTCCAGAAAGATTCCACACGCTACAGAGCAGCTAAGCCTGTGTGGCACATCTACTGACCCTGCCTTCTACAGCCCAGGAGCCACAACTATGGGGCTCACGGGCCGCAACTCCTGAAGCCTGTGGGCCTAAGCGCCTGTGCTCTGCAACAAGAGAAGCCACCCCAATGAGAAGCACGCACACCACAACTAGAGAGTGGCCCCTGCTCTCTGCAACTAGAAAAGGCCCACAAGCAGCATCAAGGACCCAACACAACCAAAAAACAAATTATTATTTTTAAGATATAATGAAAAAGATGGATAGTGTATGTGAATAAATGGGAAATTTAAGCAGAGACATGGAAATAAGAATCAAATGGATATGTTGAGATGAATAATACAAAATTAGAAATGAAGACTCTAGTACATGAATTTAACAAGGTACTGGACACAGTACAGAAAATAATCAGTGAACCTAAAGACAGATCAGTAGAAAGTACACACATTGAAACCAGAAGACAGAAGAGAGAAAAGGAGATCTCAGGAAAAATATAAGAATGTCTAACACATATAATTGGAATTCAGGAGGAGAAGAGAGATTATAATAGAATAGGGTAGAATAGAGTAGAAGAAATATGTGAAGAGAAAACAGCCTTAAACTTTGCAAACTGATTAAGGCATTAAAGGTTCTGATCACCAATTCCAATGTATGTGGATGTTCCCATGCACCATCAAGAAATTCCAAGACTCCAACTTGGTTCCTATAATTCAACTCAGTTCTGACACTATGTCAATTCTGAGACTATATCCAGAGATAGTGTCAGATCCCACAGGTTAAGGGCTCAGTCTTACAAGACTGCCCTACCCACACACTTCAGACATAAATTACAAGTTTAAGTTGTCACCTGTAATTTTTTATTGACTAGCTATAATAAAAGGAGGGCTTTTTTTTTGTTATATTTACTTTATTATTGAGTTATAATACTTTAAAAAAATATTCTGTATATAAGTCTCCTATCACATATATGATTTGCAAACATATTCTGTGGGTTATCTTTTCTGGATAGAACCTTCCTTCTAATTTAAAAAAAAAACTTCCTTTTATTATAGCTAGTCAATAAAAAATTACAGGTGACAACTTAAACTTGTAATTTATGTCTGAAATGGGTGGGTAGGGCAGTCTTGTAAGACTGAGCCCTTAACCTACAGGATCTGACACTATCTCTCGATATAGTCTCTACTGGATCATCGAAAAAGCAACAGAGTTACAGAAAAACATCTATTTCTGTTTTAATGACTACACCAAAGTCTTTGACTGTCTGCATCACAATAAACTGTGGAAAATTCTGAAAGAGATGGGAATACCAGACCACCTGACCTGCCTCTTGAGAAACCTATATGCAGGTTAGAACTGGACACGGAACAACAGACTGGTTCCAAATAGGAAAAGGAGTACATCAAGGCTGTATATTGTCACCCTGCTTATTTAACTTATATGCAGAGTACATCATGAGAAAGGCTGGGCTGGAAGAAGCACAAGCTGGAATCAAGACTGCCGGCAGAAATATCAATAACCTCAGATACGCAGATGACACCACCCTTATGGCAGAAAGTGAAGAGGAACTAAAAAGCCTCTTGATGAAAGTGAAAGTGGAGAGTGAAAAAGTTGGCTTAAAGCTCAACATTCAGAAAACTAAGATCATGGCATCTGGTCCCATCACTTCATGGGAAATAGATGGGGAAACAGTGGAAACAGTGTCAGACTTTATTTTGGGGGGCTCCAAAATAACTGCAGATGGTGTATGCAGCCATGAAATTAAAAGATGCTTACTCCTTGGAAGGAAAGTTATGACCAACCTAGATAGCATATTGAAAAGCAGAGATATTACTTTGCTGACAAAGGTCCGTCTAGTCAAAGCTATGGTTTTTCCAGTAGTCATGTATGGATGTGAGAGTTGGACTGTGAAGAAAGCTGAGCACCGAAGAATTGATGCTTTTGAACTGTGGTGTTGGAGAAGACTCTTGAGAGTCCCTTGGACTGCAAGGAGATCCAACCAGTCCATTCGAAAGGAGATCAGTCCTGGGTGTTCATTGGAAGGACTGATGCTGAAGCTGAAACTCCAATACTTTGGCCACCTCATGCGAAGAGTTGACTCATTGGAAAAGACTGTGATGCTGGGAGGGATTGGGGGCAGGAGGAGAAGGGGATGACAGAGGAGGAGATGGCTGGATGGCATCACCGACTAGATGGACATGAGTTTGAGTGAACTCCAGGAGTTGGTGATGGACAGGGAGGCCTGGTGTGCTGCGATTCATGGGATCACAAAGAGTCGGACACAACTGAGCGACTGAACTGAACTCACACCCACTAGCATGACTATAGTCAAAAAGGGAGATAGTAACAGGAATGTAGAGAAATCTAAAGCCTCACACACTGATAATTAGGCTGTAAAATGGCTTGGTCATTTTTGAAAATTGTCTGGTAGTTCCTTTAGTTCAGTTCAGTTCAGTCACTCAGTCGTGTTCAACTCTTTGTGACCTCATGGACTGCTGCACGCCAGGCCTCCCTGTCCATCACCAACTCCCAGAGTTTGCCCAAACTCATGTCCACTGAGCCAGTGATGCCACCCAACCATCTCATCCTCTGTGGTCCCTTTCTCCTTCTTCTCCTTAAAAGACAAAACACAGACTTAATAGCACTCACTTCTGAAGCATGTATACTACAACTTGAATGAAACAGAAGACTAGCTATCATGGCCCGTGCACAAGTTCAGTTCAGTCATGTCCAACTCTTTGCAACCCCGTGGACTGCAAAGGTGTCAGGCTTCCCTGTCCATCACCAACTCCCAGAGCTTGCTCAAACTCATGTCCATTGAGTAGGTGATGCCATCCAATTATCTCATCCTCTGTTGTCCCCTTCTCCTCTTGCCCTTAATCTTTCCCAGCATCAAGGTCTTTTCCAATGAGTCAGTTCTTTGCATCAGGTGGCCAAAGTACTGCACAAGGATGACACACCAATTTGTGAAGTGGCCCATATATTTTAATATGTGAAATCTAAAAATAGTACAAATAAACTTATTTACAAAACAGAAAACAGACTCACAGACATAGAATACAAACTTACCAAAGAGAAGTTACCAAAGAGGAAGCAGGTTCCCAAAGAGGAAGCAGGTTGAGGGATAAATCAGGAGCTTGGGATTAACAGATACACACTACTATATATAAAACAGATAAACAACAAAGACCTACTGTATAGCACAGAGAACTATACTCGGTATCTTGTAATAATCTATAACGGAAAAGAATCTGAAAAAGAATATATATATATATATATATGTGTGTGTTTGTTTATATATATATATATATATATATATATATATATAAAAAACCAAATGACTTTGCTAAACACCTGAAAAACCACAATATTGTAAACCAACTATAGTGCAATAAATAAAAAAACACAGATGACTTAACATGGGACTCAGCAACTCCCACCCAAGGCAAGTGAAAACTTCCCCCAGAAAAACATGCACATGAACGTTCATAGCAGCATTATTCATAATAGGCAAAAAGTGAAAACCCAAACGTTCATCAACTGACAAATGGATAAATGTCTTATATCCATACAAAGGAATATTATTCAGCCATAAAAACAAGTGATGCCACATGTATGAAACTTTAAAAAAACATACTAAGTTAAAGAAGCCAGTCACACACACACAAAATATATATATATTGCATCACTTCATTTATGTGAAATGTTCAGAACAGGCAAATTTATAGAGACAAAAAGTAGATTTGTAGTTGTCTGGGGCTGGGGGGTGGACTGGGGGAATAGGGAGTGACTACTAATGGATGTAGAATTTCTTTCATGGGTGGTGATAATGCTCTAAAATTGAATTGTGGCAATGGTTACACAGTTCTGTGAATATAATAAGACTTTAGATTTTAAAAGGGTGAACTGAATAGTATGTGAACCATATATCAATAAAGTTTAAAACTTTAGAGAGTAGAAGTGAATTTAGCAAGGTTTCAGTTTAGAAGGTCAAAATACAAAAAACAACAATATTTCAACATATTAGTAACAAGCAATTAGAAAATTAAATTCCAAAAACAAATGCCATTTACAATGGTATCAAAATATTGGCCCAAATCAAATACCCACACATAAACCTAATGAAAGATGTTTGAGAGTTATAACTGAAAATTACAAACTACTTTCCAAAATTAGTCAAAAGCAACTGTAGAGGTATTTTATGTCCATGAACTGGAAGACTCAAAATTGTTTAGGACATCCACTCTCCATAAATTAATCTACAGATTTAACATGAACTATTTTAAATATAAGCAGTTTTTTTAAAAGAAATAGGCTGATTCTAATATTTATATAGACACACAAATGATCTAAAACAGCCAAAACAATTTCAAAATGGGATAAAAAAGTTGGAAGACTTTTGATTACCTGATTTGAAGATCCACTATAAAACATGAGTAACCAAGATAGTAGAATATTGGTATAAGAATAGGTAAAATAAATCAATGGAACAAAATAGAAAGTCCATAAACAGACCATACACATATACTAATAATTTATTTTTTTAAGCAAGGTGCCAAATAAATCTGTTGTTCTATGTCTGATTCTAACTGCTGCTTCTTGACTGCATACAGGTTTCTTAGGAGGCAGGTAAGGTGGCCCAGTATTCCCATCTCTTTAAGAATTTTCCACAGTTTGCTGTGATCCACAGAGTCAAAGACTTTAGCATAGTCAATGAAGCAGAAGTAGATGTTTTTCTGGAATTTTCTTGCTTTTTTTATGATCCAACGAATGTTGGCAATTTGATCTCTGGTTCCTCTGCCTTTTCTAAATCCAGCTTGAACATGTGGAAGTTCTCAGTTCACATACTACTGGAGCCTCGCTTAGAGAATTTTGAGCATTACTTTGCTAGCGTGTGAGATGAGTGCAATTGTGCAGTAGTCTGAACATTCTTTGGCACTGGCTTTCTTTGGGATTGGAATGAAAACTGACCTTTTCCAGTCCCATGGCCACTGCTGAGTTTTCCAAATTGGCTGGCATATTGAATGCAGCACTTTCACAGCATCATCTTTTAGGATTTGAAATAGCTCAACTGGAATTCCATCACCTCCACTGGCTTTGTTCACAGTGATGCTTCCTAAGGCCCACTTGACTTTGCACTCCAGGATGTCTGGCTCTGGGGGAATGGTCACACCATCGTGGTTATCTGGGTCATTAAGATCTCTTTTGTACAGTTCTTCTCTGTACTCCTGCCACCTCTTCTTAATATCTTCTGCTTCTGTTAGGTCCATACCATTTCTGTCCTTTATCGAGCAGATTATTTGCATGAAATGTTCCCTTGGTCTCTCTAATTTTCTTGAAGAGATATCTAGTCTTTCCCATTCTATTGTTTTCCTCTATTTCTTTGCATTGATCTCTGAGGAAGGTTTTCTTATCTCTCCTTGCTATTCTTTGGAGCTCTGCATTCAGACGAGTCTATCTTTCCTTTTCTCTTTTGCCTTTTGCTTCTCTTCTCTTCTTAGCTATTTGTAAGGCCTCCTCAGACAACCATTTTGTCTTTTTACATTTCTTCTTCTTGGGGGTGGTTTTGATCAACGCCTCCTGAACAATGTTATGGACCTTCGTCCATAGTTCCTCAAGCACTCTATCAGATCTAATCCACTGAATCTATTTGTCACTTCCACTGTATAATCAATCATAAAGGATTTGATTTAGGTCATACCTGAATGGTGTAGTGGTTTTCCCTACTTTCTTCAATTTAAGTCTGAATTTGGCAATAAGGAGTTCAGGATCTGAGCCAGTCAGCTCCCAGTTTTGTTTTTGCTGACTGTGTAGAGCGTCTCCATCTTCAGCTGCAAAGAATATAATCAATCTCATTTCGATATGACCACGTGGTGATGTTCATGTGTAGAGTCGTCTCTTGTGTTGTTGGAAGAGGGTGTTTGCTATGACCAGTGTGTTCTCTTGGCAAAACTCTGTTAGTCAGTGCCCTGCTTCATTTTGTACTCAAAGGCCAAATTTGCCTGTTACTTCAGGTATCTCTTGACTTCCTACTTTTGCATTCCAGTCCTCTATGATGAAAAGGACATCTTTTTTTGGTGTTAGTTCTAGAAGGTCCTGTAGGTTTTCATAGAACCATTCAAATTCAGCTTCTTTGGCATTGGTGGTTGGGGCATAGACTTGGATTACTGTGATATTGAATGGTTTGCCTTAGAAACGAGCAGAGATCACTCTGTCGTTTTTGAGGTTGTACCCAAGTACTGCATTTCGGACTCTTGTTGACTTTGAGGACTACTCCATTTCTTCTAAGGGATTCTTGCTCACAGTAGTAGATATAATGGTCATCTGAATTAAATTCGCTCATTCCAGTCCATTTTAGCTCATTGACTCCTAAAATGTCGATATTCACTGTTGGCATCTCCAGTTTGACTACTTTCAATTTACCTTGATTCATGGACCTAACACTCCAGGTTGCTATGCAATATTGTTCTTTAGAGCATTGGCTTTACTTCCATCACCAGTCACATCCATAACTGGGTGTCCTTTCATTTTGGCTCCGCCCCTTCACTCTTTCTAGAGCTATTTCTCTACTCCTCTCCAGTAGCCATATGGCACCTACTGACCTGGGGAGTTCATCTTTCAGTGTCATATCTTTTTGCCTTTTCATAAACTGGATTAAAGATTTACTGAACATGGCCCCGCCCATCAGAGCAAGACCCAGATTCCCCCACAGCCAGTCCAGTCCCTGCCATCAGGAAACTTCCACAAGCCTTTTATCCTTATCCATCAGAGGGCAGACAGAATGGAAACCACAATTACAGAAAACTAACCAAACTGATCACTTGGATCACAGCCTTGTCTAACTCAATGAAAGTAGAAACCATGCCATGTAGGACCACCTAAGACAGGTCATGGTGGAGAGTTCTGACAAAACATGGTCCACTGGAGAAGGGAATGTCAAACCACTTCACTACTCTTGCCTTGAGAACCCCATGAACAGTATGAAAAGGCAATAAATAAATAAATAAATCCAAAGGGAAAAATAAAAAATCTTTTAAATAAAGAGTTAGATAGTCATATAAAAAAAGAACCTTAACCTCTTCCTTATTCTTATATACAAAAATGAAATTAAATGTAGCAAAATGTTAATAGTAAAACTTAGATGGAGATATAGGGATTTTCACTGTAAAATTCTTTCCAGTTTGTTATATACTTGGAACTTTTAAAATAAACTTTTTGAAAAGATCAAATTTAAGATGAAAAATATTGGTTTGAAGATCTTGAACCATAAAATTTCTAGAAAAACTACAGAATATCTTAACAACCTTGAGACAGTCAAAATTTATCTGACACATATACAAAAATCATTGGCCATAAAATAAAACTGTTAAACTGGGCTTCATATTAATTAAAATTTTCTGCTTTTTAAAAGATATAATTAAGAAAATGAATAGATAAGCCACAAACTGTGGGGGGAAAAGTATTTACAGCTTAAATAGCTGATAGAAACTTGTATCTATAATATATAAAGAAATCAACAATTAAAAGATAAACCCCATTTTTTTAAATGAGCAAATAATTTGGGATGTCACTTTATCAATGAAGAAATGGACTATAAGAACATAAAGAATACTCAGTATCATTAATTATCAAAAAATTAAAAATAAAGCCACAATGAGCTACCATTTCACGTTCAATGGAATGCTGAAGTCCAAAGGACAGATAATATTCAGTTCCATTCAGTTGCTCAGTAGTGTCCAACTCTTTGCAACCCCATGGATTACAGCACGCCAGGCTTCCCTGTCCGTCACCAACCCCTGGAGCTTGCTCAAACTCATATCCATCAAATCGGTGATGCCATCCAACCAGCTCATCCTCTGTCATCCCCTTCTCCCCCCGCCTCCAATCTTCCCCAGCATCAGGGTCTTTTCCAATGAGTCAGTTCTTGGCATGAGGTGGCCAAAGTATTGGAGTTTCAACTTCAGCATCAGTCCTTCCAATGAATATTCAGGACTGATTTCCTTTAGGATTGACTGGTTTGATCTCCTTGTAGTCCAAGGGACTCTCAAGAGTCTTCTCTAACACCACAGTTTAAAAGCATCAATTCTTCAGTGCTCAGCTTTCTTTATGGTCCAACTCTCACATCCATACATGACTACTGGAGAAAACATAGCTTTGACTAGACAGACCTTTGTTGGCAAAGTAATATCTCTGCTTTTTAATATGCTGTTTAGGTTGGTCATAGCTTTTCTTCCAAGGCACAAGTGTCTTTTACTTTCACGGCTACAGTCACCATCTGTAGTGATTTTGGAGCCCAAGAAAATAAAGTTTCTCACTGTTTCCATTGTTTCCCCATCTATTTGCCATGAAGTTATGGGACTGGATGCCATGATTTTAGTTGTTTGAATGTTGAGCAAAGATATGAAACAACGAAAATCTTATACATTGCTTGTGGGAGGCTACATGGTACCACCACTTACAGAACTGTTTGGAAGTTTCTAATTAAGTTAAGCACAGTATCTATACCCTCTTATCCAGCAATTCTACTATGTATTTACCCAAGACAAGTAAAAGTAAGTGCTCACAAAAAGATTCACAGAAGATTCATAGTAACCCTATTCACAAAAATAAAAAACTGGAAACATCTCCAAAGTCCATCAGAAGGAGAATGGACAAAATAGTACATTCATATGAAGATTCATTAATCAACAGTTACTTATTCACAAAACCCAAAGGAAGAAACAACCCAAGTGTCCGTCAACAGATAAATGGATAAACAAAATATACTATGCATATATGATGGAATATTATTCAGTTTTTTCCAGTTTTTTACTTTAATTATTTTTATTGAGATATAGTTTGTTCATAATATTCTGTTAGTTTCAGGTGAACATCACAGTGCTCAAGAATCTTTATAGTTTTTTTGTTGCTGTTGTTTAGTTGCTAAGTTGTATCTGGCTCTTTGTGACCCCATGGACCTTAGCTTGCCAGGCTCCTTTGTCCATGGTATTTCTCAGGCAACAATGCTTGAGTGGGCTGCCATTTCCTTCTCCAGGGGATCTTCCCAACCCAGGGATGAAATCTGCAACTCCTTCACTGGCAGGCGGATTCTTTACTGCTGAATCACGAGGGAAGCACTTTTACAGTTTATACTCCATTAAAAGTTATTACCAGATGATGGCTATGATTTCACGTGCTATGCAGTTTCCTTGTTCCTTAACTGGAAAATTGTTTTTGAATGCCTCTGAAAAGTCAAGGCAAAACACACTGAAGAAATGAAGTTGAAGTGACAGTGAGGGAAAAACCTGGGACACTATTTCACAGTCATACAGGCAGCTGTGTTCTTTGAACAGAAGTTTGTTGCCATCTCAGGGCCTTTGCACTTGCTTCTAATGATGCTGCTCATCAAGACCTCATGGCAGTCTTCTTCACATTCTCATAGTCACTTTTTCATAACCCCCTTATGCAAACTAGTCCCTGCTTATCACTCTCTCACACAGCTTTGTGTTTTCTTCATTTGTGATGATCTCGGTTTTTCTTCCATTTACTTTTCTTAATGACTTTTTTTTAATATAAATTTATTTTAATTGGAGGCTAATTACTTTACAATATTGTATTGGTTTTGCCATATATCAACATGAATCCACCAAGGTGTATACGTGTTCCCTGAATCCCCCTCCCACCTTCCTCCCCATCCCATCCCTCTGGGTCATCCCAGTGCACCAGCCCCGAGCATCCTGTATCATGCATCAAACCTGGACTGGCGATTTGTTCCACATATGATATTATACATGTTTCAGTGCCATTCTCCAAATCATCCCACCCTCGTCCTCTCCCACAAAGTCCAAAAGACTGTTCAATACATCTGTGTCTCTTTTGCTGCCTCGCATACAGGGTTATCATTACCATCTTTCTAAATTCCATATATATGCGTTAGTATACTGTATTGGTGTTTTTCTTTCTGGCTTACTTCACTCTGTATAATAGGCTCCAGTTTCATCCACCTCATTAGAACTGATTCAAATGTATTCTTTTTAATGGCTGAGTAATACTCCATTGTGTATATGTACCACAGCTTTCTTATCCATTCATCTGCTCATGGACATCTAGGTTGCTTCCATGTCCTGGCTATTATAAACAGTGCTGAGATTAACATTGGGGTACACGTGTCTCTTTCAATTCTGGTTTCCTTGGTGTGTATGCCCAGCAGTGGGATTGCTGGGTCATATGGCAGTTCTATTTCCAGTTTTTAAAGGAATCTCCACACTGTTCTCCATAGTGTCTGTACTAGTTTACATTCCCACCAACAGTGTAGGAGGGTTCCCTTTTCTCCACACCCTCTCCAGTATTTATTGCTTGAAGACTTTTGGATCGCAGCCATTCTGACTGGCGTGAAATGGTACCTCGTTGTGGTTTTGACTTGCATTTCTCTGATAATGAGTGATGTTGAACATCTTTTCATGTGTTTGTTAGCCATCTGTATGTCTTCTTTGGAGAAATGTCTGTTTAGTTCTTTGGCCCATTTTTGGATTGGGTCGTTTATTTTTCTGGAATTGAGCTGCAGAAGTTGCTTGTATATTTTTGAGATTAATTCTTTGTCAGTTGCTTCATTTGGTATTATTTTCTCCCATTCTGAAGGCTGTCTTTTCACATTGCACAGAGTTTCCTTTGTTGTGCAGAAGCTTTTAATTTTAATTAGGTCCCATTTCTTTATTTTTGCTTTTATTTCCAATATTCTGGGAGGTGGGTCATAGAGGATCCTGCTGTGATGTATGTCAGAGAGTGTTTTTCCTATGTTCTCCTCTAGCAGTTTTATAGTTTCTGACCTTAGATATTTAATCCATTTTGAGTTTATTTTGGTGTATGGTGTTAGAAAGTGTTCTAGTTTCATTCTTTTACAAATGGTTGACCAGTTTTCCCAGCACCACTTGTTAAAGAGATTGTCTTTTCTCCATTGTATATTCTTGCCTCCTTTGTCAAAGATAAGGTATCCATAGGTGCGTGGATTTATCTCTGGGCTTTCTATTTTGTTCCACTGATCTATATTTCTGTCTTTGTGCCAGTACCATACTGTCTTGATGACTGTGGCTTTGAAGTAGAGCCTGAAGTCAGGCAGGTTGATTCCTCCAGTTCCATTCTTTTTTCTCAAGATTGCTTTGGCTATTCGAGGTTTTTTGTATTTCCATACAAATTGTGAAATTATTTGTTCTAGCTCTGTGAAAAATACCATTGGTAGCTTGATAGGGATTGCACTGAATCTACAGAATCTATCGATTGCTTTGGGTAGTATACTTGTTTTCACTATATTGATTGTTTCAATCCATGAACACGGTCAATAGATAAATGGATAAACAAAATATACTATACATATATGATGGAATATTATTCAGTTTTTAAAAAGTTAAATTTTGACACACTACAATACACATATACCTTGAAAATATACTAATTGAAGTAAGTCAGCAACTAATGGACAGATATGATTCCACTTAACATGAGGTACTTAGGATAAGCGAATTCACTGACCCAACAAGTAGACTAGAGGTTAACAGGGACTGGGGGAGAGAGGGTAATGAGGGTTGATGTTTAACAGGGACAGAGTTTCAATTTGGGATGATGAAGAAGCTCTGGAAACAGACAGTGTTGATGGCTGCACAATACTGTGAATGTACATGATGTCACTGAACTGTGTACTTAAAATGGCTTATGAGGTAATTTTTTTGCTATGTATATTTTGCCACAATTTTAAAATGCAAAGCAGAAATACTGGTTGGTATAGAAACTTCGGAATATTCAGATGTTAAAAAAAAAAAAGCTAATCACTCATAATCTCTTACTATCTAGTCTATCAGTAACATGCTTTTGGAAGATTTTTTCCTGTTTCTGTCTGTGCGGTGTGTGAATGTGTGTGTGAGCTTCAAACAATTAAACATATCAATTTATATATATCTCAAATCTTTTTTTTTTCAGTGTCAGCTTCTGTATCTGAGAAATGGAGCCAATAAAGCAATACTTAATGTAGAAAAAATTAACCACTGATAAAAGCACTAATCTAGATGAATTTAAAAATAACATTATGCCAAGTGAAAGAAGACAGATACCACAGAATACATACTCTATGATTCCATTCAAAGGAAATTCAAGCACAACCACAGCTACTATGTAGTATCAGGAATCAGAAAGTATTTACAGGGACCCGGCAGCGGGTTCATCGGAGGAACGTTATGTGCTGGTGAAGATGTTCTGGATTTAGTTCTAGGTGCCAGTTACACAGATGGATACTGTTGCAATGCACTGAAATTAATATCTGAGATCTTTACAACTTATTGTTAATTACACCTCACCATAGAAAACTTTCTAAGCGAGTGGGCTGAAAACTAATCTATGGTAAAAGAGGTCAGAATAGTGGTTAACTCTGGAGGGTGGGCAGGAAGCAACTGACCAGGAACAATTGATAAGGAGCTTGCTGAAGTGCCGGGCTGTTCTATACCTCGATACAGAGGTGGCTTCACAAGTATTCTAGGATGTGCATCTCACTGAGCTGTACTCATCATACAGATGCACCTTCCTGTATGTAAGTTACATCTCACCTGTGAAACAGTGAGAGGGCAGGATGTTCCCCCTCCAACCCTGGCTCATCTCAGAGAAGTCCAATGAGGCTGCGTGAGAACTGGCTGAGGGCCCGCCCCAAAGATGGGGGAGAGGGCCTCCCTGCCACAAAGAGAAGGGAAAGACAGTGGCTGCCAGTGCACTGGAGGGAGAGCTAAAGCACTCCAGACTTGATTCCTTAGTTTCCACATCTAAGAAACTGAGATAATGTAATTTCTCTAAGCACAAGAAGAAAGGAGTCAAAATATCATCTAACTGCATTATAACATGTCTGCAAAGCAATGCTCTTACCAGAGTAATAACTAAATTAATAAGAAACATGACACTGAAAATGATTTTATTTTCTATTTCTATTACTACTTGATGAAGAACTATTTTTCACATAATTAAAGAATGAGGAAGAGTAAGATTTCTTGCCAACTGCTGACAAGGATGTCTGGGAACTTTCAGGAATTATCTGATTTCACTTGGAAATCACTCCATTCCTTTCCTTGATTAGTGTGTGCCCTGGAGATGCTGCCTTTGAGAACAACTGCTTTTAGATCTAGAATGAAACAACAAAGAAAGCCTTTCCTGAGGAAAACAGGGGGCAGTTGGAAGAAAAGCTAAAAGGGGGTGAGTGGTGAGAATAATACCCATCTTTCCATTAGTTTCTGAGTGATGCCAAGGTTACCAGCATCCTTTCTTCCTGGACCCAGGGCCCTCCCCATGGGCTCCGGGTACAAGAGATGTGAGAATGATGTAATGTTTACAATGCCCCAGCACTGCAAAAAGGAAACACCACCATCTTAATCCAGATGACCAACTATAAAGATCCAGCAACCCCACACCTGGGTATATATCCAGACAAAACTATAATCCAAAAAGATACATGCACCCATATGTTCACAGCAGCACTATTCACAAAAGCCAAGACATGGAAACAATCTAAATCTCCATCGACAGTTGAAAGGATAAGGAAGAAGTGGTAAATATATATAACAGAATATTACTTGGTCATAAAAAGGATAAAATATTGCCATTTGCAGCAACATGGATACAAATTATCATATTAAGTGCAGTCAGTCATAAAGAGAAAGACAAATACCATGTGATATCACTTACGTGTGGAATCTAAAATATGACACAAATGAATCTATCTAAGACAGGTGGCTCAGTAGAAAATGAATCTGCCTGCAATGCAGGAGACACAGGTTCAATCCCTGGGTAGAGAACATCCCCTGAAAGAGATCATGGCTACCCACTCCAGTATTCTTGCCTGGAGAATCCCATAGACAGAGGACTCTGGTAGGCCAGAGTCCACAGGGTCGCAAAGAGGTGGACATGACTGAAGCAACTGAGCACACACACATGAATCAAAAACAGGATCATGTACAAAGAGAACAGACTGGTGATGGTCAAGGGGTAGGAGGCTAGGGGAGGGATGGAGTGGGAGGTGGGATTAGCAGATGTAATAACCTTTTATTTAGAGACCAGAGGAACAACCAAGTCCTACTGCATAGCACAAAGAACTACATTCAATATCCTGTAATAAATGATAATAGAAAGGTATTTAAAAAAGAATGTATACATATACGTATAACTGAATCACTTTGCTGTATAGCAGAAATTAACACAACACTAAATCAACTATACTTCATTTTAAAATATTATTTTTAAAAGTTAATTTAAAAAAAAACAGCTACAACTGGTTACCAACTAGTAGTGTGATATATTCCACTATTTTTTCAATAACTCGCTGCTTAACAAACCCACTCTTCTTTTGGTCCCCCCAGATGTTCTATCTTGTTTTATTTTATTCAGTGCCAAGATCCCACTTTAACGTTGCTTAGCTGGGGAGTGAAGAACCCTGCCTCAACCTTGTTTCTTTGCCAGGGAGGATGGTAGCCCATGATGAGGTGTGATAACCACCTGACCACCTGTCAGGACAAGAGGTTGTAAAGGTTCAGGAATTGCCACTGACATCATTTGAGTGGTGAGGACATCTGTTTTTTGCAGATGGGGCCAAAGGCTCCACTCACTTCCCAGACCAAGACAGATGGGCTTCAGGGAAACTAAATACCCTTGTGTCACAAAACAGACATCTCAGAGGTTCCGAAAAATCACCTCGATGGCTCCACTTCCCGTAGTCTGTCTTACCATATGCCAAGGACTGCCTCACAGCCAAGGTCCCAAGGAGAATGAAAAAGATCCAGTGTGACAAATGCCAAATGGCCTATGGGAAAGCAGATGACCTGTGACTCTGCCTTGAGCATCTTTGGATGGTGTTTTCAGAGCTCTGGTCTCAGTACTTTGCCCAGAGCCTGAGCTACTTCCACAGGCTATATTAGAAGGCAATAGCTTTTGTGTGGACTCTTCCATGTCAAGTCCCAGCTTTGCTTCATGCTAGCTCTTCACTTTTCACTTTCATGCACTGGAGAAGGAAATGGCAACCCACTCCAGTGTTCTTGCCTAGAGAATTCCAGAGGGGCCTGGTAGGAGGCCGTCTACGGGGTCGCACAGAGTCAGACATGACTGAAGCAACTTAGCAGCAGCAGCAGCAGCAGCTCTACAACACTTTGCAAGTTGAAAAAATCACTGAGCCTCAGTTTTTTCATTTTTTAAAAGGATTTTTATTTATTTTTATTTGGCTGTGCCAGGTCTTAGTTGCAACATGCGGGATTCTTAGTTGCAGCATGCAGGAGATCTAGCTCCCTGACCAGGGATCAAACCCTGGCCCCCTGCTTTGGGAGCACAGAGTCTTAGCCACTGGACTACCAGGGAAGTCCCAGTTTTTTCATTTTTAAAATGGTGATAAGAATAACACCAAGTTCTAATTGTTGGTGTATGATAAATCAGATAGTCGTACAAAAAATAGTGCTTAGAGGAGATAAAGACCCTTTCACAGATGGTGAAATACAGAGAACCTTTCTGAAGTGTGGGACTGTGTGACACCATGAAAACAAACCCAGATGGACCTGCCTCTCATGACTAGACTACTGCTATCACAGAATAAATGGTATGTGAACTCTGGAAGGAACCTTCCAGAAAACCCGGCCTAACTCATTTATGGATGCACTCTCATCCATTAGAGAAAGGAAGTTATTCATTCATTGATTCATCCATGTTAAAATTGAGGACAGAGACCCTGATCAGATCAGATCAGTCGCTCAGTCATGTCTGACTCTTTGCAACCCCATGAATCGCAGCACGCCAGGCTTCCCTGTCCATCACCAACTCCTGGAGTTCACTGAGACTCACGTCCATCGAGTCAGTGATGCCATCCAGCCATCTCATCCTCTGTCGTCCCCTTCTCCTCCTGCCCCCAATCCCTCCCGGCATCACGGTCTTTTCCAATGAATCAACTCTTCGCATGAGGTGGCCAAAGTACTGGAGTTTCAGCTTTACCATCATTCCTTCCAAAGAAATCCCAGGGCTGATCTTCAGAATGGACTGGTTGGATCTCCTTGCAGTCCAAGGGACTCTCAAGAGTCTTCTCCAACACCACAGTTCAAAAGCATCAATTCTTCGGCGCTCAGCCTTCTTCTTGCAATACCTGCCCTGCCCTTCCCCTTAGCTCCTGGCCTGGACAAAGTCTACACTCAGTATACTGACATTCACTGAATTTTGTTCACCTATCTGAGGACACAGAACTCAAAAGAGAAAAAGCTTAGACTAAAATTCCATTTTTTTCTGACTTACAGAGAAGCAGGTGCTGAAATAGATGAGGAGTCCAGATCTTGCTTCAAACCTCAGGTCTGCCCTGGAACTTGGGGACCTCAGACAAGTTATTTAACGTCTTAGTAAAGTGGGGACCAGAACATCCACATCTCAGTGTTATTTCAAGAACCAAAGGAGATACAGGTATCAAGCACTGGGCTCTCTGTTGCAAAAGACCAAATACTAACAATGACCCAGAGGAAAAACAAGTTAGTGAAAAATCTGGGTATGCTCCTTTGCTCCTAGACCTGGGGTTCAAAAACAAAGTGGAAGATGCAGGGGGTCAAAGCTGGTGATGTTTGTTTTTGCTTTTTTAAAAAAATATTTATTTACTTGGCTACATCAGGTCTTAGCTGTGGTGTACAAACTCTTCCTTGCACTGCAGGGGTGCAGGCTCAGTTGCCGTGCAGGCTCAGTTGCTGCGCAGCCTGTGGGATTCCCAGACCAGGGATCAAATCTGTGTCCCCTGGACTGGAAGGCGGATTCTTAATCACTGGACCAGCAGGGAGGTTTCTAAAGTTAGGTGACATTTGGTATTTGGGTTTGGGTGGGGTGCTGGTGTTGGTGGCAGTTTGGGAATGGGATAATGGATGGGATAGTGTATTTGGGTAAAGGATGAAGGGTGGGCTAAGGCTTGGAAGTGGGTGAGAGACAAATCAGGGCTGGGATGAAGGACAGGCAATAAGAGTCTCAACCTCCAGGCAGGGGTAAGGAAGGAGTCTGTGTGAGCACCAGGCTGAAGTGAGGGATTTGGGGAAAGAGTGGTCAGGCCCCAGGGGAGGCTCAGAGATGGATGGTCCCAGATTCAGGGAAGGACAGAGCAGACCTCAGTGATGGGGTGATGTCTGCTGTACTCATCACTTGATCTTTTTTTTTTAATTGAAAGCTTGAAAGCTTATTTCTTAAGGTCAAGAAACGTGTCCTCCGCTGTATCAAAACACTCTGTTCTTCAGAGGGCCCAGAGTTAGTCCAGCACGAACTGGGGAGTCATCTGCGTTGGTGACCCTTTTCCTGCTCTTCCAGGAGGTCCACTCCCCTTTCTGAACGTGCCCAGCAACTCTCAGTAGACTTCTCAGTTTTTAATAGGGTTTTTCTATACTTTTCTGATGTGTTTGGGGAATTGAGCAAATAATGATTATGAATGTGAAAAGAGCTTCATAAGGCTGCAAAATGGTACATTATTGCTGACAGCTGTGATCGTTGTCTTAGCACCAGAGCTTGGACGCTGGAGAAGACAGTGGCGGCCTCTAATGGGGGCGCTTGAGGCTGACGGATGGGGCCCTCAGAAGCCTGGTGTCTTCCCCAGCTCCTATGAGAAGAACTCCTACCCTCTGGAACTCAAGAGTCCTCACCCAGGTATCAGCTCTAACAACCTGAGTCTCGGGATTTCTCAAAACCTCTGTGAGGAGAAGGAAGAGCAGAAGCAGCAAATGACTCAGGCAAGAGGTTTACCTCACTGGGCTGACAGTAACAGGACGTGTGAGGAATGTAGGCAGCTCTCTCTGCCTTTCTGCACCACTGGTTTCTACTTCACCCATGCTGTTAGTACATTACGAGCTCTTTAAGAATCAACCACAAACGCAGTTGGCTTCCTGGTGCTACCTGGGGCCTCCCTGGGTCCCAAAGAGGTGGACACTTTAGGACACCTAGACAACCACTCTCCATCCTCACAGAACCTGAATTTGCTCACCTCTCCACTATCCTCAGCACCACCTACAAATGACGGAGGAAAGAAGGGGGTGGGCCCTTATTCATCTAAGCCACAGTGAGCATCCTATTCCCCTTCTGGCTGGTTCAAGGAAAGGCTTCCTAAGGATTTCTGGGAAAGAGGTTTCTCCCTTGCAGGAAAGAGGCAGAAAGCAGCTCCTCTACACAGCTGTAGCCCCTGCTGCTGGCAGCTGTTTTCCAACCAAGAGCAGAGGTGGCCTGGGATGAAGCTGACACTGGTACCAGAGTTAGCGAGATGGGGAAAGTCAGGGACTTGTGGACACTGTGAAGCTGCTGGGAGGGCCCCTCCCAAAGCCTTCACAGCCCCTCAACTGCCTCAAATGTCAGGATATTTAACTGAAACCTCCTGATGATGCATCACTTCATCTGGAACAAGTCATGAGGCTTGCCCCATGGCATGAGGATTGAAGGACTGGACACAGGGAGGAATAAAATCATGTTGCTTGAGTTATGCAACATCAGAGACTGGGCCCACAGCTGGACCCAGCATCCTTACCCTAGGAGGTTTATTTCTAAGAGGCCCTGGCACAAACACACCTGCCATGGTGCCTCCTACTTCTGGACTCCTTTGCCATATGCCATCTACACCCAGCTGGGTCTGCATGTTCCATGCTATTGACAAGGGAAGTGACCCAGGCAGAATGACTTCTGTCACCACTTCTGCACAGATGTGGGACAACCAGCATCTCTACTTCCTTTGTGACTTCACAGAGGAATAGAAAGGAGGCCTGGGCTTCAAAACAGGCCAGAACTACAGCTAGCAAAGCCATCCCAAGGGGTCTTGTGGGGTGAGCGAACAAGTCACTCTAAAACAGCCACAACTCTCTGCTGGTGGAGACTGGCCATGGTGGGAGATGCAGACAAACAGGGTCCTTGGTGAAGGCAGACCCCACCTTGCCCTGGCCCTCCCGCTACTCTTCCTTGCAGTTGGCAAAAAGAACTCCGGGACAGCACAGTGGCAGAGACTGGTCTTCTGGAGTCAGACATTCGTAGATCAGGATCACATCTCCACAACGAGCTGGCTTCACCTTTCTGAGCTTCAGGTCTCTCATCCATGAAACTGTGGCAATGGTGCCCACTTCTCAAGCTTGATGTGAGGATTAAATGCAGTAATCCCAATCACTGAGGACATAGGAGGTACTCAATAAATGATGGCCCTTGCTGTGGTATTTATTATCTGCTCTGATTCTTGGAGATGGAAGTTTTAAAAGCACAGAACGTGGCAGGCACCCCCTCCCCAAGCAGTTGGATTGAACGAAGAGAAAAGTGATCATTTTATGGAAGAATATCCAGGCCAGACTATCACCACGCCTGGGGCACTGTGATTCGCCAACTGTCTGGCCTATGACGAAACACTTAAAAAGAAAAGATGGCTCAGAGCTGGAAGTCAGTGGAGCAAGGCAGGGAAACTGCACAGTTGGGCAGAGAAGGGGGAACTCTGACCGTCAGGAACTGGGTGGCAGTCAGCCATCTGCCCTTCTGGGGTTATTAAACTCCTATGGAAAACGCTGGTCATTTCATAAAACCATGGGTGGTCAGACAGCACTGAATCCCACCCCTCAGCACAGACTCCAGGATCCAGGCGCCCTTGCCAAGGACACATAGAGGGTTGGGGGTTATGCTGGCATTAGAGCCCGGGGCTCGGGACACTCGAGTCTACTGCTTTGAGCCTTGAGGGAATCGTGACTAATGGTGTTGCATTTGCCATGACAGATCATACTTCTCTAGATTTATTTGTTTATTTGAACTAAAGTATCCTTTCTGCAGTCATCAGGCAGAACTGTGGAGGAGGCTGGGTCTGTCCTCAGCCTCCCTCTGCAACCTTGCCAGTCCTCCTCCCTTCTCCCCAGAAAGGAGAACTCCAAGGCCGCCCCACCCCAGCCCCTCACCTTGTTTCCATCATGGGGTCCCCACACTCTGTCATGTGATGGGTTGTTGACTTACTTTCCACCCAGCTTCCCCCACTGGATTGTACACACCCAAAAGGCAGGAACAATGGCACATAGTAGGTGCTCAATAAATATTTGTTCCGTGGATCAGCCAACAAACTCACTTACGCTGAGGTGACAGGGCCTCATCATGCTTCCTCCAGTGGTAGGATATAAAATTTAAGAACAGATCTTTAGGGGAGGAAGGAGCAAGACCAGGAGGAGGGGACTAGGGTGTGCTGAGCACTTACTAAGGCCTGGGCACTGAACTCGGAAATTAGTACATGTTATTCATGATGATGACTAAACATGGCAGGTCCTCTTGACCAGTTAAACCTCACCCAAAGCCACGAGTCTCTGCTGAAGAAATTCAGGCATGCAAGAAAGAAAAAATCTTTTTTCTGAAATCTGAAAATGGAATCTTCCTGGTGCCCCCTGTAGGCTACCTGGCCTGCCCATAGAAGTAGCCAGCTTTGGACCCCACTGACCAGAGGAACTGGAATTGTCCAAGCAGACTTTCAGACCAGTGGAAGCTTTGCGTAACTTTCACTACAAATGCGCAGATCTGATTGAAAGACTCTTTTTAACCCTGTGAGAGAATTACATTATTGCCTCCTAGAAGATTTTTTCATCTAGACAAAAGGGCTCCCAGGAATATTAAGGACATTGTCCTATGGTTGCTTGACAGGCCCAAAGTATCTGTGAATAAATCTAAATGAGGGTCATATCTCAAAAATGAACTCAATCATATTTATAGGAAGACCACACGGTTTTTAAGGGATCTGAACATGTGAAGGTGCTGCTAGCATGGATTAAAAAGGAACTGGGATCTGAAATGGTTTAAACTGTAAAAAAGCCTCTAGGTCCCAATTTTCAAATAGCAGACAAAGGAAGCTACTTAGCTGCAAATGCAGATCATTTCTTGGGAAATGCACATCTCAGAGGGTAGATCCAAGAGCCAGAGAGAAAAACTGTCTCAGGAGCCACTCGCCAGAGGCAGCCCTAACCAAGGAATATTTCCTGTTCTCAAGGGGGGAGACTTGTGAACACAAGCCCACCTGGATTCATCACTGCTATGACCAGTGACTGCTTTGTGCTCCCAGTTCTTCACCCTTCTGAATAAGCATGTCCCTTATGTTGACACTTTGCCTGTCTCACCAATGCATGTTAGGTGTGTGCACATCAGATAACTCATCTTGGTTTGCAGTTCTCTAAATTGAGAAGCCATATTTTCAGAGTTTCAGTGTAACCTGATACAGATTGCGGGATCCTGGACTCCAAGCTTGATGCCACACTTTAATGAGAAGTTGTTAGGATTCTGGGAAGGGAATGAACATGTTTTTCAGGTGGGAGGAATATGAACAACACTGAGAGGATGGATGACCAGAGGATGCACTTCAGTAGAATGAAAAAATGTCCACAATCCTTCATGTCTTCCTCTGTCTATGCCCTTTGCAGTGTTACTGGTAGAGCTGAACCTAGAATCTAAGTTTTCTCATCTCCAACTGATCTCTTCCCAGTACTCTCTGTTACAACTCCAACCCCTAACATTTTGGAGTCTGTGACAGACTCCCTCTCACGTGGCTCTCCAGCCTTCGGAGCCCTGGACATGCTCCTAACATGTTCCAACTGTTTTCCAACCTTATGATCTTCCTTGGATTCCATTCTGCCAGATCACGTCACTGGACCCTTGACACTACAAGTACCTTCTGATTTTTACACTGGAGGTTTTGCCACTTCTCTTGCCTGAAATGGCCCTCCTTCCATCCATACTAGTTAATCCTGCCCATCCTTCAAGGCTCAGCTCAGACAATCTTCTTCACTGGTCTTCTAGTCTGTTCTCTCCACTCCAACCATTTGGACTCTCTAAAACATGAACCAGATCATGTTTGTGAGCCTGGTCTCTGCCCACCTTTCCAGTCCCACATCATGCTCCCTCCTCCTGCCTCCTCTCCCATCCTCCTTCCTGTCCCCAAACTCCAGTCAGCCTGTCATCATTCCCCAAGCTTGCCATGCTCTTCTTGTCTCCACGACTCTACCTACATCCTTCTCTCTCATTCTGGGAAAAAGACAATCACACCAACTTCATGTTCTCTGCTAATCCATTCCCAACCACTCCCTCTGCCATGAGAACCACTGTTCAGGACATGGGTCCATCCCTGCCCACCACTGCCCAGGGATGGCATCTCTTCATCCCTGAATCCACTAGTGCTATTTAGCACAATGTTGCCTGCCACACAGTAGGGACTCTACAATATTAAGTGAATCAATATTCAAATGGACAGATGGAGATGTGCATGAATGAGTGGACAGATAGCCTGGAGGTGATGTTTAACTTAGCAAATGTGAGTTTTCTGTTTCCACAGTGAAAAACAAATTCAAGATAGTGGCTCCCTGTCCTGCTCACCTCCACAGTGCCCAGCCAGGCAGAGTAAAGACTCACGAACAGCCAACACTCTGACACTGTTGCCCTGTCCTTGGTTCAGTTTCTACTAGATGGAAGACATGTTGTCTATGGTTTGCTTTCCCCATCCTTCACTCTTGGCCAATCAAGTCCATACTGTTGCAAAATTACCTTTTAAAAACTAATCTGAAGGAAAGGAGAAAATTCCTTTGCCCTCAGCCATTGGGCCTGGCCAGGTTCCCTGAGGGTGGGGGAAAATCAAATCTCTCTCTGCAAAGCAGGGATTGTGAAGAAGGATCGGCTACTCCTAAAAGTCTGACTGAAGAGTTCTAGTGACAGAGCTTCCCTAGGAGAGTTAGAATTCAGGCAGTCAGTGACAAGTGCTCTGAATCAAGCCCTGGGCTGGGTACCAGAGGGACCAGGGGAATAATCAGATGTGGACCATACAATAGAAAGCATCAGGCTAGAAGGAGACCAACTACATGGAGACAGGAGACTATAAAACCAAAAATCTTAAGAGCTTGAAGACAGGCAGGCAGAGAATGGGCTCACTGACTTGACTGACTTGATAACTCCGTCAACATTTTGTTAGCATTTACTATGTATCAGTGTGCTGGGCATTAGGGATAGAGAAGTAACATACGGGCCCCAACCTCAAAGAGGTTAATCTTCAAGTGAAAAGCAAGGAGATGGGACTCCTTATCACAGAGAGGTTTAGGGTATGAGTACGAATTTGACTTTATTTTTTGGGGCTCCAAAATCACTGCAGATGGTGATTGCAGCCATGAAATTTAAAGGCGCTTACTCCTTGGAAGAAAAGTTATGACCAACCTAGATAGCATATTCAAAAGCAGAGATATTACCTGGCCAGCAAAGGTCCATCTTGTCAAGGCTATGGTTTTTCCAGTGGTCATGTATGGATGTGAGAATTGGACTGTGAAGAAAGCTGAGCTCCAAAGAATTGATGCTTTTGAACTATGGTGTTGGAGAAGACTCTCGAGAGTCCCTTGGACAGCAAGGAGATCCAACCAGTCCATCCTAAAGGAGATCAGTCCTGGGTGTTCATTGGAAGGACTGATGCTGAAGCTGAAACTCCAATACTTTGGCCACCTCATGCGAAGAGTTGACACATTGGAAAAGACCGTGATGCTGGGAAAGATTGGGGGCAGGAGGAGAAGGGGACGACAGAGGATGAGATGGCTGGACACAATGGACATGAGTTTGAGTGAACTCCGGGAGTTGGTAATGGACAGGGAGGCCCGGCCTGCTGCAATTCATGGGGTCGCAAAGAGTTGGACACGACTGAGAGACTGAACTGAACTGATGAATCTGAAAAATGGGTATGAATTTAGCAATTAGAAATTGGGCCATTTCAAATGCAATAGGAAGAAAACTCCTATGATAATCTCAAAATTAATGTAGTAAGAACACCTGAAAAAATTCAGCATCCTTTCAGGTTAAAAACAAAAACCTGGGAATAGAAGGAGACTTCCATAACCTGATAAACAGTTTCTGTAAGAGCCTACAAAGGACACCATAACTAATGTTGAAATACTGAGAATATTCCTGTAAAAATCAAGAGCAAGTTCAGGATGTCTAGTAGTATTACTTCTATTCTATACTTTGCTGGAAGTCCTATACAGCATAAAAAGATTGAAAAAAAAAAATCTATACAGCACGTAAAGGGAAAAAACAACACTATCATTATTTACAGATGATATAACTACCTATGAAGAACTTCTAGATAAACTATTAGAATTACTAAGATAATTTAGTTAGGTTGCCATGCCATGTTTAGTCACTTCAGTCATGTCTGACTCTTTGCAATCCCGTGGACTGCAGACTACCAGGCTCCTCTATCCATGGGATCTTTCAGGCAAGAATGCTGGAATGGATTGCCATTTCCTCCTCCAGGAGATCATCCCAACTCAGGGATCAAACTCGTGTCTCCTGCATTAACAAATTAACAAAAGAAATGGAAACCCTTTAAAAACTTTATTAAGTATAAAATTGAAAACTAAAAATGTTATTGGGCAAAATTAGAGAAGGAATAAGTAAGTGGCTAGTTATACTAGATACTTGGATTGAAAGACTGACGATGTCAATTTTCTCCAGTTAGATCTATAAATTTGATGAAATTTTAGTAAAAAAAAATCCAAGAGGTTTTTTTTTTTGGTATGAAAATTGATACTTCATTATGAAGTGCATATGAAAATTCAATGGGTTAATAATCACTAACGCATTTTTGAAGAAAAAGATAAGAGTATTAAATCTACCAGACAGATTTAGTATATAGGACATTATGATATGAGTGCAAGACTGGATAAATACACATAGATAATGAGACATAACAGAGTCCAAAAACTGACTCACACATAAAGATATCTAATATATGACAAAAATGGCACTGCTGAGGGTAAGAAAAGGAAATGTTCTAAGTAACCGGTTTTTGTGCAAAGTGGATAGTTGCCGATCCCCTATTTCCCACTATTTATAAAATCAGTTCCAAGTGGAATGCAGATCTAAAAAACAAAGACAAAATAATAAGCCTCTAGAACTGCACTCTCCTATACAGTAGCCATTACTCATATGTGGCCAATTTAAATTAGTTAAAATTAAATTAAAATTTAAAATTCTGTTTTTCAGTTGCATAAGCCCTTTTCAAGCACACAACAGCCACATGTGGTTTGTGGCTACATTATTAGGAAATGCACATATAGAATACTGCCACCATCACAGAAAGAACCATCAGACAGTGCATCTCTAGAACAAGGGTCAGCAAACTATGGCCCATGGAATAACCTCGGCACATCACATGTTTTTATAAATTAAGTTTTACTGGAACACAGACACACGCAACCACTTACATATTGCTATGGCTGCTTTCAGGGGCTTCCCAGGTGGCACAATGGTAAAAAATGTGCCTGCTGATGCGGCAGACACAAGAGACGCACGCTTGATCCCTGGGTCGGCAAGATCTGGCAAGAAGGAAATGACAGTCCACTCCAGTACTCTTGCCTGGGAAATCCCATGGACAGAGGAGCCTGGCAGGCTATAGTCCACGGGATCACAAAGAATTAGACATGACTGAACATACACACACATGACTGCTTTCATACTACATGGCAGAACCGAGCAGTCTCGACAGAGGACATATAACCCACAAGCCTAAAATACTTATCATCTGACTTTTTCCCCAAAATTGTGCAGACTCCTGCTCTAGAAGCTAACACAGGAAAATTTACTAATAATCTTGGGTTCTTTAACAGGTCATGAGAATATAACCTTGTTATATTGTTAAATGGAACAAAATTAAGATTAATAACTATTCATCAGAAAACTTCATTAATAGACTGAGAGGCAAGTCACAGAATAACAATGTTAAACGCATAAAGACAGACCTCTTTTCCAGAATACATTAAAAACCTATACAAATCAATAAGAAAAAGAAATGGACAAGAAATTGAAGGGGTATGTCACCAAAAAAAAAAAAGGAACACCCAAATGGCAAATAATATATCAAAAGGTGCTTAACAATGTCAGCTCTTCTCAACTTTGTGTACAGATACAACACAATCCCCCAAACAAAGTGCCAGCAAGTTATTCTGTGGACATTAGCAAACTGATTCTAAAGTATCTATGGTGAGGCAAAAGACCAGAATAGCCAACGCTATTGAAAAACAAAGGCAGAGGGCTGGCATTACTCAACTTTAAGATTCACTATAAAGTTATAGTAGTCAAGGCACTGAAATTGGTTAAAAAAAAAAAAAAAAGACAAATAAATCAATGCAATGGAACAGAGAGTATCCAGAAAAAGACCTATACAAATAAAGTCAACTGATCTTTGACAAAAGAGCAAAAGCAAGTCAATGGAGAAAGGACAGAGCTAGTATTAGTCGCTCAGTTGTGTCTAACTCTTGGCAATCCCTTGGACTGTAGCCCACCAGGCTCCTCTGTTCAAGGGAGTTCCCAGGCAAGAATACTGCAGTGGGTAGCCATTACCTTTTCCAGGGGATCCTCCTGACCCAGGGATCAATCCTGGTTTTCCTGCACTGCAGGCAGATTCTTTACCATCTGAGCTACCAGGGAGAAAGGATAGGTTTTCAACAAATGATGCCAGGACAACTGGACATTCATATGCAAAAATAAACCAATCTGATACAGACTTGACATCTCTCACAAAATGTATTTCCAAAATCACAGACCTAAAAGTAAAATGCAAAACTACAAAAATTCTAAGAGATAATAACATAAGACAAAATCTAGGCTCAGTAATGAATTTTTAGAAACAGCACCAAAAGCATGATGAAAGAAAATCTGACATGTTGTACTTCATTAAAATTAAAATTTTCTGTTCTGTGAAAGACACCAGTGAAAAAATGAAAAAACAAGCCACAGACAGCGAGAAACATTCGCAAACACATCTGATAAAACGCATCTGATATATCCAAAATATACAAAGAACTATAATATTAAACTCAACAATAAGAAAACAAAGAATCCAATGTAAAAACACGCAAAGATCTGAACACACACTTCATCATGAACACACACAGATGGCAAACATGCATGTGAAAAGATGTTCAAATGTGTATGCCATTACCAAACTGCAAATGAAAATGAGTTATATCTACCTACATATCGGGATGGCTAAAATCCAAAAACTGACACCACCAAATACTAAAGAGGATGTAAAGCAACAGGAAGTCTCATTTGTTGCTAGTAGAATTAAAAATGGCCACTCTGGAAGACAGTTTGGTAGCTTCTTACAAAAGTGAACAAACTCTTACCATACATACTATCCATTAATTGCACTCCCTGGTATTTAACTAAGTATATGAAAAACTAATGTCCACAAAAACCCTGCACATGGATGTTCATTTATAGTAGCTTTAAAACAGCTGTCAAAATGTCGAAACAACTGAGACTCCTTCAATATGTGAATGGGTAAACAAACTGGACGTTTTGAGTATTAATCCAAAAAATGGAACATTAATGATAAAATTAGCTACTTAGTCACAAAAAGATGTGGAGAAACCTCCAATACATAATGCTAAGTGAAAGAAGCCAGTCTAAAAAGTCTATGCATTATTTGATTTCAACAATATGTCTATGAAAAAAGCAAAACTATAGCAACAGTGAAAAGAGCAGTGATTGCCAGAGGTATGGGTAAAGTGGGTGAGATAAATAGATGGTACACAGATTTTTAGGGCATTAACATTATCTCATATGATACTGTCATGGTGGATACATAACATGAAGCATTTTCCAAGGCTAACAGAATTATACAACAATAATATAAACCGTGGGCCTTTTCGTTAATAATATTGTGTTAATATTAGTGCATTCATTGCAACAAATATATGACACTAATGCAAGATGTTAATAACTGGAAACTCTCAATGTGTGTATGTGTATAAGTGTGAGGGGCATGGATAGTGTATGGAAATTCTCTGTACTAGCTGCTTAATATTTATAAAAAAAATAACGATTCTTTTTAAAAGGTGCTCGACCTCACTGGGCCTGATGGAAACACAAGTTAAACTATAATAAGACCCAGAGATTGTCAGACTGAGTGAAATAAGTCAGACAAAGACAAATACCATATGATACCATTTATACAAAGCATCTAAAAAAATGGTACAAATGAGCTTATTTACGAAACAGAAAGAGTCACAGATATAGAAAACAAACTTATGGTTACCAAAGAGGAAGGTGCTGCTGCTGCTGCTGCTAAGTCGCTTCAGCCGTGTTCGACTCTATGCGACCCCATAGACAGCAGCCCACCAGGCTCCCCCGTCCCTGGGATTCTCTAGGCAAGCACACTGGAGTGGGTTGCTATTTCCTTCTCCAAAGCATGAAAGTGAAAAGTGAAAGTGAAGTCGCTCAGTCGTGTCTGACTCTTAGCGACCCCATGGACTGTAGCCCACCAGGCTCCTCTGTCCATGGGATTTTCCAGGCAAGAGTACTGGAGTGGGGTGCCATTGCCTTCTCCAAAGAGGAAGGTGAGGAGTGATAAATTAGAGATTGGGATTGATATATATATACACTACTGGATTGATATATATACACTACTATATGTAAAACAGACAACTAATAAGGATCTACTGTATGGCATGGGGAACTCTACTCAATACTCTGTAATGTTCTATATAGGAAAAGAATATAAAAAAGAGTGACTATATGTTGATGTATAACTGATTCACTTTGCCGTACACCTGAAACCAACACAACATTGTAAATCAAGTATAGATAGACCAATAGAAATTAATTTTTTTAAATCTATAATAAGACACCACTGGACACATGCCAGAAGGGCTAACATTAAACACACACACACACACACAATATCAAATGGTGACCAAGATTCACTAACATGCTGAAATTGCAATCTCATACAAATGCTGGTGGGAATATAAATGCATAAGCTCACTTTATAAAACAGTTGAACATCAGCTAATGACGATGAACACATGTGCTTTATGACCCCACAATTCTATCCTACACATATACCCAATAGAAATGGGTGCGTGGGAACACCAGGAAGACACACAAGAATGTTCACAGTAGCACTACCCATAGAAGCCTCCTAATATGCAAAATGAGAAAAATAATAGCTCCCTCAAGATGGCTGTAAGGATAAAATGTCACCTATATGCAGCGCTTAGCTAGCGACTGCACCTGGCATGTACGCAGCGGATGGAAGCCACTATATATTATTATTCACGGGCTGCATCAATTTAGTTTTAAGTTGCAAAACCAAAACCACAAAAACATACTCTGACTTGCAGAAAAAATCGCAGGAATTTATTAATGAGAAACTGCGCCATTCTCTGAGTCTGTCACAAAAAGATGGAGAACCAAGCACAAAAAATACAGTGAACCAGGAGGGCCAGGTGGCAAAGACACAGCCCAGGTCAGGTCACTGGAGTAGCTGCGAGCATAGGTCACATATGCCAGAGAGCCCACGGGCTGAGGAAAAGGCGTGTCTGGTCCCCTTGATGCTCTGACTGAGGAAACAGGACTCTGCCTACTGTCGATGAAGAATTCCCCCAAATAAGAAAGTTTTGGATGCTGACAGCCACAAAACAACACATGTCCATTACAAGTGTCCAACCCAAATCTATTTTCTCTTGATAGTATATCCCACTTGATTCCTGTGGTCCTAAAGGGACACCATGACAAATAACATCTAGAAACACAGTACCTACCCTCAAGAGGACTGTGGTCTAGACAGAGAAAGAGACACAGAGGTTGCTAATTCCCACATCACAAAGTGGAAATGGTGGACCAGGGCTACAAGTTGAGTCCCAAGGAGTCAGGCATGATAGCTGCTGCACCCCAAGTCTCAACATAACCCAGAAGAACTAAATCTCGACTAAATCCATCACTGGCCTGTTGCTCTGGATTAGAAGGTATATCCAAGCCAAAGCTCTTCTGGAAGAACTGAAATGCAACCATTTCAGATGAAAAACATCAAATGGGAAAAGTGTAAGAACAAGGTAAAAAATGCAAGAGGCAATTATAGGAACCAGAGGAAAGTGGAAACTAGTCAGGAATAAGCAAGAAAGGTCTGGAACAAGACTCGTGGGCAGGTGCTCACAACTGGCTTTTATGATCCACCGGTTGTTGAGGACTGGTGTGTTCAGTTGGCTTAAAGAAGCAGGGTCCAGACAGACATAAACAGCATCTGGTACCCATGACCACGTCCCTCTGATTGGCATGTACACCTGGTCCAAATTTGGCCACAAAGATCTTCTCTCCCAGGATCCAAAAGTGAGACACTGATAGAAAGGATCAAGAACCTCAACTAAGACCATACATATATAACATATACTTTATATAAGAATGGGATGGCATCTTGTCAGGTACTTGTCAGGATCACACCAACCTAAGTCTCAGGAAAGTATCCTTCTGTCCAGGAGGTGATAACAAAACCATTTCTTAAGATCCAAACACCTGGGTTTTTCTCAACTCAAAATGTGACACTCATGGTAGAGATATCAGGTATCAACAAACTAGTACATTTCCTCAGTACTTTATAGTATATGGTGCTTTGACCCTCTAGGCAGCCCTGTAAGGAACAGAAATTTTCCACTCCATTATAAAGGGGATGACAATGGGGTTAAGGAAAAGAAGTCACTTGCCCAAGCACACCAAGCAGAACATATGGCAGATTTTTTTCATGAGGCAGATTTTTAAAAATGGGAATAAATTCTTCCCATCCCTGTATGCACCCCCCTTTAATGTGACTGCTGAAACTTTCATTAGGAGGTGGAAGACTATCGCTTTCCACCCTTTGAATCTGGGCTTGGCCGTGTGACACACCTGGCAGAAGTTGGAAAGTGCCCAAGCACTGAGGTTTGTCTTCTCTTGCTGCTGGGAACACTGCTTAGCGAGACCAGGCTAGCCTCCCAGGTGATAAGAAACCAGGTAGAGCCATCCAAACCAATATTTTATTTAAAATGTAGAGAGAGAAAAAGTTTGTTCCTCCCAGTTCCCAAGAAGGGGGGCATGCCAGGCTGCAGGGGCCACATGGGGATGCACCAGGGTCGGCTGGTCAGTGGACAGAGGGAGCAGGAAGGAGACAGCCAGGAGACTACTGCGGTTTCCACGAGAAGGAACAGGTCAGGCACCGTGCCTATGACTCAACATAAGGTGCTTCGATCAATTAGCACAATAATCTTAGGAGGTACTTTAGTATTACTTTCACTTTACAAATGAGGAAACCAACTGTCCCAAAGTCATATAGCTAGTACATGGTGGAGCCAGGATTTGAACCAGGGTATCTGGTTATTGGCCCTGGTCCCTCCCAGAGAGAAAGAACAAAGTGAATAGTGTTAGTCACTCAGTCGTGTTCGACTCTTTGCGATGCCATGGACTGTAGCCCACTAGGCTCCTTTGTCATAGAATTCTCCAGTCAAGAATACTGGAGTGAGTAGCCATTCTCTTCCCCAGGGGATCTTCCCAACCCAGGGATTAAACCCAGGTCTCCTGCATTGCAGGCAGATTCTCTACCATATGAGCTAGCAGGGAAGCCCCAGGGTAACTAGCTGATTCCCACCAGTTGTGGCTGGGGCACAAGGATTATGTGCAACTCACAGGCTGACATGGAAATGTGGAAAGGGCAGGCACTGAGGAATTCCCTGGGTGCTTCTCATCTTAGGGAAAGCTCTCCCTTAGTTCCGATTCTGCCTTTCACAGCTCTTAACACCAGGCAGCATCCGTTGCCTTTGGCCCCTTCAGATCCCCCAGCGTGAACCCTCCAGAAGGGAGGCAGGGCAAAGTTGGCGTGGGGTGGGGGGTCTGGGAAGCCAGAGGGACCTAAGCCCTGTGTCACCATGAGCTCAACACTTGACCCACACTCCAGGCCCACTATTCCAAGCTGCCCACATTTTTCCTTGGTGGGAGGGGAAAGGTTTGTGAAGGACACTGACTAAAATCCTGAGGACAAGGGCTGAACAGAAGCTGATGCTCTGAGCCCTCCATCAGCAACACACTGCCTGGCATGGTCGGCCCATCCCCAGACAGAGAATGACAAACATCCCCACTGTTTTCCACCCATGCCTGAGTGACTAAGTATTTCACTGACTTAGGCCAACCTGCACAATAGGGACTGCCCTCCCCACCCCGGTGTGACTCAAAAGGGCTGGGAAGACCCCACTAGAGTAGTCTCCGCTGTGTCTCATCCAAGCAGAGAAGCCCCTGGTAGCCCCCAGTCTTGGGGTTGAAAAGCTTTCCAAACCTCTGAGTTCCATGGGAAAAGAGGAGCCATGCCCTCGGCTTTAGTTACACTAGAGGTGTCTGAATATTCCAGGTTCATAAGACTCTCACGGCACCAGTTTGTTCATGATGCCCCTGGGCCCCTAGAGACATCCATCAGCCCCGTTCATTACTGAGTCAGGTCCAAGCCACTTCGTGAGTTTGTAGTCATGTATGTATTAGCAACAGAAATTAAAACCAAAGATCATCTTTTCATCTTACTCTTAAAGAACCATAGTAACTGCCCAGCAGGACAAGGGTGCTTGGTGGGCAACTCCTCACACTTCATGATGCAACTGGACACTGCCACCTTCTACTCCCTTCACACCGATTGTCGCTGGGATTCCCATCCCTACAAACACAAACCCCACTTTGCAAAGACGTGACATCATCTAAGGGAATGCAGTGATTCACTGACTCCTTGCACATGGGGTTGCTTTGCTTCCCTCAAACATTCCAAGTAAAACCGGCTGAGCCCTGAGCTCAAGGCAGCTCCTTGGCAGGCTTGGCAAAGCACTGGACCCACAGTTTATACCTTGGTGGGAGGGTAGCAGGCAGCAGGCAGACACCAGGGCCTTTAATAACACAATACAGTGGTGGGGCCTGGGGGGCCCATGGGACAAGGAGCTGTGGGAGGGAGTTAGGGATGGGGTGACCGGGGAAAGGAGGACAGAAGAGACTAAATATATGACTTAACCTCTGCAGGGTCCCCTCCCCCATTGGGAAACGGGACATAACCACAGATGTGTGTTGCTTCCTTTAAGGATTATCATGAGCTCAAATAAGACCTCAGGCTTAGAAATGTTTTGCAAACTGTAAACCTTGGAACAAATGGTAGATGTTGCAGCCATGATACTTCTCATCCCCAGAGATGACTGGAAGGGTCCTTTCCTATGGATGAATCAGGTCGTTCCACCACCTGAAGGAAATGTGGCAGATTCCAAATGATGCTCACAGCTCTTCTGGATCCTTTTAGATAACACCTGGCTGGTTACGTACAGGTCTCTGGAGGCTTCAGAAGGAGCAGAGACTATTTCAAAGACAAGGTTAAAGCAGATTCCCAAGGGAAGGAAGAGTCCAAACCTGAATTTAGGCAAAGAACCAGGAGCACGCAGAAACCTTAAAAACTATTCCATAAATGCTGTCCTGGGCTTCCTGCTGGACCACAAGGCTTCCCATAAAAATGAATGAAGGGGAGCCTGACTGTATTACAAAATTAATAATGTAGGATGGTAGATGTCAAAAGCCATTCATAATCATAATTGCTTCTGCATTTATTTTCTTGAAAGCTATTTCATGTTTGTCAAGAACTAGGAATGAAGTCTCTTCTTTAGATACTTATATGGTCAGGCACCAAGCAGGGCTATACTCTCCTGCACACAGTAACTGTGGCTCTGAAAATACGTGTCTTTAAAATCTTATAAACAGCTTTTATTTTTCCAGCAGACCCAGAAGAGTCTGTATCCCTTAAAAAGAACAGTCTCCCACTCTTTCACACCATATTTTAGTTTAGATTTTCACAGATGGCTGCCGAAAGCACTTGAATCATAAAATTTCAAACTAAAGGCAAATATTAGTTCACTTCAGTCCTCAGTCATGTCCGACTCTTTGCAACCCCATGGAATGCAAAACACCAGGCCTCCCTGTCCATCACCAACTCCTGGAGCTTGCTCAAACTCATATCCATCAAGTAAGTGATGCCATCCAACCATCTCATCCTCTGTCGTCCGCTTCTCCTCCTGCCGTCAATATTTCCAGCATCAGGGTCTTTTCCAATGAGTCAGTTCTTTGCATCAGGTGGCCAAAGTATTGGAGTTTCAGCTCCAGCATCAGTCCTTCCAAAGAATATTCAGGACTGATTTCCTTTAGGATTGACTGGTTTGATCACTTTGCAGTCCAAAGGACTCTCAAGAGTCTTCACTAATACCACAGTTCAAAAGCATCAATTCTTCGGCACTCAGCTTTCTTTATGGTCCAACTCTCACATCCATACATGACCACTGGAAAAACCATAGCTTTGATTAGATGGACCTTTGTCGGCAAAGTAATGTCTCCGCTTTATAATATGCTGTCTAGGCTGTTCATAGCTTTTCTTCCAAAGGGGCAAGCATCTTTTGATTTCATGGCTATAGTCACCATCCGCAGTGATTTTGGAGCTCCAAAAAAATAAAAGCCTGTCACTATTTCCATTGTTTCCCCATCTATTTGCCATAAAGTGATGGGACCAGATGCCATGATCTTCGTTTTCTGAATGCTGAGTTTTAAGCCAACTTTTTCACTCTCCTCTTTCACTTTCATCAAGAGGCTCTTTAGTTCTTCTTCACTTTCTGCCATAAGGGTGGTGTCATCTGCATATCTGAGGTTGTTGATATTTCTCCCAGCAATCTTGATTCCAGCTTGTGCTTCATCCAACCCAGCGTCTCTCATGATGTACTCTGCATATAAGTTAAATAAGCAGGGTGACAATATACAGCCTTGACGTGCTCCTTTTCCTATTTGGAACCAGTCTGTCGTTCCATGTCCAGTTCTAACTGTTGCTTCCTGACCTGCATACAAGTTTCTCAAGAGGCAGGTAAGGTGGTCTGGTATTCCCATCTCTTTCAGAATTTTCCACAGTTTATTGGGACCCACACAAAGGCTTTGGCATAGTCAATAAAGCAGAAAAACGTTTTTCTGGAACTCTCTTGCTTTTTCGATGATCTAATGGATGTTGGCAATTTGATCTCTGGTTCCTCTGCCTTTTCTAAACCCAGCTTGAACATCTGGAAGTTCATGGTTCATGTATTGCTGAAGCCTGGCTTGGAGAATTTTGAGCAATACTTTGCTAGTGTGTGAGATGAGTGCAATTGTGCAGTAGTTTGAGCATTCTTTGGCATTGCCTTTCTTAGGGACTGGAATGAAAACTGACCTTTTCCAGTCCTGTGGCCACTGCTGAGTTTTCCAAATTTGCTGGCATATTGAGTGTAGCACTTTCACAGCATCATCATTCAGGGTTTGAAATAACTCAGCTGGAATTCCATCACCTCCACTAGCTTTGTTCGTAGTGATGCTTCCTAAGGCCACTTAACTTCGCATTCCAGGATGTCTGGCTTTAAGTGAGCGATCACACCATCATGATTATCTGGGTCATGAAGATCTTTTTGGTATAGTTCTTCTGTGTATTCTTGCCACCTCTTCTTGATATCTTCTGCTTCTGTTAGGACCATACCATTTCCGTCCCTTATTATGCCCATCTTTGCATGAAATGTTCTCTTGGTATCTCTAATTTTCTTGAAGAGATCTCTAGTCTTTCCCGTTCTATTGTTTTCCTCTATTTCTTGGCAGTGATCATTGAGGAAGGCTTCCTTGTCTCTCCTTGCTCTTCTTTGGAACTCTGCATTCAGATGGGTATATCTTTCCTTTTCTCCTTTGCCTTTAGCTTCTCTTCTTTTCACAGCTATTGTTAAGGCCTCCTCAGACAACCATTTTGCCTTTTTGCATTTCTTTTTCTTGGGGATGGTTGTGATCACTACCTCCTGTAAAATGTCACAAACCTCCATTCATAGTTCTTCAGGCACTCTATCAGATCTAATCCCTTGAATCTATTTGTCACTTCCACTGTATAATCCTAAGGGATCTGATTTAGGTCATACCTGAAGCATGAGAAACCTGGGCTGGAGGAAGCACAAGCTGGAATCAAGATTGCTGGCAGAAATATCAATAACCTCAGATATGCAGATGACACCACCCTTATGGCAGAAAGTGAAGAGGAACTAAAAAGCCTCTTGATGAAAGTGAAAGAGAAGAGTGAAAAAGTTGGCTTAAAGCTCAACATTCAGAAAACTAAGATCATGGCATCTGGTCCCATCACTTCATGGGAAATACATGGGGAAACAGTGGAAACAGTGTCAGACTTTTATTTTTGGGGGCTCCGAAATCACTGCAGATGGTGATTGCAGCCATGAAATTAAAAGACACTTACTCCTTAGAAGGAAAGTTATGACCAACCTAGATAGCATATTGAAAAGCAGAGACATTACTTGGCCAACAAAGGTCCATCTAGTCAAGGCTATGGTTTTTCCAGTGGTCATGTATGGATGTGAGAGTTGGACTGTGAAGAAAGCTGAGCACCGAAGAATTGATGTTTTTGAACTGTGGTGTTGGAGAAGACTCTTGAGAGTCCCTTGGACTGCAAGGAGATCCAACCAGTCCATTCTGAAGGAGATAAGCCCTGGGATTTCTTTGGAAGGACTGATGCTAAAGCTGAAACTCCAATACTTTGGCCACCTCATGCAAAGAGTTGACTCATTGGAAAAGACCCTGATGCTGGGAGGGATTTGGGGCAGGAGGAGAAGAGGACTACAGAGGATGAGATGGCTGGATGGCATCACCAACTGACTCAATGGATGTGAGTTTGAGTGAACTCTGGGAGTTGGTGATGGACAGGGAGGCCTGGCGTGCTGCGATTCATGGGGTCGCAAAGAGTCGGACACGACTGAGCAACTGAACTGAAATGAACTGAATGATCTAGTGGTTTTACCCACTTTCTTCAATTGATGTCTGAATTTGGCAATATAGAGTTTATAATCTGAGCCACAGTCAGCTTCTGGTCTTGTTTTTGGTGACTGTATAGAGCTTCTCCATCTTTGGCTGCAAAGGATATAATCAATCTGATTTCAGTATTGATCATCTGGTGATGTCCATGTGTACAGTCTTCTCTTGTGTTGTTGGAAGAGGGTATTTTCTATGACCAGTGCATCCTCTTAGTCATAGAAAATATGGCCTGTTAGCCTTTGCCTTGCTTCATTTTGCACTACAAGGTCTGTTACTACAGGTATCTCTTGACTTCCTTGGTTCCTGGGTAGTAGTGATAACCAATATTTTACAAATATTTTGTCCCTTAGATTGTAAACCTGCTCAGGAGAAGACATAAGCTTACTTAAGTCTGTATTTCCAGAGCCTAATACATAGTAGGTGGCTCATAAATCACTGCTGTTTTACTCTATTTCCTATGTCACTTCATACTCCAACAACTTTATGACAAAGCTACCCACTGACATCAACTTTACTTTGCAGTTATGGAAATTCAGAATCTGAGAGGGTAGATGATGCCCCAAATTACAATTAGTTTAAAATGGAACCAGGAACAGGATCAGAATCTTAACCTAAGTCTCCATCTAAATTCTACACTCTTTTTTTTTTGGCCATGCCCTGCGGCTAGTGGGATCTTAGGGACTGAACTCATTACCCCTGCAATGTAAGCATGGAATCCTAACCACTGAATTGCCAGGGAATTCCCTCTAAATCCTACACTCTTGCAAATACCTCAGGTTTCTGGACAGAGTCTAAATGGAGCATGTCCAAAGTTTTAGTCCACTCAAGAATGACAGGAGTCCAAGTCTGCAGGCCTCTGTCTTTAGCGAGGAACCTTTACCTGAGAAGCCCAAGAGAACTATTTCCTATGGCTCCTGGCCCTGAAGCTCTTTCTAGGGCATCTCTAAGAGCCTGGTGTCCTGCTGCCTCCTTCTCTATCTCCAGCTCTGAGTCACACTTGTCGGTTTGCTCCCAGTGGTCAGAGCAGACTGGCTCTGCCAGTTGTTGGTTCCTTGACTCACTTGGGACACAGAAAAGGAGAGAACTGGGCTGACCTGGTTTAGTCCCTGACCTTCCACGCCAGTGACAAGCAGGACATTCACCATAAGACCTGGGAAGTGCCCCAGAGTTTGGGGAAGACATTAGCTAAGGTGAGAAAGAGGCTGCCCAGGAAACACTCCAGGTCTGAACACTCCAAATGCCTGGCAATAGGCTCCTGATAATCAATAACTATAGGTTCTAACATTATATGGGCTCTAGTAATAGAATAGGCTTCCAGGCTGCACCCAAAAATAGCTTTAATATTCACCAACAGGAGACAAAGGTTGACTGAATTTGGATATGGGATATGATTCCTGCTACATCTGCAGGCATCATCTACAGGTAAAACAACATCCATAAGAAGCAAAAGGGACATCTCTTCCTGGTGCTTCATTGGAAAATGAAAGCTTTTCCGAGAAGTTTCCCAGAGATATCCCCTCATGTCCCTTCACAGAACGACAACACACACAGGGGCCTAAACCAATCTCTGGTAAGAGACATGGAACCACTCTGGTTGACTTAGATGAATCAGGATTTGTCCCTGGAGCTAGGGATGGGTTCACTGATTCTTGAATCCTCGTCCTTGGAGGAAAGATACACAAAGAAGCAAAAGAGGAGGAGGAGGAAAGGAAAATTGTTCTGTAAACTACCACTGGTATTTCTTACAAAGTTAAATTATCCCACTACTTGCTGATCCTATTATGCAACCATTAAAATTATGGGGCAGCATGGTTAAATCTTATAATTTAATAAGATGAAAAAAGCAAGAGACAAAAATGTACATGTATGAGGTTTGCAGCATACAAATGTGTCTGTATGTGGATAATACTGGAAATCATGTGCCAGAATGAAGTTAATTCAGAGACACATTAGATGGAGGGATTGAGACTGACTTCACTTCTCAATTTCCCAAACATCCTGTAATGTTAGAAAATGTTAACTGTAAGAATGTGAATAATTAATAAAACAAAATCCAGCCTATCAGTTGAATTTAGCTATGATGGAGATACTGAAAGCAAACAAAGCATGCAGATATTCTAGTCTAGGTCAGGCTCAGAGAGACTCGAAGACCCACAGGCAGTGTTGGAGGGAAGGAATGATTTCTCAAGGTGAAATTCTGAGCATTTAGGCATCTCTGTAAATAAAATGAAGCTTGTCTTTTATATTAACTATAGCATTTTTTTTAAAGCTTGATGAATTTAAACTGTGTGTGAAGGGTATGTATGTTTTGGGTGGGCAGTCAGATATTAAGCACATATATACTTAGTCCACCCAGAATCAACTGTTGAGAACCCAAGAAGGAATTGGAAAAGACAAGCGCTGATCCTCCAAAGAAACCAAGTCTGAGGCCTGAGTGCTACTCAGTGGGAGAGACAAATAAGGGTTTCAAAAATCGACAAAAAACCTCAAGTGTCAAGGGAAGGTACTTTGCCTGTAGGTATTGATTCCAGAGTAAGTAGAACATAAATGTTCTAAGACTCCAGCTGGTCTTAGAATATAAAGGGATACGTCTAAAATGGAGAGGTCCCCAGTGAACGGTCCCCATGTGGACCCAGGCTCAGGAAAAGCTGGAGCAGCAGGAAATGGCTGATCCACACTGGCAACAACAATCTGTTCCCAGTAGGGACAACCACATTCAGGAAAGCTCTAGATGTGTGACACCCCTCAGAGTGTCCTCTCTTCTTTCCTTTGTTTCAGGAAGGATGCTGTCAGCTGCATGTAACAGACAACCCCATCTCAAAGTGTTACCACTGAAGACATATATTATTTAACATAAGGAGTCTGGAGCCAAGTGAGCAAAGGCAGATGCTCAACTACACCTTCAAGGATGAGGATTCTCTTCATCCTTCTTTCCACTACCTTTAGCCTGGGCTTTGGTCTCAGACTCACACCCTTTTGGAAAGCAAGATGGCACCCCCAGCAAACCTTCTCACACAGACACAGTAACATCCAGAAGAAAAGACAACCTTCTGTTCTGTGTCTGTTTCCTTCTGACAGTGAGGAAGCCTCTCCCAGAAGCCCCTGCCACACTCCTCTCACACCTCCTTGACCACAGCTGCACCAAGTGCTCGAACCCAAACCAATGACCAGCCAGCGATGGGAGCCTACCATGGGGTCCCAGGAAAGGCTGATACAGATGTGGCCGCAATTCCATTAGAAAGGGGTAGAGAGATGCCCTGGGTATGAACCACAGCACAGTTACATCTAGGCACCCATGCTCTTGACACTGCCCCATTCCCCTACATCAGAAAGACACCTCCCTGACCTCTTCCACTGTTTCTGTCTCACAGGCCTATTTTCCAGTCTATTCAGGCATTGGAAATTCTCTTCCTCAACAGGTCTTACCTGGAAAGCATCAGAGCTTCTGTGGAGCTGGGTGGTATCCTGCTTCAATCAGTACTCCTTCCTCTCCCGGATCCTACATCACTGTCTTTATGCTCACCTATGTCCTCCTTCTGTACTAGTCAGCCAAGTGGCTTCTGTCTTTCCCAAACTAGACCATGAACTTCCTGGGACAGACACTATGTCTGGCTCATGTCTCAGTCCCCAGAGGGTCCAGCTCTCCTCCTCATGCTCTGCACCTGGCCACCTGAATCCACCAGAGCTTTGCATCAAGTAGCTGAGATCTAAGAATCCACCTTGCACATTCATGTTGCTAATCAGGCCAATGCCTATGCTCCTAGTTAATTTAATTTGTCTAATAGGAAGCAAGGCAGAAGGCTGTGCTCCGCCCCCCCCCCCACCCCCCCCCCCACCTGCCTGCTGATTTCAATCGCATATGGACAGAGTCTGCATCCTTGAGGATGTTACAGAGCAGCAGATGGGTCACCTGGGTCGCAGTGAGTGTCCCCTGCGGCTTCTCCCCCAGCCTCCAGCCTGAGAGGGCCAGGGTCACCCCCACAGCAAGTGTCTCAGAAACACACTGAGCATGCAGGAGATGGGCCAATTCTTTAGCAATGACTTTATCTTAAAAACTAAGTTCAAACTAAGTTAGTTACTCATCACTCCTACTTGGTGAGTGTTGCTCTACGAATGTTCAGGACTGCCAGACTCTCTGCTTTAGAATTCTTCTCCCTTCTTGCACACAACAGCCCGTGATACAATTGAAGACAGAGCTCCTATCTCCTGTCCTTGCTTCTGAAACTAAGGCCCGAACTCCTGCATGGTTCTCCACATAACAGGGGGATTCTCTCAGCCTGGCTGAGAGATACAATCCTCTCCACTAGGATTCTAGATCCCAGTCTAAATCTGCCTGGCCTCACTCATCCTGAAGCACTCTAGCTCATCAGTGTCATCTGAAAATAACAGAGCAGAACCTGACACTCTAGGGATGGTGTGTAGGCAAAGCAGAAAAGGGGGTCTTCCAGTTCCCCAGTTAGCTACTAAAGAAACCCACAACTGCATTAACTGTCCAAGCAATTATTTAAATGACCGTGTATGTTGAACTTCCCAGTTTGGAAAGAGCACCAGCTTTGAAGTTAGTTCAGAGGTATATTCAAAACCCAGGTCAGCCACTGATCAGACTGCTGTGTGACGTACAGCAGGTCAAATCACTTCTCTGAGCTTCAGTACCTTCATCTCTAAAATGGCCATTATGATACTGATCTCAAAGGATTGTTAGGACGATTTAATTAAAACACAATGCATTCAAAGAAACCAGCATAGAACAGGAACTCAATAGATGGGAGCCACAACTCCTATTACCACTAAAAATATTACCCCCTAAGTTGTTTTTCCACATACTGTGCATCTGGCCTGTACAAACCACACCAAGCCCGTACCAAAGAAAGTCAGAGCAGGAACTGCTCTCAAATACCAACTTAGGCCATGGTTCTCAACCCCACTGGGAAGAAACCTGGGAAGGTTTCAAAACCTACCACATCACAGGCCCAAGTGCAGACCAATTAAATCGGCAGACAGGGTGCTGGCATCAGTTTTCTTGGACCAGTCTCCTCACTTTACAGGGGAAGACAGCAGAAAAGTGAGGTGATTTTTCCCACGGATCTTTTCCAGGGTGATACTGCGGAATCTGCCCACTGTTTCAAATATCAGAACATCTCAGGGACTGATTCTATCAGCCGATGGCAAGATCACTTCCAGCCAACATGTGTGAACAGCTTGTCTTCCGTACTCTCACCCAGCCCTCCTCCATGCAGACAGGGTTTGTCTTGTCTTGAAGGGTTTGTGTTACAGGCAGAGATGGGCAACGTAAAGGGCAACATTCCAGGGATAAGAAACAGAGGGCTACTTACCGCTGCCGGAATGCTCAGAGCCTTCTCCTCGCGTCCCAGCCCAGCTCCCTCAGGTCCAGCGCAAGCTGCTCTCCCAGCAAGAAAGTACTTCTTCCCTCTGGCTGTTTCCTACTTTGGGGCCTTACCCCCTACCAGGGCCCTAGCACAAGTCAGAGGGCCCCTCTCCCCCAAACAGTAAACAATTTAAGGGCTATTTGCTGAGCACCCATGGGCCAGCGGGCAAACGACTCATCTCTAACTTGTCCCAGGAAAAGGCCACCCCTTAGCACCGACAACCAGAGGCCCAACTATCTGCTAAACAGGGGAGAACCACTGGGGAGGCACACACTGGATAAACTAGAGCTAGTCTAGAAGACTCCAGAGTTCAGAGGGGCAGGCTCTCAGAAATGCACCTGTTTAGGGAAAGGCTCCTCTTCAGCTGCGGAAACGACAGCTACACAAGCGCGGCCATTGTGGATTCTGAACCCTCGCGTGAGCAGCGTGGGCGCGGGACTGAAGCCGTTGCTGATTGGCTGACTTTGGCTGGGCAGCATGGACTTGGGTGTTTGGCTGGTGCTGGAGGAGGCTAGTGTATTGCGAGGAGTAATGGCCAAAAACGTCTTTTTTTTTTTTTTTTTTTTTCATGTTTTTACTTAAACCCTTTTTTAAAAAAATTGAAGTATAGTTAATTTACAATGTTTTTATTCTTGTCTTGATGTTAGGGTATGGCAACTTTATTCCCCAGCCTAAGTCAGCCTGTGGGTCTTTACTCAGCTAAGTCTGGTTCTGAAACGGGGACACCCCAACCCCCAACTCTAGAAGCTCACGGTCTACTTAGGCATTCAGGGGACACTTCTAAAAATGGAACCAGTGGGACCAGGCGTGGTGTTCATTCAGCAAACAACTGTGGTATAAGTTCCAGTGATGTTTCAGCACATGTGGAAGCACTGGGGGCCACACAGAGCCCTAAACTCAAGGCCAGTGGAAGGGTCAAGAAAAAATACCAAAATAAAATAAAATGTGATGTTTCTGGGCAGGCCTTTTGTCAGGGATTCCCAAATACTCACCACCTCCAGATCTTGGTCCCAAACCTGCCTGCTGTATACCTACTGTCACTTCACAGGCCATCCATCTTTGGCCGTGCCAAGAATTCTTGACTTTGGTCCTAATGTCTCCTGGCATTCTGCTCCCAAATCCTGGACATTCTCTTTTGGTTGACACTTTCTTCCCTCCAACTTAAATCCACATACTTTCTTAGTGACCTTAAAGAGGTTACTCTGTGATCCTGAGCTTGCACATTATATACTCAATATGTGGATCACTATAATGTCCCTGCCAAATATTTGGTTTGTTTACAACCACTGATGGTGAACTCACTACCTGTCAAGGCTGCCATTTTTGAATAGTGGAAACAGAAATTATTTATATTGAGTTGAAATCTGTGTTCTTATAATTTTCAATTTTACCTCTAGGTCCCAGGGGGGCGGGGAAATCTAATTCTCCAGATATGGTAAATATTACAGGAATTAGACCCAGGTTCAGATCTTAGCCCTGCCACTCCTAGCTCTGTGGCTTAGCTCTTTACCCTCCCATTCTATCATCCATTGGTGAATCTTGCCTGTAGGAATTAATACTGTGGTACACTAATGCTGATTCTATGTTTACCTGTGCTTGTCTCCTCATCTGTATATGGAACCTGGGAAATTTTTTAAAAGAAAGTATGTAATATAGCACAGTACCTGGCATATACAGAGTACTCAGTAAATGCTAGCTTTTATTATTCAAAGATACCGATGTTTTGAAGGACATTCTTTTCTAGGTTAAACAGCCCTGATTCATGCCATGGTTCTCAGGCCCCTCACTGTCCTGGACTGCAGATGTAGAACATGCTGGGGTGGCCATTGCCTCTCTAATGGGGCATCCCTTTCCATTTTCCGCTGTCATCCTTTACTTCTCAGGGCTAACTAACACCGACTACTTAGAGACAGAAGATGGAAGAACTGTGCAGCAGGAGCAAGCTGTGCTTTCACATCTGGCAGGGACAGGGAGATGCCCCAGGGAAGCTGAGACCAGCTATTCTGGAAGTGAGCAGGGAGAGGGCACCAGCTGGTGAGGGGCAGTGCGGGGTAGGGGGTGGGCATGGCAGGCAGGATCCATACTTCCCCCCAGTTCCCACCATGGGTAATGCCTTGGCTCCTGACCAACCCAGGGCTCGCTGCTCAATTCAGACTAGCAGGAAGGAGCCAAGGGAGATGCTCCTCTGAAAGTGTAAATTCCTTGCAGTTCCCTACTCCAGGCGTCCTTGGCCTAGTAAAACAGACCAGAGAGAATGGTGCCCCCAATCTGGACTCACAGAGAGCACTTTACCTAGCTCTTCAGAAAGCCATGGGAGAAGAAATGAAAAGGGCAGAACTAGCAAGGTCAATGCTGCTAGAATGTTCTCGTGGGGGAGGGGGGTGGCTCTGAAGATCATTTTACCACTTAGAAGACTGGGAGTCCAGTGAAGGAAAATGATTTGCCCTGAATCACAAGCTGTGGCAGAGCCTGGCTTCTGGCCAAAGTCTCCTCTGCTTCCTGTAATCAAGCCTCTGCATTTCCTCCTTAACCCCCTCACCCCCACACAATGTGTGTGCCTGTGTGTGTGTACGCTTACACACATATATATGTACATATAGACATATATATACATGTTAGGATTCTCAATGAATGCATGAGAGACAATTTAGAAAATGGAGAAACCAAAGAAGAAAATTCATCCATGAATTTTCAAAGATGAAAATTCATCCAAAATTGAGAAATTTTATGCTGGGGTATTTTATTTTCTCTGTGCATACACATAATACATGAAAAATACATATATATACATGTTGAGGCATTGGAATTTACTATAGGTATGGATGTGTAATCTCTTTTATTTACACACTACAGTATCAAGTACACACTAATATTCTTCCTAAACATTTAATAGCTTTAAAATATGACATTGTATCATGTACCACATATATTTAACTATTCCCCTATGGATGATCTTGAGATTACTTTTTTAAAATTACTTTACAATTTAAATAAAAAGGCAATTTAGACTATTTTCACTTCCAGCCGAAGTGGAGTAATAGGAATCAGAGAATTCTCTTACCCTAGGACTATGCCAAAGCCTTTGACTGTGTGGATCACAATAAACTGTGGAAAATTCTGAAAGAGATGGGAATACCAGACCACCTGATCTGCCCCTTGAGAAACCTATAATGCAGGTCAGGAAGCAACAGTGAGAACTGGACATGGAACAATAGACTGGTTCCAAATAGGAAAAGGTGTACGTCAAGGCTGTGTATTGTCACCCTGCTTATTTAACTTATATGCAGAGTACATCATCATGACAAATGCTGGGCTGGAAGAAGCACAAGCTGGAATCAAGATTGCCGGGAGAAATATCAATAACCTCAGATATGCAGATGACACCACCCTTATGGCAGAAAGTGAAGAGGAACTAAAAAGCCTCTTGATGAAAGTGAAAGAGGAGAATGAAAAAGTTGGCTTAAAGCTCAACATTCAGAAAACTAAGATCATGGTATCTGGTCCCTCCCATCACTTCATGGGAAATAGATGGGGAAACAGTAAAAACAGTGTCAGACTTTATTTTGGGGGGCTCCAAAATCACTGCAGATGGTGACTGCAGCCATGAAATTAAAAGACGCTTACTCCTTGGAAGGAAAGTTATGACCAACCTAGATAGCATATTCAAAAGCAGAGATATTAATTTGCCAACAAAGGTCCGTCTAGTCAAAGGCTATGGTTTTTCCAGTAGTCATGTATGGATGTGAGAGTTGGACTGTGAAGAAAGCTCAGTGCCGAAGAATTGATGCTTTTGAACTGTGGTGTTGGAGAAGACTCTTGAGAGTCCCTTGAATTGCAAGGAGATCCAACCAGTCCATTCTAAAGGAGATCAGTCCTGGGTGTTCTTTGGAAGGAATGATGCTGAAGCTGAAACTCCAGTACTTTGGCCACCTCATGTGAGGAGTTGACTCATTGGAAAAGACTCTGATGCTGGGAGGGATTGGGGACAGGAGGAGAAGGGGATGACAGAGGATGAGATGGCTGGATGGCATCACCGACTCGATGGACGCAAGTTGGTGATGAACAGGGAGGCCTGGAGTGAGGCAATTCATGGGGTCGCAAAGAGTCGGACATGACTGAGCGACTAAACTGAACTGAACAAAAAAAAGTTTTAAAAATATACAAAACATTTTTAAATCATGCAGTACATGCAAAAAAAAAAAAGTTTTGTAAAACAGCAATTTTCAAAAACTGCCACTGGGCAATGAAGGGCAGTAATCCCTGAGAGATGGGAAAGTGCCAGGTAAGTGAGCCCTTTAGCTGCCCCAGATAATTGCCTTGGGAGGGTTTCTAGGGCATGCAGGGAAGGGAGACCCCAGCAGAGCTCAGTGAGCTCCCTGAGTTGAGTAAGATGGAGCCGGAAGTACAGGGAGACTAGACAGAGACGTGGAGAGATTTCTGCAGAGAGCAAACTCTGCAGACCTACAGAGGGTCTGTCTTGAGTCTTCAGGAGAATACTGATTAGCACTTGTGGGGAAACCACCAGAGGCTGGCAAAGAACCATTTGGAAGGATCTGCCATATCAGTGCCCAACATTCACATACAGCTGGACACAGCCTATTCTCACCAGACAGACTAGAAAACTCAGACTTCACAGGGCATTCAGTTGAATAGTCAGGAAGGTCTTGCCTCAATTGTATGAAAAAATTAGCCCTAGACTGAGCCTTGTTCTGCACTCACCAGAGATGTCTTAAAAGCAAGAGCCAAAAGAATCAAATTGTTTCCACATAACTCAACTGTGTCCCAGAACAATGATCAATATTATTTATAAGAAAAGAGAAACATACAGAACCCAACAAGGAAAAGTTCACGTTTGGCATTCAATAAAAAAATTACCAAGCAGGCAAAGAATCAAGAAAGCATAACTCATAATATGGGAGTAAATTAACCTATTAAAATTGACCCAGATCTAAAACAGATGCTAGAATTAGCAGACAAGGACATTAAAATAGTTATTCTATCTGCATTCTGTGTGTTCAGATAATTAAGTAGAGACATTGAAGATATAAAAGATCCAAATCAAACTTTGAGAGATGAAAACTATAATTTTTGATATGAAAAGCACAGTGGATGTGATTAAATGCAGAGCAGACATTTCAGAAAAAAAGATGAAATAACTTGAGGTACAGAAGTTATACAAAATGATACAGAATGACAAAATTATTAAAAAATGAAAAGAGCATCAGTGAACCATGTGATAACTTAATGGCCTAACATATACACAAATTAAACCCTTACAGGAGAGGAGTTAAGAGGAGAGGACAGAAGAAAACAATGGTCAAAATTTTCCAAATTTGATGAAAATGATAAAGCCACAAATCCAAAGAGCTCAAGAAACCTCAAGCACAAGAAACATGAAGAAAATGACACCAATAATATTATTACTATTAAACTGTTCAACTCTAATAAAAAAGGTAAAATCATAAAAACAGCCAGAGAAAAAAGACATGTTATCAATAGAAGAATAAAGACAAGGGTGACAGAAACTTTCTCATAGGAAACAAAGCAAATTACAAGCGGAAAAAAAGTGTCAAACATCACTTCTGTATTTAAATACATTTCTTTCAAAATTGAAGGTTAAATGAAGACATACAAGAGCTGAACAAAATCATCACCAGCAGAAGAAATGTAAAAAAGCCTTCAAGTGGAAAGAAAATGATACCAGATAGAAACATGGATACAATAAGCACAAAAAAAATGGTTAACTATGTAGACATGATTTTTTTCCCTTATTACATAAACCGCTTCAAAAGATAATTTACTGTCTAAACAACAATAACAACATAGAAGGGAAGTGAAAAGCAAAGGAGAAAAGGAAAGATACACCCATCTGAATGCAGAGTTCCAAATAGCAAGGAGAGATAAGAAAGCCTTCCTCAGCGATCAATGCAAAGAAATAGAGAAAAACAACAGAATGGGAAAGACTAGAGATCTCTTCAAGAAAATTAGAGATACCAAGGCAACATTTCATGCAAAGATGGGCTCAATAAAGGTATGGCTCAAGAAATGGTATGGACCTAACAGAAGCAGAAGATATTAAGAAGTGGCAAGAATACACAGAAGAACTGTACAAAAAAGATCTTCACGACCCAGATAATCACAAAGATGTGATCACTCACACTCACCTAGAGCCGGACATCCTGGAATGTGAAGTCAGGTGGGCCTTAGGAAGCATCACTACGAACAAAGCTAGTGGAGGTGATAGAATTCCAGTTGAGCTATTTCAAATCCTGAAAGATGATGCTGTGAAAGTGCTGCACTCAATATGCCAGCAAATTTGGAAAACTCAGCAGTGGCCACAGGACTGGAAAAGGTCAGTTTTCATTCCAATCCCAAAGAAAGGCAATGCCAAAGAATGCTCAAACTACCACACAATTGCACTTATCTCACACACTAGTAAAGTAATGCTCAAAATTCTCCAAGCCAGGCTTCAGCAATATGTGAACTGTGAACTTCCAGATGTTCAAGCTGGTTTTAGAAAAAGCAGAGGAACAAGAGATCAAATTGCCAACATCCACTCATCATCAAAAAAGCAAGAGAGTTCCAGAAAAACATCTATTTCTGCTTTATGCCAAAGCTTTTAACTGTGTGGATCACAATAAACTGTGGAAAATTCTGAAAGAGATGGGAATACCAGACCACCTGACCTGCCTCTTGAAAAACCTGTATGCAGGTCAGGAAGCAACAGTTAGAACTGGACATGGAACAACAGACTGGTTCCAAATAGGAAAAGGAGCACGTCAAGGCTGTATATTGTCACCCTGCTTATTTAACTTATATGCAGAGTACATCATGAGAAATGCTGGGCTGGAGGAAGCACAAGCTGGAATCAAGATTGCTGGCAGAAATATCAATAACCTCAGATATGCGGATAACACCACCCTTATGGCAGAAAATGAAGAACTAAAGAGCCTCTTGATGAAAGTTGAAAGAGGAGAGTGAAAAAGTTGGCTTAAAGCTCAACATTTAGAAAACTAAGATCATAGCATCCAGTCTGATCACTTCATGGCAAATAGATGGGGAAACAGTGGAAACAGTGGAAACAGTGTCAGACTTTATTTTTCTGGGCTCCAAAATCACCGTGGATGGTGATTGCAGCCATGAAATTAAAAGACCGCTTACTCCTTGGAAGGAAAGTCTATGACCAACCTAGACAGCATATTAAAAAGCAGAGACGTTACTGTGCCAACAAAGGTCCATCTAGTCAAAGCTATGGTTTTTCCAGTAGTCATGTATGGATGTGAGAGTTGGACTATAAAGAAAGCTGAGTGCAGAAGAATTGATGCTTTTGAACTATGGTGTTGAAGAAGACTCTTGAGAGATCCAACTAGTCCATCCTAAAGGAGATTGGTCCTGGGTGTTCATTGGAGGGACAACGTTGAAGCTGAAACTCTAATACCTTGGCCACCTGATGCAGAGAGCTGACTCATTTGAAAAGACCCTGATGCTGGGAAAGCTTGAGGGCAGGAGGAGAAGGGGACGAGAGAGGATGAGATGGCTGGATGGCATCACCGACACAATGGACATGGGTTTGGGTGGACTCCAGGAGCTGGTGATGGACAGGGAGGCCTGGCGTGCTGCAGTTCATGGGGTCACAAAGAGTCAGACACGACTGAATGACTGGACTGAACTGATGATGTCTATAACATACATAAAAATAAAATGTATAAAAGCAATAATACAAATGTGGGGGGTGGCTAAATGGAAACACCAGAAGATTCTTGAATTATGCATGATGTAGTACAGTAACATCTGAAAGTAGATTGTGATAACTTAAAAATGATTACCATAAATCCTAGTTCAACCACTAAAATGACAAAATAAGGAGCAATAGTTAATAAATCATCAAATAAATAAAATGGAATAAAAATACTTAGTTCAAATAAAGAAGAAAAAAGGAATAATAAAAAAGATGGGACAAGATAGAAAACAAACCACACAATGATAGATTTAAACACAACCACACCAACATAAAATGTAAAAGTTCTAAATATACCAGTTAAAAGGGAGAAAATATGATTGTCAGACTGGCTAATAAAATAAGACTCAACTATATATATGCCACCTATAAGAAACATACTTTAAATATAAAGGCACAAGCAGAAACTGACTCACAGATATATAGAATAAACTAGTGATTACCAGTAAGAAGATGGAACAGAGGAGGGGCAAGATAAGGTCAGGGGATTAAGAGGTACAAACTACTATGTACAACATAAATAAGCTACAAGGATATATTGTATAGAATGGGGAATATAGCCAATATTTTATAATAACTTTAAATGGAGTATAATTTAAAAAATATTGAATCACTATGTTGTATACCTGAAACTAATGTTGTAAATCAATTTACTTCAATTTTAAAAAATGAAAATTAAATAATAATTTTAAAAAGTAAATATGGGAAAATGCACTAGCCAAAAACAAGCTAGATTTAGAGCAAAGAATATTAATATAGAAAAAGAAGGTCTACTTTGTGAAAAAAAAGTGATGGATTCATCAAGAGAACATAACAATCCTAAATGTTTATGCTCCTAATAACAAAGCTTCAAAATACATGAAGCAAAAATGAAGAACTATAAGGAGAAACTGACAAATCCACAATTATATTCAAAAATTTCAGTAACTCTCTCAAAAACTGATAGAACAAACACACAAAATTAGAAAGGACAGAGTAGCCTTGAGTAACACTGTCAAACAACCTGATACACCAGAGCATATATTCTTTTCAAGTGCACACTGAACATTTACCAAACAGACCATTTTGGGGGCATTAAAAAAAAGTCTCAATACATGTAAAAGGGTTCAAGTCATAAAAGTTATGGAATTAAATTAGAAATCAATAAAAAAATCTCTGGAAAATTATCAAATATTTGGAAACTAACACAGTTATATAAAACTGTGTCACATAAGAAATCAAAAGGAAAACTGGAAAATATTTTGAACTGAATGAAAATTAAAACACAGCATACAAAAATTTGTGGAATGCTGTTAAAGCAGTACTTAGGGGAAATTTTATAGCATTAAATGACTATCTTAAAAAAGAAGGGCTCAAATCAATGACCTAAGCCTTAAGAAACTACAAAAAAACAAAATGAAACAAATTAAATCCAAAGTAGGCAGCAGAAAGGAAATAATAAAGATCAGAGTGGCAATCAATCAAATAGAAAAGAGCAAAATATTACAGAAATTCAATAAAACCAAGAGTGGTTCCCTAAGACCAATGAAAACAATAAACTTCTGAACCAGCTGATGAGGAAAAAGAAAGAAAACGTCAGCTACCAATAACAGAAATGAGAAAAGTGAGAGAGGTTCTCACAAAACTTGTACACAAAAAGGAAAATTATGAGCAACTTTTGTTGTAAATCTGTCAATTTAAATGAAATGGATAGATTCCTCAAAATACACAAACTACTATAGTTTACTTAAGAAGAAACAGGTAACCTGAATAGTTCTATATCTGTTAGTTAAGAAATGAAATTTATTGTTAAAAACCTATCCACAAAGAAAATGCGTATGGCTTCACTGATGAATTCTACTGAATACTTTAGGAATAAATAATACCAGTTCTACACAAACTTCTCCAGAAAATTGAAGAGGAGAAATACTTCCCAGCGCATTCCATGAGGCCAGCATTATCCTAATACCAAAATCAGATAAAGAGATCACAAGAAATGAAAACTACAGACCAATATTCTTCTGAACATAGATGCAAAAAATTCTAAATGAAATCCAACAGAAATAAAAAGATAACCAGGTGGGGTCTCTCCTGCTACTGTTTTAACATTTATAATCAATCTGTATAATTCATAATATTAATAACCAAAAGAAAGAAAAACTATATGATCATCTCAATAAACACGGAAAAAGCATCTGACAAAATTCAATAACCATTTCTGATTTTTTAAAACTTCTCAGCAAACTAGGGATAGAAGCAAATATTCCAACCTCATTCAAAGCACGTATCTGATAGAAAATTTATATCCACAATAAAAGGAATCCAGATTGGAAAGTAAGAAATATAACTCTTTACATGATAACATGTTTAGATAATTCTCAATGTAGAAAATCTTATGGAATCTACCAAAAAGTTTTCCAACTTCTACAAAGTTAGTTTAGCAAGGTTGTAGGATACATGATTAACATGCAAAACTCAATTTAATCTTTCTAACCTATCGATGCACAGAAACTGAAATTTTAAACACTTACAATGCAATAATTTTCTAAAAATTCAATTTTAAAATGGGCAAAATAGCATATTATCCACAACAGTCAGAATGAATCAAGACAACTCAGATACCCATCAGCCGATGAATGATAAACAAAACATGGTATATCCATACAATGAAATATTATTCAGTAATTAAAAGATATGAAGGAATGATACATGCTACAACGTGGATGAACCTTAAATTACGCTGAGTGAAAGAAGCCACATAGTGTATGATTCCACTGATTTGAAATGTACAGAATAAGGAAATACAGGGAAAAAGTAGATACGGCCTAGGGATGGGAAGGATGAGAGAGTTGGGGATAATGAGTAAGGTACTAAAACCAACAAAAATGTTCTAAAATTAATTACGGCAATGGTTGCAGGACTCAAAATATACCAGAAGCCATTGAATTGGAAGTTGTAAATGGGTGAATTGTATGTAAAGTGAGCTATATCTCAATGAAGTTGTTAAAGAAACAAGCAAATGAAGTTACTGTGGTCTCCAAGGGGCAGGATACCCAGGAACTGGTCCTGAGCCACGAATCACCATAGAAGCCATGGATGAGACCAGTTGATGTTTCCTCCCCTTTTAACCTCCCCATCCCTCCTCTTCCCTCCATGACAAGCCTCAGAAGCCTAGGTGTTAATAACTCACCACCTGAGCCCTCAAGAAGGTGGGTGGCAGCTTCAGATCCTCCTCAGCACAGTGTATCAAATAACTTGCTGGCAAACGCTCACAGGGCAGGAACCAACCACTTCAGTCCTGTGATGAAGCAGGATTCTCTGAGGACAGGCAAGGAAATCACATGCCTCTCCTTCCCCATGAGCCAGTCATCCGGCGCGTAGTGCTGGCTGCCAAGCCAAGATTACAGGGAAGGCCACCGGCCCCCATTACATACGGTGGAGCACATCTGCCAGCCTGACCATTGCTGCCTGGGAGAGGGTGGGGTGGAGCAACCTGAGATAGAGGCGGGGATGGAGTATTGCCCCCAACATGCTGAGCAGAGTGGAGAGCCCATGGTACCTGCAGGAGATGTGGAGTAGCATACGAGAGAAGCTGTGGCATTCTGACTTCTTGAAGTTGGAGCAGGCTGACACACTTACCCACGTGGCTGCCTGGAATCCTTTCCAGGCAAGAGCCCTGCCTCATGGGTAAGCAGAGAAGAAATCGTGCAACACCAGGCCATCTGGGAGCTGATGGGAGAGCACTTTCCCCCGTAGTCCTTCCTAATTTTAGGTGCTGTTTTATACAGCAGGGTTCTGGCCACCTCCTCCTTCTAGGAGCCCAGTGGGAGCAGAGGTGGTTGCCCTGAGATGATGGAGCATTTGGCCCAGAGCAGGTCCTCCACCCCTGAACCAACACCAGGGTCTTCCTGGACTCTGGTGAAGTGACACTGCTGTCATCAGGACACAGACAGCCCCAGAGCTCCTGGCACCCATGACAGGCGACTGGCTCTGAAATGCCAAAACAGGCATTAGGAATTCTGGAAGTAACTGGGAACTGTGGGACATTCTGCACAGAGAAAACAATTTCTGATCAACACCTTCCAGTGATATGTAGCTTGTACTCAACTATTCACAGCAGACGGTTTCAAGGACTTTATTTTAAATTGATATAGAGTTTGTTCAGTTACAAAGGCCATTTATTGCATTCTCTCCATTTCATAACTGGAATTCAAAGTGTTAAGATTCGATTTACTCAAGTGAAAAAAAAAAAATCAAGAAATCATCTGTAAGAGCTATTTCTGAAGAATATGCCCAGTATTTTATTGTTCTGTGCCTTTAGGTTACAGTACCAATGTCCTGCTTCCAGTAAAGTATGAGACATGGGTCTAACTAAGGACCACATGAAACTTGGGCAACAAGCACTCCTGTAACAGCTGTGACATGGGTGCTGGCCTCCAGGCCTTGTCAGTTAGGACACCTTGCTTGCCTTTCCAGAAACACAGTGGCTCTGGACATCTCAACTGGTCCCTGTGGTAGAGGGATTGAAGGATCCTTTTCTGAACTTGGCTTCTCCATGAAAGAGACAGGAGAATGGCTTAAATATCAGAATGGCTTAAATATTAATATATCCTGAAACTTAGAAACAAAAACAAACAAGTCTGTGTCTTCTGCAAAGCTGGTGAATATGTGGATACCAGTGTTTTTAGAGTGAGATGTTTTAGGGGCAATGGGTAACTGACTAAGTGAGGATGCTGTGTAAAATGTTTTCTTTTCCTGCAAAGGCAGAAAAGACTGAAAATCAGTTAAATGTAACACTTAGAATGTACACTGGGAAATTTATGAATATGAAATCTACATGGCAACAGAACACCCTCTTCTGATGACTGTACTGGCAAAGTTAGCAAACCCACGCTAATTTCTGTTTCGCTTATTTCTTGGCTCCAGCTCAGCACTTTCAGCTGACCTTGTGCGACGATTCTGTCCAGGACTTATTTCTCTGTCTTGAAAATCATTTCTGAAAATGGAAAAAAGAAAATGCCAGCTTAGAAAATGATGATCATTATTATTCTACAGCAGTTTCTGGTTTATAAGTGCTTTCCCATGTGTTTTTATGTAATCCTCCAAATAGCCTTCCACTCCAATGACAAGTCTACTATGATAATTATTACTACTTTTATTATTATTCCCACTTTACAACTGAGAAAACAGTGACTTAGCAAAGATCAGAGATCCTAAATGATAGTTAAGAACTGAATCTCCTTCTCCTCAATCAGAAGTTTTTTGCTTCTGCTTCACACGCAGAAAGCTGCAAAAAAAAGTGCTTCCATCGCAACAAGATGAAGCCAGAGGGTCTTAACAAAATCATAACTTATCTCAATCCTGTCAGAGAGCTGAGGTTGTAAGGGGACCAAGAAAACAAGTCCCCTCCCAACAGAGATGGGCCATGCGCATCCCCTCACTTTGGGCAGAGCGCTGGGGGAAAGAGGTGGCTGCCATTCAAGTAGGTAGGAAGACAAAAGCAAACTTTCTCTGGATTCTGGAGCATATGCAGAGACCAAACTACATGGAGAAGAACAGGCTCCCAGACTACATGGAAAGAGAGAGAAGTCCAGACATCTCAGTGGAACATGGGCTCCATCTGCCCTACCAGTGGGCTATGTGCCACATAAATGACCACCCACAGCCTGAGGCCAGCCCAGACTGAAGAATAAGAAGCAAATAAAATGGCTGTGGTTTAAGCTTCTAAGTTTCAGGGTGATTTGTTACATGGCAATTAAAAAACTAAATAGAACTATTTTTGTTCCATTCATTCTGCTTATCTACTACTACATAACAACCATTCTCAGCAAACAGCACAATTGTTTATTTGGTCATGATTCTAGATCTGGGCAGGGCTCAGAACAGACAGCTGAACTGAGTTTGGAGGATTCACTTTAAGGCAGGCTCACTCGTCCGGTGGCAAGCTGGTGCTGGCTGCTGACTTGAAAATTGGCTGGTGAGGGGGCTGCCTCTCCCCATTCTCCTCCAATTGTCTTTTCCCCATGCCAAGGGTGGGCTTCTCACAGCGGAAGCGCTGGGTCCAAGGGGAAGAATCCGAAAAGCAAGCATTCTGAAAGGACAAGCCCCATTGTGCAAACACTAACCAAGCTTCTCATATCACATGACCAACTCCAGAATCAATGTGGGCCTCGAGAGTGAGTACTGAGAGGGTGTGATTCACTGCACCCACCAAATTAACCCTAGCCCTGGGTGTATTCAGTTGGAAAAATCCATCAAGCTGTACACTTAAGATGTGTTCACATTAATAATAGTTCTTAATAAATAACAATTAATAAAGTCCCCTCCTCCAAAAAGAGACAGCCAAATTATCGAGTCTCCCCTAGAAAATATGTTAGGATCATTAGTGTACTGCAATTGACTTCTCATGGGGTTAGGATGAAATGCAGATTACCAATAGAGAAAATGATTCTTCCTTTTCTGATTTTATAATATTAGAAAAAGCTATTTCCTAAAAAAAGATTTTTAAGGCACTACAAGATAAAGCACAAGAGATAAAGAGTTAAAAAAAGATTTGTAAGTGGCAATCCTTATCCACCAGGGAGTGTGTTCAGATCCAAAGAATGCTGACTGGCATATTCAATCACTCATATGCCTACTGAGTGCCCACCATGAGACTCCCCTCCACCAGGCACTGTGCAAGGTGCGGGGCCTAATGAACATCCTCTCTAGGAAGCGAGTCGGGGTTTGAGTGCAGACAGTGCTGCAAGATCAGGGGAGCAGTCAGGGGCTTCTGAGCAGAGCCGTCAAGGAAGGAACCACAACTCCTGTCTGGATGAAGAAAGCAGAAAAGGCAACCAAGGTGGAAGCAACAGCAGTATAAGGCAGTATGACTCTGAAGCAAAGATGAGTAGCTCAGCTTGGCTGTAACAAGGAAAGAAGGGTGGGGAAGGACAGTCCAGGAGCCAGTGGGCAGGCTGGGGCCGTAGCTCACAAGTCCCCACAGGACTTCAAACTACCACAGAGAACACGATGTCTTTCAGGTCTCACTGGCAGAATGAAGCATCTGACTAGAGGCAGAGAGACAGCCAGCCAGCCAGACGGCTGTGGCAGGAAGCCAGAGAGAAAACAAGGTCTTATGCAGACTGGCACAGAGGGGCTGACAGATAGTTCAGGGGTCGTCCACAGCCCTCCTCCTCAATGAGGGGCCCCAGAAGCAGCATCAGCAACCCCGGGGAGTGTTAAAATGCAAACTCCTGCACCCCAGCCCAAATCTCCAAAATCTCAATCCTGGGGTTCAGTGGAGCCCAATAATCTATTTTAACAAGTCCTCCAAGTGATGTTGATGTACATTTAAGTCTGAGGACAACTTATCCATAGGGTTTTGCAATCAACTGCATCTGAGACGTAAGAGAGAGTGAGAAGTTGACAATGATTCTTCGGTTTCTGGCTGGAGCAGTGGGGAAGACTGTTGACGCCACTGCTCATTGAGGGAGCAGACAGTGGAGGGGGAGCAGGTCTGAGAGAAGGGGCTCAGACTCCTGGAGGCAGAAACATTTCCTCCACAGTTTCATGTGGAAACTGAAAGCTGGAAACATGAAACGTGAAATGATTTACCTGGACCGTTTTTCTTCCTATTTTCATCCTCTACAATGTAAATATATCCTGTAGCTCAAATTGGTAAGATGAACCAATAATCACAGATATAAGAAGCTGAGACCAACCTACAGAAAGCAGGATTTTGTTTTGGGTGGGGTTTTGTTTTTTGTTGCTTATGAAAATACTGCTTTATATGGGGCACTGTGTTACTAAAAGAACCTCTCAATCATTTATGGAATTAGGAGAATGTATTGGGACTGAAATAGCATGTTCTAGGACTAATATCTCAAATATGTCACTTGCGGTACCACAAAATACCTATAAGCTTTGTTGTTATTGTTCAGTCACTGTTGTATCCAACTCTTTGTGACCCCATGAACACACCAGGCTTCCCTGTCCGTCATCATCTCCTGGAGCTTGCTCAAATTCATGTCCATTGAGTCAGTAATGCCATCCAACCATCTCATATTCTGTTGCCTCTTTCTCCTCTTGCCCTCAGTCTTTCCCAGCATCAGGGTATTTTCCAACGACTCGGCTCTTTGCATCAGGTAGCCAAAGTACTGGAGTTTCAGCATCAGCCCTTCCAATGAGTTTCAGGGCTGATCTCCTTTAGGATTGACTGGTTTGATCTCCTTGCTGTCCAAGGGACTATTAAGAATCTTCTCCAGCACCAGTTTGAAAGTGTCAATTCTCCGGCAGTAAGCCTTCTTTATGGTCCAACTCTCACATCCGTACATGACCACCGGAAAAACCATAGCTTTGACTATACGGACCTTAGCAAAGTGATGTACAGTGATTTGAACATTTTTTGTCATTGCCTTTGGGATTAGAATGAAAACTGAACTTTTCCAGTCCTGTGGCCACTACTGAATTTTCCAAATTTGCTGGGATATGGAGTACAGCACTTTAACAGCATCCTGTTTTAGGATTTGAAATAGCTCAGCTGGAATTCCATCACCTCCACTAGCTTTGTTCATAGTGATGCTTCCTAAGGCCCCTTTGACTTCACACTCCAGGATGTCTGGCTCTAGGTGGGTGACCACACCATTGTGGTTGTCTGGGTCATTAATACCTGTTTTGTACAGTTCTTCTTTGTATTCTTGCCACCTCTTCTTAATCTCTCCTGAATCTCATGAACAGTATGAAAAGGCCAATAAGCTTAAGATGCATATTTGCAGAGCTATTATTTTGTTGAGACGTAAAGCCGTGAGGTCCTTTCCTGATTCTGTTTCTTTTTTTTATTCTGATTTTTATTTTTTTAATATAAATTTATTTTAATTGGAGGCTAATTACTTTACAATATTGTATTGGTTGTGCCATACATCAACATGAATCCACCAAAGGTATACACGTGTTCCCCATATTGAACCCCCCTCTGATCTCCCTCCCCATACCATCCCTCTGGGTCATCCCAGTGCACCAGCCCTGAGCATCCTGTATCATGCATGAACCTAGACTGGCGATTCATTTCACATATGATATTATACACATTTCAATGTCATTCTCCCAAATCATCCCACCCTTGCCCTCTCCCACAGAGTCCAAAAGACTGTTCTATACATCTGTGTCTCTTTTGCTGTCTCGCATACAGGGTTATCGTTACCATCTTTCTAAATTCCATATATATGCGTTAGTATACTGTTTTGGTGTTTTTCTTTCTGGCTTACTTCACTCTGTACAATAGGCTCCAGTTTCATCCACCTCATTAGAACTGATTCAAATGTATTCTTTTTAATGGCTGAGTAATACTCCATTGTGTATATGTACCACAGCTTTCTTATCCATTCATCTGCTCATGGACATCTAGGTTGCTTCCATGTCCTGGCTATTATAAACAGTGCTGAGATGAACATTGGGGTACACGTGTCTCTTTCAATTCTGGTTTCCTCAGTGTGTATGCCCAGCAGTGGGATTGCTGGGTCATAAGGCAGTTCTATTTCCAGTTTTTTAAGGAATCTCCACACCGTTCTCCATAGTGGCTGTACTAGTTTGCATTCCCACCAACAGTGTGGGAGGGTTGCCTTTTCTCCACACCCTCTCCAGCATTTATTGCTTGAAGACTTTTGGATAGCAGCCATTCTGACTGGCGTGAAATGGTACCTCGTTGTGGTTTTGACTTGCATTTCTCTGATAATGAGTGATGTTGAGCATCTTCTCATGTGTTTGTTAGCCATCTGTATGTCTTCTTTGGAGAAATGTCTGCTTAGTCCTTTGGCCCATTTTTTGATTGGGTCGCTAATTTTTCTGGAATTGAGCTGCATGAGTTGCTTGTGTATTTTTGAGATTAATTCTTTGTCAGTTGCTTCAACCCACTCCAGTGTTCTTGCCTGGAGAATCCCAGGGACAGGGGAGCCTGGTGGGCTGCCGTCTGTGGGGTCGCACAGAGTCAGACATGACTGAAGCGACTTTGCAGCAGCAACAGCAGCAGTTGCTTCATTTGCTATTATTTTCTTCCATTCTAAAGGCTGTCTTTTAATCTTGCTTATAGTTTCCTTTGTTGTGCAGAAGCTTTTAAGTTTCATTAGGTCCCATTTGTTTATTTTTGCTTTTATTTCCAATATTCTGGGAGCAGGCAGAGGAGCCTGCTGTGATTTATGTCGGAGAGTGTTTTGCCTATGTTCTCCTCTAGGAGTTTTATAGTTTCTGGTCTTACGTTTAGATCTTTAATCCATTTTGAGTTTATTTTTGTGTATGGTGTTAGAAAGTGTTCTAGTTTCATTCTTTTACAAGTGGTTGACCAGTTTTCCCAGCACCACTTGTTAAAGAGATTGTCTTTTCTCCATTGTATATTCTTGCCTCCTTTGTCAAAGATAAGGTGTCCATAGGTGCGTGGATTTATCTCTGGGCTTTCTATTTTGTTCCACTGATCTATATTTCTGTCTTTGTGCCAGTACCATACTGTCTTGATGACTGTGGCTTTGTAGTAGAGCCTGAAGTCAGGCAGGTTGATTCCTCCAGTTCCATTCCTCTTTCTCAAGATTGCTTTGGCTATTCGAGGTTTTCTGTATTTGCATACAAATTGTGAAATTATTTGTTCTAGCTCTGTGAAGAATACCGTTGGTAGCTTGATAGGGATGGCAATGGCACCCCACTCCAGTACTCTTGCTTGGAAAATCCCATGGACGGAGGAGCCTTGTGGGCGGCAGTCCATGTGATCCTGAAGAGTCAGACATTACTGAGCAACTTCACTTTCACTTTTCACTCATGCATTGGAGAAGGAAATGGCAACCCACTCCAGTGTTCTTGCCTGGAGAATCCCAGAGGCAGAAGAGCCTGGTAGGCTGCCATCTCTGGGGTCGCACAGAGTCGGACACGACTGAAGCGGCTTAGCAGCAGCAGCAGCACTAAAACTATAGATTGCTTTGGGTAGTATGCTCATTTTCACTATATTGATTCTTCTGATCCATGAACACAGTATATTTCTCCATCTATTAGTGTCCTCATTGATTTCTTTCACCAGTGTTTTTTTAGTTTTCTATATATAGGTCTTTTGTTTCTTTAGGCAAATATATTCCTAAGTATTTTATTCTTTTTGGTGAATGGAATTGTTTCCTTAATTTCTCTATTTTCTCATTATTAGTGTATAGGAATGCAAGGGATTTCTGTGTGTTGATTTTATATCCTGCAACTTTACTATATCCATTGATTAGCTCTAGTGATTTTCTGGTGGAGTCTTTAGGGTTTTCTATGTAGAGGATCATGTCATCTGCAAACAGTGAGAGTTTTACTTCTTCTTTTCCAATTTGGATTCCTTTTCTTTCTTTTTCTCCTCTGACTGCTGTGGCCAAAACTTCCAAAACTACGTTGAATAGTAGTGGTGAAGGTGGGCACCCTTGTCTTGTTCCTGACTTTAGGGGAAATGCTTTCAATTTTTCACCATTGAGGATAATGTTTGCTGTGCGTTTATCATATATAGCTTTTATTATGTTGAGGTATATTCCTTCTATTCCTGCTTTCTGGAGAGTTTTTATCATAAATGGATGTTGAATTTTGTCAAAGGCTTTCTCTGCATCTATTGAGATAATCATATGGCTTTTATTTTTGTTAATGTGGTGTATTACACTGATTGATTTGCGGATAGTGAAGAATCCTTGCATCCCTGGGATAAAGCCCACTTGGTCATGATGTATGATCTTTTTAATGTGTTGTTGGATTCTGATTGCTAGAATTTTGTTAAGGATTTCTGCATCCATGTTCATTAGTGATATTGGCCTGTAGTTTTCTTTTTTTGCAGTGTCTTTGTCAGGTTTTGGTATTAGGGTGATGGCGGCCTCATAGAATGAGTTTGGAAGTTTACCTTCCTCTGTAATTTTCTGGAATAGTTTGAGTAGGATAGGTGTTAGCTCTTCTCTAAATTTTTGGTAGAATTCAGCTGTGAAGCCATCTGGACCTGGGCTTTTGTTTACTGGAAGATTTCTGATTACAGTTTCAATTTCCGTGCTTGTGATGGGTCTGTTAAGATTTTCTATTTCTTCCTGGTTGAGTTTTGGAAAGTTGCACTTTTCTAAGAATTTGTCCATTTCTTCCAAGTTGTCCATTTTATTGGCATATAATTGCTGATAGTAGTCTCTTTATGATCCTTTGTATTTCTGTGTTGTCTGTTGTGATCTCTCCATTTTCATTTCTAATTTTGTTGATTTGATTTTTTCTCCCTTTGTTTCTTGATGAGTCTAGCTAATGGTTTGTCAATTTTATTTATCCTCTCAAAGAACCAGCTTTTGGCTTTGTTGATTTTTGCTATGGTCTCCTTTGTTTCTTTTTGCATTTATTTCTGCTCTAATTTTTAAGAGTTCTTTACTTCTACTAACCCTGGGGTTCTTCATTTCTTCCTTTTCTAGTTGCTTTAGGTGTAGATTTAGGTTATTTATTTGACTTTTTTCTTGTTTCTTGAGGTATGCCTGTATTGCTATGAACCTTCCCCTTAGGACTGCTTTTACAGTGTCCCACAGGTTTTGGGTTGTTGTGTTTTCATTTTCATTCATTTCTATGCATATTTTGATTTCTTCTGTAATTTGTTGGTTATTCAGCAGTGTGTTGTTCAGCCTCCAGATGTTGGAAATTTTAATAGTTTTTCTCCCATAAATGAAATCTCATCTTACTGCATTGTGGTCAGAAAAGATGCCTGGAATGATTTCAATTTTTTTGAATTTACCAAGGCTAGATTTATGGCCCAGGATGTGATCTATCCTGGAGAAGGTTCCGTATGCGCTTGAGAAAAAGGTGTAATTCATTGTTTTGGGGTGAAATGTCCTATTGATATCAATTAGGTCTAACTGGTCTATTGTATCATTTAAAGTTTGTGTTTCCTTGTTAAATTTTCTGTTTAGTTGATCTATCCATAGGTGTGAGTGGGGTATTAAAGTCTCCCACTATTATTGTGTTATTGTTAATTTCCCCTTTCATACTTGTTAGCATTTGCCTTACATATTGTGGTGCTCCTATGTTGGGTGCATATATAATTATAATTGTTATATCTTCTTCTTGGATTGAGCCTTTGATCATTATGTAATGTCCTTCTTTGTCTCTTTTCACAGACTTTGTTTTAAAGTCTATTTTATCTGATATGAGTATTGCTACTCCTGCTTTCTTTTGGTCTCTATTTGCGTGGAATATCTTTTTCCAGCCCTTCACTTTCAGTCTGTATGTGCCCCTTGTTTTGAGGTGGGTCTCTTGTAGACAACATATATAGGGGTCTTGTTTTTGTACCCATTCAGCCAGTCTTTGTCTTTTGGTTGGGCATTCAACCCATTTATATTTAAGGTAATTATTGATAAGTATGATCTCATTGCCATTTACTTTATTGTTTTGGGTTCGAGTTTATACACCTTTTTTTGTGTTTCCTGTCTAGAGAAGATCCTTTAGCATTTGTTGGAGAGCTGGTTTGGTGGTGCTGAATTCTCTCAGCTTTTGCTTGTCTGTAAAGCTTTTGATTTCTCCTTCATATTTGAATGAGATCCTTGCTGGGTACAGTAATCTGGGCTGTAGGTTATTTTCTTTCATCACTTTAAGTATGCCCTGCCATTCCCTTCTGGCCTGAAGAGTTTCTATTGAAAGATCAGCTGTTATCCTTATGGGAATCCCCTTGTGTGTTATTTGTTGTTTTTCCCTTGCTGCTTTTAATATTTGTTCTTTGTGTTTGATCTTTGTTAATTTGATTACTATGTGTCTTGGGGTGTTTCGCCTTGGATTTATCCTGTTTGGGACTCTCTGGGTTTCTTGGACTTAGGTGATTATTTCCTTCCCCATTTTAGGGAAGTTTTCAACTATTATCTCCTCAAGTATTTTCTCATGGTCTTTCTTTTTGTCTTCTTCTTCTGGGACTCCGATGATTTGAATGTTGGGGCATTTAACATTGTCCCAGAGGTCTCTGAGATTGTCCTCATTTCGTTTTTCTTTTTTCCTCTCTGATTCATTTATTTCTACCATTCTATCTTCTACCTCACTAATCCTATCTTCTGCCTCACTAATCCTATCTTATTCTACTATTTGTTCCCTCCAGAGTGTTTTTGATCTCATTTATTGCATTATTCATTATATATTGACTCTTTTTTATTTTTTCTAGGTCCTTGTTAAACCCTTCTTGCATCTTCTCAATCCTTGTCTCTAGGCTATTTATCTGTGATTCCGTTTTGTTTTCAAGATTTTGGATCATTTTCACTATCATTATTTGGAATTCTTTATCAGGTAGATTCCCTATCTCTTCCTCTTTTGTTTGGTTTGGTGGGCATTTATCCTGTTCCTTTACCTGCTGGGTATTCCTCTGTCTCTTCATTTTGTTTATATTACTGTGTTTGGGGTGGCCTTTCTGTATTCTGGCAGTTTGTGGAGTTCTCTTTATTGTGGAGTTTCCTTGCTGTGGGTGGGGCTGTACGGGTGGCTTGTCAAGGTTTCCTGGTTAGGGAAGCTTATGTCGGTGTTCTGGTGGGTGGAGCTGAATTTCTTCTCTCTGGAGTGAAATGAAGTGTCCAGTAGTGAGTTATGAGATGTCAATGGGTTTGGAGTGACTTTGGGCAGCCTGTATATTGAAGCTCAGGGTTGTGTTCCTGTGTTGCTAGAGAATTTGTGTGGTATATCTTGCTCTGGAACTTGTTGGCCCTTGGGTGGTGCTTGGTTTCAGTGTATGTATGGAGGTGTTTCATGAGCTCCTGTCGATTCATGTTCCCTGGAGTTAGGAGTTCTCTGATGTTCTCAGGATTTGGACTTAAGCCTCCTGCTTCTGGTTTTCAGTCTTATTTTTACAGTAGCCTCAAGACTTCTCCATCTATACAGCACTGTTGATAAAACATCTAGGTTATCACGATGGTGTGATCACTGACCTAGAGCCAGACATCCTGGAATGTGAAGTCAAGTGAGCCTTAGAAAACATCACTATGAACAAAGCTAGTGGAGGTGATGGAATTCCAGTTGAGCTATTTCAAATCCTGAAAGATGATGCTATGAAAGTACTGCACTCAATATGCCAGCAAATTTGGAAAACTCAGCAGTGGCCACAGGACTGGAAAAGGTCAGTTTTCATTCCAATCCCAAAGAAAGGCAATGCCAAAGAATGCTCAAACTACCGCACAATTGCACTTATCTCACAGGCTAGTAAAGTAATGCTCAAAATTCTCCAAGCCAGGCTTCAGCAATATGTGAACCGTGAACTTCCTGATGTTCAAGTTGGTTTTATTTTTTTTTTAATTTTATTTTATTTTTAAACTTTACAATATTGTATTGGTTTTGCCAAATATCAAAATGAATCCGCCACAGGTATACATGTGTTCCCTATCCTGAACCCTCCTCCCTCCCCCCTCCCCATACCATCCCTCTGGGTCGTCCCAGTGCACCAGCCCCAAGCATCCAGTATCGTGCATCAAACCTGGACTGGCGACTCGTTTCATACATGATAGTATACATGTTTCAGTTGGTTTTAGAAAAGGCAGCGGAACCAGAGATCAAATCACCAACATCCTCTGGATCATGGAAAAAGCAAGAGAGTTCCAGAAAAACATCTATTTCTGCTTTATTGACTATGCCAAAGCCTTTGACTGTGTGGATCACAATAAACTGTGGAAAATTCTGAAAGAGATGGGAATACCAGACCACCTGATCTGCCTCTTGAGAAATTTGTATGCAGGTCAGGAAGCAGCAGTTAGAACTGGACATGGAACAACAGACTGGTTCCAAATAGGAAAAGGAGCACGTCAAGGCTGTATATTGTCACCCTGCTTTTATTTAACTTATATGCAGAGTACATCATGAGAAACACTGGACTGGAAGAAACACAAGCTGGAATCAAGATTGCCGGGAGAAATATCAATAACCTCAGATATGCAGATGACACCACCCTTATGGCAGAAAGTGAAGAGGGACTCAAAAGCCTCTTGATGAAAGTGAAAGTGGAGAGTGAAAAAGTTGGCTTAAAGCTCAACATTCAGAAAACTAAGATCATGGCATCTGATCCCATCACTTCATGGGAAATAGATGGGGAAAGAGTGGAAACAGTGTCAGACTTTATTTTTGGGGGCTCCAAAATCACTGCAGACGGTGACTGCAGCCATGAAATTAAAAGACGCTTACTCCTTGGAAGGAAAGTTATGATCAACCCAGATAGCATATTCAAAAGCAGAGACATTACTTTGCCAACAAAGGTTCGTCTAGTCAAGGCTGTGGTTTTTCCTGTAGTCATGTATGGATGTGAGAGTTGGACTGTGAAGAAGGCTGAGTGCCAAAGAATTGATGCTTTTGAACTGTGGTGTTGGAGAAGAGTCTTGAGAGTCCCTTGGACTGCAAGGAGATCCAACCGGTCCATTCTGAAGGAGATCAGCCCTGGGATTTCTTTGGAAGGAATGATGCTAAAGCTGAAACTCCAGTACTTTGGCCACCCCATGCGAAGAGTTGACTCATTGGAAAAGACTCTGATGCTGGGAGGGATTGGGGGCAGGAGGAGAAGGGGATTACAGAGGATGAGATGGCTGGGTGGCATCACTGACTCGATGGACGTCAGTCTGGGTGAACTCCGGGAGGTGGTGATGGACAGGGAGGCCTGGCGTGCTGTGATTCATGGGGTCGCAAGAGTCAGACACGACTGAGCGACTGAACTGAACTGAACTGAACTGAAAGATGAAAAGTTTCTCCATGGTGAGGGACACCCAGAGAGGTTCACAGAATTACATGGAGAAGAGAAGAGGGAGGAGGGGGATAGAGGTGACCCAAGTTAGATGAGGTGGAATCAAAAGAGGAGAGAGCAAGCTAGCCAGTAATCACTTCCTTATGTGCACTCCACAGTCTGGATCACTCAGAGATGTTCACGGAGTTACATAGAGAAGAGAAGAGGGAGGAGGAAACAGAGGTGGCCAGGAGGATAAAGGGGGGAATCAAAAGGAGAGAGACAGATCCAGCCAGTAATCAGTTCCCTAAGTGTTCTCCACAGCCCGGAACACACAGAGATTCACAGAATTGGGTAGAGAAGAGAAGGGGAGGGAGGAGATAGAGGTGACCTGGTGGAGAAAAAGGAGAGTCCAAAGGCGGAGAGAGCAGTCAAGACAGTAATCTCACTCACAAGTAAAAATGGGTACTGAAGATTGGGTTCTTAAATGTACAAAATTGATAACAACTACCAAAAAGCAAAGATTAAAAATCTAGAGTAGAGGTTGGATTTTCAAAAATACAATATTAAAGAAAAAAAAGTCATAAAAATTATAATATATATATATATATATGAAGTTTGCTTTAAAAAATAGGGTCTCTCTTTTTTTGTTGCAAAGTAATAGTAGGTTATAAAAATGAAAATTAAAGGAGTAATAGAGGGCTTAAAATTTTTTTTTAATTTAAAAAAATAAAGAATGATAGTAAAAATAGTAAAAATATATCTAGGACTTTCTCTGGTGATGTTGTGGGCAGTGTGGGGTCAGTTCATTTTCAGATAGTTCCTTGATCCGGCTTATATTTCTCAAGATCTATAGGTCCCTTCCTATGTAGTTGGTACTAACTACAGGGTTTTAATCTATTGCACCTGTCACTTCCAGGGCGGTTCCTTCTGTTTTAGCTTCTGTTTGCTGGTCTCTTCAGTGTCTTAATTTCCACCCTGACACAAGGGGGCGGTGGTGGACCCTTTTTTAGGCTCACTTGTTCAGTCGTGCTATGGGGAGGGAGGGACGCTGCAAACAAATAACACTGGAGTGTGTTCGCAGTGTCTCGGTCACACTGGGTTTGCCCCAACTCACAGTGTGTGTGCTTTCCCTGTCAACACTGCTTAGGCTCTAGGTTGCTCTGTTGAGAACTGTCCGAGGGCGGCCCTGGGTTGTATGGACTTCCCAGGTCTAAGCCGCTCAGGTTCAGGTACTCAGGTAGTCCTCAGAGGCGCAGACTCAGTTGGGCCTGCGTTTTGTGCCCTTCCCAGGTCCGAGCAGCTCAGGTGACCAGGTGTTTGGCGAGCGCAGTTGCTGTGACTTACCGCCTCTCCTGTTCCTGCTGCTCGGTTTTCTGGGTGTACAACCGGCGCACCTTCTCAGGCGGATGTTGGCTGTCCAGAATCCCAAGAAGTCTTAGCAACGAAGCCTGCTTGCAGTTTGGTAGATAATGCCTCTCTAGGGCCGCGACTGCCCCTTTCCGGCTCTGGCTGCCTGTCACCAGAAGGGGTTGGTCTGCAGCCTGCTAGCTCTGCTCAGTTGTTGTTCTGTGAGTGGGCCCGACGGTGTCTTAGGTTAGGGCTTTTCACGTAGCTCTGCTCAGTCGTTGTTCTGTGAGCGGGCCTGGAGGTGTCTTAGGTTAGGGCTTTTCATGTGGTAGCTATCCCACAGTCTGGTTTGCTAGCCCAAGTTAGTTCCCTCAGATTGCCTTCAGGCCCAGTCCTTACTCTAAGCAATGCAGCCCATGCCTCCCTGCCCAGCCCCTGCTTGCTAGTGGCGGATGCAGACATCTGCACTGCTTCTCCGCTGGGGGAGTTACCACTGGGCACATAATCTGTGGGTTTTAATTATTCATTTTTCCTCCTGGTTATGTTGCCCTCTGAGGTTCCAAGGCTCACCACAGACTCAGCAGTGAGAGTGTTTCCTGGTGTTTAGAAACGTCTCTCTTTTTAAAGACTCCCTTCCCAGGACGGAGCTCTGTCCCTACCTCTTTTGTCTCTCTTTTTGTCTTTTATATTTTTTCCTACCTCCTTTCGAAGACAATGGGCTGCTTTTCTGAGTGCCTGATGTCCTCTGCCAGCATTCTGAAGTTGTTTTGTGGAATTTACTCAGCGTTCAAATGTTCTTTTGATGAATTTGTGGGGGAGAAAGTGATCTCCGTGTCCTATTCCTCCACCATCTTAGAACCGCCTCCCTGATTCTGTTTCTAAAGCTGCACTGTGGCATAAGCTGGTTCAAACGGCTCCATATCCAGCTGAAACCAGGAAGCCTGGATTCTTACCCCAACAGCGTCACTAACTAGCTGTGAACCTTAGTCTTGTCAACTTACCTCTCTGGAGCTCAGTGTCCTTCCCTATAAAATGAAGGGACTGGACTAGACGAGCACTCACATCCTTCCAGATTTAACAGTGACTATCTGTGAGGATCAGCGATGGGATTTGTTTTCTAAGTGCTTTCTCATAGTAATGACTTTAAGAGGTTGGTCATCGTTGACAAAAATGGGCTTGGACTCAGGAATTCTGGGTTTAAGCTTGTCACAGCCATTGATGTGAGGGTTTAGTTTAGCTTGAACAGGGTGATTCATGGCACAAGAGGAAGTAGTTAGCTAATGAGTGGTCTCTTCTCCCAGAATTCAAAGTTCAGAAATGCTCAGGTGAAAATAAGGCAGCCACAATCTCAAACATTCATAAGACACTAGTGTCTGAGCCACCAAATACCTTTTCCATTCTCCCAGTGATTCAGCTATAATACTACAAAATGTCAGCATAGTAAGCCTCATTCTTGGGACAGACAATTTAGCTTGATGGTCAAAAGAGTTGAATTTTGACATATTAGATTGAAATCTCAGTTCTACCACTTATCACTTATTATTAACTGACCTTAGGGTAGAGATTTACCTCTTTCAGCCCCAGAGAGGCTTTCAGAAACATGAAGACATCAAGAGCATCAGATTCTGCTGAGAAGTCAAAGGAGATGTGGCCTAACAAGTTGTTCTTTGGACTTGGCCACCTGGGTTTGATCCCTGGGCTGGGAAGATCCCCTGGGAGGAAGGCATGGCAAGCCACTCCAGTATTCTTGCCTGGAGAATCCCAGAGACAGAGGAGCCTGGCAGGCTACAGTCCATGGGGTCTTAAAGAGTAGGACACAACCAGGTGACTAAGCACAGCACAGTATAACATGGTCTTCAATGACTTCAGTAAAGGCTATTTCAGAAGAACTGTTAGGCCTGGCTGAGGATGCTGACAAGTAAGCGAGAGATGAGGAATGCAAAGTGCAAGTAGAGGCTGCCTACTGAGAAAGGCAGGAGAGACACAAGAGCAGTTGCAGGAGGAAACTGAGTGAGAGGGGAGGCTAAGTGTTTAGTTGGTTGGCTTCAGTTGGGAACGATTCAGGCTTGCTGAAAACCCAATGAGAGGACTTCCCTGCTGGAGCAGTGGATAAGAATCCACCTGCCGTGTTGAGGGCCTGAGGGCTGAGTTTTTTCACTCCTCTTATTTTGGCTGTTGCTACTCTATAGCCAATGGGATTTGTGGGCTGGACCAGTGGTGACAGGGTTAGAAAAGGAAATGTAGGAATCTGGCTCTCAGAGACAAGGTTTGTAAACTTGCAACAATTTCAAGATTTCCTAGAATAAAATAATTCCCAACTGATTTTGAAATTGGATTTTTGTGTAGATCAAGATTAGGACAAGAATAGGTGTGCCTCTTCAGATACATTTGTGTAATTTAAAGAGTGTCATCAAGCTTTTGGTCTCTCAGTAGCACGTAATTATCCATAGTAGCAGTGTCCTTCCTGAAATCAATATGTTTAAGATCTTTTAGGTGTGTAAACAGTACAGAAGCATTGGTCTTATGTATCTTAAGTACAAATTGTACTTTTTTTGCACATTGGATTAATGTTATTTCCATCAGCAAAAGTCTGTTTTTAACCAATATTAAAAGATTGTTAGACCAAATGTTTATATTCTTGAAATATATTTCATCATTGGTTACAGTTTTAAGTGGAAGATGACTGCCTTTTCATAGCCATAAAGTGAATTATAAATGCTATTCCAATTCCAACATTTCTTCAGGAATATATTGAAACACCAACAATAGTTTCAATTAGGTTCTGTAATAAAATATCAGTTCTTTTAGAATGTTAAAAAAAAGAAAAGAAAAAAATCTGCCTGCCAATGCAGGGGATACAGGTTCGATCCCTGGTCTGGGAAGATTCCCATATGCTGTGGAGGAATGAAGCCTGTGTGCCTAGTGACTGTGCTCTGCAACAAGAGAAGCCACCACAATGAGAAGCCCAAGCACTGCAATGAAGAGGAGCCCCTGCTTGCTGCAACTAGAGAAAGCTCGCACACAGCAACGAAGACCCAGTGCAGCCAAAAATATATAAAATTAAAAAATAAAAACAAAAAACAGTGAGAGAGAGAAAGAGAGAGAGAGAGGAGAAGCAGAAGTATTTCCACAAGAGCAGAGAGAAGAGGTAATGTTCCTGATAAGAGGGCAGGAATGAGGTAGGAAAAACTGGACTCTAAAACCCTCTATTATAAAAGGAAGGAACTATAAAAGGAGGAATAAAATATGTATAAAACCAGGCAGATTTATACATTCGACGTAGGAAGGGTGAGGATTCCCACACAACAGCTTCTATTTTCTCTACAAAAGAAGAGACAAGGTCTTCAGCTAGGCTCGAGCCACTGAGAACTGAGAAGGGTACAAATAATCTCTGTGAAGAACAAGACAAAGAAATAACCACAGAAACAGTAAAAGTGCCAGGCAGTTGTGAGGGCCCACTTGAGGTGTGTGATCTTCCTGAAACTGCAGTGAAACAAATCTGCCTGGATGAACTACAATCTTATGACTAGTAGCATTTAGGGAAGGATTATAAGTTTTCTAAAGACTCTAAGCCAGTGCTTAAGGCCTGACTGTTAAATCCCGACTATAAGTTGCCCACTGGAACAATTTATCTTTAGAAGAAAAACTTCTGACAAGTAACCAGAGTTATTAAGCTAGAAGCAGAAATATACAGAAACAAGTAGTGAACCAGAAATCTTTATCTTGAGATGCATGAATTATTACTTTCTTAAGTCAGTAAGCACAAATATTCTTTGGTTTGCAAATCAATTGTATAGAACCATAATTTATCAGGTTAAAGTACATGACTATTTAGTGATGACAAGAACTCACTTATGTGATGCTTCCCAGGCTTCTTCTTCTTCTAGAAGATCTCTTATGATGTCTGAACTGGAACTAAAAGGATATGTAAGTCAATACTGCCTGATAATAAAAAGACTGTGCTTCCATTTATATAAAATTCTAAAAAATGCAACCTAATCTAAGGCGACAGAAAGCAAATCAGCAGACCAGTGGTTTCTGCAGGGATGGGCAAGGAGGGACTACAAAACGGCAGGAGAAAACTTTGAAAATGATGGACAGGTCATCATTATCTTCCTTGAGTAGATGACATCACAGTACATATGTGACAAACTCATCAAATTGTGTGCTTTAAATATTTGCAGTTTAAAATGTCTACTGACAGAAGAATGTATAAAGAAGATGTGGTACATATATACAATGGAATATTACTTAGCTACTAAAAAGAATGAAACCATGCCATTTGTAGCAACATGGATGGATCTAGAGAGTGTCATACTGAGAAAAATAAGTCAGACAGAGAAGAAACACCGTATGACGTCCCTTATATGTGGAATCTAAAAAGGAATGATACAAATGAACTTACTTACAAAACAGAAACAGATTCAGAGACTTCAAGAAGGAGCTTATGGTTGCTGGGGGGAAGGATGGGGGAAAGGGATAATTATGGAGTTTGGGATGGACATGTACACACTGCTATATTTAAAATGGATAACCAACAAGGACCTACTGTACAGCACATGGAACTCTGTTCAATGTTATGAGGCAGCCTGGATGAAAGGGGAGTTTGGGGTACACGTATTTGTATGGTTGAGTCCCTTGCCATTTACCTGAAACTATCACAACATTGCTTGTTAATAGGCTATATCCCAATAAAAAATAAAAAGTTAACAAACAAATAAAATAAGTAAATATTTGCAGTTTATTATACATCAAATCAATGAAGCTGTGTTAAAAAAAAACTTAATTAGTAATAATAATGAAAATAATCACTAAAGCTTAAATAAATCCCTTAATAAAAAACCTGAATTCAAATGGAATATAATCATGATCCTTTTCAATTTCAATTTATGGTAACCAAAGATCAAAGTATGTTTTAAAAATTGTATTTTAATGATGAAATTCAGAAGAGATATTAAGTTCCTTAGTGGCTGTTAGTCCCTTTGTAACCAAATAAAGTACAATGTAATTAATTTGAACTGTACTTAAGTAATCAAATAAAGTATAATATAATTAATTTGAACTGTACTTATACTGTAATTGGTTATAACGCAACCTAAAGTGCTGTGTAATCTTTGACTGATCTGTGCAGAGAGGCCGAATCAATAGACTAGAGAGGGCATGTATTATTTCTTTAAAAGAAAAATGCTTTGGGGCTTTAAGCCTACCAAATATATATAAGATGTACATGAATATAAAAAAAGCATTTCTTTAGACATCCAAGACACAGAATGTCATGGGCATTGTATGAGACAAATTAGAAATAGTCATCACAATCCTCAGGGTAGAGAAGGTTCAAACAAAGGAATAACTCTCTCTCAGGCAAGACACAACAAGTGTGCAAAACAACAGTGCCAGTCTTATTTCTAGTGATATTCTCACAGATAACAAAAAGTTTAAAACTTATGAAGATTTAAAGCGCCACTGAATCAGTCTCAACCACTTCTGACAAACTGCTTTGAAGCAGTGTTTGCCTACAACTCCTGAACAACAAAAAAAAGGGCAACAGTCAATAAACACAGCTCTGTACCAAATATTTTACTCAAGGGGTTTCCCCAATTCAGAAGACACTCAAGGAGCTACACACAGGGCGCCCCTGACTGTCATTTGTCACCGAGCACTATCCCCCAACCAATTCCCACCCACTAGGTGGCAAAATTGCTCCTACTGAGAACTCACGAGCCCGAGGAAATGGGGGAAAGGGGTGGTCATACAGCTGTGGGTCCTTGTAGGTGTCACATCACTAGAAAAACAGTAAAGTCGGCTACTTGCTGACATCCTCTTCCCAATACACACATACAATTTTTTTTTAACAGGAAGGTTACAAAGCATCCCCACTATTCCAGCTAAGCAAGCAGGATGGCCAAGCCAGTCAAATAACATACTAGTTTGTGATCAATTTACTTCTGGGCTTTCAAATTACCAGCACAAATAACTGATTTGTTAAAGGAAAATATCTGCAGTGTATTAATGACACAAACCTAACAGGTTTTTGCTACACTACCTCAGTGAGAACAGATGGTGGAGGAGGCGTACAAAACACACATCTCAGAAGTGCTCTACAATCTCTTTTTCCTCTGCTACTTTATGACCACCGACCAACATCATGTACGGCTCCTTGAATCCCTCAATTCTCATACCTTTCCCTCTATTCCAGTTTGTCACTAACCTGATAATAGCCAAATCACTAAACTGAATGATAAAAAATTTGGGAGGTCTTTTACGTAAAATGAAGTTTCAGCATATTTTGCTGTATCTGCTGCTTCAAGTCAAGTCATCACTACTAAGAAACTGTGAGTTGATGCTGACTAATACAATACCAGACAGAAATGTCCATTCCTTTTGAAGAAAATGTGCATGCATGCTCATTCAGTTCAGTTCAGTCATTCACTCCTCATTCACTCACTCAGTCATTCACTCCTGTCCAACTCTTTGCAACCCCATGTACTACAGCCCACCAGGCTCTTCTATCCATGGAATTTTTCAGGCAAGAATACTGTAATGGGTTGCCATTTCCTACTCCAGGGGATGTTCCTGACCCAGGTATTGAACCCATATTTCCTAGCATTGGCAGGTGGATTCTTTACCACTGTGCCACCTGGGCAGCCCCTTAAGGTAATGTAGTTATTATGTTCTACTCAAAAGCCACATTCCTGAAATTAAACACAAAGTTTCACAAACAGGATTTTACAAAGAGACTACTGGGTAAAACAGGCAGTGTTACTAAAATGACCACTTCCAGATCTCCTCCTTGTGGACAGCAGTAATTAGTACCTTTGAAATCTTAGTCATTTTAATATGGCTTGAAGATCAAAAATTCCTTTCACATACTTTCAAGATATCTAAACAACTCTCCATAAGAGAAAATAACTACTCACTCTGGTATACACATGCACAAGCCTACAAAGCTGTAGTTCTTAATTCTCAGACAAGAAATTTTTTCAGAGTAAACTTCAGATTCCCTACAATTTGAATTTTAAACAGTCCAATAGATCATGATTTAAGAAGCTAGATGAATGTGGAGTCTGGAACTTGAAAGTTACAGCTCACTGTGGAAGGGTATTCAAATCACGCTCTCTGATGTCACCATCCAGACAAGGCTAGAGTGGATATGATTATACAAACTAATACACAAGACAAAGATTCACAGGCAAAAAATAAGAATCATGAATTCTATGGAATTCCACCCCCTATTTGGGAAGAGCCTAGTAGATCTATTTGAAACACCCACACTTAATTTTTCATAATTTTTCTTTAGACTTCATTTTCAGCTCAAACTTTCAAAAGTGTAAGCTTAGCTATTTTTTGTTTGCTGGCTGGTGGTTGATCTTTGTCCTAGTTGGTCTTCCTATAATTTATTCTTGTCATTCTCTGATCAAAAGTAGTGGCATAACATCTTACCAGGTGAAGGAAATAATTTCTTTGCTTATTTTTCTTGCAGCATCTTATCTCATTCTACCAGTGAAGATTTTACACCAAAGCTGAAAAGTGACATACCAAATACCTCTGGCAAAAGTATGACTGGTCATACTACACAGAAGGAAAAAAGTCACAGATTTACATATTAGACAAAGTTAAGGTTTCAGTCCTATTTCTGTCACTTAGCATGTAATCCTGGGCAAGTTACTTAATCTTTCCTCAATATCCTGGTCTCTAAAGTCAGGATCAAAAAAAATATAGTTTCAACTCTTTGCAACCCCTTGAAATACAGCCCACCAGGCTCCTCTGTCCAAGGAATTCCCCAGGCAAGAATATTGGAGTTTATTTCCATTCCCTTCTTCAGGAGATCTTCCTAACCCAGGGACTGAACTCAGGTCTCCTTCATTGCAGGCAGATTCTTTACCAACTGAGCCACCAGGGAAGCCCATATATAGTTTACAGGAATATTATAAAGATTAATCAGTACTATAAAGATTAATCAATCACAGGAATACTATAAAGATTAAAATATTATAAAGATTAATACATAGAATGTTCAGTATACAGCTTGGCACATAGTAAGTGTTCAATAAATACTGCGTCCATTTTCATAAACCAGATGTGGGTCTGAATTACGTAAATAACTGCCTCAGCACCATGCTTCAATTTGCCCTAGGAGACCAGATAACCGTGTGCTGTTTTAATCTTTGATTTCTACTGTTTCTATGACATCAGGGTGCAAATTCATCAAAAGTTGATGTTTATCCACCATGGCAGGTACACAAGGTACTGTGGGGTAGATAAAATGCAAACATCTGCTATAAAAGTCCTGTGGATTAAAGATTAATTACAAGTGGAATTTTTCTATTATCTAATAGCTGCTGCTAAGTCACTTCAGTCGTGTCCAACTCTGTGCGACCCCATAGACGGCAGCCCACCAGGCTCCCCTGTCCCTGGGATTCTCCAGGCAAGAACGCTGGAGTGGGTTGCCATTTCCTTCTCCAATGCATGAAAGTGAAAAGTGAAAGTGAAGTCACTCAGTCGTGTCCGACTCTTTGCAACCCCACGGACTGCAGCCCACCAGGCTCCTCTGCCCATGGGATTTTCCAGGCAAGAGTACTGGAGTGGGGTGCCATTGCCTTTTCCTATCTAATAGCTGCTCTCCCTCAATTCCCACCTCCCGCTCCAAGTCTCTGCTTATAATTGTGGCATTAATTTGAGCATGGTTGACTACATTCAACTAAAACAAAAACAAAAACCTCTTTAAGGGCCAATCACTGGAGGACCAACGAACAGCATAAAAGCCCACCAGAAAACAGAACTTAAATAAATGCTACCAGCTCCATGAATCCTTTCTCAGACCCCCTTTTCAAATAATCTGTTCTGTAGGGTGAGCAACGACTTATGTGCTGAATGTTTTAGCAGTTGGCTGACAATATTAGAATAGTAAACATTCTAGGTTGAAAAAAAATCACTCAGTGACAAAACCAAAAATTACCATTTTGGTAGCAACTATTACTACTTCTACAAATCATTGTGATGACTAGATTATATAATTAGCTTTAATTCATATTAGAACCATAGGTTTCTCTCCAATTGACAGGTGGACAAAGGTTCAGATAAATTAAAGAGAACAGAGGGATGTTTTCATGCTCTCCACTAGATCTAGAAAAAGATAAAATGAAGAAAGCTTCAAATTCAGATACAAGAAAAACAGAATACCAAAAAGAATTTATTTATCATGAAATACATGGAAAATTCTTAATAAGAGATGAAACCAAACCATAACTAAATTTATGTTCAATTTACAAAGACTTCACAATCTTTAATCACCTCATTTGCTTTTCAGAATCACCCAGGGAGAATGGCAGGGCACCAACAGTATCATTCAATTTTATCAACAAGGAAACTGAACCCCAGGGACAATGATTCAATAATCTACTATGTGCCAGGCATCCTGCTAAAGGAACAAATCCATGACTGAGAAGATGCACAGCTAGGTACAGGGATCTGATGGACACATGTAAATTTCAAGGACTTGCTGTCATAGTATCTGAGGAGAAGAAAACACTGCCCTAGAACAATGCCCGAAGGACTGTAGATCTCATGTACCATTCAGTTTAAGTTCTTTTGAAAATGCAAAAGGTAGGGGAAAATGATTCCAGGTTCCTACATTTTCCCTAGAAACTTTCAACAATCAAAATTCACCACCTGGAACAAGATGAACCATTTTAACTTTCAGGGGTATTCTGAAGTTCAGAAATGTTCCCGGGGTAGGCGGTGGGGGTGGGGAGCTTCAGGGGGAAGGCTGTAATAAAATACAAAATGGTAATGCATATTAGTGGAAAAAGTATATTATGCAGCAACAAAAATGTGTACTTTGTGGCAACATTAAATTCATTCTACAACACATTATTACAGTTAAAAACCAAATGTGTTAACCTTTCAAAGCAATTAAAAAAAATTTTTAATAGCAAAGCTATCACTGAATTATAGTAAGATACTTCTTAGGATCAGTTACTTTGATAATGTTTTCCTTAGATACTCTTTTCTCTTAATTTGAACAGAACCTATTCAACAGTTTTCCTAATAATCCCAAGGCCTCCTAAATTACAAAATCCCATTATCATATTTGTCTTACCTTACTGCCTGAATCACCAAACTTCATTAACCAGTTTATAATAATGACACTGATAAAGATGATGATGATTTCCAAAACTTTATTGTACTTACTCTTTTTTTTTTTTGCTAGAATAGATTAATAATCTTTGCATGTTTCAAAATCAAAATGACATAAGAATATGTACAGAGAGGTCTCACTTCCTCCTCTGTCTCCTGCCAATCTGTTGCCCTCTATTTCCAACAAATAATCACTTAATAGTTTTTTTTTTCTTCTGATGTTTCTTTATGCAAAACCAAACAAACATAAGTATATCCAGTTCCTCTCCTTTTAGAAAAGAAACAGAACGCTATCTATGCCATTCTGAATTCTGGTCTTTTCACTTACAAACATACCCTGGAAATCTCTCCACGTCAGCATGCAGAGATTTTCCTTTTAGAACTATTACATAGGATCTCATTGTGTGGATGTACTGGAGTTAAATCAATCAGCCCCCAATGATGAATACTCAAAGGGGTTTCCAGCCTTCTGTTATAATAAACAATGACTTAATGAATAACCCTGCATGTAGTCATTTGTATGCTGCAAATGTACCCATAGCACAAATTCATGAGAATACTGCGCAGAAGGCCAAACAACAGGACCTTTGGTTGATCTCACCAGATTCCTCTTCTTAGGGACTGTATTATGCAACACTTCAACCAGTAATAAGTGAGAATGTGTGTTTCCCCAAAGCCTTACTGCAGAGTCTATTATCAGCAAATGTTAAGTTGTCTGCCAACCTTAAAACACAATCCCAGAAAAACAAACAACTCAATCAAAAAGTGGGCAAAGGATATAAACATATTTCTTGAAAGAAGACATACAGATGGCTATTAAACACTAGAAAAGATGTTCAACATCATTCATTATCAGAGAAATGCAAATATTATGTATGAGATATCACCTCACACTGGTCAGAATGGCCATGATCAAAGAATCCAAAAACAACAAATGCTGGAAAGGGTGTGGAGAAAAGGGAACCTTCTTGTACTGTTGGTGGAAATGTAAACTGGTAACAGCTACTATGGAAGACAGTATGGAGATTCCTTAAAAAACTAGGAATAAAACTACTATATGACCCAACAATCCCACTACTAGGCATACACTTTGAGGAAACCAAAATTGAAAAAGACACATGTACCCCAATGTTCACTGCAGCACTATTTACAATAGCTAGGACATGGAAACAACTTAGATGCCCATCAACAGATGAATGGATAAAGAAGCTGTGGTACATTATATATATATATACATATACATATATATGGAATCTAGAAAGATGATACTGATGAACCTATTTGCAGGGCAGCAATGGAGACACAGACATAGAGAACAGACTTAAATGGGCACAAGCGGCGGGAGGAAGGAGAGGGTGGGATGAACGGAGAAAGTAGCATGGAAACATATACACTACCATATGTAAAATAGATAGCCAATGGGAATTTGCTGTATGACTCACGGAACTCAAACCAGGGCTCTGCAACAACCTAAAGTGGTGGAAAGGAGTGGGAGGTGGGAGGGAGGAGCCAGAGGGAGGGGACATATGTATACCTATGGCTGATTCATGTTGATGTATGGCAGAAATACAATTTTGTAAATTAATTATCCTTCAATTAAAAATAAATTTTAAAAATTAAAAAAAAAAGATGTTTGCCAACCTAACATGTAAGAAATGGATATAATTTTGCATTACTCTTTGGGCAAACTGTCTATTCAAGACTTTTGCCCATTTTTCTTTTTTGAGTTTGTGGTCCTTTCTTTCTCAGTCTCTAGGTGCTCAAAAAGAATATAAAAATCTTGTACGTTTTTTAAAAGTTTCTACTAAACCTCTATACATGAGAAGACAATATATTAGCATGGCTTCTTTCACTGTCAAAAACATTTCTAAGTTAGTCTTTGAAAGTTATACGTTTGAAGTTTTTCTTAGTTGATGAATAAGAATTCCAGAGCAAGCATCTACTCTATGGGAAACCACCATCTATCAGGTGATGCTACAGAACGTAGGATCGAAATGTTCTGTTTCCCACTCTCAAAGACTCACACCTCAAACTGCCTACCTGCCAACCCACCCCTACTTTCAGCTGGTGGAACTGCCTCAACCATATTAAGAAGATAAAAGCAGGGGAGTTCCCTGGTGGCCTAGTGGTTAGGACTCTTGGCTTTCACTGCCAAAGCTGGGGTTCAACACTTTGCTGATGAACTGAGATAGAAGCCATGCAGTGCAGCCAAAAATTTTAAAAAGGGAAGGGGGACAGATAAAAGCAATCTGGCAGGAACTTGCTGTATCTGCATCTGAACCTATCCTGTTTTCCTCGCTGTTTCTATGGGTGAATCAACCCTGCTCCTAACAAAGGCCGACCCTTCCACTTGTTCCCACCTCATGCCCTCTCAGGACTTTACTCAGGCAACTGGCTCCCACTCCTCATCACTGTCCCCTTCTCAGCCACACATTCCCATTGAGTCCTCTGTGGTTCCTCCACATCCAGGCCTAATCTCCACCACCCTGCACAGCAAAGTTCCTGAGAGCTGGCAGTAGTCATCCCTAAGATTCCCCTCAATGTACACGAGTCAGGCTTCCAGGGAACCCTTCACTCGAGACCACTGCCAAGACCTTCATGCTGCCCAAGCCCACAGTCCCTGCTCCAGTTTTGTCTTATTTGGCTTCTCATCTGCTTCTTCTGTCAGCTTCCATGGGCATCACCATGTCCTAGCTCTTTTCATCCTCCACTAGTCTTTTTCTCCCTGAATCTCTCTTGCTCAGTCTTTTCTAAACGCTTCTACTCTCTAAGTCAGAGTGAGAGAGGGTTCAGTCTGCAGTTCCTTTTTCTTTTTCTGCACACCTGCACTGTTGGCTCTCAGCCAATGCCCTGCCTTTATGTGTATCTTGAACCCTGATTTTTTCCCTTACTCCACCTCCTTGTTTATCTCTACTTGGTTATCTCACAGGCCTAAAACAAAACCCCTGATTACCAACACTCCCTCAACCCCAATCTCTGGACAAACTTTCTCCTATCTTTTCTCAAATTTCCCATTTTACTTAGTAAGGACCACCGTCCACCCAGCTGCCAAAGCCAACATGTAGGATTCATTCTCAAGGCTGAGCTTTTCCTGTCTTAAACCACCTACACATTCTGTCTATCCAATCTCCAAAATATAGGCCCAATCCCACCTATCTCTAATTTGACTATGATTGTCCCAATCCACTCTACCATGAACCTTGGAATGGACTGGAAAAAGTCTAACTGGTCTCCATGCTGCCACTTGTTTCACCTCTAATCCCCATCCACTCTTCACAGCATCTAGAGTCATTCTTTTAAACCACAGAAACCAGACCACATTGTAACAGATCAATACTGATAAATCAAGTTGATCACCACAATTTATAGATTGAATTTAACCTCAATCAAAATTCCAGCAGAATTTTTCTTTCTTTTTTAGCATCTACTAAGTTGATTTTATTGGAAAAGACCCTGATGCTGGGAGGGATTGGGGGCAGGAGGAGAAGGGAACAACAGAGGATGAGATGGCTGGATGGCATCACTGACTCAATGGACGTGAGTCTGAGTGAACTCCGGGAGTTGGTGATGTACAGGGAGGCCTGGTGTGCTGCGATTCATGGGGTCGCAAAGAGTCGGACACGACTAAGCGACTGAACTGAACTGAACTGAAGTTGATTTTAAAGTTTATATAGAGATGCAAAAGGACGTGGAATAGCCAAAACAATTCTTAAGCCCATGGCAGCACCTTTGGCCTCCAGCATCAATCATCTCACTGATGAAAGTGTGTGACAACAAATAGCATCTTTTTTTATGTGGCAAGAAAAGGGTTAGGAAATATAGTATTAAAGAGAGAATCATACCTTTTTAGGTCAATCACTTTAAATTCTCATAAAAACTAAAGAAAAGTACTGCATAGTTTTTTTTCAAGGAACAAAAATTAGGTTAATTCTAAACATTGGAGTCCATTTGGCCCTATGGAAAAAAATTCAATTTCAAAATACAATCAAACATGTGTGCTTATGTTTAACTTAAGAGAAAAAAAGAAAAAGAAAAATGACATCAACTGTGAGAGTCTAATGTAAGGAAAAAATTTTTTTAATTAGCAAAATTTCCACAGCTACAATTAGATACTGAATCAAAATCTGAAGTTAAGGGACACAGGGACAAAATCATGATGCTTCATTTTGTTCTGACTCAACTATTAGCAGCATAAAGGACTGACATAAACAAAATCCCAATACTACAAGACAAAGAGATCATATAGTAACAGGTTACAATACTCAGTCTTGTAAGGAGAAACCAATTACAAGACAATATCTCAAAGACAAAAATTTCCTCTACACTTAAGAAGCATTCATTTGATTACAAGTTTCTTTGCTAGTAAGAGGCAGAGTGTGAAGCTCGTGCGGAAGCAGCACGTCCTCCGCACGGCCAGGCCAACCTCTACGTCATCTACCCAGCTGCCCACCCTGAGGGCCCATGTTCAACTGTGCAAACATGGGGTGTCTGGCCAATACCAACCACCAAATCATAGAAACCCAGTATCAAGTCAAAGTTCAGGCCATAAAACTCTAGTCTTACAATCTGTTCAGGGAGGAGGAGAATTTTATACTGCAGGATTTTAGGCAATGGACACTGAACTGCCCTGTGTCTCAGTTCCCACAAAAATGAGCTATCAGACCAAATGATATAGTATATAAGAATTACCCAACTGTATTTACTCCAAACTTCAATGCTGCTACATTAATTTTTTATTGTATTATTACCCATACTCCAATAACAAGATGTAAATAGCTCTAACAAAACGTGCTTACCAGGGCAAGGTAAGCATAGTAAAAAGCACATATTAATGAAATCTTAAGGCTTCTACAACTGAATTCGGAAGAATTACCTAAAACAAATAACAAGCCTCTGCATTTGAGGCCCATCATATTTTAATGCCTGACTGTCTCTGAGATACAAGAACAATGTGTACTACTTATGTGGTAAAATCAATAGGAGTAAGCAAAATCAGCAATTCAATATGTACCCATGTTTTAGAATGTGACTATTTGTGTGGGAGTAGAGAGAAGAGGGGAAGAAGTGCAAATTAACATTGCATGTCCTTCTTATGGGGCTACTATATAATCCACCATCTAAACCCAGACACCTGGGAGAGTGATACAGAATACTTCTAATAGACACCAAGAGAAGTGGAAATCAGCTGCTCTCAGAGAAACCAGAACACATGGCCACTCTGTGTCTAACTCACATTTTAAATAATTCCCTTAAAGTGCTATTCTACTAATGAAGGAATCAGTGGTACCCAAGATAAAAATTCTGAAGCAACTCATGCTATAATGGGCAGAAATCTGGACTGAGAATTACTGACTTCACCTCTATTCAGTGAATGACTTGAGATAAGTCACATCGCCTCTCTAGGCCTCCATTTCCTTACCTGTGATATGAAGCTACTAAATTGAGTGATTTCTCAATGTACCTTTGAAATTGTAAATGTTTGTATTTTTATCCTAACGTGCCTTTTTCCCAGGTTCCAAAGGTCTCCAAGGAGATCTCATAACATCTGTTCTGATGATTTAAAGGCACAGATGGTATAAAATAAGAAAGCAGGAAAAACGCTCTGACTTTAATTTTCAAGTTGACTATAACAAATTGTAAACTTGATCAAGTCACTGAACAACAAAATTCCAGTAACTTGATGTGAACATTATATATCATTTCTAGTCCATCCAATTTCATTCACCAGAACAAGGCCAAAGGACTCTGATTCTGACATTTTGTTTTAAACTAGAGAAAGCTCCTAACTGGCTGCCTGTATTTGGAGGATCTTGGAGTGCTGATCCAAAGTAATTATTGATTGCATGTCTAACATTTAGAAGGAAATGGTAGTTCCTTCAAGGCCTCATACTTACTCTGCACCAAGCACTCTGAAAAATACATTCTTATCTACTCTTTTTTTTTTTTCAATGAAGAACTAAATTCTGAACAGGTCAATATTATACTAGAGTTTTATGAATCAAGTCAAACACACACAGAAGTATATGAGACAAGAATTCCTCTATACTTTATAAAATGTCTGAAAAACTAAAAAAGGAAACACACTTTAAAAAACTTCAACCTTAGGCAAACTGCAAGTATTACTGTGTCATGCCAACTCAACTCTCAGCATTACAGTCATCATACCAAACCCCCGGGTGATAATCAGATACTGTGTAAGCTACGACAACGAATGCATCATGTGGTAAGTGTGGAACCTGGAAGGAACTGCCAATTTCTACAAGCAACTTAGATACACAAGTTATCATCCACTGTGGAATTGTAAAACTCTCTCCTCAGACAGAAAACTGTAGGCACAAAGTAGTTTTACAGAGGATCTTTATATTATGGCAGTTCATGAATTGGGGGAAAACAGAGAATATTTGCCACCTAGGACTGACTCAGAATGCTGAAAACACATGAATGTATTATAAGACAAAAATGTAAAAGGCTACTACAAAGAAGTCCATCAGATCATCCAATGAAAATGCATGATAAAAAAAAAAAAAAAGGTATCAACAGGAAGTGTCTGAGAGTAGAAGAAAACCTCATTATGTAACAGCAAATATCCTTTGCCAGTGAGAACTGGAGAAAAGATAAAAACTATCTGTACTTTCACACTGTTCTGGGAGGATCACTATTCAAATCACTTGTACAAGTATATATTCACTAATAAAAAATGGTAACTGAAGAAGACGAGGTCTATTGTAAATCGTCCATGTTTTCTCTTCTGATGAAATGTAAAGGCTGGGTGGGCTACATCCTCTGAGGTGAAATCACTCTATAAAGTAAAAACATTAGTACAAGAAAGCAAAGCTGGTAAAACAAGTATGACAACAGGAAGGAAAACAGAAATCTTCTTTCACACTTCATTTTACTTCCTTAACTTTTCCTGTGCCAGGATTCCAATCAGGACACCACATTACATTTAGTGGCCAGGTCTCCTTATGTGCCTCCAGATGGTGACAAGCCCTCGGACTTTCCTTGTTTGTGATGACCTTGACAATTTTGAGGCGTGCTGGCGGTCAGGTTATTTTGCACAATGACCCGCAATTGGATTTTGTCTCATTTATTTTCCTCACAATTTGAGATTATTGAATTTTGGGAGAAAAGACCACAGAGGTAATGTGTCATTCCCAGGGCATCCCACTAAGAGAACACACACCCTCATCATAACACTGGTGCAATGTTGATGTTGATCTCCTGCTGAGGTATGTGTGTTAAGTTTTTGCTTTCTCTTCTCCTCCCCTCCTTTTCCCTTTCCTTCCTCTCCCCTCACTTTTCTCCCTGCTTTCTGTCTCTCTCCTTCTAGTACTTCCTAGCTCCCTGCCCCAGCCCTGGTTCAACCATTTCTCCAAGAGGCACTGGTTCCTTCTATTGGAGAATGTTACTAGAAACCAAGATCAGGGCACGAAGTGTGCCCTGAGAAACTGTGCCACCTTGCTTCTGGGCTCTGGCAGCTCACAGAGAAAGGAAACATATATGTAAATTAGCTCACTTATCCACAAAGATCTGTAAGTATTTCTGTATGTATCCATCTGAATCTATGTTAAGCTGAACAGGAATTTTAAGGTCTCCAATTTTAATCCAGTATCACATGGATAGTTTTAGCCTTGCCTGTAATTTCCCCTCCAATAGTGAGAAACCTGAATCCCATTTGTCATCCATTTTAAGACAAGGGCAAATAATATATATATATATAATTTTTTTTTTTCATGCTAAGCTACAGATGGTTAGGATTAGACAAAAGTCTTCTGAAATATAAGTCAGGGACAAACTTCCACAAAGATATATTAGTGAAACATTAAAGGTTCACACATCCGTGCAAATCAAGCACTTCAGAGACATATACATGAAAATATTTTCTAATTCTTGAGCATGAAGAAGCAATTCTGTGTAAAAAACACTTAAAAATAATTACCATTAAGTGTGCCAAATAGAAGGTTGGCTTTTTCCCCCCTTCAGGTCCACAGAGGGTTCAAAGGCACACACGATTGTCACCTACTAATGAGAGTCTTCTAAAGACTTTCCCCCAAAATACCAGTAGGTTTATGCCACCACACCGGGGAGAGGACGTCCACATGTACCTCAAAGGCCATTCACAGCGTGCTCTAGTCACTGCCGAGGAGAAACAAACCAGGACGATTAGGAAATATTCCTGACAAAGAACTCCAGGTTCTGGGCTTGTGATTTTTCTGCCTGAGACCCAGAGATTTTTATTTAGCATATTGGTGAATTTCAGTTTGATGAAAGATTATTTCATATTTCAGTTCATTATCTATTAACACAAGATGGAAAATCAAATTGTTTCTCATCAGTAAACACATTTTCTCCCATCAGTTTGTGGATCAATCCATTCGTCTCAGCGCTTTCTAGATAATCTGTCCCGTCCTCCCCCTGGCATCTGCTTGTCTGCCACTTGTTCAGACATCCTTCCCACATCCCTTCTGGAAGCAACAGCCAAGTGAGCTTGGCAAACAAGGGCTCAGAGAGGCAGTGAGCTCTGGGTCTCCCCCACCAGCTAATCCATCTCTCAGGCTAGAGATACAGGCAGACATCCACAGCATTACCTTATATTAGCAAAGCCAATGGAACACCAGACCACCTCCAACTTCAGCTGAAGTCACTGTCTTGGCAGATCCCACTGGTGCTCCATCCCTTTCCACTTGCCTTTGCCCCTGACGTGCTTCACCTGACTCCCAATTGTCAGCTGTTAGTGCCTCTGCCTGCCGTGCAAAAGCCTGCTCTGTCCCCAGCATGAAAGGCTGGAAGCAGCAGTGAGCAGCCCCCAACCAAACAACTAATATCCTCGGCCCTTGCCTTGGGTGGGACAACTCAGAAGAGTGTTTTAAAGCAGTTCCCAGTTGCTCACAGTGACATGTGGTTTGATAACCCACCCCTTAAATGCTGTCCTCCCTTTCCTGTATCACTTTCCCACTTCCTACACCACTTCCACTCAGATCCCTGTCTGCTTTTCAGCCCAACCATTTCAAGAACTGTAAGTTTACACTCTTTCAAGAATGTGAAGATCTATCTGGCTTGGCCATAATTATTGTCAGTCAGGAGAACTTGGGCTCTGAGGTCAACTGACCTAGGTTCAAATCCTGGTACTGCCACCCACCATGTATATAACCCTAAGCCACCTACGTGACTTCTTCAACCTTTCATTTCCACTTCTCTACAATGGGTTTCCCTGTGGACTGAATGATGTGACGCTGAACTCTCCAAGCACTCATATAACATCTGTGGAAACTACAGCACCCACAGTATTTTACCATCTACTATTTTATCAACATAACTTGACTGTTTCAAGAGACTCTTGAATAAGATAAAAGTTGTGAATAACTTTTGTTGAGTCCAAAAACTTCCTACAAAACCCACCAGCTTTTCAACAGAAAGTATCAAAGGACATACCCCCAAGGACTCTTTGAGTCTCTCTCCTCAAAATCCTCATCTGGCTCTACTCACCCATTCTGAACTGTGAGGTTTACCCAATCCTAACCAAGACCTGTGGGCTTCCCTGGTGCCTCAGTGGTAAAGAATCCACCAGACAATATGGGTCCAACCCCTGGTCTAGAACATCTTCTGGAGAAGGAAATGGCAACCCACTGCAGTATTCTTGCCTGGGAAATCCCTTGAACAGAGAAGCCTGGAAGGCTACAGTGCATGGGGATGCAAAAGAGTCAGACACAAATTAGTGACTAAACAACAACCAAGACCTGCACTGAAAGAACTGACTAAAACCAAAATGGTAATCTTAACACACAAATCAGCCTAGTCCCTCTGGCTGAGAGACTACTTTGCTGCTACAGGTAATGTTTCCAGTTCCTTTCAATAAGCAAAATAAGTTCAGTGTGGTTTTCTCAACAGGCAGATGGTGCCAGTGTTCTACATTCCTCAGATGAGTGTCATAGTGGCATTTTTCTCTTAGGATTTCCCCATCATTCTCCAATTTACATACAATTTAAGAAAGGATGAAACTGAACTACTCTTTAAAATTTCCAACAAACGGTAGTCAAGATTTCTTCACATATTTCCGGGGTGTGTTTTGCCTTTCTTGCTCTTAAGAAGTTTGGACAGATAGCTCTCCAGAAAATGCCTGAAAAGTGAGGAAAAGTTGTACCAAAATATATCAAATGCATGGTTGAAAATTAATAAGCCTTTTTGCCGAAGTTTTCAGTGTTCTGTGCCTGTGTGTGTGTTGGACTTCTACACAGAGATGCTGCTATTGACTTAGCATCAGAGAAGTGATGGTTTAGGCCAGGAACTGTGAAAAGTTAAAACACATTTCATTCACACCTTATCTGACCCAGGTTCTTTTATAACCAACACTTGGCATCTGCAAGAAGGTTCGTGTAAGTTACTGTTTGTTGCTGTTGTTAAGTGGCTAAGTCATGTCTGACTCTTTGTAACCCCTGCAGCACACCAGGCCTCCCTGTCCCTCACTATCTCCTTTGACCAAGGTCATGTCCATTGAAATAGTGATGCCATCCAACCATCTCATCCTCTGTCGCTCTCTTCTCTGTTACTGTTACCAAGCAGTAAAATTAGCTGGTCTCTGTGATACTCTTTTATACGATCACAATGCCTGCTTCATTAGTCCAAACTCTCCTACACACCGAAGCTGAGATAACCATGTTGGGTTGGTCCTGAACAGACTGACTGAAATAAATATGGCTTCAGCAATGGAAAAACCGTACTAGGCATCCCATGTAGACTCCTGGCTACCACTCTCTTTAGTCAATAAATCATAACTATAAATCAAATTTCCTTTAGAAAATCTTCTGGTATAAATAACCTTTTCTGACTATGGGCAGTGAGTCTTTTCAATAATATTTTTAATTTTAAAATCTCACACTTACCAAAAAAAAAAAAAGACTCAGACCAATCATCCAGATTTTCCAATTGCTAGCATCTTGCCACATTTGCTTTCTCACTCTCTGTGTGTATGTGTGTCTGTGAGTGTGTGTGTGTACCCACATACATGTAAGTTAATTTTTTAAGCACTGAGAGTAAGTTTCAGCCATCATGTCCCTTTAACCCTTTAGTGTGCATCTCCTAAGAACAAATATATTCACTTACATGATCTTAATAAAATTATTAAAATCAGGAAATTGAATACTGATATAACAAATGATATTATCTATGACCTTATTCAAGTTTTTCCAGTTAAAAAAGTCTCTTTTTAGCTTACACTGCCTAGAATTCAAGTACACCATTTTTTTTTTTTAAATAATGACCTAAAGATTCTTCCAAAGAATATAGCGTGAGCACTATTCATCTCTACATAAAGATAAAGCTTTATCTCTAGGGTCACAATCAAAAGCATCTTTTCTTATAAGTTAGCACTCAATAAAAATGTAGTTTTCTCTGCTTGCCAAAACTCAGCGAACAAGGGCCCTCTCTCCTTATGAAGAACAATAAGCTAATTTACAGAACTTTGGGCAAGTCTCTTGAACTCCTGGAAACTAAGAGGTGTACAAAAATCTAAAATTCTTATCAACTTATTTATCCTCTGTCTTCATATTGGCAAGAAAGAATCAATATAACACTAATAATTCAAACTCTAAGAGAAGTACTTATTTAAGAGCTAAGAATCAAATTAGCAACAAACAACATCCTAATAATTATGTGGACTGGATACATCTACTGGAACTTAGAATAAGATTATTCTCATCTGTCAGCCTGGCATATTACATAAAGTTTAAATACTGCTCTAACAGAAAGAAAAGCGAGAGTTTATTCAACAATAGTAAGATCTATAACAAATCACAAAATCGTTACACTCACATTAAACCTAACACAGTATGTCTTATCTCTTAAAAAGAAAAAAAAAGCATAAAAAATTATAAAATACTAAGGTCCTCTGTTTTAAAAATGCTCTTCTATCTATCTATGCATCTATACCACTATCTTAAGAAGGATGTACATACAAAGGTGTTAATAGGAAAAGTCATTTCTGGCTGATAAAATTATCGAATTTTACCTTTTATTTACCTAAATTTTCTATTTTACATGATAAATATGCATAACATCTAAATGAAAAGTACTTTGGAAAACCTTGTACTTTAGAACAAAAGCAATAAATCTTTCATAAAAAGAAAAAATGAGAAAATTTTTGCAAAAAATCAAAGAAATAAAGACAGGAACACTTCAATATACAAGGAATAAGTATGATTCTAGAAGGTTGATTCATGGTCTGAAATGGACAAGAGGTAAAAAAAATGCAGATATGTTCCAACGATTATTATGCTTGTCAAAAATAACAGTATTAAAGAATTTCACAGTTGGAAAAGATCTGAACAAAGTCACTGAGTGCTGTGCCCCATCTTCCTTCCAACTGATGTCTGAATATTAAGGAAAATAAAAATTGGACCAGACAAAGACCACTAATCTCTGAAGTGCTTTGATTCCACCAAAGGCATTTGGTTGTAATGGAGGAAGTCGAAATTACTTCCTGCATTGTGGGAAGGATAAGAGAAGGCAGAGATAAGAAGAAGGGCTCAGAAAAAGGAGACATCAGAGAGCAAACTTAGGGAACAAGTGATGGAGGAATGTCTTAGAGGAGGTGGATGAATTTGTCTTAAGAAAGAATATGTCTTTAGAAATGTCTTAAGAAATATATCTTTCTCTTACAATTAACAGGAAAGAAGAGGTCAGAAAGAACACTTAAAATGGAAAGGAAGATCTGGAGACAGGTCAGATGACCTGCCTTGGTGAGCTGGGAGACAAGGTATTCATTCAAAGTGAGGAAATAAACATGGATAAATGGGTTGGAAATACAACAAGGAGTGAAAAGGAGACTGTGTCTCGGTGATGAGTGCCCAGTTCAGTTCAGTTCAGTTGCTCAGTCGTGTCTGACTCTGTAACCCCAGGAATCGCAGCACGCCAGGCCTCCCTGTTCATCACCAACTCCCAGAGTTCACTCAAACTCATGTCCATCGAGTCGGTGATGCCATCCAGCCATCTCATCCTCTGTCGACCCCTTCTCCTCCTGCCCCCAATCCCTCCCAGCATCAGAGTCTTTTCCAATGAGTCAACTCTTCGCATGAGGTGGCCAAGGTATTGGAGTTTCAGCTTCAGCATCAGTCTTTCCAATGAACACCCAGGATTCATCTCCTTTAGGATGGACTGGTTGGATCTCCTTGCAGTCCAAGGGACTCTCAAGACTCTTCTCCAACACCACAGTTCAAAAGCATCAATTCTTTGGCGCTCAGCTTTCTTCACAGTCCAACTCTCACATGCATACATGACCACTGGAAAAACCATAGCCTTGACTAAACGGATCTTTGTTGGCAAAGTAATGTCTCTGCTTTTCAATATGCTATCTAGGTTGGTCATAACTTTCCTTCCAAGGAGTAAGCGTCTTTTAATTTCACGGCTGCAATCACCATCTGAAGTGCTTTTGGAGCCCCCCAAAATAAAAGTCTGACACTGTTTCCACTGTTTCCCCATCTATTTCCCATGAAGTGATGGGACCAGATGCCATGATCTTCGTTTTTGGAATGCTGAGCTTTAAGCCAACTTTTTCACTCTCCTCTTTCACTCTCATCAAGAGGCTTTTTAATTCCTCTTCACTTTCTGCCACAAGGGTGGTGTCATCTGCATATCTGAGGTTATTGAGTGCCCAGTTGAAGCCAATTAAATGAACTTTCAAATGAACTAATTAGGCCAGGCTTATAACTTTCTAAAGTTCAGAACAGAAGTAGAGAAAAAAAAGATAAACTGTGGAATTTACTCCTATGATACAGCTTAAGAATTAGAATGAAGGAATTGGGGACTATGAAAGCATTTCTGAAATATTCAGTCCTAGAAGCTCAAGTTTTCCAGTATTACTGAAGAAAATTCAGTTGATTTGATCTTTATAAAACTAGAAATAATAACCATATATTTATCAAAGACTCTTATTACATTTATTATCTCATTTCACCTTCCCAAAAGATCTGAGATAGAAGGTATTTATATATCCTTTTTATAGCGATGGAAACAGACTTCAAAGATGGTCTCCCAAATCAGCCAGCAGATCCCGACTCGAAGCCGGTCCTTTCGGCTGCACCACCGGTGCTTCCCTTGCTCACTTCCTCCTTAACAATCTCCAGTGGACTCAGCTGCCCAGTGGCCTGCCCTGTATCAAACCAAACACCACTTCACTCACACCGTCCCCTTAGCTTTAGTTTGTAGGTTGTATATAAGGAACAGACTCAATCTTTCAAACTTAAAAATCTTAATCTGACAAAATAAAAGGGCAAATGAAAAGAAAGACTTATTCATACTTGAGAAAGGAGTAACAGACACTGACTGCTTTCTCAAGGTCACCCAGGCAATCCTTATATTCAGTCTCTAGAACTAAGCTTCCAAAGTTTGCAAGTAAAAGTCAGTAATTTTTTTCCTTGTGAGAGCTGCAATTAGAAACAACCCAAATGTCCATCAACTAATAAAAGAAGAAATTAAATACAAATCCATACAATGGAATATTATGGAAATAAAAAGGAATATAGTACTGAAACTTCATACAAAATGGATGAACCTTGCAGCCAATATGCTAAGTAAAAGAAGCCAAGTTACAGAAGACCACATGTTATATGATCCCATATATATGAAACGTCCAGACAAGGTGAACCCACAAAGACAGAGAGTAGATCAGTGATTGGCAGGAGAGTTGGGAGGATATAGAAAGTGATGGCTTAACGGGGATGAGGTTTCTTTTGGAGGGCAATGAAAACACTCTAAAATTGTGGTGATGGTGGTGTAGTTCTGGAAACACTAAAAACCACTGACTGTCACTTAAATGAGTGACCTGTATAGTATGTAAATTTTATCTCAATAAAGTTGGTAAAAATTTGCAATTAGCAGGTAGATTCACTGGTCATGGTGTATGGGTGAATGTGTAAACATACATACATGCATTAAATTATAGAAAACTATAAGAGCTTACTTTAAAAAAAAATTTAAATGGTTTAATAATCCTCTCACAGTTCAAACATGAATAAGTTTGTCTGAGACCAAGACTGCCAATAAACTCATCCTGTTTCCCACACTTTCACCAGTAGATAAAAATCCACCTGGCTGCCATATGTCTCCCCTTTCACTCTCCTCCATTCGCCCCACTACAAATTTATAAAAATGTCCCATTTCATCCTGGCATTCCAGAATTTTCAAGGATCTCATGACTATGCTTAAAAACTCACTCTTCTTTCCAAGGACTCTGTTTCTCTTCCATTTCTACCCTGTATTCTGGTAAGTTTTGTGTTTAAAAACAAACAATACCTACTGCCCCAGAACTGTCCATCAGTCCAGGTCTTGGAAAAACTCAGGCTACCATGTGTTCTGCCCTTACCCAACTCAGGATACAATGTTTCTGACCCTGAAATGCTCAGGGAAAAATGAGAAGATTCTCCGTTCCTAATACTTGATTCTAAATAACCTGAAGCTGTTTCCCAAGAGCTCTAAGAAAATAGAGGATCTTTGGGAATACTCTTCTTATAAAAATTTTCTTCTTAATTTGGTATTTTAGATGAGACAGAATCTACCGTTCTAGAGTACTGTTAACAATTTTTATATGAACAAATAGCAAAGATCAAATAATTTCCAAGACACATTCACAGTGTCACGTTGCTATTAGCATTTCAGATTAGTAGGATTCATTCAAAAGGCAACACCTACCACTGTCAAAATGATGTGAAAGATATTAGAAACAAAAGTTTTCTATAGGAAGAGCTCTACCACAGCTTCAGGTGTATAAGAAACACTGAGGAAAATGTAGAAATCCAATAGAAACTGAAACGTTTGATCAGTTACGGCACAGAAACCCAAGAGAATGCTGCACCCAACCTGAACACAAAATGGTAACAATACACAGCTTAACGCTATGTCATCTTTCAAAATCACATCATCATCTTAAATTGTCTTTTAAACAATCACTTGGAAAAATGACTCACCTTCAAATCTCTCATTTTTGAAGGTTTCCCATCCATTATATTTGCTCAATTAAATTCTTTTCTTTTTGTCTTTCTTGTCATCTCTACTTTCTAGTATAGTTTCTTTATCTCCTTCACCCACTCTCTTGATAAAAATTTTACTGTCTATCAGGCCTTCTTTTCTAACTTTAGGAAAAATATCTCTATAAAGGCTACATTTACAGCAACATAGATGGACCTAGAGATTATCATACTGGGTGAAGTAAGTCAGACAAAGACAAATACCACATGATATTGCTTATATGTATAATCTTAAAAAAGCATAAAAATGAACTTATCTACAAAAGAGAAGAAGTTACAGATTTAGAAAATAAACATATGGTTACCAGGGGGTAAGGGAGGGGGGATAAATTAGGAAGATAGGGACTAACATATACATATTACAATATACAAAAGAGATAACTAATAAGGACCTACTGTATAGCACAGAGAATTTTACTCAATACTGTGTAATGGCCAATGTGGGAAAAGAATCTAAAAAAGAGTGGATATATGTATATGTGTAACCAATTCACTTTGCTGTACAGCAGAAACTAATACAACATTGTAAATCAACTATATTTCAATAAAAATTAAAATTTTTTTATCTCTGGGCTTTCTATTTTGTTCCATTGATCTATATTTCTGTCTTTGTGCCAGTACCATACTGTCTTGATGGCTGTGGCTTTGTAGTAGAGCCTGAAGTCAGGCAGGTTGATTCCTCCAGTTCCATTCTTCTTTTTTAAGATAGCTTTGGCTATTTGAGGTTTTTTGTATTTCCAACAAATTGTGAAATTATTTGTTCTAGCTCTGTGAAGAATACCATTGGTAGCTTGATAGGGATTGCATTGAATCTATAAATTGCTTTGGGTAATATACTCATTTTCACTCTATTGATTCTTCCAATCCATGAACATGGTATATTTCTCCATCTATTAGTGTCCTCTTTGATTTCTTTCACCAGTGTTTTATAGTTTTCTATATATAGGTCTTTAGTTTCTTTAGGTAGATATATTCCTAAGTATTTTATTCTTTTTGTTGCAATGGTGAATGGAATTGATTCCTTAATTTCTCTTTCTATTTTCTCATTATTAGTGTATAGGAATGCAAGGGATTTCTGTGTGTTGATTTTATATCCTGCAACTTTACTACAATCATTGATTAGTTCTAGTAATTTTCTGGGGGAGTCTTTAGGGTTTTCTATGTAGAGGATCATGTCATCTGCAAACAGTGCGAGTTTTACTTCTTCTTTTCCAATTTGGATTCCTTTTATTTCTTTTTCTGCTCTGACTGCTGTGGCCAAAACTTCCAATTAAAAAAGAAAAGGCTACAGAGCAGAAAACAAAGTCCCCTGTGATTGCAATACACACCCTCCACATCCTGCCCTCCTCCCTTTGTGAACCTTACAAAGTGGCAGGAGACGATGGGAGGAGAGGAGGAACAGTGTCAGGCCTCAGAGCTATTTTCTGGTTAATTTTGCCTGTCTCTTAGCATGCACAGGAAACAGAAATCTAAAATAATCAACTACTGCAAGTTTCTTACCTTTTGAATGAATCTGATTCTGATGAAGAAAGAGCTTCCTCTTGAATATCAGTACAACTGAAAGAATCATCTTGTCTGTCACGCTCTACTTTCCCTGGGAAGTCCAGCTTTGATTGACGGAAGTGGTTTGTTTCTACCAAGGGTGTATCTGATGATTTAATTTTATTATCTTCCTGTCCTACAAAAGAAAAAGGAAAGAAGGAAAAAAAAGAAATATTTAAGAGTACCTTAAAATTTATAACCTCTGTGTATTTATTATTTCCACTACATTTAATATTGCTATTTGTACTTGGTAATATAGAAGTTTATGTAACATTGACTCCAAAACTCTAGTTTTGGAGCCAGAGAATAAAGAATAAGCACTACACTTGTGCCATTTGCTTACACTGTCCACCCATGTATTTCCAGATTCATTAATTCAAAAATAAAATTTTCTTTGAAATCAAGAGCGGGGAAAAACTTATAATTCTAATGAGGCTTTTATTTACAGTGAAAGTGAAGTCACTTAGTCGTGTCCGACTCTTTGTGACCCCGTGGACTGTAGCCTACCAGGCTCCTCCATCCGTGGGATTCTCCTGTCAAGAATACTGGAGTGGGTTGCCATTTCCTTCTCCAGGAGATCTTCCCAACCCAGGGATCGAACCCGGGTCTCCTGCATTGCAGGCAGACGCTTTACCATCTGAGCCACCAGGGAAGCTCAAGAATTCCTGCATATTTCATAGATCAGAGAATAGTGATAAACATAAAAAAAATTGCAAAAAAGTATTAAAGATTCAATTAATAAGACAACTACAATCTTTGTCACTGACTGCTGTATGGTAGTGAATCTTTCTGGTCATTTTCCTAAATCTGTTACACAGAATCTACTATTCACTGGTGAAAAGAAAAACTAATCAGACATAACCAAGGTATCTATTTGATCCAGACACATCACATTTCTACTCATCCCTTGTCATATTCTCACTTTCTGAGGTCTCTTATTGCAGATCAAGGCCCAGGACAGATGAGGGGATGCAGACAGTGTTTGCCAGAATGTGACCTGCAGGTGTGACCAAAGGTCTGCAAATATGAAGGCAGAAAGTTATCTCCGTGCAGGAGTCGTAAGTGTGCAGACCCTCCCTCGCCATGCGTGGCAGGGCTGTGCTGGGACTTCAGCTGTGCTGACTTTAAGGTCAGGGACTGAGTAAGCACCTGACCCCCTTGACATGTGCCATGAGGACAGAATCTCCTTTCGCATGTTTGCTCACAGGGAAGCAGAGCTTTTACACACCACTCATGCACTTGTGGAGACAAGTGACCTTTCACAAAGGACACCAACAAGAACTGTCAAGGTTTTGTGGAAAAATTACAGAAAAGGAGTAAGACATATTCTTCAAACAAACAAACCTTCCCAACTTCATATGATCAAGATTTTTCCAGAAATAAGTATAAGTTCTTGTTACCCTGGAGAACAGCATATATCACACAAGAGTATAATTCCTAAAACTAAGCTCCTGATGTTGTCTGGCTTTCACTAAGCCTGCTCATTACCAATACAAGCCATATCCTCTAACGTTTATCTGGGAAATGGAAATGAGCAGCTAACTAAGACAGGATCTCTAGGATCTTCTCTTGCAAACAGACACCTACGACCAGGTTAAAAGGACACAATGACCCACTGAACCCAGGTGACTCTATCACTCAACTTTCTGGGCGAATACAATCAAGTTGGTAATCCAGGGAGAAGGAATTTAACATGAGTATCTTTTATTTTTACACCTGATTTATATTCTTCTCTTCTTTCACTTAAAGAAAATTTTAATTAACGTATGTATTTTTGGCTGTGCTGGGTCTTTGTTGCTGTGCAGGCTTTTCTCTAGTCCTAGCACACACAGGCTTCTCTTTGCAGTGGGTTCTCTTGTTGCAGAGCATGGGCTCTAGAGCATGCAGGTTTCAGCACCTGTGGCTCCCGGGCTCTAGAGCACAGGCTCAATAGTTGTGGCACACGGTCTTCACTGCACCTTGGCATGTGGGATCTTCCTGGACCGGGAATGGAATCCGTATCTCCTGCACTGGCAGGCGGATTCTTTACCCCTGAGCCACCAGGGAAGCCCCTTCCACTCCTACGTAAGCTTCCACAGGATAAATTTCCTCTTGCGGACAAGTATTGTTCAACAAGCATGGGCAGTGAAAGTCAGTTATCCTTCTTATCTGTCCATGGATCTCAGGAGAGAACTCCAAATAAAGCTGAACACATGAGGCCCCAACATTAAACTTCTCCAAAGACATGCATCAAAAACAGATGAAGGTTTTACTTAAGAAGACACATACTAGTAAGTCCAAAGTAAAGTCCTTTGATTTTATTTTTTTATATTAAAAATAGTAAAATTCAATATACTTCTGTTTTTAATTAAAGTCTCTTACCCACACATACAGAGGACAGTTTTTCTGTAGATTCATCTCCTTTTGTTGCTTTTCTTTTGGACATTCCAACAGTCTTTTTGTATCCTTTTTTGGCTTGATCCACCAGAAGATGAAATTCATTCTGATGTTTTTTACCTGAATTCAAAAGAGGTCAGTAAATCAGGACTATAAAAGGTACACGTACGTCTACAATCGACAAAGTGAACATCAAGAATATAATCAGTTCAGTTCAGTTCAGTCACTCAGTTGTGTCCGACTCTTCGTGACCCCATGAATCGCAGCACGCCAGGCCTCCCTGTCCATCACCAACTCCCGGAGTTCACCCAGACTCACGTCCATCGAGTCAGCGATGCCATCCAGCCATCTCATCCTCTGGCGTCCCCTTCTCCTCTGGCCCCCAATCCCTCCCAGCATCAGAGTCTTTTCCAATGAGTCAACTCTTCGCATGAGGTGGCCAAAGTACTGGAGTTTCAGCTCCAGCATCATTCCTTCCAAAGAAATCCCAGGGCTGATCTCCTTCAGAATGGACTGGTTGGATCTCCTTGCAGTCCAAGGGACTCTCGAGAGTCTTCTCCAACACCACAGTTCAAAAGCATCAATTCTTCAGCGCTCAGCCTTCTTCACAGTTCAACTCTCACATGCATACATGACCACAGGAAAAACCATAGCCTTGACTAGACGAACCTTTGTTGGCAAAGTAACGTCTCTGCTTTTCAATATGCTATCTAGGTTGGTCATAACTTTCCTTCCAAGGAGTCAGTGTCTTTTAATTTCATGGCTGCAGTCACCATCTGCAGTGATTTTGGAGCCCCCACAAATAAAGTCGGACACTGTTTCCCCATCTATTTCCCATGAAGTGGTGGGACCGGATGCCATGATCTTCGTTTTCTGAATGTTGAGCTTCAAGCCAACTTTTTCACTCTCCACTTACACTTTCATCAAGAGGCTTTTTAGTTCCTCTTCACTTTCTGCCATAAGGGTAGTGTCATCTGCATATCTGAGGTTTTTGATATTTCTCCCAGCAATCTTGATTTCAGCTTGTGCTTCTTCCAGTCCAGCGTTTCTCATGATGTACTCTGCATAGAAGTTAAATAAGCAGGGTGACAATATTTAGCCTTGACGTACTCCTTTTCCTATTTGGAACCAGTCTGTTGTTCCATGTCGAATTCTAATTGTTGCTTCCTGACCTGCATACAGATTTCTCAAGAGGCAGGTCAGGTGGTCTGGTATTCCCATCTCTTTCAGAATTTCCCACAGTTTATTGTGATCCACACAGTCAAAGGCTTTGGCATAGTCAATAAAGCAGAAATAGATGTTTTTCTGGAACTCTCTTGCTTTTTCCATGATCCAGCGGATGTTGGCAATTTGATCTCTGGTTCCTCTGCCTTTTCTAAAACCAGCTTGAACATCAGGAAGTTCACGGTTCACATATTGCTGAAGCCTGGCTTGGAGAATTTTGAGCATTACTTCAAGAAGAACACAAATGTGCTCAAGAACAGCACCCTTTGAACTCATTTACAATGAATTTAAGAAGCCTGGCAGTTGCGGGGGCGGAGGCGGGCGGGGGGAGGGGGCAGGGGGAGATGCTGTGGCAACCTTCTTTTATATTAGTATCTTCTCCTATTCTCAGATAGACTTGAAACATAACATTCCTAGTTTACATCTGTAGGTTTCTTCCCACATCCCGTACTCTTTTAAAAAAGCTTTTTGTTAGAGCATGAAAGAGGCTGTTTTCTTAAATATTTCCAAAAGACACCAGTCTAACTTCTAAGATACAACCGTACTAGGAGGAAGAATATTAACTGAGTTTAAAAGTACAAGTTTCTAGGAAAGATGGATAAAAACAAAGAATACACACTTTAATTCCCCCTTTTCCTTCACATTTCTTGCCTGTTTTCTAACAGAACCCCTTTGATAATCTAAGACCCCCACCACCATCAATCTATCTTGGTATATTATAATTAATCAATCTTAATTTACTACTACTTCAAATACCTCTGAAGATAATTTAAGCTTGACCTCCAGGTCACCACTATTAATGTACATTAATTTACTCAATAAAGAGTAGCCACTCATTCATTGTTAGAGCATGGATTTGAGGACATCTATTTTTTATTCTGAACCAAGGTTCAAACAGCTGAGGTTGCAAACACTGCTGCTGCTGCTAAATCACTTCAGTTGTGTCAGACTCCGTGCGACCCCACAGACGGCAGCCCACCAGGCTCCCCTGTCCCTGGGATTCTCCGGGCGAGAACATTGAAGTGGGTTGCCATTTCCTTCTCCAATGCATGCATGCATGCCAAGTCTCTTCAGTCGTGTCCGACTCTGTGAGACCCCATGGACAGCAGCCCACCAGGCTCCTCTGTCCAGAGGATTCTCCAGGCAAGAATACTGGACTGGGTTGCTATTTCCTTCTCCACTTAAACACCGTAGCAACCTTAAACACTTAAGTCATGGTCTAAAATGTTGTTGTAAATTCTATACAATTTTAGAGTCATACTGCAAATAATTAAAAGTTTTTAAACTGTTTTCATCCAATAAACACCATTTTCTCTATAGTGAAATATGAATAGCTGGATTTAGGGGGAAATTTGTGCTTCAGTTGAAAAACGATGCATTTCTAAACCTACTCTTCCAGATTTCCAGTTATCCCCTATGAGCTATGTTACAGCTCTGTAAATTGTAAATAACTAATGGCAATGGAAAATAATTCTTACAGACAAGTAGAATCCTGTCTGGTGAAGGTGTGACTGACTTCCCTCCCCTAACGTGGAAGAAGCTAGTTTTGCCTCTATTTGCACATTTATTTCAGTATTCCCTGATCTATACATGTGACTGTTCCTTGAACATTAGGGAGAGACTGTTCCTAATTCCAACATATTTATGTGTATGGTATGTGTATGCAAACTCCCAGTGAAACTAATGTGTTGGGCTGTAAAGTGTCTGGTAGGTTTTAAATAAGAGACTGGCTAAAACCTCAGGAACAAATAAGTTGCCCATAAAGATCATTAGGAAAGCTGAGCTCTTCAGAAACAGGTGAGATCTTATGATTAGGCAAGAGCAACAGCACTAATGGGGTCTACATAATCTAATCAACTCTGTTAACAAGTCTCCTCCACTGTTAACTTACGAATTATGGATTTAAGAATTACTCAAGAAACTTCCTAATGTAATCTCGTAACAGTTAAGAAGGCTTAATGACTTTGTCTTCTGAAGGAATAAAATCCCAGGTTTAAAAAAGAGATTTTCTTTTTAAATCTAATTACCCCTCCAGCTAGACTAGAAACAAAAGTAAATGGCAACCACTGCTCCAGCTTTGGCTCAAGAAGTCCAACAACAACTGCTCAAAAAGTGAACAATGCCAAGAGATTACGACTGATAAAATCGTTCCTATTCATTTCGCCACCTCATTTTAGGAGTAATGCCATTTGGCAAGGAAAACTTCAGAGTTTAAATTCAATGCCCTGAATTTACCTCTTAAAAGTTTTAAGTGGATCAGATAGTGGCAGGAGCAGATGAATAAGCTCACATGCAACCAAGTCATATTCTTCAAGATTTTTAGTCCTTGAATCATACCTTTCTGCCTTGCCAAGTGGAAATATAATATTCTTCAGTGCCAAGTCAAGTCCTTCATACCCTGACTACCTTCACTGCTCTTTTTAGAGCGTATTTTAGACCCAGAGTATCTCTGGGTCTGCCCATGAACCCAGGGGTGAACCAAAACCAGGATCCAAGAGTGGCACAGACTCAAGCCTGTACAGTGACACCAATGAGATACATACTCATCTACTTTATATCACAGAAAGAGTTTGAAGTCAGGGTCTCCCAAAATAAAATCTCATGTCTTTTTTTTACCAACTAGCTATGACATTCATGCAATGAAACATGGATGAAGAACAGATTAATAGTAAAAGCTAACACTCACTATGGGATTATTCATTCATCTGTGAACTGACTAGCCTCACTTTAAATTTATGATCATAAGTCTCAAATAAGCACTCAGCACTATCATACAACTTTTCTACCTTTCTCCAGTAAACTTTTACAATTCTCCAAAATGACAACTTCACACTTCTGCCAAAACTGCAACACTTCCTTCTCAGTTGGGCTCACATCACTCTGAAAATACAGATAAGTTCTAACAGGAACTCTGACATCTTACAACTATTACTACTTCATCTGTGCACACATGATCTATCTTCCCTTGCAGTGAGCATGCAAAGGCTGTCCTTGCTGCATTTAAGGACCAAGCTCTAATTTATGCTCTGGATTCCATTAAGGCCTTCTCAAGGATGTAATATATGCATTTATCCTTTACTGTATCACCAACTTCTCCTCTCTTGAATCTTTCCCACTGCATACAAGTAAGTTTGGGATGGGATTGTGCTTTTGAAAGTTAGAGTGTGGGTTGTGAATACAACTTAGTAGGTCCAGATCAGCATCTTTTTCTTAATAAAACAAAAAGAATAGGATAAAAAGTGCCAGAGTGCATTAAAATGGAAAGAGGAAACAACCAAGATGTCCTTCAGTAGGTTAACAGATAATCAATCAAACTGTGGTATATCCAGAAAGTGGAGTGTCAACCAGTTCTGAAAAGAAATGAGCTATCAAGGCATGAAAAGACAGAAGAGCCTTACATGAACAGTACTAAGTGACACAAGGGGCTTCCCAGGCGGCACTAGTGGTAAAGAATCTGCCGGTCAATGCAGGAGATGTAAGAGACATGGGTTCTATCCCTGGGTCCGAAAGGTCCCCTGGAGGAGGGCACAGCAACCCATTCCAGTATTCTTGCCTGGAGAATCCCATGGTTAGAGGAGACTGGCAGGCAACAGTCCATGGGGTTGCAAAAGAGTTGGACATAACTGAAAAGCCTGAGCAGACACGCACATAAGTGAAAGCAGACAATCTGAAAAGGCTACATACATACTATATGATTCCAGCTATATATAGGATATTCACAAAAAGGCAAAACTATGGAGACAGTGAAAAGATCAGTGCCTGGGGTTGAGGGTGGGGAAGGGAGATGAACAGATGGAGCACAGAGGACTTCAGGGGCAGTGAAAACACTCTGTATGATATTGTACTGGTAGATACACATCACTAATTTGTCAAAACCCATAGGATGTACAACACAAGAGAGAACCTAAAAGTAAACTACAGACTGTGTGTGATTATGAGTGTCAATGTAGGCTCAACAACTGTAACAAATGTACTACTCTAGTGTGGGGATGTTGGTATTTGCAGAGGTTATGCATGTGTGGAGGCAGGGAACACACAGGAATTCTGTAATTTGTCCCCGCTTTTAAAAAAGTAAGATCAGTTATGGTTTGGATAAGCATAACCAACTGGTTTTGGAAGTCAATTATCTCACTACTTTTATTTTTTCAAAGTCACTGAAGAAATTCTGAGAAAAAAATGACAGAAAACAATTTTTTCTAATGTTGGAGACAGTCAAGCTCAAGGAAGGTGCGTACGAACATCATTTGAAAACATCTAAATACAACCTTTTAAGAACATGGAAAGATTAAAAATTGTTTTGCAAAATTTATTTCAGTAATATGCGTGCATACAGTTAACAGTAATATAAAATAAAAATGTCACTGTGAGTTGCAGTAAAAACAGATCAGATAACCACTGGGTTAATTATCTTCCAACTTTAAAGTGAAAGTCGCTCAGCCATGTCCGACTCTTCGAGACCCCATGGACTCTACAATCCATGGAATTCTCCGGGCCAGAACACTGGAGTGGGTAGCCTATCCCTTCTCCAGGGCATCTTTCCAACCCAGGGATTGAACCGGGGTCTCCTGCATTGCAGGCGGATTCTTTACCAACTGAACTATCAACAAATATTTGGCAAAACTAATACAATTATGTAAAATTTAAAAATAAAACAAAATTTAAAAACAAACAAACAAACAAAACCGTCCCTGGACCCAGCACCCACCTCCAGCTTTGACTTCATTTCTCTCTCTTATTGACACAGTGAAACTTGCCCTAAGAGTTGTCTGCCTTCATATCTCCACTTCCTCACTTCAAATTTGGTCTCAATCAATTCTAAGTGCTTCTGATGTATCCTCTCCTATGAAACCACTCTTGCCACAGTGTGTTGTGAAACATGAGTCATGAAATCAATTACCTGTCTCATAAACTGGATACTTTTCATATATTTTAACTAAAACAACACATGACAACAGTTTAAATGCAGAAGTTAATGTGAGTGAGAGTCAAGATGTCTCTAGTAAGCAAGACATTAAAGAGATTTGCAAAAACAGAAAGGAGTATTATTCTTCTCACTAACTTTTTAAGATCAGACTTACTGAAAAATAATTTGCACAAAAAAATTTTTAAGTGGACAATCTGATGCATTTTAAGAGAATGTATAGCTGTGTTAGGGAGAGGTCAATGGCACCCCACTCCAGTACTGTTGCCCAGAAAATCCCATGAATGGAGGAGCCTGGTAGGCTGCAGTCCATAGGGTCGCTAAGAGTCAGACACGACTGAGTGACTTCACTTTCACTTTCCACTTTCATGCATTGCAGAAGGAAATGGCAACCCACTCCAGTGTTCTTGCCTGGAGAATCCCATGGATGGAGAAGCCTGGTAGGCTGCAGTCCATGGGGTCGCACAGAGTCAGACACGACTGAAGCGACTTAGCAGCAGCAGCAGCATAGCTGTTTTATCTACCAACACAACCATAAAACAGAAGATTTAAATTATCCACGGACTTCCTTTGTAGTCAGTCCCTGCCTTTTTCCACCTGTAGCCCAGGGCAGTACCAATCTGCTTTCTGTTACCATACTTTTGTCCTTTCTAGAAGGGTTCATAAGTGGAATTATACAGGGTGCTACCTTTTCAGTTTGGCTTTTCTGTTAGTATAATGTTTCTGAGATTCATCCTGTTGTTTCAAATGTCAGGGGTTAATTCTTTTTTGAATGTATTGCAATGTGTTTACGGATACTGAGATTGTTTTCAGTTTAAGATAGTATGAATAACCTGCTGTAACATTTATCTGTAACACTCATCAAACTGTTTACTTATAAATAATGAACTTTATTTTTTGTAAACTACATCTTGACAAATCTGATTCTAAAAATCTAGGTGTGGATATATGCTTTCACTTCTCTTGGGTAAATAGCTAGGAGTAAGTAGGTGTATGTGTTAATTTATAACAAACTACTAAACTGTTTACTTAAGCGACTGTATCTTTCTGTATTCTCACCAGAAATGTATAAGAGTTTCATGTGCTCTACATCCTGGTCAACACTTGGTATTGTTTTTTCTTTTGTGCCATTAAAATAAGCATGTAGTATTATTTTACTGTTATTTTAATTTCTGTTTTTCCAAAGATTCGTGACTAATGACTAACAAGACAAATGATATATTTTTATGTAGTTATTTGGTATATGAGTATTTTCTTTTCTTGAGGAATCTGTTGAAATATTTGCCTTTTTAAAAATACTGGGGATTGCCTAGCAGTCCAGTGGTTAGGACTCTGCTCTCACTGCTGAAGGCTTAGGTTTGATCCCTGGTTGGTAAACTACGATACCAAAAGCCATACAGTATGGCCAAATAAAAAAATAAAAAATACCACCTAGGACATATTATTGAATTGTAAGAGTTCTTGATAAAATATAGATTCTAGCACTTTGTCAAATACAAATTTTATAATATTTCCTCATAATCTGTTACTTGCTTTTTCATTTTCATATCTGTCTTCTGAAGAGTAAAAGTTTTTATTTTAATAAGATAGAATGTATTACTTTTTTCCTTTTATGATTCCTACTATTTGTTAAAGGTGATCATGTTTACTGTGAATAAAAAGTCTTATTTCTTCCTTTTAATCTGAGTATTCTTTCTATTTCTTGCCTTATCACACTGGCAAGAATCCACAGTACAATGCTGAATCCACAGAACAACGGTAAGAACAGATATCTCTACCTTGTTTCCAGTCAGAAAAGAAACATTCACTATTTCACCATTAAATATGACATTAGTTGTAAGTTTTTCAGATCTCCTAAACTGAATTGATGCTTTCAAATTTGGACTCTTCAGAGTCCCCTGAACTGCAAGGAGACCAAACCAGAAACCAAAGAAAACCAAAGCAAACCAGAAACCAAAGAAAATCAACCCTGAGTATTCATTGGAAGAACTGATGCTGAAGCTTAAGTTCCAATACTTTGGCCACCTATGCGAAGAGTGGACTCACTAGGAAAGATCCTGATGCTGGGAAAGATTGAAGGGGTGGCAGAGGATGAGATGGTTAGATAGCATCACTGACTCAAAGGAAATGAATTTGTGCAAACTCAAGGAGTTAACGGAGGACAGAGGAGCCTGGCGGGCTACAGTCCAGGGAGTCGAAGAGTCAGACACAACTTAATGACTGAACAACACATACAGGATTAATGAAATTCTTGTTTAGTAAGAGTTCTTTTAATTATTGAGTGTTCAATTTTGCAAATGCTTATCTGCATCTACTTAAAAAATTATACAGTGTTTTTCTTCAGTCTATTAATGCACTGAATTATGTTGATTAATTTTCTAACATTAAACCAGTCGTGCATTCTTAGGATAAGTGAAGTCACTCAGTCGTGCCCGATTCTTTGCGACCCCATGGACTGCAGCCTAACAGGCTCCTCCATTCATCGGATTTTCCAGGCAAGAATACTGGAGTGGGTTGCCATTTCCTTCTCCATCTTAGGATAAATCCCTTGGTTTAATAACTTAACTATAATGCATTATCCTTTCATGTAATGTTGGAATTGATTTACCAAAATACTGTTAAGAATTTTTGCATCTATGTTCATGAAGAATATTGGTCAAAACTTTAAGGCAGGAAGTATTCCTTCCTTTTCAATTTTTTAGAAGAATTATTTTAGAATTAGTATTATTTCCTTCCTTATGTATTTCATAAAATTCACCACCGAAGCCATTTGGATCTGGAATTTTCTTCCTGGGGATGCAAATTCAATTTAGTTCCCAGATGAAGGAATATTCATGCTTATCTACTTTTCCTTGACTGCTGCTGCTGCTGCTGCTCAGTCGTGTCCGACTCTGTGTGACCCCACAGACGGCAGCCCACGAGGCTCCGCAGTCCCAGGTAAGAACACTGGAGTAGGTTGCCATTTCCTTCTCCAGTGCATAAAAGTGAAAAGTGAAAGTGAAGTCACTCAGTCGTGTCTGACTCCTAGTGACCCCATGGACTGCAGCCCACCAGGCTCCTCTGTCCATGGGATTTGCCAGGCAAGAGTACTGGAGTGGGGTGCCATTGCCTTCTCTGGTTTAGTAATTTGTGTTATTCACGAAATTTGTCCATTTCATGTATGTTCCCAAATGCATTGCCAGTTACTTGTAATACTTATTAATTACAATAAGATACTTAGTATCCTCCCTCTTTTATTCCTGATATCCACGATTTGTGTTTTCTCTCTTTTAGTCTTAATCAGGGTTGCTAGAGGTTTCTCAATTTTGTTGATCTTTTCAAACAACCAGCTTGAGGTTTCATAGATTTTCTGTTATTTTCCTGTCTTTGATTCCATTGATTTCTGCTCCTATCTTCACTATTACTTTCTTCCTGCTTGCTTTGGATGGAATTTACCCTTTTTTCTAGTTTCTTAAGATGAAAGTATTTATGAAGAATTTAAAACATCCTCTCTTTTCTAGTATCAGCTTTTAATGCTACACATTTCCTCCCAGGCACTGCTTCAGTTGCAACCCACAGTGATATGACGCATTTTCATTTAGTTCAATTTATTCCCTAATCTGTTTTTACTTCATCCAGTACATTTTTCAATTCAAGTATGTTTGTCATCTAAGGAATTCCATTTGGTCTTTTTTATAGGGTCCACGGTAAAGCGTCTGCCTGCAATGCGGGAGACCCGGTTCGATTCCTGGGTCGGGAAGGTCCCCTGGAGAACGAAATGGCAATCCACTCCAGCACTCTTGCCTGGAAAATCCCATGGACGGAGGGGCCTGATAGGCTACAGTCCATGGGGTTGCAAAGAGTCGGACACGACTAAGCGACTTCATTTTTTCTCTTCTCAACTCAGCAGGATCCTCCTTGATTCTTCCTTTTTGACATAAAGAGCGTATTTGTAAATGCTGTTTTAACATTCTTATCTACTAATTTTACCAGTTCTGTCATGCCTGTGTGTTAGTTGCTCAGTCATGTCCGACTCTTTATGACCCCATGGACTGTAGCCCACCAGGCGCCTCTGTCCATGGAATTCTCCAGGCCAGAATACTGGAGGGGGTTGCTATTCCCTTCTCCAGGGGATTTTCCTGACCCAGGGATTGAACCCTGGTATCCGGCATTGCAGGCAGATTCTTTATGGTCTGAGCCACCAGGGAAGCTCGGTTCTATTAATTGATTTTTCTCTTTTCTAGGGTCTTTTTTTTTTTTTTTTTTTTTTGCTTCTTTGAATGCCTGGTAATTTCAATAGGATACTGTTAATTTTATATTGTTGATGGCAAAATTTCATTCTATCCTTAAACTGTATTGTAATTTATTCTGCTGCTGCTGCTAAGTTGCTTCAGTCAAGTCCAACTCTGTGCGACCCCATAGGCGGCAGCCCACCAGGCTCCTCCATCCCTGGGATTCTCCAGGCAAGAACACTGAAGTGGGTTGCCATTGCCTTCTCCAATGCATGTAAGTGAAAAGTGAAAGTGAAGTCACTCAGTCGTGTCTGACTCTTTGCGACCCCATGGCCTACAGCCCACCAGGCCCCTCCGTCCATGGGATTTTCCAGGCAAGAGTACTGAAGTGGGGTCCCATTGCCTTCTCCAGTAGTTTATTCTGAAGCACATCAAACTAGTTGTAGTCAACAAAATCATTTCATGCTTTGCTTTCAAATTTTATCAGGGCAAATTATCAAGAGAAGAGAATGAGAACACAGCCAAAGTAAGACTGAGTAAAAATATCTCCAAAAGATGTAACTGGTAAAGGACTTATTCAAAATATATAAAGAACTTTTAAAACTCAGTAAGAAAATGAACAACCCAATTAAAAAATAGGCAGAAGATCTGAGCAAAAAAGATTTACCAAAGAAGATATGTAGATGGCAAGTAAGCATAGGAAAAGATGCTCCACATCATGTCGTTAGAGAATTGCACATTAGAACAATGAGATACCACTATACACCTAACAGAAGGGCAAAAATCCAAACACTAACACCACCATATGCAGTGGGAAGCAAAATGGCACAGACACTTCCAAAGATAACCTGGCAGTTTCTTAAAAAACTAAAGGTACCTTATGACCCAGCAATCACATTCTTTAGTATTTACCTGAATGAACTGAAAACTTATGTCCACACAAAAACCCGCACATGAACATTTAATTATAGCTTTTCTCATAATTGCCAAAAGAGGCAAACAAGATATTCTTCAGTAAGGGAACTGGTCATTGAACTTTGGTACATCCAGAAAATAGATTATTCAGCTCCCAAAAACAATGAGCTATAAAGCCATGAAAAAACTTAGAGGAAGCTTAAATGCATTACTAAGGAAAAGAATATATACTGTATGAATCCAACTGTATGACATTTGGGAAAAGACAAAACTATGAAGACAGGAATAAGATAAGTGGTTGCCAGGGGTTAGGGATAAAGATGTGACGCACATAGCATTTTTAGCGCAACGAAACTATTCCTGTGTGCCACAACAGTCGAAGTATAGCACTGGATGTTTGTCAAAACCCACAGAATATATAATACCAAGAATGAACTCTAGATAAACTGTGGAGTCTGAGTGATAACAAGGTGTCAATGTAGGTTCATCAGTTATAAGAAATGTACCACTCTGGTGGGGAGTGTTGAGAGTAGGAGAGCCTGTGCGTGTGTCAGATCAGGAGAAACATAGGAACTATCAATATTTTCCACTCAACTTTGCTGTGAACCTAAAACTGGCCTAAAAAAGTCTGAAAAAAATATTTTTATTAAGGAAAATTAAAGCAACAAGTAGCCTAGAGCAGGGATCAGCAAATAATAGTCCAAGGGTCAAATGCAACCCATGGCCAAATTTTGTATGGTCCTCAAGCTAACACTGGTACTCACATTTTAGAAAGGATTATAAACAAACAAGAACATTTGACAGAGACCATATGTAGCCTGCAAAGCCTAAACTACGTATTATCTGGCTTTAAGGTAGTTAAGCTTTACTAATAAAGCAGTAATATCTTTCTGAGGCTTCTGCCTAAAGCCTTACATACTAAGAAGTTTTTTCAAGTGTGCCTGGTGGCTGTTGAAATTCAAGCTGTTTCCTGTCCTGTGTGAACTCCAGAATTCTTCTGGAACTAATCTTTCCAAGTTTTTCTCTGGTCTTGGGCAGTTTCCTCTCATTCAAGGCTAGAAGGCTAGGTAGCCAAACACTTGCCCAGATCTTTCTATAGATCTTTAGAGCTCTGTTCTCTCTGTGGGTCCCTCCTTTCTGAGACTCTGTCCTGTCACCATGGCCTCCACAACTTTGATTTCTGTTGTACCTATTCAGTGATACAACAAGATTATTTTGGGCTCCCCCCACCCAAAACCGCCTGCCAGCTGCTGGAGCTGTAGAGCTCATCATTTTATTTGTTCTGTTTCTCTCAGGGATAATAGTCCTGTGCTACCTTTTTTCCAATATCTGAAAATCCATTGGTTTATATAGTTCATCTGGTTTTCAAGCTTCTAAGGGGGGAAAGTAAGTATAGTCTGTTATTCCATCTGGGCTAGGAGTAGAAATCTCCATTTACTTTGATTTTTGTGTATTGGGAAAGTTTTTTTTTTTTTCTTACCAAAATATGGTATGATTTTTTTTAATATAAATTTATTTATTTTAATTGGAGGTTAATTACTTTACAATATTGTATTGGTTTTGCCATATATCAACATGAATCCACCACAGGTATACACGTGTTCCCCATCCTGAACCCCCCTCCCACCTCCCTCCCCGTATCATCCCTCTGGGTCATCCCAGTGCAACAGCCCTAAGCAACCAGTATCATGCATCAAACTAAAATTTTTATTTGACTATAGTTGCTTTACATTGTGTTAGGTTCTGCTGTACAGAAAAGTGAATCAGCTACTGTTGCTAAGTTGCTAAGCTGTGTCTGACTCTTTGTGACCCAATGAACTGCAGCATTCCAGGCTTCTCTATCCATCACTGTCCCCCTGAGTTAGCTCAAACTCAAGTCCATTCAGTCAGTGATGACATCCAACCATCTCATCCTCTGTCGTCCCCTTCTCCTCCTGCTCTCAATCTTTCCCAGCATCAGGGTCTTTTCCAGTGAGTCTGCTCCTTGCACAAGGTGGCCAAAGTACTGGAGCTCCAGATTCAGCATCAGTCCTTACAATGAATATTCAAGGGTTGATTTCCTTTAGGATTGCCTGGTTTGATCTCCTTGCAGTCCAGGGGACTCTCAAGAGTCTTCTCCAACATCATAGTTCAAAAGTGTCAATTCTTTGGCACTCAGCTTTCTTCATGGTCCAGCTCTCACATCCATACAAGATTACTGGAAAAATCATAGTCCTTACTATAAGGACCTTTGTGTGCAAAGTGATGGTTCTGCTTTTTAATATGCTGTCAATGTTTGTTATCATGAGAAACTCTGGGCTGGATGAAGCACAAGATGAAATCAAGATTGCCAGGAGAAGTACCAATAACTTCAAATATGTAGATGACAGCACCCTGATGGCAGAAAGCGAAGAAGAACTAAAGAGTCTCTTGATGAAAGTGAAAGAGGAGAGTGAAAAAGTTGGCTTAAAGCTCAACATTCAGAAAACTAAGATCATGGCATCTGGTCCCATCACTTCATGGCAAACAGATGGGGAAACAGTGGAAACGGTGGCTGACTTTATTTTGGGGGTCTCCGAAATCACTGCAGATGGTGACTGCAGCCATGAAATTAAAAGATGCTTGCTTCTTAGAAGGAAAGTTATGACCAACCAAAACAGCATATTGAAAAGCAGAGACATTACTTTGCTGACAAAGGTCCATCTAGTCAAAGCTATGGTTTTTCCAGGAATCATGTAGGGATGTGAGAGTTGGACTACAAAGAAAGCTGAGCACAGAAGAATTGATGCTTTTGACCTATGGTGTTGGAAAAGACTCGAGAGTCCCTTGGACTGCAAGGAGATGCAACTAATCCATCCTAAAGGAAATTGGTCCTGAATATTCATTGGAAGGACTGATGCTGAAGCTGAAACTCCAATACTTTGGCCACCTGATGTGAAGAGCTGACTCATTTGAAAAGACCCTGATGCTGGGAAAGATTGAAGGCAGGGGTAGAAGGGGACAACAGAGAATGAGAGAGTTGGATGGCATCACTGACTCAATAGACATGAGTTTGAGTAAACTCCGGGAGTTGGCAATGGAAGCCTAGCATGCTGCAGTCCATGGGGTCGCAAAGTCGTACACAACTAAGTGATTGAACTGAACTGAACTGATGTTTGTTATAGCTTTCCTCCAAGGAGCAAGCATCTTTTAATTTTATGGCTGTAGTCAACTGTCTGCATTGATTCTGGAGCCCAAGAAAATGAAATCTGACACTGTCTCCACATTTTCCTCATCTATTTGCCATGAAGTCATAGAACCAGATGCCATGATCTTAGTTTTCTGAATGTTGAGCTTTAAGACAGCTTTTTAACTCTCAAGCTCTTTCCCTTTCATTAAGAGGCTCTTCAGTTCTTCTTCACTTTCTGCCATTAGAGTGGTATCATCTGCATATCTGAGGTTGTTGATATTTCTCCCGGTAATCTTGATTCCAGCTGGTGGTGCTTCCAGCCCAGCATTGCACATGTACTCTGCATATAAGTTAAATAAACAAGGTGACAGCATACAGCCTGGATGTACTCCTTTCCCAGTTTTGAATCAGTCCATTGTTCCATGTTTGGAACTTTGGCCACCTCATGCGAAGAGTTGACTCATTGGAAAAGACTCTGATGCTGGGAGGGATTGGGGGCAGAAGGAGAAGGGGACGACAGAGGATGAGATGGCTGGATGGCATCACTGACTCGATGGACGTCAGTCTGAGTTAACTCCGGGAGTTGGTGATGGACAGGGAGGCCTGGCATGCTGCGATTCATGGGGTTGCGAAGAGTCGGACACGACTGAGCGACTGAACTGAACTGAACTGACTGTTGCTTCTTGACCTGTATATAGGTTTCTCAGGAGGCAGGTAAGGTGGTCTGGTATTCCCACCTCTTTAAGAACTTTCCAGTTTGTTGTGATCCACACAGTCAATTCACACACTGTCAATGTCAATCCATACACTGAATCACCTGAAAATATACATATACGCTCTCTTTTTCAGACTTTCTTCCCATTTAGGTCACCACAGGTCATTAAGTAAATTTCCCTGTGGTATACAGCAGGTTCTCAATAGTTGCCTATTTAATACATAGTGTCAATACGCATATATGTCAATCCCAATCTCCCAATTCTCCCCACCCCCCATCCCTCTTGGTATCCACATATTCAGTCTTTACAGCCATGTCTCTATTTCTGCTTTGCAAATAAGATCACCTATTATCATTTTTCTAGATTCAACACAGATGTGTTAATATATGATTAAAATACAGTACTTATGATTGACATTAACATATAGTGAATCTACTGTTGTTTATAAGTGAGTTAAAATATTTTTGAAATTTCCTGGTTTTAATTTTTCTTAGACCCATGTGTTATTTGGAATTGTATTATTTAGTTTCCAAATTATCTGGTGACTTTACAGAGGGCTTTGTTGCTGATTTCTAATTTGATTTCATCTTGTGGTAGAGAACAGACTCTGTACTGAACGAATTCACAAGATGAACCTTCTGCACATCCCCAGGGCTTGCTCTCTCTGTGCTACTTTCTCCTCTCCACACTCTATCTTGCAAACTTTAGCTCCTTCAGCTTCCCTGGTCTTTCTTTCTCCTTAACTCAAGAGCCCACCAGGCTCTGCCTGGGAACCCCTGCTCTCAGCCTAGAAACTGTTACAGTGCTCGTCTCACTTTTTCGTCTCTCAGAGATTCCTGTCCTTTGTTATCGTTGTTTCTAACATCTTGAAAACTATTTCATGTGTTTTGGCCATTTACCAGTGGTTGTTTTTGGGGGAGGGTGGAGAGGGGTATATACCAATTATTCTGTCCTGGCCAGAAGCAGAACTCCCCTAAACTCTAATCTGTAATATGATACACACTGACAACTATAACCCACATAAACAAAAGTTCTCTGGTGCGCTAGACAAATTTTAAGAGTGCACAAAGGCTTAGAGAACTGAGAGAACTGTTGCTCTAAACTTTGCGGTGTCCCAGGGCTTAGTTTTAGGCTTTGTTCCCCACAGCACTCTCCTCCCAGGTAATGTAAGTATACAGTTTTAAATCACTCATCTTTTTAGTTAGGTAGATTCATCCATTCATACCTAATTCTCTTTTCCACTTGAATATCCACTAGAAACCCAAATGTAACATAGCAAAATAGGAATTCTGATCCCTTTCCCTATCCACAATCCTTGCCCTGGTCTCCATCTCAGTAAATGGCATCATCATTTCTCCAGCTGCTTGAACCAAAAACGTAGGGGTCATTCCTGATTCCTCTTTTAGTCATAGGGGTATGTTAAATTCATCAGCAAGTACTACTGGCTCTACTTCAAAAGTTTTGTCTTGAAATTGACTTGAATTGTCGATTTTAGTTCTATGACCACTCTAGAAATGCCACATCTCTGGCCTAATTTACTAAAACAGCCTCACTTCCTACAGGTCTCTCACCTACTTAAAGAAATCTTCCCAGACCAGCAGCTTCATCACTTTCTACCCCTACCTGAAGTCACTTCATAGCACATAACACGAATCTGACACATTTTACTCACTTGTTTACTGTCTGACTATTTCCAATATAATGTAAGCTCTGCTTGAGCTGAGACATTATCTGGTTTTGAATGTTATATTCCTATTATCTAGAATATTGTCTGGGATACAGTAACTGGTAACCAATAAATAGTACTTGAGTAAAGAGCCGTCAGATTGGTTTTCTTACTATTTCTTGCCACCTTACAATTTATTCTCTAGTCAGCAGACATCATGTTTTTAAATGTAGATAAAATCATATTACTTGTCTTTCTAAACTCTCCAATGACTTCCCACTGCAGTAAGAATAAAACCCAAAATATACTCCTAAAAGGTCTTATGGGTCTGGCCCCACCTCCCTACACACCACTCATCCCCTCCCCTTCACTCCATTCATACTCACCTACACTGTGTCTGCTTCAGGGCCTCTGTCTTTGATGTCCTCTCTGCCTGGACTACTATTCCTCCAGCTCTGTGAACCATTACTTTCATTTTAAGGTAACAATTCACCTTTTAATTTTAATTGTTACCTCATTTCAAAGGTCAACTCCTTAAGAAAAGCCTTTTCCTGATGACATTATCTAATGTCTCTATAATTTCTATCAAATTACTCCATTTTATTTTTTTATAGCTTGCCAATGCAGGAGACATGGGTTGGATCCCTGGGTTGGGAAGATCTCCTAGAGTAGGAAAAGGCAATCCACTCCAGTATTCTTGCCTGGAAACTCCGTGGACAGACGAGCTCAGTGGGCAATACTCCAACGGGTTGCAGAGTCAGACATGACTAAACGTGCACACATATACACATCAAACGTCAACTCTTTAAGGAAAGCCTTTTCCTGATGATATTATCTAATGGCCTCATCAGTTCAGTTCAGTCCAACTCTTTGCGACCCCATGAATTGCAGCATGCCAGGCCTCCCTGTCCATCACCAACTCTCAGAGTTCACCCAACTCATGTCTTCATAATTCCTATCAAATTACTGTTTTATTTTCTTTATAGCATCTGCCATCTAAAAGTGTGGTATTTGCTGATTTATTGTTTTTAATGTCTGCTATTAGAATATGACAAATATCAAATATGACAATATGCTATTATCTCTATGACAAGAGGTTCTTGTCGCTGCTCTATACTCAGTATATAGAACAGCAGCTGACACATGGCAGATGCTCAATAAACATTTAGTGAATTAATGAACAACCTAATAAAAAATAAAGGAAGAAATAAAGCTAACATGTCTTGCCTACAAGATTAAGCTGGTACTCTCAGAAAAAGTTTCAGGAGATAATCCCAGAGTGTTCATTAGAAGTTAGTTTTTCTTTTCTTGGCAAAGTATAAAACTATCTATTACCAAGGTAAAGACCATGAAGAGTCCCAAAATATGTCTGTCATGGCAGTTAGGCAATTAGAGTAATTCTCTGTCAGGCTAAGATTCCACCTCTTAGCAATTCAGTCTTAACTAAGAAGACTTATCAAAAGCATTTGCAAACTGAAATCCATAGGTAATTTAATAAACTCATTTCATTCAACCCCATATCAAATATACTTTCTACAGATCTGGAACTAAGGCTCAAAATGATTTCACTATTTCTCTCCTCTTCTAAAAGAGGAAGTAATGAATACAAATCTATCCCAAAGAGTGCTAAAGAAAATAAGATACACAATCACAAAACCACCAAAGTTACTCAGTCATAAAATTAAGCTTTTTAAAAGCACTATAACCTGAAACTAAAGCTTAGTCCCTCAAAAAGAAGTTCCCAACACACAGATTATTTACTCAGATACAAAGCATGGCACAGGCAAAGGGCTTCAAGCTGAGCATCTGGTGAGTGTGGGTTTAATTTCCAGTCCTGCTTTTTACTAATAGTTATGTGGGCAATTTATCTAAGCCAAACAATAAATCAAGAGTAAAAGTAATATTTCCAATTATGTACAGATGCAATACCCGCTTTCCCAGAGAGTCTCCTGGAAAATGTATCCCACCAAAACAAGAAAAAAGAAGAAGTGGATTTGGATCCTGAAATAAGTCAGCTGCCATAGGAGGGAGGCTAGGATACCCAGAAGACCGGTGACAGGGAGCCCCCCAGAGCAGCCATGAAGGAGGCCCAGAGAGAGCAGCCACAGTGGACTGGAAAAGAGCTGGGGCTGCTTCAGGCAAGAGGCTCCTGAGAGAAAAGCGAGTTGATGAACTATCTATGAGGTTCACTGTAAAGTGACTCACATTTCTGATGGAAAGTTTAGAGATAAATTAATACCATATAAATAGAAAACTAAGCACATGAAATGATTAATTATAGAAAAAACAGAACGTTTTCCTGAAAGGAATTACAAGTATAAGGACGGAAAAAATAATTTTCCCTTTAATGCTCTCAGTTCTTAGCTGGGGCAGTATAACAAAAGACAGGTTTATATAAGAAAAACAAAACAGATGCTTATTAACATGTATACCTCATGTGTTTACGGAAGACACCCAGAGAAAAACTCTTAAGCCACTCAGAGGTGATTTACAACACTGGCTTAAATATCATCTTCATCTAGATTAATAAAAAAAAAAAAAAAAAAGGTGTGGGGGAGGCCAGTTATGGGGAGATGGCCAGGAAAAACACAGTAACCAAGAATGAAATCTGTTATGCTGATTTAAGTCCAAGCCTTCTCCAGCAACAGGAAACTAACCTACTTCTAGGTTAGGGATAGAGAGGGGAGGAGGGACAGACGCCTTTGTGCTGTGCTGTGCTTAGTCACTTTAGTTGTGTCCGACTCTGTGCAACCCCATGGATTGTAAATCCCCCCAGGCTCCTCCATCCATGGGGATTCTCCAGGCAAGAATACTGGCGTGGGTTGCCATGCTCTCCTCTGGGCGATCTTCCCAACCCTGGGATCGAACTCAGGTCTCCTGCACTGCAGGTGGATTTTTCACCATCTGAGCCAAATGGAGGGGAGACAGAGAGCTTTTCTTTCTGTTGCTTCTCAAATGCCTTCTCCTCCAAGAAATATGCCACAGTGACATATTCTTGGGAAGTGGCGTATTCTGCTACCCTTCATAACCACAGTATGTATGCTAGCTGGTTCAAACTGTATACCAAGCTTATTAAAAAATTAGGACAATATTCAGAGATTGAGAGGAAGGCGAAGAATCACGATTTAAAATGGAGCTAAATTTTCATTTTTCAAATTAGGACTTTAATCAGTTGTTAACATGGAAAACTGAAAAATTCTCCAAGAAATAGTAGAAAGAATAATCTTTTATAAAAAAGAAGGTAATTATTAAAACAAAAGCCCAAAGGCTTGACAGTTGTTAGTTCAAGGAAATGGAAATGGAGACAGGTTGGTGGTGGAGGAGGCAGATTTTTTTATATAAGCCTTATAGAAATGTGATCTAAAAAAAGTATATTAAAACATTAACAAAAATGTTAAAAAAAAAGAAGAGCTATCAATGGTATATTTAGATCCTGATACTAAATGAAACTGTGACTAAAACTATAATGATAATAAGCACTTGAGCTTTAGGAAGTGCCCCCAAAGTTTTGTGTTTTTTTTTTAATTATTATTAAAGTATAAACTGTGGAAAATTCTTAAAGCGATGGGAATACCAGACCACCTGACCTGCCTCTTGAGAAACTTGCATGCAGGTCAGGAAGTAACAGTTAGAACTGGACATGGAACAACAGACTGGTTCCAAATAGGAAAAGGAGTATGTCAAGGCTGTATACTGTCACCCTGCTTATTTAACTTACATGCAGAGGACACCATGAGGAACGCTGGACTGGAAGAAGCACAAGCTGGAATCAAGATTGCCGGGAGAAATATCAATAGCCTCAGATATGCAGATGACACCACCCTTATGGCAGAAAGTGAAGAGGAACTAAAAAGCCTCTTGATGAAAGTGAAAGTGGAGAGTGAAAAAGTTGGCTTATAGCTCAACATTCAGAAAACGAAGATCATGGCATCTGGTCCCATCACTTCATGGGAAATAGATGGGGAAACAGTGGAAACAGTGTCAGACTTTATTTGTGGGGGCTCCAAAATCACTGCAGATGGTGATTGCAGCCATGAAATTAAAAGACGCTTGCTCCTTGGAAGGAAAGTTATGACCAACCTAGATAGCATATTGAAAAGCAGAGACATTACTTTGCCAACAAAGGTCCATCTAGTCAAGGCTATGGTTTTTCCAGTGGTCATGTATGGATGTGAGAGTTGGACTATGAAGAAAGCTGAGCGCTGAAGAATTGATGCTTTTGAACTGTGGTGTTGGAGAAGACTCTTGAGAGTCCCTTGGACTGCAAGGAGATCCAACCAGTCCATTCTGAAGGAGATCAGTCCTGGGTGTTCTTTGGAAGGAATGATGCTAAAGCTGAAACTCCAATACTCTGGCCACCTCTTGCAAAGAGTTGACTCATTGGAAAAGACCCTGATGCTGGGAGGGATTGGGGGCAGGAGGAGAAGGGGACGACAGAGGATGAGATGGCTGGATGGCATCACCGACTCAATGGACATGAGTTTGAATGAACCCCGGGAGTTGGTGATGAACAGGGAGGCCTGGCATGCTGCCATTCATGGGGTCACAAAGAGTGGGACATGACTGAGCGACTGACCTGACACAGGCACAGCTACCTGACTGACAAAACACTGATGTGCTCACATCTGGTATCTGTGCACTTCCTCCTTCCTCCCCACAGGTCACAGCTGGACCTGCCCCTTCAAAGCTTAAAAAGTTAAAAAAGAAAACAGTTATCTTAGCACAACTAAGACATTCCATTTATGGGATACTCAATCAGTAAATATTAACTCTCCACCATTGGCCGGGCACTTTAAATGTAAATTTAAATTGAAAACCAACCAAACAACCAAAGAATAAACAGCTACCTAATTGACAAAACAGTAATGTGCTTGCACTGGGAAAGATACATACAAACATCATTAAGGAAAATGAAGTGACAAAGTTGGGAAGCTGGTAATAACGAATAAAATAAAAACTATTTTTGGCACAAATTTGCAAGCTACAGAGTACTGAAATTCTTTACAGAAACATTGTCACTGAGTGGCCTGAGGACAGGATGGTAAGTCAGGAATATTTCCATTTGAATCCCATTTTCTTCTCACAGAGATGCTTTGACAGCAACTAATTAATATTTGCAAAATGCTTAGTGATGAGCTCCAAGTATAATGTGAGTCACAAATTAAAGAGCAGGCACATTTGACAAAATTCAGCGCCCATTTATGATTAAAACTCTTCAAAAAATGAGCATAGAAGGAACCTACCTCAACACAGTAAAGGCCATATATGATAAGCCTGCAGCAAACATTATTCTCAATGGTGAGAAACTGAAAGCATTCCCCCTAAGACCAGGAAGAAGACAAGGGTGTCCACTTTCACCACTATTATTCAACATAGTTCTGGAAGTCCTAGCTACAGCAATCAGAGAAGAAAAAGAAATAAAAGGAATCCAGATAGGAAAAGAAGCAAAGCTCTCACATTTTACAGATGACATGATACAGGACATAGAAAACCCTAAAGATAGTATCTGAAAATTACTAGAGCTGATCAGTGAATTTAGCAAAGTTGCAGGATACAAAATCAATACACAGAAGTCACTTGCATTTCTAGGAACTAACAATGAAAAATCAGAAAGAGAAATTAAGGCATCAATCCCATTCACCATTGCAACAAAAAGAATTAAATATCTAAGAATAAACTCACCTAAGGAGACAAAAGAACTGTACAGAAAATTATAAGACGCTAATGAAAGAAATCAAAGAGGACATAAACAGATGGAGAGATATTCCATGTTCCTGGGTAGGAAGAATCAATATTGTGAAAATGATTATACTTCCAAACCCCATCTACAGATTAAATGTGATATCCCTATCAAATTACCAATGGCATTTTTCACAGAACTAGAACAAAAAAATTCACAATTCATATGGAAACACAAAAGACCCAGAATAGCCAAAGCAGTCTTGAGAAAAAAGAATGGAGCTGGAGGAATCAACCTTCCTGACTTCAGATTATACTACAAAGCTACAGTCATCAAGACAGTATGGTACAGGCACAAAAACAGAAATAGAGACCAGTGGAACAAGACAGAAAACCCAGAAATAAACCCATGCACCTATGAGTACCCTAATTTTGATGAAGGAAGCAAGAATGTACAGTGGGGCTAAGACAGTCTCTTCAATAAATGGTGCTGGGAAAACTGGGCAGCTACATGTAAAAGAATGAAATTAGAATACTTTCTAACACCATACACAAAGATAAACTCAAAATGGATTAAAGACCTAAATGTAAGACCAGAAACTATAAAACTCTTAGAGGAAAACATAGGTAGAACACTCGATGACATAAATCAAAGCAAGATCCTCTATGACCCACCTCCTAGATTAATGGAAATAAAAACAAAAGTAAACAAGTGAGACCTGATTAAACTTAAATGATATTGCACAGCAAAGGAAACTATAAGCAAGGTGAAAAGATAAACCTCAGAATGGGAGAAAATAATGGCAAATGAAACAACTGACAAAGGATTAATTTCCAAAATATACAAGCAGCTCATACAACTGAATACCAGGAAAACAAACAACCCAATCAAAAAGTGAGAAAAAGACCTAAACAGACATCTCTCCAAAGAAGACATATAGATGGCTAATAAATACATGAAAAGATGCTCAACACTGCTCATTATTAGAGAAATGCAAATCAAAACCACAATGAGGTATCACCTCACACTGGTCAGAATGGCCATCATCAAAAAGTCTGCAAGCAATAAATGCTGCAGAGGGTGTGGAGAAAAGGGAATGCTCTTGCACTGTTGGTGGGAATGTAAATTGATACAGCCACTATGGAAGATGGTATGGAGATTCTTTAAAAAACTAGGAATAAAACCACCATATGACCCAGCAATCCCACTCGTAGGCATATATCCGGAGGAAACCAGGGTTGAAAAAGACTCATGTATCCCATTGTTCATTGCAGCACTATTTACAATAGCTAGAACATGGAAGCAACCTAGATATCCATCAACAGATGAATGGATAAAGAAGTTGTGGTACATATACACAATGGAATATTACTCAGCCATAAAAAGGAACACATTTGAGTCAGTTCTGATGAGGTGGATGAACCTAGAACCTATAAAACAGAGTGAACTGAGTCAGAAAGAGAAAAATAAATATCATATTCTAACACAAATATACAGAATCTAGAAAAATGGCTCTGAAGAATTTATTTACAGGGCAGCAGTGGAGAAACAGACATAGAGAACAGACTTATGGACATAGGGAGAGGGGAGGAGAGGGTGAGATGTATGGAAAGAGTAACATGGAAACTTACATTACCATATGTAAAATAGATAGCCAAGGGGAATCTGCTGTATGGCTCAGGAAACTCACAAAGGGGCTCGGTACCAACCTAGAGGGGTGGGATGGGGAGGGAGACGGGAGGGAGGTTCCAAAGGGAGGGGATATATATATATATATATATATATACACCTATGGCTGATTCATGTTGAGGTTTGACAGAAAACAACAAAATTCTGTAAAGCCATTATCCTTCAATAAAAATATAAATTAAAAAAATAAAACAAAACTAGTAACTCATCAAAAAAAGAAAAGAGCAGGTACACACTTGCAAAAAAAAAAAGTCACTGTCTGAGTAAACATTCAACCAAAATTCAGTCTCTTAAGTAAAATTAACAGGAAAGTTTGCACTGAACATTAATATACAAAACATATTTTTAAAAAATTACTTAAGATGAAAAACCGCAAGCCAAGTCTTTTGCAAATAAAGAAAGTGTAGTATAACTTACGATATTTACTGTGAATTTCATCTATTTCCTTTTCTGTTTGGTCCTTTGTAAAAACCATTACCTAAAAAAATGAAATATTCATAATTAAAAATTTTTTTAATGACAAAAAATAAATTAGTACAATAAACTTAAAAGTCTCTAATGTAGATGTTTAAAATTGAGGAAAATAATCTCTCATCCCTGTTTTATATAGACCAAGAAGATTAACTCCTATTTACTTCTTTTAATACTGCAATTAATATATGTTTTACTTACATCAGTAGAAAATGCAGCACTGATTCTACTAGAATATATAAAGCATTAACACAAAAGTCAATTAAATTTCCTATGTTCAATATTTAATTTTTCACATTTATTAGTACAACAGGTTACACAAGACTGAAGAGATATTTAGTAGGTCATTAATAAGGCAGATCTCCCTGTTTGTCTCCTATCTTTTCCCAATCTCTCAAGTCTACCACAAAGGTAATATGTAGAGAACATGCAACACAAAACTTCATATGTTAAATTTCTAGTTCATCTCTAAAAAAAAAAAAAAAAAAAAAATTAAACTTCAAAGATCAAAAACGTACTGACACAATTCATTATAGTCTCCATCTTATAGTTAGCACATGGCTAATAACAAAATAAACAAAAATCCCATTTTTTTCCTATCTGATTATAAACTTACTTGCCTAAAGTTGTTGCTTTCCTTACAAACACGCTACTGATGGCCTAGAAAATGTCTACATGGGAGAGCCCAAAACACTTCCTCCGTGTCAAAGGACACAATGACTATTTTCTTCTCTGATACCCTTTCCTCAAGTTTTGGACCATCAAGCTAGAGGAAGGCAATAGTGAAGGAATTTAGGTCTCTGATTCCCTCAACAAGCTGAACAGATGCTCAATCCTCGTCAACTCTTACAATTACTTAACTTCTCAACCAGTATAATCATAGAATTGCAGAATGCCAGCGCTAAAAGGGGACCTCAGAGATCATGCAGTTCAACCCATGAGTCCTACAGATGAAGATCCTAAGGGACACACAGGTTAAATGGTAAACAGCTTAAATGCAACTGTCAGAGACAGGGTCAATACCAAGGTTACCTGATGTACAGGCACATGACTCTCCCAAAAAACTATAATTCACTAATAAACTCTACTTTGGATTGATTTTGTGCCAGAAGACTGCTAAATACAATAGAATTTTGTACTAAAAATGAGCTACAAGTAAATCATAATACATTAAATGGATAAGTATTCTAGTACATTTCCCATTGAACAGATTCAATACCAGTTTGCTTTAATTTCTAGGGTATTCAACTTTTCTTTCCTTCATTTCTACCAAGATACTTAAAAAGATCATCAACATACACTTTCATTGAGTTTACTAGCTTCAAAACGCATCCGAGTCTTCTCCATATTTTCAATTTCTTGAACTATTTCAGCAGCTGTTAAAACAAGGACAAACAGCCGATATTAATTACATGGCATTGCTCAGTGTACTCTAGTTATATGACCTATTAACACTGAAGCTAGATGATGAGTATACGTGAACTCCCTGTTTGGTCTTTGTAAATATTTTTCTGTAAGTCTAAAGTTATTTCAAAATAAAAGAGGAAAAAAAAAAAAAAAGAACACCGAGTTAAAACATTTAACTTTTACACATGCAATTACAGTTTAAAAAATAACCAGAAGAGACAGCAAAGTCATTTTGCTCTTTCCTTTGAGTAAACAGATATAAACAGCAGTTCCAATGGAATATGAAAATCAATGTTAGTGTGAATTCTATTCTTCGGGGATATCCACTCTAATGTCAATGTACAAAATGTTATAAGAAGCTATTTTTCAAAGAAAGTCAAAGGTCTCTAAATAGCAGGGGTGGGGCGGGGGGAGGTGGCAGGGGGAATGACCCAGACTCCAGAATTTCTGTCAGTAGGTGTAGTTAACAATCACATACATCAAAGAGATCTGGAATATGCTCCATCTCATATGTAAACACCTTTGACTGCAAATACCACAACATTTATCAATGCTATCTTTCTGCCTACTAGGCCAACACATTAAGACTAAGGTACATATGGTGTGAGGGAAAGAACCACAAGCCCTGACACACAATTTATACATAAAAGGATACTATGTCTAGAAAGGAGTGTAAATGATGGACAACAAACACACCATTAGGCATGGTTGACACTGTTTAGGCTGGATAACTGGTAAACAGGGGAAATCATATTCTTCACCATAAGAATCTAAATTCTATATAAATTTATACAAAATCCCTATTAAAAAGTTTCTTACAAAACCCATAGTCCTTGAGAGGATCATTTAAGAATGCAATTATCTCAAAGTTTATTTTTCAAGGACTGAGAGGTACCCCTTGCCTCCCTAACCTAATATCATTAAAACCAGTAGAAACAATGTAAACAGTCTCTATGAGCTGAACAGCTAACATAAATTTACTGAATCATGGTATAACAGAAAAGCAAAGGTATCACTTGCATTCTGCCCAATCCACTCACACAAGTATCACTCAAGATACAGAACATCTGGCATATTACTCTCTTCTAAGATATTAAGGAGACTGTATTAGGACTAGATGCAACTCAAGAGCTTAAATCTTTCAGGGGGACTTCTGATTCTGTTTATGATATAAAGACCTGGATATAGTGTCACTCACACCCTAGTAACAAGAAAAGCCTGAATAACTTACAAAACTGTAACTCTTCTTGAATCTATCAGAGCTAAGTTCACAGAGAAACCAACTAGCTTGAAATCTAAGGAAAGTCAGATGCCTTCGCATCGGGAGCTGCGTTAGGCATTACTGACAAAATGGAGGCATGGCCCCAGCCCCCTCTCCTCATTCCGCAGGCAGGGTCCCGGGATGAAGGAGTTAGGCCTTGTAATTCTGACTTGTTTTTTCCTCTCCTTGGCTGAGTTGACTGAAAAGGAATATTAAGGTGCTTATTGTTCTTGAGAGGAGCGTGAGAAGGCACAAAGCCTTCTGAAGCTGTGCTCAGAGAATAATTCATAAAGTTAATCATTGACATTTGTTTAAGGACTTTTACAAAAGAGTGTTCCAGTATGAGCACATAGGCCGCAGCTTGAGGCCACGGGAAGGATTGCTACTGAAGCCTATTTGTGAGGAAAATGTTTATGGCAAAGGAGTTTACTTAATTTAGGGCTTAGAAATGATTAAAATAGTTAGAAGTTAAAGATTTAAGGAATGTTATAAAGTTAGCATTTTTTACTATAGCTTATAGAAGTTAGGAATTTTTAGAGACACTATAGTTAGAAGCCTTTTTAAGAGATAGTGAGCTCAGGATGTTAGGGGCAAACAGGATTTAGGAAGATAAGTAGTAAACTGAGGAATGTAGCATGAGTTACAATGTAATCACAAGTTAACTATAGGACACATTAGAGGAAGTAGATAATAGATGGTAAGGCTGATTCTGAGAATCACTGAAGCAGAAACTCTGTTTGAAGAGCAACAGTGATTTATGGACATAATAAATCTGGGTGAGGGGAAACTGAAAATGTCAAACCTCTGACCTAATGCTTTTGTAAAAGTATAAAAGAGAATCTTAAACTTGAAATAAATAGGCAGTCCAAGAAAACTGAGAGGCTGCCTCATCACCGACAGCATTCATCTCTTCAGGTTGAATCCCTGGCTGCTGGAGCTGGACTCTGGCACCTTCAAGAAGACAGTCATGAGTACTGGCTGACAAAATTAAAACAAGGATAATCCTACTGCTGGGTAAGAAGATTTCAGATAACCTTTCTAATGGATTGTAAAAGGCCAAGGGTGAACCACCATAACTGCATAAAAATCCTGGGAAGCTCAGATGCGGGGCTCACACCAAATTCAAGGTTATTTTCTATAGACTTTACTGGGTATTCTTAAGAACTACTGAAGGAAGGGTGAGAGTCAGAAAAAGTATCCCTCCACATCCAAGCCTCGGAAAGGAGAACAGCCTCCACTGCAGGAAGGACATGAAGCCCCATTCCTCTAACCCTTAGGAAACAAAACCGTTAAGCCACTGAGCGAAGGTCAGCAAAACTGAAGACCCCAGAGCACAGGTAAATGGAGACAGGAAACAAACAAAATCCTCTACTCTGGCAGAGAGGTCAGGAAACCCTGGGCCCGGATCACTAGCGGACCCTTGCCACTTGGGGAGGCACAGGGTCACTGAGAGCCCCACCCAAGACCCAGGATCAAGGGCTTGCCTAAGACAGAGGCTAAGCTAGAAAAACAGTGAACAACCTCATGCCCCCTACCATGAACAGGACCTCCATGTGATAAGTAGCTGTAATCAGCCACTGGGAGAGAAGTGAGCATGGAAAGAAACTTTTTCAGGTACGGGTACACAGGGAAAACCTAAGTGTGAGTGAGGCAGAAACATTTTAAAAAGAAAGTTCTGGTAACTCAGGCACCAACCTAAGCACAGGGGATATGAAACTGGTGGTCAACTACAGATAACTACAGCAACAAAAAAACCCAATCAACCACACACACAGTAAAACCAATCAACCACACACACAGTAAAGTCCTAGCAGAAGAGGAGACAAGTGCATTTTTCAGTCATTCACACTATTTACTTCAGTATTTAGCATCTCAAATATTGTCTGCTTTTAACCAAAATTTACAAGATATACGAACAAGCAAGCAAATTACAATAACAAAATCAAACTCAGATATCACCCAGATTTTAGAACTACCAGCCATGATATTTAAAATAACTATGATAATATGCTAAAATATCTAGTGGAAAAGATGAACAACATGCATTAACAGACGGGTCATTTCAGGAGAGAGATGACACCATCAAGAAGAATAAAATAGAAATGTTAGAAAAAAAAAAAATTAAGAGAGATACTTGACCCAGCTAAGGAAAGAACTGGTGGACTTGAAAATGAGATTGATGGTATTACCCAAACTGAAACAGAAAAAAGGGGGAGAGGGAAACACACAAAAAAAAACAGGAGTAGAGTATCTAAAAGCTGAGGGACAATATCAAATGGTCTAATAAACATGTAATAGAAATCCCATAATAAAAAAGGAAGAAATATTTGAAGACCTAATGGCCAGAATCTGCTAAATATAATGAAGATATCAAACCACAAATGCAACAAGCTCAAAGCATATCAAGCAAAATAAATAACAACAAAAAATAACAAAACAAAAACACAACAATATAGACAGAGAAAATCTTGCAGCCAGTCAGAAAAAGGGATTTACTATACAAAAAAAAGGCCAAGTTACATCACGTTTCTCATCAAAAACTATTCAAGCCAGAAGAAAATGGAATGAAAAAGTGCTGGGAGTGGGTAAGAACCCACGGACCTAGAATTCTATGTCAATGGAAATATTCTTTAGAAGTAAAAGAGAAATAAAAACTGAGACAAACAAAAACTGAGAGAACATATTATTAGCAGACCAGTACCACATTAAGTGTTAAAGGACGTTCTTCAAGCAGAAGAAATATAAAACCAGAAATTCATCTTATAAGAAGAAACAAAGTGCTAGAAATGGTAAAAATGAAGATAAATAGGAAATATATTTTTCTTATTTTTAACTCCAATACTGTGGCCACTTGATGAGAAGAACTGACTCAATGGAAAAGACCCTGATGCTGGGAAATGTTGAAGGCGAGAGGAGAAGGGGACAACAGAGGATGAGATGATTGGATGGCATCACCAACTCAATGGACAAGCTCCAGGAGTTGGTGGTGGACAGGGAAGCCTGGAAGGCTACAGGTAGTCCAAGGGATCGCAGAGAGTCAGACACGACTGAGTGACTGAACTGAACTGAACTGACTCTTAACTGCTATAAAAGATAATGGTCTGTTTAGAGCAAAGTGTCTTTGTTCAGATTTCTTACTAGGAGTAAGGAGGAAACTACACAATGAAGACACTGACAAGGTGATCAAAACTGCCATCACAAATGAAGGGCACAAAGACATCAAATCCCTCCAGATGAGATGTTCTGAGGACAAAACATCACTTATATAGTATTCTGGCCACAAATGCCAACCTGGATGTAATTATAACAAAACACAGGGCAAAGCCAAAATGAGAAACATTCTATTTGGGAAAAAACCCAACAATAACAAAGACTGTATTCTTTTAAAATGCCAATGTCATAAAAGACCAAGCAAGGCGTAGGAACTGTTCCAGAATGAAAGAGATTGAAAGGACATTACAACTAAATTTAATATTGTGATTCAAAACTGGATCATGTACTGGAGTGGGGAAACAATCTATAAAGGCCATTTTTGGGTCAACTGCTGAAACTAGAATAGAGATGAAAGTTGATACTTGTACTGCAGCAATAAAAGAGAACATCTCTTTTTCTAGGAAACACACAATGAAGCATTTAGCAGACAAGATTATACGCCCTATTCTCGGTTTAATAGAAAAATATGTGTAAATAAAGAAGCACACACACAAACATATATATTAATACATAAAGCGAATGGGACAAAATGCTAATAGGTGAATCTGTGTGCAGGGTATCTATGTATTCTTTATGATAATGTTTCAAATTTCCCATAAATTCAAAATTATTTCAAAATAAAGGTTTTTTTTAATGCTAAATTAAGACTTTCAGACAAATAAAAGCTGAAGGAACTTGTCTCAACAAAACGTGTGCATTACAAGAAAGATTAAATGAAGATTTTCAGGCCAAAAGAAAAAGATAGAAACCTGGTTTCTAAAAGCAAAGAAATGAAGAATAACACAAACAGTGAAAGTATAGGCATATAAAGACTTCCCTTCTCAACTTTTAAAATCTTTTTAAAGTAAAATTGACAGTTTAAAGCAAAAATGGTAAAGAATAATGAGATTTATAACAAAGAAGACAAATCTATGACAATAAAACCGGGATGGATCAAGGTCAAGATGGTGGAACAGGAGGATCTGGGGTCCATTCTTCCCCTACATCAAGAATACATCTACAAGTGGAACAATTTGCACAGAGCACCTGCTGAACACGAGTAGAGGACCTCAGACACCTAAAACTAAAGACGGAAGGAGTGAAGTCCTTATGTAACACATAGTATAATGTTATTTGAATGTGGACTGTGGTAAGTTGAAGATACAAATGGTAAACTCTAGAATAATCACTAGAAGAACAGAGATACAGCTAATAAACCAATAGTGAAGATAAAATATAGAATTAAAAATAATCTAGAAGAAAGCAAGAAAATAAAGCAAAAAAACAAAGAATGGACAAGACAGATAGAAAAGAGCAAGTTGGTAGACTTAAATCCCACCAAACAGATTAAATGTAATGAAAAAGTTTTAAACTCTACAATTTAATGGCATATCTTGTCAAATTAAATTTAAAAAGCAGATCCAAACCATAGTTTAAACACAATATGTTTAAAGAAAAAAGTGAAATAAGGTTATTACTCACAGAATATTACCAGAGACTAAAACAACTATTTCATTATAATAGATTAATTCATCAAAAACACATACCAATACTAAACACACATGCACCTAATTGGTGACATTCAAAAATGTAAAGAAAACAGAATATACTGAAAGGAAAAATTAAAAACCTATAAATATCCTTTGAGATTTCAATAATGTTCTCAAATAAGTGACAGAATCACTAAACATAGCATCAGTAATGATGTAGAAGACTTGAGTATAATACTTTAGCAACTTTACATAATTAACATTAGAGATCATTGAACAAATAAAGCAAAATTTTCAAGTGCCTAAGGAACACTCACCAAGGAAGACTTAATGCTGCATTATAAAACAAGTCTCAATAAATGTAAAGGGTCCAAAATCATACAGAACTGCTTCACTGGAATCAAATTTGAAATGAATAAAAAAAAATATCTGAGAAATACTCAGATATTTGGAAACTGAAAACACTTCCAAATAATCCATGGGTCAAAGAAGAGATCACAACAAAAATCAGAAAATATTTTAACTGAATGAAAAGGAAAACGCAAGAGAAATAAAAGCATATGGCTACATACAAATCTATAAGCCCATGTTCATAGTAGTTTTACCCAGAAGAGCCAAAAACTGGAGACAAGTCCAGTTGCCTATTAGTAGTCATTTATTTATCATTTCAAAATCTAGACCATTTCCTTTACCCTCAAAAGTTCTTCTGCCCAGTAAGTTCCCTCCTCCTTACCCTTAAGCCCCTGGACATACTGATCTCTTCTACGCCCCCCAAAGTTTTGTCTTTTCCAAAATGCCAGATAAATGTTTTCAAAGTATACAGCATGTAGTCTTTTGTATGTCAATGCTTTTGAGATTTATCCACATTGTTGCATTTATCAGTAGTTGATTCATTTTTATTGCTAAGCAGTGCTCCACTGTATGGTTCCACCACAATTTGCATACAACCATTCACCTATTAATAGACAATCTCAATAAACAACATAGCTGGAGGAACTACATTACCAAACAGCAAGATCTACTATAAATCACTCATTAAATAATTAAGACACTGCAGTAGTGGCACAAGGATAAATAAATGACCCTATGGAACAAAACAATGTTCAGGCCCACACATAACACAGCTATTTTCAAACAAGAGGTACTAACAATTCAAAGTGTACAGGATGCTTTTTCAATAAATGCTGCTACCTCAATTAGCTGATCATATGGAAACAACACAAGAGAATCTCACCTCTTATCATGCAACATATGCTTAAACCAGTTTCAGATAAATTGTAGGCTGAAAGGTAGATGCAAAAAGAATAATGCTTTTAGGGAAAAAAAAAATGATCATGTGGTAGGCAAAGACATAAAAAGTAGTATCTGATGGAAAATGCAACAAATTGGATACAAAATTTAAAATTTCTACCTTGCAAATGAAGCCATTAAGAGAGTGAAAAGATGAAAGGAGATTAAGCAAATATATACCCAGGAAGATCTGTATCCAGAAAAATTCATGTAATCCCAGAAATAAATTAAGAAGCAATAGATCCACAACATAAAAAAATTGGGCATAAGACTTAAATGGATATTTAACCCAGGAGAATATCCAGATGGCCAATAATTATATAAAAATATGGTGAACACTATAAGCCACTAGAGAAGCAAAAATTAAAACCATGAGATACTACCATGGACACACTAGACTGGCCTAAAAGGAAAACTCACAATACTGATGATGATAATGATGTGGAAAAAATGGAATTCTCATACCTTCCTGATGAGACCACACACTGGCACCTGGGTTTCTTTCTGTACCCAGGAAAGTTAAACGTCTGCAAAAACAATTTCACAAGTAGGTATACGTAATGCCTAACAATGTGTGCCTATGACCACCAAGAGACCTGTGAAAGATTACTCATAACAGCATTATTCTTTAAGAGCCAAAGAATGGAAAAACCCAAGTGTCCGTCAACCATGGACATTTGTATAATATGTCCTATTCATATAATGGAATACGCTATAGCAACAAAAATTTTTTAAAAATCACAACTGTACACAAAAACATGGACAAATCTTAAAAACATAATGTCGTAGAAAATTAAGCCAGACTCGAAAGAATGTGTAAGCTGCTTATTATTCCATATTTAAGATAAAATATAGGCAAAATGAATACATGGTTTTAGATGTCAGGAAGGTGGTCATCTGTGAGGATAAAGGCAGCAACGGTTGGGAGGAGTGGGCTGGCCTTCTAGGATTCTGGCAGGGCTCTGAGGAGTTGCTACAAAGGCACCTTCCATGAACTTTGTGATAATTCACTGAACAATACCTTTATAACTTGTGTAATTTTCTGTTTATATATTATACCTTAATTTTTTTTAAATCAGGCAATTCTATCCATATGTTAATAACTGAAAGAACTCCAAAATTTGTGAGGTTAAGTGGAAAGAACTATTAAGTAGTGTGTCTGTAAAACAAAATTTTGATGAAATAATAATAATCACATATATTTCTGGGTATAACAATCTTAATAATCTAATGGTAACATCTATTCTATGCTAACTACCTGCTAAGGTACAATGCTAGGACTTTACATGCATTTTATCATTTAGTCTGGACAAAAACACTATGAACTACTTAATGGGAGAGAAAACCGAGGTCAGATATAAGTAACTTGCCCACAGTCACCCAGTCATAAAGCTGCAAAACTAGGATTATCTTATAGGCAATGCTCTCTCAAGCAACCCTCATATACATGAGAAGCTGGTAGCGGTGGTTGCCTCTGAGAAAAGAAGGCGGACAGAGACGAGCTGAGAGAAAGGCTGATTTATCACAGGACACTCTAGATATCTTCTGAAGGAGTGTATTTGAATGTTTTAGCTATTATCAAAAATGTATTAAAATTTTCTCTGTGGTTTTAACCCCTGAGTCATACAAAACTGCTTTATCCAGAGGGTAAATAAAATTCACTGTTTTATTACTTTACCTGATTTAGGATGCAAAGCATCACACTGAGCATTGTACATGTGTACAAATTCTTGGTGCCTTTTAATGAGCTGCTGTTTATTTCCTTGAACAGATAATCCATGCTGTTTTAGCTTTTTCTTTAAATCTCGATCTGAGAGCAAGTTATATACAGTTTTAGGCAGCGGCTTCCTTTTGTGAACAGAACTGAAAAGGAGGAAAAAAGGGATCACTGAAGGTTACTGTGAATTATCAAATGCTTTTCATGTAAAATAGTAATTTACCTTCTGCTCAATACCAAGGTGACTGGGAGAATTGTAGAAACATTAGTATAAAAATGGAAAAGAGAAGAAGGATCAAATTTGTGAATCAAGTTGACAGTATTCACATGACAGTGACGCATCTGAGGTGGTGGTGGGACTTTCAGACAGAAGGGTCTAGGTAGCAGCCAATACTTGGAGAGTCAGGTCTCAGACAGAGATCAGGCCTAAAGATGCACACCTGGGACTCATGCAGTAGGCTATGGACTAAATGCTATGAGAATGTAGGATCACACTTATATGAAATCATTCAATTCTTCACCTCTTTAAAACATATTTTTCCTAAAATCTGCCCATGGTTTCCAGGGAAAATCTCCATAAAAAGCTAGCTATCTCAGGTTATTAAGAGTACAAATGCTATCAAGGGTCAGGCTATAGATTTTAGAATATTATCATACACAGCTTTCTTAGAAAAAATTCTGATGCATAGGCAAAACTGCCCTCTTAAGCTCAAAGCAATCAATCATTTTGCAAAAGCACTAGATGAACTAAAAGAAGACCTGTTGAGATAGTTAGGTTTACTAAACTTATATGCTGAAGAAAGAAAGATTTCAGAGAGTTGATGTGTGCATAGTATTCTTGTGGGATCATCTTCAAAAGAAGACAACTGAAAACAATAGCAAGAAACACAGCAGTGTTTTTTTTTTTTTTTTCAACTTCAATTAGTTATATTAACAATAAATAAGCATTATAAAAAGTGTATTAACAAATGTAATGCAGGGAGCCCAGCCTGATGCCCTGTGATAACCCAGAGCGGGGATGGGGGGATGGGAGGGAGGCTCAAAAGGGAGGGGATAAATGTGTAATTATGGCTGATTCGAGTTATATGGCAGAAACCAATACAACATTGTAAAGCAATTTTTCCTTCAATTAAAAAAGAAAAAAAAGAAAAGAATAAGTGTATTAGCAAAATCACCACCTGGGGACTTCCCTGGCAGTCCAGTGGTTAAGACTCTGCTCTCCCAATGCAGGGGGCCCAGGTTTGATTCCTGGTCAGGGAACTAGATTCTGCATGCTGCAACTAAGATCCAGCACAGCTGAATAAAAAAATCAGTAAATATATATATTTTTTAAATTGCCACCTGGCTCTTCATTGTATGTTCATGATGAACATAATGATAAGCACTAAGCTGCAATTATAAATATAACAAAGCCCAATCAAATGACTTTCTTCTACACCCTCCAAAAAAACAATTAATAAACATTACTTCTTTCAATGGAATATGCAGAAGGCAAGCTACCTAAGAATATTAATGACTTGAGAAAATCTCATAGACAGGAACTCCTTGATGAATTTTAATCGATCTAATCTGATTATAACCTAGCTGAGTATGTCACCTGGCTCAATGCTACGGCAATTAGGTGCTTAATAAATATGTATTCAATGTAGACACTACAACTGCAATCATTTTTAAATGAAATATCAAAATTTCAGATAACAATTAAAAGAAACTTGAAAATAATATGCTTATGCAAAAAAAACCACAAGATTTTACAAAGGACTTGCATATACCTAGTGGGCACAAGGCCATGCTGCTCAAACTTTAAAGCACCTCAGAACCATCTGGAGAGTTTATTAAAAATGCAATTTTCAATCACTTTGCCACAGAAACTACCAATTCTGACTCAGCTCAGCTCTTAAGTGGGGATCTAAAACCTCTATTAACAAGGTTCCACGTGGAAATCTAATACAAATGGTCCATGATCATACGAGAGAAAACAGCTGAATACAGACTGAAGACAACCAAACATTTCTCCATTAACCAATACCACCATTTCCTGGCAAGATTAGTTCTTCTATGCTCCGTCAATAAAGATTAAAAGTCAGAAATAACTGTTTAATTGCAGAAAACCCTGAAAACCCTCAATAGATTACATTTTTCTGAAGAGTGTTCTTCTTGTAACGACAGCCTGCCTACTGCACTCACTGATTATAGGGATAGTGTAAGTCACACATCATGTCCAACTCTTTGGGACCCCGTGGACTACAGCCCACCAGGCTCCTCTGGCAGGCAAAAATACTGGAGTTGGGTTCCATGCCCTTCTCCAGGAGATGTTCCCAACCCAGAGATGGAACCCAGGTCTCCTGCACTGCAGGCATATTCTTTACCATATAATAGCTGAATAAAAAATCACACAAGGTAGCAAGTCCTAAGAAACATTTTGAAGGAGTTTATACAAGAATACTGTAAAGGACAATTCATTAAGTCTGTACCTAAAACATGTTATTTTATTAAGGATACATGATTAAGCTTATGACTGTGAAATTCTAATGGAAAACTATTTGTTCACTGGCATTTACATTGAAAAGCACCAGCAGAAATCAACAATTTCTGTCAAGAATTTTAAAATATGATGTATTTAAACACTGCTATATTTAAAATGGATAACCAACAAGGACCTACTATGTAGCACAGGGGACTCTGCTCAGTTGTTATGTAACAACCTAAATGGGAAAAGAATTTGAAAAAGAACAGATACATGGATATGTATAACTGAATCATGTTGCTATACACCAGAAACTATCACAACACTGTTAATCAACTATCCTCCAATATAAACCAAAAAGTTAAAAAAAAATTTTTTTAACATGAAGTCTGATAAATGTTTCCTAAAACATGAAAATGACACTGATCTTTCTTCTACAATTTAGAGAAACAGCAATGCATTTAAGGGTCCTCAAAATCTGAGGACAGCAAAAGGAAAAGTATTCTTTGATCACCTCTGATATGAATCTACAAAGGATGATAAGGGCTGTCATCCACGTTAAGAAATGGCCTGTTGGGATACTGTAGAGAAATTTTTTTAAATATCATATATTCTTTTATGTGACCAGAGTCCAAGATCAGGATGTCACTAAAGAGAAAGGTGGTTCAATGTCTCCCTAAGTGTATCTTCACAAATGCAAACTTTGCAAAATGAGTTATGAGAACAAAAAGGTTTTAGGGTTAAATAAATTTAGGAATTACTGGATTAAACAAAATCCAACAATTATGTTTGATGTAGGAATTCTCAAAGACTTCAACACACTAACTTGTACAGTGAACCTTCCTTTAAGAGAGAGAGACAGAAAACGGCGCTCCTGAATTGTGCTAGAGTAACTGGCAGGATTATAGTAATTCCACAGAGCTCTTCAGAACCACAGCTGGAACTTGAACTTAATTATACATGGATGAGTATATCTTTGGATAAACTGACAAGCTAAGTGTGTGAGAAGAAATATGATGGATGCATCTAGAAAAAGAGCAGTCCAAGCAAAATTATCAGTGCTGATTCCTTACTCTTCAAAGAGAAAATGCCCAGCTTCTATATTCCCAACTCATTCTTTAGGGAAAAAAAATTTCTAAAGAAATTAGAAATTAAAAGATAAATTAAATTAAATGAATTAGAATGAAAGATTCTTCATTAGACCATTAGATTCTCACTGCTACTGCTAAGTCACTTCAGTTGTGTCCGACTCTGTGTGACCCCACAGACGGCACCTTACCAGGCTCTCCCGCCCCTGGGATTCTCCAGGCAAGAACACTGGAGTGGGTTGCCATTTCCTTCTCCAACGCATGAATGTGAAAAGTGAAAGTGAAGTCGCTCAGTCGTGTCTGACTCTTAGCGACCCCATGGACTGCAGCCTACCAGCTTCCTCCATCCATGGGATTTTCCAGGCAAGAGTACTGGAGTGGGGTGCCACTGCCTTCTCCGAGATTCTCACTGCTTATGGGAAGTAATCCTTGTAATGATCCAGTTTCTTTATCCAAAATCTCAACTAGGCAGCCTAAAAATCTATTCTCATCAACAAACTTACCCACTAGGGGTGAGTACTATGCATTTAAGACCTCACAGACATCTGTCACAAGGAGCTAAGGACCACAGTGGCTATCAGACACGGACGCAGGGAGAGATGGGGGATGGGGACAGCACAATCCTCCATCTCCACTTGAATGGACAGGGCCAATTTTATCTGTTCTATGTTATGGTTCACTGTGCATTTTCACTTGAAAAAAAGGTTCTCCTCAGAGGAAAAAGGTTAACTATCATGCTTAAAAACACTACAGTAAGAACTGTCAATTGGTGCCCCTCACTGTAAATCAATAAAACATTGCTGTGCTTTATATGTCAGCTTTTGTAAATTGTAACAGCAAGAGTTTGTCCCTCGGAACCCGCATTCACTGCCGATTTACTCATAAAATCTAAGTGACGCCATTTTACCTTTAATCACACACACACAAAACCCAACAAAACAGTCCTGCCTCATCAGCATGGTTTCTGGCAAATACTCTTCCAAGTTTTTCCAAACAAACCAGACATGAGAACCAATCATTCTGCTCATTCCCACATCCCATTAATTTCTTCCATTTCCTCCCTCTCCTCCCCAGATCTTTGAATTATCACCTGTTCCCTCCTCTTTCCATCCTGATTCAGAAGAAAGGCTCTTTCTGCATGTCAAAGACACTTCATTACTGGACTTTTGCCTTCTTGCTCCTTGTATCATCTGCCCTCTCCCTGGAGATAGTACAAAAATGGATGCTAAAGGCTTATATAATTTCCATTCTAAAAAATAAAATCTTCCCTGATCTTGCTCCTTATTCCTTCCCCAAACTGCCGTCTCATCTCACGTCTTCCCTTCAGCATCCGACTCATCTAATTTGTGGCTTCAGCTTCCTTATTATCTTCATTACCACGGATTATATAACACCTTGCAAGGTAACTTTGATTAAAATTTTATTAACTTACATGCGTAACAATAATGATCAAGTTTAATAACCTATCATGATTTTGATATATAAGGGAGGCAAAGTAGCATGAGCTTCGGTAAAAATACTGGGTTGACAACTTAAATTATCTCACCCGGGTAGTTGGCAGGGGACATACACATAGACATGCACACACACACACACACACATACAAACACACACACACACAAACTATATTTCACACATTCCCTTTTGAATCTGCCCCACAGACAAACTATACAACTTCAAATTTATACATATGCAATCACCAGGGAAAATCATTGCCTTCAAAATGCAAGCCTACTGATTGCATGCTTCCAGGAAAAAGTGGGTATTAAGAGAAGAATATCTGATTTTCATTCACCAATGCTTAACAGAGCCTGGTACATGGTTATGTGCTTAATAATTATTTGTTGAATGAATAAATGATTCTGTATTTTCTAAAAAAAAAAAAAAACAAAAAACCCTTCTGTACTATTTAATGTTATGTGCATACAGTATATCATGTGTATATAGTAATTATTCAGAATTTTTTAAAAAGCTAGATTTTACTAATTAAAACTTCTAAGATTCCTAAGAACCAAAAAAAAGATTTGATGTGTTCTATATTCAGAGTCTAGCCTTGCTTTCTCGGGCCAAGGGCTTTATGGTAGTTCTAAAATTCTAAAAGAAGAAAATAAGCCTAAAAAGAACTGAATTCTAAATCGAATTTCTTATTAAGTCAAATTTTATTAGCATATAGTAAATTATATTTGGCAAGGTGGGATTGTGGAAAGAACAAGGAGAGAGAATAGACTGTCAGACAATATTTTTAAAAGCACAAGCTAAAGTGACTAAAGTGGCTCAACGATTATGCTTCACTTTCTTACCTTCTGAGGCTTTCTTTCTTCTCCTCACGTGATAAACAGCTGTCTAAGTGCTTATTAATGTGATTTTCTGGAATTTTAACCCCACAAACAGGACAATCCACTGTATTTTTCAAAAAGAGAAAAAGATTTTATTATTTGTAGAAAGAGTAAAAATAATACAACCAGGTATCTTTCAACAACTAACATTAAAAAATAAAATCCAACCTTAACATGTACTTAGAAAAGCAGAAGAGAAAAAGAAGGCCACCTCAGGGCAGCAGGAGGGGAACAGACTGCTTAAGTGCAACAGCCCTTACAAGGGCTACATTGTGGAAAATCACATAATTAGAATCCTGGCCTAGAAGAAGAGATTTCAAAGAAGTCTGGAATTAGTTTTAGAAAGTGCTTTAGTTAGAAATTAGAAAGTGCTTTAGTTAAATCTTTTTTGCCAAGGCATGACCAAACTATAAAACTAATCTTGAGTTTATACTAAGTCTTAGGAACCATTCATGTACAGCACTGAAGCAGTCATAACAACCTGAGTAAGATAAAAATATTTGCCAGAGGAGCAGAGTGGGGGAAGGGTATGTAGAGCTAAATAGAAACATGAATTGGTTGGACCAACTACTGCTCAAATTATTAATGACTACAAATTTGTTCATTTAGTCCTCATTTGTAATGAAAGGCATACCTCATTTTATTGTACTTCATGTTATTGCACTTTGCAGATACTGCATTTTTAAAACTTTTTAACAAATAAAAGATTTGTGGCAACCCTGCATTGCCAGATGATGGTCAGCATTTTTTTTTTTTTAACTGAAGCACAGTTGATTTACAGTGTTGTGTCAGTTTCTGGTATACAGCACAGTGATTCAGTTGTGTGTGTGTGTGTATATATATATACACACACATATACTCTTTCTAATGTTACTTTCCATTATGGTTTGTTACAGGATATTGAATATAGTTCCCTGTGCTACATAGTAGGACTTTGTTGTTAATCTTTTTTATATTTAACAGTTTGTAACTGCTGCTGCTGCTGCTAAGTCTCTTCAGTCGTGTCCGACTCTGTGCGACCCCATAGACGGCAGCCCACCAGGCTCCCCCGTCCCTGGGATTCTCCAGGCAAGAACACTGGAGTGGGTTGCCATTTCCTTCTCCAATGCATGAAAGTGAAAAGTGAAAGTGAAGTCGCTCAGTCATGTCCAACTCTTCGTGACCACATGGACTGCAGCCTACCAGGCTCCTCCGTCCATGGGATTTTCCAGGCAAGAGTACTGGAGTGAGTTGCCACTGCCTTCTCCGAGTCTGTATCTACTAATCCCAAACTCCTAATTTATCCCTACCCCACTCCCTTCACCCTTTAGTAACCATGTTTGTTTTCTACATCTGTGAGTCTCAGAAATAAGTTCACTTGTGTATATTTTAGATTTCACACATAAATGATATTATAGGGCATCTGTCTTTCTCTTTCTGATGTACTTCACTTAAGTATGATAATCTCTAGGACCAACTATGTTGCTGCAAATGACGTTATTTCATTCTTTTTTATGGCTATGTAATAGTCCATTGCATACATGTACTATATCTTCCTTATCCATTTATCTGTCAATGGACATTTAAGTTGCTTCCATGTTTTCCATGTTTATGGCTATTATGAATAGTGCTGACATGAACATAGAGGGGTGCATGTACGTTTTTGAGTAAGAGTTGTCTCTAGATATATGTCCAAGAGTAGGATTCCTGGATCATATGACAACTCTTTATTTTTTGTTTACGGAAACTCCATACTGTTTTCCATAACAGTTGCATCAATTTACTTCCCACCAACAGTGTAGGAGGGTTCCCTTTTCACACAGGCTTTCCAGCATTTGTTATTTGTAGACTTTTTAATGATGGCCATTCTGATCGGTGTGAGGCAGTACCTCATCCTAGTTTTGATTTGTATTTCTCTAATAATCAGCCTAGTATTCTAAGTCCTAAAAGATGATGGTGTTAAAGTGCTGCACTCAATATGCCAGCAAATTTGAAAAACTCAGCAGCAGCCAAAGGACTGGAAAAGGTCAGTTTTCATTCCAATCCCAAAGAAAGGCAATGCCAAAGAATGCTCAAACTACCCCACAATTGCACTCATCTCACACATTAGCAAAGTAATGCTCAAAATTCTACAAGCAAGGCTTCAACAGTACATGAACCATCAACTTCCAGATGTTCAAGCTGGATTTAGAAAAGGCAGAGGAACCAGAGGTCAAATTGCCAACATCTGTTGGATCATCAAAAGAGCAAGATAAGACCAGAAAAACGTCTACTTCCACTTTATTGACTATGTCAAAGCCTTTGACTGTGTGGATCACAATAAACTGTGGAAAATTCTTAGAGAGATGGGAATACCAGACCACCTGACTTGCCTCCTGAGAAATCTGTATGCAAGTCAAGAAGCAACAGTTAGAACTGAACATGGAACAACATACTGGTTCCAAATCGGGAAAGGAGTACATCAAGGCTGTATATTGTCACACTGCTTATTTAACTTGTATCCAGAGTACATCATGAGAAATGCTGGACTGGATGAAGCACAAGCTGGAATCAAGATTGCCAGGAGAAGTATCAATAACCTCAGATATGCAGATATGAGGCAGAAAGCAAAAAAGAGCTAAAGAGCCTCTTGATGAAACTGAAAGAGGAGAGTGAAAAAGTTGCCTTAAAGCTCAACATTAAGAAAACAAAGATCATGGCCATCTGGTCCCATCACTTCATGGCAAACTGATGGAGAAACAGTGGAAACAGTGGCTGAGTTTATTTTTGGGGCTCCAAAATCACTGCAGACGGTAACTGCAGCCATGAAATTAAAAGATGCTTGCTCCTTGGAAGAAAAGTTATGATCAACCTAGACAGCATATTAAAAAGCAGAGACATTACTTTGTCAACAAAGGTCTGTAGAGTCAAAGCTATGGTTTTTCCAGTGGTCATGTATGGATGTGAGAGTTGGACTATAAAGAAAGCTGAGTGCCAAAGAATTGATGCTTTTGAACTGTGGTGTTGGAGAAGACTCTTGAGAGTCCCTTGGACTGCAAGGAGATCCAACCAGTCCATCCTAAAGGAAATCAGCCTTGAATATTCATCGGAAGGACGGATGCTGAAGCTGAAACTCCAACACTCTGGCCACCTAATGAGAAGAACTAACTCATTTGAAAAGACCCTGATGCTGGGAAAAATTGAAGGCAGGAGAAGGGGATGACAGAGGATGAGATGGTTGAATGGCATCACCAACTCAATGGACATGAATTTGAGCAAGCTCCAGGAGTTGGTGATGGACAGGGAAGTCTGGCGTGCTGCAGTCCATGGGATCCCAAAGAGTCAGACACAACTGAGTGACTCAACTGAACTGAGCAATAAGCCATTTTGAACATCTTTTCATGTGCCTACTGGCCATCTGTATGTCTTCTTCAGGGAAATTTCTATTTAGCTCTTCTGCCCATTTATTGATCCAGTTGTTTGTTTTTTGTTACTGAGTTTTATGAGCAGTTTGTATATGTTGGAAATTAAGCTCTTATTGGTTGCATTACCTGGAAATATTTTCCCCTAGTCCACAGGTTGTCTATTTGCTTTGTTTATGATTTCCTTTGCTGTGCAAAAGCTTATAAATTTGATTAGGTCCCATCTGTTTATCTTTGCTTTTATTTCTACTGCCTTGAGAGACTGACTTAGGAAAACTAGTACATTTTACCTACGTTCTCTTCTAGGAGTTTTATGGTGTCGTGTTTCATATTTAAGTCTTCAAAACATTTTGAAATTACTCTTGTGTACAGTGTGAGGGTGTGTTCTAATTTCACTGATTTACATGTGGCTGTCCAGCTATCCCAACACCACTTGCTGAAGAAACTGTCTTTTCTCCTACTCTTGCCTTCTTTGGTGAAGAGTGAGACTGTCAGCATTTTTATGCAATAAAGTATTTTTAAATTAAGGTGTATACATTTTTTTTAGACATAACACTACTGCATACATAACAGACTACAGTATAGCATAAATATAATATTTATACACACTGGGAAACAAGAAAGTTCAACTGACTCACTTTATTGTGGTATTGGTCCCATTGCAGAACCAAACCCACAATTTCTTCAAGGTATGCCTATATAAGTGTAGCATTAAAAAGCAGAAACACAATCATTCTGAAACTGATAGGGCTCCAGGGACCTTTGGAGGTGCCTCACGGCCTAGAGGCCACCATGGATAACAGGCAGGGATGTGGGGGAGGTGAGGCCCTCCATCTCTACTTTAATGGAGCAAAGCAAACTTTATCTACTTTACATGCTATGGGTTCACTCTAAGAATTCAAGTTCTGCTCAGGGAAAAATGTTAACCACTTAAAAACACTACAATAAAAACTGTCAATTGATCAAAAACTGACCAAAGATAAAATATGCTAGGAAATACCTGTGAAAAATTCACATATCTATATGAAATGTAAACACTCAAGTACTAACAAATTAATTTCAACCTAAGTTTAGTAACCACTAACAGCTCTGCACTATGTGTGGTATGGGTATACCAAAGATGTCTAAGACAGAGTTTCTGCCTAAAAGGTATTCTGAACTTCACTGCCAATAAGATATGGAAACAAGAGGTTAAACAAGTTGACCTAGTCATCAAAAAGTTAAGCAAACTGTCCAGAAAACAAGTGCTGCCACACTTTAGTGATGTGAAAGACTGATACTATATAACATAACTGAAGAATGGTTAGACCTACATAGAGTATGGAAAGGTAGAATGGGGTTGGCAGACATTTTCAGTCAAGGCTCAGGTAGCAAAGATTCAGGCTTTTGGGGGCCAGGTGGTCTCTGACCCAATCAACAAACTAAGTCATTAGCATGAAAACAGCTGAAGACAACAGGTAAACAAATGGGAATGGTTGTGTTCCAGTGAGGCCTTGTTTATAAAAACAGGTGACAGGCTATAGGTTTAATCCCTGAGCGTTTTCAAGGAATAAAGGGGAGATCAGCTTGGCTAGAGCAGAAGGATTTTTGAGAGGGAGAGATGAGAAACAAGGATGGACAGGCAGGGTAGCAGTCAAACTGTCCAAGGCTATAAATGCCAGTCAAAACAGCTTGGAAATATTCAAGTGATGATATAATAAGATAAAAAGAGCTCTTCAATATTAAACTGGAGCTGATATGAAGGATGAGGGGGGGAAGAAAAGCTGAAAAACACAAAGCCATATGTGAAGCATAAACTAACTAAAAATGCTTAGTTTTCCTGCCATCAGCCTGAATTCCTATTCTATGAGAAAGAGAACGTATCTGGAAGCACTGCCTCCATCCATGTGCGAGGCTGTTACGAGGTCTGCCCTTTCCCATCATTTCCCCGCAAAAATCCTGCTTATTTATTATAACATGTGGGATAGGAAGGTTTCCACTAAGAAAACAAAACATGTGAAAATAATTTCCTACCTTTAGTAACTTGTTTCAAGGCTGATGTAGAGGGTGTCTCAGGAACACTGTCCTCTGAGGAACCTGGAGCTGACTTTACTGCGGAAGGAGTCCCTCTGGTCTTCGTAGGAGAGCTCAACTTTTTCTGAGGGCTTAATTTGCTTTCGTTCTCCTTTTTCAACAACTCTGACGCAGAACCACCACTTTCTCTGATCAAGAAATTCTCCATTAACTTGCTTCCTTGTTTTAATGAATGTCTGAAGGCTACAGCGGTGTCTGTTTTGGTAGCCAGATTCTTTGAAGAGGAGGAAGCAGCAGAGATGGGTGGTGACTCTAAGGCAAGCTGCAACAGATGATTCCTTGAAGCAGAGAAAACACAACAGATAATAAAGATGTCAGCTTACATATACACAACTTAACAGACATAAGCTGTTTTCTCAATTAACATTTGTTTCTGTGAAATACAGAACTTACTGCATAATGGCAACCAGTGTTTCTTCTAGAATAAAATACAAAGCATTAAACCTGACTTTAAAAGCAGTTAATCTGTCTATAAAAGATAACAAAGGGACCTGCGATTCTGGCCATGGAGAATAGCTTGTATGAGACTTACTCTCCAATCACAAGTAACTTTAAAATTTCAACAAAACATACAAAACCCTTTATAAGCATGATCTATAATCAACACAAGGCTACTATCCCTGAGACAGAAGAGAAACTTGAGGTGATCCAACATTTCCACAAGAATTTCCCATGGAAGCATGCTCTGGGAGTTGGGTATTAAAGTCAAAACAGGGACCACTGATCTCTCTGGGTAGAGGGAATAGAGATTAGAGCTTTGGACAAAGGTTGCTAGGACTGGAGGCACAGGGTGCTGAGCAGGGAGTAGCCACAAAATACCCTAAAAATCTGCTGAGAAATGCTCCTTAATTACTGATCATCTCCAGGGCTGCAGAAGCATAAGACGAAGTCACAGAAGACCTGACAGGAAGCAGATGTCATTAAGCTGAGATTCTCAAGGTCAGTACAGGGAAACTGTTGGAATCTGAGCCCAGCCAAAGTTGAGAGACTCTGGTAAAGATTCTAGACATTCAGCTGAAACCCCACAAAGGCTATACCTTAAGAAGAAGGATCCTCCTCTAGAAATAGAAACAAAAGGGAAACAGAGCAAATCTAACAGAAATTAAACCAGGCCTTGACAGAATAAGTGAAGAGCTAGAAATTTAACTGCCTGTCAGAACAAAATTCAACATCTTTCAAAGGAAGACAATTCACAGCCTCCATAACATTTCATTCGTAATATTCAACACATATTTAAAAATTACTAGGCGTGCAAAGAAGACATTAGCCACTAACCAAGAGACAAAACAGTCATTAGAAGCAGATCCAGAAGTGATCTGAGTAGCATTAGAAGACTTTCAAAAGAACTCTGACCAATATGTTAAAGAAAAAAGAAAAAATAGACAAATGAATAAAATAATGTATACTCTAAGAGGGAATTAAAATCCATCCCAAAAGGATAAACAAAGAAAATTAAATCTAGGCAAACATAACCAAACTACTGAAAAAAATACAGAGAAAATCTTTTAAACAACCACAGAAAAATAAGATATACTACCTCTAAGGCACAGTTCCTCAACCTTGGCATTACCAATACTGAGTCAAATAATTTTTTGCTGTAGAGACTGTTCTGTGCCTTATAGAAATATCAATAGCATAACACCCCTAACTTCAGACTAGGACAACCAAAACATGTCCAGACATTACCAAATGTTTCCTGGAGAAAGAGGTAAAAAGAAAGCAAAATCATTCCCAGTTAAGAACAATGGCTCTAAGGAAATAACAGTAAGAAATATCACTAACTTGTCAACAAAGACTAGAGAAGAAAAAAGATAACAGAATGACATCTTAAAAGTAGGTAAAAAATCAAACTGAATCCTATTCCTATTGAAAATATTCTTTCAGAATGAAAGCAAAATACATTCTCAAGCAAACAAAAGCTATAAGAACTCCTCATCAGCGGACAAGAAATACTGCAAGAACTGTTCTTGAGCACAGAGAAAATGATTATAGATAGAAGCATATAAAGTGTCAACAAGAATCAACAGCTCCAGAAAAAGACAATATGTGGCTAAACACAATAGTATTGACTTTTAAAATACACTAGCAATGTCTTAGGGAATTTATAACATACATGGAAGTAAAATAACTCAAAACAGTAAAAAAGAGGAATTAAATAATGCAAAAATATTACTGTAACCAATTAAATACAATGATACATACATACTCCAACTGAAAGACAAAACTTGTCAGACTAGATTAAAAAATAAAATAAAATACAACTATATACTATTTAAAAGAAACCATTTTAAAAAGATGCAGAAAGATTAGGGGAAAAAGGATGAGAAAAGATGTACCACGTAAATAAATACAAACCAAAAGAAAGTCAATGTGACAACACAAACAACAGACAAAATAGATATTAAGGCAAAAGCATTGAGAAAGAGGTGCATCTCACTTTGACAAAATGATCAATTTAATCAGAAGCCATAAACTCATAAACTTTATTCATTTCATAGCATAGCTTCAAATGTATAAAGCAAAAATTGACAGAACTAAAAAGCGATATAGCCAGTTCGCAATAATCGTTGGTTTAAATAAAAGTGCATATGCATTTAAACACACCACTCTAACAAAACAGACAAGAATCAGTAAAAATACAGAAGATCTGAACCAATCCAATTAACCAAATTGATACAATTAACAAATTAAAAACATCACATCTCACCAATGGAGAATATACAATATTCTCAAGTATACAGGGCACATTCAATAGCATAGACCATGTTCTGGGCCATAAAGTAAATCTCAAGAAATTTACAAGGAATGAAATAATTTAGTGTATCTTCTGTGACCACTGTGAATTCACATGAAACTCAATAATGAAGAAATAACTAGAAAATCTCCAAATGTTAAGAAATGAAGCACCACACTTCTAAATAATTCCTTAAGTCAAACAACAATGAAGATCAGAAAATATTCTGAACTGAACAACAGCTTTGCGGTTCACCAAAACAGTCATTAGTGAACAATTTATAAGTTAATAGAAAAACTGAACATCAATGTCCTAAATTTCCAATATAAAAGGTTAGGAAATTAACAGCAAATTACACCCAAAGAAGATAGTAATAACAGATACTAGTGAAAAAGTAAACATACAAAAGAAAATTGGTAAAGCCAAAAGCTGGTTCTGTGAAAAAATGAACAAAATTAGGAAAGCCCTAGCAAGAACAAGCAAGAAAAATGAGTGAAAATACAAAACACAAAAGCAAAGAATTAAAAGGAGATATCTAAAACCCCCATGGAAATTCAAAGATAATAAGAGGATATTATAGATACTTCATACCAATAAAGTTATAACTTTAGATGAAATGGACAAATTCCTTGAAAAAGACTACTCATCAAAGCCAACAAAGAAACAAACAGAAACTTGAAGAGTAGTATTATATATTAAAGAGATTCAGATATAATTAAAAACATTCCTACAAAGAAAATACATCTTTGTGAGGAAACAGAAATAAAGTAAAAATAAAGAACTGCAATTGTTACAAGTCTTTCTCTTCTAGGATCTGGGTTTGGTTCAAAGAAGGTTCTCAGAAAAGCTTTCATCTCATTATAACTAAGTAAAAGGCACACTATTCAACTGCTGGATTAAACGGTCACTTACAAATCACTTCCAAGCTACTACAAGGGTACACCTTTCAGCAAAGTGTCTATCCTAGAGAGAACTCCTTTTTGTTTTTATTCACAATCCAGATTCATCTTACTCTTCCAATTTGCTCTCTTATTTCAACACGTGCCAAAAAAAGAACGTGGCAGAGAGTGGCATCATGGCAATAATATTGTTATGCCTCATGCTAAAGTCAAAATTCATTAACTTTTCCATGTTCCTGCTAATTTCAGCAGTGGAAATATCAGAGAGAACAAAACAGTTTCTATATCCTTATGAATCTTGCACTATAGTAAAGGAACAGAGAATAGACACTCTGAATATAGGTAAAAAGGTAACTATGGGGGGAAAAAAAAGGAAGCCGACAATGAGGAGGGGATGATACTCTTTACAGGATGGTCACAGAAGATCTCACTGAGAAGATGCCTATGAAAAACAGAGTCCAAAGAAAGTGGAGAATTCAAGGATGTGAACATCTAGGGAAACACTGTTTCACTTTTTAAGTACCAAGTCTCTAAGATCAGAGTGTGATCACCGTGTTTGAGAAGCAGGGAGAGGTCACTGTGACTGGAGCAGAATGACCCAAGCAGAGACAAGCAGGTGAATAAGTCAGGGAGCCTGCCTGTAGGGCCGGGAGGACTCCTACAGAGACAGTTTTTACTTCAATGAGACAGGAAACCACCTCTGAACAACATGCAGTATGACCTACTTTTTATTTTCAAGGATCACTTAGGTTTCTGTCCCTAAAAGAACTGAAAGAGGACAAAAGAAGAGTTAAGAAGGCCACTAAGAAGTTATCACCGTACTGAGGCTGACGATGGCTGGGAGAGGATAATGTTGGCACAGTGAGGAAAAGTTGTCAGATTCTGCAGCAACAGCAAAGATAGAGCCAATGGGATTTACTGATGAAACAACAGAGTGAGTGTGAAAGAGAGGGGTCAAGAATGACTTTTTGGCCTAAGCAAATTAAAGGAGGGAGCTGCCATTTACTAAGAAAAGGAAGACTGTGGAGCAGCAGATTGGGAGTGGGGTTTGTGGGGACAGCAGAGGGAACTAGAGTTTAGTTTTGGTTTTAAGAGGTCCAAGCAGAGGTAAGTGAGATAAGCAGTTGGATACACGAGGCTGATATCTTGGAAAGAGATCTAGCTGAGAAGCCATTCATGGCTTCCAGCCATAAATCTGGAAGCCATGAATGTATAATTGGTATTTATAAAACCATGAGACTGTTTATGGCAATTTACATAACTTAAAAATGAGCTGTGTGAAAATATTAATTCCAAAACTGATACTTAAAGTTGAATTGCTAATCTTTCCTTCAATTTCCATTATTCCTATATATTAAATTGAGTTGGCATTACAACACCTCACAGCATTCATCACTAATATTCAAAGTGGATGAATTGTGGACTTTCAAAATAATTGTGGCTCAATAAAATATAGGAAAATCTTGCCTGTTAGTTAACTATACAATAACTTCACCTTTCCAAAATATGGCTAAGAATCAAAAGTGAAAACAGGTCTCTGGGTAAACATGGGCAGTCATAAAACCCATGCAATCAAATCCATGGACTTTGGTAACTAGTCCAAGTCCCTGTAAATACTTGTTATAATCCAGGACATGCAACCTGGGACCATTTGGTTAAACAGGCAGAGGCCCACCAAGCACGAGTTCTCATCAGCTCCACAGGGTGTGCACATACATCTAATCAGAGTAATACAATATAAATACATAAAACATATAGAATAGTAATGATAGGAACAGTTTCTTAGGTGCCTGTGTTTCAGATACAGTACTATGCTGGGTATCTTTTAATATATCTCTTCATTTCTAATCCTTACAGCAATTCCTCAAAGTGTCCAGAATATTATTATTCCCATCTTTCAGATGTGGAAAAGAAGCTAAAAAGGATTAATATCTTGATCACACTCATATCAAAACTAGTAGGGTCTGAAGTCTGTGCTGATGTATGGCAGCAACCATCACAATATTGTAATTATCCTCCAGTTAAAAATAAAATAAAATTAAAAAAAAAATCAAGTAGGGTCAAGATAGAAACCTAGTTCTGCCTGAATCCAAACTCAGTCTGCTTTAAACTATACTATAAGGAAAGGTGAAATTATATTGTACATCCTCTTTGTTTAAATTTTTAAACTTGAAATAAGCACCTGGAGAAAAATTCATACCTCAACAGTGGACAAACCAAAGCAATAAATGATGCTCTACATGCTGAAGCTGTAAAAATTATAATACACATGCAGACTGGCTGCTATGCAAAAATACAAAAACAACATTTTCTTACTTAGGTCAAGAATAAAGTTCCACTTAGACAACAACATTCTAAATAAATGTCCAAATAAATACATTCTAAATCTGTATTTAAAAATCTAATAAATATATTCTAAATGTTGTATATAAATAAAACAGTTTCTTAAGAGTGTTATTTTAAATAAAACAGAATCACTGGGGGGAACAAACTTGTTCCTTGAAAATAAAAGGTAAAAGAAGAAAATATAAGATCTGCATGTCAGCCCTGTTCCCAAAAACCTTTGGAATTATTTCCAATACTCTTTTGGTATTTGGTTTAGAAGATTAAATTTTTAAAAATCAAAATATCATAAACTGGCAATGATAGATGGGAAAGAGAGGAAGAAATAAAATTAACAAACTATAAATATCTTACATTTTATTCATAAAATTAAACTTCCTCCCTCACTGATCTTAATCAAGATTTCAAACAAGTAATGAAACTGAATATTTCAGCTTGAATTTTATCCCTACTAATTTTGCAAATTAAGCACTTTAGATATGACAAATGTCCAAGAAATGTTCACCATGAGGCAATTCCAAGAAGGCAAACGGAGAAGCAAATGATAAAATCCATCCCAAATCTACAGAGAATGCTTCCTACCTCACCAAACCCACTATAAAGAATACTTAAATACCCTGTTTCTTCAGGGAGGAGAGAAGAGACTGCAATCATTCCAAGGCTTCCCTTTAAGTTACCAAAGGATCTAAGAACCCGATAACTTCTCTTCAACAAACAGAGGCTGTTCTTTTTAACACTCCCTGTTTCCTAGCAGGGAGGTTGTTAAGCTTTCAATACCAGCTGAAGACAAAAAGAACCCATGAGATACAATTTTACCATATGAGGAAAAAGCAAACAGTCCATCAATTCCTTTTCTTTTTTAATCCCCAATCAGTTCGTTTCTAAATATACAGCTCCATCTTTTCTCATTGACTTCAAAATCTAACTGATGAAGAACTTTGAAATAAGAAAAGCAGGACTTCCTGGATGGCTCAGTGGTAAAGAATCTGACTGCCAATGCAGGAGACATGAGTTCAATCCTTGGTCCAGGAAGATCCCACATGCTGTGGAGCAACTAAGCCCACACACCACAACTATTAAGCCTGTGCTCTGGAGTCCCAGAACTGCAACTATTAAGCTCACGTGCCACAACTACTAAAGACTGTGCACCCAAGAAGCCAGTGCTCCACAACAAGAGAAGTCCACACACTGCAACTACAGAGTAGTCCCCGCTCACCACAACTAGAGAAGGCCTGTGCAGCAACAAAGACCCAGCACAGCTAAAAATAAATAGATAAAAAGGAGAAAAGCTATCACTTTAATTATGAGCATCAGAGAATCTCAGAGTATCTTAATCTAGGGAAGTATACCATCTTCTCATGACTTTGCTTAAGGAAATAACCAGCCAGTCAATTTCTAGAATGCCACATTAGGCAAGTTCAAAGAAGTACATCTGATCATCTTTAGGATGCAAACCAAGGAATAAACTAGCAATTCTATTGAAAGAAATTTCTTTACAGTTCTGGGAGCAATGTAATGTACCTCTAAGAATATTCCAACAAGCTTGGAAGTCATTGAACTTAAGTATGTAGCCACCTAGCCATTAACTAAACACAGTACATTTCTACTAAAATTTCTTGCTTGGCTTGAATGATTAAAACTAAGTCAACATATCATCTGATAAACCATGCCTTTTAAAATTCCTCTGGGTGACCACTCACTAAACACCATCATGCATTTGACAGTTAAGAAGTAAAGCTACACATCATAGAGCACCAGCAATTACATATTTCACGTTACACATCATTTTATACATGCTGAGCAAATCACAGTAAGAATTAGTGGATTAATATACAATAAGCACAGAAACTGTAATACATATATGTGTGTACACATACCCATGCATATGCCACCCAGCTCTGTCCACTGAGAGGGTTTAGAAGCAATGACACCCCGGTAATAATGAGCATACCCAGCTCCAGATCCTGATTTCTAAATACCATTCCCCAATGAAAGGAACCAGGGCTCCTTGGGAACATAGCTGATTCTAATGCTGGGCACAAAAAACAAAAGATGAAGCTGAAGCATTTCTGAACTACTCAAAAGTAAGTGCCCAAATTTACATTCTAACTTGTTTTTCATACAGGAGACTTTCTGTTAAGTAAAGGAAGAGACTCTTATTATGATCAGATTGTTCACATGTGATTAACGACTATGGTCGCATCCTTTCTTTTACCCCTAAATATGCAAAACTGCATTCCCTAATCCTCAAAAGTTCAAAGAGCAAAGGGAGGAACACGTATCAAAGGCAAAAGCAGTTAGGGATTAGTCACAAAATTAAATCATACCGTGCAAAATTCAAGCCTTTTACCAGTTCATCTAAAATACGGTTATTTTTCAGATCAGGCTCTGTGACTGTCTAGAAAAGAAAAACAACAGATGGAAAAAGGTCAGCAACAATAATTAACTTGTCATAATCTCATTTTTGAAAATGTGTGCCCCATCCTCCTGAGACTCCCCATCCCGCTAAGTCTTCCAGGAAAGCCTCAAAATAAAGTTCATTTATCTCATACTAATATGGAATTTTAAAACAGTGAATCACTATCTGCTGACTGGAAGTCTGATTCAAAACTCTCCGAAGCATCTGATAAAAACATATGCACTCTGTACTGCCTAAAATAAAACCTAATATGAGCAAGAATCCTTCTTCAAAATGGCAGCACTGTTTCCCTCAAAATTTCTCCTTCAAAGAACAGAGATGCTCTTTTAAGCAGTAATGCAGGAGGAGCCTGAGGTGCTCAGAGACTTTAAAAACAAGAATGGTGTTCAGGAATGCAAGAGGAAAACAATAAACCCGTAGTTATTTAGCATGAATAATGAATAGCATGAATATTTTGCATTCAGTTAATCTCGGTGATGATACCACCTTGAGGACAGCAACATCCCTAGTTGTGGTAAAGAGATTAGCCTTGAAAGGAGAGTGAATTCAATGACATCCTGACACCAACAACCTACCAAACTAGAACCGAAACCCTTTAACTAGCCCCAGTGTCCTTTCCACCAGATTCTACTACTTCTTTTTCTTTCTTTACTCCTACCTCCATTTCCTTTACCTTTTTACCTACCTTTTCACCTACAACTTTTCACCTACACCTATTTCAACTACATGAAATGTTTTGGAAACTTTAACAAATTTTCTGGTGTTTTCCCTGAAGGTCTGATTTGGGCAAGAGGTAAGGGGCCAGTTAAACTAAATCTTTGCCTGCTGCACAAATACTACAATATCAATCCTTTGCAAATAAATGATCCTTCCATCAGATTTTCTACCCAAGTTGAGAAATTTTTAAAAAATGAGGAGCCATAAAAAACATAGTTCATAAATTTAAAGTGTGCTATATCCCGATCTTAAAATTAGCTTTTTCTTCCTAAAAAACATTTAGGGTCTCAGAAATCTTAATAAACAGTTGAACAAAGCCCAGTTCTCCATACATGTATTTTAGAAGTCTTTTCTGAAAATGTTTTTGATATAGCTTAATTCAATAATCATGCATCTTCCCATGGCTTATGTGTATACATAAAGCAGCAATATCTGCACCAATCAGTTAGTTTTAAAGGAAAAAAAGAAAAGGAAAAAACTCACCACACAACAAGTTGGACATTGTGTTTTATAGGACAGAAATTTTCTTATACAAAGAGAACAGTCTGCAAAAACACAAATGCAACATAATCAATTAGTTAAGCTGTATAATAATATTGGAACCTAACTTCTAACGTATTTACATGGTGGCTCAGACGGTAAAGCATCTACTTGCAATGTGGGAGACCCGGGTTTGATCCCTGGGTGAGGAAGATCACCTGGAGAAGGGAATGGCAACCCACTCCAGTACCCTTCCCTAGAAAATTCCACGGATGGAGGAGTCTGGTGGGCTACAGTCCACGGGACTGCAAAGAGTCAGACACCACTGAGCGACTTCACTTTCACTTTCAACTTCTAACAAGTTGATTTAAGCCCTAGAATATTTCCACCATCTAAGGTCTATCATTATAATCTTAAAATTCTAGTACATGGACTCGAACTACACACAGTTGCAAATACAACTTAGTAGCATTCTTGGGAAAGCAATACATATCAAATAATAGTAATCCTGAGTCCCTAGCACATCACAACTCTATAAGCAACATGTATGTCTTTCTGTATCTTCCATCTGTAAAATGAAGGAAACATAAGGTAAGAACTAGGATAGTTTTGTATAAACAGGTCAGATATCTCCACTGCCTAGCATTCTAAAATATAAATTTTGAAACAAGATCTATACGTATGTTAAGAAATAATATATACCAGATTATCAAATTAGGGATTTCTACATTCTAACTCTGTAAATAAGGTCCTTCATCCTGCATTTAACAAATACTTTTGTAGCAAGCGCTGTTATAAGGAAAGGTTTTTGACCTCAAGGAAAGCAGTGAGGCAATTACATACACTTCAGTGTATTAAGGACAATGTACTAAGTTTTAACAATTTAAGTAGAAATTGGCATGAACTCAATTCTTCACACCCAAGGCAGTGTAAAATTATCTCCCAAAACCTGGCAAATTGAATGGTACTGTACTAGTAGCTAATGTGCTAATAGCACAAATTCACTTCAGTGAAGGGGATCCATAGTGGCTCAGGCAGTAAAGAATCTGCCTGCAATGCGGGACACCCAGGTTTAATCCCTGGGTCAGGAAGATCCCCTGGAGAAGGGAATGGCAACCCACTCCAGTATTCTTGCCTCGAAAATCCCATGGACAGAGGAGCCTGGCGGGCTACAGTCCATGGAGTTGCAAAAAGTCAGACACGACTGAGTGACTAACACACACACACACACACACACACACACACCCCTTAGTGAAGTGGTCTAGTAGGCTCTATCCCCAGTCATACTGAATCAATGAATTGTGACCAATAAATCACATCCATAATATGTGATTCTGATTGAATAACAATTATTTTTTAAAAATTAATATGTTTTTGTTACTAGGTTGAACCATAAGAAACTTTATGGTAAGTCAAAAGAAAAGAGACAAATATTAGCAATTTCATTAACATAACATTGTGCACTTACTGCGTGCTCTGTTATAAGCATGGTAAATGTATTAACACTTTCAATCATTACAGCAGCTCTGAATCCCATTTTATGAGAAGGAAAACACAGCATAGAGCTTAGCCAACTTGCCCAAGATCATGGAGTTAATAGGTGGCAAAGGCAAGTACCAGAGTCCACGCTTTTAACATACTTCTAGCTAATTATTTAAAATATTATAATCTGCTTATAACACATACTTATTTTATATACCTATATAGTACCAATAAGTATCTAATCAGTACCCCCACACGTACTAGGGTATGTAAAATGAGGCCACATTTTCCTCTTCTGCATAATCTGATATGTGTTTTCTTCTGAAATATGGAGACCAGACACTAGTCCAAAGTAGATGAAGCCCTTGGCTTACTTTCAACTTCCCAGTCTACTACCAAATATGTGCTGGTGAACTGCAGACCAGCGTAACTTATTCTCCAGTGAGCAACCATATTTCAAAGTAGAGCAGCTGAAGGCCTTCGAACCATGTATTCCTAGGTGGCTTTATTTAAATCACCTGTGAAGTTTGTTTTTCCACCCACAAAGCTCAACTGTGAGTCATGTGTATAGGGTGGGGGAGGGAAGAGTAAAACAATGAAATAAAGGGTAGCTTTACAGAAACAAGCAAGCCCAGGGAAGGAGCTATTTCTCATCTCCAACAGGATACAGCCATCTGCTGGCTTTTATGTATCAGAAGAGTGTAGCATCCTGACAATAAAAATCAAGTTTCTAAAACTTAAACCAAACCCTTTGGCATGTGATCTTAAGGATTTTATGAGAAAATAAACCATCTCAAAAATAATTTTGAAGTGTCCAATTAAAAAAGAGAAAATCCATGGAGTTGCCAGTCCAGGTTCGATGCATGATGCTGGATGCTTGGGGCTGGTGCACTGGGACAACCCAGGGGGATGGTACGGGGAGGGAGGAGGGTTCAGGATGTGGAACACGTGTATACCTGTGGCAGATTCATGTTGATATATGGCAAAACCAATACAATATTGTGAAGTTAAAAAATAAAAAAATAAATAAAGTAACAGGAACAGATCTAAAAAAATAAATAAATAAAGTCAAAAAAAAAAAGAGAGAGAAAATCCAGTTCCAAGTTTGAAAGGAACAGGAGATCCTTTCAAAGCTGAGGAAAGCTGGCTGGCCTCTGCCTCCAATTCCAGTGTTAAGTTGACCAGTGAGCTGATAAGAGAATAACATTCTTTCAACTAACGACCAGCACTCCAGCATTTCTGTAAGTGTGCTGCTGCTGCTAAGTCACTTCAGTCGTGTCCAACTCTGTGCGACCCCAGAGACGGCAGCCCACCAGGCTCCCCCGGCCCTGGGATTCTCCAGGCAAGAACACTGGAGTGGGTTGCCATTTCCTTCTCCAATGTATGAAAGTGAAAAGTGAAAGTGAAGTCGCTCAGTCGTGTCCGACCCTCAGCGACCCCATGGACTGCAGCCTACTAGGCTCCTCCATCCATGGGATTTTCCAGGCAAGAGTACTGGAGTGGGGTGCCATTGCCTTCTCCATCTGTAAGTGTGGTTCTGCATAATTGCATGTCCTTTCCGTATATGTAACTATCTCTCTTCTCCCCCATCTTATTTCACAATGCTGCCTCATAAGAATGAAAAAGAAGAATAACACTGATTATTTGTCTGAAAGAATATTACATTACCTCTTAATTGAGCAAATGTCAATAAATGGAACACTTCACATTTCATTTTTTTTTAGTAAAATTAAATTGTTTTTTATTCCAATATAAGCCTCAATTAATTTAGTGAGTCAAAATTCACAACAGGAAAAGAAAAATGACTGCTGGTTCATCTCTAAAATAGTGGTAATTTAATAGTACCTAAACCCAATGATTTCATCTAGCAGTAAATATTTGAGCATCTCCCACTATCAAGTCAGAAAAACTGAGCAAGTGCAAAGCAAACTGGCACTTGAGCAGATCAATCTATTAGTGAGAACATTTCTCATTTAACGGTGTTTTATGGATTGGAGTAAACCCAGGCCCTCTCCCCACAAAAGTATTCTTTAACAACATGAATTTGGATCAATTTAATTGCCCCACATTCTGCCACTGCACCTCACTCAAACCTTAATAGCAGCAGATATGCAAATGTAGTGTTTGTTACCCATACTGAAAAGGCTACACATAGGAAAACAGCATAAAGGAATTTAAAAAGACAAATCCTGACATGTTTAAGCACCAGCAAAGTGGCTAGGATTCTGAGTCACTAATTCCAGTCAATCCAGGATGACAGTAGAACATGACAGCTAAGTTTGGCTCCTACTAAGCTCTGGGGGCTTTTGTGTCATTAACACAATTATAGACCCAGAGCAACTTTTAGTCTTGAGGGAACCTGTGACAATGGGTGATTAGTAGAAAAGCTTACTGAATCATGACAGGTAGAATATGAAAAATAACCACTCATAAAATAAATTATCATTATTGGAAGTACTCTCCACTGACTTCTTAGATAAAGAATGACATCAGTGGTAACTGTATGTGACAAAGAAACAAGACAAAAAGAGAATGGAAGTAAAGACCAGTTTTTCAGCTAAGTAGGGCTCACGAAATTCATTTAAAAAGTCATCTTTCTTCCCTAAAATGACATAATTAAAATCTACAGAGTAGACTTCCATGTCTGTCCAAGAGAAAGGAACCAATATTCAAAGTCACTCTCCTTCTACCAAACAACTAAAATACTGGGGGGAAATATGAAAAAAACTCTCTACTTTCAGACTTTGGACAACTATAGAAATGAGAGAAGTTCTACCACAGCCCAAGATACCTGCCCATAGGCAATTTCTTGACCATAGCACAGAAAGGAAAGCCAAAGGCCCATCAGTCTTGCTAGCTAAGAAAACAAAGATCAGAGTTCAGGGCAATCCACGCAGCTATAATTCACACAGCAGAATACCAAAAAGAAAGAAGCTATGTATATGTAAAGACCTCCAGAAACATGCCTACATATCTACTCAATTCTATGACTGAACTTAAATCTGCACATATACAGGGATCCATGAGGCCAGATAAAGATCAACTTCCAGGGAAAGAACCATAACTGGAGTGGTAACAAAGGGCCAAGAGTTCATAAAATTTCTAGCAACTGGTTTGGAAAAACCTCATTAAACACTTGAGCATTGAGTAGACACCCCAGAGCATCATACCTTAGTATGAGAGTAGATTAGCCAGAGCGAGTGGGTGATGTCAGAAAGATGGCAGAACAGGAAGCCAGGCACTGTTTTCCCCAAGGTAACACAATGCAACAAGACAGAAACCAACTCCCTTTGTGAGAAATACGGATACCAGTTCAGATGCTCACATACCCCAAGACAAGCACAAAATCAGCCACATCAAAGCTGGTAGGAAATATGTGGCCCTCACTTGCCAGAGTTCCTATCCCTGGCTCAGCACCATATAATCAGAGGGAGACTCACAACTCCCAGCTTTTCCCAGGGGAAGGAGAGAGAGAGAGAGAAGACTGAATCACAGATGAAATGTTCAGACTTCTCATGGGGCTGCCCCAGGAACTGGTTTCCACCATGCCTGAATCAAAGCACTGATAAGAAAAAGAACCAGGTCAGAGTCACTGAGAACAAAGGTTTGGATGAGGACTCAATCATTCACCATTATTCCTCCCCGGGGAGTAAACAGGAAGAATTCCCAGCTCTCAGCTTCTCTTTAGGGAAGAACATGCATCCAACATTCCCACTTTACAGCAGGCTGCCTAAGAGACTTGTTTCTATCTCACCCAACCCATAGCACTGAACAGACTTACTCCAGAAGGTAGAATATGAAAGAGACTAAGGAGAAGAGATAAGAGCAGGGCCGCTGCTCCAGAGGACCCACAGTACAGATGGAGGCTCATACAGCTCAGTGGCTTCTCCTTTGGAATCAAAGAGAAGAGAGAAAGATGCGACCAGTATCTCAGCTTCTCCAGAGATTGCCTGAGGGACTGCTTCTACTTTGCCTGACTCAGAGTGCCGATGGATGCCTGGGGGCCACAGGAACAAAAGACAGCTGAGCAGCCTGCTGCAGTTCCAGAGGCTGTGCAGTACCACAGATATAAGAAGCAGCAAAAGATGATATACCGAAGACAACACTGTTAAGATGTTCAGTTCAGTTCAGTCGCTCAGTCGTGTCTGACTCTGTGACCCCATAAACTGCATATTAATTATCCTCAAATGGATCTCTAGATTTAGTGCAATCAGGAAATGGCAACCCACTCCAGTACTCTTACTTGGAAAGTCCCATGGACAGAGGAGCCTGGTAGGCTACAGTCCATAGGGTCACAAAAAGTTGGACACAACTGAGCAACTTCACTTCACAATAAACATCCCAGCAGGCTTTTTTTGGAAAGAAACTGACAATCTGATTCTAAAATTTATATGAAAATGCATACAAAATGCAAAGATCCTAAAAGAACCAAAACAATGTTGATAAAGAAAAACAAAGTTGGAGTAGCAACAGTACCTGACTTGAAGACTTACTAAAAAGGCTACAATAATTAAGACAGTGTAATTCTGGCACAAGGATATAGACATAAAGAACAATAGAACAGAGGAGAATCCAGAAACAGACCCACACGTAAATTCCCTGGGACCATACTGACTGACATGGAAAGAACTCTATCTAGTGACAGAAATGTTCAAGCTTAACCATAATTGTTATATGGTATAAACATTTGTTGAAACTCACTTGTACACTTTACTGCACACTTGAAATAGATGCCTTTCATTACATGTAAATTATATCTGAATCAAGAAGATTTTAACACAGATTTAGAAACAATCCCCAAAACTTCTGTTGGTTCCTAATATGAATCCACCCTAGAAGGAAACTAAGACTTATTAAGGCCCTATAATGTGCCAAACCTTGGACTCGCTACATCTGACTCTCCCAACCATCTCCTAAGGCAGAAACTACTCTCTGGAGTTTCACATTTGAAGAAATGACGGGCATTTGCAAACTCACCGACCTAGTTTAAGTGAAGAGCTAGTCAAGCTTAGCTTATCTCTCATGCTCATGTTGCTACCATATGTCTTCTTTATGGAAACTTTTCCACCAAAGCTACTGCTGCTGCTGCTGCTACTACTACCCATTAAAGCCATTTTTAAGCCTAAATTTTTTTTTTAACTTTCCAACACAAACCAACTCAAAGATAGAGAATAAGAAAGATCATAAGCCTGCTGCTGCTACTGCTAAGTCGCTTCAGTCGTGTCCGACTCTGTGCGACCCCAGAGACGGCAGCCCACCAGGCTTCCCCGTCCCTGGGATTCTCCAGGCAAGAACACTGGAGTGGGTTGCCATTTCCTTCTCCAATGCATGAAAGTGAAAAGTGAAAGTGAAGTCGCTCAGTCGTGTCGGACTCTAGCGACCCTATGGACTGCAGCCTACCAGGCTCCTCCGTTCATGGGATTTTCCAGGCAAGAGTACTGGAGTGGGGTGCCATTGCCTAGATAAGCCATAAACTGGACATCCAGATACTGAACAGGACAGGTACACCCCTGTGTACTAAATACATCGAACTACAGTATAAAAAATGCGTACATACTAGACTCACAAAGAGTAGTACAGACACATTTCAATACGTGAGTCTTTCCACCACCACAAAGCAAGTTAAGTGATAAAACTGTCTGTAATACTCTTCAGTGGGAGAACTCGTCCACCAGGGTTTTTAAACTTTAAAATGCTACACCAAGGACTAGTTGGTTGAACCACCTACCTCTTCCTCTGTCAAAAACAAAAATTATGAAATTTAAAATCTAAAAAGTGCTGGACAAATAACCATATATAGTGATCAAAATCTTCATTCCCATAAATGTTATAAAAGGCATAAAAGTATCCAAGGTGGAGATAGTGGAAAGACCTTCCAAAAACTTCAAGACAGAGGGGTTAAAGGTGTACTTAAATAATAAATATGTGTACTTATCTTTGGTGTCAAATTAACACTACTTTATGTAAAAATCACATTTTTCTAACTCAGAGAAACAATACATACTTACAGTTATGTGAACACTGAGGAATCATCATTGCAATGTTGAAATATTCAAAGCAAATTCCACACCGCAGCAAATCATCTATTTTCTGAAATACAAAAATACATATATACCTATCAGAAAGCCACCAAGATTGGAACATCTGCCATTTGGAACATCTGCTACAGAATTCTTTCTCCATTCCCTAAAAAAACAAGTTAATAATACTTCTGTGTCATATATATAAATTTAAAAGTTAAGTCCATGTAAACTGCAAGGTAGAGAAAAACCTCCTCCATATGACTTATTCAGGTTCCCACTCCATATTGCCAGCCCTTCACAAAAAAAGAGGCCTATTCTATTCTTCTTCCACTTGCCATGTGTTTCCAGCTTCTATCCCAAGCCTTCTCCTCTTCAGACCCCACTCCCTGGCCTACAGTCACCGCTGAGTGAAAGGTCCCAAAATCAGGGAATACCACAGACAAACATCAGAAAGTATCCAATTAAAACCCTTGCTTCACAAACGCGTCCACGTGCATCCAAAGCAGGCTACTGCACAGTGCACATCAGTCAATCAGGACTAAACTTCCGGTTTCCCTGCTGCCTGTCAGCCCAGTGCTTTCTGCACTGGGTACCACACGGTGGAGTCTTACCTGCTCCATCACCAGGCAAGTCGCTGTTTCACATACTTTTTGAAACATGTGAGTGTCTGACCTAAATTTAAAAGTTGTTGTTGTTAGTTGCTAATTCATGTCCAATTCTTTATGACCCCATGAACTGTAGCCCACCAGGCTCCTCTGTCCATGGGATTTCCCAGACAAGAATACTGGAGTGGGTTGCCATTTCCTTCTCCAAGGGATCTTCCAAACCCAAGGATCGAACCTGCTTCTCCTGCTTGGCAGGTGGATTCTTTACCACCTGGAAAGCCCAAATTTAAAAGTACAGACAAAAAGATTAATTGGAGAACAAATATACAATAATAATACATAACAACAGAACTATGTAGTTTAATAGTCTTAGGAGGTCTATAGCATCCGTATGCCAATTTTACAGATGAAGCCTATAGAGATTACAAATGGAGTCAAATCCAAGAAACTGACTCCATGGTGATTCTGAATTTTAAATACATATACACATTGTGAGTATATGTGTGCATAAGCAGACATGAGAAAAACTGAAGGATGATAAGAGAAAACATTAAACAGTGGTTCTCTCTGGATAGTAGGATGCTACATAACTTTCATTTTCTCCTTTATCCTACTCTAAATTTTAATTTGTTCTACTATCTACAAACAAACATCTATAATCTGTCAAAACCAAATTTCTGGAACAGTAAAACCAAGGAAATAAACATTCAAATGCCCAAATCTACAATTATTTTGGGTGGTAATATATCACTGATGCAAAAAGCTAGAGGACGGTGCTGAAAATCAATTAAGAGCAGAGGCAGAACCAGAAGCCAAAGACCTGGCACCTGGTCTATTTGCTTCCTTCCCTATTGCCATCCTCTCCTAGAGGAGTGGTTCTGCCAGATGTGCTGAGCAAGATCCGTGGAAGGTGACACCACATCCGATGAGCTATAACACTCCTGTACAAACGTCCAGTTCAGTGGATGCCCTAAAGATTTCCTCAACTTGGAGAAAGTAGAGGTGGGAAGTACAGACTAGGTGAGAAGACTGAATCATTCGAGCAATGGTTCTTAAGTTTTCTGGATCACGGATCCCTTTGAAAAATAAATGAAAATTATGAATTCTCTTCTTTAAAAAAAATACATACAGAAAACAATATATCAGTAATTCCAAACACCAAAGTTTTTCCATGGATCCTCAGTTAGGAATTATGGATTTGGGGTTTGATTTCTATTCATTGTAAGAAAGAACTCCAAATAGAGCTACTTCTGGAAACAGCTAATTCTTTGTCCCTGGAATAACAACCCACTCCAGTATTCTTGCCTGGGAAATCCCATGGACAGAGAAGCCTGACTGGCTATAGCTCATGGGGTCACAAAAGAGTCAGATACGAATTAGCGACTAAACAACAAAAAAAACCTTCAATCGATAAGCAAATAATTTTTGAGCATCCACGATGTGCCAGGCATTGTGTTAGGCACAGTGAATAAACCAAACAGGATCCCCACCCACATACATCAACTCATTTAACCAATTATATGAACTATTTCTGTCTCCAGTTTATAGTTGAAGAAATTCAGGCTCAGCAAAGTTAAGTAACTGAATCAAGGTCACACAGTTAAATAGGAGGCAGAGACTAATTTAATACAGAACCACTGGAACTCAATATATGCTCTTCTCCACTGTACATTGGTGCCAAGGCCACCACAAACGCAAAACCACAGCTTTCCAAAATCCTTCCACGATGTCAGCTTTTCACTATGGGGACATCTCAAGTCACCAGGCACTTCAGATGACACTGATGACAGCAGATATTAACCTCTTCCAAGTCCCTTCACTTTATCCTCAAACTCATCTTATGAGTGAGTGGGGCAGATACCATAATTCCTAGTTAAAACGGAGCAACAGAAGGAGAACGTGATCCTGCTCAGTCACACACTGAAATAATCACAGAACAAGGAGAAAAACCAGGCAACTGATTCTTAGCTAGTACAGCACAGTGTATTCGCTCTCGATCAAACACTGTAGGAATCCAGGCCTCACCACTATTGTCCATGGAGCAAAAATCAATGTTATTTAATAGTAAAAGACTTCAATAAAATGAAAGGCTGGTCTAAGCGAGTCTAAGCGAGAATCCAGATGTGTTTGAGAGAGAAAGAGATGTATAAGAGTTAAGAGTTAGAACACAGTTAGGGAGGACTGAACGCAAATTAGCACTAGGCTTCTTGAGCGTAATTAAAAGAAATGAAAGAAAATGTAAAGGAGGCCACCTGCTTTGCTAGGTGATTAAATAAATGTTTTTTGAGGCAAGATCCACCCAACTCTGTCGGGTGTCACTGTGGGAGATTCTCCACTAAAGTACTGGGAGAGTTTACATAATGTTTGACACGCCGTGAGCCCTGAGAAAAGATTAGGCGTCACTGTCGTTTCCACAGTTTGGAGTAATGTTTCTCTCAGGATCATTGTTGTTGTTGTGACTGAACCGCAGAGTATCTCGTTCCATACGACGACCAATCTCGGCTCACCATCAGTGACCGAGGCCTGTTCCCGGCACTTGCCAGAGGAGGAAACAGGCCCAGCGTCACGCGAGGGCAAGCAGCGGGGCAGAGCCGAGTACCCTGGCCCAGCTGGCCGCTGGCGCCCGGTTTTTTCTCCTCAAGATGGGGTTGGCCTCTCGCGGTCGCCCAGACGGCCCCGACCTCCCCAAGGCACTCACCTTCATGACTGCCAGGGCCGGAGGCCACCGGGGCTCGGCCAGGGAGTCCATGGTCTCCTCTAAAGAAACTGAGGGGGGTCCGCTACCCGCTGGTCTCCCGCGCTCCTCAGCCACTCGAAATTCCCCGCGCTACCGAGCTACGTCATTAGTCCGCGACGCGCCTGACGCGTTTGCAGAGCATGCTGGGAGTTGCAGTACGTGGGCGGAGCGCAGCCAAAGATCTTATTGCTCAAGCGCCAGGCTCCCACAACGGCTCTGTGCGCAACTGTGTGGTTAAAAAGCCCGCAGGCGGGTTTTGTAGTGCACCTTACTAACTGAATGCCTGTTGAATTTTAGAAAAAGACAGCCTGGAATCAAACTTCATCCAGGCCTTGCCAAACCTTTCCAAGTCTAGGCTCATGCCTCCTCCTTTGGGTCGCCCTCTCTGATTGCCATAAAGATCTGCTCAGAGCAGGGGTTTTCACATCCATTTGTCCATCTCACTCCATCACAACATTGCGAGGTAAGTATTATCATTATTAGTTTACGCAGGAGAAAGCTTCGGCTCAGAAAAAGTGAATAGAGTTTCTTTGAGTTACACAATGTCTTTGACCAGGCTACAAAAGAGCCTCTGGACTTAAAATAGGAGTTCTTTTCTCGCATAGGATGGTTAACCTAATTTAACATCTTAACTTTAGAGCATAGCCTTCCAAATATTTCCTGTGCAGAAACGCAGATACAGGGTTTTTTCCCGCAAATGTTATTAAATGCACACCTCTGTCAACTTGAATTTTTCTGTTTACCTATAGACATCCTGAGACTTCTCCATGTTAATACATGTAGGTATATCTCATTCCTTTTACTAGCTATGTAGTCCGTAATGCAGATGTGGACAATTTATTTACCTATGCCCATCTGACAACCATTTAGGTTGTTGCCAGTTTTTCATTATTACAAACAGTTGCAATGAACACATTATCTATATAAATCTTAGCATACCTGAGCCAGAATATCTGTGGATAATTTCCTGTAAATCGAACTACTGAGTCAATTTGTGTGCTCTTTTGCCACCACAATAGTGAGCACCATATGACTTTCCAAAAAGGCTGAACCAATACATTTATACTCTCACCAAGTGAGTATGAGTGCTTGTTATCCAAACATGAAGCACCGTCCAGCACATCACCCAGACTGTCTGCTCAGCTCAGCACTCACAGATAGGCTGACTGATGTGTGCCTCTCACCTGAGGTCTCATGGGCAGCAAGTCAGCACAGTTATATTGCTCAGGAAGACCCCTGTGGCTTTCCACTGCCACCACATGTGGTCCATGCATCCATTCCTGCAATCATTTTTTGAAGTGTTTACCATTGGCCAGTCACAGCTTCCCTCTGAAGTAGGCAGAAGTGAGGCTGCCATTGGCATTTTAAAGACAAAGACACTGAGGCTCAGAGAAGTTAAGGCTTCACTACTTTGGACCCTCTTCATAAGAAACTCTGACCAGAGTTTGTACTTAATTGAGCCAGAGATGTACTTAATGATTTTTCCCAGTCTATGCCCAAAGACTCACTGGGCAGTAATGATATTAACAGCATTTGGACAGAGGACTTTAATATCCTTTATAATAATAGCTGACACTTAAGAGGCTCTTGTATACAAAGCACTGTCCTATATGTTTTTACACATATTGACTTATTTCAGACTCACTCCAATCAAATGAGGAAAGGGAAATATACAGATTAACTGACTTAGGGAATTCTGCTAGTAAGTGGTGGAGAAGGCGATGGCACCCCACTCCAGTGTTCTTGCCTGGAGAATCCCAGGGATGGGGGAGCCTGATGGGCTGCCGTCTATGGGGTCGCACAGAGTCGGACACGACTGAAGTGACTTAGCAGCAGCAGCAGCTAGTAAGTGGAAGAGGAAGAACTTAACTTGGCCAGTCTAGCTTAAGAGTCTATATTAACCAGTACAGAATATTCTCGTAAGGCCCTCATCATGAGAATTATTCCCCTTTTATAGATATAGGAACTGAGCCTCAGAGAGGCAAAAGGACTCATTCAAGATCACACAGCTCATCAGTGGGAAAGTCCAGCCTCGAATCTAGATCTTTTAGCACCAAAGCAGAAGGGATCACCCATTGACACTTTATGGAGGAATAACTGAGCAGACAAGGCCTCAGGGCAGAGATCTAAGAACCCCAGGATGCTGGACCTAGTGGGGCTCCAAAAGGAAGGTGGACAGTGGCAGGTTAGGGGGTGCAGTGGGTTTGTGTCAGCCAATCAGAAAAGGAAACGTAAATGAACTCGAGGATGCACTGGATACATTGGATCCAGGCTTCTTTGGATGTACTGCCTAGTTCTAGATGCAGGAAGAGAGTGTAGGCTTGGGAAGAAAAAGAAAATGAGACCAAGAGCAGATCCCAAGTCTGAGTGCACCAGTAATTGTTCCTTTATGGAACTAGTTGGTTACACAGTTTAAGGTAGCAAAGTGCTGAGAAGGTGAGAAAAAGATAGAGAGGAGATAAGAAAAGAGAAAAAGGAATAGGGAAGGATGGGGAGAGAGAAGACAGAGAAAGAAATGCACGCTTCCCATTCAACTGGGCTTCCCTGGTGGCTCAGATGGTAAAGAAACTGCCTGCCATGCAGGAGGCCCAGCTTCAATCCCTGGGTGGAAGATCCCCTGGAGAAGGGAATGGCTACCCACTCCAGTGTTCTTGCCTGGAGAATCCCTTGGACTCGGGGATTCTGGCGGGCTACAGTCCATGGGGCTGCAAAGAGTCAGACTCTTCATTCAACTATGAAGACAGATTTAAAAGCAGGCATCACTTGTTGAACCCTGGGGTCCAAATCCACCCCACGGCTCTGAAGAGCCTCCAGGGCGGCACCCAATGCCATTCACCTCTGAGTTCCTGCCACCAGCTGCTTGGTGAGACTGAATGACTGAGTGAATCACCGGAATAAGCCCACATTCCCATAAATCTCCTCCCTGACTGAGCAGTTCCCTTCCCACCCTCTTCAACAGCACCAGCTCAAGCCCACCTCTGAGCCCGGGGAAGGAAAGTCCACATGAGGGCACAAGCAGGTTCTGAAAGCCACTTTGAGCTCAGAAAAAAAAAGCATCTGTCTTCCCTCCCCCCATAATATTTATCCACCCGTGGGAGTCAATCTCCTATAACAAGCTGCTGGTTCCACAGACATTCTCCTTCTGTTAGATCAATAAAGAGATTGTACTTCCTTATTCAGAAGTAAAAACAAAATGTTCTGTACAAAAAACTCAAGTCAGTGCTCAGTAGACTCTCCTATTGTGAGGATCCAGGACAGGGCTGCCAGATTAAGTACAGAAAGTGAAAGTGGCTCTGTCGTGTTGGACTCTTTGCGACCCCGTGGACTATACAGTCCGTGGAATTCTCTAGGCCAGAATACTGGAGTGGGTAGCCTTTCCCTTCTCCAGGAGATCTTCCCAACCCAGGGATCAAACCCAGGTCTCCCACATTGCAGGTGGATTCTTTACCAGCCGAGCCACAGGGAAGCGCAAGAATACTGGGGTGGGTAACCTATCCCTTATGCAGCAGATCTTCCCAACCCAGGAATTGAACCGGGGTCTCCTGCATTGCAGGCAGGTTCTTTACCAACTGAGCTATCAGGTCAGGGAAGCCCTTTTAAATATAAGTAGATCCTAAACATGGCATGTGACATACTTAGACTAAAAAATTATTCAGTGTGTGTCTGAAATTCAAATTTAACTGAGCATCTTGTAGTTTTATTTCCCAAATCTGAGAACCTTAATCAGGGGAATATCTTCCAGCTAAATACAGGGCCTGGTCTGGTTATATCTTGAGAGGTCTTGGCCCTCCCTGCACCTTCCTTTTTGGGGTCTCTCTTCATCACACTCCTCTCTGTCCCCCATTCTTCCTCCAGGATCCCTGCCATGCCTCGAATGAGGATGTGTGGATCACCTGGCCCGGGGACTCTGGGACACAGACAGTCCCACAGCAGAGCTAGGGACCACTGGAAGGAGGCAGGGTGGGAATCACTCAGGACTGAATTCTCTGTTGACTAAAGGAACAAGATTCAGAGTCACACAGACCTGTTTTCATCCATGCTCTGCCACTGACCAGGTGATCTTGGATGAGTCACTTACCTTTCAGAGCTTCAGTTTCGTCTTTTGTAAGATAAGAATACAATACCTGTGTCCAAGGGCTTTTAGAATAATTTTGTTTTTAAAATGTTTTTTAAATGTTGGGAGGCACCTACTAAGGTGTCTGACATATAGTGAGTGGCTGGTTATGGCAGTAGGAGTAATAGTAATAAATATGACTACTATTATCAGTAATACCCATTGTTAACCAGAGGGCAGAGCGGTTAAGAATACTGGCTCTGAAGTCAGACTGCCTGAGTTCAAATCTCAGCCCCACCATTGACTAGTGCACAGGTTGGGGGGGGGGGTCCCTAAATACTGTCCCCATTAAAAGGAATCAGGGCTCCTTGGAAACGTGGCTCATTTTAGACCTGGGGCAGAGTAAGTGCAAGAGGAGCCCGGGAAATCTTATTGTGCCCAAATGAGGAAGTTACCCAAAATGAATGGAGCCAGCTTAAAGCTGCCCCTGCTGACGTAAGCCATAGAAAGAATATTGACTGTAACTCACTGGAATGCATTGACTATTTTAAAATCCAGGAATTTATAATGGGTCTCAGCAGAAACAAAGAAAGTCCTCATTTTCTACCAATGGAGGTAGGGATTGTACTGTTTCTTGCTCTTAAAGTTGATAAATAAGGAGAAATAATTAAGCATTTATTCTTCTCTTCCAGAATGAACTCTATTTTAAGCAAATACTAGCCTTTGTTGATGAAAATTCTAGTTGATCAATACAGAAGAAATAAAATTATAAAATCGTTGTAAGACTATTGGGGTTCTTGGGGGGTGGGATACTTAGGTTCCAAATGATCAGGCCATGGTGACGGGCTGAGGGTGAACCCACCTGAACCTACCAACCCACCTCAGCAATCCTGAAATGGGGAACCAAAGAGCACAGAGCCCTTGATGTGACATGATGTGGAGAACACACCTTCCAGGAAGCATTGCTGCCTGGAAAGGGTGAAACTGAACCTAATCAAACATTGAAACCCAGGTCTCAAGTTACAAGACTGAATTAGATGAACGATTTAGGGAACACCCAACTGCTCCCTACTGCGTCTCTCTTCCCCTGAGTTTCCTTCACTAGACACATATGACACTTCACTTTGTACACTTCTGGTCACCAAATGTGTGGTTTTTCCTCACAATAAGCAATCCTTTACAACCCCTGTGGAGTGTCCTACAAGTCGACACAGTTCCGGCACTGTCTACCCAGAGATGATGTCAGATCCTGCGGGTTCAGTTCTCCCAAGACTCCCTCCCTTCAGACGCCAATCAGAAGCTCAAGTGATCATCACCAGGGCTCTGACCAATAGCCTTAGATCAGAGACGATGAATCCCACCTGCTATTTCACAAATGGCCACATGATGGCAGTAGGGTATTGGGCTGGATGTGGGCCCCAGCTTTGAGAAGGAGATGCAGAGGAGAAATCACCCCAAGCATTCCACATGTATTTATGATCCTTGCATTTAATCAAGCGTCCACTAAGGGGCCTGTGCTGGGCCTCTAAGCGTCAAGTGTCACATTCAGCCCTGATTCTGCCATCCTGCAGCCACTTGTCTAAGTCGTGTCTGTGTATCTGGGGGCCACCAGGAGTCTCGAAGGGTCGGTACAGACATGGGTGTCTATGTGTCTGACATTGCTGAAATGGATACCTAGGCTGGGCATATTGGAAACAAGATCATTTATATGGGGGCCTGGATGGGGGTCCAGGCGGTAGCCAGCCACCTCTGTTGTTTTGAGTTGGCCTCTTCCACAGGTATTCAAGTTTACCGTTTATCAACTGTGTGCTCTGCAGAAAGTAACTACTTCTCTGAACCTGATGGGGCTCAATAATAGTTAATACCCTATAGTTTCTCTGTGGGAAGAGAATGAGATCGTCCATGTTGAGTTGCTTAGAATGGTGCTTGGCACACAGTAAGTGCTCAGTACAGATGATTTATAAACATGTATGTTCTCATTTGGGGCTCTGCACTAGAAGCAGTCAGTCAGCTTACACAAAGGCCCCAAGGCCCATTGTGGAAAAGGACAAATTTGGCTTTGGGCCTGGGGCACTGGAATTAGGACTCTCCAGAAGGAAAGATCATCTTTATAGCAGTTACATGTATTGAGAGTTTTTTCTGTGCCAGGCACTGTCCCAAGCACGTCTTATGTACTAACTTACCTACTTCTCACAACAAGCCTCCGCAATGGGTACTGGTACTGTCCCTGCTTTAGAGGTGATGAAACTGAGGGGCAGGACTGTAGAGAACTTTCCTGAGGCTTCTTGGCTAGTAAAGAGGGGAGGGCCAGGCGATCTGGCCTTAGAGTCCTCATTCACATGCATGGGAATGTCTGTACTCTTCTTAGGCCATGGGTGCTGTGGGAAGGCAAAGCATTTACCTAGAGATGGGGGGTCAGTGGAGCAGAGCAGATATGGAATCCTGGACTTAAAGCCCCTGCACATCACCCTCCTCATGTGTCAAATAGAGATGCTAACAGAAATGACCCCTGTGGGTGGTCTTAAGTGTTCAGGGAGGTGGAGTATGTGAAGTATTCTGCACTGTGTTCTGGGAAGTACATCCAGCATATGATCGATGAGTATTAGCTTTATTAAGTTAACCTGGAGTCCAGGCATAAACGCAAAGTTGGAATGTATCTACATGAGCATTATCAGTTAGCTATTGCTGCATAACTAATCACCCTACAACTCGGTGACCATTTTTTATTTACCACGGTCTAGAGTATGAGGACAACCCCCAGGATCTCCTGATAGAAAGTGTGGGTGGGGTTGACACCGCCCTGGACATTGGGGCTTGCTTACCTCTAGCTGCTTCAGGAATGACCTGCAGGGCAATTCTGACTAAGGTGAATAAAACTTAAGGCTTTCCTTGTGTTGAAGACAAGGAGGTGCAGGCAGGGGGAGCTTCTGTAGCCATCGGGCAATCAAGAGATATCAGAGAGTCCCTGTGCTCTGTTTAAGCTAACAGGCTGCTGCTGCTACTGCTGCTAAGTCGCTTCAGTCGTGTCCGACTCTGTGCAACTCCATAGACGGCAGCCCACCAGGCTCCCCTGTCCCTGGTATTCTCCAGGAAAGAACACTGGAGTGGGTTGCCATTTCCTTCTTCAGTGCATGAAAGTGAAAAGTAAAAGTGAAGTCACTCAGTCGTGTCACTCAGCGACCCCATGGACTTCAGCCTAGCAGGCTCCTCCGTCCATGGGATTTTCTAGGCAAAAGTACTGGAGTGGGGGTGCCATTGCATTCTCCGAGCTAACAGGCAGAGCTCAGCAAAGCCCACCTGAGAGGAAGGGACTGTGGCTAGGAGACAGCACCACGCTCTGAACATCTGTGCCTGGACCTTGTCCTAGCCTGGAGTTCCCAGCAGTGTGGGCCAATAAATTCTCTTTCCTTAAGGCTGTTTGGGTTAGATAGTTTGTCATTCACAGAATCCTAAACAGATATGCCCTGAAGTAAGCAGTCCAGCAAAGGACTGCTTTGTGGCTGGCAAAGCCATCAGGCAGCTAAAACATGCCTTTTTTTTGTGCCTCTGTGGGTCAGAGATGCCGTCATTTTGAACACTGTCATAAGGAGCCCAAGTTAATTTCAGGATTCTGGAGTGATCGTCTTGTGCAATTAGACTGTGAGCAACCTTAGGGTAGGAACTGGGTCTCATTCATCTGTTTCCCCAGCAGCCAGCTTGGGGCAAGGCTCACACAAAGGTGCTTCCCACATCCTTGTTGAAAGAACAAGAGGATTCTGCTGTGGGGTTCTCAAGTGAGCATGGTTGCTTTGAGCCAGTAAATAGATTACAGAATGCACCCCAAATCCAGCCCCTCAGCAGGTTTCACCCTGTCAGAGCCTGGAATTAGCTACAGGCCGCCACGGAGCGTTGAGTAGCTGTGGGGTTACTGATGGACTCCCTGAGGCTAGCAGAAGATCTTGTTCTCTTCAAAGTAAAGATCAGTCAGAGGGCTCATGGGAAAGGCAAGGCCCTGGGGTCTTCCTGGACTTCTGCCCACAGAGAGCTACCTTAATCATGGGAGCCTGCTGCTAACCCTGCTGTGATGAACTTGCTCCAGGGAAGGCAGGACAATGAACGTATAAGGCTGCAGGGTTAGATGGACTAGGCTTAGATGAGGGCTCCTTCACTTCCTAGCCTGACCTTGGACAAGTTGTTTAGTCTCTCAGAGCCTCCGTTTCTCTTCTGCAGAATGGGGTTTAAGAAGGGTTTGTTGTTTAGTCGCTAAATTGTGTCCAACTCTTTGCAACCCTATGGACTGTAGCCCGCCAGGTTCATCTGTCCATAGGATTTCCCAAGCAAGAATACTAGAGTGGGTTGCCGTTTCCTTCTCCACAGTATCTTTCCGAACCAGGGATCGAACCCTTATCTCCTGCATTACAGGCAGATTCTTTACTGCTGAGCCACCAGGGAAGCCAGTTACTTACCTTCAAGAGCGGTTTTGAGAATTTGATGAGAAAATGCACATAAAGGCTTAATCTAGTGCCTGGGGAAGAAATAGCTTCCCAGGTGACCCTAGTGGTAAAAAAACAAGCCTGCCAGTACAGGAGACTAAGAGATGCAGTTTTGATCCCTGGGTCAGGAAGATCCCCTGGAGGAGGCCATGGCAACCAACTCCAGTATTCTTGCCTAGAGAAACCAATGGACAGAGGAGCCTGGGGGTCTACAGTCCATAGGGTTACAAAGAGTCAGACACGACTGAAGCAACTTAGCACACGTGCACGGGACAGATGTAAGTGATCAACGGACACTTCACACACACATAAAAAAGTCCAGGGCTGTATCACATGTGTGTAGACACATATGCTGTCACACTGGAAATAGTATCCTGTGGCCTCTGGTGATTTGTCATAAACTCTGGAAGGCCTCTCTGCAGATGGCAGCTCCCTCTCCTACTTGCCTCTGCTCTGACAGTTCCCAGCAGGCACCCCTCACTTACCTCTTCCAGTTAGCTCCGCAGCGGACGCAGCCTTCTTTGGACCTTGGCCTTCACCCTGCTGGGTCTGAGCTAAGGAATACTTCAGGGATGTTTCCTGGTTGGAAGCACATGGACCAAGAACTGGAGGGTAGGAACACCTGCCCCCTCCCCATCCCCGACAGGCCACCTCACCCTTCCAAAAAGCCATCAGAGCACATTTGGGAAAAGTTAAGCCGTTTTATTTCACAGGGTAGCTCCACATCAAACCAGCAGGCACCATGAGAATACGCAACAGAGGATCCAGTCAGACACTCTACGGCACGGGCGCTGGGTTGTAAGGGAGAGAAACGATGTCCGGGAGAGGGAAACACTTATCACCACATGGGGACAGGCAACCAGCAATTTCCTAGGGTGGTTTCAGTTTGATTTTCCTGACAGTTTGGGGAGGAAGGAAACCAAAGGAAACTAAATAGACCAGCCACTCTGAAGCAATCAGAACTGAACCTATTGCCAAACCGTGTAAACAGTCACACTGCCGGGGACTAGAGCCTGAGCAGAAACCCTGGCCAGAAGCTACTTCCTTCCAAGGAAAGTAAAGTGCACCCTGGCCGTTCTGGTTCAAGGTCGTCGTTTGCCTCGGGCAGTTCACTCGGAGAGGAGGCATCAGCGAGGAGCAGTCCCAAAGGTTGAGACGGCAGGACCAGGACGCTGGCAGATCAACTTCGGAGAGGCAAGGAGGACTCCGACCTGGCAGCAAAGTCCCTCGCCCGCCCCCAGCTCCCCCAGCAGCTTTGGATATGTGGGGAATTCTCTACGCAGCTGCTCAGAGGAGCGGGGACCCCAGAGAACCAGGGAAGTTGACATGAGACATCAGCACTAGCTCTGCACAGCAGAAAATCATCTCAGCAACACCTCGGCTCACCCCTTCCTAGCTTTTCCTCCCGACCCCTCCTCCCTGAACCCAGCAGCTTTCCCTCCCCCCATAGTCGTGAGCCAGCCTTATCTTCTTTCTGGGTTTCTCGGGAGGGTGAGGCATTTGCTCTAGTGTGAAAAGTCAGGGACAGAGAGACTAAGAGGAAGAACCATTACGTTAGTCCTCATGGTTTTCCAACAGCCAAGTCCATGCACTGAGCGCCAGGTAACGACCAGGACCCAGGAAGTCCTCTGCATCCATGCCTCCTGAATGAGAAAGAAATAACCCCCCCGACAAGGCACTCTGAGGGCCTCCAAAAGGAAAGCAAGCCCCGCGCCAGGCCCTTCCCTGCACTGGCCCCACATGGGTACCACCAACCAGTTGCAGAGTGTTTATAAGGCAGATCACTGAGCTGCTGGTTCCGGCCGGCAGCCAAGGGATGGCTCCACTTCCCTGCATCTCTTCCCACTCAGATTTCTTCATGGGATAGGAACCTGGTGGGAATCCACTGCTCGCCTGCCCCTGAGGGCCCAGTGACCTCAGAGAAAAGACCCCCCACCCCCACCCCAAGTCTAATTCCCAAGCTGACAATTCCCTCCAGTTGTGCGCTCTGTCCGGGGTTCAAAAGGCGCTTCAAGGTGAGAAATCGTTAGCACTGAAAACAAGGAAAGGCAAGAATTTTTCACAGAATCCCACAGTTCAGAGCAGCTCTTTAAGAGGAAAGGGGACTAAAGGGAGAGAGGGGGTGTGGGGTAGGAAGCACGGCTCGTTCTCAATTTTATCCAAGAAAGGTCCTTAGCGGCCGGAGGCTGGGCCCCAGGCCCAGGAAACTAGACCAGGAATGAATTTGTTCTTTGGTCAGTTTTAAATGAACATCTTGCTGGTTCATTCCTAAAAGAGACTGAACACCGGTAACACAGAAAGACAAAAGGCTTGACCTCAGGGTAAATTGAAGGTTAAGAAATCATTCTGTGAAGAGCAAAACAAAAACAAAAAACAAAAAAAAATTGCCCGTTATCAATGAACTGATCAGTACAGCTTCCAGTAATGGTGATGGACAGGTAGGTAAACACCACTTCCCCTTGTACAATTGGTTATACTGAGGACTACTAACTAGGTTACTACATTTCCCCCACACTCACTGTACAGTTAGGTTTCTGGTATTTGTTTTTTTTACATTGATCTATCTACTAGGTGCAAAGATTTGGTGAGTGGCATTGGCTATAATTTCATTGTAGCCTTTTTAAAAATTACAGTTTCACATTTTAACAGTTACTTTCCAGCATTTAAGCAAATACAGCAATATATAGTGGACTAACACAGGCAGGAGTCAGAAGAGAATGCCAATGCTCATGACCGTGGGCGGGCCTGGGTGCGTGTGGAGGGGGCCTGAGACATGCAGAGCGCCAGATGGGTGGGGAGGGGGGCAATATTTTTCCATTTGGTTCTGCGTCAAGGCTCAGATTTGGAGCTGGATGAGTGGGGTGTGAGTTTGCCTAAATGTGAGCTCATCGGCCATTTCCCAATGGAAAAACAGGTGCTTAAAGAAAACAGAAAGGCCCTGTCCTTCAGGTAGGTAATTCGGTGAAAGGCAGGCCTATATTCAGTAAGTTAGTCAATTCAGAGGAAAACCCACATGACCTGACTGGTGTTATGTATATCAGGCAACAGATCTGTCAACTCAAATTTTCATGTTTCATCTGGTAGTCATGGCAGAGAATGTGATACTTTGCACAGAAAGCCACTGTATTTAAGGTCTGGGAGTCTCTCTGGGGTAGAAATGAGAAGTCTCTTGTCCTGGCTGGACATCACAGAATCCTTGCAAATAAATGGTTTTAGGAGCCAGACCCAGCCGCACCCTCAGCCATCTATTAAATCTTGGGCAAGTCGTAGCCATCCTAAGGCCTTGTTTCCTTCCCTAAGCTGTAATGCAGTGGGGGTGGAGGGGGTGGGGTGGATTGCTTTATATGCTAAATAGCAGAGGGCTCCTAGCTCGATCTGAGGCTCTTTCATTTCCAACTCTAGGCAAAACAAAGAAGGTCGAATTTGTCACTAGCCTCTCCCTGGCATTCTCTTTTTGAGTCCTTATTCCTCCCGACTCTCAAGGCCAGTTCTTCAGGCAAGGCAGTGTGGCTCACCGTCCCTACACACCCAGGTAAATGTGGCTTCATATGACTCCCTCTCTGGGGACCAGAGGAGAGGGCAAAATTAATCCAATGGGCTGACATGGTAATGATGGAATGTCAAGAGGTGACTTATCTGCAGGATTGTGCTTCATGACTCTTATGAAGCTGGTAGGAAAATTCCACTGCCTACTTCTCAAATGCCATTAGGAGGTTTCAAAAGGAAGGTGCTAGGTGGTTTTCACCTTACTGATGACCATGAAAAGAGCAGTCGTGTCAGTACAGTGCTTCCTAGGTTGCACGGTTTGCTTGCTCACATTTTATGGAGCAGGAAACTGAGGCTCAATGAGGTGACACGCCCCCCCCACCCAATTCTTTCCCCATATTTTCAATTTTGTTAAATGCGCTGGAGGAGGTGAGTGAAAGGGAAGGGAAGAGGGAGGAGGCAGCTATTTCACTGCATAAACTCCACCGAAGCATTCTCTTGGATGGCAGGTGACAAGGACTCCCTCCCCAGGCCTGGTCTGAGCTGCGTACTTACAGCCCTGTGTGCTTCATGCAAAAGGCCACCAGCCAGAGCGCGTCATGGCCTGATTTCAAATTAAAAAACGATGGGACTCAAACTCTCCTTGCCTGTTTAGTTCCAGAATCTGACACAGTATAATTAGTAGAAAGAGGAAAAGAAAAAATTAAATATTTTGAAAATGGTATAAGTTAAACCTCTATAGTTACCACAGAATTGTTCCTACAGCGTTTCTAGGTTTTGAAGTGTTCCACACCACCGTGTTTGGTTTTTTTGTTTTTTTTTTTTTCCTTTTTCCCAACCACACATAATACTGTGCTACAATGGGGCTCAGGCTCTCACCATCCCCTCTTCTACTAACGAACACAGGCCGCTGAGGTCAGGGCTCTTCTTGCCAACGTCCTCCATGCTTTTGGGGGTGCAATTGGTCTTGGCCTCCGGGTGGAAAGGCAGGGTCTCTGGGGCGTGGATGGGGAGGGGGCTCTGTGAAGTGGTCCCCACCTGTGGGAGCAGTCTGCCCAGGGTGCCACCTGCCCCACACTTCCTTTAGGGGCAGACTGTTCTGGAAGGCCACAACTTCTGGAGACAGTGGGAGACTGGTTTTGTTTTTCTGCAGGTTAGTGGTATATTGCTTCATTCGCAGTTACTGTGGGCCTTTAAATTCTCCCAGAAAAGTCCCTGCAAATCCCACCAAATAACTCAGCGGGAGATGTTTGGTGGCATGGGTCTGAGGTAAATCTAAGTTTCATAAAAAGAAAAAGGAGATCCTATATACATTTTGTATGTGTGTCCAGATCTAGTATATGTATATAGATGCATAAATATATATATATATATACACACACCTACAGACACATACATGCATACATACGTGTACATATGCACACGCATACATATACACGTATATATGCATGTAGAGAGAATGTAGAGAGAATAATTTTCCAGTGACGATATGCGGGCGAAGCCATTTAACACGGGCCGTGATCTCGGGAATCGCTCCAGCCGGGGTACCGCTCCTCACCGCTTGCTCTGGTGTCTGTGTGTACGCGGGAGGGAGGTGGGGGGTCCATGTGACTGAAGGCGCGCTGCGGCTCGACCTGGGACTCAGCTCCGCACAGACGTGCTCCCAGGCTGACCTTCTGGTCCCTGCCCGACAAAGCCAGGAGCCCTGGGAGGACGCGGAAGTCACTGAGGCCGCCCTTGGCCACGGCGGGCCGCAGCGGGCCAGGGCGGTGCCCGCCATCCCGCAGGTCACATGGTGCCCGACTTGTCAGCCGAGCTGTTGGGGAACATCTTCTCGGTAGGCGTCACGGCTGGGCTGCCTACTCCTGAGCTGCTGCTGCTGCTGGACCGATGCTGGACCACGGGTCGCACCGGCCGCATGGGGGGCGGGCGCAGCTGGGCGCCGGCCAAGCGGGCGGACAGGGCTGGCTTGAAGGTGGTCATCATCTCGGTGGAGCTGCTGCTGCTGCGGCGCATGGCGGCGTCGGGGTCGCGGATAACGATGGTGTGCAGGGGGCTGGCCGGTTCCGAGCTGATGGGGCCTGGCGGGTTCTTCAGGGGCTCCAGGGTGTCCAGCACCACATCTGGCGCCTGCTTGACCGTGTTCTGCCTCTCCAGCTCTCGAAGCTCGTGCAGAGCCGTACTCATGGTCTTCTCAATGTCCTGGGGACAAAGAGAGCTCTGGTTGGCACAGAGCTGGAAGCCTGGGGACTAACCCTTCCAGGGCGCTGACTAACTTGTGGGTTCCTTAGGGAGGCTTCCCCACAAATGTCACTGGCTGGGCAGGAGAATCAGTCCCAGGGTGTCTCATAACCATAAGGGAAAATGAGCATTTTCCCTTTCCATTTCAATATGAGCATTGTAGATCTCACAGAGGCAGGCTCCACAGTCAGACAGACGTGTTCAAATCCTGACTCTGCGGCTTCCTTGTTGTGTGACCCTGGGCAAGTTACCTTACCTCTCTCAGTCTCAGAATTCTCATTTGTAGGTTAAGTATAATACTGAACTCAGGGAGTTGATGAGTATGAAATGATATGGCCCCTTTGAAGAGCATGGCATGGCACCTGGTACATAGTGTTGAAAGTTGGAAGTGTTAAGTCACTCAGTTGTATTCAACTCTTTGCAGCCCCATGGGCTGTAGCCCGCTAGGCTCCTCTGTCTATGGGATTCTCTAGGCAAGAATACTGGAGCAGGTAACCATTCCCTTCTTCAGGGCATCTTCCTGACCCAGGGATTGAACCCAGATCTCCGGTACTGCAGACGGATTCTTTACCATCTGAGCTACTAGGAAAGCCCCAAATGATATGGTCCCTTTGAAGAGCATGGCGTGGCACCTGATACATAGTACTTCCCAAATAATATGGAGGTAACACAGAGCACCAGTGTAAGTCCCCTCCCTAATAATTCATTTAATCCTCATACTTATCTGGTAGGAACTACCATTATGCTCACTTCACACATAAGGAACTGGAAACTCAGACTGGTTAACTTGTCCAAGGTCACACAACTACTTACCAGCATAGCAGTCTGACTCCAGAGTTCATGAGCCTAAGCATTAATATTAACAAATCTGTTAATATCTCTCCTTCGTCCATAGGAAAAGTGTTCAGCGGTTATATATTAGAACATTCACTATGCTTACCCCAGGGTGATGGGACTGTTACTTTCTTCTATTATAATGGTTTTTTTTTTTTTTTTAGAAAAAAATGAGAAATTTGAAAGGCAACAAAAATCCTCATCTGCCTCTGCAGTTCCTGTGGATACTGAGACATTGAAGAGCTCATCAGTACGAGAGCACTTTGAACGACACTCAAAGAGATTCTGACAGTTCAGAGGGTTGGCCTGGGGCTCAGCATTCCAGGAGGGGGCGCTGGAGCTGGACTGCAGCATTTAACCCGGGAGCTCTGGGCCAGGATACAAAGCCCGGGGTTGGGAGGAGAAAAACTGCTTTACTACTGCCGCTGGGCAACCTCGGGCAAGGCTCAGTCACTCTGCACCACACCTGGTCCCTGAGCTGAAAGCCCCCCACTGGCAGTGAAGACGGAGGAGACAGCTGACATGGTGATGTGTGTGAACTGTCTGACAGTGACCTCTGCTCTTCCCCAGCCAGGGTCCTCGGCTCCTGTGGGGTTTCCCAGGGATGCCTCCGCTCAGGCTGAGCTGGGCCACCAAGGGGACAATGAGGGACAGTGCTTAGAGCCGGTAATGGAAGATGCTGGCCCCACTGGCTCCACATCACTATTGAGACACACTAACTAGCTTTTCCGCCCTGGGGCAACTCTGGAAAAAAAAAAAAATGGAAAGTGTGGTTAGACTGATAGGGCTGGTGCCTGGAGGTGTCTCCGCTAGCCCCTTCCTCACCCAGGTCTCCCTTTACCTTCTTTCCTCCCCGTCCTCAGGTGGCTCTTGCCTGCTGGGCCCCCATACCAGGCTCCGATCCGTCCCAGCCTATCATTTGGCTTTGTGAAGAGACCACTGGCTAACAGCCAACATTAGCCTGTGGGCTTCCCAGGTGGCACTAGTAGCAAAGAACCCACCTGCCAATGCAGGAGATGTAAAGTGATACGGGTTCAATCCCTGGGTCAGGAAGATCCCCTGGAGAAGAAAATGGCAACCCATTCCAGTATTCTTGCCTGGAGAATCCCATGAACAGGGGAGCCTGGAGGGCTACAGTCCATAGGGTCGCAAAGAGTGGGACACAACTGAAGCAACTTAACACCAAACACAATATTAGCATATATGCTTCGCCAGGATACTTCATCCTTTGCCCACAACACTGTCTACTTTTAGAAGACACTGTTTGTGCCTTTATCCACAAGGATTAGTGGTGGTGGGGGCAGGTGGGGTCCTGCATGACAGGAGAGAAGGCAGTCCCGTCCCCACTTTTGCTACCTCCCACCCCTGTAGAGATAAATGGCCACCTTCCACGCCCCAGGCTGCTTAAATTAAGTCCCCCACTGATATCACTGCTCAGTCTGCTCTACTCCAGCAGTGCCAAAAGGCAAAACTAAGAAGTAAAATATAATTATCGCCCCTCTATCACCATCCCTACCATCCCCACCACTCCACCCTTGCAGAGTGTGAGCCAGAAAGACAGCAAGCTCAGAAAAAGATCAGCTGAGGTGTTTAGGCACAAGCCTGGTGTTAGTCTGAGACGTGATGCCATGATCTCAAAGTGGAGCTGCAGAGAGGTGCCAGGAAGCGTGGACAGTGGCGGGGCAGGGGGGCAGGGAATGATCACTTTTCACTTTGTCCTAAATGAGACCTTCCCACCTTGGATGGGTGTTTCAAGGTCCCCAACCCCGCTCTTTGCAATAGAATCCTCACCGCCCCAAAGATTCTGATTGTCCCTCTTTTCTTAACAGGGAGAAAACATTGGGAAGGGGATACATAATGGGCTGCCTGCCAGATTCCAGGGAGAAAAGTGGAAACTTGAACTATGATAAAACCGTCAAAAACACATGAAAGTAGTTATGCAAATCATTAAACAATTCAAACAAACTGTTTGGTAACAATTTCTTAAATGAATTTGTTGTGCTTTCTTTGGCAAATATAAAAATCACACAGGTTTCTCATCCAAATTTTTAAGAAGTTATCTAACAAAACATAAAACTCTAAGCACTTTGGAAGACCATGGAACATTTTCTGCTTCCAGCTTCAGCTATTTCGTCCTGCCTACCCTTTGGATCTTGGTACTGTCCTCCCCAGAGACATCTCTCACTGCCTTCGAGCAATCCACACATTTTAGGCTCTCGGAACACAGAGTTCCACTCCTTCAAGACTCCTGACGCATTTGCCATTTTCACAGTTGTGTGTGTTGGTGGTTGCCATCCCTCTCTTCTCTAAACCCTAAGCTCCATGTGGGCAGGACCTGGGTCCACTTTAGGTCATTATTATTTTCTCAGTGCCAGCCAGTTTGAGCACAACAGATGCTCCATCAGAATTCACCAGTAAATAAATGAACAAATGAATCAGGGAATGAATGAAAAGATGAACAAATGAAAACATGACTAGCACAATCTTGCCATCTTACGGAGACACCTGCCACTACCACATCCCCTATCTGGGAATCCCACCTCCAGCCTGGACACTGGGGCCTTGAGTCTTTACAGGAGCCCTAGCCAGGAGCTACACCCATCTAGCTTCCGCTCCGAGGGGGAGGCCGGCAGGGGGACAGGAAGCCAGCTCACTATCTATCCTGTGTCCTAGCTCAGCCTGACCTGGTGTGAAGGGCGAAGTGACTCCCCAGTCTGCAGGGGCCCACCCCTACCCCTCTGGGGGTGTCAGCTGGTGCGCCTGCTTCCTGCTGGCCCTTACTTCTGCCAGGGCCTCGGCCTCCAGGGACTTGTGGTCCCCCAGGCTGCTGTGCCTGGTGGAGCCGCACGTCGACCGCATGCTGTGCCCTTCGGAGAGCGCCTTCTTGTCGGGGTAGTTGATGCTGCCGGCGCTCCCGAACGTCGCCATCCTCCGCTTCTCGGGGCTCTCGATCCTTCCCCGGGTGAGGGGGATTTTGTGGGGGCTGCTGGGGCAGGCGGCGGCCCGGGGCGGTGTGTCTATGCTGGGGCCCAGGCCCCGGGGTGGGCTGTGTGTGTCGCCCCCGCTTCGGCGCCTGGGGATGGCTGCTCCATCAGATCGTAACCGCACTCTGCAAAGGAGCCAGGGGGCAGGGGCATGGGGCAGAGGTCAACCCTGGCCAGTGTCACATGGGTCAGCCAATCCCCCAGAGTCCAGACATGCTACACACTAGTCTAGGGAGTGGGTATAGTAAAGCCTCATTCAGCCAGACCTGGCGATTCTGCAATGAAGAACTGTCCGAGCACAGAACTCAGGCCAGCAGACTTAACCTGCACACATGAAGGAATCAGGCCTTCTGCTTCTAAGCTGCAGTCAGTGGTGCTAATTACACAGCGAATCTCGTCTATATGTTAAGTCAGGGCCAGGAGGATTGCAACCTGGGAACACTTTGCTCATGGTTAGTTGGGTTCATGATATGTTTTTAAGCAGTTTAGGTGTCTCCATGATTCCAGAGGGCTTCTGATTGGTTTGAGGCATTGAGGCTTGACTGTACCACAAGTCACCAGCTCCCTGCAAGCACAGGAGGGCCCCTGGGAACTCAACATGGCCCAGTGCTATCACCCTCCCCCAATCCCCCACAGGGCTGTTTTCCATGAGGCTTTTCCAGACCTTGAACATTTCCAATCATTAAGAGAAAAACCTGCATCACTGGAATGCCTTTTACACATTTGGATACCTTTCACCCTTCAGGGAGGGTGTGGCAGAGAGAAAAGGGGCCTAAAGTATCTCTCTGGAAGGCAGATTCTTGTCTTGTCTCTGTCACTGACTTTCCAGTGACTTCTTTCAGACCCACTTTATTTATCCGTTACATGGGTCTAATATTCCTCACCCAGCTTCAAGGGAGGTTCAGTGGGTAGGAGACAACTCTGAAGCAGTTCTACCCACTGGGGATTCTGCTCCAGCCTAGGGAGGTCAGCAAAGACCTGAAGGCACTGGTGAGAGGAAGGCTGGGAGGGGTGAGGGGGTGGGGAGGAGGGACAGACTGCGGGGATGGGTTGTGACGGGGACCAAGCTCAATGCAGTCAGCAGTGCTTTTCACCCTGTGCCACCAGCCAAGCTAAGCATTGCCTGTGGTCACCCCAACAGGACCAAAGCATCGGTGTCGGAGTGGAAGAGTACTGGGAGAGAAAGGAGACGAGGAAGGCAGACAAGGAAGGACAGAGGGAGAGGGAAATTGAGGCAGGAGAAGGTACGGCCCCCCTAGATGTCAAGGGACCTCAACTCTGTCATCCACCTACCCCAACCATACACTTCCCCTGATTCTATCTGCTGATTATCGACACCCTAACTGAACAGAGTTCGCTGAAGAGAGGTACTGGGACTTCTGCTGAAATAAATTCGTAAACCTAGGTTCCTATTGCAGCTGATTTCTCTGGCTCTGTCTGCAAGCACCCAGCATGTGGGTTGATCCCATGACCTCTCCACCAAAAACAGAGACTATGACATTTTGAGAATCTGATTAAGAAAGCAGTGAGAAACTGCCAGCTTTTCTTTTCTCCTCTTTTCCTTATTTATTTTTTAAACCACCAAGTGCTTTGCACTCTACCTGTAGACAGAGTGAAGAGCCCAGCTCCTTACCTGGCAGAAAGGTCATGTGATAGCCCTGCCCACACAGGAGTGAAGAAATTGGCAAACACATTCCCACCAAATATGTGGGTGGAGCCGAGTGTCAATTTCCCCCCACGCAATGTGTGTGAGACTACTTACGTGGTGCGCTTCAGTGAGTAAGAGAGCTTTACATTTTAAAATATAACAACTTAGGTTTTCAACAGAAAGTAGGGAGGAGGTTTAAGAACTGGAGAGAGAGGAAAAGTACTTGCCAATTTTTAACTCTCCCTCCCCCGTGTTTTTAGTATTTTAAGTAAAAAGGATTGGTTGCCTGTATAAGTCTTTCCTCTTTCTCCACCTTTGTCCCAAGCTGGATTGCTTTGCTACCTGCCATTCGAGGCCAGTTCCAGCCAGCCCAGCAGGCGTGCCCAGCGTCACATCCTATGGGAAACAAGGGGCCACGACAGCCTCCCTCCCTGGCCCTTCCCTCTCCCGAATCAGACCCGAATGGGCACTGCATGAGCAGGAAAGAATGAACCCGAGTTTCCTACCGGCCCATCACCCCCCCAAAGCCGTAATCCGAGATGTGCTCCGTGGGGGACTGCAGGTCGTTTTTGGAAGAGGCCTTGTCGTCCAGCAGCGGCCCACTGCTGGCCTCGCTGTCGGCCTTTTGGCTCAGGCTGTCAGAGAAGGCGTCGTCCCTGGGGAGAAGAACAGATGTGAGCTGGGTGGGCTTCGCACCCAACAACCCGGATGTATTGAGACCTGAGGGGCTGGATCCACACCCACAGCTCGTGGTTGCGCCGCTGCCGCTTCCCCAGCAGGAGGCGCTCTGGGGCACCACGCTCCCCTACCTGCTCCCCCGCTCCACTCCCCGCCCCCAGGGACTAAACCTGGTCTCTCCAAGCTGTTCTGGGCTGGGACAAGCTGAACGCTGGAAGGTGTGGAGGAAAAATGGGGGAGTGGGCCTGCAAGCTAAGCCCTGAGCACTGAGTCTCATGTGGCTCGGGGAGCAGCAGCTTGGGGTTCAGCCAGGGAAAAGGAAGGCATTCCCATCCCTCCCCCACCCTTGGCTTTGGACAAATGTGAAGGGTCTGAAGCTTGTTGGGGTGCTCTGTCCACTGCCCTCTATGCCCTCTCCCTTCCTCTATCCTTCCTGTCCTTGTCCTCAGAGGCCTGGGGACGTCAGAGGGCCGCCTAGGGTTCTTCCGTTGTTTGCCTGACCTGGACTTTTCTTGGGCTCCAGATGGTCTGCTCTGCCATCAAGATGTATGCCTTTGGCCCCCTCCCCATGCCTTTGGCCCCCTCCCCTTGAGGCCCAGCCTGCAGCCTGGTAAATCAGTTCAACCTGAGCGGGACTGGAACTTGGAGGGAGCGTATACAGGAACTGTCAAAGCTTTTCCAAGAATGGAAGGTGTCGACTTTCTGGGCCTGATGCTGGGGCTAGGTGTTTGGGATGTAGAGCTTTTTTCTTTCTTTTTTTTTTTTAAGGTCTAAAGTTATTAAAAAAAAAAAAAATAGTACCCTCTTAGCTGGAAATGAGAGGATGATTGTTTCTGCCCCTCTCCTGGGAGAGCTATCTCAGGGTAGAGAACAGTGGGCAGTTAAGAGGGCAGTGGGAGGGCCACTGGGTTACAGCAGAGGCCCTGAAGGGCGAAGGTATATGGCAAGATCCAGTGGACACTGAGAACTAGAGCGGGTGATAAATGCCCTGGAGGCTATCAAGTGGGCCAGGATGGCAAGCCAAGAGCACCAAACAGTGTCCCTGTGGACCGTGAAGTATGAGCAATTTGCTTATATGTTAAATGGATCACCATTCAAAGGGAGCTGAGACGTAATCCATTCTCACCGAAGACCAAGTGTGTCACAGCAGGGAGAGCAAATCGCTGGCGTATAACCCAGCGCTGCTGTTCCTGTGCCCCTTCCAGACATCACTAATCCATCATGACACTCTTCACAGAAGGTCCCAGCACCCACTCACATGTCCTGTACAACTATGTACTGATGTGGGATGAGCCCATCCACACCGTTGTGACGACCCTCCCACCAGTCCTCGGAGGCTCGGTGGTACAGCAGCAGTGAGGCTCCCTTCTTGAAGGACAGCTCCCGCGGGGACCGCCCCACGTAGTCAAACTTGGCGATGGCCTCGATCTGCTCCACTTCTGGAAGGAAAGCAAGGGCAAGCGCATCCATGAGAACAGCAGAAGGCAGCCCAGGAGCCTCAGTCAGAGGGCCCTGGCTCCGTGGGGCAGCGCAGACAGCGTGCCTGGTGAGGGCAGCATGAGCTGGAGCTCAGGGTACTGGGCTCTAGGCTCAGATCCGCTCCCTGTGCTGTGACCTCAGGCAGGCCATCTCACTTCCCAAAATGGAAAGTGGGGTTGAAATACTACATCCTTACTTTCCACTGCCCCTTTTTCACATTTTAAAAATAATATAAGAAATTTCTTTTTCTTCTGTCCCTTAAATATCAGCTCTGTTTCCATTTTCCCATGAACCCTTTCCCTCTTTGTTCACATATCACACTGTTGGTGCTTCTTACCTTGTAGGAGGTCAAACAGATGTGTGTGGATTCTCTTCCATGTAAAATGTTTTACACAATTTTTAAAGGTTCCCAGAAGACTTCTCTCCAGAGCTCATTGTTATAGACTGAACTCTGTCTTCCCCCAAATCCATATGTTACAGTCCTAACTCCCAGTGTAATGGTATTTGGAGATGAGGGGGTTTAGGAAGTAATTAAGCTTAAGTGAGGTCATAAGGGTGGGGACCTAATATGATAGAACGGGTGTCCCTCTGAGAAGAGGAAGAGATAGCGGAGAGCTCTCTTTCTGTCTCTGCATGAGCACAGTGGAAAGGCCATGGGAGGACTCAGTGAGAAGGCAGCTGACTACAAGCAAAGAAGAGAGGCTTCAGCAGAACCCAACCCTAACAGCACCCTGATCTTGGACTTCTAGGCCCCCAGACTGAGAGGAAACACATTTCTGTTGTTTAAGCCACTCAGTCTGAGGTGAGTGGCAGCCTGATGGCATGCCTGAGCTAACATGCGCATCCACGAACTTAATTTGGGGGGAGGGAGAATTCTTACTGGGGCTACAGGTCAAGCATATCTCTTTGCATACACACATCTCCCCATCAGAGCTGTATTCTTCTCTGGTCAGTGACAGGCCCTGCCTGGGTTAACCAGTGAGAACGTAGTTCTTGTCCCTGAAATACTCCTACTGCCCAGCTCTGTCACCTCTTGTTTGTGTGACCTCAGGCAGGTTATATAATTTCTGTACACCTCAGTTGCCTTTAGAGGACTAAACGATAAAGCATGAAAGAAGACATACAAATAGGCAACGGCTATATGAAAAGATGTTCAACACCATTAATCATTAGGAAAATGCAAAGCAAAACCACAGTGAGATACCAGCTCACCCCTGTTAGAATGGCTGTTATGAGCAAGACAACAGACAAGAGTTGGTGAGAATGCAGAGAAAAGGGGACCTGTGCGCTGCTGGTGCAAATGCACACGGTGCGGCTGCTACAGAAAACACTACGGAGGCGCCTCAGAAAATGAGAATCACAACTACCCTGTGATCCAGCAACTCCACTTCGGGTATTTACCCACAGGAAATGAGCACGTTCCACTTGCGAAGATCCGGGGCAGACCCCCGCGTTCACTGCAGCACTATTTACAATAGCCAAGATACGGAAGTGACCTAACAGGTCCACAGACAGATGAACAGACAAAGAAGATCGGTGTATATACACAATGGAAAATTGTTCAGCCATAAAAAGATGGAAATCCTGCCATTTGCAACAACATAAAGGGACCTTGAGGGCATTATGCTGAGTGAAGTAAGTCAGACAGAAGATGACAAACACTGTACGATCTCACTTACATGTGGAATCTAAAATCAGGAACAAACAGAACTCACTGATACAGAGAACAGACTGGTGGTTGCCAGAGGTGAGAGGTGGATGAAATAGGTGAAGGCAATCAAAAGGCACGCGCCTCCAGCGGATAAATAAGGCATAGGATGCAATACTCAGCACGGTGCCTACAGTTAATAATACTGTGTTGTATATTTGAAACCTACTAAGAGAGTAGATCTTAAAAGCTCTCATCACAAGAAAACAAAATGTAACTATGTGTGGTGATGGATGTTAACCTGACTTATTGTGGTGATCATTTATATATATATATATATATATATATATCAAATCATTATCCCATATACCTTATATTAATAAACTGTTATATATCAATAGACTTCAATATATTTAAAAAAAGAGAATATGTGAAAGTTCTCAGCATAGCACAGACATACATTAAGAATTCAACGTATAGCGGCTCTTGTGATTATGATTATAATTACTAATGGACATGAGATTGAGCAAGCTCCGGAAGATGGTGAAGGACAGGGATGCCTGATGTGCTACAGTCCATAGGGTCACAAAGAGTCGGACACGACTGAGCGACTGAACAACAACAAAAAAACAACAATGGCTTTAGCTTATGGAGTGGGACTAGACAAAGAAATCTGCGCTGCAGAGAATTTAAATGTTTGCTCAAGACCATGCAGCTAGTGATCTTTGGGAAGGAGACTTTCAGGGGAGGAGGACACTTATTTATGCTTACAATTTATTTAACTTGTGTTAAAGCCTGTACCCTAAGAGATGCAAATGGGTAGAAATGCTACGTAGAAAATGGGTCATGTATAAGTGTTAATATGCTTGTATTTTAAGGCAAGCACAAAGATGTTTAATACTATAAAAAGAAGATACATGCATGTACTTATATAAATAGACAAATCTATTAAATGCTAATAAACAAAAGAGTGGTGGCCCCTGCTCTCTCTAGCCTGCAGTTATCTTCCTGGTGCTGAGCATCCATCAGGATGCTTCTCTTGTCCTCATGGATTATCTTGATCCTGTCCATGCAGCCATCTACCTGTCCGTCATGGAGCTAAGCCGACAATACCTGGCTTTACCACTTTTTTGCTTTTACCTGGGTGACCTTGAACAATTTAGTTCTGTTCTCTCAGTCTCAGTTTTCTCATCTGTAAAATGGAAGTGATAAGACTAGTACCCACTTTATGGGGTTGTCATAGGACTAAGCAAGATATTACACATGAACAGCTTGTAACAGTGCCTGGAACACAATTCGCTTCATATGAGATGCAGTTGTTGTTGTTATTAATACCAGAGTTAGCGACTCCTAAGGGCCATGGACAGCATGGAAGTCATCTCTCCCTGTTCTTCCCCACCCCACCCACACACATTAGGTCTCTTCTCTGTGAGTAGCTGGCTCAAGAAGACTGGGCCAGTGCCCCCGTGAGATGCAGTGGCCTTTGGGTAGACCCAGTCCTCGGTGCCTGGGACAGCCTGCTGTAGACAGCAGGTGTCAGACAGTTAAGCCAGCTTTCCCCAGCTGGTTCCCTGACAAGTGTCTTTGCAAGCTATTCTGACAAAGTTGATGCAAATGACAGACCAACTAAATGGGTCAAATAAACTCAGATCTTGACTCAGAGTCACCTTCTCAGTAAAACGGAGAGATCTCTGTACTCTCTGCTGCATCTTTGACTCTCACACCATCCCTATGTTAGCAGCACCTACTAACCTATGTGTCTGCCTGGCTTTAGAGAAAGGCCAGAGGGTTTGCAAGGCCAAGAGCTGAACCCCAAGGGCTGGGTGCTCCTGGGTGTGACTCCAAGGGCTTCTTCTGAGCCCACCCTTTGCACTGCTGAAGGAACTGCCCAGGGCAGAGACTTGCTCAACTCCATCGCCTCCAGCAGTCACTGGTGGTAGACTGGAGTTGGGGGCAGGGGAGCTAGGAGAAGTGGAAAATGTAAGGGGGAGAAAAGAAGAGAAGATGAGGAACAGAGCTGAGCTGCAAGCTGAGAGAAAGCTCGTGTGTTTGCAGATGTCGCTATGTAATCATGTGGGGTAGAAACAGGGATAATAGCTACCATTTATTAGGAAGTCTGTCATTTGGGTTCATCACACCTAAAATAGAATAGCTTACCAAGTCTCCCACACACCCCTCCCCAAACTTGCTTCATCCCCTCATCTTCCCCATCTTAGGAAACAGAACCACCATCTGCCCACTCCCTCAGGCCACAGAAGCTAACTCATCAGCATTTCTGTCAAATTGTCCTCTGAATCTGACCAGCCTCACCACCTCCAATGCCACCCCCTCCTCGCCGGTCCAGACATCACTGTCCTTCTACCTGGCCACCTTGCCTTCCTTCTTGCTTGGTAGAGTCATTTCTCCCCACGGCAGCTGGAGGGATCTTTTAAAATCATAAATCACGTCATGAGACTCTCTTGTTCAAATTCCTCTGAAGGCTTCTCTCTGGTGGGGTGAAGCCTGCCGGGGGGAGTCCTGAGGCAGCAAGCCCCTGTGCTCTCTCTGTCCGTCCCTCTCCTTGGTCCTGGTGCCCACAGCACCTGCCACCTCGCAGTGAGGAGACAGGGCGGCCACACAGCAGGTGCAGGCTGACTGACAGTGATCTGAGGCCCCAGAACACTGCAAGGGGGCGCCTGACCTGCCTCCCCACAGACACATCTGCCTCCCCATGGACACGTCTGCCTCCACCAGCAGCAGCCCTGACAGGTGTCAGTGCTGAGAAATCAATCTATCTTGTTGGACAAGAGGTGTTTTCCCCCAGGAGAAGTGGAAGAAGAAAGCCTGAGAGCAAGATCTAGAACAAGAGTTGCACATGTGTGTATGCACACATGCACATAACCAGGAGTCAAAAAGCAACAGACGGAGAGAATGAGAAGGGGGCTATTAACAGTGACAGAAGGAGAAGGAGGACTAGAGGTGGTAGGAAAGAGAGGACAAGAAGGAAAGAGAAGAGCAAACCACCGCAAACAAACAAAAGGTGGCAGCCTTCATATCTCCTAAAGCAGGCTCTGCAGGATGTTTTTCTCAGCTCAGGGTGGCTTTAATCACTAAGAATTCTAGCAGAGCTGAACATTATGCCCCGATTTACTTTCCTGCCCTAGGACCCAGGCCCGACACATCACCTCCCTCTCAGGCCACAGTGACTGATTCTTGCCTGCCTGCATGACTCAAGGCAGTGCGGTGAGATTCCAACCAAGGAACTCTACTGGAATCATTCGGAAAAGGAAGCTCTTTGGGTAAAAGGACAATGAAAGCCTGGAACTGTCAGAGACCACGGCAAAAGGAAGATCCCCCTGGAGGATGAAGCCGACACAGGGAAGCAGAAGAGCAAGGTGGAGACACATCCCTGACAAGGCCAACTAAGCTCCTGGATCCAGCCGTGCCTGAAGTCATGCCTACCCTGGGATTTTCAAGTATATGATCTGAATCCCTTTTATGCTTATGTCAGTTTGAGTTGAAGGCTCTGTGACTGGCAACTGAAATAGCCCTACTAGAATATGAAAACCCACCTATGTAAGAGTCTTGCCTCTTACATCAACTCCCAGGAAACTTACCAGAGTACATCCCAGCTCTCCTGACCAAAATGATGGCTAACAGGGCATGGGACTGCCCCCAAGAGAAACACAAAGGCCAGTAAGAAAACTACTAAATAATGATTTTTAAACAGTGAAACTACCCCAGGGAGAAAGGAAGACTGTGTTCAGTCAACACAGGGCAGCACTGGGAGTCTCAGGCCCGAGGTACCCTTGCTTGCCCGGGCCCCTTCCTCCACTAGGAAAATATCAAAATTATATCTTATGACTGCACTGATATAAAGATGAAAATAATCCAGGCTCATATTGTTTTTAAAATTTAGTTTGAAATGAATTAGAACATTCTCATGGGCCCTGAAAGCAGCACTGTGCGTCCTGGGCAGTGGGCCTGGTCTGCCTAATGGAAATGCTGGCCTCAGGCCCAAATCATCCAGACTGCTCGGCTACACAGTTCACGCTCCCCAGAGGTAAGTCTGATGCCATTTCCTTATCTAGAAGCGGTGGAACATCTGAGGAGTCGCTCAGAGCCCAGGTCGGCCTTTATCCCTCTACCTACACACACTCGCCTGGGTCACCACTGTCTGGCCTCGTCTTCGGGGAACCCACTGCACTGGTCACTCCTGCAGTCTGGAATTATCACCCTGCATGGTGGGGAGCTGCTCTCCAGCTTCCAGGTGACAAGACCAGGAGCACCTTGATGACCATGTCTGGTTCATTGTGTGCCCCACGTCCCAGCACATGCTGGGTGCAGAACAAGAGCCCAGCACGGGGAGGGGCAGAGGACAGAGCCTGCTTTCTACTCAGGACACCCTGGTCACTTAGAATTTGCACTCAGGCCAGGCAGGACACAGAAGGGGAGAAGGCAAGCCATGCTGGATGTGGTGAACTGGAGGTCTTTCTGGGTCTCTCTCTCTGCTGTAGAGGATGATGTGCTGACTGGCAAAGCTGGCAAGGTGGGGGTGGGGTTTGCACAGATCAGTGCAGCAGGTGGACAGGCATGAGTGGGCAGGTGGGCACGCAGCATGAGAAGGCCCCCAGGTGAGCTCCTCGCCCTGACTCCCCCTCACTCACCTTCGTCACTGGTGTGAGGCTCCGTGCCGTTGTCATGGTCAACTTCATCAATGGTCCCTGGCTCGCTGTGCGGGCTGTCACTGCAAGGAAACACGGGGAGCGGCCTCTTGGGGGACTTTGTGCCCTCACACTGCCCTCGGCTTCCGCAGGCACTGGCCCAACCCACCTCTGAGCCTTGACCCAGATTACATCAAGCCCACTTCATCCCATCTTTTCCATCTGCCCACCCACAGACCTTTCTAACAGAAAACCACTCTGGCCCCCTCACCCATCAGGAAGCTTCCCTGAATAACCTCCTCCATTTGCCCCAGCTCTAGAGTTTGCTGGGCTGTCTTCTTGGTAATGGTTACTGATGCCTAAGTGTTCTGTAAGATCTAGAAGGCAGTAAAGCCCTGGTGTTTATCCTTGAAAAGACCCCAGGGCAGAAAAGAAAGGAAAAGAACTTTGGAAATGTACTGAGAGTCATCCAAGTGGCCTGGCTTTCTGTTTTAGAGAAGAGACGACATGCTCAGCGACGTGGCTGAAGCTCCCAAGGAGCAGACTCCTCATGGCTGCCTCTCAGAGTGGCCTGCAAAACCCACAGCAGCCCAGGCAGCCAGCAGGCTGGCAACCATCATGGGCATAGGGATAGAGTGACTCCAGGCCTGGAAAATTCAGTATTAATGCACTGGGATAATTTCATCAGCTGCTGCCCCTTCACTGGATTATAAGCTTCTTGAGGCCAGGGATCATTCACAGAGTCCGCCGATCAGTTTTTTTTTAATCAAGTCATTCATTGAGTTCTGATATAGTAATATATGCCAGGCATGGTGCCAGGTAGGAGGCATGCATTGATGCGTAGTGCAGATACAGACCCTGCTCTCATGGGCTGAGAAATAAAAGTGCTGCAAGTTGAAATAAGCACAATGAGCTGAGACAAGAGCTGTAAAGGGACCTACACAGGGTGCCAAGGAAGGCTTCTTGGAGGATGTGATATTTACAATACCATTTAAAGGAATATGGGCTTTATTGTGAAAAATTCTCTTGGATAAGGTCCAGACTGCACAATGGTTTAAGACCTTTCATAACCTGGCTCCTGCTGGCCCGCGGGGCCTCCTCCCTCACGGTCCCCTTGTCACCTGCAACAGTGCAGTCAAACAGAAATGCTTTTTATTTTACTGCATGCTCCAGGCCTAGCACATTCTTTGCCCACTCTCGCCTGGCTGAGCCCAGTTCATCCTACAGGTCTCTATCAAGTCACTGTTACCTTCAGTCAGCCATTCTAACCTCCCTACGTTGGCTCCGGGACCCCTACTCCTAGAACTGCCTGTCCCCTCCCTCCCTCTGCCATGTCAGGGGTTAATTCTGGCTGGGTTACCTCCCTGTTGCCCAACCTAGGGCCTGGTGCAGGACAGATTCTCAGTAACCATACGAGGAATGAACGAACGTTGTCCCCTTTGATGAGACCCTTAGCCAAATCCTCCTTTTGGGCTTTGAAAATTTGTCCAAAATTACCATGTAATTAATAGTTAATGGGGCACAAATGGGATTAAGAAAAGCACAGTTATTGTATGTAGTGCTTTGGTAAGTATGCTATGATCTGTAGGTATCTTCCCAGATCACTAATTATATATATATACTGCAGCAAGAAAAGAAAGCTGGTAATGGCTGCCAAAACTGTAAAACTGAAAAGCTTTTCTTTGTCCTAAAAGTATGCTCGCTGGCTGTTGGATCTCTGTTACAGAACAGGGACAGACCTGCTCCCGGGGCCTCAAATGAGATTAGAGAGCAGCGGGCCCGGGTTTCTATGCAGGGAGGTGTTGCAGAGAAATGATGGGGCTGGAACGTTTCCTTTCTTTGAAGCAATTGCCCAAATGTGCCCACAGAACTAAGCGAGGCAAGAGTCAAGGAATGCTCTGATCATCAAAACACAAACTCCCCTGTAGCACCTGGCTGAAAGCAGTGTGGGTAATACCTAAATAGACAGCTGAGTGTTGTCCTGGATTGGGAAGAAAGAAAGACTAGGAGCCCTTTGGCCTCTGTTGGTTGGTGTTCTGAATTTTCTGCCTCCATCTCATCTATAAAAAATGTCCTATTTTCACCACAATATTAAGGTTTTAGCCTCAGGAAGGTAGTCAAGTCTGAGTTTGATAAGATTCTAAAATGCTCCTCCCAAGGGACTTTACTGGTGGTCCAGTAGTTAAGACTTGCCTTCCCGTGCAGAGGGTGAGGGTTTGATCCCTGGTTGGGGGAGCTAAGATTCCCACATGCCTTACAGCCAAAAAATCAAAAAATAAAAATTAAAAAACCCAGAAGCAATATTCTAAAAAATTCAATAAAGATTTAAAAATACTAAAACCATCCTTAAAAAATACTGAAAAAAATAAAAGAAACTATTTTTCCCAAGACCCAGCGTAGCACCAAGGCACACAGAGGTGCCCAACTAGCACCCATTGACCTGGTATGGAGCTCTCCAAGAATGTGAACTCTCTTTGCCAGAAGAAGAGAACTCTAGGTGGGAGAGGACAAGTGTGGGAAGTGGCATTCTCAGTTCAGGAGGCTGAGATGGGGACTGTCCACTGCCCTGCTGTCTGAGGTGGGCCTGCAGCTCGCCTAGCCAATGACAGTACTGCATGTCCTAACTGATGTGATTAGTTCACCAGACCCAAGCTTCAGGAAGAGACATAACACTTGAGTTTGTGTTGAGGCATTTGGGAAGGAAAAGCTTTTTTCCCACTGGGGATGCTGAGAGAACGGGCTCTAAAAACTGGAGTTATCAGGTGCCTTCTTGAAACTATCAAGGGAGAGGCTACCTGAAAATGAAGCCAGTGTAGAAGAGAACAGAGCTGGGACTGAGAATTAAGGACTGAGTCCTGACGATAACAGTCAAACCCCATATCCAGCTACACCCATAGCCATGATCCCAGACTTCTTAGTTAAAAATAAATTCCCATTTAGCGTAAGCCAGTTTGAGTTATATTTCTGTCCCTTATAAACCAAGAGAGTCTTGACTGATGTACCTATCCCTCATATAAGGCTCAGATGAGAAAATATATATAGGAGTATGGACTAAAAAGCAGTAAGAAAATCAAAGGGTTTCTCACTGTTCTGGCGTAACAGCAATAATAACAAGAACAATGATGATAATAATATTAAGAAGAATGGAATCTTACCAATATTCTTCCCCTCCAGCCATGCATTTCTCATACACAGGTCCCTCTAGCTCCCGGGGGCTGGGGAAGATGGCTTCATGATGGATGATGATGGTTTTGATGACTTCGTTGACGTGTGCCTGGCAGGACACAGGGTCTTGCCCATCAGGGATGTGCATGAGGGTGGGTCCAAAGCAGATGGCCAGGTTGTAGGGATCCATCATGTTCTCGTCGCTATACTGTGAGAGGCTATGAGAGAGGAGTACCCATGAGCCAGGGAAAGGTGAATCTTCCCCTGTACTTTCTTGCTTTGGGGGGCTCTACTCAAGTTCAGGAGGGTTCTATGTTCTGCAAAAGCCCCCCTCCTCAAGGAGGCCAGGGCTGAGTCAAAGAGGGGCCCTTGTTGGCCAGGCAACTCACTGGTTGAGGAAAGCAAAGAGGTATCTCATGACCACGATGACCACGCGGGGAAGGGTGATGAGGATCTGTTGGATCTGGTGCACCCTCTCAGCTGGGTTCTCCAGTTCTGTAACAAAAGGGGCTTTTCAGGACACCTTTCATCCTCACAGACCCATGCAAACAACATTTGCAAGCCTACCTGCTAGATCTTTGTGGCTCAGATGGTAAAGAATCTGCCTGCAGTGCGGGAGACCTGGGTTCAGTCCCTGCATTGGGAAGATCCCCTGGAGGAAGGCATGGCAACCCACTCCAGTATTCTTACCTGGAGAATCCCATGGACAGAGGAGTCTGGCGGGCTACAGTCTATGGTGTTGCAAAGAGTCAGACACCACTGAGCGACTGACACTTTCACTTTCACCTGTGAGATCAGTCCATGTGGCTCAGGGGGAGGCAATTTTACTTGGTTCAAGAAATGGAAATATGACCCTGGCATCATGATCCCCTGGGCATGGGGCCGGGGCCCAGGGAGGGGTCCATGGCCTAGTCAGAACCATCAGGGTTGATCCTTGGGACTTGGCTGGAGAAAACATAGAGAGAAGTTCCCTCTTGAAACCAGGCAGAATTGCAGCTAGTTGCTCAGTGGGAAGAAGATGATTCCCAGGAGTGATGGCATTACAGACATGGAAAGGACAGACTCCTGCAGATGTCATATGAGGTCTGGGTCCAGCTGGGCCTAAACTTTTTAGGTATATGAGCCAATATATTCCCTTTTACAGGTTACATCAGTGTAAGTTGAGTTTCTGTCACCTACAAGCTATGAGTCTCCACAAACACAAGCAGGGACCAGGTTTTATTAAACTCTTTAAAAAGATCAGCTGCAGCACAGGCCCGGCATAGAGTAGGTGCTCAGGAAATGAACACTGAATAAATAACCACCTCCTGAGCTGTATGTTGTTCAAAGAGCCTGGTAATGCTTGGAATCTCGTCTCTGACACCTGTTTTCAGGTCAGCCCTAGAGATATAGACATTTTATCAGTCAAGCCAGAGTTAGGGGCAGCAGATTTGACTTAGTAAGGAGAAAAAAGTGCAGACACTGTTTTGCATACAAGTTTCTGAACCTGAGGCCCTGCCCCTTCTGATCTGCAGGGAGACTGACTTGTATGGGTCCCTCCTTGGTACAATCAAGGCTTTAGGAGGGAACTGAGAAAGGACTTCCTCTCTCCTGTGATTCAAGATACACGATGTTGTGACCTTGTACCAGAGGCTGAAGACCACGTCTGCTGAGGGCCCTGCTCTGGAACTGGACTAGTGGAGCTTCTGGAAACAGCGGCTGAGCGAGGGGCACTGGGCTCAGACAGGGATGTGCCTTTGTGGCCTGGGATTTCTGAGAGGTGGTCTGGAGCCTGAAGTGGATCTGGAAAGATGAGCAGGAAGTATGAGGGCAGAAGGGCGGATGGAGGAAGCATCTTTCACTCAAGGCAAATAAGAGGGTTCAAGCCTCTCTTGGTGATTATCACCTCCTGGCACACCTTCTTGGCTGCAAATATCCCTGAGAACATTGTGAGAAGCATCCATATGTGAACCTGAGTGTGGGGCAACTTTTCTGCAGCTCAAATTAAAGACTTTATTTCAAAAAGGGGGTTTATTCCAAAATACTAGCATTCTAGTATTCTAAAATTAGAAGTTTATTTGAAAATATATATATGTATTTCCAAAAGGTTGCCTTGGATTTCAGCATCTTACAGTCAAGGTGCCTTTACTTCAGCTCTGAGATTGGGCTCTTGCCTTTATCCACAGAAAATACCAGTCAGGAAGGACTCTGATGGCTAGCAACATCAGAGGAAGCCCCCAGTCAATGTATTTTTTATCATTTCCCTTGTTTGTCAAGTTGTTGACCTCACTCCCAAACCTTCCGTGGCTCCCTTAATGCCCAAAGGGAAAAGCTCTGGAATCCTTGCAAGGCATTCAGTGTCTTCTCTTCCTTGCTGCATTTTACCCTCCCAGTCTTTTAATACCATGTACTGGATGGGACACCCTCCTGCTGGTCCCATTGATTTGTGTGTCCCCAACCTTCCCAGGATCCCCGAGTCCAGTCCTCCTGGAAGACTCATTATTCCCCCTCAGGTATGATCTGAGAATCCAAGGCTCCCTTGGCCTCTTCTCTTCTGAGCTCCTCCTGAACCCAGAGGTGCACCGTGCCCATGAGCCCTTCTGTTATAAACCATCTTGTTATTTCCACAGGAGGACAAGAGCCATATGGCATCTTTCACAGCACCCCTCCTGCAGTGATAAGCCTGGAGTGCCACTTAAATAAAGATTTGTCAAGGAACTGATCATTCCACTGGGGAAATACTTACTAATAGTAGATATCAAATCTTGAAACCTTTCCTTAGGAAAGAGTGGGTTTTCCAGTCCTCGGAAATACAGTTTTAGAACGCCAGCAACTGAATTGATATCTCGTTCATTTTGGTCATCCACAAGGGGGTCTTCACCTGAGAGGAAACAGGAGATGATGATTCAGTGTGGTTAGGAGGCAGGGTGTGTGCAGATGGCAGGTGAGGGGACCTGCCCCAGCCTGAACTGGAGGACAGGCAGATGCGACAGCCTCCCCAGCACAGTGTACTTAGAGGCCTTCCTATAACTGATTTTGAAACTGTTCAAATCTATTAAAATGTTGTAGAATGAAAATAATGAACATTCATCATCATACACTTAAACTCATCTTGCCATATATGCTTTCTCTCCCTTTTCTCTCACTTATAATTATTATTGCTCAATTATTTGAGAGTATTCTGTAGACATTATAACACATCACTGCTAAATACTTAAACTCATTTCTCCTAAGCATAAGGATCTTCCCCTGCATAACCACACAACACACAACATTATGGCACCTAAGAAAATTAACAAGAGTTCCAAACACCATCTCACGTTCAGACTCTGCTCAAACATTCCCCCATTGTCCCATGTCTGTCATAGAATTTTTCAAAAGCTAAGATCTAATCAATGTTCACACCATTCATTCAGTTGTTATGTTTCTTTAGTCTTTTTAATGTAAAATAGACTCCAACATTTTTTTTGTTAGTTTGCCTTTCATAATAGTGGCTCTTTCAAAGAGTCCAGGCCAACTGCCTCATACAATGTCTCACACTCTGGGTTTGTCTGACTGCTTCCTCATGATCAGAGTCAGGTTAAACATTTTGGGCAAGAATGTGATGTGGATGATGTCTGATCATTGAGTTAAGGTGGTGGATTCCAGATCTCTGCATTGTAAAGGTATAATTTCTCCTTTGTAATAATCAATATAAATAAAATATAAGATATTTTTATAAACAATAGTGATCTATGTGCCTACCACCATACTCAACATATTTTACCCAGTGTTTTGAGCATCCAATGATCATTTTTCCATCATCATTCCAAATCAGTTATTACCCTGGGGTTTCAACAAACTGGTGATTTTCTGATTCTATCATTCCATCTACAATTACTAGCTGACATTCTTCCACAAAGAAAACCTTTCTCCGTATTCCCGCCACCTGCCTCTTTTTTTAAAAAAAAAAAAACATTTTATGGGCTTGTTTTTATAATTTTTAATTCAATGTGTTTAACCCACTACCCACTATTCATTGGGATGCTGAGATTTTCCCCAAATTTGGCCAGAGGGAGTTCTTTCTTATGTCCTTTTGATGTGATCTCTACTGATTACTTTCTTGCTTTCTGGCATAAAATATGTCTCTGAATCCTTGTATTTTCCTTGACCCAGACCTGTAATAAAAATACTTCTTCAAGGAGCTCTGTTTGTTTTTTGCAGGGAATGGTATTTAGAAACCAAGATCTAGGCTTTAACATGTGTTCATTGCTACAGGAGTGTTATAAAGAACTTCTAAGCTCTTTCAATAGATACAGAGTGTATATATATATTATTTTTCATGAGTTCACACTGATGTTGATCTTTCTAATTCATATTTAAGATACAAGGTTTTCTTTACCTTTTTATTTTGTATTTACATTTCATTTTTCTTACAGTGAAAACTTGTTCTGAATATTAGTAATATTTAATATTTTAATATATCTGCTTTATTCTACAATATACATAAAATAGTTTCAAATTTTTATTATAATAACAATAGTACCACTAACAATAAACCTACTACACAAAATTTAAGATTTATTTGCAGGGCTTTTGTTTTTATTTTTTAGGTTCTCAAAATGTATCTCACTAAACATGTATGATCGAAAGACAGAAAGTAGAGGACTTCCTTGGTGGTCCAGTGGTTAAGAATCCCTGCCAATGCAGGAGACATAGGTTCAGTCCCTGGTCAGGGAAGATTCCACATGCCAAGGGGCAACCAGGCCTGTGAGCCACAGCTACTGAGCCTGCACTCTACCACCTGCGAGTTGCAACCACTGAAGCCTGTGTGCCCTGGAGCCCATGCTCTACGACATGAGAAGCCCATGCACTGCAACTAGAGAGTAGCCCCCACTCAGAGCAACTAGAGAAAGTCCTTGTGCAGTAACAGAGACCCAGCATAGCCAAAAATATGATAATGAATACATTTATTAAAACAAAGAACACAGAAAGTAGATTAGCAGTGGGGGCTGGGTATAAATGGTATATGGAGTAACTACAAATGGGTACAAGGTTCTTTTTAGGGATGATAATTTTCTGAAATTAGATTTGGGAGATAATGCTGTTCTCTAGCCGATAAGTACCATCCGACTCTTTGCAACACCATGGACTGCAGCATGCCAGGCTTCTCTGTCTTTCACTATCTCTTGGAGTTTATTCAGATTCATGCCCATTGAGTTGATGATGTTATCTAACCATCTCATCCTCTGCCACCCTCTTCTCCTTTTGCCTTCAATCTTTCCCAACATCAGGGTCTTTTCCAGTGAGTCAGCTCTTCGCATCAGGTGGCCAAATAATTGGAGCTTCAACTTTAGCATGAGTCCTTTCAGTGAATATTCGGGCTTGATTTCCTTTAGGATCCACTGGTTGACTGGTTTGATCTCTGGATTGACTAGTGATGATGTACAATTCTATTAATATATTAGAAACTACCGAAATGTACACTTTAAAAATAGGTGAGCCTTAAAGTATGAAATTCAATAGAGCTGTTAAAAACTGTATGACCAGAGCACATGTTGAAAAGTTACTCTCTGTATGGTTCTTAATCTGATATACAGCTTATTTGTTTCTGCTTCTATTCAATTTGGGGGATTTTATTCTTTTATAAATCTTAAAAAAAACTTCGCAATTTTGAAAAAAACATTTATGTGGTCCAAGAGTCAAAACCAGATTAAAAAGTTGCTTGCAGAGAAGCCCTATTCGTATCTTTCTCCCACCTACACCTTACATTTAACCATTTTCATTGGTCTCTGATTTGTCCTGCTATCTTTCTTTCTGCAAAAATAAGCAAATACAATACATATATATACACAACATTTTTACGTTCCCTCATTTCTAACACAATGGGAGTAATACCCTCTATTACTACATATACTTGTTTCTTCTCTTATCAGTAAATCTTAGAAATCCCTCCATGTCAGTTCAGAGGAATCTTCCTCATTTTTTAAAAAAATGTTTTTATACTAAGATTTTATTGTATGCTGCCACCAGTGTATATAAAATAATTTCTTGTGAAACAGAAATTCATGAATATTCAGACAGGTAGACGTTAAGGACTAACAAAAGTAGAAGCTTGTATAGTATGGCACATGTTACAGTGAGAGACGTTTGTACAGGCTTCAAATTTAGCTTTCCTTTGAATATTCACCGGCTTATGAAAAGTGGTTTTAGAAAACCTTGTAAAGATTCCTTTTGCTGCAAAAAGGAACAGACTTTCTGGGGTCTGGAGGGATTTGTACTTGAAGATACTCCAGTCAGCAGAGTGCCTGAGCATTCAGCAGACAGCATTGTTTCAAATCTGTAGCTGCCTGGGAAACCTTCATCCAGTCGAGTCCAGCCTCCAGCCGGAGCTGTTGAACCACTTTCTTCATGGTGGTGATGCTGGAGAAACCAGGCATGGAATACTCGGTGCAGATCGGCGGTCCATCGGCCCTGGGCTTACTGGGCCAGGCGCTGGGCCTTCCCCATTTTGTTTAATGGCTGCAAAGTACTCTGTTTCATGGATAGACCATAACTTAGTCAACTAGTCTCCCACGGATTGACATTACAATCTTTTGCTGTTACTAATAAACTGCCGCAACAAATAGTCTTCTAACTGTGCTTCCTATTCCTACTACATGTCTCTGTGGTAGGTTCCTGGAAGTGGGATTGCTGGGTCAAAGAGTAAACTAATGTGTGGTTTCATCAGAAAAAGCCAAATTCTCCTCCCGTGGGGCTGCACCATTTTTCGCCTCCTACCAGCAACACAGGAGAAGGCTGCTTCTCCACAGTCCTGCTCGTGGGATGTCTTTTCAATTTTTGCCAACTGCAGAGGGGAAAACAGCTCAGGAGAGCAGCACTTCTTAGTTTCATGGGGGCTGCGAGAGCTGGCAGCAATCTGACACCTCCTTCAACCTCCTCCTCCTTCCAGAACAGCCCAGAGCAATCTAAGACTGGTAAGCAATGAAGAGCAGAACGGGAAATTCATACTTGGATCTCTCTCTACTCTGCCTCCGTGGGAAGAGAATGTGTGTGAGTGGCAGGCCTCTGCTAGCCCCAACATGCTTTAGTGCAAATTAGAGAAAGCACCCCGCCCCCACCCCTTTCTGAACCAGGACGTGCAGCTTCCAGGGCCTGAGCCAGAGTTCAGCTCCCTCCTGCCCTCATGGATGCGTGCCCTTGTGCAGTGCCCAGCCTGAACGACCATCCACGTGTGGCAGCCCAGGAACTGCAGTCTACCTCTCAGATGTTCCCACAGGAGGAGATGAGAATGCTTACCCCACAAGACTTTCTCGTGGGGAAAGAAGAGAGAAAACATTAAAAAATATATTGCTTTTACTGATATAGCACTTTTCAAGTGAGAAGCACACTGGCACATGTGATGTCTCTTAATCCTCACAATAGCACCACACAGCACCAAAGGAGGCATGGTTCCAGCACCACCCTTCTCCCGGGAGAAAGTTGAGGCCGCAAAGTGCAACAACCTGCCCACAGAGTCAAAAACAGACACCAGCAGCTCCCAGGTCTCATGATGCCTGGGAGATAGTCCTTCTTCTACCTGTGGTTTTCAATTCTGTCTGCTGCCTGTCTGAACACGTGCCTATGTATCTATGTATGTATGTATCTATGTATCTATTTATCTATCTACCCACACATCTGTCATCTTCCTTCCTTTCCTCCTTCTCTCCCTCCTTCCTTTATAGTAGAAACCCATTTTTTTTTTCTTTCTCAAGAAAAAAGTTCCCACGGATGAGCAAAGGCGCCTTGATTGAATTTAAAGAAAGGTCCAAGCCCCACCTCCTCTCTAACCCAGCAGTAACCCTGAGGCCCCTCTGAAGGACCAGAAGAGTCTGAAAACTCTGTGCTATATTAAGCTGTTTCCTTGTTGTACCATGCATTACTATTGTGGTCTCATGATCCAAAAGCACATGGATTTTATTCCCTCCATATAAGCTCCCTTTGTCAAGTATGGTGAACATATTGACTACAGACTGATAGACACATACACCATTCATTCTTGCTCTTCCTTCCAGAAGGCACTTCATGAGCCACCAGGGAAGCCCCTCATTCATAAAAGTGAAAATGAAAGTCACACAGTCGTGTCCTACACTTTGTGACCCCATGGACTATACAGTCCTTGGAATCCTCCAGGCCAGAATACTGGACTGGGTAGCTTTTCCCTTCTCTAGGGGATCTTCCCAACCCAGGGATCGAACCCAGGTCTCCTGCATTGCAGGCGGACTCTTTACCAGCTTGAGCCACAAGGGAAGCCATCACTCATAAAAGGAGCCATCAAACATTTTTTCCTCCTAATCCAGGCCTTCGGCTCTCTTCAAGGATAGCGAACTTGGCTCCAGAAGAGCTCAAAATGAGCAGGGTGATGTGTGTGAATGACAGCTTCCTCCAGGAGAGAATTAGAGCTAAAATTCCAGGCACATATGAGAGAAACTTGCTGTTCCAACTTTGCTAGCTAGTTTCCAGGGAGGGAGGTAGAATTGTTACCGAACAGCCCTGCCTGAACCCTGCTCTTAGCCAGGTCAGCCAGGCATTGCTGAAAGGCTGCAGGCAGGGCTGTACCCAGGGGGAAATGAACACACAACGTGTTCTCAGGGCTCTAGGGGATAGTGCTGCTGCATAGGGACGCGGCAGGAAGCCCACAGATGGCCTCAAGGGTGGGTCCCTCCTAGCCCCATCTTGAGACTCCGCAATGTGACAACCCCTCCCTGTGTTTCCTGCTCACACCCCTCTTCCTTGGGCAGGAAACAGATCTGAGAAAGACCAGGTCCCGAGTCTAGAGTGTGTCAGACCCTATATGCAGTGATTTCAGCTCCAAGTCCAAACTCTATCTTGATTGGCACAGGGTGAAAGGGCCATCAACTCCTGTTCCAGCCACCCTTCCACATAAGGAGAAATCACTGTGAGCTCTCTCATCTTTACATAGAAAGAGGACAGGAGATTGGTTTGGGGGGAAACAGAGAGACAGAAGACTAGCCTGCAAGACAACAGTGAACCAAAGCTCTCTTCTCGGAACAACCACTGACTCCTACCTTTCCATGATGTTTTCCCCTTGTTTTCCCAGAAGATTACAGGAAAAATCTTAAACCTTGGTGAGTTTAAGATGCACTGATGGAAAAATATAATAATAAAAATCATGTATGTGTATGTGTTCAGTTGCTCAGACATGTCTGACTCTTTATGACCCCATGGACTGTAGCCTGCCAGGCTCCTGTGTCCATGGAATTTCCAAGGCAAGAATACTGAAATGGTTTGCCATTTCCTTCCCCAGGGGGATCTTTCCAACCCAGGGATTTAACCTATGTCTCCTACATTCTACATTGGCAGGTGGATTCTTTACCACTGAGCCACCTGGGAAGCCTCAATAAAAACCATAATCCCAACTAAAACTGCGGTTGACTCATGTCAAAAGAAAAAGAAAGTGGGTTTAGGAATAATAAGCCAAGAGTGGATTTCCAACATGTAATTATTCAGAAACTTAAGGAAAAGAGATCTGTGCTCCTTTCAACAGGAATGTAGGTATATAGGCAAGAACTTCACCCAGAGAGAGAAAGAAAGGGGCCAAGGAGGAAAAGACTTCTATCTGTTTGAACAAATGACAAAGGACAGGTACCCTGCATGGATTAGAGGGTTTAAAATTTTTAAAATAAAAGGAAGAAAGGAAAAACACACAATGCTCTGGCTTAGAGAGAAAGTTCCATCACACGTTAGAGCACATGGGCCCTGAGGGGTGGGCTTGGGGCACCTGGCTATGGGGGAGCTGCAGGGAACACAGCATCAAGGCATGGAGAGGGAAGCCAGTTTCAGGAGAAGGGGGAGAAGAGAAGCTGTTCTTGAGGATCAGCCAGGTCAGAAACCCAAACCCAGGGTGGTGAATGTCAAGAAACAGAAGGTAATTTATGTGAAATCTAGGCACCAGGTGCCCAGAGAATCCAGAAAGGAGTTCTCTAAAAGAGACATCCCAGGGACTTATTTTAGAATAAGCCATGCCTCCAGGTAGGCTCAGGTGGAGCAGAAGGACGAGGCTGGCAAGAGAATGAGATTCATTCTGGAGTGAGGGTGACAGGGAGAGGAGCTTCACTGCACACATAAGGCAAAGAAAAATCAGAAAAAAAGCAGTTTCTGCAGCTGAAGTTCAGGTCAGGTGAACTCTGCGGTCCAAGGCTTGTTAGGACCAGAGAATTCTAATGTGCACATCACTCCTCCAAAGCACCCAAGCAAGTGACGGGAGGTACTGACCTTAGAAATCACATTCAGGAAGGAAAGAAATCAGGGCTGCTGGGATTGGGCGTGGCTGCCTGATACAACAGAGTACTTACTAATGAGACACTGGCAAGTGAGAAAATGCGAGGGGGCTGGGGGCAGTCAGCAGGCTGAGGCACGAGGCAGTGAGTTTACTCATGAGATACAGGGAGTTCTGTACAGTGGGATGCTCCCAGGAACCAGCAAAGGGTCCAGAGGGTCCAGCTCTGCTCACTTACAATGAACACAGGGCAGCAGGGTTGCTAAGGAGTCAAAGCAAATAAAGAAACCAAACCCTGGCTGGGCTGGCCGGCCATGCCGAGAGGAGCTCAGGAAAACGAGGAACTTCCAGTCCTATCCGGGAGGATACCTCTTGCTCTGTGGGCTCTGCACATGCTGTTTCCTTGGTCTGGAATGCCCTTTCCCCTCTTCCCCTGACTCTTAATCTTCAAGCCTCAGCTCAGGCATATCCTCCTCCAGAAGCCTTCTGAGGCTTTGCTATTCCTCCCCCTTCACCCAAGCTGAGCTCGTGGCTCCCACCCACCACTTACCCCATCCTTGCACTGATCGTGCTGTTTACCTTCCCAGCTAGCAGTGACTTGTCTCTTGTTCCTATTGTATTTCCAGACCCCAGTCCATCACTGAGTGCACTGCAGGGCTCAGTGGAGGCTTGTTGAGTGGATGAATAAATGCTTCAGCAGGAGCATGGAGCAGGGCAGTTCTGGAGCTCTCTGGTTCTAAGTGCCCCAGATCCCGGAGTGGAATCTAAAACCTAAGCTTCCTGGGACCCTAGGAGGTCACTGAGAGTCACATCCAGCCCAACCCTGCTCTCCACATCCGGTTCCAAGACAGAGTGCCCAGGGATGCTAGGCTCTGTGCTGGGGGCGATGGGGGTGACGGGCTGGTGTTTCCTCCACCCTGGAGCTAGGTCTCAGGATGGAAGCAGGACAGGGCAAGGGTGAATCAGGCCTGGCAATAAGGCAGGAGAATTCTAGGGCTGGAGCCTCAGGGAGAGGCCTGCTCAGAGCACAACCATCAGGGACAAAGCATATACCTTCCAAAGCTATTTGTAGGATGGTATGGAAGAATGGGTAAGAAAGTGCTTTGTAATTTGGGAAGTGGTGTACTGTGAGGAAATGGGTTTGGGATTGGGTTCCTCAGACCAAACTTGGTATCTAATCACTCAGAAAGGCAGAAGATCAGAGTTGAGGAGTAAACTATGGAGATGTGATGTTTCCAAATGCTGTGGGACTAGAGCAGAGGTTTGCTCAGGACGCCCCAACACTGGCTTTTCTTTCTCCCCAGGATGGACTTTGTTCAATAACCAGGGAACATGATATTAGAAGTGGCTTCCCAGGTGGCACTAGAGATAAAGTACCCTCCTGCCCATGCAGGAGATACAAGAGGCATGGATTCGACCCCTGTATTGGGAAGATCCCCTGAAGGAGAGCATAGCAACCCACTCCAGTATTCCTGGAGAATCCCATGGACAGAGGAGCCTGGCGGGCTACAGTCCATAGGGTTGCAAAGAGACAGACACCACTGAAGCAACTTAGCATTCATGCACGATGTTCGAAACTATTTCTTTGAACAGAAATGCCCAGACTCTAAGTTTCACTATAGCAGCAAGATATGCACTAGTATCAAAACGGCAGAGCTTTTCCTGACCCTATTAAGTCCTTACTTTGCACAGACACTGCCACCGGCCATCTGTCCGCATCAAAGATCCTGAGGCCAAGGAAGCCTAAACCAAGTAAGCCACATTCTGGTGGACATTTGATTTGATAAGCTTTTATATCAAAGTGGAAACTAGGTAACCTCCCCAAGGGGAAGGGGGAGTGTATGATCTCTTCCTCCCAATGCATAGCTTTGCCAAGAAAACTGCAAAAAACGTAAGAATTAAGATGTTCTAAGCCACTCCATATTATATATATTCTTCCAACTTTTTTAAAACACAGAAGCCTTTACAGATTCACATAACAATTCCAAAGCCCTCTTTCCCCAGCAACCACTGCAGAGTTCACCAGAGAAAGTCACCCATGTGTAATTGCAATTGAAAGTCACCCTGGTCATTGTTCAACAGTGGGGAAAAAGAAAAATTAAAAGGTTTTAGCATTGCCCAATTTCTGTGGTGTAAACTCCCGCCTTGGCTGATTTCAAGCTACCAAGGTAAAGTCCCTGAAGGTGAAGCTGGAAAGAGATGCTGATAAAAGCTGCCCCAGCAACACTGGCTCCAATAAATGCGTTCATACCCACCCTGGCTTCCTCTGGACACAAGCTGGAGATGATCACTCCGTACTTACCTCTCTCAAAGGAATTTTTGATGTCATTGACTTCAACCTGAGATCCTGGCACTCTGAAGATGCCTTGCTGCTGGAGTCCTAAAAGAAATAAACAAAGAGAAGAAGAGGAAAGGCCTTAAGCTCATCAGACCACTGGGAACATGGATGACTCTCTCCACTGCTTGTCTCTTTCTCCCATCATCCTTTGTAAGAGTCATTCACAATGGCCGTCTCCCAAGAGAAGCCCAAAAGAAGCCTTTACAATGAACTTTTTAGCTGGTCCAAATTCTCAGCCACATTCTGCTTTATATGTCTATGGCCTCTTGTTCGGGCTTGAAGGAAACAAGAAATTTCTATCAACACTGGACCAGTGAATAACTTCCACTTTAATTCCCAGGTTAGCACAATCAAATAACTGGGTAGTGAAACGTTGCCTACCAAGCTCATCAGTTGCACTGTTCCAGGTAGCTCGACTTAACAAATGCCACTGGGGTTTAACAGCCACAGAGATTTTGAACAAGAATGATTAATACCACTCCCTCAACCATCACAGACTTTGTCTTTCTTCAAGAAAATCTAGAGTCTAGACTGCATGCTAACTTGGGATCGAGGAGTTTGGGGAAGGTTAACTTATTAAAAAGACGATCTCATTTTTTATGTGTTTCTACAAGGCGATAAAGAAGAGCAGACCTTGCTATCTGACACCGCAGTAACGACAAAACAGTGACCTACAAGATCGAAGATTAGAGGACCTCACTCATCTGAAAAGGAAATTAAGACTGGGATCCTTTCCCTGAGACTCAGTTTTCCACAGCAAACAACTCTCCACATTATAATTTATGGAAGTGTTTACCCTTAAAGGCAGGCTTTAAAGTTTGGTCTGTATACATAGTATGTGCTCAATAAACGTCGTTCATTTCTTTTGTTAACCAGTGCTGAATTTCTACCACCTGGGTCTCTTACCCCATCCTCCTGGCTCAGTCTTGTCCAGGCATGCGGGCCTTCCGCCCCGTATTAGGCCATGACACTCGCCATTCTCTCCACCTGGACTGCAAAGGTTGGCTTCTACTCAGATACCACCTCCTCGGAGATGGCTCTCCTTACAACCTTAGCCAAGTCAGCCCTGTCCTCCTCTAGCCATTCTCTGTCCCCTTACTTAGTTCTTAGGCATTATTACTAGCTGAAATTAGACTATGTATCTCTCTGCTCGTTTATTTCCCTGCCCTTCTAATTGGCCCTGTAAGCTACTGAGGGCTGGCAGCCTACTTGTCTTGTTCATGGCTGTGCTGCCATAGTCAGAAACGGTGCCTGCTCTGCACTCTGGAAATATATTTTTGGAGGAATGAATAAATAAATAGATGGAGGCACACATTAAGTGCTGGGAACACCATGTAGCAAATCCCAGACACTCTTACTTCCTTCATGGAGCTTGCCACAGTCTAGCAGTATCAGCCGATTGGATGGCCAACCTCAGTCAGTGCCCTAAGTGCAGAGCTCTGGGCTTGGGTGGGAGTGAGGAAAGAACTAATACTGTTCTCCTGTGGACCCTCCCTGCTCCTCAGTGTTCCCAGTTCCCAGCTCATCTCACCACCTTCAGTCCCCCCAACACAGAAGCCTCAAGAGATAGCAGTCAGAATAGCACCTGTTCTACAGAGCTTTTTCCCTCTCATAAGGAGAGCAGTAGCATGAAATCTACCAAGATGAAAATCTGAGTCTCATCTCTTATGAGAACAGCCTGGCACCTGTTCTTGAAAGAGCTGAAAACACTGCCCTGAGATTAAGCTTACCATATAAGTTGATGTATCGGATACAGCTCTCGACGACCAGTGGTATAGCTTGTCCTGAATCCTTAAGAAAAAAAGTCGTGAGTTGTATTGGACTTGGCAACCACCACAGGAGAGAAGACACTGCAAACACAGATTACGAACTCAAGCCAGAATATTAGTACCATCGGATTAGTAAGAAAACAAGCAAGGAACCACTAATTCTAAAGTCTCCACAAACAGTTAAAATAGGAAGTTTTCTGTTATTGCAGAAAAGGCATAGTTATGACAATTTTAAAGAAATGCTCTGTCTGCTTACTCAGCTGGGAAGGAATCAGGGCTCAGGAGGCCTCACAGGCGCATGGCAGAAGGGGAGAGAGCCCTCTGCGTGGAGGGAACTAGAGTCTGCTCTCCAAGACTTCACTGCCTCCCACTCCCCTCAGTCCCAACTCATCTCCATTCTCCCAGCATTCAGGGAAGGAGCAAGGACTCTGCCTAGGACTGTAGGACCTGCTGCTGGCATGAAGAAGGGCACACTATGGGAGAAGCAAGGCCGGCCCCAGGGGTCCTTCTGAGCTCTGAGAAGGGAAGACCAGCTCTACTCATGATGTAACAACCTAAACATCCAGACAGATAACTTGGTTTAACAGTGCACATGTTACAAGGAAAACTTCTAGAAAAAAATTATTGTCAGCCACTGACCACTGAGTGGCCACCTTAGTCAGAAAGGTTGACTAAGATGCAGCTCTAAACACATGTATCTAGGGTGTCAATGTCAACTTAAATGACATTTCCCTAAGCTGACCCAAGGCCACAGAGAGCTGGGCAAGGGATCATTTTCCTTTGGATTCCATCATTGGTTGACCCTTATGCTATTTCAGGCAACTTACAGAGCATACAATCATAAGAAAAAAAGAAAAAAGAAAAAAAAAAAAAACAATAACAACAACTCTTTCTTAAAATGGGCCAAATTAAATACTAGCCTCCTCAGAAGGTGAGGAAGAGAAGGCATATGTACTAGTATGCTCACGTAAAAGGGACAGGGGAAAAAACATGAAATTGGATGGTTTTGTGGCTCCTCCGCACCCCACCTGGGAATTCTTAACTAGAATACCTTAACTCTTAACTAGAGTCACAGAGAGGATAATAAAGTGGACTCATTGGCAACAGGCAAGGCGGGCCCTGTGCTACAAGTCAGGACTAAAGACAGTTTCCATCCAGTTGAATGGGGCTAACGGACCTTTCCAGTAAATACCTGGTTCCTGGTTCGAGCATTTCTTCTTCCTCTGATAACAAAAAATAAACAGGCAGCACAGCAGGAGAAAAAGAAAAGATTATGCAGGAGTAAGATCAGTTAGAGTAAGCAGATCCTTCAGAGTCCGGGAACGCCGAAATGCAATGGCAGCCAGTGAAGGGCCAGGGAGATGGCAGGCAGCCTACGAGGCTCAGGAGCTAGGGACCTGCCCCGCCAGCCTTCCAAGGTGGCTGCCTTGGACACCAGAGGGCAAAGAGGCCTCTTTCAGTCCTTGTCAAAGTGCAGGAACAGTGAGCACTAAACCCTTTCCTAACCTCAAGTCTACCTTCTTCTCAAAACAGGGGCTGTTTATTCACCAGCCATGAGAGCCCACCTAAGACCCCTTAAGGTGAGCCCAGCTGCCCACAGAAAGGAGGGACACACACTCTCAGGTGTCTGCTGGGACTGTCCCCGCAGTCAGCTCAGGGAACCTCGATCTTAGCTCTTAGTTAACCAAGACTGTATTTTGCAGGGGCCATCTGGATAGGACCCAAGGGCAAGCTGCCCGGTTCCAACTTCACATGGCAGACTGTGCTTTTCCACCAAACAGCTGAGGCAACAGGTCCCAGGTACTCACTCGACTTTGATCTCCTTCTGCCCGAGGACCCTCACCCTGGCACTGAAAGACCCTCAGGGAACCCAAAACTGACAAAACCTGGAGTGAGGGAGGGCCATATGGTCAGAACACCTTGGTGACCTTGCAGGCAGAACCACAGCCTTTGCTTTCACTGAAATCGCCCATTTGTAGGGGAGAACTACCTTCCTCTTTCTTCCTGTACAGGCAGCAGGTCAGGCTCTGGGGTGCGTACTGTGTTTCATTCAGCTCCTGGGGGAGGTCAACCCCCTGACTGAGAGTCAGGAGGATGTGAGCCTCCTCCCCGCTGCCACCCGTCCAGCCCTGGCATCTCAGCTGCTAGGGTTTTCCTACATTGGCCAAGCCCACCTGAACCTAGGACAGCAGTGACAGATGGTCAGATGGGGATGTGGGCGCCCTCCGGAAAGCCCCGGCAGCACTCGCAGCTGACACTCCCCTGGTGCCTACTCTGCACCAGGCAGAGCTCTAGAACCTGCCATGAGCTACTTATCTGATCCTTGTCACACACTCATGTGTGTGCGTGTTCAATTGCTTCAGTTGTGTTCGACTCTGTGTGACCCTCTATGGACTGTAGCCCACCAGGCTCCTCTGTCCGTGGAATTCTCCAGGAATAATAACTGGAGTGGATAGCCATTCCATTTTCCAGGGGATCTTCCTGATCCAGGGATCAAACCCGGGTCTCCTGCACTGCAGGCAGATTCTTTACTATCTGAGCCACCAGGGAAGTCCCCTTGTCCCTCTAAACCCTCATAACCAAGGCATTTCCATGATGTTATTTTACTGACAAGCCTTTCAGAAGTTTGGCATTTCAGAGATGGGGATTCATGCTGAATCTTCTTTCAGATAGCATGGGAATCCTAAGAGGAAATTAAATTCCATTCATAAAGGTTGAAGGACTGAGTGCATCACACTGCCTTTTCATTTTCTGAGAGTTAACCATCCTTGAGATTGGGGCCCCGCTACTGCAATCTGTCCCCAAACTGAGCTCAGAGAGGGCGCACAGAGGAGCTGGTTGAACTGCACTGATAATACGTGGTACAAGCACATGTGACTACAAAGAAATGCAATCGCTTAACAAACAAACTTTGTTTCAGTCAAACTATCCCCTGAGGAAGCTGTGCTCTTATTCCAGGGACGGGCCACTGCCCAGCTGTCTAGGGTGCCCCTCTCTGGGGGCTCTTTTCAGAGCCAGTCTCCTGGTGCCCAGTGCAGCCTATACCTCTTGCCATGCTGTGGCTCCAGTGGCTGCCAAGCTGGACTCTGAATGACACTTCTCATTCCAAAAGACCGTCCATTCAAAGACAAGGTTTTGGCACCGCTGACAAAGACGCTTGTTGCAGGCTTGCGGGAGACTGACCAGGTGCAGCAAAGCCTATAGATGCAGAAGAAGGACCGACTTCCTCTAAGGGGCAAACACACCCGTGGGTGTTGTGATTGTCAGGGGAATAAAGTCAGATGACTTGATTGTCACACATTTTATGTAGGAGTTCTCCATTCAGAAATTGTCTCACTAAACAGAACACCTTTGCTTTCAAATGCAATCAGGTGAGAGAGCCTTCCAAGCGTCCTGACAGACCGCCTGTTTCCAAAACGCTAAGCATATTCCAAAACATGTCCGTGTCTCTGAGGTTCCACTCATTCTCTTCCTTCTCTCAGCAGCTCCTCCGTCCATCCTCCCCTCTGCCGACACTTCCTTCAATGCTGCTCCTGCCCCCGGTGCCCACGGCTCTTCCTGGTCTAGAGTGCTCACAGAACTTATTTCTGTACTGATCAGTCACCAAGCACTCATCTTGAATCATCTTCCACATTCAGCTTCTGCGTCAAAAACCTCCTGTGTGACACGATAAGGTCCTTGAGGGCAGAGAGTAGCAAATGGGCCTCAGTCTCCCCTTAGCTCTGGAGTGCGATTTTTTGAGAAGGAAGTCTTGTAGGAGCAAGGACGGAGGATGAAGAAAGGGCTCTTGACACAGGCCTCTTCTCCCATGACCTTCTGGATGGCAAACTGCTCTCTCGGGGTCACCTCCCAACGTGCCCCTTTCCTGCTGCTCCCAGGTCCTTTTGGGGCCCTCCAGGCCTCCCTCCTCTGAGGCATCTGAGAGCAGCCGCTGCTGTTTCCCACCCCTCGGGCACCCCCAACTGGGGCCCTCCTGTCCCCTTTTCCCTTTCCCAGAACTCAGTTCACAGGCAGAGACAGCCCTGGGACCCAGGCTGATCCTGCCCACACCTCTTCCCACACCTGAGGCCGACCCTCCCTGCCCAGTAAGTCCTGTGAACGTCCTGTCTGGGGATGGAGGAGAGAGAGCTGGAGGAGAGGCAGCCTCCAACACTCCAAACGTGTCTCAGGCAGAGCCTGGGAGCCTTCAGGGCCTTTTCTCCTGACTGACATGAGTCTTATTTTCTGCAGTGAGTGTCTTTGTTAGATGGTGGCGGGCTTCCAGTCACTGGTAGGGACCTTCCTCCCGCTCCCCTAAGTAATGTTCAGAGTGCATCTGCCCTTCCCTGAGGATATTTCCCACCTGTTACCCTTTCCAACTTCATCACTGTCTTAACTTGCCTTGAGCTGTTCTATCTGAGATGGCTCGATCCTGTACCCTTTGCAGCCGAGAAGCAAGAACAGAGAAACTCACTGAAGTGAAAACCTTCCTTTCCAGTTTAAGGTGTAAAGGGTTAACCTGGAATTCTAAAGGGACTACTTCATCTCTTTTCCCTTCTCCCAAACTGCCTCACAAGAAGCAAAACAAGGTGGAAGGGTTGTCTCTCACACAAATTGTATGTGTTTCCTTTGTTGGTCTATTCTCAACTTTTAGGGAAAAAAAAATCACTTGTATAAAAATACAGTTATACAAAGCAGGGTTTTTCCTTTGTGTTGCTTCCAACCAGTCTGCTCCTAGGAGACGTGTGTGTGACAGGAGGTGAGGGGGTTTCTCTAACTGTCCCTCAGCCTGGTCAGGACTGCAGTTCCTCAAGCAGGGGAGCAGGGCTGACAGCCCTCCCCACCCCCCACTCAGCCAGGGCTGAGAAGCAAGGGGAGGCACTCTTAGAAGCCACTGGTCAGAGACAAAAGTGCCTCTGAAGCTACAGGCAGGCCACCAGGAGGACCAGCCAGCTACATGGCCTGGCCAAGGGCCCAGATGGAAAGTTCCCGTTGGTCAGATGTCAGTCTGTCAGTAGGTCGGGGCAGGGCTGTTGGCCGGGGTAGGAGGTGGAGAGAGGCTGCCATTACATTGGGCACGTTCGCGGACTCCGTGGCTCCCCAGCAAGTACCTTAATGAACGTTTCCATACAGCCGTTAAATAGTTTATGGCTACACACTGAGAGAGGCCTAGGTCTCCTCATTTTCTGTGGTTTAGGGGGAAGACAGGGGGGCCTAGGGGAAAACGGAACAAAAGAAATCAAGAAAGCAACCAAGGTAAACATACAATGGGGGGAGATGCCATTGTAACCCACGACTGAAGGAGAACACAAAATGCAAATGGAAGGCCTGAACCCCCAGTGCATTGGTGCCCAATGCTCCATCTGAAGGCCTCTGGATGTTCAAGGGTGTCTTAACTGATCCACAGTGTCAGGCAGGACCAAGACTCATGTAACACAAATGCATTCTACATTATGGGGGGGCACAGCACGTGTCCGGGAAACCACTGAAACTCCAATCAGAGGCTGCCATCCTGCAAAGCTAACCAGATGGAGGGGGAGTCAGGGGTGAGATGTAACCTGTAGCCGAAGAAAGCAAGAGACTTTCAAAGATGATTGGAAGGGTTAATTTTCATTGTTTTGGCTTAAACACATCACTGAGTTTCAGCTCCCGATGTACTGGGGCACTGATCTTCCTAATGCTGCTAAGCATTTCAAATGCACTTGACTACTCTTTATTCCATTGATCTAAGAGCCAGGCAGTTATTATTCTCATTTTAGAGATGAAGAAACTGATGCCAGGAGGGAGGCTGCAGCTTCTTTGGGGGCCCCCGGGGACCCAGGGTGAGGACTATCTCCTGTGCTTTAGTCAAGTACACTTTCAGTTAGTGTTTTCAAATCCACTGTCATGCTTAACATCAGCTTAACTCTGCATGTGTGGCCCCATTTTACAGAGGCCTAAACTGAGCTCTAGAGTGGGGAAGTGGCAGAGCTAGACCCCAAACTCAGCCTCTTTGGCTCTAAGCCCAAGATTTTTCCCATTGGGTCAGTCATGGAGCCTTAGGGCACCTTCCCATATCTAGCCCAAACTCATCCACTCCATTAACCCTTGCCAGCAGAGGACTGGGAGGGGGTCGGGTTGAAAGTGTCTTGCTTGACTTTAGGATCTCCATTCCCTGTGCTCGCTCCATCTCGGACGCAGGGAGGGGCGATCACACCACAGTTCACCAGCAACAGTGAAACAGCCACAAACACTGAACCGGTTTCCAGAGTTGCTCACATGCATATGCCTGTGTTGGCTTATTTGCTCACCTTTCACCACCCAAGTTGGCCTGACTCAATGCTGCCAGCCTTCTAGGCCAAAGGACTTTCAAAGGTTAGGAGGAAGACCCCTAACCAAGGGACACAGTTCACTTTCAACTGGCTTAGCTCACAATTTGGGAGGTACCGAGGGGAGACCCAGCCTGACACAGATAATGTCCATGTGTGATGAACAGAGACATGGGCCCCCCACATCTTGACTGATTTCTGTGAATGGGCAAGAAATCATACGTGCTGTGGAGCCCATCAAGGAGATGAGACTCATGCTGCCTTGCTCACTGGCCTTGTTCGCCTGTCTGCTTCAGCAGCCCCACCATCAACGGACCTCAGATCAGATTCCTTGTGGTTTCTGAATACTGAGCAAATACTGCTAGCTCCAGGACATGCATGGGCAAAGACACAGTGGAATCCAAATCTCATGCCACCCAAACATTGGAACCAAAAATAACAGCACAGACCAAAACTTCGAAAAGAAACAACAGGCAAGGTTATTTTGAGCCCATCTTGGATCTATGTCAATTTGGTTAGCTAAGTCCATGTCATTTCTTTTTCACAAGGTGCTTATTTTTTTGAGGATAAGGGCATGTGAGAGTGAGTATTCCTTATACTAGATCTGCTTTTGAATTTACATATGCCAAAGAGAGTGCCAGAAATGTGACAGGGGGCCATAGGTTTTACGTTTAATAACTGGAGGGTAGCAGCTGAGCCACCTTGTTTCCATGGTGATTTGGGTTTCTGTTTTTGAACGTTGTCTGATCATTTCATTATCTCACACTGCATGTTATCCTCACAACAACCCTGAGAAGTAGGCAAGAACTATTAAACCTACTTTAAACATAAGGCAAATGAGCCACTGAGAGATTAAGAAACTTGCCCAAGGTCACAGGAAAAGAATTCAGCTCTTCCTATTCCAGGTTCTGGTGTGAGTATGGACATGGGGAAATGGGTTTTACCACAGAATACCCAGCAATAGCATTAAATTATCTATTAAACTCTCATGGTCAACAAGAGTAGAGACTCAAAGCAGGTGTTAGACACCAATACCGAAAAAAGTCTAGGATGCATTTAAAATTTATTTCATAAAGTTAAGTCCTAAGGAATTTTTTTTTTCCTGTGAGTTATAAAATTTCTCCTGCCCAATCCAGAAAGCAAAGGACTGTTGGAATCACATCAGGATTTCTTCCTTTAGTGTGGTGCTCTGTGCACGGAGCAGAATCTCTGACAAGGAAACGTAGCTATCCCAACTTCGCATTACATCAAATTGATACCGACTTACTGAAGTGCTGGGTGGGGCACAAAGTGGGGAGCAGAGGGGCAGCTCAGCCAAGGAAAGTGGGGCAGCCTAAGCCTTCCATCTCTTCTGCTGCTCAGTTGCCGAGCAAAAAGGAAAGAAAGAGAGAGAGAGGCAGGGAAAACAGGAACAGAGAAAGCCACGGAGAGGAAGAAAGAGAAACCAGAGACCAATGTCCCCTTTCTGCCTTTCAACCAAGATGAAAATTAACACACATTAGCAACACAGAACTTGGCCTCAAAATTATTCTGTGATCAAAAGGATGGTGATTTTCCTAGACAACCTCACAGACGTGGGAGTCAAAATTCAAAATGGCGGCAATATTATAGTTGGATGGTGGTCAGGCTCTTGGAGGCTGTGCATGGGTGTGCATGGGGTTGCATTTGTGTGGATAAGAAATCTCAAATGATTCCACCACTAATTCAGACTTGGAGCAAGTTCTAGGTTAGGGAAGCCAGTCAATGGTTTGAAAAACCATAATCAAATCTTAGGTTTGCATTTGGATTTGCCATTTACCATACATCTTTCAAGTGCATTATTGTATTTGGTCAGCCTAATTTTTTTTTATTGTTTAGTCACTAAATAGTATCTGACTCATTGAGACCCCATGGACTGCAGTGCATCAGGCTTCCTTGTCTCTCACTGTCTCCCGGAGTTTGCTCAAATTAATGTTCATTAAGGCGGTGATGCTAATTACAGGGTTATTATGAATTGGGGCTATTCTAAGATAACATTCTAAAGTGTGAGAAAAAAATACAACGTGTTTTGGCACATGTGCAAAACTGGTCTATCTCTACAAGGCCAGCAGCAGCTTGTTGAGAAGATCTGCTCAACCAATCATCCAAAATGACACTGACCTTTGACAAGAAACTATGGGAGACAGAGAGGAGACACAGTATAGAAATAGCTCACCCAGGGCATTTAAGATTAATTTCAAAAATACTTCCAAGTTAGCAATGCACTCTATGATAAGTTAAAAATGATTTTTAGAAGAGGAAGCTTTTAGTTTACTAAGAGAGTTGCCTTTGACCTTGGCCAAGGGCCAAAGTGTAGATATCTGGATTTACAGCTTAGTACAGTGTAGTACAGTGTATCTAAGTGGGAGGTCTGTAATCCTAGCTTGGATTTCCCAGGCCCTAGGTCCATGAGGGTGTGGAAGAAAACATCTCAGGGGACTTTATTTATTAAAAAAAGCAAAACCCCTCAACTTTTCTCTAAGGAACACCCTGGGACCTCGCCAAGGGTTTGATGACAGATCTCTCCTACAATCTGCTGGAACCACTATTCCCGCATGAGTTCTAGGAATTAGGAAGAAGTGAGGGATGGCTCAATTCATCCCCCATCTGTTGCACTATTTGCAGACTTTGGTGTAAAATGTAGCTTCTGTTGTTTGGGGACTATGACAACATTCTCTTGCAACAAATAAATTAAAAAAAAATTTTTTTTTAAGGACAACACTCTCCTGCCATAAATAAATATATTTTTTAAAAAGGCAACACTTGCCATAAATAAATTTAATTAATTCATTCATTTTTAAAAAAGGAATTTGTTTCTAGAAGATTCTGAGAAAGTAAACCTGCACATCTGCTGGCCCACATGCTGGGAAGGCCTCCCCTGGCATCACGAATCATCCCAGTGTTCCCAGACTGCCGGATCCTAGAGGAACAGCTGCACAGACTAAGCTTCTGGAGAGTCCCTGGTCTCCTCGACCCTGGGCTCAGTAAACTGAAAATCCCAGAGCTTTCTAAGCCTCTTCCCAGCCAACTCCCTTCCAGATGAGGAGGGAGTTGAGGGTTCATCCTTCTTGTTGCCAAATAGGACAGCTTTCCAGGATTCCCAGCCACTGGGAAGAACTTGTGGGGAAAGGATGTCACTGGGTCACTGGGCCCAGAATGAGGCAAAAACCAGACCTCAGTGGTCACATGATGGAAAAGTGCAGGCCTTGAGGCCACCGGCTAAATTCATGTTGGGCGGTGGGACAGGCATTGTTGGAGACGGGAAAACGGATGGGCTCTAAGGTACCCAGGCAGCGATGGGGCTGCTTAGGGACCTAAATTCTCTGCAGGTAAAGGAAAGGTCCAGTCCTGAAGTCAGACCCTCAGCTATCCGCTGCTGAGTGAAAGTGTTCACTGGCTCTGGTCTGCTCAGGGGAAAGCGCAGAGGGTAATGGTGAGCGAGCTGGAGACAAAGCGAAGCTGTCCACTGTTACTTCCCGAGCAAGGGGCTCCGCCACCAGTCCATCCCAGTGCGGTGAAGTCGGAAGCCAGTGCGGGCAGCAGCGGGAGCTGTGCGCGCTAGTGTGAATATGCGCATGCGTGTGCCCGGCGGTGCTGCTGCGGGATTCCAGCCCAACCCAGAGCCTTGGCAAACCCGGACCCCGGGCTACTGCGTGCTGCCCCGCACCTCCCCACCAACCCTCCTAGGCAGTTTGCTCAGCAGCCATAGAACGGATGGGGAGACAGGTGGACAGCAACCTGATCGCCTCCGGCTTCTGGCTGCCCTCAACACTCTGCAATATATATTACGGTCCCTTCCTCCCACCTGATGGATAGCGCCGCCGAGGGACCACACCCACCGTCCAGAGCAGCTCTGAAAGGCTCCCTTCCTGTCACAGTCTAAAGCTGGAATGAGCAGAGCAGCCAAAGGCCTTTGCCTCCCCTCTCAGCACAGTCACACCCCCGTGGGGGCACTGGTGAGGCGCTGCTCCCTAAGACTTCGCTGCTCCTGCTCCAGCACCGTGCTCGCCCTCCCCTCCCTTCCTGTGTCTCCCGCCTCCTCCCGCTCCCCACCTCAGGCGGCTGGTGCAGGAAACAGGATCCCCGGCTCTTACCTGGTTGTACCGCATTCCGCTCTCTCGCCTGGAAAGAAAAGTGTACATTAATGTTTAATTGTTGGTTTTGTTTTCGTTTTTGCTTGCTTGTTTATTTTACTTTTGACCGGTGCACATTCGTCTTTTTCTAAAAACATGAAACAACTCACACTTGAACTTAATTATTTATGAAATGGGAAATCTAATTATGCCTAAGGTGTGGTCTGCTGGGAAGAACTGAGTCTTATTAAATCCTCCGTGCCTCCTATTTGTAGGGCCATGTTCACATATATTTTATTTCTTATTGTTCACATAACTAGGCTTTTGAGGTTCATCCATAGCATGACTGAGTAATTCATTCTTTTTTGTGGTGCAATAGAGAACCTCTAAGTCAGCGCTGCCCCCATGGAAATAAAATGCAAGCCACAATTTCTAGTAGCCACATTACAAAACTTAAAAAGAAATGGGTGAGATTAATTTTAATGATATATTTTATTTAACTTATGTCAAAATGTTATTTAAATATGTGTCAATATAAAAAATTAATAAGATGTTATAGGTATATGCAGGCATGTGTGCTAAGTCGCTTCAGTTGTGTCCAACTCTTGCTATCCTATGGACTTTAGCCCACCATACTCCTCTGTCCATGGGGATTCTCCAGGCAAGAATACTGAAGCGTGTTGCCATGCCTTCCTCCAGGGGATCGTCCCAACCCAGGGGTCGAACCTGAGTTTCTTATGTCTCCTGCATTGGCAGACGGGTTACCACTACTGGCACCTGCGAAGCCCATTACAGGTTATATATTAAACATATGTGTATAGTACTAACTCTTTGAAATCTGATGCTCATTTTGCACATTTCAATTCAGGCTAGCTGTGATTCAAGTGTTCAATAGTCACTTATGACTCAAGGCCACCATATTGGACCACATTGCTCTAGATTCTAGAATTGCATTCAGTATTCACACGAAGAGAAAAACAATGCTGAATGGAGCTGGGGAGGAAAATGAGGGGAGGCAGACAGTGAGAGAAGTCTGAAAATAAAACTTGGAGCAAATCAGCACACAATTCCTTAATTCCTGACCAAAGCCACAAGCAGTTACAAGAGTTACTGCAGCTGGTTGAACTGAAGCCAAAGCAGGAAAGGAGAAAAGTGAGGTAAAACAAGAAAATTTGCTCTACTTAATTTGACTGTGTCTGGAGTCTGAGGCAAATTCCTGCCAGACACCAATTTGAGTTACATTTTCACCTAAGACCCCCAGTGAGAGCTGGTGGCAACCCACCTAGGATAGGGTCAGCCAGTGGCCTGGGTTGACTATACAACATGTCATTTCCCTTAGGGATGTAGTTTACTGTGCAACTCTGACCGACAGAGGAGACCTAGGAAGAGGCTCCGGCTCCACCTCTTCCTGGACTGGCCCACTCCTCTACGTATTCACTGTGGTCCAAGCACAGTGCTCTTCCCTTCGTTGTACCTCACTTCATCCCTTCCTGCCTTCCCATAGGCTGTTCCCTCTGCCCCATCACTCTTTCCCCAGTTTTTCATGTGGCAGACACATTCCCACCCCTCTGAAGTCTCAGCTTAAACGTCCCCTCCCCTTAGAGACCTCTCTGATCACCTACATTAAAGCAAGTGCCCCATGCTCCTCAACCCCATACACAACTATTCTCTATCTCAGCCCAAATTTTCTACTTACGGACACTTACCACAGATATAATTCTTTACTTAATGGTTTGTTTCCTGTTTGAGGTCTCTCTTCCCCCAGGAGGGCAGGAACCTTGTCTGTCTTATATATACTGTACCCCCAGTTCTAGCCAAGCACAGAGTCTGTGTTTTTGATGGATGGATGGACAGATGAATGGACAAATAGGGGCCAGGAGGGAAGAAAGGGATAGATAGGAATCAAAGGGTCTGGGTCCCAGAAGTAGAATGTTAGAACACACTCAAGACAGACTTTGCTCTGGCAACAAATGGAATCGATTCTCCTTCAGCTTTGACTCACATTCCAGCTCTCAAGAACCCCTTTACTAACATCTTTTGAAATACAGTGTTTCAACTTCTAACAGAAATAAAAAATGCTATGCCCTTTACCATCTGAGACCTCTTGGGATTGTGAAAATATTCTTTATTGTTGGTGGCTTAGTCATTTTCTAGAAGGTCAGACTGTCTGGTCCTGGTGGACATTTTGCTCCGTAATGGACATTAAATCTTGTCCTGAAAAGGTTATGTCTCACTCCTTTTTATAGACAACGCACCATCTACCCTTGAGCAGCTAGAGTAAATTGAAAAACCACTGTATCTTAGGTGTAAACCCTGGAGCTTACTGATTACCCAGAGCAATATAAAAGGTCAGAAATCTAAGGCTCAGAGATGGCAAACTAAGAATTCTCTGGCCAATAAAATGAGGTAGCAACAGCCAAAGGCACATAAGGGTGTGTGCTCTTGTTTCCAAGATGTGGCAGTGACATTTGTAACAAGGAAGGCCAGTTTGCAGGGCACCTAGAAGCATTTTGACTTGTATGCCTGGGGTCAATTATGTTCAAAAATTTGCCTCTAAGTGAGGGTGACCTGAAAGACCTAGAGTTTCCTCCAGCTTGTGGTTTCTCTGAGGCATGCTGTCAAAAGAGTACTTGAGAGAAACTGAGGCACTAGACATGACATTTCATTTCATTTTTTTGAAAAAAACCCTATATCTTTTTTAGCCAAAATATTTCACTTGGCCCCATATTTCTTACCTGTTTTCAAACAACCAGATTATTCCTCCCAATACAAGACAGCTGATGATGCAGATGTCACTCTGCTCTAGCCCCACTCTCACAAGAAGTTTCTACTGAACAGAAGAGTTAACCCGTCCAGGTAGAGAGGACTCATCTGATGACTCTCAGAGGAGTAAATTAGAAGGTTCTGAGCTTTATCAAACTAAGTCAGTACAAATTCTTCCCTGTCCCTCAATGCCCTAAGAATCCACATATATCCTTATCGTGCAGGGGAAATACAAAAAAGACTGAAGATTTGGTCTCAGCTTCAGTTTTTTCAGTAATTTAGTTAATAATAATTTATCAGTATATATTAATTGTGACAAATATACCATATTCATGTTAAATGAAGATGTTAATAATAGGGGAAGTTGGATGTAGAATATATGGAAACTGTACTGTCTTTGCAACTTTACTATACATATAAAACTACTCTAAAATAAAAAGTTTATCAAAATAAGAAAAAACTTCCCCAGAACTGACCAGTCTAACAAGACCTGTGCCAGATATCAAAAGCAGCACAGTGGACTTTACTCACTGCTGGCTTACGAGAAAACAGGACTATGGAAATTCTTCTAGATGGCTCTTTTTTAGCTGCCATTGTACTTCTGAAGTTGCATTTCTTGTTTTTTGTTGCTCTTCAGCTCAAAACTCAGGAGAAGGACTCATATATCATATCTCAGAGCAAGATGCAGCTGAAGTCTAAACATACTTAGAAGACCAAATGGGTCAGGAGTCATACCAACCAAAACTAATTATTTTTATTATTTCATTAAGGCCACTCAGGCAGAGGCAGGAATAAAAGCTTGCATCTGATAGCACTCACAGGGAAGCTCAAGAGAAGCACTTACTCATCTGGGATCTTATTTTTTAAAAGAACATCTTGTTTTCTAAATCCAGAGTGTCTGATTTCGAAAACACAAGTAGTCAGCAACTCACGTGGACCTGCCTTCTGTTAAATGGCTCATGAGAAACACCCCTCAGCGCCCAATCTCATGACCAGAAAAACTGATCCTGCAAGCTGTGAAAGCCGCTCCATGACACACTCATCCAAGCTGCTCTCTAGGACTTTCTGTCTTATCCCGTTCCCTCTATTCTCACTGTTTTGGTTCCCTCTGTGTTATTCACGGTCCCCCACGGCCCCAGTCTCCTGGTCCAATACTGAAATGTCAGGATGGGCAGAATATAAGGGTTGCCAGGGGCGCAGGGGCAGGGAATGAAGAAAAAGCTCATTGCAACTCACTCTTTCCCCCTCTTCCCCTCAATCAATGAGTTCTGTCAAATATAAACACCCATGTCTAACCTCTACCCAAATCAAGAAACAGAATGTTTCTATCATCCCCAAAAGATTCCCAGCTGTCACCAGCTAGAGCACACAAATCTAGTCTATGGCGACAGAAATCAGGTCAGAGGTGGTTTCAAGTAGAAGATGGGGGGCTGGGGTGAAGGTGGACTGCAAAGAGGCACAAGATAACTTTTGGGTTGTTGCTTTGGGGCTGGAGCTTTTGAGTGCTGGTTATACCTGGGTGTATGTGTTTGTCAAAACTGATGTCTACACATAAAATGGGTGCATCTTAAGGGATTTCCATTATATGTCAATAAAGTTGATTGAAAAAAATTCCACTGGTATTAGTTTCAAAGTCCTGGCTATTCCTTCAAGCCCTAGTTATTCATCTTTCTAGAAGCCTTTCCTGCTCTCCTGGGCCCACGGTAAAACCTCCCTCCTGGGACTCACAGTCTTCAGAGCCTGCATTGTTCACCTGGCAATTTATTCAGTATTTCTGTGTGATAATGTTATCACTATTTAATTCTTTAATGAATTCATGAGTTGTCTCCCAGCTAGACTGCAAATGCCTTGGGACTGGAAATGGTTTCATTTCTCACCGGTTCCTCTAAGGCATGGGGCTCACACATGCCAAGTGCCTGCAGAGCCTGGCAGCCCCCTGGATAGCTGCTGAGTGAACAGGACTTGTGTGGCTCGGGCACAGCCACTAGAATGTGCGCACACAGGGAGAAGAGAGCAAGCCAGTGAAGGGCGAGGATGTACCGTGGATGGCACACCCCCAGCAGCAGTGCCCACCAGCCCCACAGCCCAGCACAGCTCTTGTCCTGTCCCACTCATTCCCCAGAACACTCCTGGGACATCTCTAAACTGCCTCAAGCTGTCATCTCAGGACCTAATGGCACTGACATCTTGGGAAGTCCCTTCACCTCTCTAATACTGGCCCCGTATTTCCCAGACCCCATGTCAGTCGAGCACATTCTTCAGCCAACAGCCCTCTCCAAAGAGAACACAGGGCTATTCTGAATGTGGCCTAACAGCTTCAGAAGCCCCAGGTCAGCTCCTCTGCTCAAAGTTAAGCCTCATACCAAGCTCCAGGGCCACCAGGACTTGCTCTAAACCACCTGTGCACTAAAATGCCGCCTACCGTATCAGGGAGGATGTTGCGTCCATCAACCACTACAGCCAACCGTGACGGACAGCCCCAAGGGAATCAGGATGGAAACACTATGTCCACCACTGAATCATCAGACACTGCAGCCACCAGCCCTGGCTCCCTGCAATGGTGCACCCTGAGGAAACCAGGATGAGAAAACACAGGATGCTGGCCCCAGAGAGCTGAGGTACATATCAAAGGAATGATTTCAGTGAGGCCAGACTCTTGCACCTTCTCATACATAGAAGAGCCCAAATTCCTTAACTTGAGATGTCAGGTTTTCTTCGATTAATACCAGTCCTTTGGTGTTCTGACTACCTCATCTTTGTTGCAAAAACTCCTAAATGTCCTGGTTCCTCACTTTGCCTCTACGGAACAGTCTCTCAGAGTTATCTAAGATACTGCATCCTGGGCTTAAGGCCTCAGTTTTTTCCACCGAATAAAATATAATTTTCAATTCTTAGGGTGTGCCTTTTTTGTCAGTTGAAACATCCTTGATCTTGGATGGTTTCTAGTTCATGTTCTGGTGATCTTTCCATTCAACATTTATTCAGTGACTATTAATTGAGTGCCTACTATGAGCCAGGCACTGTCCTAGGCACTACAGATAAAGCAGTGGACAAAACAAGCAAGGAAGTTCCTACTCTGGTTGGAGATATAATGCTATTGGGTATGGAGGTGTGATCAATGACAATAAGCCGGTGAACGGATGATCAAGAGGTTGAATTCACATGATGACAACCAAGATGAAGAAAATCAAACAGAGAGAGTGTTGGGACAGAGGTGGTGATCCCCTGAGGCTGGGACAGCAGAGTCTCACTGAGGAAGTGATATCTGTGCTGACAGCTGGAGGATAAGCAGCCATCCACACAAAGATACAGGGTCGGGGCATTTCAGGCCGCAGGAAGAGCAGATGCAAAGGCCCTGAGGCAGGAATAAGTTGGATGAGCTCTGAAATGCAGGAGGGAGCTCAGTGCAGCTGGAGTACAGTAGGGGAGTGGAGGAGAAGTAGATGAGGTTAGGGTAGCACATGGGGGTCAAATGATTTCAGGTCTCATGTGCCACGGAAGCAGATGGGATTTTATTCCAACCATCATTGGAAGCTTTTCGGGAGTTTTAAGTCTAGTCCCCAGGACCCTCAAGGACCAAACTCTGCCTTACATATGTGAATTCTTCTTGGACCTAGAATCCTGGCCAGGCATTCCAATAGTATTCCTGGCAAGCAGAATCTGCTAAAAAAGCATCCGTGCAGAGCCCTGTGCCCTGGATCCCACCCTTTACCTATTGGGGACCCATTTTCACTTTTTCTGGGACTCTTCCCCACAAGTTAAACTCAGACTTGTGTTTGCCCCATAGTTTCGGCAGCCAAACTAGACCCCACTTCAGCATCTGTACCAGACTGTTTCCCCAGCTGGCTTGTCCCAGTACGTGGCCCCAGTCCCAGGCCTCATTCTACCAAGTGCCTGGGATCTCCATCTGTAACAGCTCAAGGGGCCACACGAGACCCAGTGGGGAGGACCCTCCAATGCCCGCCTCTGCTGCTCAACTCACCTTCGCCCAGAGTCTGCTTGAGTAAGTCGTGCTTGGCTTGCAGCTTAGTGATGAGGTTACTGCCATTAACATACTCTTTAAATTTCTGTAAGACACAGGCACAAGGACGTTACAGATTGCAGGGCCAAGTCCTGGCATCTCTGCCTCTGTTACAGACCTCGGGGTGGGAAGCCACCCTGAAGGCCCCAGGCATGGTGAAGCAGGGAAGGGTCTCCGCATCAGTTCCATCAGGTCTCCACCTCTGCCATGCGTGGCTGTCCAGTCCTATGAAACATTTCAGGTCAGTTTCGGAACACAAAGAGAGCTGGTGGAGGTAGGGGATGGGCAAAGTAAAAGGGGCTTTTGTCATGTGAGGATGGCAGGAGCTGGGGCAGAGGGCTTTTTTAGCGATCAAAGTTCCTCTGTTCTTCTGGGCCAAGGGCATGCAGCCGAGGCAAAAGCATGTTATCGGATCTGTCAGAGAGGAGCCTTAGAACACGTCTTCTTTCATCTGGCTGAGAACTGAAGGAGGAAGGCCCTGCAGGCCTCTGGAGACGTTCCTATTAAAATAACCCAAACTGCACTTGGGGGATATGATTTTCTTCTTTTTACAGATGAGAAAAGTGAGGCTCACACAAGAAGTGATTTGCCCAAAGTTCCTGGGGTCCAGGCTGCCTCCGGTTCAGGGGCCTGGCCAAACACAGTGCACTCGGGTGCAGTCCAGGGAACAAGGCACCCAGAACAGAAACACATTTACCTGCCCCCAGTTCAGCACGGCCTCAACCACGCCTCCGCACAGGTACCAGCTTCCCTTGGCCCCCCTCGCCCCGTGTCGCCCAATCACAGGCTGGGAGCCCTCTCTGCTGGGCCATGAGGCACCATAGGCGTGGTCCACACCAGTTCCCTTCTGGATCCCTGGTGCTTACAGCTGTGCCTGACATGTAGTAGGTGCCAAGAAATTCAGCTGAACCCCTGACCTGGCGGCACTGACATAGCAGAGTAGGAGCAAGACAGTGAGCTAACAAAAGTGTAAGTAAAATATACAATAGGTCAATGGAGGGGAACAAGGCAGGAATGGGATCTGGGAGTGGGAGCAGACCTCAAGGCAAAGCTGCCACTTCAGCCCCAGCCTGAAGGAGGCGAGGAAGGGGCCACGTGGGTGCACAGGGGGAGGGGGTCTCAGCAGAGGGGAATGCAATTACCAAGGCCCTGAGGGGGAAGGCACAGGGATGGATGTGATCGCCCCAAATCTGCCAGCTAGTTTCTCACCAAAAATCCATTCTATGCCTCAGCCAGGAGGCTCAGATGGAGCACAGAGGGGCAGAGAGGTGAGGCTCGACAGCTCAGGACATATGGAGCATCACTCTGCCTGCAGAATACAGGTGTGGGGCGAAGGCCCACATGCGCCCAGAGAAGACTAAGCTCGGTGAACCCTGCCCCCCAGGCCCCCCGGCGGGTTTCCGGAGGTTGGGCATTGTTTATTCTTGGCCTTGGTCTTTCTTAGCTCCTAGGGCCTTGTCTTGTGGTTGTTAAGTCATCCCCATTGTATCTGTGGATGGTTTTCAAACAGGTATATTTGGTCCTCACTGCAATCTCAGATGATAAATGACAGAAGCATCGCTGTTCTCATTCTACGAGAGGGAGAAACCGCTTAGAGTGGTGGCCACTCGGTGTGTGACCTTGATCAAATTTCTGAACATTTCTGGACCTCATGCCTTCCTTGGGGTAAAATGAGGAGACTCATGGTGCTTCTCCCAGTGTGGTTCAGGCACCAGCTGAGGAGAGTGCCCACAGGCAGATCCCTGCTCTGAACTCCTGTGAGTCTAACCCTGGGAGGACACCACAGAGGCCCAGGTGTCCTCAAGTTTCCAGGGCGCCACCTCAGGGAGGGTGGCAGTCTGGGAACTTGCGCTTTCAAGAAGTTTCTTACATAATTCAAAAACACACTTCCGTTTGATAGTTACTCACCAAGAGGCTCTCTCTGGATGCTTCCAGTAATACCGCCCTCTGATTTTATCCTGTGTTCAAGAATTCACCATGAAAGCCAGAGCTGAGGTGTAAGTAGGTGATCTCTCATCCTGCCTCAGTGCCCCAAGCAGGTGGAGCTCTAATCCCAAACTTGTAACTCGTGCTTTGGTGGGTGACTCACTGGTTAGTGTAAATTACAGCCTGGGGCTCTGGGTCCCTGACTACTGCTTCTATGCTTCACCTAGGCTTCACGCGTGAAGAAAAAAATACCATCGATTCATATTGATGTTTGCTTTAAAAGGAGTGTTACATCCTTAAAAATACCTAAATAATGTCACAACATCAAATCATGAGGTGCACTAGCCAATCAGGTTGATAACTTGAATATTCAAATCAAAGTACAACATCCATGACCTCCATAATGGATACTGTCTTTTCATTTCAAGCAGGCTGAACTCTCATCTTTGACTCTGCTGCCAAAGCGACTTAATGCCCATCCATTTTCCTCCCTTATCTTTGTAACCCATAAATTCTCTACAAACAAAGTATGCCCCCAGTGGGAGTGGTGAACCCCCAAAATTGGCATGGACTCATTCACTAAGTCTCACTTTGCTTTCTTTCTTGAAAGCAACAAAATTGATCAAGGAAATGGAGTATGCATCAACCACTGGCTTTCAACAGATATTTGATGAGCAAGAAATAGAGTTGGATGTTAAAACTGGATGGGTTTGTCCCTGGTTAAATGAACACAATCTAAAACTGCTAATTAATGGATCAATATCAGCCTAATGGCATGTTTTGAACAACTCTATCTTTGGCCTTGGCCTTGGCATAGCAATTCATTTCTTATTTGTTTGTTTGTTCTAACTAATAAACTTTAAGGTACAGAAGCCACACTTACTGAATCTCTAGACACAAGGTCTGAAGAGACAGCATCTGTGATGAGCAACTGGATAAGGCTCATGACAGGTGGAGCCATGAGCTGAATCCATCAAGAGGAAATCAAACTGGTAATAAACATACGATCCACCTAAGACATCACCTACACATCCCATAGGAGGACAGTTTAATGGCGGTATGCTGAGAATAGAGATTTAACCGATACTAGCTTCAAAGAAAAACAATAGAATGTAATCTTAGGATGCATGAAAAGAGAAGCATAGCCCCTAATGTGGAGGGAGGCGAAAGTTTAGCCCTGTTCTGTGCTGGGAAGAGACTCACTGCTGGGAGTCTCTTTTTAGAAGAAGCACTGACAAACAGAACGTGGTCAGGAAAGAGTCGATGCTGAGGCCACTCAAAACAAAAGCTTAAGAGGCCAGATTGAAACAAGTAGATGTGTTTAGCCTAGAGAAATGAAAGCTCAGCTCCTTGCAACCTTGCCAGACTGTCAAGTAGAATTAGCCTCTCTCTGGGTTGCTCCAGAGAACAGAATTAAGATCAATGACCAGAAATCCTCGTGAGGAAGCTTTTTGAAGATAACAGAGATACGGGAAAACATTATAATGTCCGTAGCCAGCCACAAGCCAAACAAAACAGTTGTTTGGGGAGGGAGGGAGCTTTTAATCTGGGGCTGTTCAAGCACAATCTGCATGACTCTGGGGCAGGAACAGGGTGAAATAGGATCCAGTGTCAGATGGAAGATCCTCTCCAACCCAACATTGCATATTCACTAAACACCCATTGAACCAAAGCCCCGATGCTTCTCATCCCTGTTCCTCCCTGGCCAAATGGAATATAAGTAATCTGGGATTTTACATGAAGGGCTGGCAACTCACCAGCTATTTGAAAAGATCACCCAGGGCCTTGTTTGCAGAGTCCAGGCCCAAATTTGACACAACTTGACATGACAACCATACACTTAACTTGGGGGTTGTTCCTTGGGATGTGCATCTGGCTCTGTCAGCCCTTTTCCTCACACCCTACTGAGCACAACCCTCTCTGTATTGTTTCTAGAACAGGAAAGTTGCAATAACGGTCAATCCAAGATCAAGGCTGAGGCTACCCAATGGTTAGCTCACTGTCTGCACTTCACAAAGCCAAGGCAGACAACTTATTCTGAAGAGCATGTTGGAGGAACTGTAGGTCTAACTGACCCATGCGTTCCTCTGGCTGCCACTAACTTGGGCTGCTCCCCAAAAGTCACAGCCAGCGGGGCTGCAGCAGGTTCTCAGTCAGGATGCCACTTACCGTAAAATAGAACATTTCTGTCTCCTGCTGGTTGGCTCTCCTCTTGGCGATGTTGATCTTGCTCATGTAGGTCTCGGAGGCGGCCGACTTCACAGACTCCGTGGACCGGCTGTGTTGGAAGGCATCAGAGACGTCAAAGTCCTCCACGGTCAGCATGTCCTGCAAGGTCTGCATGGTGGCATCCAGAGTTTTTCTAACCTAGAGAAACACCGCATGTCAACAAAAGTCCTGTCGTCTCAGAACGTCTTTGACACCTCAAAGTCCTTTCCCAATCATTCCTTTATTTCTTCCATGTAAAGCCCCCAGAGGTGGGCTGGACAAAGGTGCTCACTTCTGTTAATGGTGATGTGGAAAATAAGGCTGGCACTGGCTGGGGGGAGAAGCCAGGTCGCCTAAGCTCAGTCCTGTCATGGGCCTACTTCTGCCAGTGAGAACCTTGGAGAACACTGTGACCAGCAAGGGACTCAGGTTTTGAGGTCTGTGTCTCTTTGCGGTTACACAGCCCCAGAGAAGCTCCTCCTGGGGGGCAAGGCCCTGAGGAGGGACAACCCTAGAAGCACTCCCTGTTCTCTCCATCCCGAGCAGGGAGAAGACAGTCTGATACAGGGAGCTCCATTCTCAGTGGACAAACTCTCATACTGTCAGCCACTGAGTCCACACAAGCCTGACTGAGAAAAGAGAGCTCGAGGAAGACAGCCCGAGACTTACGGTGTGCTCGGTCCTCCACGCCCCTGACTCCTCCCCCAGGACCAAGCAGGACCCCCAGAGGCTTCACACACAGGCCCCAGCCTCCCGACTCCCCAGTGAGCTGTGTCTAAAGGGCGGACCCGAACTTGAATGGATGGTGGTTTCAAAGACAGTCCTGGGAGAGCCTGCATCCACACTCACTGCACAATGATTGCCGCTCAGAGTCTCTCTTGGCACTCAGATCTCAGCTTAAAAGTCGCCTCCTGGCCACAACCGCATTCTTAACTTAGTGGCTGATATTTTATGTCCTCAATTTACTGTTTGCTTGCTTTTGTGTTTCAATTCTCACCTGCCTTTTCTCACCAGAATATAAACTCCATGAGAGAAAGTACTCTACTCTGTCCCATTCACTCACTTAACTCAGCACTGGACACAACATTTAGAGGATAGTATGTGCTGAATAGGGCTTCCCAGGTGGCTCAGTGGGTAAAGACTCTGCCTGCAAAGCAGGAGACGCAGGCAGGCATGAGTTCAATCCCCGGGTCGGGAAGATCCCCTGGAGGGGGAAATGTCACCCCACTCTAGTATTTTTGCCTGGAGAGTCCCATGGACAGGGGAGCCTGGCGGGCTGCAGTCCAGGGGGCTGCATGACTGAAGCGACAGCATGAGCACGAGCATGTGCTGAACAACGATTCATTGAATGAATAACCAAGTGACTCAGTTCTTTCCAACACAGCCTCACAGAAGCCCAGGCTCAAAATTAAGCATTTCCCCGGCCGTGAACAGCCTACCCAGAGGAACATGTGCTTCACCCTCCTTTCTGTGGTCCTGACTTCCAACCTAAATTCCATTAACATTATTATACACATACAGCACATGCTGTTCCATGTAGACAATTTAAGATGCTGTGGGGGAAGACATAGGGCATAAAGAAAGGAAGAAAACACTCTGTCCATATCCTCTCTCTTCTCAGGTTTGAGAAACAAATTCATAGTTTGTCTGTAACCTTCCCACAGGGACTTCTTGATTTGTTCATCCCAAGCTACACTCTGGTTCATATCTGTCTTGGTTCCATCCTCTTTCAAGACACAAAGCAACCTGCCCTCTCTGTACAAGACAGCCCCCTCGAGGTCTGAAGACAGGGACCACGACTCCCCGTCTCAGCTCTGACTGCACTGCTCACAGATGGACCTGCCCACAATCTTGGGTGACACCCCCATGGCCTGGTGTCCTCCAGTTGGGTGACATCCTCCCTGCGTGGGGGCATCCGGGCTGGAACAGGAGGTCTCCACGTGGCCGCGTCAGTGCACATCAGAACGGAGCTCCCAGCTGGTGCTTCCGCTTGTGCCCACCTGGTGGGAGCCCTGCACCACCAGCTGCAGGGAGGTGTGCTGGCCACAGTGAGACAGAAGCTCCGTGGAGCTCAGAATCTGTGACACGTTTAGTGTGCCCTGGGTTCTTTCACTGTGTGATTCAAAATACCTACTCTTACTTCTGAGGATAAAAATAACATAAACTCATTGCAGAAAAGAGACAAAAGCACAAAGAAGAAAACAGATATCACCTATATTCCTGTAACCCAGACAAAACCACTACCAGCATTTCAAAGTATTTCTTTCCAGTCTTCTTCCTACTCCTGTGAATACACTCAGAAATATGTACACATACTTTAGTATACCCTGGTTAGAATAGTACTGAACACAGAGTGCTACTTCCTCTTTGCTTTTCTTTAACATCTTGTAGGCATTTCCTGGGCTTCCCAGGTGGCTCAGTGGTAAAGAATTTGCCTGCCAATACAGGAGACGCAAGAGACAGGGGTTGGATCCCTGGGTCAGGAAGATCCTCTGGAGAAGAAAATGGCAACCCACTCCAGTATTCTTGCCTGGGAAATCCCATGGACAGAAGAGCCTGGAGGGCTATAGTCCAGGGGGTCACAAAAGAGTCGGACATGACTGAGCATACATGCAGAAGCATTCCCCATGCCATTAAAGATTCTTGGTGGGTATGGTTTCAATGGTTGTGCATCTTACAGATGAACCCTGACTTCTCACATCTTCCAAAGCAACAGTGGATGCCCCCTGAGCAGCCAGGCCCTTGTAATGAAATCCCTCATGGAACAGTGGGCTCACTCACCTCCTCATTCTCAATCTTGAGAGTGGCCAGTCTGGACTGCAGCTGGTGGTACCGCATGAGCAGTTCCGTCTGGACGGGCTGCTGGGCGCTGACCTGGCACACCTGCAGAAACGATAGCCACCGCCTGCGGTTGCCCCAGGCCCTCGGCCCCTCTGCGGAACTGGGGCCAGGCCATCACTAACGTCCCCATCAACAGCTGCAGAAACAGGTCTGGAAAGGTTAAGCGACCTGCCCAAGATCACACAGCTTGTACTGGGCAACAGCAGAGCCAGCCAGGAGCCAGGGCCACCCTCTTACAACTCTTGGTCTATGATTGTGCAGCACACGATGGCTCACTACTGACACGATGCCATTAAGTGAGACTAACTGGCTAATTTCCAGGCAGGAAGCTGTGCCTAAGAGTAGCCAATGAAAAGAAGGAAGGATGGGAAACAGTGGGATGGGCCCAGCAGGAAGGTGCTCCAGACAGGCAGCCGTGTAGCAGCGACCCTCTCACTGCCCTTCTCCCCACGTGGGCTGACTGAGATAGGAGGGGGGAAGAGAGGAAGATGAGAGAGAGATACAGTTCTCCTACCCCCAGTCCAGCCAAGGCTCTGACTACCGTGGGCTGGGCTGCCTGGTGTCACCTGGCTGAGCTCATAAGAGACAGCGGGTCTCTGTTTTTTAACCCAGCCTTCAGTCACCAGACGATGAGTCAAAGGGCTGGACACAAGGGGCTGGGATGGTGCTGGAGCTGTGGGGAAGCCCAGCAGAAGGCATCTCTTGCAAACAAAGGAAGTCGGTAGGGCTGTGGTAGGGCCCAGCTAAAGGCACCTTCAAAGGTGCCTCCGGGGCGCTCCCTGCTACGCAGGTGCAGTGACAGCCCAGCCGAGCTCCCACCTGGATCCAGAGTCTGGCTGGGTCCCTCTCTCACGTGCCTGGGTGGCGTATCTTAGGTGGAGGGAATGGGGCCACTAGAAGAAAGTTCTGGGCACCTATCCCTGGAGGTAGAGACGGGGAGCCAGAAATGACACTGTGGCTGTCCTCCGTTGTTCCAGGGGCCAGGGCCTGAGCCCTGGAGAGAGGGAGGGATGACATGGAAAAGCTCAAGGAGAGATTTTCATAAGAAGTTTTGTGAAACTTGGGTAACTAGTTTGTTGCTCTGAAGGTAGTGACGAGTGTCTTTTCCCATTTGTTTTTTTTTCCAGAACATCATGAGGATGTGAGCACCACAAGCCCTGAAGGGAACTCAGCTGGCTGGTGTGCTGAGGGCTCAGGGTACTGGAGCCCAGGCCAGCAAGGCTCTGCTGAGGCCCCACCTTCGGTGATCCAGGACCATCTGAGGGGAGAACGCGAGATGATGGTCTAAGTGTAGGTGTGGGGCTCCCTTGGGGTCTTCTAGACACAACTGTGAGGGATTTTATCGGAAGCTAAAGTTCTGCAATTTCGCAGGAAGGGGACTTGAGCCACCAAGATTAGGGGATTAGTGGTAAACTCCTCCACTGGGGAAGCCCACGTGCCAAGAACTTGACCGCAGGCCTCTGAGCTGACATTCTCCTCCCCCCAGTACTCTGGGAGCTCAAGGCAGAGGGACAGAAGCAGCCTCAAGCAGGGGCTCCTGGGAGAAGCCTACCTCGTCCCCCATGTGGGGCTGAAACTCGAACTTGAGCGGGGGACAGAAGACCTGGTTACACATGTCCATGACCGTGTGCTTGTCGCTTCGGGAATCTAGGTTGTCCACGGCATTCTCGATGACGTCCAGCCCCTCGTGGCGAGAGGTCTCCAGGTTGTACTCGGCTGAGAGGTAGGTCCGGAAGGTGCGGGCCAGGCTGGCGTGAAAGCCCAAGTCACAGCACTTGGAAAGAAGCACATACAGAATGTGCAGGTGAGGGTGGTGATGTGGAGAGGGGCCGTCACGGTGACTTAGGTTACCTCCTGCTCCACAGTCAACCCTTCCATGCCGGAAGCCCTCGTGCACTACGGAATCTTACCACACAAGTCATGCCAAAGCCCTCGGAGGGAGCAGTGGGATTACAGTCTGGGCGATGACAGTGCTTTTCTCAGCTCCCCACACTCACCGTGTTCTTTCTAATCTCCATGCCTTCACACACTCATACTATCTGCCTGGAAGCCTCTTCCTTTTTCTTCCTGTCTAAATATTCTTCCTTTGGGTTCCAGTTTAGAGGTCATTTCTTCCAGGAAGCCTTCCTTGATGTTCTCCCCACTCAGAGTTTACACCAGGTGTCCCATATCAGGGGTCCACATCTCCCTCTACTTCCCTCAGCGTTTAACACCTGCCACTTGGCATGCTGCTGCTGCTGCGGCTAAGTCGCTTCAGTCGTGTCTGACTCTGTGCGACCCCATAGACGGCAGCCCAGCAAGCTCCCCCGTCCCTGGGATTCTCCAGGCAAGAACATTGGAGTGGGTTGCCATTTCCTTCTCCAATGCATGGAAGTGAAAAGTGAAAGTGAAGTCGCTCAGTCATGTCCGACTCTTTGCGACCCCATGGACTGCAGCCTCCAGGCTCCTCCATTCATGGGATTTTCCAGGCAAGAGTACTGGAGTGGGGTGCCATTGCCTTCTCTGGCCACTTGGCATTACATTTGCCTTTAAAGCAGCAGGGTGATGCAAGTTGAGATTCACGAGGACAAACCCACTGGCTCTTGGCCCCTGTTGTACCTCAAGACCTAGAGCTAGTAGGTACTCAGTAAAAACTTGGTAAATAAACAAATGAAAGGGCTGTGTGAAAAAGAAAGCTGAAAGGGAGGAAAAAGGAGGGTTCCGGCCTTGGAAGCAGGAATGGTGGGCACTTGAAGGCAGGGCCAGGCAGCTCCCTCTCTCGGAGGTGGTGATAATGACACTAACGTGGCCCTTTGCAGCTGCAGGAAGAGCGATGACCCTGTGACTTCCTGATGGGGTGCACCAGGGCCAGAGGAAAAGGATGCCCTCACAGAGCCTGACCAAGCACCTTCTGGGCCGGATACCTGTCTTCATGAAGACACACCAAGCAACTCCAGCTCCATCACAGCTGACACAGGAGCTGCCCCAAATCTGGTGCTCACAGCATTCCCGCCCAAATCTGGTTGTCCCGCCGGTGCGTTCTGCACAGCTGGCGCTCAGGAGCCAGTGTTCCATTTTCCTTTTACTTCAACTGCCTGATTCCTCCCAACATAACATCCCCAAGTAAAGCTGATCTGCGTAATTCTGTCTCATTCATTATTTTCTTCCCTATGTCTGGAGGACTGGACCCCAGGGGTGCTGAACATATAACCATCTTTACAATTGTGGGAAGTCCCCAGGGCATGAACTGTGTACAATTACCCCTCTATCCCCAAAACCAGTAAAGGGCCTGGTGTAGAGGAAGGTGCCTGGAAAGTGCACGCTGAACTACAATTTCCTAACCCAAATGTGCAAGGGCTGCCAGAGGCCCACTTCCACCTGGGGAGGTAGAAGCTATGGGGTGATACTTCTCTCTCAAATGTTCCCTGCCTGTCTCCTCCATCAGGGCTCCTGGGGCCACCATCCACCCCACACATCAGCAAAGAACAAGGGCCAGCCCTCCCGTAGCTGATGACTCTCGCCAGGCAGGTCATCAACATAGACTCCCCAGGAGCTCACGTCGATGAGGTCGGAGACGTCGTGGATGTAGTATTTGCTTATAGCCGCGTTGGTGGCTGCCAGATTCAGCAAGTAGTCGTTCCGGGCCTTGGTGCACTTCAGCTTGTTCTCAGAATACTTTGCCTGCCTCTGGAGGAAGGAAAAAATGGATGTGAGAGCAAAGCCACTGATGGGAGGGATTTGGGATTTTCTACATGGCCAGTATCTGCATTCAGCCCCTCATATGGCCCTGGGATGCCTTACCCCACATGCTGAGTGAGTAAGATCTATACCCTGTACTCAAAGAGCTCCACCTTATACCACACACGTGCAGCTGGCAACAGCACTGCTGGATAAGCTGCAGGCTTTCCCTGGGTTTGCCAGAGCAGAGTGTAACTCACACCCCTGCTCAACACCCCCCAGAGGCTGCTCAAACCCCGATGATGGCCTGTGAAGCCCTCCTGACCTGGCTTTTCTTCCATGTTCCCATCCTTTATGAGGCCCTCCTCTGTCCAGCCTTTAGAGGCCAGTTCACTCCTGCCTCTAGACTCAGACTCCTTCCCTCCACGTGGCAGGCCATCCTTCCAGGTCCCTCATGGTCTGCTTCTTAACGTTATTCAGGTCCTTAGCCACAGTCACATGCATCAGTGTCCCCGGCATCTTGCCTGCCCCTTCCCATGCTCTATTCTGCCCTGTTTTTCCCATTTATTTAATCTTTATTCAATTTTTAGTGATTATTTTTATTTACTTTTTAAAAGACTTTTTTTAGAGCAGTTTTAGCTTCACAGCAAAACTGAAAGGAAGGTAAAAAGACTCAGCATGCCTCCTGGCCCCCACACACTGCCCCCCAACCCTCAGCACCCGCTACCAGGTGGTACATTTGTTACAATTGGTGGACCTACTGACACATTGCTATCACCCAGAGTCTACAGTTTACCCAAGGGTTCAGTCTTGGTGTATATTCTGTGGATTTGAACAAATGTATAGTGACATGTTTCCATCCTTAGAGTATCAGAGCAGTTTCCCAGCCGGAAAAATCCTCTCTGCTCCACCCGTTCATCCTGCTCTCCCAAGTAATGGTGGTAACCACTGATTTTTTTTTTAATGTCTCCATAGTTCTGCCTTTCTTAGAATGTCATATAATTGGAAATATGTAGCCTTTTCAGATTGGTTTCTGTCACATGCATTTAAGGTTCCTCTATGTCTTTTCATGACTTGATAGCTCATTTCTTTTTAGTGCTGAATAACACTCCATTGTCTGGATGTACCACAGTTACTTAGCCACTCAACTACTGAAGGACACTTTGGTTGCTCAGTTTTTTTCATGAGTACTTTTCACCACCCTAAATTATATTTTTTACCTCTTTGCTAACTTGCTGATTTTCAGTGTCCCCTGTGAAGTCAGGGGCTTAATGGTCCCTGTTCATGGCTGCGCCTACAGCACCCAGAACAGTCGCTGCATACGGGCAGCATGAAGTGATTGGCACTGGCTGGATGTGACTGGTGCGGTGAGATGGGGTGTGGCAGCCAGAGGTGCAGTCTTGACCCAGTCTGAGCTGGACCACCTCCCTGGGAAGCTGCTTTTGTCCTGGGCCATCCTGGGCAGGAAGCAGAAATGAGTCCATGGGTTGGAGAGCTGTCTCTTTGCCCCCTTCAGACAGATGAGTCCCATTGCCGAGGAGGAAGACAGCCTCCTTTAAGAAACAAGGCTACTTCCCACCAAGGCACTCTCAACCTTCCTTCCTGCAGATCACGTTCTCCTGTTTAGCGGAGACACTCTACTGTCAGCCTTTTAATTCTCCTCAGACATCTCTTCTGACCTTTATTCAGGGTCCACTTATTCTGGGAATTTCTAGCAACAAACTTCTGGCAGTCACACCCTGAACTAGCCACACACCCAGCCTCCACAGAGAGTTTTGATATTCTTGGCCCATTTCCAGGGGGTTACTATGACCCTGAGACCATTTTCAGCCCTTCATGGACTCATAAAAGTTTATACCTGGAAAGGATATTGAAGATATCCTAGTTTAATTCATCCATTTTATAGGTGAGGAAATAAACATTGACGAGAAGTAGGTTGTCCAAGAGCCAAATGACTGATTAGCATACAATCCTGAACTCAATCTTAAGTTTCCAGACCTCTCTAACCAATGCTGTCCCCACCCCTCTATAGATCCCCTTATGTTGTAGCTCTGTAATTCCCTGCCTGGTTATCTTACTTTTGAAAGTCTGTTCCTAGTGTATTCTCGGACATATTGTATCAAAGTATATTCCCAGAATATTGTATCAATACAGCCAGCGCCACTATCTAAATTTAGAGTATTTTCATCACCCCAAAGGAAACCCTGTATATTAGCAATCACTCTCCATTCTTTTCTGCCCCAGCTCCTGACAACCAATAATCTGCTTTCTATCTATATACATTTGTCTATTCTGGACATTTCAAATAAACAGAATCATATAATATGTGGTCTTTTGTACCTGGTTTCTTTCACTTAGCACACTTGTTTTCAAGGTTCATCCATGTTGTATCTGTATTCATTCCTTTTCATGGCTGAAGATTCCCTTATAGGGATTTACCATGTTTTATTCATCAGTTGATTGTTTCTACTCTTTGGCTATTATGCATGAAACTGCTATCAAGTTCCAGGAGTGGAATTGCTGAGTTATATGGTAACTCTATGTTTAACATTTTGAGGAACTTTCAGACTATTTTCCAAAGTGGCTGCACCAGTTTACATTCCCTCCAGCAGTGTATGACGGTTCCAGTTTCTCTATATCCTCACCAACACTTGTGGTTATCTGACTTTTATATTTCAGCCACCATGGAGGGGCTGTGCTTTTGACTTGGATTTCCTTAGTAACTAATGATGCTGAGCATCTTTTCATGTACTTATTGGCCAGTTACATATGTTGTTTAGAGAAGTGTCTATTCAAATCCTTTGTCCATCTCTTAACTGGGCCCCTGCCTGTTTATCATGAAGTATATTTTTCTTTGGCTTTGGAAATGACTCTGATATTTCATTTGCCTCTGGTTATTTTTCCAGCTTACCCAGGTCCTGTTGGATTTTATTCCCACTCAATCTCCTATAATGAGAGCTGTAGGATCATATAATCGTCAGTCTCACAGAATTAGTCTCATAGAATTAGTCTAATAGAAGCCTAAATAAACATCTGATGCAATGTTTGGCAAATAGAAAAAGATCAGAAATGTCTGCTGATTATATGGAATGAATGAATGCAGAGAATTCAGCAAGAAAATCATAGCCCTTTAAGAAGAAAGGAACCTAAGAAGTAACCTAATCTAGGATGAAAAACGGCAGGATGCACACTGCCCCTTTAAATTCCCTGGCCATGGCAGACCTCATTAATTGATCACCGTACTATCTTTAACTAAAGCCTTGAGGGGGCTCATAATCCTCAACATAAGGCTCTGGGTGCAAGTGTGCGTGCCAAGTCACTACATTTGGTCTGACTCTTTGTGACACTACAGACCATAGCCCACCAGGCTCCTCTGTCCATGGGATTCTCCAGGCAAGAATACTGGAGTGGGTTGCCATGCCCTCCTCCAGGGGATCTTCCTGACCCAGGAATTGAGCCAGTGTTTCTTAGTCTCTTGCACTGGAGGCAGGTTCTTTACCACTAGTGCCACCTGGGAAGCCCAGGGCTCTGGGTAGCCACTACCAATTGAGGACAGTTCATATGAGAAAGGAGATTTGTTTGTAATCACTGTCAAATTTTAAAACTAAAGTTCAGAGGGTTGTTATAAATGTGGCATCTGCAAAACTCAGCCTGTCTGACTTCAAAACTAGCACTTTCACCATGTCACACAAAAGCACTTCTCCAGCATCAATACACAAGGATTCTGTGTGGCCCGGCTTTGGCCTGGCAGTGGCAATTTCTTCAGAATGGTTCTTTAGCTGGTTCCCAGGTGTTGGTTGGTACCCCAGTGCTGTTGCCTTGTTGGGACACATTAAGGTCCAGTCAGCCCCCCCAGCCACTAAATCCACCTCCAGGGCAGGCTCCACCCACACTAATGCCTGGTGATTCTTGCCAGAAGATGCTCCCTGCACGAGAGTCTCATCACAGTTCAGCTCTCCAGCCAGCTGAGCATCTCTCCTTCTTCTGACCTTGGCCAGAGGCCTAAAAAGTACTAGCAGAGGCATGGCCAGCCCTGCCTCCACCATAGCACTGCCCCCCCAGGGGAGCAGTTGCCGACAGCATTAATCTACCCCCAGACACTCAGGGTGCAGAGCGGGAGGCCCAGGTTGGAGGGAGCCTGACCCTCCCCTTCCTGCCTCGTCCCAATCCCCAGGGCCTCTGCTCGCCTTCTCCTTCATCTTCTCGATCTTCTTCACAGAGCTGCGGCGCTGGGGCCGGTCCTCATGCCGGAGCAGGTTCATGCTGAGGTCTCCTGACTTGTTGAACTGCTTCTCCTCCTGCTTCTCGGCCTCCTTCAGCTTGCTTTCCGCACTGATGCTCTCTGCATGGTACATGTGGTAGGTTTTCATGACCTGGGGACACATGAGCGCAGGCAATAAATAGGCTGTTACAGCCCAGCACGGGTGGCCCTTAGTGCTGCCAACTCCCTTCCAACTTTGGTGCTCTGGTCAGCTCTGCCCCTGCCCTCTTCCCATGACATGCTCTGAAACCCCTAGGCTCTTCATTTTTATACAAGCTGTCTGAGGACTGGAGATGATGACTATCATCATTAAGGCCTTGCTGAATGCCAGGAATGAACGAGTAAGGAGGAAATTAAAAGGGCCACCGCAGCTTCTGAGCTTCTGGGGGCTCTGGGAAGTGATGTAATGAACGTGGCCTTCCTCAGCTGGCCCCCCACCCACCCAGCCCTGCCAGCTGTGTGGCTTGCCTCCCTCTCCCATCGCTTTCCCAGTGTCGTTGGAAAAGGCTCTCCTTAGGTACTCGTGGGATTTCCATGGGATCATCCTTCTTACTCGCACACAAATCATTTTCTCAGCTGTTTCCTTAAGTAAATTTGGCCTGCAAATGGCTGTTCCCAAAAGGAATATTATTGGGTAACCTAATAGATATTCTATGGTCTCAGAAATAAATTCATCCTTAGCTACTATAAAATTAATTCCTTTAAAGCAAATTGCACAGTGCTACCCTAATTCCATATTAAGAATTAGATATTGCTATAACAAAGGAATTTTTGAGTCAGAAGAAATTCTACACATCATCTACTGCAACCACCAAGTTTTACGAACAGGAGAACTAAGGTGTAGAAAAACAAAGTGGCGTATCCAAGATGATACAGTATTATCAGTGTGGTTTCCAGACTTTACATCCTTGTGATCGTCTTAAGAATCAAGATACCGAACACTCCCATCACACCAACAAGGTCCCTCGTGCCCCCTTCTGATCCGTCCCCACCACTTATCCCAGCCCCCTGCAGTCACTGATTTGCTTTCTGACACTGCAGATTGGTTTTGTGTGTTCTAGAACTTCATATATATGGACCCATAGTGTATAAACTCTTTTACACCTACCCTTGTTCACTCAGCATAATTTTTTCGAGATTCTCCCATGTTTCTGCATGTATCAGCAATTCTTTTTTTATTGCTGATTAGTATTCCCTTGTATGGCTATACCACAATTTGTTGATCTGTTCACACATTGATCTTTATTTGGATTGTGTATAGTTTCTGGCTATTATGAACAACATTGCTGAGAATGTTCACATACAATTCTTTCTGTTGATGGATGTTTTCGTTACTCCTAAGTAAATAGGAGTGGAATAGAGGGTCATAGAGTAAATATAAATGATATACGTAACCACAGTAAAAATTTGGCCTCAGACTTTTAATACTATCATATCATACTGTCTCCTTCATTCATTACCATTTGCTCAGCAGATGTATTTGGAGCAGCTTTAGAGCAAGCGAGGCCAGTCCTATACCAACAGTATTCTATCTCCCAGTCCCCAACTAGGTCTATACTTTCCCTTTGCAATATCAAGTTCATGATTGTCTTTCTATGCTAAAGAACACAAGAAATTTCTGGAATTCATGGCTCCTGAGTCTTGTTGGTCCTTTTCTCCTGCTGTTTGGACAATTAACAGTAGCTAATGGAGCAGAGGTGATCCCCTGGGGATGGGACATGCTTCTGCCTAACCAGGCCCTTTAAGTCAAAGAACTCCGAATGAATTACTGGACAATGTTATTATCTCCTTCACGTCAAAGTCCTGTGAAGTTAGATTATTAGAATGAGATTCTAATAAGATTCTGTGATTCTTACCATGAAATCACAGCATGGATCTGTTGTTAAGGAAGTTTGTCATACATCATGAGTCAGCAGGGTCAACACCTATTGTAGAGCAGGTTAGGTAAGAATGTGGACTCTGGCCTAAATATCTGGGCTGAATCCTGATGCTGCCACTTACCAGTTGTGTGATCTTGGGCAAGTCACATAACCTCTCTGACCTCTGCTCCCTCATCTATAAAATGGGGATAATAATAGCACCTATCTCATAGGTTTGTGGTGAGACTAAATAAGTTAATTTTTTAAGATACTGAAATCAATACCAACTACACAGTAAAAGCCACATAAGCATAAGCCGCTACCATTGCCACGACCATCTACATGTCTGATTTGGGCTGAGGGTTTGAAAATCTTGAACTTACTTATTTGACTTCAGGAAAATACAAACTCTAGAAAACATTAGCTAATGTGGGGAAAAAATTTATTCTACACCACATTTCTCCCTCCTTTCATCCTGAAAACCTCCCCAAATTTCAAAATAAATGAAAACTTCCAGTTAACTTGTCTTTGTGGAACTTGGTGAGAAGACTTCTCTGCATCCGGCCCTTTTTTTTTTTTTTTTTTTTTTTTCAGTTGCTCTAAAGCCTTTAAAGAGGCCCTTCTTGCTGGTTTCATCCCTTCCTCCATCCCCTCCAACTTCTCTAAGCTTACTTCTAAACAACTCAATGGGCCAGAAAATGTGCCGGATCAAAGTGTTTTCGACATCTAGTGGCCAAAGGCAATGACTGCAGGTTTATGGATGACCAACGTAGTTGCCTACTTCCAACAATCTTTAAGCCGTGGCTCCTGGAATGGAATGTGACTCAGATCTGGGATGTCTGCTGAAGGCTGTCTCTGGGCCCCTTTCCCATTCTCGAACCTTTCCTTGACCCCTCCACCTTCACAGACACCACTGGCGTCTGCATTCCTGCCCCGTGCTGCTGGTGCTGTTCGTTTCTGAACTCCATTTCCTTTCTGGGTTCAAGGATTCCTGAAAAATCCATTTTTTCCCCCATTTCAGCTGCTGAGGTCTGCTTATCTCAAGCACTGATTTATCGTGTGTGTTGGGTAGTTCAGAGGAAGAGACAGCATTTCGATTTGCACCTAGAGCTTCCCATCCAATCATTCACACATCCATTCATCCAAGTGATCAAGGTCAGCATCCCAGCTGGGCTTTCTCAGCCTCCCACATTTTCCTTTGGCTACTTTTCTACTCCTCTTGAATCACAGAGTACTCTTCCTGCCCTCCATCAAGCCAGATTCCCAGAGTAGTCTCTGAACTGCATTCCAAAAACCCCATGATTGGAGAACACAGCCCAGTGACCCTGGGGTCAAACTCTATGTGATTCAGTTGGTAATTCCTGATCCCAAGAATCATGGTGAAATGGACTACCCAGGGCCACTTATGTCAGACAGCTGCTACAAGAAAGTTCACCTGGGGACCTCTCTGAAGTGTCTATTTATGCCCAGAACCCTCTAGATGCTTCCTTTATTTAATTACCTGAAACAGGGGCTTTGGCATGAAAGGCCCTTAGGTTTCCAATGGTCCAGAACAGTCTGCTTAATATTGCCAGTCCAGGAGGTGCTGAATAATATTTAAATTTACCTATTACTTAAGACTTTGCAAACCTCTCTTTTTATTACCCATAAGGAGCATTTCAATTAATCCTGGGAGGCAGCAGAATAATAATAATAGCAGCTAACATTTACTGAACACTTACTACATGCCAGGCCTACTTCTAAGCACCTCACAGACATTGATTCACTTATTTTTCACAAAACCCCTATGAGGTAGACTATATTCTGCCTGCTTTTACCAACGAGGAAACCACAACACAGGGATGAAAGGGTGCTCTGCACCATGGAGACTCAGGAGACCTGCTTCTGAGATTGACCCTCCCACCACTTGCCGGGTGGCTTCGTGGCAGAGGCTTGACCTCTCTGTGCTGCCTGGCAAAGACCAGGGGAGGGCTTGCAGAGACCTAGGGAAGCTGTGACTGCAGAGTGGCAGGCTGCCAGCAGTGTGGGGGTGGGGAAGGGAGCAGAGGAGGATGCAGGAGTTCAGTCAAGTCACTGGGACACAGTCTTCAACCTGGGATCTCTGGAAGGGCCTCAGAGACACCCAGAAGCTTACTGCCAGATGGGAGTTCACTTTCCAGCCCTCGAGATCCTATCAGGGACAGCCTTTCAGAAGAAGTCTAGCACAGGTTGAGAAGTACTAGGCAGGGATATGTAAGTGGAGACCACTGTTCTTGGCCCCAAATTAGTTCCATAGGTTCTCAGAGACGCTCCAGAAACCCTGATATATTATCCTGTCACTGAAGGAGACTGAGGCCCAGAAATGGCAAGTTTGGGTCCTAAGTCATACAGCAAGCCAGATGGCCAGGCTGTCCATATTTCCTCTTCTGGTGATCATGCTGCCTTTGCTGTGCACTCTGTGCCTCCTGCATCTTCCCAAAGCCTCAGATCATGATAATAGGAAAGTATTATCTGCACAGTTCTTCAAATCCAGATTTAGATGCAAAAGAAGGCAAACGCAATCTGGAAGTTCACATCATTAATAAAGGGACAGGCTGGGGCAGGATAAGAATCAGTTTTTAGAAAAAAAATTCTCAACAATGCAATTCTGTGTACGTGTCCTCCACCCAACAGGAAGGGCCATCCCTGAGCCACGCAAGAGTTGTGAACAAAGTGAGACCCTGGGCCAGAGCATAGCAAAGACATCCTTAAGGAAAAGAGAAGTACCCAAACTTCAGTCCGACCACCACACTCTGTGCTGCCTACATTCTCCGTAGAACTTCTAATCACTGTCTTATTCATTTTGCACATTTATAAACTGTCTCGCCCAACTCGAGTGCAAAGTCCATAAGGGCCAGGACACCGTCCATGATCATAATCCCTGTATTAGAGCAGAGACTGGTACCCAGCAAGTATCAGTGTATATTTGCAAGTATCAGTGTATATCCAGCTAGACGGCTGGCTGGATATAGTGGTGGCTGGATAGGCAGATAGGTGGGTGGGTGGAAGGAGGCGTGGAAAGATGGATAGATGGGTGGCAGGTGGATGAATGGATGGATGGCTAGATAGATGGGTGAGTAGGTGGAAGGATGGGATGGACAAGGATAAAATTGAGTCTATTGCCTTTGCTCTAATGAATATATAATCTTTGGGGGTAGGGCAACAGCTACACCTTCAATTGTTAAATATTTATGGAACAGCTCATGATGGGCCTGGTACTGCACTCGGACCTATATGAGGAAACACTACAATGTAGAAGACAGAGACAGTCTCACTGAATACACACTCTCGTAGGGAGACAAACATTATGCAAGTGATTATCACAGCATATGAGAAGTGCTATGATGAGGGGAGTAAGGGCTGCTAAAGGAAGGCTTCTTAGAGGGGAAGTGATATCTAAACTAAACCTTGAAGGAAGAGCAGCTGTCAGATGGGTGAACAGGGTGTGGAGTGGGGGAGGATTGTTCCAGACAAAGGGAGCAACGTCAGTATTAAGCCCAGTAGAAACGTGAGCCAAACAGGTTTGAGGAACAGCTTACAGGTAGGAGAACACCAGGTGTTTGTCTGAAAACCAGCCAACGGAGCCACTTTCTTCTCCTCCCCAAGCTTCTCCTCTCCCTCAGCAGACATCTGCTGTTTTTCTCTGTCGAGGGATCAGCCAGTCCTCCTTCTGGAATGGCTTCCTGATTTTCTTTGAGGAAATCCCCCAAATTCCCTTCCACCGTTCTCAGCCCATGTGGTTCAAGGGAAACCAACACTACCCTCCAATCCTTGCATGTGGGCAGGAGACCCAGGCCTGACCTGTCAGTAAACATGATGTTAATCCGGCTGCAGTGATGGGACCCCCAGCCTGGCCAGTTAGAAACAGCCCTGGGGCTCTGCTGGAGACAAGAGGAAGGCAGTGTTTCTGTCCACTAGGGGGCGCTGAGCGGATAGGAAGTGAGCCTGTAGGGGGCGGGGATGCGGGGGATGGACGTGGGCCAACTTTTATCTCCACAGGAGAGAAGCCTCCTGTAGAGAAAAACAACATCAAATGAGGGAGGGGATGGTGGAAGGAAGGAAAGAAGGAAGGGAGAGGGAAAGAGAGACAGAAAAGAAGAAAAAGGGAGGGAGGGAATAAGATAAAATGGAGGAGATGTCATTCTGCTGCCTTTGCTCTGGCGAGTATATTGGCGGCCGGGGGCGGGGGGAGGGCAGCTACACTTCCAATCATTAAGTATTTATTGAACAGCTTATTATGTGCAGGCACTATATACCAGGTGCTGCAAATTCTACTGTGTGGAAGACAGACAGGGTCTCTGCCCTTAGATTACACACTCTGCTGGGGAGAAAGACAATGCAATTAGTGGGTCAGCCTCTGAGGTTCAGTAAGTTGCCATTTTTACATGTCACATTGTCCTGGCTTTCTGTCTCTTGCTCCTGAACGAGTCCCAAAAGGCGGACTTCCTTCCCCACTAGATTTCCCACTACCCAGATCAACCCTGGCCCCTCCTGGCCAGACTTAGTGTCTGACTCACACTGACTGGGTGAACAGGGGCTACTCATCTCGGGTCCTGGCTTCCTGCTTCTGTGCCTCCCTCTCCACCCAGGAAAGTCCACTGTTATTCAGCTCCAATCCAAGACCATCTCTTCTCCACTCACACTGTGTCCATATCCCTGCTGACACCTGTCACATGGTGAAGCCATGACCCATCCTCTGGACACACAGATCGTCAGTAAACGTCAGCTGTGTGAAGGAATGTCTCCATGGGAGAGCTGAGAGGGGTAGGGAGGTTGTCTAGAGGGAAACCTTATTGCCCTCATTCTTCTAAGGACCACTGCCAGCCTTAGATGACACTGGGCACACGCCTGGCCAGCAGGCTGTGACAGGCTGGCAGGGCCTGCCCTGCCCTGAATCGGAGCCATGCCCTGGTCTCCCTCCCAGGGCGGCATGAAGAGACAAGCCTGAGAGGAACCTCAGAGTTCCTCTAGCTTCCTGTCTTCATCCTGCAGATGAGGAATCGAGGACCAAGGCCCAGCTAACTTGCACTGCATCAGGGTTTCCCAAAGTGTGCAATGGGAACCACTTACTTGTGTTAGAGAAGTGATTTCAGGTGTTACAGACATGTTATTAACCCTTTTCAGTTCTCTTGGAATCCTTCTGATTATATTAGGGGGAAAAACTCAGCTCAGTGCTCTCATATCTAATGCCTGCCTTAGAGGCAGCAGCAAGAATTAATATTGGAAGGGACACTTAGGGAGTTTGGGATGGACATGTACACACTGCTGTATTTAAGATGGATAACCAACTAGGACCTACTGAATAGCACAAGGAACTCTGCTCAGTGTTATGTGGCAGTCTGGATGGGAGGGGAGTTTGAGGAAGAATGGATACATGTTTAGGTATGGTTAAGTCCCTTTGTTGTTCATCTGAAACTATCTCAACATTTGCTGATCGCTATACTACAATATAAAATAAAAAGTTTTTTTAAAAAGAATTAACATTGTTTTTTCTCCATTTAGCTAATGGAAACCTTCTTTTATGCCAGTTTGTTTTCATTCACTAATGTGAAGTGTCATTTCCTTCCAAAATATATATGTCTGTGTGTGTGTGTGTGTGTGTGTGTGTGTGCATGTGCTCGGCACTCAGTCATGTCCAACTCTTTGCGGTCCCATGGACTATAGCCTGCCAGGCTTCTCTGTCCATGGAATTTTCCAGGCAAGAATACTTGAGCAGGTGGCCACTTTTTTAACATACGTGTGTTTATATAAATAGTTGAATGTATTTATGTAAACAACTTCTGTGGGTAGACTTGGAGCAGGCCCTGCCACGCCCCCACTAGGTGGCCTTGGGCTGGCTACCTGGCCTTTCTGTGCCTCACACCGCTTGTCTCTAAAATGGGTGGTAACAGCACCACCTACCTCAAAAGTGAACTGAGCGTGAAAAGAATTAAGACACTGGGTGTTGAGACCCATTTCTGGCATGTGATAAGCTCCATGTAAGAGTGGAGGCTCTAACCACTAATGAAATGAAACAATCTCCAAAACATAACTATAATAGCAAGATGCAGAGCAAGCTGCACAAGGCCCAGCTGATGTCCCTTGTGCAGGATACGTGTGTCCATGTACCTTGGTGATGAATTACATCTCTCTCCAAGGAGTCACCCACTGAACTAGAAACTAATAACTGGGCATGTATGGGAGGAGGGGGAGAGGCGGGTAACAGGAGACACACTTATCACTTGGTACCTTTTTGTACTGTTTAACTATCAGGGATTTTTTTTCCATTGTGCATGCATTATCTATCTCTAACTTTAAATATTCAACAATTCTTTACAAATGGTCTCTCTGGCTCGAGTATGAAGGATGGGAGGATGGGAGATGGGAGAGCAATCAGGAGGTGGCTGAACTTTTTTAGGCAAAATATTCTCTGAGCTCGAGCTAGCCTGGTGGAGCTGTAGGCAGGAGGAGAGAGGGAAGGAAAAATGAAAAATATTTATGCCTCACTTTCATAAACACACAATGATTTAACACTGATATTTGCCAGGCACTGTGCTATGCTCTAGGCCACTCACTCATGGAATCCAGAGGATGAGGTGGTGAATCCCCATATTCTAGGGGGCTGAGACTCAAAGGGTTTGACAAGTGACAGGGCCTGGAACCCAGATCCATTTGGTTCTAAAAACCTGTATTCTTTTCAGTACACACAGCTGCTTCTCCACAAATTAATTACAACAGGGAGAGGTGTTTTTTTTTTTTTTTTAAGAGTTGATTTAAAGAAAACTATTAAATAAACGGCACAGGGCCCAGTGGCATGATGAAAGCATGGTGGTTATATTTCAGCGATGACAGATGTCAGTCCAGAAAGACACACAGTGAGGCTGGCATGGAGCTGGGGCCAGAACCCAGGTTGCAGGATCCCATCTCAAGCTCTCTCTACTATTGCATCCCTGAGAATGGTCAGGGATGATGGACAGGGAGAATGGACAGGGAGATGCCACTGAAAAATTTATCTGAGGGCCCAGAATTGATTTCACACGCCTAAGCCCAGTGCAAATCAAATCAAAGATGGAGTAAGTAAAAGGCAGAGCCCATCTGTTACTCCAGTGTCCACCCGTCACCAGCAGTGGGCTCGTGTGGATGTTCCCCAGGCCCCTCCACATCGCAGTGAACCAAGTCTCAGGGCCCCGCTAGCAGTGCTGGGCTGGGAAGGCAGACCCAGCAGCCCTGCCTGGGGGAGCCTCAAGCAGAGCTCCTGAGCCCGGAGGAGGGGCCAGGTGACAGATGCTACAATGTTTGTTAGTGCAAAGCACAACAGGTGCATTCTGTGATGTAGAACTATTGAAAATCTGAACATATTTTTAGCTGAACAACAAAAACAGAATGTGTTGTTTCTGTTTTGTTTTGGCTTTGCTTCTTCCAGAAGGACTGGCACACTGGCCCACATTCTCGACCTCTGCCCTTCTTTCCTCCCAGGCCAATACACGATGAGCAAGAGCCATATTGCGCCAGGCTGATGGGAGTCCAGGGGAAAAGAGGTGAGGTGTGACGCGGGGTGTGCATGTGTGTGTGCGTGCGCCCTGGCATGTTTTAGAAAGAAGGGCACCTCAAGGTGATGACGACTAGGCAGAAGAAAGCCTTGTCAAGTGAATGAATGAACGAATGAACAAATGAACTAACAAAATGCCCAACCCTGCAGTCTTCTCTGTGTCCTTCCTGATCCCAGATGGGGACGAGTCTTTTCCCTAAAGTGGGAGATGGGCGACCTTAAGCATTCATCTCTATCATCATTATACCCTCACCACCTCTTCTATAAAACATTACAAGAAAAAACATGGGATTCCTGGACAGTCCTTTCTCGACATCATTTCCTTTTTAGTCCCTGTGGTCATGACTCGGGCTGGGGGAGGAGGGAACATCTAAAGGCTTGCAAAATCAGGCATGGTAACCAGAAAGAAATCCCCAATAACAAAGCGTGGAACTGGGGTCCAGAGTGCCCCGAGTAGCGGGGTGCTTCGGGAGATTGTTTACGAGGATGGCCACAGCAGTGGCTTGATGGCCTCAGGGAGGTCACTTTGCATTGGCACTTCAGAAGCAGTCTGCCTCTCCACCCTACAACTGTGGACGTGGCTGTGCGACTTGATTTGGGCAATGAGCTGTCACCACACGTGACACAAAGGCTTGAAACCCCACTGCTGTTTTCCCATTTGGAGCTCTTTTTTTCTTTTTTTGATTGGTCAGGAAATTTTAGCTATATCACTGGCTCCAGTGGAACCCAGCCCAAATCACTAACCCACAGAGTCATGAACAAATAAAATAGTTGTCGTTTTCAGACGCTGAGTTTTGACATAATTTGTTACAGTCATTGATAACTGATAAAGCCTTAAGCAAGGCTTTATTTCTTTATGCCTCAGTTTCCTTATCTGTAAAATGTGTGTTAATTAAATGATACATATAAAGTATCTAAAAGTGTGACATACATTCTGGCCATGGTTGTTATTACTATCCTTGTTTTGACAATAAGGAAAAAGGACGATATTTGACTTGGCTGAGCTGGGAGGTCGTGCAGCAGAAATTCAAACCCACCTCCCCCTGTAATGTTTGCTCTGCTACAATCATATGTTGTCTCCCCTACTGAGAATTCCTTTTCTCTTCCTCTCTACCTGTCTGCTTTGCTAATTCCTACCATCTAAAGGCACTGGGCGCAGAACTCACCCTGGATTTCAGTAAGCCACCGGGAGCCAGCCCTTCACCTTCTGAATCCTCAGTGAGTCTCTCATGAATGCCCACACTCCCCCATCATTACCTCACTCAGCCAATCTGTCCTGACTGCCTTCTAGGTGGCAGCACCACCCTCGGGGACAGCGGTAGGGACACTACAGAGAACCTGGAGCCACCCCCAGGGACCGTCAGTCCAGGTGCCCTCCCTCTGAGTCCACGTATCCAGCCCACGCTAGGCTCTGACCAGTTCACAAGTTTACTCTCATCTTCCCAGGCAGGTTCTAAACTCCTTGCAGACAAAACCAGTTTCTTTCATTTATTCACAGATCCCTCCTTCCATCCCTGGGAATAACAGGGATGTACAAGACACTTCAAAGACCAGCTCTTGAAATGTTCACAGCCTGCTGCTCTTCCTCCTGTGGTGCTAAGACCATAGAAGGCAGTCCCAAATATCTGAATTTAAGTGAATTTCTGGTCAACGATGGAAAACTCAGCACAGACAACAAATGACCTGATGGGGGTGGGGGTGCTGTGGGCACTGTCAGGGTCTCACTTTTCTGCAGCAAGTGGCAAAAGGAGAGAGTGGGGAGGGGCTGCCCCTTCCTTCCCCCTCAGTTCTGAGGCCATCGAGAGGCAGCTGGGAGATGGGAAGAGGGACCAACCTGCCCACCTGGCCTGTTTGTCTAATACCAAGGGCATGCACTTCTGTCCAGACACCCTGCCCCACGGCCAGCAGGGACACATGTGTGTAGGCACCAGCATCACCCTCTTGGTCCCTAACAACTGCCTGCCCGATCCAGCCCACAAACTGGAGAAAGCTTCTATTGCCAACCTGAGTTTCACGGAGAGCTGAAGAAAGATACAACAGCCAGGTTCCATCTGAGTCTTTGGGCCTCAAGTGTAGTGCTTCTCACCAGGATCTGACTCTAGGGAGTGTATATGCCAAGTGAACAGACAGGGCAGAGAACTTCAGGATAACACAAGGAGTTTTTTAAAACAGCCGCAGGAATTTGAGGCCCAAAGGTGACAGCTTTATTAAGGTGGTGGAGCTCGGTCTAGGTTTGCAAACTGAGTATGACACAAGTAAGTGTAAGAGGACAGAGGGCAGCTGTAGGCAGAGGGAATAACAGGGGTGAAGGAGCCAAGGTGGGGGGATTTGGGGGTGAACAGAGAGCACCCAGGAGGGGCGCCCAGCTGAAGCCCAGAGGAAAGCTTCGAGATCTGAGTGGAAGCAGCCAGGATCCCAAGTACAGACCCAGGTGCTGGAATACCATGGAGGTGAAGTGCCTGAGAAACAGGAAAAGGTCCTGGATGGAGAACAAACCCTCTGCAGAGAAACATTTCATCTGGTTTCCGGTCTCGCCCCGTTGTCACCATGCTTCCCCGCCGCACGAACGCACAGCCTGCCTCACCCTCACACGCTCCAGGGAGCTGGAGACAGAGTGTGAGAGAACTGTGGGCTCCAACACGCTGTGCCTCTGGGCTCTCTTTCCTCCTTGTGTTCTTCACATGTCTCCCCTTTCGTTCTCTAATAAGCAGGCATTATTACTTCTGCCTATCAGCTGGATCTGAAGCCAGGTGTCCGGCTCCAGAGTCTGTGCTATAAACCATGAGGTGATTCTCCCCCACAATCCCAGCTGCCTCAAAGTCAAGTTATGTTTTCTCCATCAGCAGTGCCTCTTTTCGCCCGAAGCAATGATCTAATTAAAAACTGTCAGGGCTCAAATTTTTCTCCTTAACTTGGAATCATAGAAATATGTGTTTCAACGTTGGTAGACCAACCCCTAGGAAGTCTCACCCCCATTTTTCTGATTGGGAGACTGAGGCCCAGAAGAGGAAATGCCTGGCCCAAAGTCTCATAGCTGGTTGGAGTCTGAGGCAGGACTTCCTATCTGAAGTCCAGGCTCTTGGGCAAAGGCTCTTAGCCCCTGAGGGTCCACAAGCTACTAATCACACAGGATGTGGACTGAGAAAGATAACAATATCAACGAGAGGGGCCTTCTCACAGCCTGTTCTTGGTCCTCTCATACCAGGGATTTTCAAATATAATTTTAGCCTCAGAATCCTCCCCCTTTAATGAGACACTTGATAAATAATCTCCACATACTTAAAACATAACAATTTGATTCCAGCCTGGTGGCCTTAGGGGTGGAAGTCCTGTGGTTCTGTCTGCTGGGCCTCCCCACCCCTGGGGCTGCCCCTGGGGCTCTCACTCCTCCCCAAGGAAGCCCATGGCTCCTCAAAGCACAGGCTGTAACTGCCAGCACCACCGACCAGTGTGCTTGTGATCCCCATTGCCTCACCTTCTTGGATTCTAACACCCATCCCAAACCCAGTTAGATCTCAAGCCCAAGCAGGCAGCAAGGTTAATTCTGGGCCAAATTGTGCACATTCTGAAATTATTACCCTGAGATGGCAAGGCATGCTTATCAACCTCACCCCGGCCTCATGTGACCCTTCGAATAGTGCTCCATTTTGCAGATGAGAATACTGAGACCCAGCTGAGCTCCACGCCCCACAGTCTGTAAGAAGTGGGCCTCAGCTTCTTCCTGTCCTACCTGAGCCTGGCTCTCCCCACCTCAGCTTGGCATCTTCTGCTTTGAGAGGTAACATGTTCTCATGGCTGGCAGATAATCTGAATCTCTGTGAACTTTTACAAACTAAATGTGCCCAGGGCCCCTCCCCAGATATTCTGAAACAGAAGCTGGGGCTGTGAGCCATTTTATCCCACCCTGATAATCCTGCTGTCACTCGAGCAAAGGACAGAGCAAAAGGGCCCAGGGTTATCCCAGACCACTGGTCAGCCTCCCTCCAGTGCTGGGCATGGAAGCAAAGGGGGCTCAATCCCAAACAGTAGTGGAACCCAGGGTGAGACTTACTGTGTAGAGCTCATTGGTGACCTTCAGTAGCTCCTCATGCATCTGCAGGCCAATCTCCTTGCTCTGTAACATGGAAGAACAAATGTCAAAGGGGCAGAAGGGTGCTGGCTGCACTGACCAACTTCCTTTTCAACACAGAAAGGGCAGCAATGCTTGGGGTCACGTGAGAAGGGGTACAGAAATCCACATGAACCTCACTGACCCAAATCTGAATTCTTCAACTCATCTCCATGAAACAAATCCACAGAGATTCCTTACAACAGGAATTCCTGGACCATGTAAGCTGGGGAACTCTATATATCACCTCCCTACCTTGGTGATTCACAGGGACATCATACTAAAAATTCCGAGGAGCCCCACAGCCAATCAACCTGTTCATCTTTCTGTAATCCTGGGTATCCTAAGCTGATGTGGTCAGAATGTGTGTCCCTAGCTCAGCATTCCTTAACATCTCATGAGACTGGGGTTCCAAAGAACCCGGTTTAACAAAAAATTATCTAGCCTTTCAATTCAGTGGACAGCCCAAGTAAACAGAGTCCACTGGAGCATGAGGCAGGGCATATGGGTTCTAGCCTGGCTGCATCACTGTCTGGCCCATGGCCTTGGAACTGAAGTTATTGAATCTATAAAATATATATATATATAAACTTTAAAAAGTTGCTTGAACAAAATGAGACAGGTTTTCTTACTGCAGAACTTTTCAGAGGCTTTCATCCCCTCATGTGCATGGACTTTCTAAGGCAGGGGGCATATAGCATGCAAGTGTATTTGACCTCAACCCAAACCACAAGGTGACATATATATTTAATACATTGAGGGACACAAGTCAAAGAACAATGAACAAATAATTTCCAGGTCCTCTCCAGCCTGAAGAGTCCAGGATTCTGTTATTTTGTGTATTATTATTATTATTATTATTATTACAGTCAGCCAAGTATTCTGCATCCAAGGATTCAACCAACTGTGAATTTAAAATATTTGAAAAAAATAATCTAGAGAGTTCCAAAAAGCAAAGCTTCGATTTGCCTTGTGCTGCCAGCTATTTACACATAATTCTATTCACACAGAATTCATAACTATTAACATGGTATTTACATTGTACTAGGTATTATAAGTAATCTAGAGATGATTTAAAGTATATGATTTAGAGAATGTACATCTTTATATGCAGATACTATGCCATTTTATACAAGGATCTAGCGCATCTTTGGATTTTGGTACCCACTTGGTTGGGGGTGGGGGAGGTGGCAGTGTTGATGGTCCTGGAACCAAACTCCCCATATTGCTGGATGACTGCACTGTCATTATTATTTGAGGGGAGAGAAACTGCTCTCCCCGTTTTCCCAGGTCATCGTGTGAAACTTCCATATTGACAAAGGGAGCTCTGCCCCCTGACAGCAGAGCCCTCCTGTCCTTTCTCTCAGCTCCCTTGGCCTCCAGCATGGTCAGCAACTGACTTGCAGAGACCAGCCTTCCTCTAGTTCCTGCACAGATCAGAGCCCTGGACTCTGGGGTCGCTAGGAAGATTCAGCACCAGACACGCCTTCCTAGGCTCTGCTTCAGGCCCATCTCATTCCCCTCAGCTTCTAGGCCTGGCAGGGCCAAGAATCACCTCTCCAAAGGCAGCCCTTACAGGTGTCAGATTTCCTAACAGAGAAGAAGAGCTCTGGGGCAATTCCAGAGATCTGTTTAGACCTCCCTCCAGCTCTGCTGACTAAAGCAAGGGGATCCAATGCAGAAGCTCAGGACTATCTCAGCAGAATTTTCTGTGTAGAGCTCCCAGGGAAACTTCTGTCACATCATGGGCATCTACAGAGGTACCCAACAAGCCGTTTCCATCTCCTTCCACTCTCCCTGAGTCTCAGCAGCTGCCTCAGTTTCTCCTGCAGCCCCTCCCCCTGACGTTTGCTTCAGACTCTCTGACACCCCTCAGTGACCTCCCCTTGGTCTGGCCAACGTCTCTGACGCCCAAGACTTCGTTTCTTATGTATTTATTTTTGTGATATAACTTTTTTGCTAGGTAACAAGTGCACATGGTTAAAGAAACTCTAACAGCCAGCAGAGTAAAAAGTAGGTCTCCTGAGTTCCCAGAACCCCACTCAGAAGCACCTACTATTAAAGGTTTCTTCTGGTGCCTTCTAGAAACAGTCTATGAATATACACACATACAGCTGGATAGCATATGTTTTTTTAATATAAATGAAAGTAATCTACACAAGCCTTTGCATCTTGCTTTTTTCCACCAAACAATATATCTGACAGATTTTTTTTCCTTGACAGGCCATGTAGCTCTTGCATTCTCCTTTTCTATTAATAATAGCGCTTGGGGTTCCATACACCAGATATGTCATAACTAATTAACCAGCCGGTTGTTTCCCGTCTCTTAATATTCCAAACAAGGATGCAGTGAACATCTCTGCACTCTGTCACTGTGCACATGGGCAGGGACCCTTGTCAGGTAAATTTCTTGAAGCAGCTCTATTGGGAAGAGTCTGGCCTTCTCAGCTCTGCCCCAGCCAGCTTCCCATGCACTGCTGACTTCAGCTCCCACTTCTCAGTGATTGGCAGCCATGTCATCACCTCCATGGCCCTCTCTTGGGCTCTGTCCACACAACCCCAAAGACCCTATCTTCAGCTGTTGCAAAACAATATCATTTGGATGACCCCCTCATCACATCAAATTCAAATTATCCAAAAGAAAATGTGTGATGTTTCCTTCATCTCCTCAGGTTCAGTCAATGGGATAATATCTTCCCAGACATGGCGACTGGAAATTTGGAGCTATTTTTGACACTTTAAAAAAATTCCTCCATCCTCAATCCAACTTGTCACCGCATCCTACCATCAAACTGCCCAGTACTTTGTTCTCTGCAGCAGACAATGCGGGCTCCCTCCCCAGCATCCAATCTTGCCTTTCCTGCTTCCTAACAGAGCCATGAATTTGGCCCTGTGTTCATCTCTCCAGCCAAGTTCTTTCAAGGACATAGCCTACCCCATCCCAACTCAAGATGGTGCACTCTGTATGTGTTGTTAGTCCAGGGGTGAGTATGTGACAAGTGCATGGAAGAGGACTGAGAAGGTTGAGGGGAAGGTTTCCGCTCTTCTACTGAGTGGTAGCAAAAGTGCCTGGAGCCTCAGTGGCTATCAGCAGACCTCTTAGGACCGGGAGAGGAAGCAGCTTCAGGTGGCAGAATGAAAACCTAAATCCTAATGACCTCCCAAGAAACTGGTTGAACTGAATCCACAGGCTGTCTCCTGCAGAACTTCTACTTTTGTGGCTTTACTAGTTAAGTTATTTAAAAGCTGGATTTTCTGTCACTGGCAGCCCAAAGCAACCCACATTTTCCACCCCCAGTCCTGGAGCAAGCAATGGCATCACTGCAGGGCCCAGATTCCTGAAGCTGCCCCTCAACAAAGTCCTGACTCTAGCCCCCCATTCCTCATGCCCATCCCAGTGTCATTTCCTGAAGAGTATTTTACTGTGTTCCTCCAAAACTGCCTCACTGCCTACGGGATTGAGACCCAGCTCTTTAGCTTGACTTTAAAGGCTCTATGTGACTAGCACAGGGTGGTGTGCTTCTGTGCTAAGTTGCTTCAGTCATGTCTGACTCTTTGTGACCCCGTGGATCGTAGCCTGCCAGGCTCCTCTGTCCACGGGATCTCCCAGACAAGAATAGTGGACTGGGTTGCCATGACCTACTCCAGGGGATCGTCCCAACCCAGGGATCAAACTTGCATCTCCTGCACTGGCAGGCAGGTCCTTTACCATTAATGCCATCTGGGAAGCCTAGTTACTAGGTGGAGAGGGCTCAAATTCAGAGCCAGAGAGATGGAGATTAGAGATAGGATGTTAAAAACCATTTAACCTCTCAGCACCTCTGCTTCCTTGCCTGTAAAAGGAGTGCCTGTTACTGTCGTTCTTTGCACTTAAAATGGGAAGCATAGTGATCTACTTGTTTATGCATTTGTCACTTGTTTTCCCCATTTGAAGGTAAACTCCATGGAGTCAAAGAGACTTTCTCCCTGATGATAGATGCTCAGATCCCCTCGTTGCTGGGACCACTGGCAGCAGACAACCCCCAGCTGAGAGCATGCTTCAGTGATGGCATCAGAGGGCATGGGGACAAACCCTCCAAAGACTGACGCCTCATCCAAAGATATGGGGCGTAGAAACCAGTCTCTCCTGTCTCAACCTGGACAGCTTTAAAGGGTCGTTCTATCTTTAGAACTCCCTGTAGGGCTGGCTAAGACCTTCAGTAAAGACTACCTGCATCACACTTGACTTCACTCTTCTCCCCCTCTCCACCCTCCCTAGGGGTGGATCCCAAGTATCTCCCTGTTAAATTTATCTGCTGTTAAATTTAGGCCTCAGAGTCAGTTTCCCGGTCCCCAGCTTGCAGTGTCTCACTTTCCCACCCTTCCCGCGATGCCACAGAGCCTGTCACCCAGTGGGTGCTCATTAAATACGCTTGCTGGGTGAACCTATGAATGAACGCAGTGACGATTACGCTAAGCCTTAGTCTCCTCGTGCATAAACATGGAATGATGCCATGGTGTCATGAAGCCCTTGTGAGGCTGGAAAGAGGTGGCAGCACTGGTGTCATACCAGACACAGGCGAAGAGCTCGGGAAATCATGTTAAGCCTGAATCAATACCTACTGGATGCCAGGGGCAATATGAAGAGGTTGCCCAGGAAAGGGAATTCATAATTGAATATTGTATCAACTCTTCCCAGTTTGGTGGGATCAAGGGTCAAGAACCAAAATGGCATGATGTGGAAAAGGCTTCAAAAGAATGAAAGAGGTGATATGGGATGAGGGGATAAAGAGGCTGGAGGGACCACCTCACCTTGCATGGGTGGCCAGAGACGGCATTCTAGGCAAAGGCCACAGCATGAGCAAAGGCATGTTCCCCAGGAACGGGGGAAAGTGTGGTTTGCAAAGACAGAAAACAACAGAAGAACAGAAGACATGCTTGACATGGAGGCTGGGCCAGATCACAGAGGCTGACAAAGTGGATCTGGGAGCCTCCGAAGGTCTGCAAGCAGGAGTGTCTGATGGGCAGTCTGTGCTCTTTCAAGACGATGAAGCTGTGGGTAGATGGAGAGTGGACTGGATGGAGGCAGTAAGTTTCCAGAGGGAAACTGCCTGAGTCTCTGCTCTCTCCCCATCAGCACCAGCCTGGGGGGGACTGCCACAGTGAGTGCTCAGCCAATAGTTACTGAACTGTGAAGGACTAAAGGCACTTTATTTTTTATGGTTGGGTTTTGTTGGGAAAGGAAATAGTCTCAATTACAGTTCCAGAAACTACTGAATGAGGAACCCAAACCAAACATTCCTTCATGAACGGGAGGCCAAATCCCTGATCATCCCCGGCAAACATCACGCCCAGCCCTTGGGGACCCCAGGGGCAGTGTATTCACACTCTCTGTCCACATTTCTCGCATGACTTTCATGCCTATAGAGGCTGGGGTGGTGCGTTGCTTCCTTCATGCACAGGAAGTATGCAGACTGTAAAATATAACTATATTGGGCCAACGCAGGTTCAACCACAGCAGCCCTGGTTCCTTGCAGTGGGAAGGACAGAGCCCTGTCTCTTTGACCCTGAAGTCTGTAAAATCAGGTGGCAGGTGGCCCCAGCCCTGCCTCTTTTTTTGCCCATGGCAAAGGACAGTTAAACTTCCCTTAGGACCAGATAACTCTGAAGGAGGTTTGGGAGCTGTCCTGGGCTTAATTATAAGATGCTTAGCAGCCTTCCTGGCCTCTAATCTCTAGATGCCATAAGCACCCTCTACCCCAATCCCAAACTGCAACAACAGAAATTATCTCCAGACATTGCTAAATGTTCCCTGGGGGACAAAATCACCCTGGGTAGAACCGCTGCCCAAGGGCTCCAAGTGGCAGCTTCTCTAGCCTACAAATGTGTTTTATTTGGCCATTCAGAGTGTTCAAAAAATCTGACTCTTCCCAGCATTTAAAAATAAAAAATTCTCCTTACATGTCCAGATTTTCAGCTTCTCTTGCAAAACTAAAAGATCCACAGAGGCTGAGCTCCCCAAATTGGAAAACGGGGGTCCCTCAGGATGGGTCGTGCTCTCCGGTCGGCCACAGAATCTCCATTCATTTGTCCATTTGAGTTTACGACCCAGAAACCAGTGAGGTCTCCCTGGGGTGGCTGTCTGTATCCTCCTGGTGCTCATCCAGACAGCCATCCCAGAGCTGCCGAATCTGAACCTGTGAGGATCTTTGCACAAGCGCCCTTCTCATGTCCCCACCTCTGAGAGCTGCCAAAGAGTCTGCTTCCTGAGAATGAACCTCTGGACCCCAACACCACTGCCTTTGTAGAATCCCACACCCCTGAACCCATCCTCCTGCTCGCACTACTGTTTCCTGGAGCTCTGTGGCCAGGTCCTTACCTGGCTTCAGTTTGATTTACACAAGCATTTGTTGAATGGCCTACTAGACACCAGCCTCCACAAGGCACTAAAGACTCAAAGCTGAGTGAGACCTGGCCCCTGTTCCATCAGCCACAGCCAGCATTTCTGGAGTACATTACATCAGTAAACACCATCCAAAGTCACCTCCATACGTTATCCAATGGAAACCGTTAAGGCAGGTACTATTATACCTACGAGGCAGAAGAAGGCTGGCGGCTCAAATGAGTTAAGCAACTTGCCCCAGGCTATACAGCTGGGAAGGGGCAGAGCCAGGCTCAGGTTTTGGTTGGTCTAACCCCAAAGCTGGCACTCATAAGGACTTTCTGTGGTCTGTTTCCCCAGCACCTAGATGAGATGCGGGCACGCAGGTGAAGAGAAGCCACCGCAGTGCTGTCACAGAGATGAGTCCAGGCCACAAGTCCAGGCTGCAAAGGAAGGCATGCCCCCTGGACTCCACCCGCCCATCATGTGCATGCTCTCACCACCTGTGCAAAAATCTGCAACCCCAGTCCTTGCCCTCACCTGCAGGCAGCTCAAGTTCTCCTTGACTTGGTACTCCTTGGCTCACTTGCCCTGCTAGGCCTAAGTCAGCCATGCTGATCATCTCTGGCTTCTTCCTTTCTCCTTGCTCTGATAACAAAAGATGAGACATGGGTGGACGGACTGCCGCTTGCCTTGCCATGCCAGATGGTCCATCCAGCACGGGACCCGGGATGACCAGGTGCTCTAGCGCCTTGTGTCTAGTGACTGGGTCAGAGATGGGAACATCTTTCAGGCTGAGCTGATGCGAATCTTCCCTGAAGTTTTCTAAGAACCATATTCTCAGATCCTCTCTCCTCTGGGGTTGCTAAGCTAGGACGTCAGGGGTCTTGGGCTGCCCACCACAAGGATAGTCGGGGTCTTGGCAACAGTATTTGTGTCCTGATCTCGTGATGCTTAGATAAGATCTACCTGTGGACTTTTCCAGCTTATAGAATCTCGTGAATTTCCACCTTGGCTCATGTGAAAGAATACTGATGCATTCTGTGCTTATTTTAGCATGAAGACACCAAAATGACCATGGGGCGAGACAGTTTTCTGAAAACCCTCTACCAAACACCAGCTTTCAAACAGTTTCTGCAAAAGAACCACTTTCCAACCAAGTAGAGAGAGTGTAAGCCCCTTAGAGGCTGGGGCTCTGGCTTCCCAGAGTGCTGATAACAAAGACTGGAGTACAAAAGGAGCTCCATAACACCTGTGCATGAGCTAAGCAGAACACAGACACTAAAAGAAGGCCAACTTTGACTCTCACTTTTTTGCAAAAAAAAAAAAAAAAAAGAAACAAAACCACATACATTCACATCAAGATGGCACCAGCTGACATTTTTTGACACAATGGTTCTGGAGTGAAGTTCTGCCGTGGATGACTCAATTTGGTTTTCAATGCAGAGCTAATCTCACTTTTAAGAGGAAACCCTTAAAACTGTTACTACAGATCCTAAGACTTTATGAATTATATTTGAAAAGTGCTCTTCAAGGACTCTGTCCCTCTCAAGTTAACTCAAATGTGGAGCTGGTCATTCTGAACATTTAGAAAACATAAAAATCCTGAGTTTTAATCACAGGACTCCCTCTGACTTCTTCAGAGGACATCGTTCCAAAAAACGCTTCAGGAAACTGCAAGGCAGGGAGTAAGGTGGAGCCATCCTCAACTCCAGCCATCTCATCAGGAGCTGAGTCAGCAACATCTGTCTCCCTTTTCTCTTTGCTTGATGTTCTCATGTCCGGTTTTCCCCCTCTGGGAACATTCCATGGCTTCCCTAGTTCTGGGGTTCCAAACAAACAATGGGAAACCAATACACAAACAAAACAAAGTAAAAACCAAAAACTCTGTCTCTTTTCATTCTAATCCACTGCTTTTCCACACTCCAGCTTGTTTTCTCATCAAATAACAAAACTGGAGACCCACAGATGTTCCCTATTTAAATAAATGATATATGTGAGCACTGGCCATCTCCCAGAAAGACTGTGTTTTTATTTCTAAAGCAAAGGCTTTAAGGGTGTGTCTCGGAGGGATGGAGCGTTTCCAAGTCTGTCCTGGAAGGCTGGCTCATCCCTGAACACGGCCGCTTGGACAGCTGACTGGCTGATTTCTCCGAGTAGTGTCCTAGCTTGCTGGTAACCTGGCAGCCAGCGCTCTGGCACGTCCCCACCCCTTGCCTCCCAACATCCTCCTCAGCCTACACTCTGCCCACCTTCCACCTGGACCTCTGTTATCCTTCCCCCTCCCCCCACCCTCTTCCTTTCCCTGCTCCTCAAGACCTCTCTTCTTTCCTCCCCTTTGCAGACTGATTTCTGTCTCCTGTGGCTGCAACTCCAAATGTTGTCACCAACTTGTTTTCACAAGGAGCTGGAACATCCGGGCTGAGAGGTCGGGCTTCAAGGAAACAGAAAGGCCCTGCACCCATTCATCAAGTGCCCTGGACAGAGGTGGGCCCCACTGGTACCTCCCCAGGAGCCCTGCGATGGGCTGATGGGCCCATCGCGGGGCCAAGCAATAAGCCTGGCATTGTGTCTGTCTAACCCCGTAATTACTCCCACCATCTCTCTGGGACCCTGTTTGTGCGAAAACCTTCATTTTCAGAAATGCTTAAAATGACAGGTCTGAAGAAGCCCAAGGATACCTGGGAAAGGCATGACCAAGTGACCTGATGTGGTCAAGACAGGAGTTTCTCAATCGGTCCTAATAATACTAAATATTATTAATAACAAGTTATCACCGTTAGTAACAATGCTTAGTACTATTAGTACCAGCACTATAATACTTATCATTAAGGATAATAACAACAATAGCTATTGTTTCTTTGATCTCTTAGCGTGTACCAGGCCCAATGATAACTGCATTACAGACAATACCTCACATAAGCCTAATATCAGCAATTTATGGGATATAACCCCTATTGTAACCCCACTTTAAAGATTAGGACACAGAGCCTCAGGGAGGGTGAAGAATTTGCTCAAGATCACAGAGGTAGTAAATGTGATTCTCTCTGAACCATTCCACTCTGTGTTTGGGAGAACTATGACTCTATGTGCCTTTAGAATTTTTTCCCCAAATATTCCAAAATAATTATAAAACACACATATTCCTCTGCCTTACTGTAAAAAGTACGCTGCTATTTAAGAGGCTGTCCTTTAGGTCACTGTCAGTATCGGACAGCACCGTTTAGTAGAATCTCCTGTTTTCTATGACCAAGTCCTGGCCCAACCCCTGGCTTCCTGCCCAAGGCAGGAGAACAGGGCATGGACCACTGGGCTGAGTCTCTGTGAAAACAGAACATACTCAGGAACAGTCTTTCCTGACTATGTCTCAGACTTTCTTTTTTTTTTTGCAAGGGTGAAGGGACATGAATCTCTCGCAGATAAGCATCAAAAGGCTCAGGGGATGGTTGAGGGTCTCTGTGTCTTAAGGAGTGTGACAAACCTGTCTTTCTGAAAAACCCATAGCTACAAAAACCAGAAATCCCTCAGCCTTGGGCTGTTTTCTCCCCCTCTGCTTTCTCTTCAAGGCGGATATGGATGTTGTCAGGATTATTTGTTGGATTTAAAACATTACTGATCAATTATTCCTGCTGAATCACTGACCTGAGACGTCTCTCCAACCTCCTTGTCATTTTTTAATCTGATCTTCTACCTTATTTGCATTGTTTGTGTAGAGGATGTAACAGAGGATTGCATTAGCATTTCAAAAATGTTTGTACCCATGTATCCACCCATCAATCCACCACCTTCCCACCCATCCACTCATCCATCCATTCACCCATCCATCCACCCATCTATCCACCCATCCATATCAACCTCCCTGACCCAGGCTCTGTTACCTTCCACCACTAACTTGAGCATTAGTGTATATGTGTAACAACTGAATCCAGCAACTTTCTTTTTTTTTCTTTTTTTTTTTTAATTTTATTTTATTTTTAAACTTTACATAATTGTATTAGTTTTGCCAAATATCAAAATGAATCCACCACAGGTATACATGTGTTCCCCACCCTGAACCCTCCTCCCTCCTCCCTCCCCATACCATCCCTCTGGATCGTCCCAGTGCACCAGCCCCAAGCATCCAGTATCGTGCATCGAACCTGGACTGGCAACTTGTTTCATACATGATATTTTACATGTTTCAATGCCATTCTCCCAAATCTTTCCACCCTCTCCCTCTCCCACAGAGTCCATAAGACTGTTCTATACATCTGGGTCTCTTTTGCTGTCTCGTACACAGGGTTATTGTTACCATCTTTCTAAATTCCATATATATGCATTAGTATACTGTATTGGTGTTTTTCTTTCTGGCTTACTTCACTCTGTATAATAGGCTCCAGTTTCATCCACCTCATTAGAACTGATTCAAATGTATTCTTTTTAATGGCTGAGTAATACTCCATTGTGTATATGTACCACTGCTTTCTTATCCATTCGTCTGCTGATGGACATCTAGGTTGCTTCCATGTCCTGGCTATTATAAACAGTGCTGCGATGAACATTGGGGTACACGTGTCTCTTTCCCTTCTGGTTTCCTCAGTGTGTATGCCCAGCAGTGGGATTGCTGGATCATAAGGCAGTTCTATTTCCAGTTTTTTAGGGAATCTCCACACTGTTCTCCATAGTGGCTGTACTAGTTTGCATTCCCACCAACAGTGGAAGAGGGTTCCCTTTTCTCCACACCCTCTCCAGCATTTATTACTTGTAGACTTTTGGATCGCAGCCATTCTGACTGGTGTGAAATGGTACCTCGTAGTGGTTTTGATTTGCATTTCTATGATAATGAGTGATGTTAAGCATCTTTTCATGTGTTTGTTAGCCCTCTGTATGTCTTCTTTGGAGAAATGTCTATTTAGTTCTTTGGCCCATTTTTTGATTGGGTCATTTATTTTTCTGGAGTTGAGCTGTAGGAGTTGCTTGTATATTCTCGAGATTAGTTGTTTGTCAGTTGCTTCATTTGCTATTATTTTCTCCCATTCTGAAGGCTGTCTTTTCACCTTGCTAATAGTTTCCTTTGATGTGCAGAAGCTTTTAAGGTTAATTAGGTCCCATTTGTTTATTTTTGCTTTTATTTCCAATATTCTGGGAGGTGGGTCATAGAGGATCCTGCTGTGATGTATGTCAGAGAGTGTTTTGCCTATGTTCTCCTCTAGGAGTTTTATAGTTTCTGGTCTTACGTTTAGATCTTTAGTCCATTTTGAGTTTATTTTTGTGTATGGTGTTAGAAAGTGTTCTAGTTTCATTCTTTTACAAGTGGTTGACCAGATTTCCCAGCACCACTTGTTAAAGAGATTGTCTTTAATCCATTGTATATTCTTGCCTCCTTTGTCAAAGATAAGGTGTCCATATGTGCGTGGATTTATCTCTGGGCTTTCTATTTTGTTCCATTGATCTATATTTCTGTCTTTGTGCCAGTACCATACTGTCTTGATAACTGTGGCTTTGTAGTAAAGCCTGAAGTCAGGTAGGTTGATTCTTCCAGTTCCATTCTTCTTTTTTTATTTGCTTTGGCTATTCGAGGTTTTTTGTATTTCCATACAAATTGTGAAATTATTTGTTCTAGCTCTGTGAAGAATACTGTTGGTAGCTTGATAGGAATTGCATTGAATCTATAAATTGCTTTAGGTAGTATACTCATTTTCACTATATTGATTCTTCCAATCCATGAACATGGTATATTTCTCCATCTGTTAGTGTCCTCTTTGATTTCTTTCACCAGTGTTTTATAGTTTTCTATATATAGGTCTTTAGTTTCTTTAGGTAGATATATTCCTAAGTATTTTATTCTTCCCGTTGCAATGGTGAATGGAATTGTTTCCTTAATTTCTCTTTCTGTTTTCTCATTATTAGTGTATAGGAATGCAAGGGATTTCTGTGTGTTGATTTTATATCCTGCAACTTTACTATAGTCATTGATTAGTTCTAGTAATTTTCTGGTGGAGTCTTTAGGGTTTTCTATGTAGAGGATCATGTCATCTGCAAATAGTGAGAGCTTTACTTCTTCTTTTCCAATTTGGATTCCTTTTATTTCTTTTTCTGCTCTGATTGCTGTGGCCAAAACTTCCAATCAAATACACCAAATCAATCATCCTTAAACTTGGCTCTGATCACATCACCCCCTATTCAAGAACCTATCTTAGGTCGTACTTAGAAGTGGAACTGCTGGGGTATAAGCTATGTACCTCTTCCTTCTCTGTCACTGGACACTCCCACTCTTCTCCAAAGGGGCGAGTCCAATTTACATGCTTATTAGCAGGACACAAGTGGCTCTGCTGCATCACATTCTTGCCAGCACTTGGATTGCTTGACAAACCTAAGAGGAGTCAAACTGTGTTTCATTTTGTCTTATTTTACCTTCTCCTGATTACCAGTAAGTATGAGCATCTTTTCTTATAGTTTTAACCATTTAAATTTCCTTTTCTGTGACTCACTTATTTATATCTTTAACCCATGTTCTTACTGGGTTGTTTGCTCTTTTCTGATTTTTTTTTTTTTTTTGGTAGGAGCTGATTTTTATATTCTGGTTATTAACCTTTTATTAATTCTATGCATGCCAAATATCTTTTCCTTTCCTGGTCCGTATCTTGTATTTATTTGTTGCAGTTGTTATTGTATAATACATTTAAATAAAATTTATATAATGAAATCTATCATTATTTTCCTTTATGGTGTATGCTTCTTTTGTTTTGTGCTTTATGTTTAAGCAACTTTTTTCTACCTCTAAGGTTTTATTTATTTATTGTACTTACCAGATTTTATTTTTTTTAATATAAATTTATTTAATTGGAAGCTAATTACTTTACAATATTGTTTTGGTTTTGCCATACATCAACATGAATCCACCACAGGTGTACATGTGTTCCCCATCCTGCATCCCCCTTCCACCTCCCTCCCCATCCCATGCCTCTGGGTCATCCCAGTGCAAGTGCACCAGCCCCGAGCATCCTGTATCATGCATCGAACCTGGACTGGCGATTTGTTTCACATATGATATTATACATGTTTCAATGCCATTCTCCCAAATCATCCCACCCTCTCCCTCTGCCACAGAGTCCAAAAGACTGTTCTATACATCTGGGTCTCTTTTGCTGTCTTACATACAGGGTTACTGTTACCATCTTTCTAAATTCCATATATATGTGTTAGTTTACTGTATTGGTGTTTTTCTTTCTGGATTACTTCACTCTGTATAATAGGCTCCAGTTTCATCCACCTCATTAGAACTGATTCAAATGTATCATTTTTAACAGCTGAGTAATACTCCATTGCGTATATGTACCACAGCTTTCTTATCCATTTGTCTGCTGATGGACATCTAGGTCGCTTCCATGTCCTGGCTATTATAAACAGTGCTGTGATGAACACTGGGGTGCACGTGTCTCTTTCAATTCTGGTTTCCTCGGTGTGTATGCCCAGCAGTGGGATTGCTGGGTCATAAAGCAGTTCTATTTCCAGTTTTTTAAGGAATCTCCACACTGTTCTCCATAGTGGCTGTACTAGTTTGCATTCCCACCAACAGTGTAAGAGGGTTCCCTTTTTACCTCTAAGGTTTTAAATAGAACCTTCTACTACATCTTCTTCCAAAAATTTTTAGTTTTATTTTTTACCTTTAGCACTTTAACCCATTTTTGTTAACTAAGATGGAGGTCTAATTTTTTTCCATATGGAAAAAAAAGTGTGTGTGTGTGTGTGTGTGTGTGTGTGTGTGTGTGTTTAAACCAGTTCCTAAAAAATAACAAGACACAAGAAACCAGTGGAATCAGCCCTATTTTCTAAACAGGCCATCCGCCCCCCAGTCTGTAATGCACTCTGCCTCACTGCGTTCCCCTTTGTGGGGCTGTTTCTGAGCACTGATCTGGCCCCCCTGTTAGTTTGCCTAGCGCTGCTCCAGCACTACCCATTGTACTATCACATAAGAGGAAGTCTTGCTATCTGATAAGGCAAATGCTCCAACAAATACCAAAAAAAAAACCTACTTATTTTCTTTTTATAAGAAAATATTTTCTTATAAATATTTTCTTTTTTATGGGGCAATCAAGTTAAAAATTAAAAAAAAAATTTTTTTTTAAAAGTTAAAAATTTAAAGCAAGTAGATGGTTTCAAAGGAAAGCTTTGAAAAAAATCTTTGGAACTAACATATGAATAATTCTGAAAAATTTACGGGGCAAAGAAGAAACTGCAAAATGGAAATTATGAAATATTTATACCTGAATGGCAATGAAAATATCACATCAAAATTTCTATGATGCAGATAATTTATAGCACTAATGGCATTAATTTTCAATCATTCTTATATTCTAATATGTGCATTTTTAAATTACATTTTCCAGTTGGCTATGACAAGGATACAGGAACATTATTAATTTTTGTATATTGATCTTATAATCAGCCATCTTGCTGAACTCTTTAACAGGAAGTACAGTATTTACTGGTGGTTTTTGGTAAATATTCTTTATCAGGCTAAGGAAGTTTCCATTTATTCCTAATTTGCTAAGAATTTAACAGTGAAAAGTTAGAAGCATGCTTTATAAAAATCAAGAATGTATTGAAGGGACTACAAGGGTGGTCCAGTGGTTAAGAATCCATCTTGGAATGCAGGAGACTCAGGTTTGATCCCTGGTCAAGGAACTAAGATCTCATGTGCTTCGGAGCAACTAAGCCCTCACACCACAACTAGAGAGTCTGTGCGTCAGAATGAAAGATGCAACAAGATCCTGCACGCCACAGCTAAGACCCAATGACCACTAGGTCGCTTCAGTCCCTGGGATTCTCCAGGCAAGAATACTGGAGCGGGTTGCCCTTTCCTTCTCCAGGGGATCTTCCCACTAAGACCCAATACACCCAAATAAACAAATAAATATTTAAAAAGAAATGTATTCAACACCCTGTGATAAACTATAATGGAATATGGTTTATTGTTTATGGAATATGGTTTATGATGGAATGGAATATGAAAAAGAATGCACATATATATATATATAGTTGGTGTATGGCACAAACCAAGACAATATTGTTAAGCAATTATCCTTTAATTGAAAATAAATTTTTAAAAAAGAAGATATATATATGTATAACTGACGTACTTTTCTGTACAGCAGTAATTAACACAACACTATATAAAAAAATAAATTAAAAAATTAAAATAAAAGTTAAGAATGCCATTTCTCTCCCCATTTTCCTCTACTGAACCTATTGAGGTCCAAAAGGCAAGAAAAGGAAATAAAAGGTTATTTAAATTAAAAAAAAAAGACAATAAGTTAGAAGTAATCAGTGAATGATTTCCTGAGTGTATTTTATTTCTGACCCTTTATTTAATCTGTGTGCCCTGAATGTTTCTTTATCCCATCTCTGCACTTAATTCTCACTGCGTTTTTTTCTCAAAGGATTATTATTTCCCAATAATCATCCTAATAGTAGTTAATATTTAATGACTACTTACTGCGTACAAGGTAGACATTTTATATCATCACTTTTTAATCCTTACAATGACCCTAAGAAGGACGTTTTTAATTAGCTCCATTTTGAAAATGTTGAAACCATGAGGATTTAGGGATTAGGTTGAGTTCATGCAGCTGAAAAGTAGCAGAATAGGGACCCTACAGTCTGTCCACAGCCCTAACCATCGCACCACACTGCAAGGCTGGCTGACGTGCTCAAGATACAGGACCAGACTTTTCTGTCAATGGACCTTTGCTTCGGTCTAGAATCCTCTGACTTTTCCCAAATCTCTGCATGTCTGCTGGGGACACAGTGAGGCACCCCTCAGAAGGCCTTCAGGATAGGGGAACGTATTCCCTCACCTGTGGGGAGTACCGTCTGCAGACACCCCACTGTCAGCGCTGTTTGGAACGGCCTCGCAAACAGGCATCTGCCCAAGGCCACATCTCCCAGGAGCAACATGAAGGTAGAAAGGCCCAGTTTCCTCCCCACAAACCAGGACAACCTGGAAGGGCCACCCTAGCCTCAGAACTCCCCAAGGAGTCATTTGAGGCCTTTGTTGTGAGTGCACATTCCCTGAATCCTGCCTCTCTCCCTTCCTTCTGCAAGGGGGTGGACTCCAAGAATACTGGCTAACATAACCCTGCAACATAATCCCTGTCTTGGAGTCAGCTTCCCAGGAACCCAAGCTGGCATAAATCCTAAGCCTCACTTCCAGATTCACTACAAATGCTGCATCCCCTACACAAAACCTTCCCCAAACTGACCCCAGCCCAGATTAAAAGTCCCCCTTCTTCTGAATACTGATATCACTCATACACACCTGTCTTCACTTCCACTGTTCACTGTGAGCTCCTTGAGGGAAGGCACTATGTCTGACTCATCCTTCTGCCTCCTTTAACGCCTGCCTTTCCTATTGAGCGTGGGCCCTGGGATCAGACAAAGATGGATTCAAATCCCTTCTTCACCTCTATTGGCATCAGTTTCCTCATCTGTAAAATGGGGGCGATGACAGCATCTTCTAACACGTTAAGAAGTGAATGTTTAGCTCAGAGCCCAGCACACAGTAGGCACTGATTGTTTGTTATCTACGATTATTGTGTATCTGTTGTGATGAAGCACTAACGCGTGTTTTCTGAGTGAGCTGGGAACTCCTGACAGAGACCAGGTCAGCAGGCTGCACTAGCAGAGCGAGTGCTCACAACTCATCTCCCTGGGAGACAGTGGAGACAGCTGAAGGCTCCGAGCTCCTGGCAGTCTGCCCGCTTCACTCGCTCTCCGTGTAGGCCTCAGAGCTGAACCCTCCAGCATGCAAGCCCTCACTCTCTCCTGCAACCCAAAAATTAAAAAAAAAAAAATTAAATAAATAAACTTGGCTTTGAATCCAAGGCCATTGGTGCTTTTGATCTTGGTTACAAAGCAAGGCAATTATTAGATACAAAAGCCCTGATTTATTTATGAAATGCGACGGACATCTTCAAGAAGGGAACAAGAAAGCTCACTCTAGACCAAGCCTTTATTGCCACACCGTGAATGGCTGCTTTCAAACACAGGGCCCCCGAATGCCCTCTCTTCTCTGCTAAGAGTCTTTCCTCATTAGCGCTTGCTTCAGAACACCACAACTTCCAACAATCAAACTCACTCCAGGGCTGGGACAAGTAATTAAATTCTGCAGGCATCGGAGCAGAGGATAATGGATGGCTATTGTTAAGGAAGCTGAGGCTGGAAATGAAATGGGCTCCAATGTTCAACCTCAGAAATGGTTGAGGTGGAAAGAGAGAGCAAGAAGGACGCAGATGGACCCTCCCTGCTGATGCATCACAGGGGGCAGTGGAGTCAGGGCTGGACCCAGAGAAGGAAACCTGCGTCAGGGGCCAAACTCTGCTCTTACTGGAAAACCAAGAGGTGGGACTAGGTAAATCATTCCCCATGTGTGATCCCCAGGTCAGCAGCAAAAGCAGCGCCTGGGAACTCATTAGAAATGCAGGTTCTCAGGCCTCACTCCCACCTGGTGCATCAGAAGCTGTGGGCTTAGGGCTCAGCAATCCGTGTTTAACAAGCCCTCCAGCTGATTCTGACACTAGACTTGAAGAACCACTGGTAGATCCTGTTTCAGGATGAGGCCCAAAACTCAACTGCACAAAGGACCAAGGAGCTATTAAAATAAAGGGGTTGGTGTTGTGTGCCAGACAGTACGGGGGCTGTGAGGCAGTGGAGTGAGCGTGCCCTGTCTGAAGGGCCAGCAGCTTCTCAGCTCTGGACAGCCACATATGGAGCCAGGACTGTCAGAGCTGGTTTTTCGAGAGAAATACAAAATTCTGATTTTTATGTGAAATTTCACAATTTAAAAATATTGGTTGAAGTTTTCTTTTTTTTTCTTTTTTTTTTAAATTTATTTTATTTTTAAATTTTACATAATTTGTATTAGTTTTGCCAAACAAAGTGAGGGCCAAGCAGATTACACTTGAGAACCAAGTTCAGCTGGGGACCACCATTTTGCAGTCTCCGTTCCAAGCTGCCTTGGACCCCCATCGTTGACATTCTGTCCACTGGGCTCCAGCCCTTGTCCTAAGATTGAACTAACCTCCTTTTCCCACTTGGGAGACTCCTATTCATCCTTCAACGCCCAATTCAAGCATCACCTCCACTGCTGAACTCATTCTCAATTTTCTGTTTCACTTTCTATCTTCTCCACTATGAAAGTAGAAAGGAATCAGATGGGGCCAAAGAACTGACAAGAACTGACATGAAGGTAACACAGAGGAGGAAGGCATGGAGAAGTTCTAAAACAGCCTTTTCCCACAGAGGACGAAAGAGGAAACTCCTGCAAAAGTGACCATTTTCGCTGTTTGAAAAATCACTTAAATAAGGACACTGATCCCATATGGCCAGAATCTAATAAAATGAAGTTTTAAAAGGGCAAATATAAGGAAACACAAGTGCAGAATTCATAGGATAGATTAAAAAACATTTGGTACAAAATCCCCAGGAGATTTGAGCTGAGAGTTCAGAGTGAGTCAACCATGTGATGAGACAATCATGAAAAAAGCAAGTGCCTTCACAGGTTTCATTATTAGAAATAAAATGTCTAGACAGCCCTGCTCTCTTCCTTGCTGCGCAGAGCTTCCTGTAGAGTTCTGAGTGGTTCTGAGTATTAATTTCTGTAGGTCAGAGAAGCCCTGACGTCTGACCCAGGAAGACAGAAAATGCAAAGCCAAGTCACAAAGGGTCAACTGAAGGAACCTGGTGTGTTCACCCAGAGGCAAGACAGACCTGGGTATATGGTCATGATTTCTGTCTTCAAGTAACGGATAGATTTCCATGTGGATTGATGTAGCTGGCCCACAGGATCTGTGAGTGAAAACCCTGGAAGATTTTATCTCAACATTGGGAAGAATTTTCTATTGATCTCAGTTGTCCCTGAATGGAATACAAGATAATGAATGCCCTTGCAGGGGCCGAGTGGGGGGTGATCTGGCAGAGAGAGAACAGCTCAGGAAGAAGACAATTAAGGGACTGGAAGAGAAGACCTAGAGGACATCCATTGCTTTATTTTTCACCCCTCTTGGAAGGAAAAGCACTCAGTTTTTCCTGGGGAACTACCCTCAGCCATTCTCTGTCCTCTGCATCCGGGGGAGTTGAGTGTACACCCGATTTCAGGGATGTATTTCCCAGGCCTGGCAGGTCTGCACTGCATCTCGCCAGAACAGGTCCAGCTTCAGGAGCACTCACACGATCCACGCTGGGTCAGTCGGAACCTGGGAGACCCAATTCTGGGAGAAGGGACCTCTCACTTTCTGCTGGACTTGAAGCAGGTAGGATGTAAGCCTGGGGCTGTGGGGGCCACGCTGTCATCACAGAGAGAGACTGACTATACATCAGCCTTTCTCCCACCCTTCTTAAAACAAAGCAAACAAACGAACTGGAAAACGGAAAACACTGGAGCAGAGTTGCAGAGAGACTAAGTTCTGACAACACCCTTTGTGCCCTTGAAGCCCACATGCCTGAAGACAGTCTTGGCTCAGAAGAGCAGATAAGCTCCCTTTCCTCCCTCAAGTTAGTGGAACTGGGTTTCTGTTGTTTGCAACTATAAGAGTCCTGATCACTACGGTGAACACTAAGATTTCATACAGTTCCACTCTGGTGGATCCACTTCTCACACTTAAAGCAATAGCCACCTGCTTGCACAAGTCCATTTGCCCAGAAGAAGCCTAGAATGGCTATGGAATGGGAGCCACTGCCTCCAGGCATAACACACTGCAGTGTAGAAGGGAGAATGGAGAATCAGGAAAGGGTGAGTTATTGAGTCAAAGAGCATTCTGCACCGTTGAGAAGCTGGCAGTGGGGCCACTGCCCCAGGCCCAGGCCCAGGAGGGACGCCTGGCCTGGAAGCCACTCCTGCAGAGGCAATGCGAGAATGTGACTTAGCAGGTGGTAAAGGAATTCCATGCCCCCATGTGGCACTGTCTCCATCTCTACTCCCCACATGAGAAAACTGAGTCTTCCACATGAAAAATGAGAAAGACCTACCCAGGGTCTCACCACCAGTGAGAGGCAGTTCTGAGACAGATCCCAAAGCCCAGGGGTGGTGCCTCCTGCAGATGATGACAACTGGCCATTCTCGGGCTTTACCTTCTCATCTGTAAAATGGGCTGAGTGATGATCCTGTTCCCCAGTCTGACCAGAGACCAGCCTCTGCAGAACTATCCCTCAGGTAAGGATGCGGGCCTCGATGCTGAGATCACCCATAACTGATGGGATACACGGGGCCACACTGTGCTAAATCAGCCCATCAGGCTCATCCTCAGCTCACTCCTGGCCCAGAGGGGCCGGGTCATTTCCTTTGTTCTACAGGCACAGGCCTGGTAACAAGGCAGCCAGGAGCTCAGCTGTAGACATTTCTTCATTATTTTCCACCCCGTTAACCTCCATCACAAGTGAGGCTGCTGTCAGCCTAAATGAGAGCTGAAAAGATTTATCTCACTTGTCCAGGGCTCAGCTCAGGAAAAGACCCTCCATTTCCTAAAGGCCCTAATGACCTTTCTCTGTGAGTCCCTCTCACCCAGGAAAAAAGATGTGATGGTGGTGGCCGCAGGCGGGGGCCTGTGATGGGACCAAGTAGTCTGAATCACTTCTGTATGGCTTTGCAAAGCACTATGTGAATGTTTCTTATGATACTGTATTTACTTTCCTAATTATGTTTGCTTATGCAAATACTAAAGTTAGACTACACTTCAAAGAAATAGAATAAAAACAATAGAATGGAAAAGACTAGAGATCTCTTCAAGAAACCTGCAGGATAGCAAAGGAAGATTTCACGCAAGGGTGGGCACAATAAAGGACAGAAACAGTAAGGACTTAACAGAAGCAGATGAGATTAAGAAGAGATGTGAAGAATAAACAGAAGAACTCTACAAAAAAGGTCTTGATGACCCAGATAACCACAATGGTGTGGTCACTTAGCTAGAGCCAGACATCCCAGAGGGTGAAGTCAAGTGGGTCTTAGGAAGCATCACTATGAACAAAACTAACGGAGCTGACAGAATTTCAGTAGAGCTATTTAAAATCCTAAAAGATGATGCTGTTAAAGTGCTTCGCTTGATATGTCAGAAAATTGGGAAAACTCGGCAGTGGCCACAGGACTGGAAAAGGTCAGTTTTCATTCCAATCCCAAAGAAGGGCAGTGCCAAAGAATGTTCAAACTATTGAACAACTGAGCTCATTTCGCCTGCTAGTAAGGTTCGCTCAAAATCCTTCAAGCTAGGCTTCAGCAGTACGTGAACCGAGAACTTTCAGATGTACAAGTTGGTTTTAGAAAAGGCGGAGGAGCCAGACATCAAATTGTCAACATTTGCTGGATGATAGAGAAAGCAAGAAAATTCCAGAAAAATATGTACTCCTGCTTCATTGACTACACTAAAGCCTTTGATGGTGTGGATCACAACAAACTGTGGAAAATTCTTAAACAGATGGGACTACCAGACCACCTTACCTGTCTCCTGAGAAAACCATGTGCAGGTCAAGAAGCAACAGCTCGAACCAGATATGCAATAATGGACTGGCTCAAAATTGGGAAAGACATATGTCAAGACTGTATATTGTCACTTTGCTTATTTAACTTCTATGCAGAGTCCATCATGTGAAACGCCAGGCTGAATGAAGCTCAAGCTGGAATCAAGATTGCCAGGAGAAATATCAATAACCTCAGATATGCAGATGACACCACTCTAATGGCAGAAAGCAAAGAGAAACTAAAGAACCTCTTGATGAAGGTGAAAGAGAAGAGTGAAAAAGCTGGCTTAAAATTCAACATTCAAAAAACTAAGATCATGGCAACTAGTCCCATCCCTTCGTGGCAAATAGAAGGGGGAAAAGTAGAAGCAATGGCAGACTTTATTTTCTCGGACTCCAAAGTCACTGCGGATGGTGACTGCAGCCATGAAATTAAAAGACCCTTGCTCCTTGGAAGGTAAACTATGACAAACCTAGAGAGCATATTAAAAAGCAGAGACATCACTTTGCTGACAAAGGTCCATCTAGTCAAAGCTATGGTTTTTCCAGTAGTCAAGTATGGATGTGAGAGCTGAACAATAAAAAACGCTAAGTGCCAAAGAATTGATGCTTTTGAACTGTAGTGTTGGAGAAGACTCTTGAGAATCCCTTGGACTGCAAGGAGATCTAATCAGTCAATCCTAAAGGAAATCAATGCTGAATATCCATTGGAAGGACTGATGCTGATCCTGAAGCTCCAATACTTTGGCCACCTGATGCGAAGAGCTGATTCACTGGAAAAGATCCTGTTGCTGGGAAAGACTGAAGGCAAAAGGAGAAGAGGGCGGCTTGAGGATGAGATGGTTGGATGGCATCACAGACTTAATGGACATTAATTTGAACAAACTCCAGAAGATAGTGAAGAACAGGGAAGACTAGCATGCGGCAGTCCATGGGATCGCAAAGAGTCGGACACAACAGCAACACTTCATAAACACAGCCCCAGGAAGAAATCAGAGCAGACTGTGTGGCAGGAGGGAATTACCTTGCAGTTACAATTTTGCCATAGAAGACATCCTCAAAGCGGACAACCCACATACAGACCAGGGAGAGATGACTGTATTTCAAACCAACCTGGCATCTTCCCCTGGGTGTCTGGCAATCTCATGTCACCTCTTCCCTAAAACTGGCACCAGGCAAGAACGGATGAGCTGTATCATTTTAATAGTAATGGTCTCCTACACTAGCATAATAACAGCCAGCTTTCCTCAGCATTTATTCAGTGCCAGGCTCTGCTTTCCATGCTGTACAGGGATTAACAACCCTCTTAACCCAAGCAGCTGCCCTGTGGGTATTTCTATCCCCATTTCACAAATAAGGAAACTGAGGCTCAGAGAGTTTAAGTAACAAACCCAAAGACATACAGCTAATAAACGATGCAGCCAGGAAAATGAACCCTGAGATTTAAGAATTCTGGACCCAAGACAACACCCTGAACCACTTCTCAATAACAGCCTCCTCCTTCACATGCACCACTTCATTTAACCCTCACACTGCCATGGGAAGTAAATGATCTTAACCTCATTTGATAGACAAACAAATGAGCAAACTTTGACCTTAAAATTCCTGTTACAGAAATTGATCTTAAGAAAACAGCAATAGCCCATCAAATGATGAATAAATAAGAAACTTGTGGTATATATATATATATATAAAAAACAGAATATTATTCAGCCATAAAAATGATGAAATTCTGCTATTTAGAACAATGTGGATGAACCTATAGAATATCATGCTTAATGAAATAAGTCAGAAAAGATAAATACTGCATTATATCATTTATATGTAGAATCCAAAAAAATAATACAAACGAATGTATATGCAAAAAAGAAACAGACTCACAGATACAGAAAACAAACAACTGGTTGCCAAAGGGGAGAGGAGCAAATAAGTGGTATGAGATTAAGAGATACGAACTATAATAAATGAAATAAATAAAAAATAAGGATATACTGTATAGCATAGGAAAATATAAACATTACCTTGTAATAACTTTTAATGGAGTACAATCTGTAAAAATACTGAATCACTATGCTATATACCTAAAACTAATATAATGTAAATAAACTATACCTAAATTTTTAAAAAATAGCAGTGAATATGACAAAGGTGTATATAAAAGAAGCTCACAGCAGCAATATTTAAAATAATATGGAAATCACTGAAGTGTTCAACAATAAACGATTGGTTAAATAAACTAGGACATATCTATATGATGAAATACTATGTAATCTTTCAAAATGTTTGGAATTATATTCATTGATATGGAAAAATTTTATAATACAGGGGTATCCAATTTGTTAGGTAACATAAGGAGTAAAATCATATGCAGTCTGACCCCATTCGGGAAAAGTACACACATATTCTACAAAATGTATAAATACAAGCAGTCATAGAAAAGGTATTTACATATGTACATATGAAGAAATTCCTTTGACAACCAAAGTGATTATGGCTGAGAGATAACATTTCAGGTGATGTTATTTTCTATGTGTGAGCTCATCTCTATTTTTCCAGATTTCCTAGAAAGAATGTACAACTTACCTAACTATGCAAAGGTTTTTATTTTTGTGCTGATGGTGGTTGCTGAAGTGGCTAAGACCCCAGCCACAAACTTGGAGCCTGGGGGCCCAAGTCCAATCCTCAGCCTCTTGTCCCCTTCAACATGCCTGCCCCTTGGTCCCATGTTCCCAGACCACACCCCACCCTGGTTGGCAGTCTCACCATGGCCAGCCTGGGGCAAAAACCCAGGTGGCCCAAATACCCACCTTTTTGAAGAGTCTGATGACATCCTCACTGATCTGGGAGAGGCGGACAATGACATTGTTCATGAAGATGTCGTTGAGGGTGGCATGGTCTCGGCTCTCCCGCCTGGTCTGGTGCAGGACTAGATACCAACAGTTCACGGGCGAGAGGAGATACTGGTCTTTCCTATAGAAACCAAGACAGCTCATTAGAATTGCCATCCACAAATGTTCTATGTTGTCACCCACCACAGCTCTTTTGACCTTAGTGGGGCCCTTCCAAATTCATTTTCCTATAATACATTTAACAGCGACAGAGACCATGAGGGCTGAGGCAGTCCTCCCGAGGTCACAGAGCAGTGCTGGGGCCACTTTGCATCAGTGTTTCCTTAGGAAATGAAATATTTCTGTCTTCTCTGTGCTTTACCAAAGACCCCTCTGTTAGCCTCAGTAAAGTGTGTATATACCCTGGTGTCCAGGAAGAGTGAAGGACAATTAGAAATCAGTGTCAAACCAATAGCCCCATGTTGCCACACAGGGCATCAGGGCTGTGTTCTTGACCTATAACCCTTACTCCACTTTCCAAGGTGGGAAGGTGATGTTGAGGCAGAGAGGCTCATTCATCACCTTAGGGTGCCTGGCCCAAGGTCCGATCCCCCCAGGCCTGCCTGGCTCCTCCTGGGGGCTGGCCAGGGTTCTCGCAGGAAACGCAGCCTCCTATCAGCACTTTTGAGAAGGGAAATTCGGCTGACTCCCAGTATGACCATATCATCTTCCCAAAGTCAAGTGGAAATAAGGGAGAGGGGAGCCCTGAGGGCCTCTGGGCAGCTGTGACTGCCCCCCCCCCTCCACCTTACTCCACCCAAACCCTGGGCTTGGGAAAGATAGGTGAGGAGAGGCCAGTTGACTTTTCTATCACCAAATGGCCTAAAAATCTGCCCAGGAAACAGGAATCTGGGAGAAGGGAATTTGGTTTAGACAGAGGATAGATAGGTTAGAACCTCTAAGAGAAATAAAGGAGACATTATGCTATAAGATAAATGAAGCATCTTCTCTTGCTTTCAGCCTAGAGAAAAAGCCGGGACACTGAAATCCAACAGCCCAGCCTCCTGTCCTCCTAATCCCTTGGCATTTGTTCCATGTCAGGTCTCAGGTGAATGTGGCACAAACCTGCCTCCCAGGGGCTCCTAATGAGGCAGCTGAGGCAAAAGGATTACAGTGGAAGGTGCTGAACGTTATGATGGAGATGTGCAGAGTATCCATTCTGCATGAGAAGTTGGAGAAGGCACGGAGTTCCGCCTACGTCCCAGTCACATCGTCCCCTGTGCTTTCCTGCCAACCTCTCCCCACTGGGGACTTCCTGCACTCTGTGCATCTGGAGCGCATGAGCCCCACTTTTCTCCCTGTCTCTGGGTCTCAGTCTAAATGATACTCTCTGGAGAGCATGCCTCTGACCTCACTCTAGGACAGGAGTTCTCAGAGGTGGAGCCCAGCCCAGACGCATCAGCTCCACTTGGAAATTTGTAGTAAATGCAAATTCTTGGGGCTACCCTAGACCACTTAATAAGAAGTCTTGGCCCTGAGCCCAGCATCTGTGTTTTGACCAGCCCTCCAGGGGACTGTGATGCATACTCAGGTTTAAGGATTTCTGCCCTAAGAAGCTTCCACTCCCCACCCATTGCCCTACTTGAAGTTCTTTGAGAGCAGGATGTGTTTCTCTCTTAGTTACCATAATCAGTGCCCAGAAACATGCCTGACACATGGCATATGCTGTGGAGGAAAAACTCAACAAGAAGGCCACATTTGTGCTGGGTCCTGAAGCATAGGTAGGAGCTTTTCAGAGGGGCAGAGAGAGATGGAATTGTAGGCAGAGGGACCTGTGGATACAAAGAAGTAGCTCCCCAGAGCTAGGAGCAGAAGAGCAGAGCTAAATCCTGAGTGTGTTAGGAGAGGATATAAGGATGGGGAGATCGGTTAAAGGCTTGACTGTGGGGAGCTGAATGCCAGCCTAACAAGTTGGGGTTTTATCATCTAGGCCATATGGTTCTCAACCCGAGTTGCACACTAAAATCGCCTGGGAAGCTTTTTAAAAAGACCAAGATCCAGGCCCCTTCCAAGACCAATTAAGTCAGAATCTCTGGGGGAGAGAGACTTGGTATTGGTATTTTTATAACATTCTCCAGAAGGGTTTAATGTGTACCCAATATTAAGAATGCCTTCTGTGGGCAGTGGGGAGTCATGGAAGTTACTTAAGTAGAGGTATGATCTAACCAATGTGTATCTTACAAAGATCACTGAGGGCAGACTGGAAGATGGTGGATGGATGGGTGGGTAGATGGACGGGTGGATGGGTGTGGACAGAGGCGTGGTGCTGGAAGCAGGAGGACCAATCAGGAGGTGACTCTAGTCCAGGACAAGACAGATGATGAGGGCCTGGGTGGTGGCCAGAGAAGGGCAGGTTTAAGAGACTCCTCACTGGAAGAGATGAGAATCTTGAAGACTTCCTAGAAATAGAGAGCAGGTAGTGGCTCCGATGGTAAAGAATCTGCCTCCAAAGCAGGTAGGTCCAGGTTCAATCCCTGGATTGGGAAGATTCCCTGGAGAAGAGAATGGCTACCCACTCCAGTATTCTTGGGCTTTCCTCATAGCTCAGTTGGTAGAGAATCTGCCTGCAATACAGGAGACCCAGGTTCGATTCCTGTATTGGGAAGATCCTCTGGAGAAAGAAATGGCAACCTGCTCCAGTATTCTTGCCTGGGAAATCCCACGGACAGAGGAGGCTACAGCCCATGCGATTGCAAGAGTTGGACATGACTTAGCAACCACCACCAGAAATGGGGAAGTGAACGGTGATTCTGAGGTCTGGATCTCAGACGACTGGGTGGATGCTGATAACATCAACCAAGATAAGAACTGCAAGGGGAGACGTGGATTTGGGAAGGAAATAGTTTACATCCTATTTCCACTGCTTCCTAGGTGGTGATGGGAATGGATAGATTAAAGGTGAGAAGAGATAACTGAGTTTTTACCTAAATTACTTCAGGGGCTCAACTCAGCCTGGGGATGCAAGAATTGAACAGCATCAGGGAAAGAAAAGTGCAAAATTTATGGAAGTCACACCAGAAAGTGAGTTTCAGGGGGAAGGAAAAAGATCTTGAAAGGGCCCAGAAGTGCTGGGACAGCTTGGGGACCGTTAATTAGGTCACCTGGCCAGGGATGCTGGATAAGAGAGCAGAAAGGAGCTGCTTTCCTCAGCTGTGGGCAAGAGGCAACACAGCCTCACACAGGATTGCGGGGTGGCAGAAGAAGCAGAGGCAAGGAGAGGATTACCCAGAAGCAACCAAGGACTTGTCAAGCTAAGGTAAGAGGCTGCTGGGAAGATGAAGGCCTTGGTTCCTTCAGGCATTCATTCGTTCACTGTCTGTCTCTGTGTGGACATACCAGACAGGCGGGTGAGGGGCTGGGCGTGCACCAGTGACCACAGCAAGCAAGACTCTGCTTATACAAGCCTCCCACCCAGGTAAGGAAACAGAAGGTGACGATGCAGCCTCATAAACGTAGTGACAGGAAGGAGGTTATGGGGCAGAGAAGGGGTGAGCGTGGGTGGATCCTTAAGGAATCATTTGTTAGACTGAGAACTCAAGGCTGGAATGGAGTTTGACAGGCAGAGTTTCTAGGTGGAGAAATAAAATGAACAAAGGCCTAGACAGAGCAGATTAGTGAGTCGAACCATAGTTAAGGGGGTTCGAGCATGGTGTCCTGGAGTGATGTGGGGGAGAATGAAAAACGAGGCTGGAGAATTAGGCAAAGGCCATACAGGCCTTTAAGTCACAGTAGAGAGTTTGATCCTCATCCTGATGTTGGCCAGGAGTCATTGAGGGGTTTAGGGCAAGGGAGTGAAAGGGTAAAATTTCACTTTCAAACTCTCACTCTGGCTACTGTGTGAGGACGAACTCAAGGGGGCCGCAAGGGAAGTTGAGAGATTCAAGAAACGTTTAGGTGGTAAACTGACTGCACCCTGAGATTGACTGGTTGGAAGAGAGAAGACCCTCAGGATGACTCCAAGTCTCCCAGGTTGGGCTCCTGAGAGCAGGGTTCGCATTTACTGAGATGAGGGCACTTATAGAAGCAGGGCAGGAAGGGAAGGTGATGGGTTCCTTCTAAAGGGCATATGGAACACCCAGAGGATGGTATCTTGGCTAGAGAGACAAATGTGGACCCTGGTAACAAGCCCTTGGATGATATTTGAAACCATGGGGTGATCTGGAACTCTTTACAAATGCACGTGGCCACATGGCAGAAGAGGCCAATCCTCAGGAGGCTATGGCTGGGGGCGGGGGGTGGGGAAGGGCAGGGCCGGCCTCCTCCTGCCCTGGTGACCTGGAAGAAGCGCAGGATGCAGACGAGGGGCCAGCCCATCCTCTGCAGAGACACTGTCCCAGACCTGCCTTCCAACCAGCAGGCCCATCCTCTGGGTCCACCCCACACAGGAGGCTGCTCTGGCTCACCCCACCTTCTCCCAGCCCTGGCTCCCCTCCTATGGGGCAGCTCACCTGTAAGACTAAAAGACTGGAGTGAACAGGGCTGTCCACAGCCAGGAGCAGGGAAGAGTTGGCCACTCTGTGGAGAGCTGCCATCTGTGATCCTGCCACAATGGCACCTGGTTCTCACCACATCAGCAGGAAGAGGGAAGGGCCAAAGACTGGGGCCTAGCCAGTGAGACCGAAAGACACAGGAAAACAGAAGCACACCTGGACCTGGTCAGGGTGTGGGTCTTCCCCTGTATCCATACTGCCTGTGTGACTCTATGTAGGTCCCTTAATCTCTATGGCCTGGCTACTCAGACCATATTGTCAACCTTGGTGTTAAACACCAGAAAACGCCTCCACCATCATTCACTCACGGTCATTCAGCAGTTCATCCACCTGATACATTCTGATTGAATATTTCACATGGACCAGTCTCCAGGGACATAACATGGAAGATAAGAGACAGTCCCACCTCCACGGAGCTCACAGTCCAGCGGGCAGATAGGTAACCCTCAGAGCATTCAGTATGTGCAGATGAAGTCACAGTTGCACAAAGTGTTACAGAAGAGAGTGTGGTGCATGAGGGCCCACAACAAGGGGACCTGGCCCGTTTCGGGGGTCACTGAAGTGTCGCTAAGGGAGAGGACCTTTCAGCTGGGCTCTAAAGGAAGAGATGGGGAAGCCAGATGAAGGTGGGCTCGGGGGAGAGGCTTCCAGGCAGAGGGAACATGACAGGCAAAGGCTCACTGGGGGACAGGGAGCTTGGGGCATTTAAGGAACTGAATAAAGGCCAGTCTGGCTGGAGCCCAGGAAGCAAGGCAGAGGCGGGGGCAGGAGCAGGGTCCCAAGAGTTCTGGCCGGTGCAATGGCTACCATCCCACTGGCCATCTGCAGTGTACCTGGACCGCAGGAAGAAGCCTGCAGGCCACGGATGGCAGAGCTGGACACTGACTTTCTCTTTTCTCTTTCCTTGTCCCTTTTGAAAATAGGACCCCTTTGACCTGAGACCCAGATCTCCACATTTGCAGCCATTTCGCCTGCTGCAGCCACACTTTGAGAAGATGCCAAAATTAATGTGGGCAGGCGCTCTGTCTTCTATGGTACATCCTGAGAGCTTTTCTGCTTTCCCAATCCTGCATCCCTGTGTCTACACAGCACGTGGAAGCTGCTGAGCTGAGGTAAAATCGAGAACTTTCACATATACGTGTGTGTTTTCCTTTTTACAGCCAGAAAATAGCAATGACAATTTCTGGTGAGTCACAGCTTTCTTTCCTTGGCTAAGAGAACTAGGTATGAGGCTCCAAGTGACTGCAGTTAGAGGAGAGAGGCCTTGCCAAGCTGGCGAGTTGGGAAAATGAAATCAGCAATGAGCCAGGTTCTCCCACTTCCCGGCTGGGGGCCGGAAAATTCTGCTTAGCAAACAGAACCCACTTTCAGGCCTGCTGAAACCCCACTTTGCAGATGAATCCAAATCCACTGCCTTGGGATGGTGCACCCTCAAGGAGGGAGGGGAGCCCCTGAAGCTCATCCCATCCCCAAGATGCCGAGTCCCTGCCTCTGGCTTCCTGCTCCCTTCCAAGACATTCCCGGGTCTTGCACTGGGCTTGCTTGGGTGGCTGCCAGCAGAGCTCAGGAAAGCACTCTCTCCAGGGCCCAAGAAGTATGCTTAACCTCTTGCTACCTAAGTTGCCCCAAGGAGGATTTGGTATTCCTTGTCCTTGCTGGGAGCATGAATGATTAATTATGCAAATATCAACTGGGTGCCATCTTTTGTGCCAGACAGTGGGAAGTAAAATGAGTCATGCTCCCTGACTGATGGAGCTTACAGTCCAGTAGGGGCCTCAGAAGACAACCAAATAAGCACATAACTAGATAGGAAATGGCGTCAGTGATAAGAGCTACGAAGGAGAAATGGCTGGTATCTCCCCAGTCTATAATGGCAGAGGAGGGGCAGTGTGCGCCTCACCCAGGGAAGCTGGAGGTGGTTCCTCCTGTCACTGGGAACTTAGCTGAGACATTTCTCCTCATTGAGGCCTTCTCTGCCCCCAAGCGGCTCCCTGGTCTCAATCACACCACCCTATTTTTATTGTTATTAAACCACTATCATTCTTGGCATCCGCCCACTTCATTTATTTTTTGTTTCTGTCTTTGACGCCTTTATAGCTTATGTCTGTCTTTTTCTTTCTTTCTTTTTTTTTTTTTTACAGCAATATCCTTGCTGTCTTCTGCCCTTTCTCAGGTAAGACTGATACAGCCAAACAAAGTTTATGTCTATCTTACTCACCACTGTTTCTCTGGTGCCAGGAAGGTCTGGGCACACAATTGGCAGATAGGTGAAAAGTGCCTAGAAGGATGAGCTGGGACCAGAAAAATGGGTAGGGTGTATGGTGGTGGCTGAGGGATCAAGGAGAGAATCCCCAGAAGTTCCTGAGGGCAGAGCGGGTGGACGAGGGGCGGAGGCCTGGCCAGGGGAGCAGAGTGGACCAGGGCTGGAAGGACAGGATGAGCGTCTGGGCAGTGTATTGCTGGACACCAGGCTTCTGTGTGTCCAGACAGCACCACAAATGGGTCACTTCAACAGCAGAAGTGTACTGTCTCCCAGCTCTGGAGGCTGGAAGTCTGGGATCAAAAAGTTGGCAGGGGTGTTTCCTTCTGAAGGCTGTGGGGGAGCCCCCCTGTTCTGCGTTCTTCCCACAGCCTCTGGGGGTCCGCTGGCCATCTTTGGTGTCCCTTGGCATTTGGCCTTCACCTTCACGTTCACATATGTTTTCCCTGGATGTGTGTCTATGTCCAAATTCCCCTCTCTTTATGTTATAGGGACACCAGTCATGTTGGATTAGGGCCCACTCTAATGCCCTCATCTTTACTTGATTACCTCTGATATAAAGACCCTATCTCCAAACAAGGTCACACTCAGGTACTGAAGAGCTTAGGACCTCAAATCCTGTGGATTTGGGGGGGACTCAATTCAACCCATCATAGGCTGCCACCCCAGGTGGATCAAGAGTCTGAGGAGAGTTTGAGTGGTGACTTAGGCATCTTCCCTGGGGTTCACGAGGGAAGCAAATGGACCTTTGACACAGAGGATAAAGTCTGACCTCCTCTGCTGGCATCTGAGGCCCAGCCAATCTGCCACCAGTCCAGCTCTTTCCCTTAACCCCCTTCTCTGCTCCAGGCAGTAAGTAGGTGAAGCTCTGAGCCAGGAATGGGTCTCTTGGTTTACGTATTTTTCGCCCTTAAGGAATCTGAGGCCATTTTACTGGGAGGTGAGGAGCATGCTTCAGCTTGTGGCCCTACTTTGCTAACTGGCTGTGTGTTCTTGGGCTTGCAGCTCGAACTCTCTGAGGCTTTCCTGCCTCATCTATCGAAATGCGTGGGTGAGTGATGGAGTGGCCAGTGAGGGCCTTTCGGACCTCTATGACAACAGCCACTGTATGTTTCAAAACCAAATGTACACATGTGATCTCACAAAAGATTTTTTCTCTAATCCCACAACTTATTTGAAAAAACTAACAAGAAGCACAAAAATGAAAATGGTGAATGGTGATTCCCTCCCTATTTGTGTATCTAGCCTCAAAGACAGGGAAGGGAGGCTGCTGAAGCCTGGGAAGAGGGGTAGCTCTTCCGGGGTCATGGGCATTCCTGCCTCGCTTCTTTGCCTTCACTCACTTGGAATGCCTTCCCCTCCTTACTCCATGCAGCAAAATCTACTTCAAAGGCCTTTCCTCCAGGGGTCATCTGAGAGCCACTCAATGTTCCGTCTGCACCGCTCACGTCAATCTTCTTACATAGTTACTTCTGGATGACATTTTGTCTTCTTGCTTAACTCACTCGTCAGTTGTCCTTCACATGTGTGGGCTTGTGTCATCACTTAGCCCCTTTGAGGGCAGGAACCATCTCTCGTATCTCCCTGTACCCCTCTAGAGCCATTCACTCATTCACTCACTCTTCTAATATCCTTTGAGTATCTGCCATGTGCTGGGAACTGTCCAATCCCAGGGAATTAAAAAGATGACTGGATGAGGCTTGAGAAGGCTCACAAATCTAGCAGCCAAACTTAAGCCAAACCAAGAATTCTTATGGCCACTGTCAGAACTCCTTTAGTTGAATTGACAGAAAAACTTACTTCAGACTGACTTAAACAAAAATAGCAGTAATGGGAGGAAGAAAAATTTTAAGGATCAAAAATTGTAATAAAAAAGTGTAAAGAGGCATAGCTGCATCCAGAGGCTGAAAGAATGTCAGCAGGACGGCTCTGTCTCTGGGCTCTGCCTTCATCTCTCTGCGCTGGCTTCACTCTCAGGCAGACCCTCTCCAAACGGCAAGTACCCTGACTGCTAGTAATCCATAAAAGGAAAGCTTTCCCCTAGTCATTCCACCAAAAGTCCTGGAATTATATGTTGCTAGGATGCATGTGGCCAAGGATGCAGCGCCGGTCACAGGCTCACCACTGTTGAGGGATGATTCCCCAGAGGAAAATCGAGGTCTTGTTATCAAGAGAAGAAGGGAGGGATGCTGATCAGGGGAGAGTACCAGACACCTCCTTTGTTATGCTGTGTTAAGAAAGGGGACCTCAGAGGAGGTGGGGAGGGAGAGGCTTATTCTGCCCTCAGGGTGGATGGGGAATCATGGAAACATATGTAGTGGGCTTGAAGTACATGTAAGAGTTTGCTGGGTGGGACATGCAAAGACAGGCACATCCTGCAGGCAGAGAGAAGGCTGAGTGTGAAGCTGTGAGGTCAGACAGGACATAGATGTTCCGGGGCCAAAGAAGGTCTGCTGGGCTTGGGCAGGGGTGATGCAGGACGTAGTGAAGAGGAGGCAGCTGTGGCAGGAAGGAAGGAGCCAGACCACGAAGGGCTTTGAAAGTCAAGGTCAAATGAAGGTTTTGAATGGACCAGTGATATGGTCACTGGGCGGGAAAGCCAGTGGGAGGCAGAGCAGCTGCCCAGGTGAAGGGGCAGAGTGTGATTGGGGCTTTGCCTGGGAGTTGCCTGGTGGCAGACCACCGGTGTGAGGCTTTGGGGCTAGGCCAACCCCTTCACTCAGCTGCAGTCTGCTGACTTAGAAGCTGCTTTCAGCTGACGCCAGCCCTGAGACAGTCAATCCAAAAGGGAAAAACTATATAAACTGAGTCACCTGGCTGAAGCAGGTTATGCTTGCCCATGCTGGGTTCTATGGCATCAAAGGCTGGGGTCCAAATACCCAGTTCTGCCCCTCACCATCTGGGTGAACTTGGGAAGCTAGTTAAATCTTTTATTTTCCTTATGTGTAAAACAGGGTGTATAACACCTAACTAACTTTAGGTGCTTTAAGGATTAAATGAGGAAATTCATGAGACACTCTCAGCATCAAACCCAGCATCTGATACCAAGGATAATTATTATTACAACCAGCACGTCACCAGACCACTGGGGAAATCCACTGACTGATGTATGTGGATGTAGAGCCCACAGTAGGTTTGCTACCCATTACCCCCTTCTCCCCTAGGAGACCCTCATGAGTATTTCAAGGCCCAGGGCCAATAGCCTAGAGATGCCCCACCTGCCTCCTCCACCTTAACGTAGAAGTAGTCACCTGCTCGCTGGCTCAGTCCTCACACCTCAAAGTGCGGGCACGCTGAGCCGGTGCCTGGCAGCACTGCTGAGCTCCCTTTTGACTCGCTGAATGGATTCTTAGTACCAGGACAAAGTCCCTGCCTCATTAGGCAATGTCCGAGCAACCTCATCTTCTCGTTCCCTGTGAGACCTTTTGCTTTTGTTTATCCACCTGCCAAATGGGTGCATCACGTAGTGTGTGCAGCACTCGGCAGACAAAGGGTGCTGACCCACAGCTCCTCTGGTCAGTTGTTTCACCAATCAGTGCGGGATCCTAAGCGGGGCCCACCCTGGCTGGCCTTTGGGTCTCTTGCCTGTTAGATGGGGATGACAACACCGTCCCTGACTCCCCCAGCCCCACCAGGATTCTTGGGAGTATTTAAGCAGCCAAAGGCTGGGGAAGCCCTTTGCAAAGTGTAAGGTGCTATATAATCTTGGAAGGTCATTATTATCCTCTTTGCTTAATGGAATGGAGTCAAAACTAAACCACTGCATACTACTGCTTGTTAATTATTAGTAACAATAGTTATTGCATACTACTTAGTTACCACAATATCTATTTTACCTTTATTACAATATCTATTGTTCATTTTTAGAATAAAATTGAAATGATAGGCATGTATCTACGTATATTAAGCATTCATGCATGTGTACTAAGTCACTTCAGTCATGTCTGACTCTTTGCGACCCCATGGACTGTAGCCCTCCAGGCTCCTCTGTCCATGGGGTTCTCCAGGCAAGAATACTGGAGTGGGTTGCCATGCCCTCCCCCAGGTATCCAAATATAAGTAAATCATGTCCTGGTTAATACTTTGGAAGTTGCTGATGAGTCTCTGAAGATTCCAGGACACTGGGTGTAGGATCTGGGGAGGGCCCAGACGGAAAAACTAGAAGGAGGAAAAAGGGGCTGTAACCGCTGCAAGGACCACTCAAGAGGCTGATCCTCCTGCCTTAAAATCCCTCCCAGCAACAAAGACAAAGGTGGAGGATGGAAAGAGCAGAGATGAAAGATGTTCACTTTCCAAGAGCCAGGGGCCCTCAGGTGTCTCATGCTGGCTTCTGGATTTCTGCCACCCCGCACCCACAACATACCTCCCTGCTCACTGCTTCGTTTTACTTATATGGGTTTATTTACAAAGGGCTTTCCCTAGTCTTGGTTAAAATAAAAAGTTTTTTAAAAACAGCATCACTTGCCCTAAATAGAAGGTAAGTGAAAAAGTAAGTTCAAAAGAGTATCATTCAATCCTAGGCAGATGCTGATGCCCGGGGTTTGCTGTCTGTTAGTTAAAAGGGAGTTAGAGGGGTGTTAGCAACACACTGGAAACAAACTGTAACCACAAAGAGTAGGAGAGGATTGACTAGATCAGTCCTATTTATGGCTCATGTGCTGTGGACGATGCCTCCCTCATTTTGAGAAACACCAATCTGTCTAACCAGCCTTCATGTTACAGAAATGTGTTCCTAAAACACCTGGCCTTTGTGCACACGCCTTCGTGGATTGGGAGCTCACACCTCCCAAGGCAGCCCCTTTAATGCTGGACAGTTCTGGCTACAGGAACATTCTCAAGGTTGAGTGAAAATCTGCTTCTCTGAAAATGTTATCCTTGGACCTCACATCTCTCCTCTGCAGCCACACAAGATAAGTCTATTTCCTTCGGTTTCTGAAGGAAGTTTTTAGTAGTATCTTGGTCTTTTCAGTTATTCATTCAAAAACCTTTGACAGAGTTTCTATCTGTATGTCAGAGAGAGGGGGGAGACTGCCTAGAAATGGTCCATTGCCTTCAAGCAGCTGGCAGTTTCACGTGGGAGAACCAGAAACACATGAACTGGATCATTCCTTGATAATCTGACCCGAGCCCCAGGACAGCAATGCACAGATCACTGTGGGAGGCCAGGGGAGGAGCTGCTGACTATGGGGCTGTGCAGAGGAGGTGAGCCCTGAGCTGGCCCAGGGGTGACAAGCATGAGCTGACCAGCAGGAGAAGAGGCCCTGTGATACCCACACAAGGAGGATGTGGTCTGGGCTGATGGGTGACTCTCAGGAAACATGAACCCAAACTGGAGATGCGAGGGGCACACCAAGAGTCATGCATTTTTGCATTATGGAGCTAGTTAAACCAAGATTAGAATCTTAGCTCTGCCACTTACCTGCTCTGGCTGTGTCCCTCTGGACAAATTACTTAATTTCTCAAAACCTCAATATTTCCAACTAGAAAGAGAGAGATAGTACCTACCTCAAAGGTCACAATGTCTACCATGAAGGTTAAATGAGATAATGCATGTAAAACATCTAGTAGAGACCTCACATACGGTGACAGGGATGTGGGGGGTATCTGAAAGATTAAGCACCCTGCACAGCACAGACATAGAGCCCTCGGGAAGGACTCATCTGGCAACCCGTCCCAGGAGGACACCAGCTCTGGAGAGCATTGCTGGAAAGCCATCGCTGGTGTGACAGCAGCATAGTAACAGCAGCAGCTATGAGACGCGAGTCCCACCTGGAGGGCCTCCCCCATCATCCCCACCCCAGTCTGAGCCAACCTTTTCATTCTGAATCCTTTGCACATCGATAGGCTCAATTTACTCACTACAAAAGTGCTTCTGTCCCCAGGACTCACCTGGAAGGTTAAGTCTAAATTGTAGCATCTTTTTAGGGAAATGCTACATCTGTGGAAACACAACATCCCTTATGTTTCATCCCCCCAAAGAAGCAAGTTTTCTTGGCAATCAAGTTGGTTACTCACTGAATCCTCCTTCTCAACTGCTCTGTGAAGCTGAGATGCTCTAAACCTACTTTGCAGAGAATATTAAACATCATTCATTGACTGGCCAAGCACCTTCCAGCTTTTTCCACACTCTGAATTTCCCCATCTTAAACATATTTGAATAGAATTCCCTGTTCCTTTTATCACAGCTGTCCAAATACTAGCAACCAACACTTAACTTCCGAAGAGAGCATTTTTATCAGGTATTTCCCCAGAAGGTCAGGGGTTTCAAAAACTGAGGGAGTCAGAAATAGAAGGGGGCTCCCTCACCTCCCACACTGTTTGCATGGAGCTCCAACATTCCAAAGGGGAATCCGGAGTTCGTCTCAACAGAGCTTTTCAAACTGGGTCCCAGAGAGTGCTAGTTTGGTTTTAAAAAGGTGGCGTAGTGGTAAAGAATCTGCCTGCCAACACAGGAAACACAAAGAGACACAGGTTGGATCTCTAGGTTGGGAAGATGCCCTGGAGTAGGAAACAGCACTCAACTCCAGTATTCTTGCCTAGAAAATTCCCTGGACAGAGAAGCCTGGTGAGCTATAGTCCATGGGGTCACAAAGAGTCAGACACGACTGAATGACTGTGCACACACATGCACACATTGGGGAGGGAGAATTCTGTGGTCTAACAGCCTTCAGAAAGAAGTCAGCAGGCTTAGTTACTATAGAGTCAGAGTCTTCCATGTCCTGAGGCCCACCAGGAATCTGGAAGGGGAGGTGAGGAGCAGGCAGTCTCTCACCTCGACTCATTTTCTCTCTCCTCACCTCCCCTCCTCTGACCAAACATCTCAAAGTGCTGGGGTTTCAGAAAACACTTCTATGTAGGAAGAAGTCCTAGTTCCAGGAAACCTCTAGTTTCCTAGAACTACCCGGGTTGTTTGGAGGATACCCATATATCCTCAGAGGAAGGATTTAAGCCCCCGTGTGCCACCTGCCATGCTCCTGCTCAGGAAGGGCTCCCAGCTCCAGGCCTCAAAATGCACAAGGCCAGTCTAGGTCAGGCCTGGCTGCAAAAGGGCACTGGATTACGGATTTTACCCCGGGGGAGCTGAGGGATGTGGAAGGCTGGCATAGCTTGACAGTGAATTGTAAACAGTTTATCACCTAGAAAGTCATCATCTTGGGCAACTCTTCAACGTGAATGGCCATTGGAATCCCCTGATGGACTTGTTAAAATACAGGCTGCTGGGCCCCACCCCCAGAGTTTCTCATTCAGCACATTTGAGGGGAAGCTAAGGGCTTTGCATTTCTGACAAGTCCCCAGAGGATGGGGATGCCAAAGCTGCTGGTCAGGACCACACTTGGTAAACTAGAGTGCAGGCCCTGATTCCTTAGTCAGAGAGACCATTGTAAAGTCCACGCTGTCCTCTCAGCAACTCTGTGCCTCTGCAAGCTACCAGACTGTGTGGCCCTTCACCCAAGAGCCTCCCCAAGCTCCTAACACTGCCAGAAGATAAACGTCCCCTTCCTTGACTCCCACCACCCCCAGCCCAGAGCCACTCTAATTACCATCTGACCTTCATTCATTCATTCAATAAACATCCAGTGAGGGCTGGTGCCAGGTGCCAGAGACCCCAAGTCAACAGGCACCCCTTCTGCCATCTTGGAGCTGGCAGCCAAATTGTCAAAAGAGGAGCAGACAAGGAAAACAGATAATTACAACACAGGGTGGCAGCTTTTGCCACATCTCCTGAAGTCCCTTCATCTCAGGTCAGATATGGATTCCTCTCAACTCTACCTCTGAGACAGTTCCCAGCACCTGTCCACTTTCTTTCTGCTCTGCTGTCACCCAGGGCACCATCATGCCTGCCCGGAGAGCTACACTCCTATCGGCCTGCTGGTCTCCTCAGCATCACTCTTGCCCCCTCCAATCCAGGGTGACCTTTTAAAAATGGAAATCAGATCATGCTACTCCCTACTGAGGATGCCTCAGTGGCTATGGCTTCCCTCATCACAGTTCCAGAACCACTGGCCTCTCTTCCTTTCACACTGTCCCCAAGGCTGCTGCTTCTCAACCCTCAGCTCACATTTCTGCTTAAACGCCACTTCCTCCAGCAGCCTTCCCTGACTGTCGTTCTAGCTCAGTGTGGAGGATCCAAGGGGGCTGCAAATCTTCTTATGGTCCTCCTCTTGAAGGACCATTTGTTTTCCCTCCTCTTGAAGCTGAGCTGGAGCTCAGACCACTTTGATCAACAGAATCTGGGCAGGGGGTGGAGGTGGGTGTTCAAGGAGACTGCAGCTCCCCCACTGCCCCCTCGGGACCCTGAGCTCCCATGACTGAAGTGGGACTCTGACCCCATGTGGCGAGGGTAGCAGCCCAGCTGAGCCCAGCCTTATAGCTGTCTTCACCAAAGTGCCAGGAAAGGTGGGGGGAGCCGTCTTAGACCTGCCAACCTGGACTCTAGCAATCATTCCATCCTAGCAATCATTTGGTGGCATGCTGTCTTTCATTTATTTGCATATGTTTGATGCCACATCTCACTCCTCCACGAGATGGTAAATCCCACCAAGGCAGGAATCAAGTCTGTCTTGTTTGCCATTGTAAGCCAGCACCGGGCATTGGTGGGTACTCAGTGAATACTGGCTGAATAAGCAAATCAACAAGTGCAGAATATCGTGGACACACACAGGAGGGCACCAGGTCAGACTCATGGAAGCTTTGCAGAGGAAGTGGCACCTAAATGCTAGGCCTGAAGAGCAAGCAGACGGCAGGGTTCAAAGAGCAGGGCCACAGGGACTGGGTGTCTGCCCCAACCACATCACCTATGGACAGTGCCGAAGCTGTGTACTCATAAGAGAGAAAGGGAGGGATTGTGTCTCGTTCATGCTTGTGTCTTCAGCAAGAAGCATGGTCCAGGAAAACAAAAGATGCTTGATATACACCCATGTGACTTCTTGGAGAGAGAAGCCCAAGCTGAAAGTCAGGAGCCCTGGGTTTTCTCACTCAGAAGCTCACGGTTTATCTTTGTAACATCCCACTTAGCTTGCCTGGTGCTCAGATGGTTTGAGATAAAACCAATGACTCCCTCACTATACCCTGGGTTATGATGAGGATTATGAGAGTACAGAAGTCAGAGTGCTTTGAAAAAGGTATGTTAGAACAGAAATATGTGATGGTGGAAGAAGACACACGTGATGGTATTGTTTTCTGAAAGTTCAACCTGCCGCAGGTGAACCCTCAGGGCCATAGGCTGAGCTTTTCCTTGAACGGGGTTGCCACATGGAACTCAGCCTGGGTGAGTCTAGCCCAGACTCCTCTTGGGCATTCCCTGGGGAGCTGGAAATTTTTCTACTGCCCAGGTGGAGAGGAAGCAGCTGGGGCCTTAGAAAGACAGAACCCACGGAGCAAAGTAGAACACTAGACTTGGCGTCAAGAGACATGAGTTCCTGTTCTGGACTGAGTGTCTGTATTCCTCCACACATCACATGTTGAACTCTACCCTCAATGTGATGGTGTTAGGAGGTAGGGCCTTTAGCAGATATGAAGGATTAAATTAGGTCATGAGGGAAGAAGGGAGCCCTCATGATGGGATCAGTGCCCTCAAAAGACTCTCTAGAGCTTGCTTCCTCTCTGTCCTCCACTCCATGAGGACACAAGGAGGATCGGCGTCCACAAGCCACAGGAGGGAGCTCACCAGAACCTCGCCATCCCACCACTGGCACCCTGATCTCCAGCTTCCGGCCTCCAAAACCGTGAGAAAACCATTGCTGCTTACAAGCCACCTAGTCCAGAATACGTTGTTATAGGAGCCCAAATGGACTGTGCAGTGGGAATAACATGACCAGACCTGGGCCTGGGCACCATCCCCCTCACCCTGAGAGGCTACCTGGCAGATAGGTGGACCTTCTTAATAAAGGGCCTACAAGATGGCAGGACAAGGCTTCTCTGGACAGCCAGGATGAAGGACCCAGAGCACAGTCCAGACCTTGTGCACTGAGCTCCAAAGAAGAGGCAGCCAGAGGTCAGGCTGGTTGGCCCTGGGGTCAGAGCGCAAATCCAGGCATCCCCTGGAGACTCGCGCCTCCAAAAGCCATGGGGGGGACTCTGCGGATACATCAGCCTGGTGCCGAGGGCCCACAGCAGCTGCACTGGCCTTGCCACACCCTAATTAGACTTTCATGGTGTGTCCAGCAGCCTGCTGGGCCCGACTGCCAGCTGGGGCTCCCATTCTGTCTGGTGGCCTCAGTTAATGAAGCCATGAGGGGCTGACCGAGCTCATTACAGGCAATGCGAAGGAACAGGGTACCCCTGCTCATGCTCCCCCAGTGCCTCCCTCCCCCGTGTCCACACTGAGAACAGGAAAAGGGAGCTGAATCCAAATCAAGAGGAAGGAGAGGGGCGGAAGCTGAGCTCTAGCCCAACCACGCAGCCTGAATGGCTCCCGTGACAGCCCAGCCAGAGATGTGGGTTTCTGTACATGTGTCTGAGTCTGTGGTTTTAGCCAAGTGTTCAGAGTCCATGGCTGCTCTCAGACCACACCCAGGCCTTTCTCATCTCAGGCCAAGGAGGCAGAATAAGAGTGAAGGTTCAAATTTGTCACTTCCCAATAACTGGCCCACAGACATGTTTGTACAAGCCTTTCTGTCATCTCTAAGATGGGATACTGATCTGACTCAAAGCAAGTGCTCACTTAATGTGCTCAATAAATCATTACTGTTGTTGTTACTAAAAGACAGTCATGAAAAGGAACCAAAACATGAGCTTCTGAATGGCAGGAGAGTCAGGCGAGTGATTTTTTTCTTCTACTTGTCTGCATTTGTAACAAAAAGTGTTTTACTTTTATCTTAAAACTTAAAAAAGTACATGCTTCCTCCAAAACATCAGAAAAATGAGATTATGTATGAAAGGGCCCAGACAGTGCCTGGGAGGAAGTTATTAACAGAAGTATCCTACTGCAATGAAAGTTTGAATAGATGTGATTGGGTGGGAAAACATGCATGGTATTTGCAAACATGTAATAAATTTTTGCCTTTAATAAGGCATTTCTTCTCCCCAAATGTCAAGGGAAGAAGGCACAAAAGTTGAGAGCTCAAAATGCTGAGGCACCAGGTAAGGAGATGTTGAGGGGAGTTTGAAGGAAGAGCGCTCCCTGGCCAGAGTAGAATGCAAAACACAGAGAGAGAAAGGTGGACGCCACTAAACAAAGTGTAGTCTATACACACAACAGAATGTCATTCACTCTCAAAAAGGAAGGACATTCTGACATGTGACAACATGGGTGAGCCTTGAGGACATTATGCAAAGTGGAATAAGCCACAGTCACAAAAGGACAAATACTGTATGCTTCACATATCTGAGGTCCCTAGAGCAGTCAGATTCATAGAGACAGAGAGCAGAAGGGTGAGTTCCAGGATGGGGCATTGTTCACGGCCTGCAGAGTTTCACATTAGTAAGATGAGTTCTGGGGAAGGATGGGGGTGATGATTACACAACAGTGTGGATGGACTTAATGCCACATACTTGTGTATTTTAAAATATTTAAGGTGGTAGGTAAACTTTATGTTACGTGTAGTTTACCACAATTTAAACCTATGTAGAGAGAAAAAAAGAGATTGAACCCAGAGGAAAGAGGAATGGAACAGACAGGATGGACCAAGTCTCTGGTCTCCCGGGGTTGAGGGCCATTCACTGGAGAGAGGACTCACAGAGGATGGAGACCTCCAGGGAGCATGGCCGAGGGGGGAACAGATGGGGAGCGGGGCGCAACCTGGTAAGGTCATGGCTTCTATCTGCACTTGGCTGCTGGCTCCTCACGGTCCTGAGCTAGGGGGCATTTACAGCTTGAGGACTCAGCCAGGGATGTGCCCAAGAGGATCAAGCCTCCCTCCTGCCTCAAAATCCGAGCTTGGGGTGTGAGAAATTAGGACCTGGAGGGTGTGTGTATATAAATAAGCAACTAAGCCTGGCACCATCCTCCAGGGGAGGAAGGAAGAGGAATACTTTGAGCATCTATTCCAAAGAGAAGCAATTCTGAGGCCACTGTGCTGAAGGAATGCAGACATGGGCTGGCTGACCCCCAGATAAAAGAGAACTGGGTATAGTCAGGATGTCCTGAAAGGCGATGGGCTGGCACCTGGGCCCAGATGGAGGCAGAGCCTGGTGCTTGGTGGCATAATAACAACAGAACCATTTATTGAGCACTTCCTGTCTGTGACAAGTGCTTCTCTTGGTCCATCGTGTATTCCTTTCAGCATCTTTATGGGTAGCAACTATTTCTACCCTCACTTTACACCAAGGAAGACTGAGGGCTGGAGATGAAAGTCACCTGCAGACCCTGGGCCTTAAAAGCCCACCATCTGCCCCCAGGAAGTCCTGGTTTCCTTGCTGCTTCCCCTGCCAGCATTGCCTACCACCGCCCCAGACCTCTAGCCCCTTCTCACTTGAACTGGTGCTCCCGGGAGCTGCGGATCTTGGAGGAGAAGCGCTCGGCCAGCTTCTCCAGGCTGCGGGAATACTCGAGCTCAATCTCGGCTTTCCGGCGGAAAAACTCCTGGAGGTCCTGGAGCAGCTGCAGCCTCGACTCCGACTGCTGCTCCAAGCACTTGAACTGCTCCACCAGCTGCGTGCGGATCTCTGTGGGCAGAAGCAGGAGTGGGCTGTGAGGTGGGGGTGGGGACTGCAGGGAGATCAGCCTGGCCCACCCACCGCCAGTGGTCCAGGCACTGCGATGCCAGCAGCCCCCTCCCCACCACCCGCCACCCAGAGCCTCTCCAGGCACGGCAGGACAATTGAGCAAACGCCAGGTTTTGCCACAATGTAACCCAACATTTGCCAAAGTTGAATCACTGCATGTCACCACCACGATTTTTGCCATACCCGCACATCACATGCATTATTATTTCTTCCACATGATCTAGTAAATTCACTCACTTTTCTTACTGAAAACAACTTACCTAAAACATACAGTTTAATGTCATTATGGCAAGGGTAAAACTAGAACCACTTGCCGTTTTGGTACATAGAAACTTGATTTAACAAAAGCAAAAATTTTGTTAAAATTCTCTCCAGAGACTATTGCTTACCAAAGGCCCTAAGCCTAAACTTCTGAGTCTCCATCAACAAGAGGAAAATGGGAGTGGGAGGGGAGTTAAAGACAGACTTCCTCCAGGTGTAGTCAGGACAGAGCAAGGGCTGAAGGGATGCCATTCACCCTCAGGTTTCAGGGTTATTTAAGGGCATGTGTGTTTTCCTCTCTCAGTCACCTTGAGCTTCCATGCATCACCATCTCAGGTACCACCAGAGAATGTAGTCCAGGCTTCAGGAAATCCTGACGAAGCAACCCAGCTCTGTGCACCCAGGGCAAAAGTTCACAAGCAGGGCTCGAGATAAAAATCACAACCGGATCCCAGTGGTTTCATCACTGCTGCCATCACCGCACAATAACCTCTTCCCCACCATCCCACAGGCTGCCCAGAAGATTAGTCTCTCCGCACTGTGCTCACACCAGCTCCCTGCTCAAAACTCCCCAAGGCCCTCCCCTGGCTGAGTATTAAGTCCAACTCCTTAGCATGGAATTCAAGGCCACCCACTATCTGACTCCAAACTTCTCTGTATCTCCCCCCAGTGAACTCGCTATTCCTTCAAACCAGTCCCTGAGATGTACAATCCTATTGTAGAAATGGGCCTCCTGTCTGAAAAGGTGGCCAGTACCATCTTAGCATCCTTTGGAAAAGGGGTCTTCAGAGCGTGCAGCGCTACTCTGGGGCACTGGAAGCCTTGCCAGGGGGTGCACGGCAGGAACTGTTACAAAGGCATGGGTCTGAGATCCTACTTCCATTCCCATTCTTCCTTGGCCTGAGAATGTGCCTTGGCATCTCTCCTTTCCCACCTGCCTCTTCACAACCATCCTCTCTATTTGCAGAAGACCATCTCCTCCCTTATTCAGAATCTGATTATGGCGCAATTTCTCAGAGTCAAGGTAGAGAACAGTTAAAAACGTTGGCGCTAGCAAAACTTCTTTAATCTAGGGACCATAAGCCCTTGCTACACAAAGTGTGGTCCATAGACCAGCAGCATCAGCATCTTCCGTAGCCTTATTAGAAACACAGCCCTTGGTCAGTCCTGACTATACCTGGAGAAAGTCTGTCTTTAACTCCCTTCCCACTCCCGTTTTCCTCTTGTTGATGCAGACAGAAGTCTTAGTCTTAGAAACAACATCCATAGACTTATTAGAAACCTTAGGTCCCAACCCAGACCTTCAGAATCACAACCTGCATTTTAACGAGATCCCTGGGTGGTCCTTATGCACCTTAAAGCCATCCCATCCATCTCATTCTGAGAAGCACTTCCCATTCTGTCTTACTTTTTATTTTTAGTAATTATTTATCAAATTATAAAACACTGATATTATTTTGATGAACTGAATGATAAATCAATATGAAATAAAGATACTTAGTGTTTTATGGTCAAAGCAAATTTTTTAATATCTGTTTCAATTTACATACATATTTTGGACAAAAAGAAAAGAGAAATCAATAAAAAAGTTCAAGTATGAAAACATTATGTAAAATTCTGTGGAGGAAGTAGAAGGGAATTATGAGTTCAAGAAGGTAAAGATAGGAACAATATAACTATAAAATTTCTGACTTGCACAGGTAATTTTTGGTGAGTGGTGGTGGATAAAAATATTTTGTGGTATTTATCTTCAGTTCAGTTCAGTCGCTCAGTCATGTCTGACACTTTGTGACCCCATGAATTGCAGCACGCCAGGCCTCCCTGTCCATCACCAACTCCCCAAGTTTACTCAAACTCATGTCCATTGAGTCGGTGATGCCATCCAGCCATCTCATCCTCTGTTGTCCCCTTCTCCTCCTGCCCCCAATCACCATGCAATTCCACCCATAGATCATATCCAGAAGAAATCAGTGTTTATGTCTACCCCCAAAATATGGAAAATACTCACAGCTTTATAGCTAAATATTAGAAACAACCCAAAATGTCCATGAAGAGTACATAAGATTTTTTTTCAAAGGGGCAATTTATTTCAAAATGCTTGTCAGTCTTAAAATATTAATAGTAAAGTGAATTTATGCAAGGAATAGATAAGATTTTTTAAATGTGAGATATTCATTCAATGGAATACCATATGATAAGGGAAAAAATGATCTACTGCTACCATGCTGATGGAAAGAAGCAAGGAAAAAAATTAGATCATGCAAAAAATAACTTATGGCAACTGAGTTCAGAGAAATGATCACCTTTGGGGTAGTGACTGAGAGAGGGTGCAAGGTTGCATTCTGGAATACTGGAGACAGACCATTACACCTTGATCGTAAAAATTAACTGAGCTGCACACTAAGATCTGAGCATTCTACTATACATAAGTGACACATCAATAAAAAGGCAAACTAAAAATTGCTGTTATTTAGTTTGCATTTGATACAGTTAACAAGGTAGAGTAATTTTATTCTACAAGGTCAATATTTACAATATGGCAGAAATGATATCCTTCCTAACTGTTTAAATTTCTGGTAAACATTTCAGATGTCAAGTTAAAATGTGTGAGGCAAAAGAGATTTTTTTTTCCCCCCAAGGTTCATGTAGAGGGTAGGCAAGCAAAAAAGTTTTAAAACCAGTGTTTTAGAGGCCAAGCACTGCTCCTCCCAGGAAGTCCTGGTTGGCTCAGCCCTCATGACCCCACTCTGAACTCCCAGGGTACTTGCAATTAGTCTCGGAGAGCCTTGTGCTGTTTTCTTTTAATTTTTTCATGGATGCATGTCATATTAGCTCCTCAAAAGAAATTTAAGCTCTGACAGTGGATTCTCCCAGCACAAATATCAATATCTATATAGCAAATCCCTATTTACCTTTACCAAAGTGCTTTTACCCAAGGACATCAAATGTTGTGATTACGGGAATCTCACCCAACACACATACACATACACACACATACACACCACAGACACCCACATACAATGCACACATCACATTCACATGCCACATGACCTCACATTTACACACATCACACACACCTACCACACATACACATACCAGACACACACCGCATCCATGTACCACAGAAACTCACATACTGCACAAATACCACACATACCACACAATCACCACAACCACCACGCACATTCACACATGCATACCACATACCCACACCACTAACACACCATATCCCAAACACACACCACACACATTCACACACGCCATGCATATACTATCCCCATACCAGACATGGACATGATTAGTAGTACTCACTTTTACAGTTGAAGAAACCAAGACACTATGGAAACCAATCAGGAACTTGTCCAAGGTCACATTTTGCTCTATTAACTCTAACAGTCTACACAGGGACTCCTTGACATGGCTTACTTGTTAAACTGGATTGAGATGCCATCACGAGTGCAAGCCCTGCCTTATTAATACATAGTTACAACATGTTTTCTAAATATTTTAAAATTACTTTTAGACCATCTACTATTTGGGATTCAAAATAACCTTAATAATAATAATCATGAGTACTTACAGAGCACACCATGTGTTCCATGCCTGATGTTGAATTCTCTGGATATTTATCTCACATAATCTGTATAATATCCCCTCTAAAGTGGGTGCTACTAGTATTTCCCCACCTTTTCTCCACAGATGAGTAAGTGGAGGCTCAGAAATAAGTAGCCTCTGGTCATAACAGCTGGTGTATGGCAATTAAGCTAGGAATCAAGCCTAAGTCCTCAATTGAGAGCAATGACCCTCTAGACACCTCACTAAAATGAGGCCATATTATTTTCTTTGAAGACTTTAATCCATCTGTATTCAATTTCTTATATCCGTTTTGTAACAAGATGGTGGGCTAAAGAGATAGTATTTATCAAAAATGCAGCAGCCACTCCCTTCCTCCATTACAGGGCATTATCAGGAGCCAATGTTCTCCTATTTATGAGGGAAATCTCACAAATCACACTTCGCTGACAGGAGACGATTTGGAAGGAGCAGAGAAACCTCCCTCAGTTCACATAACCAGCTGGAGCCTGGAGCAGCTTGGACAGCTCACATCAAGCCTCTCTCACAGGAAACACCCTGGCAGGAGCCAGACTGCTGCCTGCCTGCCGGTGCTGTGGAACCTGCTGGGATCTGATTACCCATCTCCTTATTTCTAACTCCCTTCCAAATTGCTCCTCCTCAGAGCCAGCACAGATTTGGCTTTTCTCGTCGGAGATTTCAAAGAGAGCGAAAAATAAATAAATAAAACAACTGCTTGCAAGGCATAGAGTTCATTCAGAAGACGGTCCCCCCAGGAATGGCTCCAATCTCAGCACAGCACTGAGTAGCGGAAAAATATAGGGGGTTGGGCAGGAAGGAGAAGGGGCTTAGAGAGCTGGGAAAGGCCTTGATATCAGAACTTTTAGAGCTGCAGGTGACCGCCCTGACTCCTGGCACAGCCTCCCGATTTTACAGAGGCATGAGGCCCAGAGAAGTTCTCCTGAAGCACAGCTCTCCCTGTGTCACTCTCCATGGAGTAATAGGAGAGAACAAATCTGTCTCCATATTGCATCTGTCTCTTTTACTTTAACCTTTATCTTCTATTGCTTTTGCTACAAGTTAATCACAAGTTTATTAAGTTAATTTAATAATGCTTAAAGCCTGAAATATACAGGATAGCCCATTCTCAAGGCTCTGCCCTAAAAATCCCCTGTGCTCCACCTACTTACCCTTCCCTCCCTCCTTGCCCCAACTCCTAACAACTGCTCTTTTTTGTTTGTTTTACTATCGCTGTGGTTCGGTCTTTTTCTGAATGTCATATAGTTGGACTCGTTCATTATGTAGGCTTTTAAAACTGGCTTCTTTTACTTAGTAATATGCACTTAGAGCTCTTTCATGTCTTTTCATGGCTTTTTTTCATGGCTTGATAGCTCATTTCTTTTTATTGCTGAATAATATTCCATTATCTGTAATAATATTCATGGTTTCTCTATCCATTCACCTTTTGGAAATTATGAATATTTTGGGCAAGTTTTCGTGTGAACATAAGTCATAAGACTTCCCTTGTGGCTCAGCTGGTAAAGATTCCGCCTGCAATGCAAGAGACCTGGGTTTGATCCCTGGGTTGGGACGATCCCCTGGAGAAGGGAAAGGCTACTGACTCCAGTATTCTGGCCTGGAGAATTCCACAGACTGTATAGTCCATGGGGTCTCAAAGAGTCAGACACAACTGAGTGACTTTCACAAGTCATCCTCACTTCATCTGGATAAATACCTTTTTGTTAACTAATAAGCAGATGCTCCAATACTTTGGTGTGAAGGGCCAACTCACAGGAAAAGACTGATGCTGGGAAAGGTTGAAGGCAAAAGGAGAGGGGGGCAGCAGAGAATGTGATGGCTAGACAGCATCACTGACTCAATGGACATAAACCTGAGCAAACTCCAGGAGACAGTGAAGGACAGGGAAGCCTGGCGTGCTGCCATCCATGGAGCTGCAGAGTCCGACATGGCTTAGTGACTGAACAACAACAACAAGACTAAATTTAACAGCAGTTTTAGGTTTATAGAAAAAAGGGGGAATTCTGGTTTTTAAAATTAGGACAAAATTCCAAAATTAGAAAGGGTATAAAGAGAAATTCTCTCTCCCAGCTTTGTTCACCAGCCACCTGGTCCCTCTCTAGCAAGGTAACCAAGTTTCCAAATTCATATTTCTAGAAATAATGGCATATTTGAAAAATATTATCTCCCCTGTTTTTATACATATTATAGCATGACATTCACAGTGTCCTGTACTTTTTTGTTTTAAAGAATACTTCAGGGCAGTGGGATTTGGAGACTTCCCAGGTGGCCCAGTCGCTAAGACTCTGTGCTCCCAATGCAGGGAGCACGGGTTCAATCTCTGATTGGGGAACTAAGAGTCTGCATGCTGCATGGAGCAGTCAAAAAAAAAAAAAAAACAAACCAAAAACAAAACACGTATGCACACACACAATACATCAGGGAAATCAATTCATGTAATTTTATAAAGAATTTTCACATTCCTTTTTAAAGCACTATAGATTTCCATATTCTATATTCCAAATGTTAATTTTTTTTAGCCAGCCCCCTTTCCTGGACCTTCAGGTTGTTTGCAATCATTTACCACCATAAAAAGTGCTGGAATAAGCAGCCATATACGAGCCTCACTTTGCACACATGCAGAGATGTGATCTGTGTGATGAATTCTCCACCTAGCAGTGCCAGATCAAAAGGCAGTGATTGGTCTTGGTATTCTGAGACTGCAAAAGTGCCCTTCCCTGAAATTTCATCAACTTGTACTCCCACCAGAAATTTATGAGAGGGTCACCGGCACAATTAGAAAGCTGATATGCTGGGATTTACTTCAAAATAACCTTAATGGGGGATCAGGGAATGGTCATACTATGGGTTAAAAACAAACAAACAAAAAAACATGATTGGCTTTGAGTTGATTGGAGAAGTTTAGTTGTGGTGAAAAACATGGGGAAGAGGCTTCTTATACTATTCTCTCTACTTTTTGTAATGTTTGAAACTTTCCACAATAAAAAGGAGAACAAAGAAAGTCAGTCAAAGCCAGAAATGTGATACAAGATCCTGCAGCTCTGGTTAACAGGTCTGACCAGTTAGAAATTAAGAATGCCAATAACTTGTCCCCAGAGGCCTCTGCCCCTAGCCCGGGGAGGGCTCTCCTGGGCTAGAGGGAGGGGCCAGAGAATGACCATAAGAGCAGGCCCCACTCAATTCTCATCCTTGCACCCTGTCCTGAGAATGTGGTAAGTTTTCTGACACTCCCTGGGGCAGCAAGGCCCCACTTTCACAGTCTGTATCCATCCTAAAAATCAAGATCCAGTGAGTGTGTGTCCCTCTGGTCCACAGAGGCAGCTGGTGTTATCTTCCTCAGGATGAAATTTCAGGAGCAAACAAGGAGAATGGTATGTTACACAAATGCACAATCCTGCCTGAGTCTGGCACTGTTCTCATTCCTACTTTATGGATGAACAATTGAGACTCAAGGAGGGGGTGTGAGTACCTAGGGTCACCCAGAAAGTGGCAGAGCCAGGGCTCAAATCCAGAGAAAGGGGCAGACAGGAACCAAGATGACCCAGTCTCCAGTTTAGGGTGCTTTTCCCGGGGTTCTCCATGTCTTCCCTTTCACGGATCGTGTAACACTCCATCTCCAGTCTCCACCCCACACTCCATCTGTCATCTCAGTGCCATTCTTATTGGTTCTGGCTGTCACCATGTCCCCCACTGCAACCTGACCTTGACCGCAGGCCCTCCTGTGGTGGAGGGAAACATCAGTTCAAATCCTGGCCCTGCAACATACTTAGCTGGTGGACTTGGGAACTTCCTCATTTCTCAGAGTCTCATTTCCCCCTGTAAAAATGGGGATGTTAATAATATACCTCAGATTGTGGTCTTAAGTGTTGATAAGTGATCAAGGAGAAAGTTTTTTGTATAGTGCTTCATATACATTAGCACTGCACCCAGTGGCTACTAGCCACACGTGGCTCTTTAAATTTGATCAAAATAAAAAATTCATTCCTCAGTTGCACTTGCCACGTTTCCAGTGCTCAAAAGCATGGCTACTATATTGGACACTACAGAATACTTTCATCACTGCAGATAATTCGACTGGATAGCGCTGTATGAGAGGCTCAATAATGGTTATCTATGATTCTCATTTATTATTATTGCTTTCTGTGGCCATTTCTCATCTTCTCAGGTGGAATAAAGACCTAAGGCAAAAGTGACATCCATGTTTTATTACTCAGATTTTACACTCAACCCCTCCAACTAGAGCAGTGTAATGGGGCCCGCGAGGCCCGCAGAACAGCAAGATGGAGATCCATTCTCATTGCTGCCAGCCCAGTGCACAGCATCCTGAGGGATCCACTGCCATCCTCCTCCGGCCTAACAAGAGGCAGCGTGGCAGAGATGATGGACACAGCAGAGCCTGAAGCCCAGCTGCTCTCATGAGGTGGACTGTTGTCTCTGCCAGAGGCCACTGTGAGATCTTGGGCAGACAAGTCATTTTCTCTGAGCTGTTTTCCAGTCTGTAAAAGGCAGGTAACTACAGATATCCTGCAGAGCTGCTGCAAAGATCAGACTAGCAATAACGTGTGGGATGTGCCAGACGCCTAGAAGACCCTCTGCAACAGCCTCCACTGAGAGGTGGCAGGACATAGCAGGAAGGAAACAGCCTATAGGCTTTGGGGAGAGCCAGCCTGGGTTCCAAACCTGGTTTTCTCCACTTTGTATAAGTCTCTTTGGCTCTCGGAGTCTCTTTTCTTGTTTATAAAGTTGGGAATAACAATACCTTCCTGGGGGGTTTGTCAAAAGGGCGACAGGTGGTGTGCACATGAGGCTCCCTGTGCCTGGTACCCTGTGTCTGGTACCTAGCGTGTAGGCAATAAATGGCAAGAAGGGGGCGTCACTGCCGCTGCAGCCGCGCAGAGTGAGCAGAGCTAGCTGACTCTCAGGCCCAGGCCGCGCCCTCTGTCCACAAGCCCTCAAGGACTGTGTATCGCCCCGCGACAGCCCCGTGAATCATCCTTTGGCCTCTTGGCGCTGGGTTCCCCCCTCCTTCCCCGCCCCCTCGCAAGCCTGGGCCCACGGTTCTTTCCTTCTCTGAGTCCTGCACCGAAAGCTCCACGGCCCCGGCGCGGGCCCTGCACCCTAGCCGGGTCTCCCAGCCTCGTGTACCTAAAAAGGCACCTCGTCGTAGGGCCCCGAAACCCAGAGGGCGCCCGGTCCGCGCTCCGCGGGTAGGGGTGGAGCGCACCGGCTGCCAGGCCAGAAGCGGCACCGCGCCGTTTCCCCGGCAACCACCGCCCGCCGCGCGCCCGGCCCAGCGGAGCCCGCCTCCCCCCTAGAAGCAAGCTCCTGTCTGCAGACTCCACCAGGCTCACAGCACCTTCTATTAAATTATCTCTTATATTGCCCAGGACCCCTACCATTGACATCAGTCCGTCCCTGATTAACTTTAACCAGGCCCTTTCGCATCCTTCATCACTTCTGACCACAGAAGTGGGCGGCAGGGAGCGGGTGGCTATCACACCATTTTACAGGAATTTGAGGCCCACGAGAAGGTAAAGGACCTGTGGGAATCACAGGATTCAAACCCCTCTGGCCTGACCCTGCTAGGCGTTGCCGGCGGCTAGCTCTGCTCCCGACCCACACAAGGGATCAGACCCAGAATGGGATTGTTTCTCAAATCTTATCGCTGCCTCAGCCCTGATAAATGGGCCACTGGGTGATGCGGTGCCAAGAGCTGAGTCTAGGATCAGACTTGCTGAGTTCAGAGCCTGGCCTTGAAGCTTGATAGCTGTGTGAACGTCAGCAAATCAGTTAGCCTCTCTGGGCCTTGGCTTTCCCATCTGCAAAATTCTGGAAGGAAAAAACGGCAGAAAATGACTGCTTAGTGCTTCCCACAAATTGTCTCCTTGTTTAAGCAAAGTAGTGAATATTATGCTACAGCCGTAGGAAGAAGTCCCTACTACTGTTATTCCCTTTTGCAAAAAAGGAGACTGAGGCACAGAGAGGTGAAGTGATTTGCCTAATTTCACCTAATCATTAAGCTCTAAATCATGTACCACTTGCCAGAGATGTTTCCTGGGTGCCTGTGTGTATTCTTTGCAACCCCATGGACTGTGGCCAGCCAGGCTCCTCTGTTCATGGAATTCTCCAGGCAAGAATACTTGAGTGGGCTGCCATGTCCTTCTCCAGTCGATCCTCCCAACCCAGGGATCGAACCCAGGTCTCCCGAATTGCATGCAGATTCTTTACCATCTGAGCCACAGTGGACTCCTGGGCACTTACTATATATATGTACTATTCCAAGTCAGTCAAGCTTTGATACTCTGTCCTTATCCATCTCACAGTTACTCAGGGTAGTGAAGGCCAGGCTTAGAATAGATGATCAAATCACTTTGACTCAAGGCCTCCTTGAAACAAATTATGTCTGCTCCCAGCTTACTGGGGAGTGAGAAAACACATATGCTGGAAAGGAGCCGGGTGAAGTGACTGGCATTTCCCTCTCTGCTTCTCATCACCAGACCCTCCCCCAGAAAGAAAGCACAGTACAAGGGCTAATGTTTTGGAAAAAAAAAAAAAAAAAAAGAATTATTTAATGATGGTGATGACCATGCTATTTGTCAACCAGGAAAATCTTCCTCTAAGAGGAAATTATCCGGTTCCAAACTAAGGAATTACAATCATGGTTGACAAGATGAGAGATGCGACTGCCACTCCCCACTGTGATCCAAAGCACAGACCCAGCTCTGCAGCATTGTAAGCATCCCTACCTCGATTGTTAAACCAGGTCTCTCAAGCAGAGTTCAAAGCCAAGTGGGTGGGAGAAGGGGTTTCCCTACAGCATCTGGGCCGTGTCCAAATAGCAGCCATTCCTTCTCAAAAAGAAGTCAGACAGAAGTTGCCTACCCGCTTTCCAGATGTTCAGTGAAAAGCAAAGAATGGCCAGAATAAGGCCATGGCTCCTCCGACCAGAAGCTGTGAGTTAAAATGGGACGTGATCAATTTTCAGCACAAGGTTAATATTCATGGCTTTGCTGCTCAATGGTCCTTGAAAGATCAGCTGCATTTAAATTGGAAAAGATCAGGAATCATTAATTCCTGAATTTTCAGCTGCATCCTCTGACCAAGGGCATTTTCCTTTATGTTTCCAATTCTACCCTGCTCCTAGAATCCAGAAGTCAGAGAACTAGGGACCCCTGGAAACATCTAAGTGCTTCTCAAAGTTCAGAGTCATTTTCACATTTCCCATTCTCTAAAAACCTCTATCCTGTATTTTTAAAAATATATTTCTCTACATCCCCTCACTTTTTACATGGGATACTTTACAGTATTGCCATAAATGGAAAAACCTGAATCACTCTCCATTAATGGAAGGTAACTGAAAAAATAAATACAATGACCATAAAATAATGTTATTAAAGTCTACCTAGAGTCTGTAGCTGAGACCAGTGTTTTTTTTGTTTGTTTTGTTTTGTTTTTATAAAAAGAGTTTGGTAAAGTATTCGAGGAAGTGTTGAAGACACACTAGCACCTAACAGCAATTTTCTCCTTAAGAGGGGTTGAAGGAGAATTTAAAAAAATAAGTATCTATTTGTGTGAGTCCATGCTATTTAATTCTGTCTCTGTGAACCACCTAAAATTATCCTATATATACACACCATCAGTGGTGCTCATCCCTCACTTCAGGAAACAATAATTGGTCTAGCCCCTTAATTCACTAAAGGGAAACTAAGGAACAGAGACCCTTACCCCAATGTGGCACCAAAATCTGTGTCTCCCAGCTTTTTGGCCACTGCTCTTTTGATTACAGTTCTTCACATCCAAGTCCTTTCTTCTCTGTTGTGATGACAGGCACTAAGCACAATGTCGGTGTCAACCACCGAGTTGGTTCCTAGCAAATATTTTAGATGAATAAACTAGCCGGTCAAAAGAAATGATGTGTTGTAGAAGGCTGAATAATGAAATCCCCTCTAGGGATTCAGTTCCTAATTCCTGGAACCTGTGACTATCACCTTAAATGGCAGAAAAGGACTGTGTGGATACAATTAGGTTAAGAATCTTGAGATGAGCAAATTATCCTGAATCATCCAAGCAGACTCTAAATGGAACCGCAAGTGACCTTATAGGAAAGAGAAAGAAAGAGACTGGCACAGACAGAAGAGGAGGAGGTGATGAGGTTACAGAGGCAGAGACTGGAGTGATGTGGCCACAAGCCACGGAATGCCTGCAGCCCTGGAACCTGGAAGAGGCAAGGAACAGTTCTCCCCCAGCGTCTCTGGAAGGAGTAAATGGGGCCCTCTGACACCATCCTAACTTTGGACTGGTGAAACTGACTTCAGACTTCTGGCTTCTATAACTATGAGAGAATTAATGTGTGTTGTTTTAAGTCACCAGACTAGCAGTAATTTGTTACAGCAGCCGTGGGAAACTTATACAGTGTACATTACACCATTTTGAAAGCTCTAAAGAATGACAGAATATGGTCTAAGTCTACGGGGTCACACAGAGTCAGACACGACTGAAGCGACTTAGCATAGCATAGCATAGCATAGTGAGTGATATAGAAATTCAGATGACCAGAAGAAGGAGGGACCTAGGGGTGCTGAAGAGTCAGCTGAGACCTCATAAAGGAGAAGAGCTGAGGTGGGATTTATAGGATCCAGAGAAGCAGAGAGAGGTAGCTGGGCATCTATTATACAAACCCACAAGCATTTACTGAATGCCTACTATGTCTGTGTTAGAGAACAAGAGGAGCTGTGGTGGAAATATGTTTACAACAGGATCCTTGCCTTCAAGGAACTGCCAGTGTATATGAGGATAAGGCATACCTAGGTGAAAAAATAATTTGCAATATGAGATGAAACAATTCCCTTTCTAGGATCAGAGGCATACACCAGAAAAAGTATGTGCAGAAATTTATATCACAACATTATTTATAAAAGCAAAAACTTATACATAACATAACATAATCCAACAACAGGATATTGGTTAAATATCTTCACACATCCATGCAATAAACTCTGCAATTTAAAAATCATGTTGTTTACTGTTTACAGAAGCCAAGATATGGCAACCTAAATGTCCATCAACAGAGTAATAGATAAAGAAGATGTGGTGCATAAATACAATGGAATATTACTCAACCATTAAAAAGATGAAATAATGCCATTTGTAGCAACATGGATGTACCTAGACACTCTCATACTGACTGAAGTAAGTCAGACAGAGAAGGAGAAATATATGATATCCCTTATATGTGGAATCTAAAAGGAAATGATACAAATGAGCTTACAAAACAGAAACTTGGTCTTGGAGAATGAACTTACAGTTGCTGGGGGAAGGATGGTAGAAAGGGACACATAGGGAATTTGAGATGGACCTGTACACACTGCAATATTTAAAACTGATAACCAACAAAGACCTACGGTATAGCACATGGGACTCTGTTCAACGTTATGTGACAGCCTCGATGGGAGAGGAGTTTGGGGAAGAATGGATACATGTATATGCATGGCCGAGTCCCTTCGCCGTTCACCTGAAACTATCACAACATTGTTAACTGGCTATACCCCAATACAAAATAAAAAATATAAAAAATAAATAAATAAATAAATTGTGCTGTATAATAGTTAATCATATAATGATCTAATAGTTATTATAGTTAATATAGTAGTTCACATGTAAGTTCATTGGAAAATGCCCATAATATATAGTTAAATAACAAAAGCAGGTTACAAAAATAGGAGGTACGGTTTAGTCTTCCTAAAATATAACTATAGCTATTTATAAACAGAGAAAAACTAAAGAATATACACCAAAGTGTGAACTGTGGTTATCTCTACATGGTGGGATTACAGATTAATTTGTTTCTTTGATAGATATTTCCTGAGCACCTAGGTGCTAAGCCATGACTTTCTAAACTTTTTCATAAGGGGCTAGAGAATAACTATTTTAGGTTTTGCAGGCCATACATTCTCTATTGCAACTACACAGTTCTACCCCTGTAGCAAAAGAGTAGCTATAGACAGTATGGCAATGAATACAGATGGCTGTGTTTTAGTAAAACTTTATAAAAACAGGCAATGGGCCACATTTGACCCCTTGGACCTAAGTTTCCAATACCTGTCCTAATGACTGTGCTTTCCTATTTCTGTATTTTTCAAATCCTCTACATAATGGGCCTTATACCTCTAATATAGGCAGGGGTAGTAAATTTTTAAAAATACTATCAATAGGCCCTGGAAAGGCCATGGTTGATTCTAGCAGGGTAGCATCTCCTCTAGGGTGACAGCCTCAAATATCTCCAGGGGTTAGGCAGGTAACAAAAATGTGATTAGAGAACTGGTATGAAACAATACAGAGAGCACAGCTCTGATCAAATATATTAACATTCACTCTTTAATGTTAATGCTGTATCTGCTAAACAAAAAGGATCTATAAACCGCTAGTTTATGAAAAGCCTTCCCAGCAAATGTCACTTTAGCTAGTGCCATCCCTGATGGATTGAAACCCACAGCAGGGCAGATCCCACTCTGTCACGGTTGTCCCCACCTTGACCCCATTAACTCATGTTGAAATGACCAGTCGGGGCCAGAGTGCTAATCTTTGCTGAAAAGGTGCCTCCAGCCATGTGTGCATTCACCTGACAGTAATAGAATGCGGGATGAATTTCCTTGACCTGCTAATGAGAATGCCACATGGAAGAACATCCAAGGCCTCAGTGAAGCCCAAACACCCTATGCACATTGCGGCTACTGCTCACCGAGGCTTGCCTGGGATGGAAAGGCACTACATCAGGCTGAGTGATTTATGTTTCTGCGAGCCGCATGAATTGTTGCCCATTACCTCATCCTGGCAACTTGGCAACTTTTTGCCAATGATTTTTAGAAAGGACAGAATGAGAAACAAGATGGGTTGGGCCAGTGTGCATCCGTGTGTGTGTGTGTGTGTGTGTGTAAAACTCTGCAAATTTTCAAAGGGAATCTTTGTCCATTCCACAACAGAGGCAGAGGTTAAATTTTCAAGGAGGTCAGAGAGGGGGCCTGGTTATTTGAAGGAATTTTATTTTTAAGGTGTACATCAAGCAAGTCTTTACAATCACCACTCCCAGTTCCTGTTGTCAATCAGGAACCTTCGGGAATCTCTTCAGGAGACTTTCCATGCCTCAGAGGACAGAGGGGGTGCACGAGACACAACGAAAGGAGTCCAGTTATGTACCTTCTCAAATGCTCAGTCCAGAGGACTTTTAAGAAAAGGCCCAGGAAAAATAGTACAGAATTATTATGGTTGCCAAATGTCTTAATAATGGGTTACAGGCCTGAGCACAGATAATGTTAGCACACGTACATGCTGTGGTCTGGTAAGACTATTTCTTACTCAAACATGGACTTAAAAAATATAGATTCTGAGTTAATTCCAGCTCTGTCTCAAGGTATTAACCTTATCTATAAACTGGGATTTATGAGACTTACCTATGAATTGTGGTAAAAGTCAAGTTAGAAAATATACACATACATGAAAGAGTTCTGTAAACAGTAAAGTTAAACAGGTATGATTCTTCTCCATGGTATGATTATTACTACACTTTATAAGAGTGCATTACCTGCAAATTAGAACAAAATGTGGCTGCATGTCCAGCCACTGCAGTAGAGACACAAGCTCAACCACAGAGGAGGAGGTTACCGTGTCCTCAGCAGACACGCCTCCCAGTGGTACAGCAAATCGTCAGGCTGGAATCCCATCATTCACACCTGGGCTCAGAGCAAGCACTTACTGCCTCAGTATAAATCCATTTGTCCTTCTAATGCAATATGGAACTCTCTGCCAAGTACATATTTCATGTCTTGGGTCCTATTACCAAAGAGGAAAAACACCTCATGTTTATTTGCTTGCCACTTGGCAGCAGAATGTAGTGGGTTCTTTCTGTTCCCTGCTGGGGCCATAATTCTTCATGAGATGTTGGCCAAATAGCCTCACTCTTCTCGGTCAGTGGGTCAATGAATTGCTTTTTCAGTCCTACCTTTGAGAGTCCCTTGGACTGCAAGGTGATTCAACCAGTCCATCCTAAAGGAGATCAGTCCTGAGTGTTCATTGGAAGGACTGATGTTGAAGTCCAATATGAAACTCCAATACTTTGGCCACCTGATACAAAGAGCTGACTCATTTGAAAAGACCCCAATGCTGGGAAAGATTGAAAACAGGAGGAGAAGGGGATGACAGAGGATGAGATGGTTGGATGGCATCACTGACTCAATGGACATGAGTTTGAGTAACTCTGGGAGTTGGTGATGGACAGGGAGGCCTGGGTGCTGTGGTCCATGGGGTCATGAAGAGTCGGACACGACTGAGCGACTGAATTGAACTGATGGATCAAACTCTGGGCTTCAAATTCCACAGAAAGCCGAATGGTTGTATTAAAGTCTGCTGCTGCTGCTAAGTCGCTTCAGTTGTGTCCAACTCTGTGTGACCCCATAGACAGCAGCCCACCAAGCTCCTCCGTCCATGGGATTTTCCAGGCAAGAGTCCTGGAGTGGATTGCCTTTGCCTTCTCCGGTATTAAGGTCTATTTCAGTATTAAGAGCTTACTGAATGTTAGCCAAGTGGGCAATTTCTTAGTATAATACCCCTCTGTGGCCCATTTGGGCAAAATTCAGGTTATGTGCTCTATAGTTCTATGGGAACCACCTCCCAGCCAAGTGCCCACCGCCTGTACCCTTTGCATACAGACGAGCTCCAGCCCCTTGTCCTTCCCCTTCCTCTTCCCTTGGCCTCTAGTGATTTATCCCAACAGTGAGGTGAATTGCTGGCAAGAACACAACAATAGCAGATTCTAACTTCCAAAGCACTGCCTGTTCCCTTCTGTTCAACTCCTATATCCTCCTTCTTGAATGAGGGTGGCTACTGTGGGTCACCTTACGGGGGAAATGAACATAAAACGTCATCTTTGGATCCTGCACTCCATGGTAGGAAATACATGAAATGTCATCAAGGAATACAGCAAAAACACAAATGCCAGCAGTGCTGATTCCTTTTCAGTATCTGTCTTGGAGAGGTTGAGGACTGCGAGGCAAAACCAGTCTCTATGAGGCTCTGGGTCCACTGCTTCCCATAAGAAGGGGACATAATGGATCTACAAGCACCTGCGAGGGAGGGGGATGGTCTGACCTGGGTCCTACTTTCCGGAATTCCAGGGACCTCAGTGATCATCAAAGCCAGCGCTTCCTCCCAGGGAGTTCCACACTCCTGTGCCCATGAGCTGTCCCTCATTCCCACCCTGAACCTTCTCTCCCCACATATCACCTAAGTGAGGACACAGCACGTTGAATCCCCTACACATTCAAGTTCCAAAGTGGCCATCACCTTACCTGTCCCTTACACCCACACCTCCATCCCAAGTCCTTCTGCTGCCCCAGGACTTCTAAACTCATCTGCTTCTCTCCACCTCTACCGCAACCCTGGTGAGAGCCTCTATCATCTCTGACCTGGAGAATCACAACAGCCTCTTCAACCAGTGTCCGTATCACACTTGTCCCATTTCCAATGTTTTCAAAGCAGTTCTTCTTTGGAAAGCAAAAATCTCACTCATGTCACCACCAGCAAGACCCTCTCCTCCCCATTCTTCACCTCCAGCCTAAAACCCTTCAATGGATTTCATCTCCTTCAGGATAACAGACCAAGCCCTGGAGTGGCTACAAGACTCTCTAGGATGTGCTCTCTCCATCTAGCACGGCATCATCTGGTTTGTCTGGCCCTTGTTCACTGTCCTCTGGCTCCCCGGCTTTCTCTGTTGCTTGAGCACAACACCTTTCCTGCCTCAGAGCCCTTCACTTGCTATTCTTCTGCCTGAAATGCCCTTCTCTTCTCTTTAGTTCTCTCTCTTATCCTCACTAGCTCCTATTTATCCTCATGTTTGGAGAAATGGAATAACTCCTTTATGGTGTCGTTAAGATCATTAAAGGAGGTTATGCATGTAATGTGCTTGGCCTGAGTATCCAATATATGTTACATATGCACTATCCATATTTATTTATTTATTCTGAAGCTGAATTTTTATTCAGAATACAATTTAGAACACATTGCCGGAAGAAATACATAATCATTAAGATATAAGGAAATTTATATTAAGTGGTATATTAGGGCACTATCTGTATTTAAATCTGAAAATTCATCCTGATTCATGCCCATGTATTCTTCTTTTCTTTCTTAAGTTAATTGTTTTAGCTTCACCTCTAGCAAGTCTCTTCAGAATGCTCAGAAGAGAGAGAAAAAGTTTCTTGTTTCTACCTAGACCTGGAAATCTAATGGATACTTCCTTTGCTCTCAGTCTTATATAAACTTTTATGTTTTATTCAAATCAAATCAAAATCCCCCCTTCCTCCTAAGATGTGGATGACCCAATTCATATCTAACTTCCTATTACTATATTCTATCACTCATTTACACTTTCACTCAACATCAGTCAGCATCTGCCAGCCTCCTTGAGAGGACAGGAAGATACAACAACAGACCTGCCCTTGACAAATTCAGCGGAGACCAACAAATACAAAAATTACAGCAACGAGCTAGGATGGAGATATGTGCAAAAGAGCTCAGGAGCTGACTAAGAAGGAAGCAGGGCCTCTGCGGGGAAGATGGTTAATGGCCAAAGCCATCAGAGGCTTCACTTGGCATCTGAGCCTGGCCTTGAAGGGCAGATGGTGTTCACCGGGTGAGGCAAGAGCAGAGACACTGGCGGGAGTAAAGTCAGTGTGTGAGGCCCCAGGGTCTGGAAATGCCCGGCATGTTGAGACTGTCAAAAGGCTCAGCGAGCCCACAAATTAAGGAGTTCACAGTATGCAGAAGCTCATCTGGGAAGGGTTCTTCGCAGCCAGATCGTGGATGACCTTGAAGGCCACATCTGGGGCCTCGGACTCTACCCCACAGTCAGTGCAGCATGGGGAACAGGTGAGAGGAGAAGGGAGAAGAGGAGACCAGTCAGGAGGCTACTATGATCCTACACTCAAAGACAGGGAGGCTCAGCTGAGAGAGAGATGAAGTTCCTTCCACAAAGTAGGCATTGCATGTGATGACTGACAAATCCTTCTTTCTTAACTTTTACAGAGCCCTGGGCATGCAGTGGCACCAGGCCACCTTCAGATGCGGAGTTTCCGGCAGTAGCCACCACACACGGCCTTTCCTTTACTGTGTCCAGCTCAGAGTTCCGCTCCAGCTTGGCTGGTGGTGATGAAGGCCACGATGTGATGTGCTGCTGCTGCCACACGAAGGCAGTTCCAAGCCAAAACTGAGACCAGAGGTGTCATGCAGGCAACCCCACATCTGCGAGTGTAGCTGAGTTCATAACCCTGTGAGAAGGAGGACAGTCTGGGAGAAGAGGTAACCTCTAAGTAAAATATGGGCATTACATTTACCCCTCACTCTGTGAACTCCTACTCATACCTCAAGGCCCAATTCAGATGTCTCATGGGAGACACTGTGAGACTTCATGATAAAGCTTAGCAGAGTGAGAGAAAAGGGCTTCTTCCACTCACTGGCTTAGAACAGAGATGGCTCTGGGAACAGAGCAGCAGGATCACAGGGGTGCCTAAGGGGATGCAGCTCAGAGAGCACTAGCACCAGCCTCTGCAGCTGAGATGGTAATCCCACAAGGGCACCCTGCTGGGGGAAGCGGGTGACGCTTCACTCTTGGTTCCTGGCAGGAAGCAGATGTCAACTACAGCATGAGCACACACTTGTTCATGGCACATGTGAGGGACCTTCTGGACATCTGGCACTGCTGGGCCCCCGCCCGGATTTCCCCTTCTGTAAAGAACTTGAACTTGCCATCACAGGAGTCACTGGAGAAGTGAGATAAGGAATCGACGGTTGATCCACCTTGAATCAATTCAAAAATCTAGCTGCTGGAGGCAATCTCATACAACTGCTCTCACTTAGTGTGACTGCACGCCTAGAGGACCTTGTGGATGAGGAAACTGAGGCTCATTGGACAACCTCCCCAAGGCCACAGGGCCGCCACGTGCTGCAACCAGAACCTGAGCCCAGGATGTGTGAGCCCAGGAAGGCTCATTCCCCTAGTCTCAGCGCCTCGGCTTCCCTCTTACCAGAGTACCAGGGTCCCCAATTCCGGGGACAGAACCATAAGGCAAATGAACCGCTCCTGGCTAGATTCCGGGCACAATGATTCATGAGAGGGAAGAAAGAAATAACACTGTGCTGTCAGCAAGAAGTGTTCAAGCGCTTCCTCTTGCACTTCTGTGGGACCTGGACGTGCTCTGAGCCAGGTGCTTCCACGTGACGAGCCAGAAGCGACAGCCTCCAGAGAGATGTGAAGCCTCTGAAGGACCACAGCCTACGCTGGAGCCACAGCAGCAGATGCCAGAGTGCAACCCAGAGTCGTTGTGGGCTCAGAGGGGCACCCAGACCTTGCACCCAGACGTTGCATTACTTTCTCTGACCTCTTCCTCCTATCCTGCAAGGCCCATTTTTCAGAAGTCCCCTTTTCCAAGTTCAGGAATAAAGATCTGAAGCCCCACCTCCCACCCCCGGGACTGTATCCAGAGCCAGAGAGGGCTGCTGTTTTGATGGAGGTTTTCCTCCCAAGCCAGTGGGAGAAATGCCCGTGGATCCAGTTTAGCTCCAGTGTACCTCCCATTAGCATTTCAGAGATGCTAATTACCAAGAGCCATAAACTCAAGGGAGGGTAGGAGGAGAGATGAAGGAAATGTCTGCTTCTCCTCCAGACACATGGACTTTTATCTGAGGGGGTGACCATGTAGGACTGAAAAAAGAAAATGAGGGGGAGAAAGCACCAACATAGCATGTCTCTACTCTGGGCAGGTGGCAGGCAGGGGAACCTGGGGTACAACCACCAGCAATTCTGCAGGCAGAGTGCACAGTGCTCATGCAGAAAAAGGACACCCAGCAAGAGTCACTTGTCATTTTCTTGGGCTATGGAAACATCTTTATAGAACAATTCACTCCCAACCATCTCCTCTCCTGGGGAGACAGAGGAAGTGCCATGGGGTAAAGCCAGACTCATCAAATAGCTACTTTGGCAAAGGTGGCCCTGTGTCTAATAATACCTTACAACCACATAATGCTCAATGCTTTTCAAAACCCATTTACATCCATTATTTATTAAACCCCACATGGCCTCCAGTTCACAATGGAGAACCTGAGATGTGGGAAACCGAGGATGTGGGGCTGGCAGGCAGGTTCCTGGTCTCGCCACCAACCCCCTCCTCTGCCCCACCTTCCTCCCCAGTTCGGTTGGGCCAGTGCCCAGGGGAGAGCGATCCTGCTGCCCACATCACAGCACTGTGAAGATTAGAAACTGCTTCCCAAACTCTGAGAGTTGGCCAAAGAAAGGAAGAATGAACTCCTTGTAATTATGAGATGGGCAGGGAGGACAGCATCATTCCCATTTTCCAGGTGAGGAAACCCACCTGACAGGTGTGACCTCCCTGAGGCCCCAGCTAGTGGTGAATTATGCCCTAGGATTTGTGATGCCCAGCCTGCCAGGTTTCATTAAATGCCCCAAACTTCTTTAGCCCCTCCCTGTACCCACTATCTTTGTCATGTGAATTTACAGTTCTTTTCTCACTAAGAGGTAAAGTCTATTTCCCCACCTCTTGGGTCTGGGCTGGCCTATGACTTGCTTTGGTCAAGAGAAGGTGGTATGTCAGGTCCAGCCTGGGGTCCAGAGGCCTTGGGTGTTTCCACCTGCTCTTCTGCCCCTGCCCTCGCCAGGAACACGTGCCCGGGCTACCCTGCAGGATGACAGGAGACATGGGAGTGCAGCTGCATCACCCTGGTTGCCCTAGTCCCAAAACATTGCCCCAGTCGTGCCCTTGGCCCATGTAAGTGGGCCCAGCCAAGATCAACAGAGCTGCCTAGATGACATCCAGCTTACTCCAGATGCACTGACGCTACTGAGTTGTGTAGGCGGTTGTCGTGCACAGTTCTGTGGCAGTGGCTAACAGGTACACAGTGCCTGTTCCATCTGCCCATCCTCCTATGCCTCCGTCCATTCACTCAGCATGTATCTGTTGAGTGCCTACCATGTGTCCAGTGCTGTGCTCAGCACTGGGGACACAGTGGTGAGCAGGGAAGATCCTGCCCTACCTTTGTGGAGTATGCAAACCAGGGAGGAAGCCTGAAAGGCAATTAGAATTCATGGAGAAAAAGGAGGTCCAGGAGGCTATAGAGGGATTCCTGGAAGGAGTGACATCGCAACAGAAGTCTAAAGGCTGAAGAGGAGCCCATGGGTCTAGGAGGGGTGTCACGGAGAATGTTCCCAGTGAAGAGTCAGCCTGGCAGAGGCCTGATGAGGTATCTGGTGCTGGAGCCTGGAAGTAAGAAGGTCGGGGAAGAAAGGGGACTCCAGAGGAGCCAGCATAAAGAGAGACCCAGCCATCACCCCAGACACTTTTTCCATATTTATCTTCAAGGCCAAGTGCAACTGGAAGAGGAAACAGGAGCATTCTCCATGCACAGATGGAGAAACAAAGGCAAAGGCCACAGAACAGTTCTGGTGCACACTCGGGGAGTGGGGCCCATAGACAGCCCGCTGAGGGCAGCAGCCAGCAGCAGCAGTTGTTGAGTTTTGACTGTAAGGGATGTTTGCTACCTGCCTAAAGCTGTAGGTTTGTTGCTGTTTCTCTCACAAGACAGAGTCAGGAAATGAAAGCTTACTACTGAAATCTAGAGCACTCCTCTAAAACAGCCAATCAGAGGGAGACAAAAGTGTGCTCATCTCCATGGAGAAAAAAACAAAAAGCAGAAAATCTCAGGGGAGGTTGTATGTTGTGGCATTCATTCATTCATCCATCACCATCGTTCCTTCAGCCAAGTCCTCCCTAAGTGGCCACATTCTGCACCTTGAGGAGGACTGAAAGATGACTGGCTCTTGATCCTGTCTGCAAGGACCTCCAGTACAGAAAAAACTGGGGCAACTCCAGACTTTCTGTACAAACAGAGCCTTGAGATGGCAATCTGCTGGAAGAGGACATATGGAAAATTGCTTCGAAGCTGGCTGAGAATAAGGAAAGCCTATTTTCATTTAGATTATGTATTTATGTGGGGTGACTTGGGGAGGAGAGGCTGAAGCTACCCTTTGGCTCAGCCACTCGGTAGGGGAGATCAAGTATGTGTGGAAGGGCCTGCAATACAATTAACAAGTGGGAAGGAGTGGCAGTGAGATTTAGATAGAATTTGAAGAGTCAGAAGAGGGCAAGATGAGCCATTACTGGCTGAGTGAATCAGGAAGAGCTTCTAAAAAGAAAGACGAGTTAAGGACCGAGGAAAACAAGGGAAAAGTCGAGAAGAGGAAGGAACTAGCCAGAGGTGTGCAGGTAGGGAAGCCTGGAACCAACCTGGGGACTCTTTCCAGGTGCCTGGAGCATAGCCATCAACAATAGGGAAAGTAGAAGGTCAGCTGGGCAGGCAAGCTGAAGCCAGATGAAGGAGGTTCTGGGATACCAAGAGAAGGAGGCTGAACTCTATCCAGAAAAGAACTGAGTCAAAGAATGTGACATCAGTAGTGAATTTCAGGAAGATTAATCTGACCAGCTAATGGGTTGGAAATGAGAGACTGGAGCCAAGAGGAGCAGTTAAGAAGATCCTGCCAAAATTGGTTGGAGGAGACAGATGTGAGAAACAGACTCCAAATGACTATACAACTGGCTGGATGGAAAGAGCAGAGCTGAAGGTCATCCTAAGGTTTCCATCTGTGAGGATGACTGTGAACTCCACTGCAGGAGGGAAGACAGGAAAGCTGCTGGTTTATGGGTGGAGGCGATCAGACATGGCGGGGTTGCACTTCCGGAAGGATGGCCAGCAGGGAGCTCAGGGGAGAGAAGAGGTAAGAAAGATGCTGCTACTGAAAGACAAGCCAGGTTTGGAAATGAGGAGATGGTATTTAGCAGTGGGGAGCCAATCGGAAGGAAACATCTGAAAATGCAAGGGAGAGAGAAGATAACAACAAATCAGGAGCTCATCTCCCTGTCCCCAGGCACGACATTGCCTGTGCCCCATGGAAGTGCTGTTCAAGGTCCCCAAGCCCTGCCTGGATTGGGTCTTATTTATTTCTTCAGTCAGTCTCCCCTCAATAGAACATGTCTCCATGAGGCTGTCATCAGTTGGATTTTCCACAATAGCCCTAGTACCTCCAATACCACCTGGCACGCTGGAGGTGCTCCTAAGTGTGCCATAGACATGTTTGATGGGGCCTAACTTGGCCACAACCCCTGGATAGAAGAGGTACAACATGCCAGCTCAGTGACTGGACTGGCAGTGGACAGTGATCAAAGCTGGAGGTGGTAAGAGGGTGTTCACTGACAGGCTGGTTGAAGCCAGCCAGTCTCTCTCCTACATTGAACTAAGACACAGGGGTTGAGGGCAGTCATGATGGGCACTGGAACCTTAAACTCATGCAGGCTCTGAGCTGGTGGCCATCGTGGACCTTAAGCAAAGTGCACACACAAGAAAGCCTGTGGTCAGAGAGGCAAGAGAATGGGGCAGAGAGAAGCAGATTCACACGGTTCCTGAGAAATGAGCAGCACAGCCTCCCTTCCTAACCTCCCCGCTCCAACCCTGGAAAGACTGGCTTAATTTAGCTCTCAGCCCCTGAGCACTGGTAAGGGCACAAAATCAGCCAACAGACTCTCCTGAAAGAAAGGAGGCTTCATCTCCCCCAGCAGTGGGGAATGTTTCCGGAAGACTATTCTTGGCTGCCAGCCCCTCTGAAGACTGAAGAATACCACCTCGTTCCAGGCCACGTTCCTTCCAGTGGCAACCCATGTCCACAACTAGTCAACATCCCATGTAAAGGTCTGGGTTCCTTGCTCCAACCTGTAACAACACTGCAGGGCCTCTCCAAGTTCCAGAACATCCCATGGAATGGACTGAGGCCTTCACTGGGACTGCATCAGAGTTCAGCTGCTCCCTCTGGCCAATGCCCCTGCCTTGGCCTCATCTCCACGGGGGATGACCCCAATCAGACTCCCCAGTAAATGCCCTGCATACCAAGCTCCATCCCAGTACCTGTTTCCCAGGGAACCTCACCCTCGACAGCCCTAATACCGCCTATTATATCCTTATAATAAACTCTTTGTATACTAGCCAGCACAAGTAAATCTTGATTAGACTAAGGGTACCAGTTCTTTTTTATTCATAAGAGCACTTCCTATGGTGTTTTGCAAATAATCAAAACACCATAAGAAGAAGAAGAAGAAAGAGAGGCGAGAAGGAGGAAGAAGAGAAAGAAGAAATCTTTACTGAGCAAAAACTGTCCTGGGCATTCTTCTTAGCATGTACCAGAATCATTTAAGCTTCACAGCATCTTTATGAGGCAGATACTATTATCCCTACTTTACAGATTTTAAAAGAACACAACCAAGGCATACTTTTCCAGAGCCACCCAATGAAGTAAGAGTAAAGTCAAAATGAGAATGCAGTCATCCAAACACAGAACCTGTGTCCTTAACCACAATTGACCCTGCTGCCTGCATCAGGGTCAGTCAATCACAGTGTAAAAAAACAAGTCAATGGTTCTGAGCTGAATGGGGGCCCATAAATTATCTGGGCCACTCATTTTACTTTACTGAGGCCCAAAACAATGATTTTTTTTAATACTCAAGGTTATACAATCCAGTTCAAAATACACATGCAGCAAAAAAGGATTGATAAAATGATAGTTTTAACAATGCAATTTTCTCCATAATTAATGATTTTGTTATATGGACTCTACTCATGGGACTTTACTATATACATTAAATATATACAGATATTACTGTATAATGTTACACACACTAAATCATATACATTCTATTTTAAGGGCAATATCAGGGACTGACATGACCCAGCATGCTGACTTTGGGACCTAAACCCCTGTAAGATGGGTTTCTCCTCGGAAGGAGCTGATGACAAGAACCAGACTAGAACTGGGGTCTCCTGATTCACGATCCAGCTTTTGTCCACCACGCCCACCCACGTCCCCTCTATTTGTTTGGCTGGTGTTATTTCAAAGAAACCAACTGGTTCAGAGCATTGCAACAACTGCCATGTAGAAAAACTCAGAGCCGGAGACTCAAGCTATTGAGAAATCCACGTGAATTATCACACTGCAGCCATGCTTTCGAGATCACTGTTTCTAATTAAAGGACCAGCTGACACATTACGTAGCTCCTTGGGAAGCATCCCATCACACCACATAATCTCCCAGATGTCCCTGGATTTCTCCTTCTTGCCTTTTTCATTGGTGTTCTCACCCTCATTACCAAGTAGTGATCATTTACTCACCACTGCCGTCCCTGGGGAATGATGTAAGACAGTGAACTATGTGACTCAAAATAGACCCAGTTTCCCAGTCTGAAGGAGGACGCAAGGATTCAGGACAACAGTCAAATATCTCTGGCCCCAACCAACCTCACCTCCTCCTCCCAAACCCCACTGCCACTGAATTATTTCCTGAGCCACTACAGATGCATTGACACCTCAAGGTCCCAAGTGACCTTTCTGGGACTTCCCTGGTGGTCCGGTGGTTAAGACTCCGTGCTTCTGATGCAAGGGAGTGTTCCCTTTGCAGGAATAACAACAATCCATGGTTGGGGAACTAAGAGCCCATATGTTGCATGGTGTGCCCAAAAAATAAAAAGGAAAAAAAAAAATCAAGTGCCATTCCTGCTCTTCTCCACTTAATTAACTCACATCCATTCTTCAGTTTCCAGTCCAAGCACCAGCTCCCCTGAGAAGGCATGCCTGCTCATGTGATAGAGACAAGGGAGCCAAAGGGACATTTAAGTATCGCCTGTACCTGAGGTCACCAATTACAGATTGAATGGCTGTACAATGTCATATACTATACATGGCTGAGGTTTTCTTGAATCTTCAAAGTGTTAAAGAGCTTGGTGTGTTAAAAATTACTGAATTTGTTGCAAACCCTTAAAACTCAGGAGACTTCACATAGAAGTTCTGCTTTGTGGCTTGTTATCTAGACCAGTCTTTTGGACTCTGTGGGAGAGGGCGGGGGTGGGATGATTTGGGAGAATGGCATTGAAACATGTATAATATCATATGTGAAACAAATCGTCAATCCAGGTTCGATGCATGATACAGGATGCTCGGGGCTGGTGCACTGGGATGACTCAGAGGGATGGTACGGGGAGGGACGTGGGAGGGGGGTTCAGGATGGGGACCACGTGTGCACCCGTGGCGGACTCATGTTGATGTATGGCAAAACCAATACAATATTGTAAAGTAATCAGCCTCCAATTAAAATAAATAAATTTATATTAAAATAATAATAATAAAAGACCAGCGATCTGGAAACACTGGGCTTGCTTCCTACATGGCAACAATCAGATGAAAGGGAGTAGAAACTGCCCTCTCCGCACTTTTTTTTTTTTTTTGCACAAAAGTTCTGAGTTTGCACTTTGTAAAAACATAATCAATGGCTATGTGAATTTGCAATCAAACTGTTTCACCAATTTCTAGGCTCAGGTTTTTTCTGCGTGCCATTTTTTAACCTCAATATTTCATCTCACTTTTCTTCTTGATAAAGTCAGTATTTCTCTCAGCAAGAATCAGTGTGTACTAAACCTTCTTCTTTCTGTATACCTGAAACTGCCTATCATCCTCACTCTTGGTGGTTTAGCTGAACAGAGGCTTCTGCACTGACAGTTGTACTCACTCAGCTTTTTCAAGGTGCTTCACTGTCTTCTGGCAGCTGCTGCTGCTGCTGAGAAGTTTGCCGTCGGGCTAGTTGTTATTCCTTTACAGGTAATTTGTCTTTTCTCTGCAGAGCTTTTAAGAGTTTGTCTGTGTTCTTGAGGTTCTGAAGTTGTGCTACAGTATGTTTAGATGTGAGTTCATTTTTATTTGTCACTCATGGCTGCTTTTTTCAATGCTAGAACTCACGTCATTCTTTGGTTATGAGGCAACGTGCATTCACTACCTTATCAAATATTGCTTCTAATTCATCTTCTCTATTCTCTTCTTCTGAAACTCTGACAGACATAGAGCCTTTTGATCTATTCTCTTTATCTCTCAACTGCTCTTTCATATTTTTAATTTCTCACCCTGGATTGGGTCACTGATGAACTCCTCAGTACGCAAGTGCATGCTAAGTCGCTTCAGTCATGTCTGACTCTTTGCGACCCTATGGACTGTAGCCCACTAGGCTCCTTTGTCCATGGGATTCCTTAGGCAAGAATACTGGAGTGGTTTGCTGTGCCTTCCTTGAACTCCTCAGTACTGACTTTTAATTCACCAGTCCTTTCTTCAGTTATGTCCAGTATTGAGGTCTGTCCAATTTACTATGGTTTTATTAAGAAATTCAAAACTATTTATTTCCTGACTTCTAATTGGTTCTTTTTATATTCTATGTTCTTGTTTTGTTCCTGCTTACTTTTATTTCATTTATTCTTATTCTTTTTATAGATTCTATTCCTTTCTTCTGTCCTTGGAGGATCCTCCTCACACATATTTTGCAGATATCATTAGCTTTAGCTCTTATTTCATATAGTCTAAAGTGAATTCATTTCCCTATTGTTGACTGTGCCGCCTATATTCCTTTCTTTCTTTCTTTTCATAGGAATAGCATTCCTCCTTAGAATTTGGAACCATAGGTTTACCTTGAGTGGGAGATTTGTTTCATGTCTGTTGCATTCTCTAGTTCTATATCTATCTGGCATTTTACACTTGACTTTTTCGGGACCACTAGAGTCCCCAGTGCAGACCAGACTCCAGTGGGAGCTCGGGTCTTAAATCCCATGGTGATACTGGGGACACTCGAGCTTACCACTGAGTACTAGGGGACTTGATGGGTACTGTCTGCAAGGATATATCAGTGTATCACTTTGTGTTTGACATAGCTTCAGCCAGCAATCAAGAGAAGTTTTTTTCCCCAGTCTACTTTTCTAGGTGAGAGAACCCCACTTCAGCTCCAGATTTCAAACAATAAACCCTGCCTCTCATGGGGCACTTTGAGCTTCCCATTTCCTCTCCATAATGTATTCCAGGAGAATATTCCTGGAGAATATTCCAGGAGAATCGGTCTTATCACTGAAGCACTGAGGCTCCAGCCCGGGAGTGGGGAAGAACTGAACTGGTCAAAGGAGCAAGGTCTATTAACATATTTCCCAAGGCATTTCCCCTAGATCTGGGAAAGTGAGGGCAGCAGAAAAAATCCCAGGTATGTATTTCAATACACAAGATGCAGCCAGGGAAAACAGCAGGGTCTAGCACCTCAAAGGGGCATCCTGTTGTACCCTTCGGTCCCAAATAAAGAAAAATATTTATGAAGACTGTACTCTGTACCCTCAAGTACACGGTTTTCTTTAGTATTCCAAGCATGGACCCATGGTTATCTGAACTTTCCAATCTGCTTATATTTCAGGGGCGCATATTTTTCTTGAGGGTAATGAATACCATATGTGCTACTTGAAAAGGAAACCTGACATTCATTGAGTGTTCACTGTGCACTAGGTACTATCTAAGTACTTTAAACACATTAGCAACTTTCAGCCTCAAAGCAACCCTGTGAGTCAGATATTGCTGTACTCCTTATTTATTAAAGCAGGGAAGGAAGCTTGGTCAAGACCCACAGTAAGTAATGGTCGAGTCTGTCCCCAGAGCTCCCACTCTTGGCCATTACGTGACCAGCCTTCTCTAGTTTGCACTGGAGGACACCAGAAACTAAAGTAAGAGGACCCTGAAGAAAATGAAATCCAGACCAAAGGGTTGAGGACAACTTCTACATCTCTAACCCACACATACATAGACATCAAACAATTAAAACATAAACTACTGTAGGCTAGAGGGACAACTTCCTGTTTCTTGGGAGCATGCAGCAAGTAATCCTACAGGAGTATTTTTAGGCTCAAGGAAACTCCCTCAAGGGGAAATTCATACTCAGAAGTTGCTTGTGTGTCATTAAATGAATAACAGCCATTGTCATTCTCAACTAATCCTTATGTCAAAGTCCTAATCTATGAAAGTCCAACTAAAATAACTCTTTCAGGTTTTATCAAGAAGTAGTTAACCTGGGACTTCCCTGGTGGATTCTTCCCAGTGGCAATGAATCTGCTTGCCAGTAAGGAAACACGGGTTCAATCCCTGGTCCAGGAAGATCCTACATGCCATGAAGCAACATAAGGCCCTGTGCCACAACTATTGAGCCTGTGCTCTAGAGCCCAGGAACCACAACTACAGAGTCCATGCGCCGCAAATACTGAAGCCTGGGAGCCCTAGTGACTGTGCTCTGCAACAAGAGAAGCCATAGCAACGAGAAGCCTGTGCACAGCAGCTAGAGTTGCCCTGTTTGTCATAACTAAACAAAAGTCCGTGAAGCAGCAAAGACCCAGAACAGCCAAAAATAAAATAAATAATTAAAATTAATTAAAAAAAAAAAAAGAAGCAGCAAGTCTGGCTGGACCTGCCAGAGCTACACAAAAACAAAGCCCCTTCCGATCTGGGGTGAAACCATGGGGCCAAGCCAGGGATTCTATGTGGGTGTCTTGTCTGCTCAAACCTGGGAGGGTTCTGTAGGACATTCTCACAGAAAACACTGGTCCTTGACAAAGAGGTGGGGGTAGGGAGGGATTCCAGTCAAACTGGAGGTTGTACCAACCAGGATCATCTTGAGTTTTTGCTCCCTGAGCCAATACATTGTGTCTGTAGCTCCCCTAGGACATCAGTTCCTATGTATAGAGGTGCCTGGTGACAATATTAAGATCTTTCAGCTCTCACTGGTTTCAGTTTGTCTCACAGTAATACTTTCTTAGGTTCACATAGCACTTTGCTGTTTGAACAATTATATTCGCATGTCTGACTAAATTGATTCTCCCCAGAACCCCAAGAGGCACATATTAACCATCCCCATGTCCCAGATGAGGAATTATCCCATATCACCTGCTGAAGGTCTCACAAGAAGGAAGTGGCAAAACTGGAGCTCAAATCACAAACTTAAATCTCCTCTGCAGGGAAATTTAAGAAGCTATTCCCTCTCTTTGCACAGAAGGAAAAGTACAGAATTGCAGACAAGATTCTACAGCAGTCATGTTCACTGGGTCTCTTGTCTGCAGTGTCTCCTAAGGAATTCAACACTAAAAACTCCTGGAGAGCAGGTTTACCTTCACTCTAAACTACAATTTGGACAAGTGAAGCCCTCAGAAAACTGCAGGACAAATTGCAGGGGGTTGGCCCAAGTGAAACCCTCTCCCTTTTCCTCAGTCCTTGGTCATAGTCCCTTGGCAGCCTAAACTCACTCCAGTCCTTTTCCATTCATATCCTTAAGAGTGAGTGCCTCAGACACCAGTTGAGGCCTAAATGAGGTTAAAAGATATCAAAGGGCAAAGCGTACTTGCCTCAGAGTCCGGTCCACTTCTGTGCTCTGGTCCTGGGGTTATCACCCTCTCCGCCTGCCCATTAGATTCCAGGTTGTGATACCTGCTATCTAGATCCCCTTCTCCAGACCCCTCCTGGTTTCTGGAACTTCCCTGTCCTTGAGTCCTCAGCCCATCTCTCGACGCTTGTCAGTCTTCGTAGATCCCTGATGACACCTGCTTGGCTGTTGACCTCTGTTAATTCTCCTACCTAATCCTGCCTTCTGAAGCCAGATGCTTTATAATATTCACCTCCCCTGGCCGGTTTGCCTGGCCTCACCAGCCACCTCCTTCTTGTCTCTGCCACCCATGCCATGGTAGAGTAGCAACATTCATTCCCTTCATAAACAATCAGTAGGCAAAGCCAGGCAACCTGCTAGGCACTGTAGTGGAATATGAGGGCAACCAAGATACAAGCTTTGATTCTGCCATTTAAAAGGTAATTACATGTAAACCAGGTTTTAAATAATTTCATGTTTACGTTCTTGTCTTCTACTCCTGAGGGTAAAGACCAGTCTCATATGATCCCATTTTTAGGTGCCCCACGCCAAACCTTGCCCTAACGCTTTGCCAGGCAAAAGAGGTCAGTACCACCATCCTTCCCACTTTTAAAAATTATGATTTACACTGCTTTTCTCTGTCTACCTGCAAAATGAGCAGATGGAAAGCAGCAGGTGGAAAACCAGGCCTCCTAGCTGCAGAGGGAGAAAAAGGATCCACATACAGGCTCCACCAGAGAAGGCAGTGGGGTTTCCCATCACCCCGCACCCTGCTACATGCTGCCTTCCACAGCTAGGGTGGATGCACCACATCTCTTACCCCTCAAACACCTTCAGGAATTCTCCAGTTCCTTGCTTCATCTTAACAAAGCATCCAAGACCCTGCCAGATCAGGTATTGGCTGAGAATGTGGGCCCTGGAGCCAAACTGCCTGGGTTTGAATCCCAGCTTTGCCACTGGCTGCATGTGTGACCTTGCCCAACTGGTTATAGTAACATCTACCTTACAGATTGATGTAGTATGGATGAAAAACTCCACAGGAGTTTATGCATTTTGAGGTAGTTTTGCAATACAATCACAAATTCTTTGATTCTCCTCTCTTCAAAAGGGGCCTACAAACATCCTTTATTTTCCCTTAAGTGTGGGATATAGTCAGTGACTTGCATCTAAGGAATGGACTATGGCAGAAGTGATAGTGTATGACTTTCGAGTCGAGGTCACGCAAGGCACTGTGGTTTCCTCCTTACTCTCCCTGCGGGTTCACCCTCTCTGGAAGCTGGCTGCCACGTTGTGAGGACACTCACACAGCCCTGTGGAGTGGTCCCTGTGAAGAGGAACTGAGGCCTGCAGCCAACAGCCAGGTGAGTTCAGTTCAATTCAGTTCAGTCACTCAGTCGTGTGTGACTCTTTGCAACCCCATGGACTGCAGCGTGCCAGGCTTCCCTGTCCATCACCAACTCCCAGAACTTGCTCAAACTCATGTCCATCGAGTCAGTGATGTCACCCAAGCATCTCATCCTCTGTCGTCCCCTTCTCCTGCCTTCAGTCTTTCTCAGTGTCAGGGTCTTTCCCAATGAGTCAGTTCTTCGCATCAGATGGCCAAAGTATCAGAGTTTCAGCTTCAGCTCAGTCCTTCCAATGAATATTCAGGACTGATTTCCTTTAGGATGGACTGATTGGGTCTCCTTGCAGTCCAAGGGACTCTCAAGAGTCTTCTCCAACACCACAGTTCAAAAGCAGCAATTTTTCAGTGCTCAGCTTTCTTAATAGTCCAACTCTCACATCCATACATGACTACTGGAAAAACCATAGCTTTGACTAGACGGACCTTTGTCAGCAAAGTAATGTCTCTGCTTTTTAATATGCTGTCTAGGTTTGTCATAGCTTTTCTTCCAAGGAGCAAGTGTCTTTTAATTCCATGGCTGCAGTCACCATCTGCAGTGATTTTGGAGCCCAAAAAATAAAATCTGTCATTGTTTCCATTGTTTCCCCATCTATTTGCCATGAAGTGATGGGACCAGATGCCATGAGCTTCGTTTTTTGAACGTTGAGTTTTAAGCCAGGTGAGATAGGTATCTTCAAAGTGAATCCTCTAGCCCCAGTTAAGCCATTACATGGCTGCAGCCCTGGGATCTCAGCTGCAAGCCCATAAGAGAACCTCAGCAAGAACCACCGAGATAACCCACAAAAATTATGTGAGACTGTAAATTTTGGTTGTTTCTAAACTGCTCTGTTTGGGGATAGCTTGTTTTATGGCAATAAATAACTATTACATACGTGAAGAATTTATATATATAAAGAGTTAATAAAGAAACTTAGAACAGGGCCTGGCACATGGAAAGTGCTTAATATTATTATTATTTTATGTTACAACCACAGGAGTTTATGTATTATTCTCCAAGCAACATTTTTAAATTTATAGAACAATTTGAGCATCAAATAATGACTGTTGTGGATTATAGCCCACTGAATAAAACAGAAACTCATGAGTTTGTGCTGATATAAATGAATGAATGGACAAACAAATAAAGGAGGGGTGAAGGCTCGAGCATGTAGTAAAATTTCAAATAATAAAAGGAGAAGGAATTATAGAATCATTATTTGGCAAAACATGATGCTAAAACTAAAGGGTCAAAGTTTGATGAGGAACAGAATATGTACAAGGCCTCAAAGCAGTTTCCACAAAATGCTTTTTAAATACTAATTTATTAATGAGTACAAAATACTCATTAATCAACTTTGTAATGGTGAAACCTGGCAAACACCATCTTAATCAACTGATAAATGCCAATACCAACAGTAATAGGACCAATCAACATCATGTGCCTCTTGACAGGATGCACTGAGAAGAACTCCCACAGGCCGGAGCCTGTCTCGTTAATTTCTTCATCCCCAGCAGTGCCTCACGGAGCAGCAGCTCCTGCTCTCTGGCCACTGGGCGCCTGATGCCGCCCCTGACGCACTGGACACATATCATCCCATCTGATCTTCACAACGACCCTAGGCTCTGAGAAGCAAGAAAAGGACCCAAAGCCACACAACCAGTGAGGCAGAGAGGTAGATACACACTCGGCTCTACCCATCTCCACATTGGACTGGCTCCCATGTGCACTCAATAAGTTTTGAATCCAGTCCTCCCTGCAGCTTCAGGGGGTTTCGGAACACGGGGCAGTTGCCCCCAGGCCATAGCTGCATTCTCCTCCCTTCCTCCTTCTAAATATCAGAGCCAACAATCAGAGGGAGAGAAAGCACTGGACACAAAGCCTGAAGGCTATAATAGTTTTAGCTCTGCCCCTCACCTTACTCATGCTTGCTGCTGCTGCTGCTGTTGCTTCAGTCGTGTCCGACTCTGTGCAACCCCATAGATAGCAGCCCACCAGGCTCCCCCATCCCTGGGATTCTCCAGGCAAGAACACTGGAGTGGGTTGCCATTTCCTTCTCCAAGGCATGAAAGTGAAAAGTGAAAGTGAAGTCGCTCAGTCGTGTCCGACTCTTAGCGACCCCATGGTCTGCAGCCCACCAGGCTCCTCCATCCATGAGATTTTCCAGGCAAGAGTACTCATGCTTACTCATATCCATTTACCTCAATTTTGGTCCAACGCTGTGTTTTTCAAATTTCTTTTAGCCACCTCAATATATCATAGCAGTGTTATTTGCAATAGTCAACAGGTGGAAATAAGTCTATGCAGGGATGAAGGAATAACAAAATGTGCTCTAACATACAGTCTTAAAAAGGAAGGAAATTCTGACATATGCTACAACATGGATGAACATCAAAAACATTATACTGTGTGAAATAAGTCAGACAAATATTATATATTCTATGATTCCACTTATCATATGAGGTCCCTGGAGACAGAAAGTAGAATGATGGTTGTGGGGGGAGGGGGAAATGAGGAGAGAGTGTCCAAAGGGTCCCGAGTTTCAGTTTGGGGAGATGAAAAGCTTCTAAAGATGGATAATGATGATGATGGCTGCACAATAATATGAATATAATTAATGCCACTGGCGTGTATACTTGAAAACAATTAAATAATTTAAACAATTAAAGTGCTCAATTTTATGTTATGTATCTTTTGCTACAATTAAATAAATAAATACCTCAGTGTATGCAACAGATGAAGCAAAAATAAGAGAATGGAGTATTAAGATGTTCCCTTAATACCCCCCACCCTACCCGCTTCCGTGACTGCAAAAAGTCTCAGTCCCTGAGGAGCACATGGACTATTTCAATCCTAGTATCTGGGGTTCCTGGAACGAGGTCTGTCCATGGAGTGTGCTACCTACAATTTCAACCCTGAGCGGTCCCTGCTCCCTCTGTTTCCTTTGCCAGCTGCAGCGATGAAGCCCAAGAGTTAAACCACAGTGAGGACAAGCCCTCCCAACACAGGGGCAGAGGCTCCAGGAGGATCCGGCAGGTGGGAGCACTCCCAGGGAAGTTGGCTGTGGGTGAAGCACATGAGGGTAGCGGGGGTGAGGAGGCAGGAGCTTGACAACCTAGCGGCACAGATGTACTCATTATTCCACGGTTTCCCACCCAGAGCCTCAGTTTCCACTTTTGTAAAAAGGGAACAGTAATAGCAGTAGCTGCCTCAGAGGGTGTGTTGAGGATTAACTGAGATAACATACATAAAGGTGCCTTGCATAGTAAGTGATTCAAACAGGGTGATGGTATGTGACGGGGGGGTGCCTTGTGGTCAAGGGCTGTGCTTTGGAGGCAGGCTCTGTCACTTACCAGCTGTGTGATTTTGAAAGAGTTACTTACCCTATCTGTGCTTCACTTTCCTCATCTATAAAAGTGTACCTACTTCTTAGGTTATTAGGAAGATTAAATGGGCTGATTGAAATAAGATTGTTAGGACAATGCCTGGTCCACAGCAAGCGCTCAGTAGATGTGAACCATCTCCTTAGGCCCGTCTGACCAGACCTCCAAAGGCAGCAGGCCCGGCTGAACTGAGGGGGATGGAGTCCATGTAATGAGGCTGGTGTGACTGAGCCAAACACAGATTAGACCGGCCAAACCAAACACAGGCCATGAGGGCTTACTTCACAGCCCAGGGCCCCCACTCCTGGGAGACAGAATGGCTCCAAGCTGCACAAAGTTGGGGCAGTGGGCAGGTCGGGGGGTCGAGGGTGAGTCAGCTGGGAAAGCAGAGGAAAAGGAAACAAGACTGTTCTCCAATCTTCCCTCAAAAACAAGCAGAGGGTGTGGACCAAGAGCCTCAGAGCTCAGATTTGCTGTTTACCGTCCTAACCAAAGGTATTTTGAAAGCGTGGCCGCCTTTGTGTTTTCCCCTTGGCCTTCACCTGTGGCTCACCACTGAAGCCAGAGGGCTAAATTTAGGCTTCTCTGCTGCTCAGGCCCAGCAGGAAGGCTGCTGCTTTCAGAGTAAAAAGGGGAGGGGGAAGTGGGGGCTGAGGGGGTACACAGGAAGAAGGAGGCAGACTCCACCAAAGGCTTCTGGATGCCGCTGGGCTCCAGGCCATCAGCCTGGCCTGAAGCATGGCGAGGATCTCGGTTCCGGGCCTCCAGCAAGCCACAGCCTGGGCAGGTTGTAGACCTGGGGCCTGTGCACAAGCAGGGCTGGGGTGAATCAGAGACCCCGAGATCCCACCCATGGAAAACACTCAGAGGAAACTCTGAGACTCCCAGTGGAAACCCTTGTCCTTGTCACCACTACGACAGACTCATCTCTTTACGGACGAGGAAGATGGGGCCCACTGAATGTGCACCCACTATTCCAGCACTGCATGAAGCACCTTAGGGGCAGCATCCCTTTTAACTCCCAGCAGTAACTAGTATTTCTATATTATTATAAGTCTAGAGCTGGTAAACAGCTCAGCTAATCTTTCTCATGACCTTGTGCCTTTAAACATCATCATCTACCATATAAATTGGGGAACCAAACTGTTCAAACCTCCCAGCAAGTACCGCTGGTGCTAAACTTGGATCCCAAATCCCCTGACAACCAGACCAATTTACATGCACTCATACACACAGATTTATTCTGAAGAATCTCCCTAATGGAGACGTTGGGTGTGGCCACTGCTAGGCCTCTCTTTGCCTGCTGAACTCTACCATCTTCTTCCCACACAATGGAGGCATTTCGGGTGGATGGCATAGCCACGCTCTACTCCATACGGTCTAGATGGTTATTCTCAGTATCCACAATATTTATACTGCACCTCACTGTTAGCAGACCTTCCCTTTGATCCTATAAAAACTCTTCTTTTACAGACAGGAAAACAGGTAAAGTCCCAGACTTGCTAAATAACCCAGATGGAGACACACAGTTTCACACCCAGTTCCAGATGGAAGCCTGGAGTTAATGAGCCCCCTTCCTGTCTTTCCATCTGCTCCCCACCCCTCCTATCCCTGTGAGCCACCAATCCTGCCCAAGGCGTCCCTCTGTCCTTCCTGTTCTCTAGCCCTTCTGACCCCTTCCCAATCCTTGTCCTGAACCTTCTGTCTATCCTGCTGCAAAGACACTACCTCGTGGCTTAGCTCTTCCCAGGGTTCTGATCATGTCACTCCTTCTGCTTCAAATTCATCTGTGGCTTCCCTTAGGATAAAGATCAAAATCCTTAAGAACGTTCAGGTCCCATGTGTGCTTGCCCAGGTTACCTTTCCACTGCCCCTCCCCACCACCACCTCCACCCTGCTTCAGCCACTTGGGCCATCTTTCAAGTCTTCCATCCCAGGGCCATTCTGTTCCCTTGGTCTGGCCACTCCTTATCTGGTTAACACCTATTCATCCTTCAGATCGTCATTCCTCCTTCCCTGAACCCTCTGTCTGGGTCAGATCCCTTTGTTAAATGCTCTCACGGATCTAAATTCTGCTCCTTCAAAATCTTATATCAGGTGTAATCATCCATCCTATGCATGTGATTACCTGATAAATGTGGAATAAATCCTATTAGGAGGAAAATCCAATGAGAGTGGGCACTGTATCTGTTTTCACTTATCACTGTATCCCCATCACCAAAAGACTGTTGAGTAAATCACGGATGAATGAATGAATGAACAAATCTCCCTCTCCCAACTGCCTAAGCCCCAGTCTACCCTTCCCTGACACCATTCTTCCCTCACAGCCCTCTCCTGTAAAGACCACCCACCTCCCTGCTCTCACTTGGTTTGTCCACAGCTATCACTCATCAGCTGTCTTTTCCTCCTCTGAAGACCACACCACCCAGTAGGCTGTGTGCTCCATCAGGGCAGGCATTGTGTTTGTCTCCTTTTCCTCTGAAATGTCAGGACCCAGCACATAACAGATGCTGAATAAATATCTGTTGAATGAATGACTGTCCATCCTTAAAACCACCTGTGCCAGATTGCTAGATGGTCCCACAAATTTTATTCCCTCCTTCGCCCGTAGGGATAGAGTACTAACTGAACTCATAACTGCCCCAGAGAGAAAATTTCCAGCCTCCCTTGCAGTTAAAGGTGACCTGTGACTAAGTGTTTTCCAATGGAATGTGAGTGGTTATCATGGGGCCCAGAAACAACCTGTAAGTAAACACAACATCCTAGAGAATGGCAGAGCCCTAGTATAGAAGTCCCACGCAGACTTCATGGAGCAGAGCTTTGCTGACTGCCAAAGCCAGCAGGGTTGTTACGTGAGAGAGAAAAGTACTTAAGCCTAGTATATTTGGGTGTCTCTATCTTAATCAAAGGGATTCCCGTTCCATCCTTGGGTTGAGAATGTCCCTTGGAGGAGAAAATGGCAACCCACTCCAGTATTATTGCCTGGGAAATCAATGGATAGAGGAGCCTGGTGGGCTCCAGTCCATGGGGTCACAAAGAGTCAGACATGACTGAGTGACTGAACACACACACATACCCTAACCAACACGCCATTATTTCCAGACCTCCAAGCCACACCCACAAGAGCAAATGTGCACTTGGCTGCTGGTACACAGCTTCCTCATGACGTGCACTGTTGCCCTTGTCTGAAACCAGTTGAACACCCACAATGATGACCAATTATCACTCTTGACTTCAGTTTTGCTCTCACTAATTTAATAGTCTGTTCTGCAACTTTTCAGAGTCCACTCACGCAGCCCCACCCCAGCCTTGTAAGCTCCCAGGAACTGCCCTGCCTCTGAAATCCTCAACTGGAAAATTCCTCTTTCTAGCTGCAACTCATTCATTATTTCTGCTACTACCTGACTCCCAACAACCCCGTTCTCCAGCCTCCTAGAGACCTCCAGTCCTGGGTTCTCCTCTTGTGAACCATAGCCTTGAGAGACACATTGCACTCTCACTACCAATGGAAGCTCACTGACAGCAGTGATTCCCACAGGCATAAAGAAGGGGGCCATTGGTCCTCAAGGGGCTGGGTGTGCTCCTCCGTGGGCTCTTTCCAGCATGCATCTGCCAGTCCTCTCTGTGGCCCCTGCTAGGCCACCATTTTCTCCCACCACTCAAACCATAAGAGGCCACTGCTCATCTTGCTGGCTTTCTGTCTACTCCCTCTCCACTCTCCCCTTCATTCTCTACAGCTAGTTCCCTTCTCAACTTGACACTTGGTTCCCTGGCATCATTTCTCTTGCTCTTCTTTACTCACATCTCATGTTCTCCTTAAGCGACCTTGCCCATGCCTGTGCCCCAGCTTCACATACTTGCTGGCAACACCCACATCTGTGACCCATCCTCTGACCTTGCACCTGAGTTCCAGGAGCTGAATTCCCTGCCTCCAAGGTCCAGGCTACCAGATGCTCCTCACCCTTGGCGTGTCTGAACAACACTTAAGATCCTCTGCTGTTTCCCTAAATGTGAGCCTTCTTCTGTGTTCCCTGTCTTCAGGAATGACACTCAGTACATATTGTGGAATGAATGGAAGTGTGACTAGTTCTGCAGCACGGATTTTATTTGGACAGGCGTAGGAAGTATGTGCTGGATGGAGGGAACATCAGAGCTAGAGTGCGGAGGTGGGTGTGAGCATGAAGCAATTGGCAGACGGCAAAGAGACCAGCCTAGAAGGAGAAGTGAAGAAGGAGAGGGAAGCTGAGATCTGCATGCGCTTGCCAAGTCCCTGGCCTTGGGCTGGCTTCAGCCTTGGGATGTGCTAATTTTAAGGAACATCCCTGGACAATCAGGATGCAACATAAGGAAGAAGGAGAATCCAGCTTCCAAACTTGCATCTTCTGAAAACCATCAACTTTCCCACTTCAGACTGAAAAAAGCAAAACCTGTTCTCTCCACTTCTAAACAAAAGCCCCAGCCTAAAAATCTCCCGTCTTCTGCCTGCCTTGCTGTTTTCTTCCCACCCTCCTCCTCTGTCAACACCACCTCTGAGCATATTCAGTATATGCAGCTAGGAGCAAAATGCCCCCAGGGAATGGCAAGAAACACCACCTAATGACAAATAATGATAGTTAGAGCATCTGCACAGCCCTTTCCAACTCACAAAGTGTGTTTTTTTTTTTTTTAACAAACATTAGCTCACTGACTCCCCACTACAATCCTCTGCAGGAGGTGACATTCTCCCCCTCTGCTTGGGAGTAAACAGAAGCCCAAAGAGGTCAGGAGACCTGTCTAGGGATGCAAGGAGCAAGTGGCAGGCCTGCGTCAACAGGAGGTGTTACAAAGTCACAAGGCAGGAGCACAATGCACAGCTCAACTTTTCAGCCCAAAAGTCCATCACAGAGAACTTGGCCCCAGACCGCTCCAATCCCTTGCTTTCTCTATACAAACTCAGATATATCTATAGGCACTTCATCCTAAAAATCCTAAAAAATCATCCTAAAAAATGGGTCCTAAAGACCCATTTTTGCCTGACACAGAGGCCCAACCATCAGCTCTACTGTTACCAGCTGCTCCAGGTTCACTCAGAGAGTCAGCAGTTTGGGAAGCAGCCAACCCATCCCGTTAAGGACCTGCCAAGGCCCCTGGAGAACCGAGTGCTCGGGCATCAAGACTAGAACCAGGACCACCATTCATGCACCAGCAGAGGTGCAGCTGCTGCAGCTGGTTTCAAAACCAGCCTTTGTTTCAGTTCACCTGTGACTTTTCAAAACCCATTTAATAACTGTCAAAGGTCCACATTGGGAGAATGGACTTATTTAGGAAAGCTGTACAACGCTTAAGAGGTCCAGATGGAGATTTCTTTTGGGGTTTTCAGCCATTTCTTTGTACCTGCTACAAGGTAAGTCAACTAAAAGATGTGCTTCTTAAACCAAGTAACCTGTTACACGATGACTTCTTCCTGCAGTAAAAACGGAAGGAAGAAAAAGGAAAAGCCTACTGGTTCATAATCTCCCTTTCATTTACATTCGGGCTCCTACTCTGTGCCAGAGACTAACAATATGAATATGCACGTTTATATTCCCGGAATGGCTCAGTGGTTAAGAGCCCAAACTCTGGAACCACACCCCACAGTGCCTGTGTGCCCCTTCCTCCCAACATTTACAGCTCTGCATCAAGGAGACAGAGAGATTTCAGTCTCAACTGGCCCCTCCCCTTGCTGCCCCTGGGCAGTGCTCAGCCACAAGTGTGCATGATAGCGCTGACTCGAATCCTGACTCAGCTGCCTACTGTGTAACCCTGGGCAAGTTTCCAAGCCTCTCCATGAATCTAGGAATTAGGACAAGTAGTGGCGTCTACCAGACAATGTCATGAAGGATGAAATGAGATAATGCAAGGAAAGTGTTAGCACAGAACCTGGCTGCAAGGAAGCACTTAAATATTTAAATACTATTATTGTGTATATGCCAAGAAATTTGGAAAACTCAGCAGTGGCCACAGGACTGGAAAAGGTCAGTTTTCATTCCAATCCCAAAGAAAAGCAATGCCAAAGAATGTTCAAACTACCACACAATTGCACTTATCTCACACCCTAGCAAAGTAATGCTCAAAATTCTCCAAGGTAGGCTTCAACAGTATGTGAACCGAGAACTTCCAGACGTACAAGCTGGATTTAGAAAAGGCAGAGGAATCAGAGATCAAATTGCCAACATCCATTGGATCATAGAAAAAAGCACAGAATTTCAGAATATCTCCTTCTGCTTCACTGACTACACTAAAGCCTTTGACTGTGTGGATCACAACAAACTGTGGAAAATTCTTCAAGAGATGGGAATACCAGACCACCTGACCTGCCTTCTAAGAAATCTGTATGCAGACCAAGAAGCAACAGTTAGACCTGGACATGGAACAACAGACTGGTTCCAAATTTGGAAAGGAGTATGTCAAGGCTGTATATTGTCACCCTGCCTATTTAACTGATATTAAGAGTACATCATGTGAAATGCCAGGCTGGATGAAGCACAAGCTGGTATCAAGATTGCCGGGAGAAATATCAATAACCTCAGATATGCAGATGACACCACCCTTATGGCAGAAAGTGAAGAGGAACTAGAACCACTTGATGAAAATGAAAGAGGAGAGTGAAAAAGCTGGCTTAAAACTCAACATTCAAAAAACAAAGATCATGTCATCCAGTCCCATCACTTCACAGCAAATAGATGGGGAAACAATGGAAACAATGACAGACTTTATTTTCTTGGGCTCCAAAATCACTGCAGATGGTGACTGCAGAAATGAAATTAAAAGACACTTGCTCCTTGGAAGAAAACTTATGACCAAGCAAGAGAGCATATTAAAAAGCAGAGACATTACTTTGCCAACAAAGGTCCATCTAGTCAAAGCTATGGTTTTTCCGGTAGTCATGTATGGATGTGAGAGTTGGACTATAAAGAAAGCTGAGCACCGAGGAATTGATGCTTTTGAACTGTGGTGTTGGAGAAGACTCTTGAGAGTCCCTTGGACTGCAAGGAGATCCAACCAGTTCATCCTAAAGGAAATCAGTCCTGAGTATTCATCAGAAGGATGGATGCTGAAGCCGAAGCTCTAATACTTTGGCCACGTGATGCGAAGAACTGACTCATTGGGAAAGACCCTGATGCTTGGAAAGACAGAAGGCAGGAGGAGAAGGGGACGGCAGAGGATGAGATGCTTGGGTGGCATCACCAACTTGATGGACATGAGTTTGAGCAAGCTCCAGAAATTGGTGATGGACAAGGAAGCCTGGCGTGCTGCAGTCCATGGGGTTGCAAAGAGCTGGACACGACTGAGTGACTGAACTGAACTGACTGTGTATAAGACATTGTTCAGGCACTCATGGAGTTTACAGTCTAGTGGGAGATTGTAGAAATATTACAACTATTTATGACCAGTGCTGGGGAGAAGAGCAGTAGGACACGAATCAAGAAGCTGTTCTTGAAGGATGAGTAGGAGTTCACCAGGCAGGGAATGAAAGGAGGCTGGGGTCAGGAGGAAGAACATGAAAGGCTTTGAGAACAGTACGTACAAATGAAATGAGGTGTTACATGTCATTACATATTCAGAGAATGGTGAGACGTTTCCACACTATTAACTACTAATTAGGAATTTTTGCTGAGCTCAGGTGCTTGGTAGCAGAGCAAATAACTCCCTCAGGGTGCCAAACTTATAACTCCAGACACTTGATTTTGAAACTCAACGTACCTATGCTTTGGGCTAATTAGGCCAAAGCCTTTTGAAGCAGACAATGGCATGGATTAACCAATAGCACCTTTCTCGAGTTTAACCAACACCTGGGATGTAACCGCAAGAACATGACTCAATGAGGGCTCCTGCAGGTACTCACTGGGCCACTCCTAGCAGGGGAGGAAGGGGCAGAGGAGATGCCCTAGAAGTCAGGGCACCTGGGGTCCAGTTTGTCCTTCCAGGAAGTTACCATCTCCCCTTGCCAAGCCTCAGTCACTCCACCTGCAGGATGAAGGGACTGGGTAAGAGTTTCTTCAAACAGGAGGTTACACCAGAATTGCTTAGAACCTGGACTTTACAGTCAGGTGTTTGATGTTCAAGAGGAATAAAAGAAGGATTTAATATATGTAAAGCACCCCACACAGTGAGAGACCCATAGGAAGCACTGAAGAAAGGACAGAGGGTTTTAATCACTGCACTGAAATAGCGCTAGCATGTGGGATGGACGTGCCAACAAAGGTTTTAGAACAAACAGCCCCTCAGTCTCACCCCTTGGAGAGTTCTGCAACCCGCAGAAGCCCTGTGCCAGGGCAGTACAACCAGCTCCATAAACTTCAGACTCAGTGCTATCATCTTTCTGTTTGGCTTGAATGGGTTTTCCAGAGTTTTTTACATGGAAAACACTCACATGACAACCTCAGAGCTGTGTGGCAGTAGTGGGAGGGGGCAAGGAAGACAGAGTGGAAAGAAACTCTCTGGTGATATAAACCAGAAGAGTGTTCTGAAGAGGCCAAAAAACTGCAGAAGAATGTGAGTCACACCCAGATACAACAAACGAGAGGCAGAGGGAGCAGAGCAGGACTGCTGTTTAGGAAGTAGCCAGTGGCCCCTCACAGGAAGAAGGACTTATGGTCTTTGCCTCAAATACTCCAGGACATTCTCTATTCTCCTTGCTGTGAACAACACTGAGGTCAACATTAGGAAGAGCTCGCATCTGTCCTTGCTTCCTCACCTCTGCCAATGGACGCTCTCCTCCAGCTCCTTCACAAGTGTGGGCCCTGCAGGGCAGTGAGGTCAAAGAAAATTGCCCGGGGTCACACTGTGCAGAGGCTTGAATGCAGGCCTCAGACCCACACTTTATGGCCATTCCTCTCCCCCAGGCTCTTCACTTATTAGAGAGTACTGGGCACTTTCAAAGTCCCGAGAAGGCTGCCAAGTATCATGGGACCACACAGAGTCTTTGTGTTCCAGGTTGCTAGGAGCCCGTGAGACATGGAAGAGGACCCCTCACCATGCGATGAGAGGCAATCCCACCCCTGGGCAGCCAGCTCCCACCTGGAGCCTCTCCTCACCTGCCGTGTGCTGTAAATGACCCAGCAGGGCCCACTCTCACAGTGGGACCTTTCTCCAGCAGAACCCCAGGAACCCCCTGTGGTCACCACAAAGTCCCATGAGATCCCAGTAATGTCCTGGCAGGCTCATGTCCCCTCTTTCTTGGTCTTGAAAGAGGATCAAAAGACTGTGTTGATCCTTGGGCCTCCAGGCAAGGGCTCAGCTGCCCTTGAACTGTCCCATCTGCTCCAAGTTCAGGGGAGCTGTGAGGGCATGGAAAGAACACTAGAGTCAAGTGAGAGGCTGACATTTAACCCCAGCTCTGCTGCTTAAGACAGTTACGGACCATCTGCGAGCCTTAATTCTCTCCTCTCCAAAATGGGAGTGCTCACAGTGCCAACCTCACAGGGCCACTCTGACGGTCAAATGGGGTAATAAATAAGAGAGCTTTTTCATAGACTGGAAAGCCCTATAAAAGTGTATGTGGGATTATGGGTTGTTTTATCCTTTGCCCAGCTCTACATCAGCTGGAAGGATATTAAAAAGTTCCTTATTAGAATCTTATTAAGAATTCTCATTAGAGTCTTATTAAAAGCTTTTATTATTATTATATTTATTATTTTAATATATTATATTATAATATAACATAATTATATTATATTATTACACTCTGCCCAGATACTTCAGAGTAGCCCCCATATGTCCAAACTAAATAAGATGGAAACAGACTTGATAGCCAGAGCATATTGACCATAATCAGAGGTGAGAGGATCGGAAGGTAATCAATATTCGTTTCCTGGGGCTGCCATATGAAAGTTCCACGAGCTGCGCGGCTTAAACAATAGAAATGCCTTGCCTCTGTTCTGGAGGCTGGAAGTCCGAGATCACGGCATCGCGCAGGGTTGGTTCCTTCCAAGGGCTCTGAGACAGCCTGTCCCCCAGCTTGTGGAGATTTGCTGGTGACCTTTGGCACTCCTTGGTTTGTACATGCATCACCCCTTCTCTGCCCTTGTCTTCACATGGCACCCTTCTTATGTGTGTGTGTGTGTCCAAATTTCCCCTTTTTATAAGAATCTAGTCATACTGGATGCAGGCCATCCTAATGACCTCATCTTAATTTGATCTCTGCAAAGACCCTATTTCCAAATCAGGTCACATTCACAATTCTTGAGGGCTCAGAACCCATAACAAACATCTTCCCCCAACTCTCTGGTGTTCTCAGAGCCTGGATACCCAGCTCATGTCTGCCTCCGCCTGTGTCTATCAACTCATCTGTTTTCAGTCAAGCTCTGGGCTAGGCTGCTATGGAATGTTCATCCCATGACTTCAAGATCAACCCCACAGGAGTTGGTTCCTTCCTGGGCATTTGATGGAGGAGCCCCAGATACAACATCATGAGTTTCACATGAAAAAGTACACTGATCCTCCTTCACAGCGGTAGAGAGCGCTGGGGGTGGGGTGGGGAGTGCGGGCTGGGAGGGCAAGCCAAAGACAGCACATGCTCTGGAATGAGGCCACCAGGAAGGGCCCAGCGCAGGGGCTTCGTCTAGCGCAGCAGATTAGACTGGAGGTGGCACGGGGACGCTGCAGGGAGGGAGGCCAGAGACCAAAGTAAACAGAGACAGAAGTCATGTGAGAGGAAGCTGGGAAGCTACCAAGGCCAACAGGAGAGGTGGCGGGGCCTGGTTCCTGGCCACCAACCCCTGAACGCTGTACACTGTGGCCGGGCCAAGTTGGCCAGGCTGGTGCAGTGAGGCTGGATGTCTGTGGGCCGGGGCAAATGCCGCTGGCGAGGTTTGGCCACATCTGGCCCGGCTCTGGCAGGATGCTTCCCACACTCCCTGCTGAGGAGGCCACAGCGCAGGAAAGCTTCTGCCTACTGACACAGCCAGCCCCACACACTGGTGCTGGAGAACGTGAAGCACATCAGGGTTGGGGAGAGCCAGAGGGAGAGCTTCCCTGCTGAGTCAATGTGTGCATGCTTGTCCCCTGCCCAGCTGACAGGCCCCAGATGGTGGGTGGGGGTGCTCCTTGTTTAGATGGTCTGGGGGCACTGCCAGTGAAACAACTGACCCCTCCAGGGGAGTATCTGTTGGAGAGTCGCTAACATCTACCAGGATAGCCAAAGCAATGAACAATAGTTCCTGCATCAAGCAGCTTACTGACCAAGAGGAGAAACAGCTGAGCAAAGGGGCAGTTTGAGTGGACTGGAATAGTCCCAGGTGGAGAAAGTGATGGGGGAGAAGAAATAAACAAGGCCTGGAGGTTGGCAGGATGCTCCCCAGAGGAAGGTACAACCGAGTGACATTCTAAGGACTGAACTTCCTTCAACTCCTCCAACTTGCCACCTGTCACCCTTCAGCAGCTTCACACACTCTGTGTGGACCTGCCCTGCTCCCCGCCCCCCACCTCCCCATTCTTCAGGCCACTTCCTGAGCAGGAATCTTTACTCCCATTTGGTGGATGAGGAACCCCAAGCCAGTGAAATGAAAAAACAACCTATGCTTGTCCCTGGGGACTCAGGTGAGTCATCTGGGGAAATGGGAGTGATCTGGCAACACTGGACACTCTTCTCTGGGCTGGGGGACAGTGGGCAGGGGCAGTGGGAGATGGCCTTCTATGCACATGGATGTCTGCTGCCCAAGCGTGGCTGGCATCAGAGCCTGAGGACACATGTTAAGCCAGCAACTCATTCCCACGTCCCTCCCCACCCTGTGGGGCAGGTGGGCAGGAATCCCCTGGGGTGCTTCGGAACTCATGGCTGCTCACTGCTGTCAGCCAAACATCTGAACTTGCCCAGTGTCCAGATGTTTCAACACCATTTAGCCATGAGCTTAAATCCCAAACCAAAATTAATTTTAGTCAATTTTGTAAAAATTGCTTTTATCTCAGAATTTACACAGCACTTCTCAGTCTATCTTGTACATTTTATTATGATTTCCTATGCATTGATCTGTCTCCCCAACTAGATAATGGATGTCCTGGGAAAAGGAGTCAGTATTTTATTTGCCCGTGGATCCCCAATCCCCAACACAGGTCCTGGAGCACAAAAGGTCTTCACTAAACATTTACAGATTGAACGTGTGTTTAGCAGTGAACTAACTCACGGACGTGACTCGGGATGTCCTCACTGAGGGAAGACACAGCTGAATGGTCCAAGGAAGACCCAGAGCCAGGCTCCTGGTGGGGCAGCCCAGGAGCAGGCTCTGGGCAATGTGGGTGTGGCTGTGTGCCCACATGCACCAACCCTGGCACAAGGGGTGCACTGGGAATATTTGTGGAATTGAGTCTGTGCCAGGTACACTCTTCTGGTCTCAGTCCTACTCAACATGAATTAAGACTTCTCCAGCATGTCCCAAAGTACAGGTGCAGTCCTTGAGATCTTCTGAGTGTTTGCAGAGAAAAGGGGTTCCATTATCAACAAATACAGATTACACAAAGGTAAAGTAATTTCCCCCATAGGACTTCTCATGTCTTCAGTGATTAAGAAGACTGGACACCTATAAGATCACTGGGATTTGAGTTCCATATCTACCACTTTCTAGAAGATAATCTGGGATTCTTAATCCATGCAAGCATTCTTTTCTCTTCTGTAACACGGGGTGATGGGGGCATCTATTGCATAAGATTATGGTGGCTCAGCAGTAAAGAATCCACCTCCCAATGTGGGAGACACAGGTTTGGTCCTTGGGTTGGGAAGATCACCTGGAGGAGAAAATGGACACCCACTCCAGTATTCTTGCCTGAGGAATCCCATAGTCCATGGGGCCACAAAGAGTCAGACACAACTTACCAACTAAACAACAACAACAACATTATGAGATTATGTGTGAAAATACATATGAAGGACCCAGTAAGGGACCTAACACACAATAAGTCCTTGATAAATGGTAGTTACACTAATGATAATTTTAAATATATTACTATTATTAATGCATGTTGTAACTCTCCAAGAGGAGGAGGATATATCAGGTGAGACAGTCTTTCCCAAATTTATTAATATTTGACCACAGTTTCACCCAAACTAATCATCCACGGCACTCCACTTAGAAGACATCAACTTAAGTCAATGGTACCTAGATTATCAGGAAATCTGGCCCAGGTAAGAGGGAGGTCCTCATTTGCAAGGCCCTGCTTTAAGTGAGCTGACTGTCCAATGCCTTCATTTTTCCATTTTTTATCTTTAGGTTCTTTAATCTGAGGTTCAGAGACTAACTCTAGGAAGGTGTATGCCACTAAGACCACTCAGGGAAAATCACATCTTTAAAGGTAAATATCAATCTGTCTACTAATAAACATCAACTACTTGCCAGACACTCTACCAGGTACTACAGATATAAAGGGAAACCAAATCAGCTCCCTCCTCCACAGAGTCTCCATTCTGCTGGAATAGACAGATATTAGCCAAATAACCATACAAAAAATTGTAAACTGCTCTTGAATTAGGGACCAAGTACAGGTTTATGATGCAGTGCGAACATACACAGGGGTAACATTAACTCAGAAGGAAGAGCGAGTCCAAGGCCCTTTGGAGGAAAGCAGCATGGTGAGAACAAGGAACAGCTAGAGGCCAGTGTAGCCAACTGGGGGTCTAGGAGAGGCAGGAGAGACCAAACAGGCAGCACTTCAGAGTCTAGGCTATAGAGTTCTGTGTGTCTTTCTGGGGGTGGGGCACACGTGTCATGGCTTTCATGGCAGTCTCAAAGGGCTCCATGACCCTAACACAGTTTAGAGGGCTCCCGTTGTCAGCGGCTTCATTCAGAGACAGGCAGGTCAGCCCTTGGATGCTGAGGAGGGCTTCTGCAGTTTTTGCCTGCCTGATATTCATCCCCCCATCTTCTGGGATCAGCCCTTCTGTGTTCCTCTGGGTTAATCATCCCCTCCCATTCTCCCTCCATGTGATTTCTGTGGGACTAACACTATCTTCAACTCTAGGGGAGATCATGTGACCCCATCTGGAGACTTAGAGGCAGGCATTCCCGGCCACAAGACCACACAGACCAATGAGTCTGCCCTAGGGCTTCTGCAGGAACTTCTGACAGATGCTTTCCTATTGTGGGTTGCAAGGCCTGTAGAAGGTAAGCCTGGGGATTTTGGCAGTCACCTTGAGATCCTGAAGGGTGAGCCTGCCTGTGACCCAAGGCATCTGAGTGGAGAAGAGAGCAAAAGATGGAGAGAGATAGACAGCTGATGATACCATCTGAACCTCCAGATCCAACCATCCCTAGAATCAGAACTACTTCTGGACTTACCAATCACATGAGTTGGAGTGTTGTTTCTGTCAGTTGCAACCAGTGATTCTTACAGATACATCTCTTGAGTCACAGTTTAGAAAACTGAGGCCCAGAGAGGAATCTATATTCCAACTTCACAGTGCTACACAGGGTGCAGCACGTGAGTTTCTAGACTCACAGAATCAGTGCTGGCATGCCCACCTCTCCCGACCCCTCCCTAGGCCTGGGTCCCCTCCACTTTTCTTCCTCCTCCCTGACTGTAGGAGAAAGCAGCTCTGGTCCTCGTCTTCTCTAGTTTCAAGGCACAGACTGAGAAATAACAAAAAGGGTATGATTTTTGTTCCTCCCCAGACCCAGAAACATCTCTGGGTATTAATTTCCTTCAGTGGCTATGGCGTGGGTAGCCTGCAGCTGCTGGAACAAACTTCAGCTCCTTTGCTGCAGGTAAAGCCAATCTTATCTCTACTGCTCCCCTAAATGCACCCATCAGCCAGAAGTCCCTCCTTGTCTTCCTTCCTTCCCCAAGTCCTCTATTCATACCAGCCTCTGCTCTTCTGAGCTTCCAATCCTGCCCATTGTTCAAGATGCGCTTTCCCAATAAATCTCAGCTTCAGGAAGCCATCCCTCCTGATGCCCACAGTCTCCACTGCATGGGTCATACCTCTCGGGGGTGGTGAGGAGGGTTCTGATTACTGCCAATCTACCCTCTTCCTACTATCTTGTATGCTATGCTATGCTATGCTATGCTAAGTCACTTCAGTCGTGTCCGACTCTGTGCAACCCCATAGACGGCAGCCCACCAGGCTCCGCCGTTCCTGAGATTCTCCAAGCAAGAATACTGGAGTGGGTTGCCATTTCCTTCTCCAATGCATGAAAGTGAAAAGTGAAAGTGAAGTCGCTCAGTCGTGTCCGACTCTTAGCGACCCCATGGACTGCAGCCTACCAGGCTCCTCCGTCCATGGGATTTTCCAGGCAAGAGTACTGGAGTGGGATCTTGTATAATTTCTGGTTATTTTGGGCATGCCAGGTTGATATGATCAGCTGGATAACCAATAGCACAGAGGTTACAAGTCCAGACTCTGGGGTCAGACACATCTGAGTTTTGAACCTTGACTCTGCCTCTTCATATAAAAGTGACCTTGGGAAAATGACTTATCCTCACTGAGCCTCAATTTTCTTATCAGGAAAGTGGGACTAACGATAGGCATGTAAAGGATTTAGCTCAAAATTTGACAGATAGTAAGTAGTTGACGAATGTGAGGTTATGAAGGCTGTGGCTGTTGAAAATGTCACTAAACACTATCACCGGCGAACTCCTGGGCAACAGTACACAGTAAAATAGAATCAAGCCACAGCTAAGTAGCTGAATATTTAGTGCCTGTTCCTGTTCCTGCTCTTAAACCCCTGGGAGGCTTTGATTTCTCACCTGTAAAATGGGTATAAGAACTGCTGCTGTGCCTACCTCATGAAGTAACTGAGAGAATGAAGTGAGGGGATAAGAATTAGCAGTACTCCCACCATAGAGCTTACAGTTTACAACACACCTACAAAGTGTTGTAGTCAGTCACTGTAAGATGTGACTGAGACACAGAGGTGAGGTGACAAGCTCAGGGTCACCAGCAGGGGTGGCACCAAGGCTGGGACGTGGTCCTCTGCTGTTCAGTGCTGTGCCCCTGAGTCCTAGCATAGGGCCAAGCACACTGCTGCTGCTAAGTCGCTTCAGTCATGTCCGACTCTGTGTGACCCCATAGACAGTAGCCCACCAGGGTCCCTCATCCCTGGGATTCTCCAGTCAAGAACACTGGAGTGGGTTTCCATTTCCTTCTCCAATGCATGAGAGTGAAAAGTGAAAATGAAGTCACTCAGTCGTGTCCGACCCTTAGCGACCCCATGGACTGCAGCCATGGCTCCTCTGTCCATGGGAGTTTCCAGGCAACAGTGCTGGAGTGGGGTGCCATTTCCTTCTCCACAGGCACACAGGAGGTGCTTAATAAATATCCAGTTTTGTCCACATCACCAGGCTGCCTCCTGGACTGAAAAGCCTGCGAGGCCATCATTTCTAGCCATCCCCATGGTGTGTGGCACAGGGACTAGAAAGACCTCTTAAACTGAAGGGTGCTCCAATGGGTGGGAGGAAGGACAAGACAGAAGGAGCTTTCCAGATCTAGGGAGTTCAGGCTTGGGGAAGGTATACTCTATGTCACCTCAGCCATGCAGGGGACAAGACTGAGGAGGGGATGCCCCAGGTTCAAGAAGCACAAGTGGAAGATCGCTAAGGAGCCTTTAATAGGAGGGCAGTTGCCCTCAAAAGACAGGCTATTTGGTTCCTACCCACAGAAAGACAAAGAGAATTAATAAGAGTTACAGCGGGTTAGTAGGGAAGCCACAGGAAGCCAGACTGGACAGGAAGTTATTCTCCGCCTGTGTTTCCCTTGCCCTTCTGCTCTCCCACCACTGTTCTTTTGGGTGCAACCACAGGGTGTACCCTCAGCCACCACGATGGACTTGGGTGGGGAGGGCGGCCAGAGGCCATGAGGTCCGCTCACTTCAGGTCTGACCCAGTTCTTGCCTGAAAGTTTCATTAAAGGAACTGGAATCAGAAGGCATGGGCAAGAGGCATGCCCTGCAATAACGCTGGAAATCTAAACACAGCCATCCCCTCCAAGTCCTAGCACAGATCAGCCTCCTCTGTAGATCTTCTCCAGGCCAAGGCAAGGTCCAGGGAGCTTTCTCTCATCCAAACTGCGGTACCAGAAGCTTATCCCACCTCCCACTTTAGATCCTGAATTGAAAAGGGCATGAGGAGGCACCTCCCAGCATCCTTTCACAGATAGTAGGGATCCCTTCCTCAGCATCCGAAGTAAATTGTCCACCAGCTTCTGCTTGACCATTTCTCACCAAAAGGAAGCTCACACTCTCACACGGGGCCCAGGCCATCAGACAGCTGTAACTGGGTCCAGACATCAGGTGTTTGGGGAAACAGAGTCACCCATGGGCTGTGGCAAAAAGCGCCTGTGATTTGGAAGCAGGAAACCTGGCTTGCAACCCCAATTCTGTGAGGCCTTGAGCAAATCACTTCCTTTATTAAATCACATTGTTTCCTGCCTTGTAAAGGGGGAGAATAATATCCCTACATCTCACAGGGCTCCTGGGAGATGCAAGTGAAATTTTGGGAGGAATGCACTGGGAAATAACACATTCTGAATGGGGTGACAGTATTATTCACAGACCCAAGAAAGTAAACATGAGGTCCCAAGAATTTCTATCACCAAGTCTTTGGCTTAAGGCACTGAAGGGCCAGGGAAATGGGAAGGTAACTAACTATTCCTTTTCTATTACTGCTAGAACAGATTCCTACTAACTCAGCAACTTAATAAGCACAGATTTATTATCTCACAGGTCTGAGGCTCAGAAGTCCAGGTTGACCCAGCTGTCTTTATGCTTAGAGTCTCACAAGGCTGAAGTCAAGGTATTGGCTGGCTGGGCTCTTATAGGAAGATTTGGGAGGAATCCATCTCCTTTTGGATTGTGACTGTGGCAGAATCTAGTTCTTTGTGGTTGTTGGATTGAGGTCACCATTTCCTGGCTGGCTGTCAACTGGGGAGCCTAGTCTTTGTCATCTAGTCTTTGCCCTTGCACAGGCCCCTATGTCTCAGAGCCAGGGGTGGTGCAGTGGGTCATATCTTTCTAACTTCCCCTCTGGGCACCTCTCTTCTGCCCACAGCCAAAGATAGCTCTCAGCTTTTAAGGGCTCATGTGATTAGATTGGGCTCCCCAGATACTATATGATAATCTCCAATTTTTATGGGTTAGATTGTGCCCCCAAAAAAGATATGTTGAAGTCCTAAGCCCCAAATATCCCAGAATGTGACTTTAAGTGGAAATAGGGTCTTACTGAAGTAGTCAAGTTAAAATGAGGTATTTGGGTAGACCCTGATCCCAGTTGACTGGTGTCCTTATAAAAAGGGGAAATTTGGACACAGAGACACATACACAGGGGTAAGCCAATGTAAAGACACATGGGGTGAAGACAGCCATGTGACTGGAGTGCTGTGTCTACAGCCAAGGAATGCCATGGATTGCCGGCAAACACCAGAAGCCAGAAGAGGCAAGGAAGGATCCTCTCCTAAAGTTGGCAGAGAGAGCACGGCCCTGCCAATGCTTTGATTTCCAATTTCTAGCCTCCAGAACTGTGAGCCAATAAATCTTTGTTCTTTTAAGCCATTCATTTTTTTGGTGTTTTGTTAGGGTAGCTCTGAGAAACTAATGCAAGGATAATGACATGTGCAAAGTAATTTTGCCATGTGAGTAACACAGGCTCCTGGGGAACCAGGGCCCTTTCACGGGGGAGGCATTATCCTGCCTACCAAAATCATCCAGTGATGATCAATCCTTATGCTAAAGCATGCCTTCTTATCAGAAGAACTGGGAGAGGAGGAGAAGATGGTGAAGGGGCCAAGAAACAGCGTGAACATGACCAGCAGGGAAGCATGCGCACCTTGCAGTCGCATTTCCACCCACCCACCCCTACTCACCCCAGGGACCTCACTAAGTCTCACTTCCCCCACCTTGTGAATGGGCATCATGATACCTACACTTCAGAGAAATATAAGAATGAAATGAGGTCATGAAAATAAAGAACAACCTCACACTTACTATAAATCCTAGCACATAGTAAGCATTCAACAAAACTTAGCCACTCCAGTTACATATCTAGTACACAAACATTTAATTATGTATCTAAAACACAGTACACACACACAGTAGTCTGGGAGACGACATCGACAATGTTCACACTGAGGACGTAGGGTGGGTGGCAAGAGCTTTCAGTGTTTTATTTAGAAGTCTATATATCTTGATATTTGAATTTTTACAGTAAGCAGGTATTACTTTTATAGTTTAAAGCTATTCTTCATTAAAAACATATATTTCCCTGGGAAACTAGTTTTGAATGCCTTTCCACATCCACAGAGTTGTGTTCTAATTGAAACAGATTCGCTTTCTCTTTCTCTCTCACATACACACACACACACACACACACACACACACACACACATGCTGTAATCTTCCCTAAAGATCTTGTCCCTCTCAGGGGCCTTCACCCCCAGTCCCAGCCCTGGCCCCTCAGCCCCACAGCGGTGCCCCGAGATGAAATTTAACCCTCTTTAGCGAGGCTTAGGCAGTGGCAACTCCAGGCCCTCCTGCTCTGCTCTCGGTCTGCAAGGCCCACACCCCTTCGAGCCCCTCACCTCAGGAGCTGTGCTCTGAAAGGCTCTTTGTTGCTCAGCAGACTGCTTTTGGAGGCTGTTTGAAAAACATTCTCTGCAGATGTTTCCATCCATTCCCGGGGCAAGGAAGAAAAGGACACTAGTCCAGGTACCCAGGCAGCCCCTGAATCTCCAGCCCTGTCCCCAGTTCAGTCAATCAATTAATTCACGTACAGAGATTATAAGCAAAGTGATGCTGTAGCCAAGGTGAGGAAGAAACGTGGTAATGCACTGCTGAGCTATGGCTTTTAACAAAGACCAGTATTGATAAATTGGAATGATTTATTTCTCAGCATAGCACAGGAATTAAAAACACAGACTTTGCACGAGCCTTCACTTTAATTTGAACTGCAACAGTTACTAGCTGTGTGACCTTCAACACTGAATTTTAAATTCTTCAAGCCTCAGTTTCTTCATGTATCAATGGAGATAACCTTGCCTCAAGGTCTTAACATGAGGACTGAATCAGTCAAACATGTAAATCTCCCAGTACCTGAAAGGCCTGCTCAATAAATGGACGCTGTTGTTGACGTTCTTCTTATTAGATATGCAGGCACAGATCCTGCCCTGTTGGGGACCATCTGTGGTAGTCTAGGTGGGAGCCAGGTAGAGCCCCTGAAAGTTCAATAAGAGCTTGGCTACAATATAAAAGACATTTGGAGACCAAGGGTCTAACAAATAGGAACAAATAGTTAAGAGGGAGCTAGTTGCTATGCAGGAGAGATTAGAAGAGGGAGCTTATTCCTTTTGGCTTGGCTCCTTACCTTTACATCTCTCCTCCCAAGAGCCTTTACCCAGCTCCAGAAAGATCCCTACCAGATAGAAGGTATGAATCAGCTCTGCCCCATCCGCTTCTTCCCAAAAGGCTCCCAGGAGGATTAGATGGAGGAGCAGGGAGTGGGCCAGCACACAGGATTCAGGGAGGCAGAGTGCTGAGAGCTCTCCACTTTCCAGCCACACCAGACAGCTCCTCATTCTCCAACCCCATCACCCGTCAAACACTGGGGCTGGTGCAAACAGTCACCAAGTCTGTCTCACTCATGCCACACATACCAGTGGATGCTTCCTCAAAGAGCACCAAGCTGTCTCCAACCTCACTGCCCTTTGACTTGCAGTGTCCTCTGCCAGGAATGTCTCTTCTCCGCTTTTCTGTTTTCAGGGTCTAACTTGAGAGATTCCTCCCCTAGGGAAGCCTTGTCTGTCTTTCCCAGAGAGAATCCATTGTCCCTGCCTCTGTGTTCTAACAGAACTCAGAGTGCCCCTCTATTACAAAGTTTATCACACTGCCTTGTGATCATGTCCTGAGTATTATTTATATGACTCTCTCTTTATTGCTGCATTGCCAGCTCCTTAAGAACAGGAGTTCTGTATTATTCATTCTGGAACAGCACCTGGGACACTCAATAAATGCTTGCTTGTAGCATCATCAATACCACCTCTTATCGAATGCCTGCTACATGACAGAGATGACACTAAGTTTGTGAGATAGAAAATCTCATTTAATCCTCATATAACTCTGCAAGCTTAAGTATCACTTATCCCATCTTACTGTTAAGGAAGCTGTTCTTTGGACAACCTCAGCGAAATGTGTGGGGAAAGCAGGAACCTCAGCTAAATGTGTGCTGTGTCCTTAGGTAGCCCAAAGTAGATGTTTATTTCCGGTTATTGAAATCTACTCAATTTGAGTCAGCCCAATCGATAAGCTGCTCTTGAATAAACATCGGGGGCATCTGTTATTCTACAGAGGAGCAGCTTGTCATGTGGACAGCCCCAGAGCAAGGTTAATTAGACCTTTCTACAGGCAGTGGGTACTAAATTCTCCCTGTTTCTTACTTTTTCTTCAATGAAAAGAGCTTTAATGGTAATCTCTCTAAAAGGCAATGTGCTTCCCAGATAAAATGTGGAAGCAAAGTGCCAGTTGGTAGATTAACTGAGGAAGGGGCTGGGCAGGATTTAATCATTGTCATCCAGTAATTGAGGGTAGATGAGAGGTAATTAGGGGGAGAACCACACCAGCACACACACAAACTCGATGCCAAGTGCCTCTCATCCATTTTTCTCTCCACACATCACCTCCCTTTCACCTCTTCAAAGAAGCATCATTTCACTACCCTCCTAATCCCAAATCCAGTGGGCTGTCTCAGCCCTGGTCCTCCTCATCCTCTCTCTTCCTTGCAGAACACACCAGCCTCCATGAGCCCCACCTCCACTCCATGGTTTATATGAACCCAGGCTCTGCTGCTTCTTTCTCTTTGTTGCTCCTTCTGCCAGCATGTGCTCCATTCCACCTTACTCTCCTCCTCGAGTCTCCTTTTCCTTTGCCACCCTCTTCAGACTGGGCCTCTGTCTCATTTCACTGGACGTCTGCTCCCTGGAAATCTCATCCAAGCGTGTGTGAGCTGAGGCTTATACCAATCAGTGATGCCTTCAGAACACTTGCAAATCTTTGCATTAACCATAATGGAGATTAGCAAACAACTCCGTGCCAGGGGCCTATGGAAGCAATCAATGGGACTCCTGTTCCAATCTCTTTCAGTGTCCATCCCAAATTAAAAGATGGTCGAGGGAGGGGAAAGAGGACATAATAAAATGATCATAAAAGCAAGGATCACAACGTGCTTATCTGTATGTATATTACACTTTACAAACACAGGTTTTCAAAGACCTCCCAAATAAAAAAACAAACAGCTGAGAAATCCCTAGCATAGATCAAGGGCACTGAATAACTGAAGCAGGAGAGAGAAACAGAAATATTAATTCACTTTCCTTTTCCTATTAATGCCCGGGAAAAGACTAAACAAGTAAAACCTTGTGGAGTAGGAGCAGGTAGTTAATATGTCCATCTGTAATGTTGCATAACTTTAAGTCTTCAAAAAAACTTTGGCAGAGAGTTGCAGACCTAGAGGGAGGAGCCTGAAAGATCACTAATCCACCTTTTCATTTTACAGATGAGAAAACTGAGGCTCAGAAAAGGAATGAGTCTTGTCTCAGTCCAGTGATCATCTGTCTACAACTCTTGCCTCCTCTATAATCTGATCCTCGGAGATACTGACCAAAAGTGTGGCAAACGAGCCCACAGAGGTTCCAAGAGAGCTGGGATGCACCTGTCAATGTCCCCTGGGCTTAGAGGAAAGCTCACAGCAGCCTGACATGGCCAGTTACAGTGAAGCACATCCCATCTCTTTGGTGCCATGTCTTTTTTTTTTTTTCTTTGATGTATGATCACTTAATTCCCTCCTTGATTGCTTTTCAAAAGCAATCTAAATTAATGCGAACCCACAAAGGGCAAGGCTCTCTGTGAATAATTAGTGCATGATAATAAATGCAAGTAGGGAAATTTGCAAAGTGGGGCTAAGAACTAGTGCTCCCAGCTCTCCCCACTCACTTCTCACTGGGAATTCTCTTTACACCATTAAAGAAAGGGTTTTGAGGAAACTTGAGAAAGGGTGGTGTTTTTAAATAGGTCACTGAAGGATGGCCAGAAGAAAAAAAACAGAAGCTGAAAGAATCAGACCACTGACTGCTACCTTTTTCGTAGCTTCTGCTGACAACAAAACACTTGTCCAAATTTCTGCCATTTAGAGAGGAAATGTCATCATGTTCAAGGAACCCCCATCACTTGTTCCCATCCATGCAGGATTTCCTCCCACAAACCTTTAGTCCCGCCTGTCTTGTCTCCTTTCCATCTCAGCCTATAAGGCCAAATGGTTCCCACTTTATTCCTGCTTTTAACCCTGTCTGAAAGACCTTCCCTACTGTTTTGGACAAATTCAAATCATATACATCTTTTCAGAGCCCTTCTTAGAGCCCTCTCTGACACCACCACACTTTTGGAAGGGAGTTCCTGTGGTTCCAGGGTACAAGACAGAAATGGCTAGAGCCCACCAATATCTGCATCTCTTCCGTCCCTCCTGGGCACACAGTTGTCTTTCCCAGCCTTCCTTGAAGACAGGTGTGGTCATGTGCCTGGGTTCTAGCCAATAAAAGGTGAGCACAGTTGTGGACTCCTTTCCCAGGCGTAACATATACAGAACTCTCAGACATGGTCCTCACTCACTCTTTCCCCATCTATGGCTGAATGGGAAGGACTCGACAGGCCTCAAGGAGTGGCCAAGTCACAAAGATGGAAGAAGCCTGGGTCCCTGAATGATTGTATGGAACAGATTTCCCTACCAATTCAACGTGAGTTTGAAACAAACTTCTATTGTGCTTATATTGTTACTTATAAAAATATTCTAAGAAGACAGTATACCATATATACAAATGTGTCTGATAATTTGTTATGTAAAAGGGTATCATGAAAATGAGAACTTTTTGGTTTGATCTGTTTTTCTCAAAAAAAGAAATAATTAGTAACATTTTGCATTAAGTTTATAAAATCTGAATTTTTTCTCCATGAATGCAACTAATTTTTATAAGTAAATACTGGGTTTTATGGGCTTCCCCAGTGGCTTGGTGCTAAAGAATTCACCTGAGGTGCAAGAGACACGAGACCCTGACCCAGGGTACGATCCCTAGGTCAGGAAGATCCCCTGGAGAAGGAAACGGCAACCCACTCCATTATTCTTCCCTGGAAAATCCCGTGGACGGAGAAGCCTAGTGGGTTACAGTACATGGGATCGCAAAGAGTCGGACACAACTGAGCAACTAAAAAACAAAAAGTCACGGAGACTTTGAGATTTATCCGTTACAGAAGCTAGCTTTACAGATTTTAACTGACTCAAAGGACATACAGATTTTACTACACATGCCAACTCTGACCTATGGTAGTGGCTGCCTGGAACTCCTTGTAGAAAAGGATCATTGAGCTTACTGGGAAAGACTACAGTGACGGATTCGTTATGTCTGCCATGCTGTGTTTCTCTATCTTTGACTCATAATGTATGTTTTAGTACTAAACTTAGAAACTGATTGCATACAACTTGGTGCTGTTTTTTCAGCCTCAGTCCTACCTATAAAGTTATAAACTCCTTCAGGCCAGAGGCCAATCCCTGTCCACATTTGCCTAAAAGACGACATATCGATGCAAATATTTATAAACGTGACTCAAAAATCAAGTTCAAAGTGTGTTCAGAACTTCAGCTAGACTACCTTGAATATTATGCAGAGAATACTGAGGTTTAGGAAATACTGCATCCAGCAAGGCAAGCACCTGCTCATCCCCAGCTAAATGGGATACAGGGAGTCCCTTTTGGAGGCTAGTTTTTATCTAGTGTCATACTTAATAAGCAGAGTTACATGGGAAGAGGATGGACTATTGGTGGAACCTGAAAATTAGGCTCCATGAACCCTTCTATTTAAGATTTTAGATAATCAGAGCTGGAACATCATCTAATTCAGGGACAGAAAACAGATTTCAAATCAGGTACCATCTAATCAATTCACAATGACTGCCTTGAGAGCTGTATGAATGAAAAAAATCTGGAAGCTCTATGCCCTTCCTATATCTGTTATTCCTGATCTAATCCACCCTCATCATTTTACCATGACCAAATCAAGTCCCAGGAGGAAGAAATGACTTACCCAATGTCACAGAATAAGTTCGTGGAAGAACCAGGACTCAAACCCAGGTTTTCCTGCATCTCCTATTTTCCTAGTATTCCAGGGTTTAAGATAGGACAGATGTGAGAGTGTAACTTAGAGCTACAGGAAATCAGAATACTCATAATCATTTATTAGCACTTAACTATGTGCCAAGTACTGTTCTTTATTTTTCTGAGCTCCAAAATCACTGCAGATGGTGATTGCAGCCATGAAATTAAAAGATGCTTACTCCTTGGAAGGAAAGTTATGACCAACCTAGACAGCATATTCAAAAGCAGAGACATTACTTTGCCAACAAAGGTCCGTCTAGTCAAGGCTATGGTTTTTCCAGTGGTCATGTATGCATGTGAGAGTTGGACTGTGAAGAAAGGTGAGCACCGAAGAATTGATGCTTTTGAGCTGTGGTGTTGGAGAAGACTCTTGAGAGTCCCTTGGACAGCAAGGAGATCCAACCAGTCCATTCGAAAGGAGATCAGTCCTGGGTGTTCTTTGGAAGGAATGATGCTAAAGCTGAAACTCCAGTACTTTGGCCACCTCATGTGAAGAGTTGACTCATTGGAAAAGACTCTGATGCAGGGAGGGATTGGGGGCAGGAAGAGAAGGGGACGAAAGAGGATGAGATGGCTGGATGGCATCACCGACTCAATGGACGTGAGTCTGAGTGAACTCCGGGAGTTGGTGATGGACAGGGAGGCCTGGTGTGCTGCGGTTTATGGGGTTGCAAAAGAGTCAGACATGACTGAGCGACTGAACTGAACTGAAGTACTGTTCTAAGTGCTTTCCACATATAATCTCTTTCAATCCTGCCAGAACAATGAGAAAGGTGCTCTAATCACCTCCACTTTACAGATGAAATTGAGGGGCAACAGAGGTTAGGTATCTGCTCAAGATCCCAGGATTTAAACACAGAGGGAAGGAAAAACTCAGAAAAGAACAGAACTAGATTTAGAAACATCCTCACAAAATCCATGGATGAGTCAGTAATTTCAGCAACATTTACAAACTCAACTGACATTGGAAAAATATCCCAGGAAGCCTTCGTGATCTTTTCAAAGCTCCTAGAGGCTGCCGAATTAGGAGTGAAAAGTCCTGTCACAGTAACAGGGAGCAGCAGAGAGTGACTGAGAAGACAAGACTCATGTAGGACACTGAGCTCCCGCATGAACACACAGGTCTCACTACGATCTCAAGCATGACAGGCTGGCCCCTAAAGGTCTCATTTTGCTCAAAAGACTCCTTGAAATGAAAAATGTGGTGCATGGAATAGCACTGACTGGCTCGGTCTCCAGGGCTGTTTCAGAACAGAAAGAGGTGCCCGCCAATACATTTATAGGCTTAAAGCTGGCATGTAGCTAAGCTACCTGGGGCTGCTCGACATCTGTTTCAGCGCACATTTCCCCCCATTTTTTTTTGTTTGTTTCACTAGGTTTTAATCAGCCAGTTATTTTGAGCCTGAACTGCAGATTTCACACATATCCAGGGCCAAATGACATTAAAAAAAAATAAAGAAACCGCATGACCAAAACAGAACTTGGGGCCAGCAGCTCAGCAAGGGCAGTCCCCCGGGAATAACCCCTGCCTAAGATTAAAAGAAAGGCAAGTGGTGTGTTGTATCTGAGGGCTGGGGGTCTCTGGGGGAAGAGGGGCCCTCAAGTCTTGAACTCAGCCAGCACATAGCACATAGCTCGTCACTGCTTTGTTCCATGACCTTGGCCTGGAAACCTTTTTCCTCCCCTCTTTGAGAAAAACCCTCCAGTTGCTTTAAGGCCTAGACCAAATGTCAACTCCTTTAGGAAGTTTTCCCTCACTCCATCCCGACCTCCTCCTCCTCCTCCCCCATGTTGCCAGTGACCTCCTCACACCATGGTGAGCTGTCCAGGGCCTGTCTCGCCCACCACACTGAGCTCCCCAGGACAGGGCCTGCACTTTCCTCAACTCTATGTCCTCAGCCCATTCCCCATGTTTCTGCACAAATGAGAAAGGAGGAGAGAGAGAACAGCTGAGAACCCCCCTCACTCACATCCTTACAAAGATTGAGGCAACACCAGGCAGCAACTTGCGGGGCTGAGGCAGGTCCAGACCCTATGGTCACTAGGATTATCGTGTGGAAAGCACTGGAGAGAAAAAGGTGAGAAGCAATGTGTGCACATGCTTAGCCACTCAGTTGTGTCCAGCTCTCTGTGATCCCATGGACTGTAGGGCACCAGGCTCCTCTGTCCATGGGATTCTTCAGGCAACTATACTGGGGTGGGTTGCCATTTCCTCTTCCAGGGAATCTTCTTGAACCAGGGATCAAACCGAGTTCTCCTGAGTCTCCTGCATCTCAGATGGATTTTTTTTTTTTTTACCACTGAGCTATCAGGGAAGCCCTGAGAAGCAACATACCACCCCAGTTTTTCTTCCATGAGCAAGTATTACTTTTATCAACAGAAAAACACAAAATAAATATTATTTGTAAGGGACTGTGTGTTCTCTACCCTAAAAGAACATACAGTGTTTCCTACTGTGTGGGAAGTAGGCACTGAGTGACCCATGATAACAGAGACATTCACAGAGCACTATGGGTGCAGAGGGAGGGAGAAGCTCGGCCTGCATGGGGGCATCAGGGAAGACTGGAGGAGATACTTCCCTGGAAGCTTGAGGCTGAGTGAGAGCATGGCAGGTAGACAAGGGAAGGAGAGGTGCAGCAGAATGCCAGGCGAAAGGAACAGTGCCTGCAAAGGCACGGAGGCATGAGAGTGAGGGCTAAGTGATAACAGCTGGAGGGCTGGCTACATGGGAGAGAGTGGTCGATGTGCATTTAAAGGAGGTGCAAACAAGGGTTCACTCAGCAGGCCTGGGGTGCTCCAACTCTGCACAATCCAGAGAACAGACTCATTCTTGACCAGCTCCTAGGAGCTAACCTCTGAGCTCTTGGAATATCCTACCTGTATAACAGGGGCTTTGGGCCACACCAGATAGTCTATACTAACAAGGCAATTTACAGTGAAGGCCTGGGTTTGCTTCCTAAGTCCAGTCACATGGGTAATCTATGCCTATGTGATGGACCCCCAATGCAAACTGTAGACCCCAAGACTTGGGTGAGCATCCCTGCTTGGCAACACTTCATATGTGTGGTCACACATCATTGCTGGGAGAATGAAGTGCTGCCGCAGGACTCTCCAGTGAGAAAGGATCACTGGAAGCTTCTGCCTGGTGTCCCCTGGGGTCCCCTGCACACGTTTCCTTAGCTGACTTATCCTTCTGCTGTAATAAACCATAACACAGGAGTAACAGCTTTTCTGAGTGTTGGGAACTCTTCTAGAAAATTGTCTGGCTGAAGGGTGGTCTTGGAGACACTCAGTACACAGGGTCAAGCAAGAGCAGAGCAAGAAGAGCTGTGCCTAGAAGGCTAATGACTTTGAACTTCATCCTGGAGGCAGTCATTAAGGAACTGAAGAGTTCTAACCTGGGGCTAGCATGACAAGGTCAAAAGCACATTCCAGAAACACTTTGCACAACAGGTGAGGAAGGATGGGAGTGGGGACATGGCTGGAAGCAGGATAACCAACACCAGTGAGGAGACGCTAGCAAGCCCTTGGTAGTGGGCAGTGGCCATGGAGAAGGACTGACATCAAGACAGATTCAGAGCACAGACGCCACAACTAGACTCCTGGGTGAGGAGAAAGTCCAGGCTGGCTCCCAGGTTTATGATCTGGGCAATGGGATGAATGATGGTAGTACTGTCTAAAATGGAGTGTCCTGGAGAGAAAAGTTTGGGGGTGTCTCAGCTGCCTACATGGCTTCTCTCACTACTCATTTCTACCATCCAGGGCAGACAGACTGCCTTGTCCATTCTTTATTCTCTTCCTGAAGCCATCTCTTCAGCCCTTTGCCTTCAGTGATCACTTAAAGATTGCTCCTCCTGAAAAGCCAACAAAAGGTATACTTGGCAGATCTCCCTGACCTCAATTTCTCTGCTGGCAGAATCACAAGGAAGGCATTAGTGCCTGCTGTAAAATGGGGAGCCAGGCAGAGGAGACACCCAGGTTGGGTGGCAGAGGCCTAAGGAAACGAGGGACACATGAAGAGACTTCAAACACTGAGATGGGATCTTAGGTCAGACCCCTGGGAGGTGAGACTCAGATTTCTGTCATGTGGTGTGGGGGAGTAGGGCTGAGGGAAATAGTGAGAAGGAAAAGCTTGTTGGTCTGCACAGAAAGTCTCCCCTTGCCTGGAGCTAAGTTGCACTTTACAGGTTTCCAGGTGGCAAGGGGTAAGTATGAGTTATGGTCCCTCCACACTTGGTCCAGGACCAGACTTCACAGAGAAGCTGGGCCTTCTGGGTGCAGGTGATCTGAGCCATTCCTAAGTCAAGGGTGAATCCCACATCTCCTGGCTGCACTCTGCCGGCCCAGTAGCCCCCATCACAGCACAGAGTCTGCAGCGCCCACGGGCAGGCATCACTAGGAAATGCTCAAAACCAGCCTTCTTTGCTCCTCTGCCCATCGTTGTTGTCCCAGACAAACGGTGGAGAGCACAGCGGGCTTCCAGCCTCCTGGCCTTCCTCCTTCGTTTGCTTATTCAACAGTTAAAAGGCCCAGGCTGCAAAGGGCTTACAGCTCATTCTACCCAGAAGAGGGTTCAGGGAGAGAAAGGCAGAAAGTGGAAAGGAGTGGAACCAACCAGTCTCTAGGTTCCAGATGGGGACCCTGATACAGCAAGAGCCATGCAGAAATACTTTCCCAATAAGGGCATGCAGGAAACGATTGAAAGCACAGGCACCGGAATCCAGTAGACCGGGCCTGGAATCCCAAAGAGGCCATTTACTAGCTATGTGACTGGACAAGTTGCTCAATATTTCTGAACCTCAGTTTTCTCATCAGTGAAATATAAATAACAAATGAATCCTTTGTCACAGGGCTGATACATGGATTAGATGAGCTAAGATCTAAAATGCCTCGTATACAGTAAGTGTTCAATAAATGCTATCTATTTTTACTATCTAAGCCTGGGGATCAGAGAGGAGACTTTGGAGTGTTGGGTCCTACAGTACTACAATGAGATATGGTTTCTGTAATGCTCCCAGTGCAGGCAGGTGGGTAAGAGGATCACACCTTTTGAGGCTGTGCAAAGCGGGAAGCCTCCTGAGAGACCATATGATTCCTCATTCCATAGGTGAGGGAGCAGAGATGTCGAAGAGCTTTTCCAAGGTCATACAACAAAGCAGTAGCAAAGCCAAGACCAGAACCCAGGGCTCCAGGTTTCTATTCCATTGCTTTCTCCTCCGTGAAAACTTATATAAACAAAAGAGAGGATGCCACAGGTCAGATCATGGATAAAACATCAAATGACTTGCTGTTAGCACCTGTCCAGATCATCTTGTCCAGGCCATGCTCCATCTCTCTGCTGCTCTGAGTACTGACTGCCAGTGGCTCACTCCTGCCCCCTCCTCTGGACAATCACTCCTGCCTCGAAACCCCTGTCCCTGCCCTGTTGGTGGGAGCTGCCTCACCCAGATTATACCTAGTGCTATGCTGACAAATGTTTAACAGTTATCTTTTTGTGACGGGGGAGAGAGGGGCCCCAGATTGTGCGTTTGCCACTTTCTGTGGTGTAAATACTCCCACCATGGCTGATTTCACTCCCACCAACATGACATCAGTGAATGTGGAGTTTTAAGGAAATGCACAGTAGCTCTCCATGATATGGTATTTCCACCATGAAGATAAAATAGACGAAAATAACCAAAAGAGCAAAGGTAAAAGAAAACTGTAGAAAAAATAAGTATGAAGTGGTGAGGTTTGAACATTTGTTACCATTGTTTTTATTATTGGTTATTTAGTTACATTTATATAACTTTAATAGTGGCTCATACAATTCCTAAAACTTTGACAATTGGCTCCTCTGAGGTCAGTTTTAGCACATCACTGATTAACATTCTACCCCATTTCTAACAGCTCAAGGCCAGTGACTGACATGAGGATGTAAAAGGCTGGCCCCTCAGTCTCATCTAGGGAACAATTCTGTAGTGTAATGCATTCCAGAGCCGCCAGTGGATCAGGCTAAGGCTAGACTTTACATGCCACCACTTTCCCCACTGGTTCCTCCTCCTCTATCTGGGTCTCCTCATCCCTTACACATTTCTCCTGATGGGTACTCCTTCAGGAAATCACTTGCACCCAAGTCCCATCTCAGGCTCCACATCTAAGGAACCCAATCTAAAATGCAACAGAATAAAAATTTAGAGAGAAAGTAGACAGGATCACTTGACTTTGCAGGAATTCCAGGAGACTCTCTGAAGGAGGTGGGATTCAAAGGGTGGGTGGGATTTAGGTTTGGAAAAGAAAAGTAAGAAGATACTCCAAATGGAGGAAGTGGTTTAATCCAGGTTACACCAACTACCATACAGTTGGCAGACCCCTCTACCAAGCTGGGCAAAGTTCTCACAGGCATGGACCCTGAGACCACCCATTAGGAGAGCTGGAGGAGATGGTGTTTACATGGCTATGGTTTGATGGAGAAAGTTAAACTGTTCCTCTGTTAAAATGGTGTGGCTCTCCAGAAAGGACATTATGGCATCCTGGTTGGCACTAAAACATGAAGCTAAAGGTCGTTTTCAGACCATCTAGTCATTGATGAAGGAACAATTTGAAGTGGTACAGGGAAAATATTACTTATTTTAATAGTTATATGGTCTTTGCATCGGATTTTAAAAAATCTTAATTGTGGTAAAATAGACACTAACATAAAATTTACCACCTTAACCATGCTTTGTTTTTGTTTTTCGTTACCTTCACTATCTAGCAACAATGCTCACTTTTCCTTTGCAGAAATATGCAGTGTGGCCCTTTAAAATAATTTTTACAGGATGGATCTATTTAAAGAAAAACACGCAGAAAATAAAAAGGTGACACAGATATGGAAAATTCACAAAGGCAAAACACAGAAACCATACATTTCTCCAACTAGTCCAATGCTCTCATTTTAAGATAGGAAAAGTGCGCCCAGAAAGGGCAGAGGAGCTGCTAAAAGGATTGCAGAGCTAGTTAGGTGAAGAAAGACGACAAGGACCAGGTCTGCTAATTCCTGCTTCTGTGTTTTTCACTCTGCACCGCGTCTCCTTTAAAGAAGGAAGACAAAATAACGTGTTCCTTTCCAAAGTTTCTGCCCTCCCTCCAAAAGGTACATTCCGGAGAACCCACCAGGTCCTTTGTCATTCATGAAAGAAAAAACCACCTTTCCTTTACAATCAACCTCACTGATGGTTTTCTGAGTAGAGAGGGGATCGGGTGTGCTGACCTGGAAAGGACACAAATCCTCTTGAAATCTGCCACCTCTGAATTCATCATTCTGCTAACATCAGATGTCAAAGCTGGGAAGGAAAGTTGGCATTTTGATGCCAGCATCTGCCTCCAGCTGTTCCACGGGGCATGCCTGTCAAAGAGGTAGCCTATATATTTTCTAAACTAAAATGTACAAGCAGAGTTGGTTTAAAATCCTTCTTGATAAGAACTGTGATGCAGGAAACTGACTACCATTGCCATTAAATATGTCTGGAACTTCAGGCTCCCTCCTTAATTTCTTCAGGACTCAGTTTAGCCAATTTCAAATACAGAAAATCATTCTTGTTTATCTCAATATTGTTTCAATAACCACTAAATGCTTTTCAGGATGACATAAGAGTTAATGTAAGGTTTCCTCAGACATAGCGTCTCATTTAATCTGTATCAGTTCAGTTCAGTCACTCAGTCAAGTCCGACTCTTTACAACCCCATGGACTGCAGCACACCAGGCTTTCCTGTCCATCACTAACTCCTGGAGCTTGCTCAAACTCACGTCCATCAAGTCAGTGATGCCAGCCAACTATCTCATCCTCTGTCATCCCTTTCTCCTCCTGCCTTCAATCTATCCCAGCATCAGGGTCTTTCCCAGTGAGTCAGTTCTTCGCATCAGGTAGCCAGAGTATCAGAGCTTCTGCTTCAGCATCGGTCCTTCCAATGAATATTCAAGACTGATTTCCTTTAGGACGGACTAGTTGGATCTCCTTGCAGTCCAAGGGACTCTCAAGAGTCTTCTCCAACACCACAGTTCAAATTAATTTGTATAATTGTTATTACTTAATGGATGGGAAGACAATGTCCAAAAGTGGCCATGTAACTTGTTCACGGTTGTGAGTCACATCCAGATCCTGTGTCCCTAGACCACCCATTTTAAAAGTTTAGAAGTCTATCACCAACGTTTCCCAAAGCATGTTTTTCTTAATCATTATTGATTAACAGATAGAGTCACTAATTATTATTTTTTAAAAGGGTTATTTTTTTATTTTAATAACTAGTTATTTTTTAAATAACATTGTACCAAAAGTGTTAAGGGCTTCTTTGCTGTCATGGGACTTTCCTATGAATAGTAAATCTCCAAGAGGGAGCAAAGTATGAAGCATTTCTAAAAGTGATTTGTCAAATTACCAATTCTGTCAAATTTCTCTCTCTAAAAACTAATGTTCTAGAGGACATTTTGGGAAATGTGATGCATCCTATTGTATTCTTAACTTCTATCATTATTTTCATTAGGTTATCTGTTGCTTTATGGAAAGTGCTAACCTCTCTACTCCATGTTAACATACAGAAAACAGGCTTTCTATAAGACCTTTCAGTCCAATAATAACTAGACTGATCAAAGCCTATCCATTGACTCCACAAGGCAAAACTTGGAATGACAAAGCTTTCTATCATCATATTTGATTACATCCAGACATTTTCAGAGAAGTTGAGCATTCTGTGTATGTCTGTGTGGTCTAACTGCTTGTCTCAAGCAACCAATATTTATTTAATATTTATCATGCCTTTTATCTGCATTCAATTGTCTTTCTGTAGGCCCACTGAGTCAAGGAAGACATCTTCCTCTTCTGAGGCTGCTCAATTTCCACACATAGTGATAGGAGGATTGGGGTAATAAGGAAGGAATACATTTTTAATAATTTTTGAATAAGGGGTCCCATATTTTTTATTTTGTAACAGGCCCTGTAAACTATGCAGCCAGTTCTGAACATCCAGTGTTTAAATGTAAGCTCTGTGAAGGGAAAGACCATATCTGTCTACTCCCTAGCATCTAGCATTGTGCCCAGCACAAGAAAGGGGCAAAACATGTACATACTGAATGAACAGGTGCAAGGAAGGGGTTGCAGAGAGGAGAGACATGGTCTGCCTTCTTTCCAACCAGGCATAGGACCCCTTCCCCTTGAATTTTGAAGGGCATTGTAAAACAGGATCAGTCATTGAGTGAGAATCAAGATTCATACACAGACAAGCTGGAGGAATAGGCCAGCACATGAAATTAAAACCCAGCCTGTACGAAAGCAAGCTAGCAAAAGACAGGAAGCAGGCAGACACACTGTCCTCTCCCCAGATAATGGGACATTTTCCACTGCTTTGCCAGGCGACAGACACTATCAGAGAAGAACGCTAACCTGAATGCGATGCATTTTCCTTCCAGTCCCCATCTAATATCTGTCCCCCCTTCCTTTCCTTTCTAAGCCAGCTATCTCGGATCCCCAGCACCTCTCAGCTGCTAAAAGCCTGAAAGGTTTAATCTCCAAGAAGGATGCTCCAGGGCTCTGTTATCAGAGTTACTTAATTCTGCATTTGCCACGGGCTTAATCATCTGCATCAGACCACACTCTCGTGACTCATGCACACATACCCACTTTCTGGGAGCTGAGAGTTGTTCTCACTTCATCAGCACCTCAGAAGCATTAATAAAGTGCAAATGTGCAGTGGCAAAGTCAGGGGACGGGAGGGGTTCAGTTTTGTGTTTTTGTTTCCCAGTAGTACTGATGTTCTAGCTAGTAACAGTCACTGAAATTAAAAAAAAAAAAATTCATGGCATTTCACCCCAACCACCAACTGAAAGATATTCATTTCCTCAAGTTTCCTTCCTTATTCGTCCTATATCATTGCCATGACAATAAAATCTTTTACATGCTGCTACAATATTGCATAGGCCCATAGAATGTTAGGTCCATGAATCAAGGTAAATTTGAAGTGGTCAATCAGGAGATGGCAAGAATGAACATAGACATTTCAGGAATCAGTGAAAATGGACTGGAATAGGTGAATTTAATTCACATAACCATTATATCTACTATTGTGGGCAAGAATCCCTTAGAAGAAATGGAGTAGCCCTCACAGTCAACAAAAGAGTTCAAAATACAGTACTTGGTTCAATATCAAAAATGACAGAATAGGCAAACCATTCAATATCACAGTGATCAAGGTCTATGCCCCAACCACTAATGCCAAAGAAGGTGAAGTTGAACGGCTCTATGATGACCTACAAGACCTTCTAGAACTAACACCAAAAAAAGATGTCCTTTTCATCATAGGGGACTAGAATGCAAAAGTAGGAAGTCAAGAGATACCTAAAGTAGCAGGCAAACACCCTCTTCTAACAACACAAGAGATGACTCTACACATGGACATCACCAGATGGTCAACACCAAAATCAGATTGATTATATTCTTTGCTGCTGAAGATGGAGAAGCTCTAGACAGTCAGCAAAAACAAGAACGGGAGCTGACTGTGGATTCAGATCATGAATTCCTTATAGCAAAATTCAGACTCATATTGAAGAAAATAGGGAAAACCACTAGACCATTCAGGTATGACCTAAATCAAATCCCTTACGATTATACAGTGGAAGTGACAAATAGATTCAAGGGATTAGATCTGATAGAGTGCCTGAAGAACTATGGACAGAGGTTTGTGACATTGTACAGAAGGTAGTGATCAAGACCATCACCAAGAAAAAGAAATGCAAAAAGGCAAAATGGTTGTCTGAGGAGGCCTTACAAATAGCTGAGAAAAGAAGAGAAGCCAAAGGCAAAGGAGAAAAGGAAAGATATGCCCATCTGAAGGCAGAGTTCCAAGAATAGCAAGGACAGATAAGCCTTCCTTAGTGATCAATGCAAAGAAATAGAGGAAAACAATAGAATGGGAAAGACTAGAGATCTCGTCAAGAAAATTAGAGATGCCCAGGGAACACTTCATGCAAAGACAGGCACAATAAAGAACAGAAACGTTATGGACCTAAAAGAAGCAGAAGATATTAAGAAGAGGTGGCAAGGATACACAAAAGAACTATATAAAAAAGATCTTCATGATCCAGATAACCACGATGGTGTGATCACTTACCTAGAACCAGTTATTCAGGAGTCTGAAGTCAAGTGGGCCTTAGGAAGCATCATTATAAACAAAGCAAGTGGAGATAATGGAATTCCAGCTAAGCTATCTCAAGTCCAAAACGATGATGCTGTTAAAGTGCTGCACTCAATATACCCGCAAATTTGGAAAATTCGACAGTGGCCACAAGACTGGAAAAGGTCAGTTTTCATTCCACTCCAAAAGAAGGGCAATGCCAAAGAATGTTCAAAGTACCACACAATTGCACTCATCTCACACACTAGCCTGGAAAATCCCATGGACAGAGGAGCCTGCTAGGCTGCAGTCCATGAGGTCGCTGAGAGTCAGACACAACTGAGCGACTCCACTTTCACTTTTCACTTTCATGCATTGGAGAACGAAATGGCAACCCACTCCAGTGTTCTTGCCTGGAGAATCCCAGGGACAGGGGAGCCTGGTGGGCTGCCGTCTATGGGGTCGCACAGAGTCGGACACGACTGAAGCAACATAGCAGTAGCAGCAGCACACACTAGCAAACTAATGCTCAAGATTCTCCAACCAATGCTTCAACAGTCTGTGAACCGAGAACGTCCAGACATACAAGCTGGATTTAGAAAAGGCAGAGGAATCAGAGATCAAATTGACAACATCTGTTGGATCATAGAAAATGCAAGATAGTTCCAGAAAAACATCTACTTCTGCTTTATTGACTATGCTAAAGCCTTTGACTGTGTGGATCACAACAAACTGTGGAAAATTCTTCAAGAAATGGGAATATCAGACCACCTGACCTGCCTCCTGAGAAACCTGTATGCAGGTCAAGAAGCAACAGTTAGAATCAGACATGGAACAATGGACTGGTTCCTAATTGGGAAAGGAGTATGTCAAGGCTGTATATTGTCACCCTGCTTATTTAACTTGTATGCAGAGTACATCATGTGAAATGCCGGACTGGATGAAGCACAAGCTGGAATCAAGATTGCCAGGAGAAATATCAATAACCATAGATATGCAGATGATACCACCCTTAAGGCAGAAAATGAAGAAGAATTGAAGGGCCTCTTGATTAAAGTGAAAGAGGAAGTGAAAAAACTGGCTTAAAACTCAACATTCAAAAAATGAGGATCATGGCATACAGTCCCATCACTGCACGGCATATAGATGAAGAAACAATGGAAACAGTGACAGACTTTATTTCCTTGGACTCCAAAATGACTGCAGATGGCGAGTGCAGCCACAAAATTAAAAGATGCTTGCTCCTTGGAAGAAAAGCTATGACCAACCTAGACAGCATATTAAAAAGCAGAGACATCACTTTGCCGGTAAAGGTCCATTTAGTCAAAGCTATGGTTTTTCCAGTAGTCATGTATGGATGTGAGAGTTGGCCTATAAAGAAGGCTGAACATTGAAGAATTGATGCTTTTGAACTGTGGTGTTGGAGAAGACTCTTGAGAGTCCCTTCCTAAAGGAAATTAGTCCTGAATATTCATTGGAAGGGCTGATGCTGAAGTTCTGATACTTTGGCCACCTGATGCGAAGAACTGACTCACTGGGAAAGACCCTGATGCTGGGAGGGATTGGGGCAGGAGGAAAAGGGACGACAGAGTGTGAGATGGTTAGATGGTATCATCGACTTGATGGACATGAGTTTGAGTAGGCTCCAGGAGTTGGTGATGGACAGGGAAGCCTGGAGTGCTACAGTCTGTGGGGTTGCAAAGAGTCGAACGTGACTGAGCAACTGAACTGAACTGAACTGAACTGAACTGAAACTTCTCCAATCCCTCTGACACATACTAACCTTTAAAACCAGTCGTACCAATGACACAATCATACTTACTAAGCACAAATCAATTTACAACTTCCCTTTGAGGTAATCAGCTGCCAATGGTCTAGAAATGCATCAACAGAGGCCATGAAGCAGGAGAGGGATGAACATGCAGGTACCTCCTTCAAATCACTTCCAAAGACTGGACCACCCCTCCCCTTGCCTGCCAGCCAAGGCTGGCCCAAATAAATATATTTCCTAAACAGGCAGACACCATCTTGTTAACTTAAAATTGGTTTTCCAACAGGAAGACTCAGTGACAACAGATCAGACATGAAGGACAGTGGCAGGAGACAGCCATGCCCCACACTTCTCCTCAACCACCACCTCTAACTCTCACAAATCAGACTGGAAGACCTCCAAGACCCTGAGTGAGGAAAAGGGAGAGAGGTCCTCTGATATCCATTGGTGGTTGAACCAGCGTTGAAGCTCAGGTGATGGAAAAGCCCGGAAGCCAAGACAGATGTTTGGCCAAATTAAGTGGCTCCAGGAGAAAATGAAAGCTTGCCTGCCGAGACATCTGGTGTCCATTAACCTCCTAAGCAGAGCTGCAGCCGAGCCATCTGCTGGAATAGACTCTCTGGAGGCAAGGAGCCTCCCCCACCTCCGTGTGCCTCAGCATGCTCCCAGCAGAGGTGTGGCCTTAAGAGAGAGAAGGACTCTGGTCCATTTGATTCCTTCAAAACTTGGGGGCCAGCAAGGACAATGGTCAAGAGACACCCTATGAGGCTGCTGTCATAGGATGTGATGTTTGCCATCAGGCAAAGTAAACTGACATCAAGGAGAGCTCATTCACTATCAAGTGTCTGTGATACTCAAGGAGACACTGTACAGAGCCTGAGTTCTACTGGAGAAATGTAATTTCTAAGTGGTGCAATTGATCAATACAGAGAGAGGAAAGAAACTAACATCTAATGAGGACCCACCATGGGCCAGGCAATGGGCTAGGCATCTCCACATACATTCATCTCATTTAATCCTTACACCTCTACACCCTAGATGTTATTATTTGCATTTTACAAATGACAAGGCTGGTATTCAAACTCACCTCTCCTAAACTTTGAGGAAAACTTCAATACTTCTTTTGCTAGACGACTGTGCCACAATTAAGCCAGTTTCACTGGTTGGGAGGATGGGTGGGAGGGATGGGGGAAGGGCTATAACAAAAGCTATTTGTGGGACTACAACAAAAGATTATGCATGGATGAGGTTTGCTGCCTTTGATGCTTTTGAAGATGACCAGACTGAGGCTTGAAATGTATCCATGGAAACAGCTACGGTAGGAGGGAGGCCAAATGAGTTCACCCTTGAGGCAGTTGGGCTGGGGACTCTGGAGACTTTTCCTTGATGCAGAGAAAGAGAGCAGTGTCAGCTCCCACTTCATCTCCCAGGCTCTGCCTCCCGTCCCCACAGCTGGACCACTGGTAAGGCACAGTCTCCTCGCAAGACACCAGCCAATCCAGATAGCAGGCTTTCTGTGAAGCCAAGCCTTAATCGCCTCAGAGCCCCAGTTCCAGGGGGCCAAAATCCCTCACAGGGAGGCCTGAGAACAAGCTGACACTCTGGCTTGTGCTAGTCTGCCCTGCTCCTCTACCAAAGACCTGGGCCCCACCCATGAACTCTTGTCTGGAACAGGATTTCACCACAGCTACTCAGACCTGCATAGAGAAACTATCTGCCTCACCTTGAGTCCCTTTCTATATTCCTATCTCAGTTCTGTCCAGCCCCTAGGAACCCTTCTTTCTCTTCGTGGGAACACCCAAACTGACATTTGACCTGATTCTCCACTGAGTACACAGGCCTTGGGCTTTGCCTTCGCTACCTAGACCTCTATTGATTTTTCTGCATCCATTTCCCACACCAGGATGGTGGTACTGTCCCCAGCTGCCCGGAGGGTTGGCAGCCCAAAGTTCTCAGCTGAGCCCATCTCCAGATGTGCTCTGCTGCTAAGTCGCTTCAGTCCTGTCCGACTCTGTGCGACCCCATAGACGGCAGCCAACCAGGCTCCCCCATCCCTGGGATTCTCCAGGCAAGAACACTGGAGTGGGTTGCCAGTTCCTTCTCCAATGCATGAAAGTGAAAAGTGAAAGTCAAGTCGCTCAGTCGTATCCGACTCTTCACCACTCCATGGACTGCAGCCCACCAGGCTCCTCTGCCCATGGGATTTTCCAGGCAAGAGTATTGGAGTGGGGTGCCATTGCCTTCTCCAAGATGTGCTCTAGGCCTCTCCAAAGGTCATGGCCTCTTTTGGGAGAAAACCAACCCCAGCAACAGGTTGCTGTAAGGGTATAAGTTCGGCCACCTCCACAATTCACAACTCTGCAGGCCATTCCAATTTTCGTGCTCACTGTGAGATCAACTGAGGCTTTTGATATGACTGCAGAGCAGGTCAGGTTCTCTGCTCAATCCTGCTTCCTTCCCTCCTGTACAGATGTGGATCCTAAGCGCAATCCTCAGAAAGCTTACTGCACAGAAGTCTCCGACTCGAAGTCTGTTTCCCAGAGAACCCAGCCTCATAAAGACATTTTTGCCCTCTTTAAACTAGAGAGCACCATGTCCCACGCCTTTCCCAGCTTGTCTCTGCAGCTGCAGTCTGTCCCTATACTGCAACAATCACCCACTCTCCCAAGGTCATCAAAATCACTTTGGGCACTGAACCTGGATTCTGGTCCTAATTCTGCCATATACTTCTTGGGCCCCTTAGGGAATTACTGAACCTCTCTGGTCCAGTTTCCTAACTATAAATTAATAAATGAACATAAAGGCAGTTATTCTTACAGCTCACAGCAATTTTTAATTATTCATTCATGTATTGAAAACTGACCACATGTTTTCACCCCTCAGGTCCCAGGCTAGCTATCACTTCCTCTAGGAAGCCCTCTCAAACCCCAAAGCTGAGATATATAGTTCTTCTGTGTTCTCGCAGCCCCTGATCTTACCTTTCCTGTACTTTTTACCCCTTAAATCGTAATTACCTACTTTATGATTTTCCCTCCATTGGACCATGACTTCCATGAGGGTAGGAAAGGTATTTATTCACTTTTATATCTTCCATGCCTAGTTCAGGGCCTGGCCCACAGTAAGAGTATAAAGATATTTATAAATTAACTAATTCAGTCATTAAGCTAGGGGTTGCAGGAAAAGCAAAGACAATATCCTGTGTTCACATGGCCCTTCACGGTGTGCAAACTGCTTTCATACTCAGGTCTCATTTGGTCCTTGTAACAACCCAGAGGGTTAGGCAGGGCTGGAACAGTATTCCCTTGTAGATGTAGATACAGAGGCCAGCATGTCCAAACTGACTTACACCCTGCCGGAGCTGCGCCTCTTGACTGCTCGGCAGTGTCTCCCTTCTATCCCTTTCCCCTACAAAAGCACAACGTGGTGGATTTCCCTCATCTGGAGACCACCATCATAACAACGAGTGAAGGAAGCCATGAGGCATCCCAGACCCTTGGAAACTATGAATAGGCTTCAAGGCAGAAGAGCACATGTGACAAAAATCCACGTGACACTCAGGAAAGCTGGTGAAGGCAGAGTGCCTGCCACAGGAGTGGAGCCTGGATGCCTGGCCTCTCAACTCTGGACTAAGCATTAGTATGAGAAGCGCCCCAGGGATGCTGGTGTAGGGGTTCTCATCCCACTCCCCCATCCCCCAGGCCTGAGCTAACTGTGCCTTTTCTCCCACTGGCTTTGCCTCTGAACTTCTCTCTCTCTGTGGAACACTCACTGTCTCAGCTGCCTCAATATCCTATCAGCGGGGAGATAAAATGAGGAAAGAGGGAGGGGCGTGCACACAAAAGCTCTCTTGCAGCTGCAAAATAGAAATTCTTTTCTCCTTTGCCCCATAGGGGAAAAGAATTCTACACCCAAACAAGGTACCAAACGAATCTTAACTCTCCCTGCGGTCTTTTTATTTTTTAAGTTCTAAATAAATGCATGATTTTTCCCTAAAGAAACTGTGATAATACAATTAGCGATACACAGAGGCTTTAGCTGGGAAATCACTGGCCCTCCCCACACCCCAACCCCAGCCTCTGTAGGAGTCAGGCTTTGAAAAGAAGAAATCTATTGTCGCTGGGGAACACGGAGCTGAATCACCAATCCCAGCAGAGTGGCGACGCTGAAACCTCCCTTTGTGGGGAAAACCGGGAGGCTGCACGTTAATGGCTGGATGTTATTTGCAGCAACGCGGGGCCAATTCTTCTCTCAGCCTGTTTAAGCTTCCATGGGCCATAAACATTGATCACCATTTAGAGTGCAGCACCTTTGTGATGTAAATCACTTGTCTGCCTGGAGCTCTGGGAGAGACGCTCCTTTCAGACCCCAACCAACCATGGGAGGAACACACAGGGAACTGCCATTTGACATCTGAGAATAGGTGGCAAACTAGACCAGAGCTATCCAATAAAAAAATTTGAAGCAAGCCACAGTGTCATTTTAAGTTTTCTAGTAGCCACATGAAAAAATAAAGAGGTGGGAGGGGGACAAGAGAGGTGAGAGAATTGAGAGGTTAAAAACTACCAAGTATAAAGTAAATTACAAGGATGTAAGTATAGCACAGGGAATACAGTCAATATTTTAAAACTTTATAAGGATAACTATCCATAAATATAGTGATTACCATGTTATACACTTGAAACTAACATAATACTGTAAGTCAACTACATTTTTACTTTAAAAATAATTTTTAAAAGGTAAAATTAAATAATATACTTTGTTTAATGAAGAAGAAGGAAAAGGCAATATATCCAAAATATTATGTTAATACATAATCAATATAAAAAGTTATTACTGAGATATATCACACTCTCCTTATCCTATACTAAGTATTTTGCCTTCACAGCATGTCACAATGGCATTTCAAAGCTCAGTAGTCACATGTGGCTGGTGGCTACCGGATTGGACAGTGTAAGTCTGAAGTTTGCAGAATATATCTAATTTGATCTTTACAACAGGCCCCCTGAAGTAGATATTAGCATCCTCATTTCATAGATGAGAGAAGTGGAGCTCAGACAGAATGAAAGAGTTGGCCTACGGTATATGCATACAACAGAATATTACTCCGCCTTAAAAAATAAGGAAATTCTGACAAACGCTATAATATGGATGAACCTTGAGGACATTACATGAAGTGGAATAAACTGTCACAAAAAGACAAGCACTGTATGATTCTACTTAAATGAAAAAACAAAGAGACAGAAGTTGAGTGGAGGTTACCAGGGTCTATGGGAGGGTCATTTGTTTGGGGTTTATTGCTTTAATGCAACCTGATGAGAAGATGAAAAAAAACTCTGGAAGTGGACGGTGATGATGGTTGCACAATAATATGGATGTATTTAATGCTACCAAATTGTACACTTGGTCAACTAAGACTCCAAAAGCCAAATGGCCCCTCCCCCCCAAAAAAAAAAAACAGTTTAAATGATTGATTTTCTGTTCTATTTTGCCACAATTTAAAAAATCAGCTATAAAAAGAAAGGCAAGTGCTGTACTAAACTATGAGCATTATCACATCTCTCCTTCATAACAAACCCACTCTTAAAGTAGATGGGTTATTATCGCCAAATTACTGAGGGGGAAGTCGAGACTTAAACACATAAAGCAAATAGTTCAAGATGCTATGGCCAGTGAGTGGTGGAACCAGGATTTGAACTCAGGGATTCTGATTCTCAAGCCTGTAGTTTTAAATATGACATCCTCCCCAACATCCTCTCTGATGGTACCCAAATAGAAACAGAAATATAAATAATCCAGGAAGGAAATGGAAATGACATTTGTCACAATCTATTCTCAGCATATAACAGTCACAAATCCTCCTTTGAAACATAAACTTGATTGTGCCACTTGCCTTCTCCAAACCGACTTGCAATAAAACCCAAGTTCTTTATTCCCAGCCCTCAGGCCCTGCAGCATTATGGTCCCTTGTGGCCTCTCTAATCCCATCTCCCCCTTGGCTCATCATATGCCTGCCACTCACCTCCTTCATCTTTCTTAAACCCGCCAACGCCCAGGGCCTTGGCACATGCTATTCTGCCCTCCTGGAAGGCACTTCCTCTGGCATTTGTACGGCCAGTTCCTCTCTACATTCAGGTCTTTAGCCCTTTGGTTTTCTTTGTCCCCTGACCCTAAACTAAGATACTTACTCACCCAGGGCCCAGCACCTCCATCCTCCCATTCTCTTCATTTTCCTTCATAGCATCTACCATTGCTTGACATTATAGTGTGTTCTTAAATAAAAGAACAAATGTGGTTCATTGCTGTCTGCCCCAACCCTGCTGAAAGGCCACTGCAAGGGGGCAGGAGCTTGGCTCTGTTTACAGCTATATTCCTGGTCCCTAAAGTGGTCCCTGCACATAGCAGACACTTAATGAACATCTGCTGAATGAATGAATGGGTTCATTGAGTGCTTGGTCAATCCTCACATGGAGTGACCTACCACCCTGGTCCACCAGGGAGTAAAGGGGTTACCAGGACAGAAGACTTTCAGTCCTGGATCTCAGAAACTCAGATCCAGAGGTTAAGGAATGGGAGCTCTAACCAAATAATCTTTGAGTTCCCTTCCAGCAACCTGACTTTAAAACCCCACGGTTTCCATTGCTAAAGGCCCATGCCTACAGGGTGGCAACCTAGAAAGATTACACACTGAGCATAGACTCGGTCTGAACCTCAAACTTGGTTTGAGATGTGCCACATACTGCCCCTGGGCAAGCCATCCAACCTCCCTATGACTGAATTATTTCATCTTTAAAACAGAGTGCATAATCCAGCTCAGGGGTCTCTCGTGAAAACAGATCATCTATGTGTCGTGGATTGAGCTCCCTGGGAAGCAAACTCTGAGATTGAGATCATCATGCAGGAGTGTTTTAGGGTATGTTCTTCTTTTCAAAACCTGTGACAGGAAGGGGAAGGAAGTGGAATCGGGCAGAGTGAGAAGCTGGGCCACAGTGCAGTCTCAGTGAAGACACTGAAGCTGAGTAGGCTCTTCAGGTTGTCCCAGGAAGGACAAGGGCTGGGAACAGGCCACGTGCAGCTTCCTTCATCAGAGGCAATCCTCAAAGAGGGCTGACAGCCAACCGTCCTGGAGGGACCAGGGGATAAGTCCTTCAGTTCCGAAAGGGACTTCCTCGTCCACCACTCCTTGCAACACACATGGCACGTGCTCAATAAATGACACTGTTGTTGTCATTATCATAGGACATAATTCAAGGTCAGGTCTATCTCACTGTGAAGTCAATGTTCCTTCTGCTCTGCCTCCCAGGCTCTTTATCTGCAATTCTCGTTTCACCACTTCTGCCTGAATTCGAGTAATGTCTGAATAGGTTCCATTTTCCCTATCCAGGTAGTGAGTCTCCCTGAGAGCAGGCCCCACACTGACTCATCTTCGTACTGTCTCCCACAGTTGCCCCTGGCACCCTAGACTTCCTAGGTAACTAATACATGAGCAAGAGCATATCCATACTTTCTTGGATCCCCAAGATTTTTAGGGTCTTTAGTATCCCCACTGCCTATCCAGGTTAGGCAACAATATCATCCAGGGCCAAATGTCCCAGGCAGAGCCATTCTCATCTAGACACCATTTGACTTTAGAGCTGGAGTGCAAAGCACCTCTCTTCTCCCACAACCCCCATCTCCCTCCATTGGGCCTAGATTTAATTACCAGCAGCCAGCTCACTCCTAGCTACCATGGAGCAAATAGAAAACCCAGAAGGGTCTTAGGTTCCACTCTTCCTGCCCACACCTCCCCAGACTCTGCTGCAAACACATGCCTTCTTTCCTTACAAGAGTTTTGAAGAGTTACAACTAAAACCCATAGATCTTGCAGCTCAAGTTGGTGGCCTTCTCTCTATACCATTCCACTTTCCTGAGGATCTGCATCCTTTTAATAAAGGCCTCCTCAAATATCTCCTTACTGGTTAGAGTTAGGTCAACTCACTGAATGCTTTAGAAGGAAGGATGAGGGAGTCCTGGTTATGCACAGGCTCTAGGGTCAGGCAAACCTGAGCCTGAATCCCAGCCACAGCATTTGCCAGCTGTATGACTGAGCAAGTTATCTGAAGATCCTTGTGTCTTTATCCCTGAGGAAATAACTACCTATATCATAGAGTAACTGCAAACATGAGCAGGAACAAATGGCACACAATAAGAACTCTATTTATGTCAGCTGTCATAATTATTACTAGCAAGGGGCTGGGAACAAAAAATACCCCTGATTTAGTTCTCAGGTTTTGCACTAACATGTGGAGGCTGTGCTTATACGACACCAAAACAATTATACAGAGTTGAAAAAAATCTCACCCATTTAGCTCTTTGGTAGATGAAGCACATATTACATTCCTCAGCTTTCTCCTCTATCTCCTTCTGGGAATATTACAAATATCTAAGTGATACTTGTAAAATGTTCACAGATCCTTTTTTCCCTGACAGATATGGGGTACTTAAAAATGTAAAATCTCCGTATAGCACCATCATCATGAGCAAAATTTTTGAGGGCAAAAAAAAAGGATAAGCTGAGGAATGAAAAGTCTGCAGTTCATTTCACAAGCCAAGAGCCAATTTCCTAAAATACAAAGGGTTATTTCAAAGTTTAGAGAAAAGATAAACAACCCAGTAAAAAATTAAGAAACTGACATATAAATGGTCAACAATTTCCCCAATAATGAAATACCAATTTAAATGACAATGAAACATTTTTCATTTATGAGATTAGAAAAAAATGAAAATATTCATTCTTGTACATGACGAGTACATGGGAAAATAGTTACTCTCATATGCTGCCGGGGGTGGGAGGTATAAATTGGTACAGCTTCTCTTGGAAGACAACTTGACACCAGCTATTGAAATGTCAAATGTTTACATCTGTTGACTCAGAATTTCCCCTTCTAAATATATATCCTTCCAAAACATCCACCCATATGCACAAAGATATATGAATAAGGATCTCCAATACAGCATTATTTATTCATCAAGAAAATAAAAATCCAAGTAAATGGCCATCAGTGGGGTTTGGCTAAACACATTATGGCACAGACATAAAATGAAACTCTATACACACACTCAAGAAGAAAGAAATATATCCACACAGAGATCTGTACACAAATGTTTGCAGAAGCATTATTCATAGTAGCCAAAAACTGGAAATAACTCATAATTCACCAACTGGTAAATAAACAAAATATGGTATATCCTAAAATGGAATAGTCTTGAGAAGGAACAATGGTTTGTTACATGCTACCACAGGACCAGAACCTCAAAATATTATGCTCCCTAAAAAATGCCTAAGGGACTTCCATGGTGGTCCAGCAGTTAAGATTCTGCACTTCCAATGCAGGGAACTTGGGTTCAATCCCTTGAGTTGGGGAAGTAAGACCCCACATGCCTTGCAATGAGGCAAAAATATAAAAATAAAAAAAGTTAGACACACAGACACTATATATATATATAGCTAGCTTTTTTATTTTATATGTTTGTATATATATACACTGTGTTTACAATTCCATTTCTATGCAAACCCATAAAAAGGTAGAAAATATATTACCTTATAATAAAGATGAGGATTGTGGTAACAGCAGACTGACAAAAGGAATCTTTTAGGGGTAATGAAAATGTTTTAAAATTGGACTGTGGTGTTAGTTGCACAATTCTGAAATTTTACTAAAAATGTAATGACTGTACACTTTGTTAAATTTGATGGCATATAATGTATACCTCAGTAAAGCTACTTTAAAAATAAAATGAAACAGAACAATAAACGATCACATACACAAAGATGTCCAAGATACATTGTTAATTTTTTTAAAGAAAAATAGTATGAATGATACTGTATGATTGTTAAGTGAGTGAAATTTGTTCAGTCATGTTCAACTCTTTGCGACCCCATGGACTGTAGCCTGCCAGGTTCCTCTGTGCAGGGAATTCTCCAGACCAAAATACGGGTACAGGTAGCCATTCCCTTCTCCAAGGGATCTTCCCAACCCAGGAATCAAGTCCAGGTCTACCACACTGCAGGAGGATTCTTTACCATCTGAGCCATGAGGGAAACCAATATTATTGTTAAAGCAATCATAATAGTATATCTTCATGTATGCATGCTCAGTCACTTTAGTCATGTCTAACTCTTTGTGACCCTGTAGACTGCCAGATTCCTCTGTCCATGAGATTCTCCAGGCAAGAATACTGCAGTAGGCTGCAATGCCCTCCTCCAGGGGACCTTCCCGACCCAGGGATCGAACCAGCCTTTCTTAAATCTTCAGCATTGGCAAGAGGATTCTTTATCACTAGTACTGGCTGGAAAGCCTAATATATCTCCATATGTATATAGATAGAAAAAAAAAATCTGAAGGAATATATATGAAACAGGTAATAGGGATGTTCTCTCCAAGAGGCAGGATTGTGAGACCCTTTCTTTATGGGACACTTCTGATATATGATTTCTTTTTTTACTTAGATATTTTTGATATATGTTTGAATATTTTCTCAATAAAACATTGGGGGGAAAGAAGGCATTTCTTTTATAATCTTAAAAAACACAATATAAATATGAAAATGAATAAGTAAATGAAAGAGCATTGTTTAAAACTGTTTTGCTGATACTGCCAAGTCCCAGTTCAAGATGCCACATCTGGTCACAAGATGTATGGAATCTCTCATTCTTCTGGCTCTACCACTGCCTGGAAAAAAAAAATCTGAAAACCACCCAGCTCTCTTTCATTCCAAGCTCCCCAAACAAACTATGACTAATTCTGTTTCCCAGCCACCTTGAAGCTGGGGAAATTGAATGCCCAAGAGAGGTGATCCCTCCGTGTTAACATATTGATGGACGCCAGGGCCTATAAAGCAATTTTTGTGAGTTTGGCTGGCAAAAAAAGGATTCCTCAAAGGCAGATAAAATCATCTGATTATTCATTAGGCTGAAGAATTGAGTCAAGGGCCTGAGGACTCTCTCAAGACACAGAGACCCCTGGGAGGCCTGACTTATATGCCTGACGCACCTCCCTGTCTTGATTTCTCAAAATCCAGATTCTGGAAGTTCAACAAACTTAAGTAGCTTTTCCATAACTTTTTATTAAAGTGTCATAAACATACAGAAAAGTGTATATACTTTACGTGGAATATTTATGAAGACTCTAAGGCTCAAGGGTAAATTTTATCCTTTTTCCAATGATGTTTTTCCTTTTGGCTTCTAATAAGAAGTGAATGAACTAGCATAGCCATGCTGGACCCATCTCCTTAGAAGTCTGGACTCAAGTGCATGTGCGTTGTGGGTGGTGGTCATTGTTTCCCAACCCCGAGAGGTGCTTCCAAGTCAGATGCCAACATTTCAAGTCTCTGAGAACAAGGGCTGAGATCAGCTCAGGCTTCCCCAAAAGAAGCTCTCCACAGATGCCATGAAGAAAGATGGAATGACCTCCACTAGACTATAAACTCTGGGAGGACAAGAAGCATGTCTGTCTCTTCATTAATAAACCCAACGCCCAGTACATAGTAGGTACTCAATAAATATTTGTTAAAACAAATGGTGATTGACTGGAATAGAAAAGGTGAAGACAGACCTTGGAAACTGGGCCACAAAAGCAGAAACTCCAAGGGCTGGGAAAGGGCTACAGCTAACCCAGCTGAGCCTTGGTGTCAATTAGAAAAGGGCAGCCCTTTCTCCCTGCTGATATACCTCCATGCCAGGGCAAACGCTTAGTGAGTGGAGTTTAAACTGCATTTCAGCCCACACCTTTCAGCCAAGTACCCTTGTGCAGGGGACAACCTGCACTGCCATACAAGTGGCCTTGCATTGGTATCTCTACTGCTTCTTGTGCCCATCGAAAATACAAATCATGTAGACTATTCCTTGGGGGCTTCCCTGGTGGCTCAGATGGTAAAGTATCTTGCCTGCAATACGAAAGACCTAGGTTCGATCCCTGGGTCAGGAAGATCCCCTGGAGGAGGGAATGACTAGGCTTCTAGGCAGATGCCCAATTCTGTCCACAGGAAAAGCTGACCTGAAGCAAAAATCAAAGGCCTAGAAAAACCTTCCTCTAGTCAATAAATGCTTGTTGATTGATTATAGGAACATGTAGCCCCAAGTGTGAAGTGAAGTCATTCGGTTGTATCCGACTCTTAGCAACCCCATGGACTGCAGCCTCCCAGGCTCCTCCATCCATGGGATTTTCCAGGCAAGAGTACTGGAGTGGGGTGCCATTGCCTTCTCCGTAGCCCCAAACCCTGCATCATTTGAAAAGGAAATGCAGAATTTCCCTGTACCCACTTCAAAGCAGATGGGAAAAGGAAGAGAGAGAACATCCCGCTTCACATCAGAGACTGTCCATTTCCTGTGGAAACAGTTGTGTGAACTTCATACCCAAATGCCTCAAGGACTTCAGCTGTGCATCTTCTGCTTGCAGGAGAGCTCTCTTGCCTGGATAATGCCAACAGCCCCTAAGTGATCTCGCTGCTTCCTCTCACCTAACCACAATCTCTTCTCCACATTCTAGGAGGAAGGATCTTTCTAAAGGAGAAAACTGATCATGTCATCTCCCTGCTTAAAATCTCTAATTGCACACAGAATAAAATATAGGCTCTTAACAAGGTCCACGAGGCCCTCTATGACCCTGTTCTGGACAGTTTCTCCCAGTTCTTGTATCATTCTTTATCTTGTTCCCTTTATTCTTGCTGTACTTGCTTTGTTACAGTTTCTTCCCCACTTTTCTTTTTCAATTCTCCAGACTTGTTGTTCCTGCCCCAGGGCCTCTGCATTTGTTGCTTCCAAGGCCTGGATTCTCTTCTCCAGCTTTTCACATGACATCCAGGTATCAACTTAAGCTTTTCCTGATCTTTTATCAGAAATTCCAACAATCCCCCTGCATTCTCTATTCTATTACTGTTTTATTTTTTTAATGGTTACTATTACCTGAATTTATCTTTTTACTAAGTTAACCTTTTTATTGCCAGTCTCCCTGCCTTCCCTTATCCCCGGACAGCACCCCCACCAATACACATAAGAATATAAGCTCACTTCCCACTCTATCTCTGTATCCAGAACACAATAGAAGTCTAATAAATACTCTTTAGAAGCATTACAATAATTATAATTGCAAGGCTCTTAACAGGCTTCCCAGGTGGCTCAGTGAGTAAAGAATCCACCTGCAATGCAGGAGCCACAGGTTCGATCCCTAGGTTGGGAAGATCTTCTGGAGAAGGGCATGGCAACTTACTCCAGTATTCTTGTGGAAAATCCCATGGACAGAAGAACCTGGTGGGCTACAGTCCATAGGGTCGCAGAGAGTCGGACACGACTGAAGCAACTAAGCACGCACGCAAGGCTCTTAACAGATGGCAAAGTATACTCACACTTGTTGCTTTATTTAACCTTAAAAACAGCCCTACAGGGCAGGTAGCGCTCATTTTACAGATGAGGAAACAGAGGTTCAGAGAGGCCAAGCAGCTTGCCAAAGATCACACAGCTACAAAGCAGCTTATTCTGTACTCAAACCCAGGTTTTCTCCCTCCCAATTCCCTCAATACATGTTTAACATCCAACAGGGCTTCCTACTCCATGAGCAAATGTGGAAACACCCGAAGAGGAACAAAGCAGTTACTTGATGGATTGAGTTAAGCTCCAAGACAAAAGAGCACATAAGGATATGAAACCATTTTGGAAATCATCAAAATAGACAATTATGTAAAATAAGCCCCCTCTGAAATCCATGGAGGGAGAAGCTTCAAGGCGTCCAGATGTCATATCTTAAGTTTGATCTGTGCTTATGGAATTCCGTGATTCAAATGAAGGATGGGGAACTTAGGAGTGGGGGAATATGGAGAGAGATGAAAAGGGTTGTATCTCTACCCAAGAGTGGCAAAAAGAAACTATGACTAATAGGGAAAATTCATTGTAGGAAACTAACCACATGCTGTGGGAGGATCAAATTTCTCACCCTTCAGACCAGAAAGTTAAAGGCATAACAACCAAAACACGTTCAAAACTATCTTCACAGTCCCAGCTCATAAAGAATGAGAGTAAAAATCTCGGGGAGGATAAGCTGAAGTGGCCTTCGGGGAAGGGGAGCTGGGTGGATGGGACTACTTTCCACTGTATTTATAGCACTTTATATGTGTCTCTATTACATACTCAGAAATGAACTAAATTTAAACAGTTAAAACGAATAGAATGAGAGAGTTCAGGAAGGAATGTCAGCAGGTCAGCTCTTCCCATCCATCCTTGCTATCAGATTTCATCTTTTCCAACCCAAACAAAGGTAAGCAGCCAGGTCTATCCTTCCTTCTTCAGAGCGTGACATGTAGGAAGTTCTTCCTTTGGTCTCAGTCAAATCTAAGCCAGCTCCCCTTAGAACCCTGGAGCCACATTCTCCATATCCTCTTTTACAGAGACAGTCTCACAGTCCTCCAACTAGTTAGTAGCAAAATGGGAGCTTTAGTGCAGACCCTCTGCCTCCCAGTGCTGTGTTCCTTCTGGGACACCAAGGCTCCCTCTCTGTGCAATACCCAGAGGATGCAAACACCAACTGCTAACATGCGCAGTTTAAGGCTATCACTCACCAGGCCATTCTCTACAGACCCCTCTTTTCCATACTGTATCCACTTCCACCTCTGTCCATTCCAAATCACTCAGCTGGTGACTCTCGCCTAGAGGCAGGCTCATCCCTGCCAAAGGCATGCAAACTCTGTGGGGCAATGTCACAAAACTGGGGTGCACTACCAGCATTCAGGGGGCAGGGGCCAGGGGACATCTGCAATGTAGGGGACAGTACACGTAGAGACCTGTCCCCCAAAATGCCTCATCAGGCAACCCCTGTCCTATCATCTCTGCATCAGTCTCTGAATCTTCCCCCACCCTTCAAAAGCTGAATGTCCACAGGGAAGCAGAAGCCCGAAATGATTAGACTGGCCGAAAAGTTTGTTTCGGTTTTTCTGTAAGGAACTTTTTAGCCAACCTGATACAGTCATGGGCAGTGTTTGATGGATCTCATTGCTAAACACTGTCAAAGACAAACATTTCTTACAACCTTGGAAAAAAGGGCACAACTGTTCCAACTCAACAGACAAGGAAACTGAGGTACTGAGGGGCTAAATCAATTGCCAGAACCACACTGAAAATTGACAAGGCTGCCACTCATCAACTGAGCCTCCCAAATTCATGATTCCAAACACCTTTAATAACCTGGGATGTGGGAAATCTAAACTACTGATACAAGCCACCCATGCCCAATCCCGTGCCTCAGGGGCCTCACTGGGATGACAGACTGGATCTTCCAGACTCTCCAGAAGGCATGTTGAGTCCTAATGGGCCTTACCTCAGACAAGCCTCTAGTTTTCAGACCAGATTTCACAGTTCAGTAAAATCCACCCCTCCACCCCCCAAAATGGGAGGAGGGTCTACGAAGGGTAGCCAACACTGCAAAGTGAATTAAGGAGAAAAACTATCCCAACTGTTTAAGAAAGGGTAATTTCACACACACACACACACACACACACACACACACACCCCCTAGAAAAGAAGAACATAAATTAAAATAAAGGATAAAGGACAGGTCATCAATTACACACAGTGAGCTTTACAAGGAAATCCCTGAATCATCCTTAGGTTTTCCATGTTGCTGCAGAATGGGAGACACTTTAAGGACTGACAGTGGTCCAGGGACCTTTCAGGCAGACAACCTCACAAGGAGGCTTTGGACCTAACCGTACTGGCTGCAGGTGCTAGTCCAGTTGAAGCCAAACCACTGAGAGATTCACAGAGGCAGCAGAGAACTGTGATGGCAGAAAGAGGCAGTGGGGCCCTCCCATAGCCTCAGCTGAAGCTCCCCGCTCCTGCCCCGGCAAGGAGCCAGGTACCAGTGGTCTACCCACGAGACAAAGGGAGGAGAGCAGAAGGGGCTGGCTGGTGCAGCAGGGGCAGAAGGAGATATTGCCCCAACTGGGTCTGGCTCTCCTACCCTTTCCCCTCTGCCCTCCCCCCTCTCCTCCCACCACCCTCAGAATCAGTAGAGTCTCTGAACTTCAGCTTTATAAACACAGAGAACAAGCTAATGCAATCTTTCAGCTGCATTAGCAGGATCAACAGATCTGTGATGAGTTTTGCTGGCCTCCATATTGTTCCAAGTACTTCTGAAAGACAGTGCTTAGCTTGGGCTACATATTTTAAGGGATATTAATAGTTTGGAAGGTTTATCGATGGGCTGTAGACTCAGACATGGTCCTCCTCTATTTAGAAAGAGTTTCCAAAATATATTGCTCTACTAAAAACCCCAGTCCGCCAGCCCAATTGGGTAAATCCACCCTGGAAATGAAATAGGTGGAAGATCTGGCAGCCAGATGGCTTTCAAATCATTGATAAGTTGAAGTGTGGCAGGAAAAAGAGAACAGAAGGTGAGGGAACAAGTCACCCCAAGCACAAAGAAAGAACCTAGCCTGAGAACACTTCAGAGAAAACAAACACCTTGCACATAACCCACCACTGCTCACCGGCCCCCAGCATATGTGATCTTCTCCTATCGACCCTGGAACACAGCATCAGAATCCATATCAACACAACCCTCCAGCAGCCACCACCAACCCATCATCACTGGCACTTGGTTGGGTATCGTTCCCTTCCCAAAAGACAGCTCTCCCCACAAAGGGGCACAGATGGCATGTAAGATATAAACTAGTCCCCATCCCTGACTTAGGAATACATGAAGGTGGTCCTCACATCATGGAACTGTTACCATGGGAATAAGCTTAGACTTATTTTGGTTGCTCCAAAGGAAGTGTCTTACAATTCTATTCAAGGAAGATCTTTCTAGCAAATCTTTCTAAAAGGGGGGATAGTGTGATCTATGAGGTGGTCAGTGCCTTGCTACAGGAAGTTCCAATCAGAAGCTTCACAGTTACTAAGAGATTCCTGAATAGGGTGGGCATTCGGGCAAATTCTGGGATTCTAAGCAGGAATCGAGGTTTAGATACAACATGTATGTACTGAGCATCTAATGTGTGGCAGGGCTGTCATGGTGCATACCATGACCCCACTTACAGAGGAGGGCACTGCAGCTCAGGGGGACTGAGAATTTCACCCAGTGAGGGAGGGGTGGATCAAGAATCCAAATCCCTGTCTCTCAACCCCAAATCCTGCACGCACGCACACACCCCCATCTTTCCCGCACTGCCCCCCCACCACCACCTCTTTTAGCCGCAAATGAACACCAGGACAAGGCCTCCTCTGAAGCTAACTGATCCTCAGATAGGACCTATGCTGGCTGCTTTTTCCTCCTAAAGATGATGCCCAGTTGTTATGTGATGGCCCCACATGTGCTGATCTAAAAGTGCTCAGTCCAGGGTCAAAGCACCTGGACAGCTGGCATCTTCTTTGTGCATTCTATCCCCCAAAAAAGGGGCCCCAATGGAACCTTTGACATTGCACCTAGTACAATATCTCTGTCCTAAAATCCCAGGCACTTTCTGCCTCTTGGTTTGAGGCATTTGTGGCTTCTGTTCCAATGCAAATGTCTCTAAAATAGCTGACACTGCTTTGATCACTGACTCTCCAGATGAGTAGCTAATCATCAACTGTTGAGGTCCTGAGCAATGGGAGGGAGAACAGAGAAGTTCCAATGAGGGAAAGGGAAGAGGAGAGTTTGAACTCTGTTCTCATTGCTGGCCCTGCTGTGACATCATGACCTGATTCAGATTCCCTGGGATTCTGTCTGGTACCTCAATCCCTGCTCTCTCAAGTCCTGCCTTGTCCCACCCTCTGTTAACAGTATCTGCCTTATTCCCCAATGCCAGGGTTCTGTCTCTGAATTACCCAATCCCTTGGTCAGGTCTTGCTAGTAGCCACACAGAACCCCATTCCAGACACCCAGGACTCCCACCTAGGTAGACCCACACCTGCTTGGACTCCCCTTGCCCCTGTAGAGCTGGGGGCCCCTCCCCTCAGTGGGGGGACTTCTAGCTTCCAGGCCCCCCACCTGCCCCCTCCTGCTACAGTGAACCAGACCAATGTGGACCATGCCTCCAGCCATGTTTCCCACTTCCTTAAGCGTACTTTGCACTGCACTGAAGTTACCTCCCCAATTTTGTTAAGGAACCAGACCACACTTGTGTCTGTAATTCTATGTCTTTATGTATGCCTTTTATGTATGTATCTCCCTAGTCAGAATTTTTTTGCTTCCCACTTGCCCTCAGAGAACACATATTTGCTGCCTAAAACCCTTCCTGGTTATGCCAGCCGATGACAGCTCTTTTCTATCTTTTTGCACTCAACACCTGTACAGCGAAATTAGTCCCTTATTTATACTATTACCTTCTTCACTGCCGAATGAAACAATTTAGCACATCTGCCATCTTCATTGCCACTAAGTGCTTTACTTTCCAACTAGTTTATAAATGTCAGTGAATAAAAATAGTCTATTTCACCTTGAACCTACTTAGCCAGGGCGGGACTGTATAGACCTCTCAACTTGGGAAAGTGACAGCCTCATCAACAGGAATAGCATCCTGACTGGAGTTCTATTGTTATCCCCACATTCCTGGTGACAGTGACTGGTTCAGGGACCACCTAAGCTGGGTCAATCAAGTCTCTTCCCCAGCAACAATGAAGTAAGGGAGGAGGAAAAGAAGGCAAAGGAGAGAGAGAGACAATCTTTGCCCATATTCACTCCAGCTAAAACATGAACTTTGGAGCTGTCTACCTGTCATGTACAAGTATCAGAAATTGCCAGTTTGCTAAGAAGGGAGAGTGAAGCTGATACACAGAGAGAAGCCAAAATGAGAGACAGTACATCAATTAATGGGCTTCCCTAGTAGCTCAGTGGTAAAGAATCCATCTGCAATGTAGGAGATGTGGGTTCAATCCCTGGGTCAGGAAGATCCTCTGGAGAAGAAAATGGCAACCCACTCCAATGTTTTTGCTTGGGAAATCCTGTGGACAGAGGACCCTGGTGGTCTATAGTCTAGTCCATGGGGTTGCAAAAGAGTTAGACCCAACTGAGCAACTAAACACCACCACCACAATTTAATTTCTAGAACAAACCAGGGCTCTCTAGCACCCCGTTTCTGGTCCCAGGTCAGCCCAGGGCCAACTGCATGTCCTCACCTGGCTTCCACAGAACATCCTGCATCTTCATAATAGACTCCATTTTCACTGCCACCAGCTCCATCTGGCTTTAGTTGTGCAACCAAAAGTTCTACTTAAAGTGAGAGCACATGTTAGGTGTTTAGTCTATTCTTATACATTAATTGGATATATTCCTGATTTCTCACCAGAGACATCTCTGACTGCAGTTGGAAGTTATATACTAAGCAAGGTATCCAATCTCTATGCCACATTCAATGAGACACTGCTACCACGTCACCTGTTCTGGGGGTTGGGAGGGAAGATCCTACCCAGGACTCTCTGGACACTTCAAGAAGCTTGTCCCAAGGGTGTCTGTTCTAGAACAGGGATTAGCAAACTACAGTCCATGAGTCAAATCTAACCCACAGCTTATTTTTGTAAATAAAGTTTTGCTGGAGCACAGCCATGCCCACTCATTTCTCTATTGTCCACGGCTGCTATTGCACTCAAGAGCAGAGCTGAGTAGTTGAGACAGAGATCATATGGCCCACAAAGCCTGAAAGGTTTACCATCTGGCCCTTTACAGAAAAAGTTTGAACATCTAGAGAATGACAGTAGACTGTAAAAAGAAAAGTGGGGGAGGAAGTACCTCAGTTAATGAGTTTAAGAAACAATGCATTAAATATTTTCTTTTTTTTTAATAGGACTTATCAGAGCCTTTAATATGTGCTATAATTCTCTTAAGGACGGAACACACTAGAATGCTTCCAATGCTTGTTTGAATACACAATCCTTTTTAGAGCAGACATCTTGAGGGACTGGTGTTCCAGGGTGTAGAGAGTTCCTCACCTGGAACACAGAGATAATAATAACTCAGCTCCACCTGCTCCACAGGCTGTGGAAGATCAAATGCAACAATGATGTGAGTGGGTCGAACAAACCACAAGCAAATAAGAATTACAACTTCATCCCAATAACTTGGAGGCATTTTCTCTTCATTTCCCACCAGCCACACTGAGAATAGACATGAATGTCTTTAAGGAGTCAACTGTTTCCAAGAACTTGCAGATTCTATAAAAACTTGCCTGGCCTCCATAGAAAAGTGAACTACTAGAAGCCTAATGGGAAGGGTTGCTGAGAGATTCGATTTGTTTCCATTAACCAACATCAATCAATCTTGATTCTGGATGGAAGACAGTCATCTCTTCTCATGAAGTTTTGATTAGCTCCCCACACCACAGGAACAACATGGGCTCCAGACAGGTTGTTTCTTCATGCAAAGCCATTCCACAAGCCACGGTGTCCTGATGGGGACAGACGCTCCTCTGGAAGGAACATCTGCTCTCCTACTGCAACAGACTCCTCCTCATACTCCACACATACATGCTCTGTGCCCCGAGCTTTTCCATGTAAGGCCTATAGTACCAACTGGATTTTGTCACCAAATATTTCCCAGGGTGCCTCAGTTCAAGGAACAACTCTTTGAGACACAGAACCTCTCTACTGCTGACTCAGAAAGGAAGTACCCAGGGAAGGCCGAGCAGGTCAGGAAGGGAATGGCCAGGGCCCCAGATTAGGAAACAATGATGATGTTATACAGAGATGTCATGCGATTTACAAATGGATGTAGCCATTTCTCTTTACAAAACAAGAAGTGAGAAATGTGGGGGAGCAGGTAGAAGGAAGACAGTAGGAAGAAACAGACCTTATGGAAAACCCCACCCACTCACTCACCACCCCGCACTGCTAACCCTCTCCAGGCAGTTCAGATGACATCTTCTCCCCTGCCATAGAGATCCAGCATCTTCCAGATGCCAAGTAGTCACAGACAGTCCCTGGCATTCCTGAGAGATAACTCTTCCTGGAATTTCCACAATTCACAGATATCACTTCTATCTGTGGAAGAAAGATCCCAAGAAAGGGCAAGTCTTAAAAAAAAAAAAAAAATAGGGAAAGGTGAAAGGAAAATAACAGGCAAAGATGACTCAAAAAAAGGATACATGGAGGCGACTACAGTAAAAACAGAAAACTGGAGCCAGATGATTTGTACCATAGACAGCCAGACAAGACCCTTTGTCTACACTAGAAATACTCAGACCAGAAGGGCATTTCCTAAGTGATAAACCCAAAGTCCCATGTAGGGAGTGGCTCGTTCTGCAACGAAGTGGTCTTGTAGGGAGTTCCTAAGGATTTTGAAGTCCCGGGTTGGACAACTTTGGTCTGAGTTCCTAAGAAAAGAGAGACAGGCTCAAGAAGGGTGAGGGTCTAGCAGATTCCACCTCGGGGTGGGGCAGCCAACCAACAAGCCCACAGTAGACCTCACTCCCCTGATTCCTAGCAGCCCTTGACCATCCTCTGCTTCTGGTGAAGATCTTGCAACTTCTACCACCAAATACCAAAGTTTCCTATGAAGATTCAGTTATTCTCAGTCTCCCTCAGACCCCACCAGCTGGCAGACAGTTTCTGAGGAGTCTTTGGAGAGGAAGGTGCTTCATATGAAACTCAGGCTTCCAAGCAGAAGCGGCCCAGCTTGAGAGCCATGTGTGAACATCACTTCATCCGCCTCCACCTGTCTGTCGGCTCCCCTACCCCTAACCCATCTCCTCTGAGCAAGGAAGTTCAGCCAGCTCAAGAAAGAGAGGAGACGACTAGGTAGACATCTGCAGGGCTGTGCCGTGGAAGGGAAAACTATCATTCTCCATGGCTCCAGACTAGGCCCATGGTGTGGAAGATACGAGGATGAAGATTTGGGTCAGTAGAAAGAAAACTATCAGAAGCTTTACATGCATTCATGCTCAGTCACTTCAGTCATATCCAACTCTTTGTGACCCCATGGACTGTAACCCACTAGGCTCCTCTATCCATGGGATTCTCCAGACAAAAATACTGGAGTCGGTTCCAATGCCCTCCTCCAGGGGATCTTCCCAACTCAGGGATCAAACCCATGTCTCCTGCATCTCCCACATTGCAGGTGGAGTCTTTACCCACTGAGTCACCTGGGAAGCCCTCAAAAGCCTTGGAGCAGTTCAAAAGAACAGTGAGGGCTGTTTGCTGAGATGCAAGAAATGGGGGCCAATGGTATATGAGCCACAGTTATTCTTTAGGAGCAGTTGCAAAGGCATCTCAGCTGCCTCCACCCAACTCCCAACCCTCCCCCATGACCCCCAGCTCCTCGCCACACCATTAGGGAGATGACCAAGAGGCATCTGGGACTCCACCTAAACGATGCCTCTGACCATGCAGGGCATTTTGATGTGGCCTTGAAAACAAACTGCCACCTAATGTGCTGGTCATGCTTATATAAACAAATAAACCTCTTCTGCTTCTCGGAGTAAGGCATCCTCTGCAGAGTTAGGAAAATTTCAATTTGACACTGACGGTGGTGCTTTTTTGCATTCTTGGTCTGCACTGTCTTAGAATCTATAGCAAGCCTTTCCTGAGGCTCATATTTTATTTTATCTTGGTTCCAGCTGCTCTGAAGATGTCTATTCCTCTTTGAGGTGCCCTTCCCAACCCACATCCTAGAAAGTGAAATCCAGGTAAACCACAAAGGCCATATTTTAAGCTGGACCATCCCAAACAGGATACTCCCTTCAAAGTTGGAGAAAATCAGTAGCTTTTACCTAATGAAAATCAAGTTTAATGACATTTTGATTAAAATAAACCACCACCACAACACTGTACCAGGGGTCATTAACACCAGTACCTACAGGGGCCTAGGAGTGGGGCAGTCAGGTGAACTAGTGGAGCAGGCAAGGTTAGGGGGATAAGGACAGCGCCCAAGTACAAGACAAATCCTGTCTAAGAAGGGCTCTGGTGCTCAGCACCCTCGCGTGCTGCCATGTGGGAATACAGGCCCAGAGCTGCCAGACCTTCTGACTTTTTTAAAAGGTGCCGGAAGTCCAGATTTTATGTGAAATCTCATTTTTACTTGTTGGCGTCTAATTCACATTTTTCAAAGACACAGTCCAGGCCAAATCAAACACATCTGAGGACTGGATCTGGCCCGTGTGCCGTCAGTTTGCAAGCTCTGCATAAAAGCTCAGCTTAAACAAATTAGCAGAATGTGCAAAACAGATCCTTCCCCACCACCCCCTCCTTCTCTGAGAAATGAGGTGGGTGTCAGGATGGTGCTGCAGGTGAGATGAGGTTCAAGCATGAGGCGGGGCCAGGGACACATGTTGCCCAGATTGCTAGGTGAGAACTAGGAGTTTATATTGCCATTTTGACAGAACCTGAGCAAAATGGCTGCCTCTTCAGTATGTTCTGCTTTTCTCTATCAGAAAGCAAGGTTTTTACTTTTGTTATGGAAATTATCTTCTTCCACTGGGCTGCAGGAAGCAGAATCACAGGGTTGGCAGAGACCTTATATGTCACATAGAACAAACCTCCCTCTGATGCCTAAATCCCCACTCTGACAATCTTTTCCAGGGGCATGTCACCCAGCTTCAAACACCTCCTACACCAGGGAGCTCCAGCCTTCCTGAGGCTGTCTGCCTGTCCTTTCAAGACAGCTCTAATTGTTAGAAAGGTCTTCCAGACATTAGACTTTCATAAACCCAGCCCCAAATCAGATTAGGTTTTTTGGCAGCTGCCTCCCTATGACTCACACCAAACTTAATGTTAACGAGAACCTTGAGTCTTTTTCGCCAGTGCTCTGCTAAACACACCTCTCCCCGGTCTGTACTCGGCCAGCTGGGTTCTTAGAGGGCAAGCTCTACACTTTGCTCCTTCTCAACTTTCAGCCCACGTATGTGTTGCAATAAGGTGGGCATCCAGTCACAGGTGCAAATCTTTGTCAATGTCCTAGATTCTTTTAAGTTTTTTTTTTTTCCCCTGATTCATTGGTTTCTGCTTTTATCTCAATTTCTGTTGCAGTCCCTCAGTGTTTTATTTTTATTTATTGCATTTTTTGGCCACACTGCACTCTATAGCTTGTGGGATCTTAGTTCCCTGACAAGGTATCGAATCCATTGAAAGCAAGGAGTCTTAACCACTGGACTGCCAGGGAAGTCCCCCAGATTATTTTAAGAGAAACTTGACCCTACCTGTGCCCCACAGATTTTTGGAGCTGAGGGTCCTATGCATAATAGATACCACAGAAGGGACTGGGGCATTTGCCAGGAAATATGATCTGCTGTCTCCTTCTCCAAAGCCTGGTTGCTAGAAATACTTATGGAAGATTTAAATGAAGGTCAATACATTCCTCCAGATCAAAAAACTCAAATGCCCAAGCAAGTAACAAAAAATGAGTGAGGTGGGCTAAGAACAAAGTGGAGCCCATGCCCCAGTTGAGGGGGGCAGCCAAATCTTGTCTCTGTCTGAAAATAGGGGCCCAGTGTTTCTAGATCTTCCCATTCATAAGAAATGCCAGAAATCTGTATTTGTATGTAAACTCTCCTGATTTCTTAAAGGCTTTAATTTTTAAATGTTGGGAATTCATTCACCTTTGTAAATGTTCCAAAGGCCAAACAAAACATACTAGTGGATCTAAGTTTGCCTCCAAGCTGCCAGTTCTGCCATAAATGTTCTAATCTCACTCCTGGATCAGATCAAGCCCTCAAGATCTGGGGAAGCATAATAACAGAGCTTTGCCCACGCTACAGACACTGAGCTAAATACTGAATGAGAGTTATGTCATTTAATCCTCACAAGAGGTACCCATTTTAAGAAGGTGGAAGCTGAAGCAGAGAGGGGTGAGATGACTTGCCCAAGGTTAAGCGATTAGTGATGAGGCTGAAATTCCATTCTAGGTCTGTCTGACTTCACAGTTCAATGTACAGTTTCTGGACCACACTGTTTGAGCAACATTTTGCTTTTAGTGAATTGTGCTTTGGTGCGCAAACTGTCAACTTACATTGAGGGATTTTTTTTAGCTACTAAAAATGTGTTGTGGTGACAACTACAGGGGTGAATAAGGCACCGTCCACCGCATCACCAGGTCCTTAACAGCCTCCAGCAGCTGAAGCACTCTCCAGCCCCCCCGTCCCCAAGTCCCCTCAGGGATGGATCAGAGGCAAACCCTACAGCACTCCTCCTTGAAAGACAGTGTCTTGCCCTTGATTCCAATTTTGAACTCATCCTTGAGACGTGAAGAAGGAAAAAAAAGTAATGGCAGGAAGTCTCGATTGTGAAATTTGAAAGGATGGTGGCAAGTCAGGCATTTTCGTTTCATAGATACTGAATCATTTGATTCTCATTGTATAACCCTATCTGATGAGCATAATTTGAAAGACAAGATAGAATATATCTTCTTGGCCTTATTAAGAAGTGGCAAACCCAACTGTACATAGAAACCAGGGAGCTTGGGGAAATGAGTGAAGCAGTGGGTGTGAGATAAGGGGGTGTGGGGACCCCAGAGCTCCTGGCCCAAGAAGTGGTGGAGACTTAAGAATGCAGGCCTCACCTAGCAGTGGCAGCTGCCACTCAGTTCTGGCTAACTGGCTGCCATGAAGGAACAGAGGCCCAGTGCACCAGATCATCTAGTTTGTCTCGTAAGAATCAGAAATACAGAAATACAACTTCTTTTCTATGAAGTTGCTCAACTTTGTTGTGCATCTCAATAAAATTCATCACTGGTCTGAAGACCATCTTTTGCTTGTATGGTGATCAGTGACAGTTGGGAAGAAAATAAACTGACTTTTTAAAATTTAGTTTTGAGCTGCTTTAAACATCTGGAGAAAGAGAAGGACATCAAAGAGGCATTCTTAAATCCCTGAGGACTAAATACTCAGCTCCTGGCTGCACAGTAGGCATGCTGTGGAGCAACACTGAGAATGCAGGCAGGGTGTCACTGATTCTCCATTAATGTCTTCCACAGAGGAAGACAGGAAGGAACTTATATTATGGACTTTCCAGGTTCTAGGCACTTTCATGGACCAAAGTTCCAAGAGGTTGCTTCCAAGGAGGTCAAAGATTAAGTCTGGGTGGGTCTAGGCTTTTGATTGTCTCTGCTCCTTTGGGTCTGGTTAGGCCTGTTGGCATCTCAGAGAAAAGGCAGGGTGGTTGTTCAGACTGGTCCCTACAGGGAAGAGGCAGAGGTTCAAGCTCCCGATCAGCTTTGGTTACCCTGGAGCAATAGAAACAAGATTCACATATGGCCTTGGAGGGGAGGCCTATATGCCCACGCCACCTGGGCCATACGAGTCCACATATAGCACAGCTCACCAGACTTCTGCATTAGGGCACTGAGTCACAGCTTCAAGACAGGTGTTCATTTCCTAGTCCATGGCCTCTATCATCTATTTCCCTGGAACCTTCTAGAGAGGGGCCAAGAACCACTTGGATAAAGGACCAGGCTAGAACCAGGGTCCAAGTTCTGGCATCCTAACCAAAGGCCAATTTGTTACTGCCTCACTCACACTGCTATCTATTCAAAGGAGAAATTTCTTTCAGGGCTCAATATTCAAAAATGTTTCCTTCTTTTGAAGAGCTGGTGGCATTCTCTTAAGGATACTATTAAACTTACATTTTTAGAGTTGGTACCCCATCCCATTCTCTTAAGACTGCTCAGCTTCCTGGTTCTGTTTGCCACATGATGTGCTGTTTCTCTTCATGGCAACCACTGTTTATGGAGCATCTCCTTGTGTGTCTGGTCTGGCCTGAATTCTTTACAGAAATGCCCAAGGTAGGTATTATTGTTCCTATTTTACAATGGTACAGAGAGCTGAGCCTCAGAGAGTTTCAACAATTCGTTCACAACTAGTAAGTGGTACAGCTGGAATCTGAGCCCAGATCTACTGGACTCCCAAACTGGCCATACTACTCTCATAGTTATGATTTTCTAACAATAATAGCTAACACTGAGTCCTTACTATGTGCCAGGCACTGTGCAGAGGGCTCTACTTCCCTTATCTCAGTTAACCCCCCAGATAACTCTTTAGGTTGGATAATTATCTCCACTTTACAGATGGGGAAACTGAAGCTCAAAAAGATGAAAAGATTTGCCCAAAGTCACACAGTTAGAAAGTACAGAAGCTGGGCTGCAAACCTTAGACAGTTCAGTATCAACAACCATGTCCTGATCACTAAGCCTGCATTCCTTGGTTTCCTGACATTCTCAAACTGGAGAGGCATGCTCATGTCCTCAACCAAATACTCAGTTAAAACAATGAACAGGACAGAGCCTTTTGGCAAGCCACTAGAGACTTCACCTAGGCTGATGATAGTCCATGCAACAATCAGTACTTGTTTGGACAATTATGAACCTATGTAATGGTGCTCTCCAGCTGTTCTGGCTTAGGCAACTGGTACAGGAAAGGCAGAAGACAATACAGATTCATGGCAGTACTGGAGGATGGTCCAGATTACCAGAGCTGAGACTGGTCCCTTCTGTCCTCACTACAGATCTAGAACAGGGCTGTTTCCAGTCTTGGCCCCAGTCCTCCCCTTGGCCCATTCAGATGATAATTATCTGGGTCTTAGAGGTACCAGAGCCCCCTAAATTGGGCCTCAGATAATCCTTCCAATTTTGTCAAGCAATTTATTTTCCAGGGGAAATAAGGGACTTTGTGGTTCACCAGCCAAGGTCTGGGGTAGAGGCCGAAGAGGCCCTTTGTCTGAGGATTCCAGAGAAGGCTTATTCTAGGGCTCTGACAAACAATAAAGGAAACTGGTAATCCAGGGGCATTTCTGTTTCTTGGGAGACTTTTCTCAAGGAGTATCAGGATTTTCCTTTTCACAATCTTTTTTCACTCATGTTGTCCTCCCTGGAAACAGCCATCCTGCACTTGACAGTAATGAGGATGGAGAGCTGTGGCCGTCTCTTTAGAAATCGGGCATTTAAATTTTCCTTAATAAAATTCTTTACCTTCTGTGAGCAGTATCACTGCTGTTGTGGACTTGAGTGAATTTTTTAAAATTCCTTTAAATAGAAGTAGAAGACAGCATTTCCTGGAAGACCATCTTAATATTTTCATAAGCTGAAACCTAACTGTGCATGTATTTTTCTATCCTTGATAGCTATTCCAGAACTTGCTTTGAATGCCTCTTGTGTGGCAGGCACTAGGCATAAGAATTTGGGGAATGAATAAAACAAGGCCCCTGCACTCAATGAGCTCACAGGGAGACAGACACATAAACACCCCTGCGGTAATAGCAGCATGAGGGGGAGGGCACTAGGCAAAAATAGAAATAATTAACATTTCTGCAGCACTCTAGAGTTTACTCTCTCATACAGCACCTCCTTTGATCCTCACAGTGACTAGCCTTAAAGGTAGGTAACACCCTCATTGTACGGATGAGGAAACAAGGATGCAGAATAGAGATGTGCTTTATTCAAAAGACAGACCACAGATGGAAAACCAGGTCTATGCCTCTGAATCCCTGAATCTGGACATAGCTTCACAATGGCTTCTGATTTAAATCCAATAAATTAAATGGTTGGGCTTGACTATTCCCCCTCCATGCCTATCTCTTAAAATTTTGAAAGAGAAGGGAAAAGCACTTTCCTTGCTACATGGGGGAATAAACCAGTAAATTTCATTTCAGCAATCATTCTTACACTACATAATGAGCGCCATAAGAAGTAAAGCATAACTTAAATCTCTTACAGGTGTCTTTCCTTATTTCTACCATTCTTTCTTTTCTTTTGATAAGAAAGATGTTTGAACATCTTCCATAGCAGGAAAATTTGTCAAATGCCTTACTTATTGTCAAGTTGGTGGGTTTTTTTAATTAGAAAAGTAATCATGCTCATTACTTTAGAAGTGAATCAATACTGACCAATATAAAGGGGAAAGGTCTCTTCAGTGTTCCCTGTCACTGCCATCCTGCCCCAATCCCTGACCTCCACCTCAATCCTAGTTCCCAACAGTAAACATCATTACCAGTCAGTAAGAACTATGGGACTCTTTATACACATGTAAATACATAAAGACACATTTTTTTTTAATTTTAAAAAAACACAGGATTTTAATACACACACACACACACACACACACACACACACAGTGCTCAGGTTTGGTTCTTTTTCTCATTCATCAGTAGTCTACGTGACAATTAAATGCTCTTTTGCCTTCAAAAAAAGATACACAAACAGTCAAGTTGGTGAGCTCACTACAGAGCAGATTCAAATATTCCAAGTTCACGAAAACTGGGACACTTGTAAAATGTAGGTTCCTGGGTATCAAACCCCAGAGATTCAGATGTGGGTGGCCCAGGAGCCACACTGGGGAAAAAAATGCAATAGGGCAAGAGAAAGCATCATGCCTACTTAAGGCATGGTGCCTAAGATTTACTGGAGCCTTCCTCTTCTAGCAGCATGCCCATACTTGTGTGTGTGTGTGGTACTGGAAACCATCAGGAAAACCATCTCCTGATGGTTTTCCAGTACTGCCTCACTCTCTTCTCCCTCTAATCTGGTGCATTCACTAAGGGTTTCACATGTAGGCTCGGGTTCACTCTCCAGGACTCAAGGCTGGTGACCTTCTGATAGGTTGAGCTAACATTTCCATGGTTCAGTGAATGCTCCTATGTGCCAAGAAGCATGCCAGAAATTCTGATTTGTCTTGTTTCAACTAATTCTCTCTTTCCTCCCTGCCCCCCATCACACACACACACACACACACACACACACACACACACACAAATGAAGGATTACTGTCCCCGTTTTTCAAATAGGGAAACTGGCAGGATATTATCTGTGTTTTCTTCTCTTTCTTGTATATAGAAAGACTTATCATTCTGCTAATAAGCCACAAGCCAAGACTCAAACCCAGGTCTGTGCAATTCCATCCAGAGAACGATCCCCACCCCATCACAGCTGCCTCCTTTTACAATCCGTATTCTTGTCTCAGCCACTTTCTGTGACTTTAGCATAACTCTATCCAACCAAGATGGATTTCAATCCTCTTCAGTTGATCCCTGGCTTTAATTTCACCTTAAAAGCACTTATCCAATGATTATATTTACCAACTTGAGTATAACTATTATGAAATTCCCTTTCTGGAACCGTTTTTATCTTTTACACAAAGAATTGTGCGTTTCTCTTAGAAGTACCCATCTTCCTGACCCCTTAAGTATTTTGATGGCTTCTGACCCTCTCCAATGGAGAGATGGCTCAGTCTAAATATTATATAACTCAGAAAATAATGGTGGGAAGGTAAGCTTAGCCAATTGATTCAGTTTTATAGACCAATATCAGAAATCACAACATTGTCAACCATTTAGATCCATTTCCTATATGTTCCCCGAAGACTTCTAAATCACTTTTTCATAATACTCAGTATTTTTGTAATTACAAGTTAAAATTTGTTTTTCTTGCAGCACTATAAAGTCTATGATGTCAGGGAACATAGTAGGAACTCAATAAATACTTGTTAAACTAAATCAAAGTGAACTGGATCACTACATTCTCAACATTTCTTTCCAACTATTCCCAATGGTCTAACAATTCTGTGTTTCTGGCATAAAACAATAAGGCCTCCACCATTTTTGACACAGAGTTTTGATGGCAATATCATGCCAAGTAGGAGATCCAGCAAGACAGAGGTACTCAGAGTAAGGCCTGAGGCAGAAGGATCAGGCCGAAACAAAAGCCTTAGAGTAGCTTTGTCAAGGGACAAATAAACTCAAACACAATCAGGCAAAAGGTCAGAAGTCCAAATGGCCAGGCTGGGAAGTCAAGGAGTAATGGATTATCAGGTGTCAGAAGCGAGAGTGGCTGTTGTCCTGCCTCGGTTTCTCCAAGATGATGTATCTTCGGGAGATCCAAAACACGCTGTCTGGAGAGACCACTGATCACAATAAAGATTCTGTGAACTACAAAGTAACATGCCGGTAACTCTGCTTGGAAATGTCCTGCTGAGATGACAGCTGGAAAGCAGCCACGTTGTGCTCAGCCAATATGCGTTCTTTAGTACAAACGAAATCAGAGAAGAGACACCCACCGTTTTGTATCCCTGAAGGTGACTAAGGTGTTTTACTGGGAAGGTCCTCTCATGGCATCTCTCTCTGGTTCCACGTAAGGCACTTTAAGCTATGGAAGATTCGCCTGTGGAGCTGTCCCCTCCCACTGGGGACAACTCCTCCATGGGAACTCTACCCACCGACAGGGATCCAGGACTTCCTATCTGACAAAGGGTTGGAAAACTGATCAACAGTAAACTATACTCTGAAAATACCCTCACTAGCCCTCAGAAGCAAGGGGAGTAGCAAGGTACCACTGCTGGGAGCAGACCAGCAATCAGGAATCCCGAAAGCACCACTGATGACCAGGGATGCAGGCAGAGGAGCAACAATGAGGGAAAGTACCAACGGGGAGGAGGAACCTGCTGTGGAGCCTGAATTCTTTGCCTTTGACAGGATTCTCCTTTTAATACTTCCTGCCAAAGGCAGGAACAGCTGCCTGGGTACCAACAGGGAAGTGAGACTATGGGGGACCAGGAAGGGGAAATTTTTTAGCTGAAAGTAGTAGGAACAGATGTGGAGGGAAGTTCTTGATGAGCTTTATATAAATCTGGTGGGACAGAAATGGCCACACAAGTCTATCACCACAAGAAAATGGTTTCCAACAAACAAATCCTCAGCCCTCCCTCATGGACCATCAAAACATGTGGGAGGTCATGCATACTGATTGATGTTCTTACTTAGCAAAGTCTCTTTTTTGTAAGGCCATACTCTATTTCAAGCCATAGTCCTACAGGCCTATGATGATGTGCCTCTAGGCTTTATTTTTATAACTTTTCATTAAAGACCTATTAAAGATCTATGATCCTATCATAGGTGAAAGTGAAAGTGTTAGTTGCTCAATTGTGTCTGACTCTTTGTGACCCCATGGACTGTAGCCGGCCAGGTTCCTCTATCCATGGGATTCTCCAGGCAAGAATACTGGAGTGGGTTGCCATTTCCTCCTCCAGGGGATCTTCCCAACCCAGGGATTGAACCTGGGACTCCTGCGTTGCAGGCAGATTCTTTACTACCTGAGCCACCAGGGAAGACCATTTTTTATTATATATAGATATAAAACAGATTTGATAGAGGTATGAAGTCTGAAAGGTAATACATTGAATTTTTATAGTGATTATCTCAAGTTGTAGCTTCTAGATTCTTTTTTCCCCTGTATTTTCAAAACTTTTAAAAGAATGAGCATGTATTACATCCAAAATCAGAAAAAAATATTATCAAAAAATAAGTTTCATCCAGTATCTCCAAGATCAAAGACTCACAGAGCCACTGGCTAGAAATGAACTTTAAACTCCTGTCACTTCTGGTCTCATCCCCTACCTCCACTCCATTCTACTTACTCTGGATTTTAGCAACATCAGACTTCTCACCACTGTCCAAGTACCCAGGTCCTTTCATGACCCCCATGCCTTTGCGCATGCTGTTCTCTCTTCATGAAATGCCTTTCAACACTTGGAGAGCTTCTACCCATCCTTGAAAGCCCTGCCTAAAAGTCATTTCTTCTGGAAGAACTTCTCCACCTCTCCCCAACAAAGCTGTCACTTTCACTTGGTTTTCACAGTGTGATTCCAGCACTGTCCCAAAACTGACCACACTGTATCATAATCAATTCATCTATTTTTGTTCAACTACCTTTCCTAGAAAACTGTGAGTCCGTCAAAGACAGGGACAGAGGCTATATTTTATCCCCTTTTGTGTCCCCCTTTCAGCTACATACATACTCAATTAATGGAAAATATTAAATTCCCTGTGGGATCCTTGCAAGTGGCCCCCTGGTCTCTCTACTTCATTCCTTTCTAAGCCAAAGGTTGGATAGTTTTACAGAGACACAACTGCCCCTTCTTTGATTCTTCATCTTCTTGAATTACCTCTTGGTCAGGGTTTTAGAAAGCTTGAATCTGCTCCATTTTGTGCCTCTCAACTGTAATTTCTGGTACAAACCATGCAGCCCAAAGCAGAATATATACATGTGCTTATGTACACAGTCCAGAACAACGACATTTACTCTCACTATTCACTCACCAAATTCCACAGTCACCTATTATACACCAAATGTTGTTCTAGGTACTAATAAAACACAAACATGAGAAACAAAAGTCCTGTTCTTATAGACTTTCAATTCTGGTAAAAAAGAAAAAAAAATTAAAGAGGAAAAATATCATAGAGCTGTAAGTGCTCTCCTGAGTCTTCAAGTTAGTTGATCCATTAGTTACTCCACAGCTACTTAAGATTGGGTGATCAGAAAATAACAGGCAAGGCAGGGGTGAAATACCTAGAAGGAGCCAGCCATGTGACAATACAGGGTTAATAGGGTTCCAGAAAGAAGGAAAAGTTACGTGCAAAGTCTCAAAGTGGGTACAAGTTTAGAGAATTCAAAGGACCTGGAGAGTGGAGAGGTGAGGTGACCAAGATGGACAGAGCACAGCTTCGTAAGCTCAGCCAGGCATTTGGATTCAATTCTTGAGCAGTGAAATTCTACCAGAGGGTTTGAAACTAGGAAGTGACATGATTAAATTGTGTAAGGATTACTGCTGGCTGCTGTGGGGAGAACAGACTCTGAAGATAAGAGAAGAAGCAGGGAGATCAGAGGATAGTGGCATTCACTTCAGTTCAGTCACTCAGTCATGTCCAACTCTTCGCGACCCCATGGCCTGCAGCACACCAGGCTTCCCTGTCCATCACCATCTCCTGGAGCTTACTCAAACTCACATCCATTGCATCGGTGATGCCATCAAACCATCTCATCCTCTGTCATCCCCTTCTCCTCCTGCCTTAAATCTTTCCCAGTATCAGGGTCTTTTCTAATGAGTCGGTTCTTCGCATCAGGTGGCCAAAGTACTGGAGTTTCAACTTCAGGACTAGTCCTTCCAATGAATATTCAAGACTGATTTCCTTTAGGATTGACTGGTTGAATCTCCTTGCAGTCCAATTCTCAAGAGTCCAACTCTCAAGAGTCTTCTTCAACACCACAGTTCAAAAGCATCAATTCTTTGGTGCTCAGCTTTCTTTTTAGTCCACCTCTCACATCCATACATGACTACTGGAAAAACCATAGTTTTGACTAGACAGATCTTTATTGGTAAAGTAATGTCTCTGCTTTTTAATATGCTGTCTCGGTTGGTCATAGCTTTTCTTCCAAGGAGCAAGTGTCTTAATTTCATGGTTTCAGTCACCATCTGCAGTGATTTTGGAGCCCCCAAAAATAAAGTCTCTCACTGTTTCCATTGTTTCCCATCTATTTGCCATGAAGTGATGGGACTGGATACTATGATCTTCGTTTTGTGAATGTTGAGTTTTAAGCCAACTTTTTAACTCTCCTCTGCAAAGAGATACAACCAGTTCATCCTAAAGGAGATCAGTCCTGGGTGTTCATTGGAGGGACTGATGTTGAAGCTGAAACTCCAATACTTTGGCTACCTGATGCAGAGAGCTGACTCATTTGAAAAGACCCTGATGCAGGAGGAAAAGGGGACGACAGAGGATGAGATGGTTGGATGGCATCACTGACACAGTGGACATGGGTTTGAGTGGACTCCGGGAGTTGGTGACGGACAGGGAGGCCTGGCGTGCTGCGGTTCATGGGGTTGCAGAGTCAGACATGACTGAGCAACTGAACTGAACTGAACTGAACTTTCATCAAGAGGCTCTTTAGTTGTTCACTTTCTATCATAAGGGTGGTGTCATCTGCGTATCTGAGGTTATTGATATTTCTCCCGGAAATCTTGATTCCAGCTTGTGCTTCCTCCAGCCCAGCATTTCTCATGATGTACTCTGCATATAAGTTAAATAAGCAGGGTGACAATATACAGCCTTGATGTACTCATTTCCTGATTTGAAACCAGTCTGTTGTTCCATGTCCAGTTCTAACTGTTGCTTATTGGTTTCTCAGGAGGCAGGTCAGGTGGTCTGGTATTCTCATCTCTTGAAGAATTTTCCAATTTGTTGTGATCCACACATCAAAGACTTTGGCATAGTCAGTAAAGCAAAAGTAAATGTTTTTCTGGAACTCTCTTGCTTTTTCGATGACCCAGCAGATGTTGGCAATTTGATCTCTGGTTCCTCTGCCTTTTCTAAATCCAGCTTGAACATCTGGAAGTTCATGGTTCATGTACTATTGAAGCCTGGCTTGGAGAATTTTGAGCATTACTTTGTGAGTGTGTGAGATGAGTGGAATTGTGCAGTAGTCTGAGAATTCTTTGGCATTGCCTTTCTTTGGAACTGGAATGAAAACTGACCTTTTCCAGTCCTGTGGCCACTGCTGAGTTTTCCAAATTTGCTGGCATATTGAGTGCAGCATTTTCATGGCATCATCTTTTAGGATTTGAAATAGCTCAGCTAGAATTCCATCACCTCCACTAGCTTTGTTTGTAGTGATGCTTCCTAAAGCCCACTTGACTTCACATTCCAGGATGTCTGGCTCTAGGTGAGTGATCACACCATCGTGGTTATCTGAGTCATGAAGATCTTTTTTGTATAGTTCTTCTGTGTATTTTTGCCACCTCTTCTTAATACCTTCTGTTTCTTTTAGGTCCATACTATTTCTGTCCTTTATTGAGTCCATCTTTGCATGAAATGTTCCCTTGGTATCTCTAATTTTCTTGAAGAGATCTCTAGTCTTTCCCATTCTATTGTATTCCTCTATTTCTTTGTGTTGATCACTAAGGAAGGCTTTCTAATCTCTCCTTGCTATTCTTTAGAACTCTACATTCAAATGGGTATATCTTTCCTTTTCTCCTTTGCCTTTAGCTTCTCTTCTTTTCTCAGCTATTTGTAAGGCCTCCTCAGACAACCATTTTGCCTTTTTGCATTTCTTTTTCTTGGGGATGGTCTTGATCACTGCCTCCTGTACAATGTCACAAACCTCTGTCCATAGTTCTTCAAGCACTCTATCAGATCCATACCTTGAATCTATTTGTCACTTTTTCAGTGGCATTAACTAGGGCTTATTCCCCACCCCCAGGGGACATTTGCCAATGTCGGAGAAGGCAATGGCACCCCACTCCAGTACTCTTGCCTGGAAAATCCCATAGATGGAGGAGCCTGGTGGGCTGCAGTCCATGGGGTCGCGACTGAGCGACTTTGCTTTCACTTTTCACTTTCATGCATTGGAGAAGGAAATGGCAACCCACTCCAGTGTTCTTGCCTGGAGAATCCCAGGGACAGGGGAGCCTGGTGGGCTGGCGTCTATGGGGTCGCACAGGGTTGGACACGACTGAAGTGAGTTAGCAGTTAGCAGAGACATTTTTGGTTGTGACAATTTGTGGGGGGAGGGGGGGTTGCCGCTGACATCAAGTGGGTTAGGTCAGGGATTCAGCTCAACATCCCACATGGTGCAGGACAGCCCCCACAACAAAAAATTATGCAGACCCAAACATCAGTAGTGCGGAGGTAGAAAAACTCTGAGATAGGGAAATATTGCCATGGTCCCAGCAAGAGGTGGTGATGGCCTGGGGCAGGATAGTATAGATAGGGATGGAGTATTGATGGTTTTTCTCTCATATTTCCTTAGATTTCCTGAACATTACTCAGGCAAGGAGGGCATTCTCTGTTCAGTGCCTCAGGGATAATAGAGGGAAAGAGTCAATTCTTGGCTTTTGACTTTCAAAACCCTAGTTCTCAGGGAGAAGAGAAAGAATGTGGATTATGGACAAAAGATCTGAAAGAAATTCTGATGACAAAGAGCCAGGGGACCACCCCTATTAACCTCCCCTCCCCTCCCCTCCCCTTCCCTCCTCCACACACAGATACAGATTTCAGGAGACTGTAAGGCAAGGTGTATGTAGCTTTTAGGGATCTGTAAGAAAATAATCCCCACCCTATCTCACTTTAGACAAGCCCAGGGAGAGTAGGTGATGACAGAATGCCTGCATAATTTGCAGAATCTGAGGCTGGAGGAGCAGGGCCACTTCCCCAGGCAGCACCCTAGGGAGGCCTTGGAGGAGAAGTAAGTGGCAACACGAGCCTGAGACAAATGTCCGGAGTCTCTCATGACCCAGCATGGTATGGGAGCCTCAGGATGACTCCTGGTGCCTGCATATCTCATAGAAGGAGCTGAGGAGGGGAAAGGGCAAAGTGGCCTCAGGTTCGGAACAGAGAAGTATCAGTGCAGGACTGACCACTGCGGACCCAGCAGGAAGGAGGATATCTTAGTAGTTGCCAAAGTAGGTTGATGATAAACCACAACAGATGTCCCCTTGGAACTATCCCAGCCCCCCTGGACCTTGGGCCACAACGCTAGAGAAAGCAATAAGAAACCCCCAATTCCCTTAGATTTATTTCTGTCATTTCAAGCAGAATAGAGATGTGAAATATAAGTCAAGTTACAGAAAAATAAAGAAAATCATATTTTTATTGCACCTGGATTTGGGGCTGAGACTGCTTCCTCTGAGGCTCCACAGGCTGCGGGTGTCTGCGTGTCCATCTGCACCATTATCACCTGGCATCGACTGCGCTATCTCAGGGGTGGCACCCAGGTCCATTCAAGGCCCCTTGAACGCTGCCTGCAGCTAAGGGCACCCCCTAAACTGTCACACACAGCTGGGCACACGTGCACATGCCACACATATGGATCAGAAAGAGCTGTCACCAAATTACCATTTAAATCAATGGTTGAGTGCTCAGTAATTGGAAATGTCAAAACCCACATTTTCTAAGTGACCTCAAAACACCACATTGAAATCATTTATGTGAGCTGGATACACATTTGTTTTATCTCTTCTCTTCTCCACACTATCCTGTTAGGAAACTATAAAAATTAGGGAACTGGGTAAAAGGCAAAAAGAGAAAGAAACTGGATAACCCACAAACTATAGCCCGACACTGTCAATCTTCAGAACTCAGTCTTGTGGATATCCCATGAAGGTTTACAAGACTGAATAAAGTTTGAGGAACATCTGCGGCCCCTTCTTGGCAGTTCATACTTAACACAATCAAGGTTCCCATAAGTCCTGTGGGAAACAAGACTATTTAACTCACTTCATACTAGAACTTCCAAAACCTATTTGACCACAGAACTATTTTTTTCCACCCAGTGCCTCTTTACATCCAATTTCATGGAATACACCTCAGGGAACACTACTCCAAACATAAATTGGCCTAATGATTAAACAAATTAAGAGAACAGAGCCAAAACCCCACTCCTGGGCCAGCCAAGAAATTTTATAAACACCAACAAGCCATCAGGAACAAATCATTTACAAGGGAAATAGAGCCCAGAATACAGCTTGCTATGGCCTGTATTAGGCCAGAGGTTCTGAATTTCAACTCAGCACCTTTAATAGTCAGCCCCTATCCCCCCAACTTCCTGGCAGCTACAAGGACAGGACCCAGTTTCTGAACCAGCCTAACCTCATGTCCTCCTGACCTCTCCAATCCTTACCCTCTTCTATCCTCACCTCATCGTGTTTTCCAAGGCACTGCTCTGCTCTGCCTCCCAGGCAACCACCACCACCCGGGCTTGCCCCACCCACCGGAGCAATTCAACGCAATACCATTACTGATCACCAATGAGATGCTAGGCAAAAGGCTACAGCAATGAACCATGCAAAAAAGCTTTTGTGTTCATGGAAATATGGTCTAGAAGTGCTTACAAGCCAGAACTCTTCTCTGAACATCAGTCTCCACATCTGGAGGGAAATACAAAAGTGGGAGCATTGGACTAGCAGACATCTAAGATTTCTGGTTCTGTGTTTCCAGGTTGGTGGAGCCTCTATCAATTCTCTAGTAGACACTTTTTCAAAGATGACTTCCTGGGGTGGGAGAGAGGGATCTCACACATCTAAGCAGCCTCAAATTGGGGGATAGGCAAGGTTTCATCAGAAGGATTGTGGAAGGGCTAGGAAAGGCAGGAAGTCAAAGACTAAGACCCGTTCCAGACTGGCCCCCAGTGAAGAAACCCCTGGGTTTCAAAGCAGAATTGCCCTGGCATATTTCTTGCCTCCCTGCACAGCTGGAAGTCAGACCCCTCCAATTTAAACCTTAGTTCTGCCACTATTCACTGTGCAATCTAATACAACGTATTTCTCTGGATTTCAGGTTTTATCTATAAGATAGGCATAATAATGACTATTTTCCAGAATTTGGGGGATCACAAAATGAGACACCATATGCATGACTGAGACTTAGAGATAAATAAAAATTAATTACATCCCATCGCTAAACAAAGCTGTATAGCCTGAAGCATGGCTTGTAACAGTCATTGAATGAATGGGTGAGTGAATGAATGAATGAACAAATAATAGAGGTTTCTGGAAAAGAAAAGTAGCCTCTAACATATAAACTCTGGTGGTGAGAACTCCAATACACACCCCAGATCCACTGATTTCCTGACTGGGAGGCACCTGATGTGCCATGCTCCCCAACCAACTTCCCACCATGAATATGATAGACATCACCTTGTCAAACATCACCTTGGCTTTAAACATATCAGCCTTCATCCAATCTTCATAGATAAATATCTCCCCTATCAGGGACAAACAAGGAAATTCATCAAACCATGAAGAATATTCCCTTAACAAATAAAACCCCTACTTTCAATGGAACAGAAAATATGATGTTGTTAGGGGTTGAATGCTTGGTGTTTCCCCCTAAAATTCACATGTTGAAGCCCTAACCTCCAACGTGATGATGTGTGGAGATGGGTGGGGCCTCTGGGAGGTGATTAGGTTCACATGAGATAATGAGAGTGGTGCCCTCATAATGGGATTAGTCCCCTTCTAAGAAGAGGAGGACAGAGAGCTCTCTCTCTACACACAGAGGAAAGACCATGTGAGCACAGTAAGAAGGCTACAAGCAGCAAAGCATGCTCTCAACAGGAGCCAAATCTGTGGGCACCTTGATCTTGGACTTCCCAGCCTCCAGAATTGTGAGAAATAAATGTCTGTTGTTTAAGCTTCCCAGCTGCCTGTGGTATTTTGTTATAGCGACCCAAGCTAAGACAAATGTCAAAGAAAATATAACTCCAGCTTGAGCTTGGCTGTGAGTTAGAAAAGTAAAACTTCTTGTTAGTAATTATTAGCCACTGCTTCAACTGATTGTACACCAATCACATGGGGGAAATGAAAATGACCATAAGCATTTCTCAAGAGTTCATGGCCCAAATACTGAACACAAAATTGTAATGAAGGATAATGAAGTCCAGAAGAGAAAGGCAGATATGATTCTGCCTGGAAGAGTTATTAGGAAGGCATCATGGAAGAGGGATCATTTGAGCAGGCAGTGAAGGATAGTCAGGAGTTGGCCAAACCAAAAAAAGTGGGGGTGGGAGGAGAAGGAAGACATTTTAAGCAGAATAAAGGCACAAATGGGGAAATATTTGGAGGTGGGAAAAAGTATGGAGGAGTCAGAGACAAGGAATTGTTCTAATGTGGTTATGGCAGCACAGGCCTATTATAGAGAAAACACCTTAAGATGAAACAGGTAAACTGGATGAGGCCTCATCAGCAAGACCCTTTATTGACTTCAACTTGTAGGCCAGAAGTTGAAGACTGGTGGGCATGGGCTGAAGCTTTCCTACTGACAGATTCATTCAAAAAGCAAAGTATTTCTTATAAACTGGCGCTACCTCTTAAAAATTTGGAGATTTTCATGATGGCCTTGGATTTGGCAAAGAATCCTTAGATATGACACCAAACGCATGAAGAAAGAAAGAAAAAAATTGATAAAGCTTCATAAAAATTAAAAACTTTTGTGCTTCAAAGGACTCCATCAGAAAAGAGAAAAGATAACCAACAGAATGGAATTCTGCAAATCTTGTATTTCATAAGGAACTGTATCCAAAATGTAGAAAGAACTCTTACAGCTCAATAATGGAAAAGACAACCCCATTTTTAAAATGTTTTAAAAGTTAAATTTCTAAATATTTAAAATAAAAACTAGGAGATTTTGTTTTGAAATCCAGATGCTCTGGAAACACTGAAAGAACTAACCACTCTGGGCTTACAGTAATGACAGGAGAGCTGAGCAGGGCTGCCGCCTCTAAATGAGCTCCCTAGTCATCCACAGTCCCCACTACTCCCCACTGTTCCCCAACCCAGCCTACTTTCCTCACTGAAGCCAGTGAAGGTGATGATGGCTCTTAAGGTCATTGTCCAATCACTCTATGGCATAATCTCTTTAAGATTAAATTCATTCTCATGATAAATTGGGAGTTTTCTAGATTTTAGATTTTTCTTTCTTTTCCTTCACTGATTTTATTGCCATATTCCAAGAAAACTCTTGGAAGTTAAGGATATATCATATATTTTGCATCTCTCACAACACTCAACACAAGGCTAAGAACAAAGTCGACGCTCAGTGTTCACTGAGTGAATGTATAAGTGAGTGAGTAAATAAATGCTTCTCTGTGATCGTCTTCACTACCTGCTCTTCTTCCCCTCAATTCTAGACTTATGCCATTAAAAAGATGGCCTAAAATGAATATGGATGTGTAATAAAAAAAAAAAAACACTGAAGTCAATCACTGAATTTCTGTTTTCATTTTCTATTAGGATGAAATGGAAATTTGAACTCTGAATAAATGCAGAACAGACCATTACACCTGACAGCAAGATGAATTAGAACCCAGGTTACTGGAAAATGCTTGTGAATAAGATTACCAAACACTATCAGTGATATTTGAGGATACTGTGAAAGATAGGATAAGTGCCAAAAAGCTGGAGATGGGAAAATGTTCTGATTTTCAAAGGGGGAAAGAAGTTTGAGTTGCCAGTTCCAGATTGGAGAATATGGTGTCACTCTCAGGCAGGGTTCCTGAACAGGTTCATAAAGGAAAACTTGTAAACATCTCAGACAAGAAGCAATATCCACTTGGAGCCAGCACAGGGTCACCAAGAACAAGTCATATTAAATTAATTTCATTTTCTTCTCTCTGATGAGGCTCCTAGCCCAGTGGGTTGGAGAAACATAGCAGATACAATATATATGGTGCAATGAGAGAGTGGGCAGTGAAAAGGGCTAATTCAACCCTTGAGCTACATTAATAGAAGCATTATATACACCATAAATTAGGAAGTGATGTTGTTTTCTTTCTCTGACCACATTTAAAGAAGATTTTTGACAGTACAGTCTTCTGCAGGTCCATTTGGCAAAATCTCTTTAAAAGCATAAAGCTTTAATCCAGATTAATGGCATCTGTTGAAAAACTGAAAGATCTGGCTGGGCCTACATTCTAAATGGTAACAACTGGTTGAACCCAAGTAGTGACTGCCCATTTGAAACAGGACATGTGTTCTCAGGCCAATCATAATCACCACCCCCCTTCTTATATTGCCCTGGCTGAGGTGGTAGGCCAACTGCCACAAATGATCTTACTTGGCCAGCTTCACTCACTTATTCTCTCTGCCAAGCACTCAAAGGCCTGGAGTTTGCAGCCCAGGAGGCAGAAGATCCAAAAGAGAGTTAAGATGATAAAGCAGCAGTGAACCACCTTGCATGAGCAAATGAGAATCACGGTTCAGGGTTGATGATCAGAGTCTGCAAATATCCAATGGGCACTCATGGGGGAAAAAGCATCTGTCTCGTTCTATGAAGTCCCAAGGTATAGAACCAAAAGTTGGATGAGAGACATAATTCTGCTAAGTCACTTCAGTCGTCTCCGACTCTGTGCGATCCCATATGCGGCAGCCCACCAGGCTCCCCTGTCCCTGGGATTCTCCAGGCAAGAACACTGGAGTGGGTTGCCATTTCCTTCTCCAGTGCAGGACGGTGAAAAGTGAAAAGGAAGTTGCTCAGTCATGTCCGACTCTTAGCAACCCCATGGACTGCAGCCGACCAGGCTCCTCCGTCCATGGGGTTTTCCAGGCAAGAGTACTGGAGTGGGGTGCCATTGCCTTCTCCGGAGAGACATACTTAACCCAACATAAAAAAAACTCCTTACAACAGCCAGAGTGGTCTAAAAATGGAATATGTGGGCTTGGGAAGTGGTGAGTTTCCCATCACTGGGAATGTGCAAGCATATAGTGTCTATTGTGTCACACGTATATAATCAAAGGGATTCGAGGGTCTGATTAGGCAAGAGAAGGCATGAGTCTGACATTTTTCACAATAGGAAAAAGAACTTTGAAAACAGTCCCCGTTGTTCCAGTCAGTAAATTCTTCAAAAAGAGAAAAAAGGGACTAAGCCAACAAAGAACTCAGTATCACTTTTAAAAATCAAAAGCCCCCTCACAAAATGCACAGAGGACAAAATCCATCAGACTAGGTGGAATGTTTGTGCCAAATTGGCCAAATGATACCCAAGGTAATTGGCGTCAGGCATTATTTTTGATGACTGGTCAAACGCTCTTCAGAGGCTAGCAACAAAGGCAAGGGAGGCAAGTAAGAGGGTAAACAATGGACTGAGACTGGGAGGCAGCCGGTCCCCACCACAAAACTGCCATCTGCTACTGACATCAGTCCTTCAAGGGGCAGCTTCAGGCAAACAATGTATCGGGGACGCTGGGCCTGGAAGGAAACCAACTGCCTTCACATTTCCCACCTTGTAACCTTGGGCAAGTCATTTAACATTACAAGGCCTCAGTTTCCTCATCTCTAAAACTGAGCTCCTACAAACTCTGTCTGTACTTTGCATAAGCCAAGAGGGGCGAGGTCTGGGAGTGAGCCATGGAAACTATTGAGCCCTGAACACACATCAATAGATGATAATGATGATGAACAAATAAAATTTTGACAGAAAAGATTCCAACTGCAGGCACAGTAGCATCCTGACCTAAATGGCGTGGGTGTCAACCCTAGAGGAATAAAATGAAATTCTTTTAACCAGAATGCAAAAACATTTAGAGTTTAGAAGAGATAAGATCATTTGGACAAATTTCCTGCTGAAATGCATTACCCTGCCCTTGCTATTTAGATGTTAAAATAAACGCAAAAGGTAAAAAGTAAAAGAATCACTCAGAGCTACAAATGCTTAATTGATCTCCAAGCAGAGTTCACGGTCCCAGTAGTAGCAATCCCTCAAAAATGAGATAAGTACATTTCCTACCAAGCCGATGCTTATAAAAACCCCAAACTGTCCCAAACTCGGCCTACCCTTCTCTCTGATGGCATTTTTCATGGGAAACTCAGTTTTTAAAGAAAAAAAAAAAAAAAATCAGCCAGATTAGTCTTACAGAACATAAACTCCCTGAAAAGTGTGCAGGCTTTTGTATTGAGCAGTCAGATAATTCAGATCTCTGACCAATAAAAGGGTGGATTTCTAAATTTTCAGCAAGGCTGAAACATTGTAAGTCACTGTTTTCCACCCTGAACTGAAAACTGCAGAGGAGGAGCCCAGGGAAGAGCAGGGTTTCTTGCTCATTTCTCCCTGGGGTCTACCGAGAGGTGATTTGCATGCTGGGTTTGACCAGAACTAAACGGTACAAGACGGTTGGCAAGGCTGGAAAAAAACAAAGCTCTCCCCTGATGGGCTGCTCCCCTCCCAAAGTTTCCCAAGCTTCTGAAGCATGAACAGCAGCTGTGATGCGCGACCTCCCTGATGCTCCTGGGGAGGCCACCCGACTTCCTGGGTCACTGAGCCTTGAGCAGCAGCGGCACCTAGAAGCAGGTGTGGAACCTCAGGTCACCAGAGCAACAAATAACCAACTTGCTCAATAGTCCCGGGCGGGGGGGTAGGCAGGCTTCAGCACCCCCTGAAGATGTACTCTGTTCTTACCCTTTCTACAAGAGACCACAACACACCCTATGTCACAGCAAGGAGAACCATGACCAGAAAGAAATCAGATGCCGAGAGGCCTAGGCTTCCCTTAGGGTATATCCTAAAAGAAAGGGTGAGCATGGTGGATGGTGCTTTCATGTTTTCCTTGCCAAAGCTAAGCCTGGGGCTCACAAGGGTGCGAGAAGCCCCAGTCTGGCCTGAATAAGGAATCTACCTGAATTTGTCTATGCAAATGTGTCTGGTTTCCTCTTTCCCTTTGCTAGTGTGGATTTAGGGAGCGGCTTCTGAGAGGAGTGTGCACCCCGTGAGTGGTACTAAAGCTGGAACAAGCAGCCAGAGGTCATCTCACCCTCCTGGCAGGCTTTCCCTGACACTACAGAAGCCAGGCAGCGTCTACCAGCCGGCACACTGAACTGCTGGCTTTCAATGAAGGCTGATGACCCTAAACACTAGTGTACGGACGGTGATGGGGGCCGCACACTGCGAGACAATCCATTTTCTGCACTGAGCTCCCTCTTTATGCCTAAATGCCTGCATTAGTTTGGATCAATATGCTCCATAACAGTTAATCCATGGCAACCCAGGCCAGCCGAGAGTCACCGACAAAGAAGTGCAGCCCAGGGATGCTGCTTCCTACATTATATGCATGTGAATTCCAAACCAGAGAAAGGGGTGGAGGCAAAGCAACGACAAAAAACAGAAGGGAGAAAGAGATTAAAAAAAAAAAAAAAAAAGCAGATCATAAAAAACATACATCATATTATGGGGCTTTTTGCATGGCGGGGAGAAGAGGTAGTGACTGTCTTTGGCAGTGACTGTCAAAATGGCCTGAGAGTAACATGTCACAGCCAAGATGATGGAGTATCTGAGACACTCCTAAAGCCGGGTGTAGGATCCTCCTCACACACCTGCAATGCAGTGATCGCCGCCCGTTCTACAATCTGTACTCCCAGCGCCAGCGCTCTCTGCAGTCGAAACCAGTCCGGACTTGTGCAGCTGCCACTGTTCCTCCTCACAATAAGATTATTGATGCATAACAATATTTCATGATGGCAGGGAGGAAAAGGGGGGAAAAAAGCCAAAGCAAGAGAAGGAAAGGGGAGGGGAGGCATGACTCCCCAGCCCAATTCTCACCTTTTATTTGAGCTTCATATTCGGCAATGATCTCTTTGTCTTTCTTGAACTTAGTTTGAGATGACATCTTCCAATGTGGCCAAAGGCACTGACAGGCTGTTGGATTTATTGCTCCTTTTCTTCCCGAGTCCTCGCTCCAACCCTAGTAATCACACGGCTCTGGTCGATTTCACAGGTGTAGGGGGCTAATCTCTTTTACTCAGCTGCAGAGCCAGCGGAAAAATCCCTCTCGTTCTCAGAGGAAATTTCTCTTTACTTGGCGAGAAAAATGTCTCAAGTAGCTTGGTCTGGTCAACTCCTCTTGCAGAAGAACCACCACCCTAGGAGCACGGTAACCTGCCCGAGATTTTCAAGATTTTTCTTCCAAAAAAATAATAACCAAGAGCACTCACTCTCACTCTCTCTCTCTCTCACACACACACACACACAGTCACACACTCACGCGTGCACTGGCGCACTCATCCAGCCATGCACACACGCAGTCGTGATGCACACTCACACACCCTCACACCCGCTCACCCTCTCACACACACACATACACACACACACATCCACAAGAGGCGCGGCGCCTCCTTGGTCCTGCAGTCAGCCTCCGGCTGGTTTTCCAAGGCTCTGTTAAAGAGATAGTCAGGTTGCCAAAGGGCCGATCATCTCGCATCCTCCCTCCCTTCGGCGCCTCTGCTCCGATATACAGTGAGGCTCAAAGCCAGGAGAGCGAGGTGGAAGTTCTCCTGCTGCAAGGCTTAAGCTCCGTGAACCGGAGGCTGGACTGCACGCCCTGCAGGGCTGGCCGAGTGCTCCCCCACCGCTCTCGTCACCAAGCTCCACCTCCCGGATTTTATAACAACTGACACATTGTAGCCTACTGGAGAGCAGAACTCACTGCAAGCAAAAAGAGGAAGAAAGGCTCACAAAAGGGAAGGAGGCAGGAAAAAGAGCTGGGCTGGGGAGGCCTGAGAGGCCCCTGAAGACTCCTACCATTGGCAGTTGGGTTAGGAATTCTTCCTCCAAAAACTCCAAAAGGTCCACCTTTTCTTTGCAACATGCAATTTAATTCAATTTCTCAAGCAACGGCTGTGTGACAGTTCGTCACTCTGCCTGATTGTCTAGCGCAGGAGAGGGGCTGATCCATGTAGGCAAGCTCATTAATATTTGTGGAGCATTATGGGGCGGCAGGGACAATGCCAAGTGTCTTAGACATGCAGCTTTGCAAAGCCGTCGGGAGCAGGCTTGCTGGAAACCCAGGCACCTCAGGACACGGGTTTAGACGCAGGGCAAATCAATAACTCATTGAGCCTCAGTTTCCTCACCAGTAAAATGGTTCTCTTGGGAGGATTTCATTCTTTCTTTCAACATGTATTTCAGAAAGTTTAATATAGGTCAGGCATCGTTCTGGGTATGGGGACATGGCAATGATCAAACTAGGCAAAAAAAAAGATTCCTCACTTCTGGAGCTCCAGTCTCCACATCACCCAACTCTGGGAAGTCAGCACTAGTCATGGTAATAATCTCAGTAAAATCAGCCCCAGGCAGAGCTCAGACTGCATCATGAATGATGCCTTCTGGAACTGTGCAAAGCAAGAGACCCTAGGAGGGGAAGATGAAAGATAAACAAAATAAGAAATTTATATATATATGATAGCAGATGATAAGTGCTGTGAGAAAAAAAATATTGCAGGGTAGGGGCCCTCAGGAATGATGGAGCTCTTGGGGACTCAAGTAAGAATATGAAGCTAAGCTTAGCACGGAGCATGATAATAAGCACTCAGTAAACCCCTCAGCAAATCCATAACATACTGCACGTGAAGGAACAGGCACCGATACGGGAGGTGACTTGCCCAAAGTCACCAGCATTCACTCCTTTGCTGTATGACCCCAGATTCTGCCCATGCAGATGTGCAAAGGTTGCTACATTCTACTGGAGATTAAACCCATTTCACACGCACTCAAGGCAGAATAAGATCTGTTCCGTAAAAATGAAATCAAGCACTACAGGTTTGCTGCCCCTGGAATTTCACGTTAAGATAGTCATTAATACGTTCAGTTCAGTCGTTCAGTCGTGTCCAACTCTTTGCGACTCCATGGACTGCATGCAGCACGCCAGGCCTCCCATCCATCAGCAACTCCCAGAGCTTACTCAAACTCATGTCCACTGAGTCGGCAATGCCATCCAACCATCTCATCCTCTGTCGTCCCCTTCTCCTCCCGCCTTCAATCTTTCCCAGCATCACCATCTTTTCCAGTGAGTTGATTCTTCCCATCAGGTGGCCAAAGTACTGGAGCTTTAGCTTTAGCATTAGTCCTTCCAATGAATATTCAGGACTGATTTCCTTTAGGATGGACTGGTTTGATCCCCTTGCAGTCCAAGGGACTCTCAACAGTCTCCTTCAACACCACAGTTATTCAATAAAAATATATAGTAATAAAAAATAAATAAATAAATAATAAAATGTTCTGAATAGAGAAAAAAAAAAAAGCATCAATTATTCAGTGCTGAGCTTTCTTTATGGTTCAGCTCTCACATCCATACATGACTACTAGAAAAACCATAGTTCTGACTAGACGGACCTTTTTCAGCAAAGTAAGGTTTCTGTTTTTTAATAACAGGCATTGCCCCCCAAATTTGGTATTTTTACAAATTTCTCAAAATAATCTTTGATTTGCCTTTTTCTGAGTGCATAATGAATGATTTTATTTGGGTTCAGAAATGAATAGGTTATCCATGCTAGTCCATTGAGGCTTCCTAGACAAAGTGGCGGTTATAGTGAGTCTCCCCAGGTCTGCATGGAGAGGGGAAGTGCATTCCTGTGGTGCAAACAGTATGAGCATGGCTGGGAACACACGGGACCTACTTGGAGAAAGCAAGAGAGAAGTCCACCTGGTGAATCACGGGGTTTACTATAACTTCATGCCCAGAGACAAGAGATTACAGGGTTCACGAGTAGATGCCACTGGCCCACAGTCATTGCCGTCACCCCCTGCCTTTCCCTTCCCATAGCACACTCAGGCTCTCTACAGCGACCCCTGCTTTGGACTGTTTTAAACAGTGAAAGCCACACTTGTTACCTGAGACAGATGTGCTCTGAGATTAGCATCCTGCCTCAAGGCTGGACTCTCAAAGGAAAATGGGAGTTATTAACATGCACGGTGGGATGTGACAAACTGGATTCCCTGCCTGCCTCTGTGGTTCCAGCTTACAGGGAACTTAGGTAGCTTCTGTGCCTTCACTGAGTCTCAGTTTCCTCATTTGTAAAATGGTAGGGATTCACTCTTTGCATAGGATCCAACAGGAAATTTCAAGTGCCTGGAACACAGCAGAGGTCCACGGAGTATTCCTTTTTAGCATCCAACCATTCTGGGTCTAGAACCAGAGGTGGGGCTCCACAGATGCCTGGGATGGGTGCAGGAAGAGAGGAAGAAGAAAAGAGTTGTGCCCCCTGCGAATATATCAACACATACCATGAATCCACAGTACCCGGAATCTTCCTTCCCCAAGAAGAGGTGGTGGGACCTGGGCAGGCCCCTTGCACAATGCCCTTGCTCTTTTCCTTCCAATCCTCTGCACAGTTCACCCCAGTCTCCCAGCTGCCCTCTGTGACCACATTAGGGGACCATTCCCTTCCATGTGACCTCTTCTTCCTTGCTTATGAGAACCAACTGCCATTCCTAGTGATTATCCTTCACATGGTATTAAAGGAAACCAGATTGCTGCAAAAATAAATGTCGTAGGTGGCAGGGTCAGGGGCTCTGCCATGTGATTTGATCTGTGCCAGCCCTCCTCCAAGGATGGGAATACCCCTTGGAGGGTATATTTCACTTTCCTCAGGCTCATTTCCTGGATTCTTTTAAATATTCCTGAATTATACTAATGTTTAATATTTATCAAGCCCTCATTCCATACAGTCACTAGGCCAAGTTTTCTACAGAAATGTTATCAATGATATACATTTTATCAGTAGGTCCAGGGCTATAATCATCCTTGTTTTACAGATGGGCAAACGGGGGGTCAGAGCAGTGCAGCAGTCTGCCCAAGATCACACAACTAGCTAATAACTGAATCACTTGCAAGCCCACATCTGGCCACAACAGAGCCCAAGGACTCAACCAGTAGACTATTATATATATAACCAGAACAATAAGTGTAGGAATACTTGCTGTCAAGTAGTGACATTTTTCTTCAATCAATACCATGTTCAATCTGAAGTTTGCCATTAAAAAAAAAAACGTAGAGTTTAAAATATAAGGCAAACATGTCACAAACGGCCATTGATGAGGCTTAAATTACAATTACAGCTGAATAACATAAGACCCCGGAGAAGGCAATGGCACCCCACTCCAGTACTCTTGCCTGGAAAATCCCATGGATGGAGGAGCCTAGTAGGCTCCAGTCCATGGGGTCGCTAAGAGTCGGGCACGACTGAGCAACTTCACTTTCACTTTTCACTTTCATGCATTGGAGAAGGAAATGGCAACCCACTCCAGTATTCTTGCCTGGAGAATCCCAGGGACAGGGAAGCCTGGTGGGCTGCCGTCTATGGGGTCGCACAGAATCGGACACAACTGAAGTGACTTAGCAGCAGCAGCAGCAGCAACATAAAACCTACTAAACTGGTTTCTTTTCCTGGTAGGGGAAAAAAAAAGACTCTACTTGGAGGAAGAATGACCAATAACTTTTGGTTTGAGGCATTTTAATTTTTCTGGTTGCATATGAATAACTAATAAGAATTGATATCTTTTGTGACATTCTCCAATGCTACCAACTAATGCATCCTTGGTTGACTTGGTGAATAATTCTGCCCTTCAATCTCTGCTCTGGAAAATGAAAGTGCCAGAATTGGATACAATTAATAGAGATGATGACAACATATCTTGTGTGTATATACTGCTTTATATTTTAGAAAGCCTTTTCATATCCTTTCTCTTATTTGGTTCTCACAGTAACCCTGGGGTAGGGTGGGGGCCAAGTGCAGCCGTTTTTAATCCCTGTTTCACTGATATGAGTAGATAAGTGGCAGTTTTAATGGAAGAATTATTTTATAACCTCAAGCATAATAACATTCCTGTGTCACAAGACCCATAAGCCATAAAAGCCTGACAGAGTCAACTACAAAGCAATTTTTTTCAAAATTCTGCCTGGCCAAAACCATCATAAACAAAGTCAAAGACAAACTGAAAACTGAGAAACAATAATTCCAATACCTATCATAGACCAAGGACTCATTTCCCTAATATACAATTCAAGCAAATATTTGTACATGAATGTTCCAGCAGCACTGTTCACCACAGCCAAAAGGTGGAAATAATCCAAATGTCCACCAACGGATGGATGGATAAATAAAATGTTTTCTCCATATAATGGAATATAATTCAGCTATAAAAAGGAATGAAACACTGAGGATGCTACATTTTGGATGGCTCCGTTACACATTATGTTAAGTGAAACAAGGCAGACACAAAAGGTCATATATTGTATGAGTCCATTTATATGAAATATCCAGAATAAATAAGCCCATAGAGATAGAAAGCAGATTAACGGTTTCCAAGGACTCAGGGAAATGGGGAATGGGGAGAAACTGCTTAACAGATCCAATTTGGTGATGATGAAAATTTTTTGGAACTAGATAGAAGTGATGGTTGCACAACACTGTAAATGTACTAAATGCTACCGAATTGCATACTTGAAAATGGCTAAATTTATATTCTGTGTATTTCAGTTCAGTAAAAAAAAAAAAAGGAAAGAAAGAAAAAAGATACCAAAAGAATTTCCTTAAAATCTATGAGAAAAACACCAACAGTCTGTTAGAAAAATCAAAATGAAATACTAATCCACCTCATTCACAATGAAATCAGGCATGGCTGGGTCCTGGGGCTCTAGCAATTTTAAGAGGACATATCTTACTCCAGCTTTCCATTCTGGTTTCCTGTAGTGGGAGTCTCTCCCCATAAGATGGCAAAGGTGGCCCCCACCAATCTTACATCTCCAAGTTTGGCAATTCTGGCAAGGAAGGCAAAGTTCTTCCCAGGAGTTCCAGCAAAAGCCCCAGGAACGGTCGATTGGGCCAAGCTGGGACACATGGCAATCCTTGCAACTGACTGTATGGCCAGATGGATAAAATATTCTGCTTGGTCAGGACTGGATTGTGGGCCTGCCCCTGGAGTTGTAGGACGGGAGAGATTTGGACAATCCACATGGCCCAAGAGATTCCCCAAAAAGGATCAGGGTGCTGTTCCAGGAGAAGGAAGAGAGGATACTGGATGAGCAATCAACATGTGTCTACCATGAAAAGGATATGGGAAAGAAGAAAGGGGGATTCACAGAAAAGATTCATGGAAAATGTGATAAAGCTGCTTGGAATTATTTGGCTTTGTTGTTTATAAAGCACAGTCTTGTCCATAATCTTGATCCTCACACAGTCCTTTGAAATAAGTAAATTTCACTGCCATTTTACAGATGAGGGAATGAAGGGAGAGGGAGGCTGAATGACTTCCCCAACCTCCCATGGCTAATAAATGAGAGCCAAGCAAGAAACCAGGACACCTGACCCCACATCTGATGTTCTTTCCCCATCCACATAGGTGCCACACTCTACTGAGAGACAATGAGATACACGGCAGAACCCTCAGGCCTTGGACACATGCCCACTTGGCTCTGTTAAGAAAAGGACACAAATCAGTCTCTTAGCAATCAGGATGTGTCACTAAGTCTGAGGAGGGCTGCTGGCAATGCTACAGAAGTCCTCTGGATTTTAAGAAGAGCAGTTCCTGACATGCAGCCCAGAGGTCCTCCTGTCCCTCCAAAGGCAAGGCAGTCACAGGCATAGTGATTCACAGCTAGGCCTCAGAATTCCAACTCTGGAAGAACAGAGAGAAGGACTTGAAAACCCCTGAACCCTTGACTCCACTGCCAGCAGAGTTTGCCCACTTCCAAGGATGATAATGCATTTGGTCCATGGCCTCCATGGGTTTCAGGGGAACATTTATTCCACCCAGAGACACCTCTGCTCAGTGAACACTTTGGCCATTCTCCCCATCTCTCATGCACTCTTCCCTGGAGGATGAAAAAGTAATTTAGCAGATTGGTGAATCTGGAAGGCGAGACTGAGCTCACCTCCTTAATCTTCTCTTTTCAGGTGGGCCTGCTTATAGGAAGGACCAGCCTTACAGAAGGAGCGGGGCTAGCTCTGCTCCTGTAATATGCCTATGAGGGCTGAGACCAGCTAAAAGAGTCAATTCAGCAATAGAGAGTTAGTTCATCATTTTGGACATGCACCTAATCCATGTTCTCCACTGTAGTTTTATAATGAACAAAGCTTACAATTTAAGAATCAGAATAACAAGAAGTTTCTGGAGCTGAGTTGGAAGCCTGGTTCTGCCACCTACTAGCTTGTGTGGCTATGGGCAAGCTGATGGCTGGCACTTAGGGAATCACACATGTGCTTATTATATAAATAACAAGATCTCCGTCTGTGTTTCGCCTTTATCTACTGATACTTCTCAGTGGGTTCCAAACTTGAAAGGGGAAGAATAGGGCTTGATATACTGACCCTATGAAAGTCCAACACTAGAGTACTTAAACCTTTTAAAGGTTTTTAATTCTAAGGTATGGGGCAAGTCACAGCAATGCATAGTCACCAGTGCTTGGTCAGGTAGCCCAGAGTCTTAGTCTGTTCAGGCTGCTATAGAAAAACACCACGGACTGGGTGGCTGATAAACAACAAACACTTCTCATAGTTCTGGAGACTGGAACTTTGAGACAGGGGCGCTAGTCTGATCAAGTGAGGGCCCCCTTCCAACTCAGACTTCTAGTGTATCCTCACTAGGTAGCAGGAACTAGGGAGCTCTCTCAGGTCTCTAATACAAGGGCACTAAACCCATTCCCAAGGGCCCACCCTCATGACCTAATCACCTCCCAAAGCCCCATCTCCTAATAACATCACATTTGGTGTTAGGATTCCAACATGTGAATTTTCAGGAGACACAAATATTCAGACCATAGTACCAATCTACAAGGACTTGGGCCAGAGGTAATGATCAGTGCAGGTTGGAGCCTGAGCTCAAAGTGGAGCCTGAAGGAGATGATCCCTGAAAGAGACAAGGGCGACAGAGTGAAGAGCCTCGTAAGCCATGTTAACAAGTTAAGAGTTTAGCTGAGGTTCAGTCGGGAGCCTCTGAAGGGAACTGACCTCTTCAGATTTGCCTTTCAGAAAAGGTGATTCCAGTGACAATGTAGAAACTGGGCTAGACGAGGCAAGACAACAGACTAGAAAGCAGACAGGCTGTTACCATCATCCAGGAGAGCTATAAAGGGGGTTAGACAAGATAATGCCACATACCATGGTGCTGTGAAGACTAGGTTCATCACAAATGTTGCCTCACTCTATCCTTGTATCAGTAACAGCATACAGTGGGTACTATTATTGTCCCCATATGAGGAAATTACCTCTCGCAGAGCTACCTTTCTGGGATAGCTGCTGACCTTAGCCCCTCATTCCAAGACCCAGCTTCTTTCACCTGAAGAGCTTTAATAGCCTCCTTCCTGGTCCCTTTGCCTCCAGCTTTGCCTTCTTACAATCCATGATCAACCCAAAAGCCAGAGTAAGCTTTTAAAAAATAAATCAGATCCTGATGCTTCCCTTTAAAGAAGTCTCCCACCACACTCTTCCCCATGATCCAGGCAACTGGGCCTCAGCCTTGCCCCTGATCCCATTTCACACTGCTCTCCCTCTGGTTCCCTACTCCAAGCCACAGCAGCTTTCCTACACTTCTAGAATGTTCCAAAGACTTGCTGTTCACCCCAGCTACCTCCAAGATCTTGGCCCATGTGTCAAGACAAACAGGGGCTCAGTGAGCACTTCAGTAATTCTCAGAGAAGCCCACCCAGACCACCCTACTCAAAAGGCAACTCTAGCCCATTCCCTTGTTTTAGTGTCTTCATAGTACCACTACCTCCAACATCACCTCATTTACCTATATGATTGTTCACTTAATGACCCTCCGCACCCCACCCACTTTATTATGGTTGGATGGCATCACCAATTCAATGGACGTGAATTTGAGTAAGCTCCGGGAGTTGATGATAGACAGGGAAGCCTGGTGTGTTGCAGTCCATGGGGTCGCAAAGAGTCAGACATGACTGAGCGACTGAACTGAACTGAATTGATGGACCTTTCTGCCATGACAGAAATGTTCTTTATCTGCACTGCCCAATACAATGACCATTAGCCTGTGAGCACTTGAAATGCACACCTGTTGCTACATAACTGAATTTTCAATTTGATTTTGTTTTAATGAGTTTACATTTAAAGTTTGTGATTACTGTATATTGTTCTAAAATATAGGCTCTAAGAAGGCAGGGACTATGTCTGTCACTATATCCCCTGTGCCTAAACAGTACCAAACCTCTAGTAGATGCTCAATAAAAAAAATCCTTGAGTGAGTGGACAAAGATAGAACAAGTGAACAATGAAATCCCTTCTGACCTCCTCTTAGCTCTGCTCTCCCCCTCTCACTAGAGGCCCTGAGGCCTCCCTCCACCCAGCCCAGGACGGGGGCTTCTCTGCTGCAGTGACCTCAGGGATTTGGCAGAAACACCAGGTGCCAGGGAAGCAGAGTCAATTACTCCCTCCACTGCACTCCATTTGGAGCTGAACTCCCCCTGTGAGGAGGTGGGATGGTAATGATGCTTAACCAAGCCCCAGTAAATACTGCAGCTGTTTCCTATACAGCCATTTGGGCTTTACGGAATGTGGAAGCGGCTCAGCCTAAAAATTCATGTGAATCGTTTTATTTGTCTATTCCTCCTCCTCCTCCCTTGTCTAATGTTGGAAGGCACTGGGAGGGAGAACCAAGTCAGTGTCAGGTCAAGAGGCTGAATTTAATTAAAGTCTTATTCAGACCCAATCTCTTTTAGGAAATGAAATCAGCATTGGGCTGAATAATATATTTTTTGCAAGTTAGGATCCCTCCTGGGCTCCATTTAGGCAGAAAGATAATTCAGAACAGACATTCAGTCTGATCTTATTTCTGCAGAGCGAGGATTAGGACATCTACATGATCCTGTGACAATAAGACAAAGTTAGACTTCCCCCTGTAATAGCCCCAAATGATGACTGAGAAAGAGATGGCTTCCAAGGTCTCTGGAAAGCACCACTTCACCTTGTTAACTGTGCCCAGGGTTGGATGGGAAAGGAGCAGACACAGATGCCTTGAGATAGTACTGAACATGAGTCAGAGAACAGACAATGACTTAAAGGACACGATAACTGAGCTGAACTGAGCAAACATGGCTCAAGTTGAACTTCCCGGAGACTCCATGTCATTTATGGTCAGTAGATGCTTTCAAGGATCTGGTTATTAGGGGTGTGAAAAAAAAAAAAAGAAAAAAACACTCTTGGGCCTGCTCTAAAAAGCTGACACGGAGGGACAACAGAACGTGTGACTACAGTATACTTCAAGGTACATCTCTGAAAACTGCCAGTCCCACGGTCTGAGATGCTTCAGGAAATAAGCTGTATTTTCTCTGAGGTTTATGAACTGTCCTTAACCTGGAGAAGACTCTGTGTTATAGTAGGGGACAGGGGACATAGCCTTATATGCAATCTGGATAATAACCAGGCCCTAGAATATCAGATGCCTAAGAAATTATAATAGTAATAACAGTTACCATTTCAGTTCAGTCGCTCAGTTGTGTCCGACTCTTTGCGACCCCATGAATCACAGCACGCCAGGCCTTCCTGTCCATCACCAACTCCCAGAGTTCACTCAAACTCATGTCCATAGAGTCGGTGATGCCAGCCAGCCATCTCATCCTCTGTCGTCCCCTTCTCCTCCCGCCCCCAATCCCTCCCAGCATCAGAGTCTTTTCCAATGAATCAACTCTTCATGTGAGGTGGCCAAAGTACTGGAGTTTCAGCTTTAGCATCAGTCCTTCCAAAGAGCACCCAGGACTGATCTCCTTTAGAATGGATCGGTTGGATCTCCTTGCAGCCCAAGGCACTCTCAACAGTCTTCTCCAACACCACAGTTTAAAAGCATCAATTCTTCGGCGCTCAGCTTTCTTCACAGTCCAACTCTCACATCCATACATGACCACAGGAAAAACCATAGCCTTGACTAGACAAACCTTTGTTGGCAAAGTAATGTCTCTGCTTTTCAATATGCTATCTAGGTGTGTCATAACTTTCCTTCCAAGGAGTAAGCATTGTTTAATTTCATTGCTGCAGTTACCATCTGCAGTGATTTTGGAGCCAAAGAAAATAAAGTCTGACACTGATTCCACTGTTTCCCCATCTATTTCCCATGAAGGGATGGGACCAGATGCCATGATCTTACTTTTCTGAATGTTGAGCTTTAAGCCAACTTTTTCACTCTCCTCTTTCACTTTCATCAAGAGGCTTTTGAGTTCCTCTTCACTTTGTGCCATAAGGGTGGTATCATCTGCATATCTGAGGTTATTGATATTTCTCCTGGCAATCTTGATTCCAGCTTGTGCTTCTTCCAGCCCAGCGTTTCTCATGATGTACTCTGCATAGAAGTTAAATAAGCAGGGTGACAATATACAGCCTTGACTTACTCCTTTTCCTATTTGGAACCAGTCTGTTGTTCCATGTCCAGTTGTAACTGTTGCTTCCTGACCTGCATATAGGTTTCTCAAGAGGCAGGTCAGGTGGTCTGGTATTCCCATCTCTTTCAGAATTTTCCACAGTTTATTGTGATTCACAGAGTCAAAGGCTTTGGCATAGTCAATAAAACAGAAATAGATGTTTTTCTGGAACTCTCTTCCTTTTTCCATGATACAGTGGATGTTGGCAAATTTGATCTCTGGTTCCTCTGCCTTTTCTAAAACCAACTTGAACATCTGGAAGTTCACGGTTCATGTATTGCTGCAGTTACCATTTAGGAAGCACCAGCAAGGCACCAGCCCCTGTGCAAAGCTATTACATTGGTACAAACATAATCGCTGTTTTGGACCACGAATTTTAAATCATAATAACTAAGCTCAAACACATCTTTATTAATCAAAATAGGAACCATTACAAACAACAGATTTTTGCCAACAAGAAATAAATTTGTTTGTTCCTGCAGCACAAGAACCCGTGCTTCCAGATTCAATGAACTCTTGGAAAGCATTTTCTATATCCTGCTAGTTGTGGAAGCGTTTCCCCTTCAAAAAGTTGTTGAGATGCTTAAAGAACTGGTAGTCAGTTGGCGAGAGGTCAGATGAATATGGCGGGTGAGGCAAAACTTCACAGCCAACTCGTTTCACTTTTAAAGTGCTGGCTGTGCGCCATGTGGTCAGGTGTTGTTGTGGAGAAGACTTGGGCCCATTCTGCTGAACAATCCAGTGCATCAAATTGCTGAGCATACTTTTCAGATATAATGGTTTTGCCAGGATTCAGAAAGCTGTAGTGGGTCAGAGGAGCAACAGATCACCAATGACCATGACCTTTTTTGGTACAAGTTTGGCTTTGGGAAATGCTTTGGAGTTTCTTCTCGGTCCAACTACTGAGCTGGTTGTCACTGGTCAGCACTTAAAAATCCATTTTCGTCACATGACACAATCCGATTGAGAAATGGTTTGTTGTTTTTATGAAGAATAAGAAAGATGCCACTTCGAAATGACGATTTTTCTGATTTTTCAGGCAGCTCATGAGGCACCTATTTATTGAGCTTTTTCACCTTTCCAATTTGCTTCAAATGCTGAATGACCATTCATCAATGTTGAGCTCTTCAGTGACTGTTCACATAGTTCTAAGAGGATCAGCTTCAATGAACCTCTCAGTTGGTCACTGTCACCCTCCAATGGCCAGCCACCGTGCTCCTCATCTTCAAGGCTCTCGTCTCCTTTGCAAAACTTCTTGAACCACCACTGCACTGTACATTTGTTAGCAGATCCTGGGCCAAATGTATTATTGAAATTGCAAGTTGTCTCTGCTGCTTTACGACCCATTTTAAATTCAAATAAGAAAATCGCTTGAATTTGCTTTTTGTCTAACATCATTTCCATAGTCTAAAATAAATATAAAATACACAGCATGAGATAAACCATTAGCAAAAAAAAAACACAAAGAAATGCACATTAAAATTATGTATACTATAACCACATTTATTTAAGACTGTATTCTAATATAAAACTGCAAAGTTCAACAATGCAGAACCTCAACTACTTTTGCACCAACCTAATATTTTCTACATTATGTCAGTGAATTATCATAGTAACTCTCAGGGAACTATAGCTATTCCCATTTTATAGTGTAGAAAGGAGGATGATTCAGAGAAGTCAAGTCATCCAACTTATTGGAGAGGCTCATGTGGAAGGAAAAGAGGGTGATGTCTGACTGACAGGCAGCCGGGAACTGAGGCCCTCAGTCCAACAAACCCATAAGGAACTGAATTCTACCAACAAGCACATAAGCTTAGAAGCAGATCTGCTATGAACTGAGCTGTGTTCCCTGAAAATCCATGTGCTGAAGCCCCAACCCCCAAAGAGATGGGACCTTTGAGAGGTAATTAATCAGGTTTAGATGAGCTCAATTGTGTAGGGTCCTCATGAAGGGACTAGTGTCCTTATAAGAATAGACCAGAGATCTTGCTCTATCTCCCTCCACTACATGAAGACAAAGCAAGAATGTGGCTGTCTGCAAGACAAGAAGAGAGCGCTCACCAGAGCCCACCATGCTGGCACCCTGATCTCAGACATCCAGCCTCTGGAACTGTGAAGACATAAATGTCTGTTGTTTAAGCCACCTAGTCTGTGGTACTTTGTTATGGCAACCCAAGTTGACTTGTAAAAGCCCCTTTCCAAGTTAAGTCTGAGACCTCAGTACCAACTGACACCTTAATTATAGCCTCATGACAGACCCTGAAGCAAAGGACCCAGGGAAACCAGACCTCAATTCTTGACCCACAGTAACCATGAGATAAGAAATGTGTGTATTTATGCCACACTTTGGGAGGTAATTTGTTACTCACCTAGAGATAGCTCATACAGTCACACAACCTGTAAGTGACTTATCTCTGACTCTAAATCAAACCAACCCACTCTCAAAAGCCACCCACACTGCCTTCCATGTTTTCTTCCATCACTTTTCCCCAGAAGTGTCAACATTGGCAATTATCACTCTGAAACAGTCTGACACTGACCCCTTTCCTAATGCCCTGTCCACCAGGCATAAGAATAGGACCATATGCACTCCAGGAGGCAATACCAGCAGTAGAAATCAAGCTGAATCTGGAGTTAGGTGATTTCAGCACACGTCAACTCTGTGACCTAAGTTACGCCCCAATCTGAGTCCTCATAAGCCATCTCCTGAAAGATGTTTTCTTGTGAGATGACTATAAAGCCTTTCTATGGAAGGATATTCTCAGGACAACTGTAGATAAAGTCTCTTGCCCTTTCAGCCTAACAAATAACATCTCAAGACAAAAATATAATGGGCATTTTGCCAGGTAAACCAAAGTCAGGACTGCCAGTCTGGAGTTCCTCAGTAGACACAGTGTTCATTAGCAGATCTGGCTCATGAAGCAAGATGGAGGGTTATTATTCAACCATAAGCAAGGGCCTAGACAGTGTCCCCAACAGAGCCACAGAGCTACTTTTCCTTCAAGATGTCTCTCTCCTCTTCTATTGGCATGTCTGTGTCTGACCACCAAGACTTCTGAAGACCAACTCTTAATTGGGAACCCCAAGTGTCAGCCCTCTGTATCATTCTCCTGGATAGAATTGTTATTCACCAGTTCTGTACCAGATGAGGTTTGTTTGTAAATCTTCCCAAGTACAACTGGAATCATTCCACCCAAATACATTTCCAGCATCATCACTGCTAAATGGTGACGAGAGCCAGTAGAGGAAGCTGCCCACAAATGTGGTGAAGTTGGAAAGTAGTTATCCCAAGAGATGGCAAAAGCCAAAACAGGCCACAGTTAGCTTCTTTACTGCACTTACAGACCATACTGATTTTTATTAGTCTGGATAAGTTAACTCATTTCCTATCATGACATAGTAATGTTTCTGATAAACTGTTCCATGAAAAGGTAGACTGTAAAAATGTGAGCACATCTAAGAAAGAAAGGAAAGAAAAATATTCTGAGGAAATGACTCTCAAATACTCATGTATCAGAAAAACCTGGAAGAATTCTTTAAACACACTCCTGGGCTCCAACCATAAAGTTTCCAACTCTGAAGGTCTGGGATGAAGCTGGTAATTTTGCATTTCTTACAAGTTTCCTGATGTTATTAGTCTGGAGACCAGACTTTGAAAACAACTGTTGTAAGAAAATATGCTAAGATTCAGCAGTTATCTATGGGGAATGGATCTAAGAACAATAATTTTTAATGCTGCCTAATATTATTCTATATTTTCAAATGTTGATAATAAAAGGATATACTTTTCACATCCAGAAAGATACATTAGTATCAAAGAAAGGGGAAAAGGTGATTTTTAAAATAGGTGTGTATTAAAAGAGTCAATCCTCTATGCTTCCTTTCATATAAAATTCAAAAGCAGACAAAACTAATCCATGATGATAAAAATCATTGTCTTGGCAATGTCATATTGTCTTGGCAATATGACACCAAAAGCACAATCAACAAAGTGAAAAATAAAGAGAAGCCTAAAACTGCTTCTGCATAACAAAGGAAACCATCAACAAAATGCAAAGGCAACCAAAAGAATGGGCAAAAATATTTACAAATCATCTCTCTGATAGGGGTTAATATACAAAATATATGAAGAACTCATACAACTCAATAGCAAAACAACAAATAACCCAATTAAAAATGAGCAAAGGACTTGAACAAAGCTTTCTCCAAAGAAGATATACAAATGACCAACATGAAAAGTGCTCCAACATCTTTAATCATTACAGAAACACAAATCACAACCGCAGTGAGGACTTTCCTGGTGGTCCAGTAGTTAAGAATCTGCCTGCCAATGCAGGGGACACAGCTCCCTTGTCTAGGAAGATTCCTCATACCACAGGGCAACTAAGCCTGTGGGCCACACTACTGAGTCCAGAACCTAGAACCCATGTTCCACAACAAAAGAAGCCACCACAGTGAGAAGCCCACGCAACTCAAAGAAGATCAGCCCCCTCTCACCAAAACTAGAGAAAGCCCACATGAAGCAACAAAGACCTGGTGCGGTCAAAAAAATAAATGCAAAAAATAAAAATTAAAATAAAAACAAAAAAATCCACAGTGAGATACTACCTCATGCCTGTTAGAATGTTAGAATGGCTGTTAGAATGGCTATAATAAAATAGCCATTTAGAATGGCTGTTTAAAAAAATAGAATGGCTATTATAAAAAAGATAAAAGATAACAAAATTTTGGCCAGGGTATAGAGGAAAGGAAACCCTTGTGCACTGTTGGTGGGAATGTCAATTGGGGTAGCCACTATGGAAGAGAGTATGGCGGTTCCTCAAAAATTAAAAATAGAACTACCATATGACCCAGCAATTCCACTTCTGGGAATGTATCTGAAGAAAACAAAAAAACACTATGCCAAAAAGAAATCTGCTCCCACCCTACCCCACCACATTCAATAGCCAAGATCTGGAAACAACTTAAGTGTCCACCCACAGATGAATGGATAAAGAAGTTGTGGTATTTACATAAAATGAAATATTATTTGGCCATAAAAAAGAAAGAACTCAAAAAAAGATCAGATTTGTGGTTACCAGAGACACAGTGGGTAAGATGGAGGAATTGAAGGAAGGTAGTCTAAAAGCACAAACTTCCAAAAAGATAAGTAAGTACTGGAGATGTAATGTACAACATGATTACTATAGTTAACAGTGCTGCAGAGTATATATGAAAGTTAAGAGAGTAAATCCTAAAAGTTCTCATTACAAGGGAAAAATATTTTTCCTTTTGTGTGTGTGTGTGTCTGTATGAGATAACTGATAACTAAACTTACTGTGGTAATCATTTCACAATGTACGTAAGTCAAGCCATTATGCTGTTATCAGTTCAGTTCAGTTACTCAGTCGTGTCCAATTCTTTGCAGCCCCATGGAGTGCAGCACGCCAGGCCTCCCTGCTTTGAGTCGGTGATGCCATCCAGCCATCTCATCCTCTGTTGTCCCCTCCTCCTCCCGCCTTCAATCTTTCCCAGCATCAGGGTCTTTTCAAATGAGTCAGTTCTTCGCATCCGGTGGCCGAAGTATTGGAGTTTCAGCATTAGTCCTTCCAATGAATATTCAGGACTGATTTCCCTTAGGATGGACTGGTTGGATCTCCTTGATGTCCAAGAGACTCTCAAGAGTCTTCTCCTAGTTTTTTAAGGAATCTCCATCCCATCTTCCATAATGGCTGTATCAGTTTACATTCCTACCAACAGTGCAAGAGTGTTCCCTTTTCTCCACACCCTTTCCAGCAGTAGACTTTTTGATGAGGGCCATTCTGACCTGTGTGAGGTGATATCTCATTGTAGTTTTGATTTGCATTTCTCTAATAATGAGCGATGTTGAGCATCTTTTCATGTGTTTGTTAGCCATCTGTATGTCTTCTTTGGAGAACTGTCTGTTTAGGTCTTTGTCCCACTTTTTGATTGGGTTGTTTGTTTTTCTGGCATTGAGTTGTATGAGCTGCTTGTATATTTTAGAAATTATCCTTTGTCAGTTTTTTCATTTGCTATTATTTTCTCCCATTTTGAAGGTTGTATTTTCACCTTGCTTATAGTTTCCTTTGCATGTTGAAGCTTGAGAAAACAGCAAAATTCTGTAAAGCAATTATCCTTCAATAAAAAATAAATTAATTTTTTTAAAAAAGAGTCTTCTCCAACACCACAATTCAAAAACATCAATTCTTCAGTGCTCAGCTTTCTTTATAGTCCATCTCTCACATCCATACATGACTACTGGAAAAACCATACCTTTGACTAGACAGACCTTTGTTGGCAAAGTAATGTCTCTCCTTTTTAATATGCTAAGTTGGTCATAACTTTTCTTTCAAGGAGCAAGCATCTTTTAATTTCACCATCTGCACTGATTTTGGAGCCCCCCCAAAAATTATGCTATATACCTTAAAGTTATACAGGGATGTATGTCCATGATATCCCAACAGAACTGGAAAAGAAATGTTTAATAAACCAGAATAGGAGTTGCCTATGGGGGTAGGAAGGCTTCCCAGGTGACACTAGTTCTAAAGAACCTGCCTGCCAGTCCAGAAGAAGTAAAAGATGAGGGTTCGATCCCTGTGTCAGGAAGATCCCCTGCAGGAGGGCATGGCAACCCATTCCAATATTCTTGCCTGGAGAATCCCATGGACACAGGAGCCTGGAGGGCTATGGTCCATAGAATTGCGGTCCATAGGGTGGCAAAGAGTCAGACACGACTGAAGCAACTTGGCACATGAAGGTAGAAACTAATCAGGTGGGGGTCACCAGGAACTTCTCAGAGTGATGGAAATGTTGTCTCAGCTAGGGTGATAGTTACTCAGGTGTATACATTTATCAAAGATCTTATATAATTAAGATCTTTACTTTTCTCTGTATGAAATTTAACTCATTAAAAAAATAACCACTGTGACTAGGAAAAACTGTCTTGTTTATATACATATAATACAAACATCACATATACACACATATACATAATATCTGTAATCTTAATTATATAAAACTGGTATGTGCATAAGGATAATCTGACCAGATAATAGCACAGCAAGTGAAGACAAGTAATTCATAAGCAAGACAGGTGTTTAAATTTTTATTTCTGTTTTTGCTGTATACTGGTTGAGCAAGAGATTTTTTAAAAGTTAACAAAAAATTCAACTCCTGTTTTGTTCGACTCCTGGTATTTTGTGCTACCTTTCCAGGAAATGCCCTAAATCTTGCACCAGGAATTCCTGAGGACCAAAGCAGAGTATCCACACAGTGCCTGTGAGTCTGCTGTGCCACCTGATCCCCAGCAGGACTGATTGGACTGATTGGAGTGAGTGGCTGTTGAGGAGTGGTGGCTGTTGAGGGCTCCCAACTCCAACTCCCTTCGGGTCTTGATCTCACCCGAGGAGACTGCTCATTCCAGGTTATGCCCTCTCCTCAGGGACTTGCATTAGTGAGTGTGGCACCGGTGATCCCATCACACTTTGGACAGCTCTGAAGGACCATTCCAGCTTCAGAGCTTCCCAAAGATTGATTCTGCTGGACTCACTCCCTCAGAGGTGTTGCTGCTGAGAGCAATCCCATAAATCTCTACTGCTGCTGCTAAGTCGCTTCAGTCGTGTCTGACTCTGTGCGACCCCATAGACGGCAGCCCACCAGGCTCCGCCATTCCTGGGATTCTCCAGGCAAGAACACTGGAGTGGGTTGCCATTTCCTTCTCCAATGCATGAACGTGAAAAGTGAAAGTGAAGTTGCTCAGTCGTGTCCTACTCTTAGCGACCCCATGGACTGCAGCCTACCAGGCTCCTCCTCCACCCATGGGATTTTCCAGGCAAGAGTACTGGAGTGGGTTGCATTGCCTTCTCCATAAATCTCTACACAAGCCTCCAAAAAGCTTAGGACAGCTGGTTTCCCCAATGAATAAAAGGTACCGTTTTCCAGGGTCAATTTCCACCACATCAGTCTTGCTAACAAAGCAAAATGAACCCTACCGCCAAAGCATGACGCCTAAAGAAGAAAGCACAGAATGTCAGAGGATGGAGAGAAGAGTTAGGAACGTATACCCCTGTGCTATCTCCTGGAATGCATGAAGTCCATAGAAACCGTCTCAAGACTGAGTGAACAAATAGGTACTATACACCTATCTCTTTCATGGCACTTCTCATATTGTAATCACAGTGAAAGATCCTTTGCATAGAAGGATTCAGACCTGCTTCACTCTGACCCGCTCCATTCTACTCACAATAGTTCTGGAGTTTGGATATCTCAATGCAAAAATCTGTTCAGTTTGACAATGATGAACCTAAAGTCCCTTTTGCCTGCCACAACAGATAAATGTTTGAAAACGATCACAATTTCAGTAGTCACAAGTCCATTGCATTGCCATGGCCATTGTCTCCAACAATTTACCTCTGGGCAGCCATCATCAGTCATTCATTCACAGTTCACTGGATCACACCATCTCTTCATAGTACAGTGTTTTCAGTCTTTACAATGGTGTGATTTTTGAGTGAGTGATAACTTTATTTTAAAAAAATTTTAACTGCAGTAAAATACACTTAAGGTTTATCATCATAACCATACATTTTCAAGTATACTGCTCAGTGACATTAAGTATATTCACATTTCTATGCAATCACCACCATCTATCTCAGGAATATTTTCATCAACCCAAACTGAAACCCTGGAGCTATTTCCCCAGCTCCTGGAAAACTCCATCTTACTTTCTTTTCTCTGATTTTGACTGCTCTAGGTCTCTCATGTATGTGGAATCATGGAGTATTTGCCCTTTTGTGACTAGAAAATTTCTTAATGTCCTCAAGGTTCATCTATGTGGTAGCATGTGTCAGAATTTCATTCTCTTGTTAAGCCTAAATAATATTCCATTGTTTGTATAGACCACAATTTGTTTATCCATTCCTCCATCAATGGACACTCGAGTTGTTTTCACATTCTGGCTATTGTGATGAATGCTTCTATGAACATTGTTTTATAAATATTTGTTCACTCCCTGTTTTCAATCCTTGTATAAATATATCCAAAAGTAGAATTGCTGGATCATATCATAATTCTATTTTTACTCCTTTAAGAAACTGCCATACTGTTTTCTACAGTGGCTGTACCATTCTACATTTCCACTAACAGTGTACAAGGGTTCAAATTTCTCCACATTCTCAGCAACACTTACTATTTTCTGTTTTTTATAGTAGCCATCTTAACGGATGTGATGTGGTACCTTATGATTTTGATTTGCATTTCTCTAGTGATTTTGTGGTGTTGAGCATCTGTTCATGAACTTACTAGTGATTTGTTTTTCTTCTTTGGAGAAATGTTCTATGTCCACTTTTTTTTTTTTTTTAATTTTATTTTATTTTTAAACTTTACATAACTGTATTAGTTTTGCCAAATATCAAAATGAATCCGCCACAGGTATACTTTTTAATTAAGTTGTTTTTAATGCTGTTCTTCAGTTGTAAGAGTTATTTGTATATTCTAGATATCAACTCCCTATCAGATAGATGATCTGCAAAATATTTTTCCATTTTGTTCATTGCCTTTTCACTCAGGCTCTTTGTTTCACCAAAGTTTTAAATTATGATGTAGTAGAATTTATCTATTTTTTGCTGTTGCCTGTGTTTTTGATGTCATATTCAGGAAATCACTGCTAAATTCAATATCATGAAAATTTTCCCCTATGTTTTCTTCTAAGAGTTTTATAGCTTTAGCTCTTATATTTAGGTCTTAAATTCATTTTGAGGTATCTTTTCTATGTATAAAATAAAGGTCTACTTTCATTCATTTGCATGTCAATATCCAGTTTTCCCAAAACTCTTCGTTGAAAAAAACTGTCCTTTCTCCCTTGGATGGTATTGGTACTCTGGCTGAAAATCATTTGACCATATATATGAGGGTTTATTTTGGGGCTCTTTATTCCATTGGTCTACATGTCTGTCTGTAAGTGAATGATCACATTTAATATCCTTTTAGAACAACTCTAATGTTCAGTCTCCCAGATGAAAATCTCCCATTGAAACTTTTTCCATACATTCTCTGCCAAAAGACTGTACACTTCTTAGGAGCCAAGACCATTCTAGTTTTTGCAACTTCAGTGCCTGACACTATATCTGGCACACAGTAGGTGCTCCAAAAACATGTTCCAGATGTGGCAAGATCCTGGTGGGCAAGTTTTGCTGATCATATGCCCACTTTGACCTGGGACTCACATTTCAATGCATTCTCAAAAGAGGTTAAACTCCATAACACATTAATCGGTGGGGAGGCAGAAAGGAACATTTACACTGCATATAATATGATGGGATTTCATAAAAGGGCCTTTAAATATTTTTCTTCTTTTCCCTCAAAATCTTCTCCCGTGCCGGTTAGTTCATTTTTGCTCCTTCTCACCCTCTTCCATTTTCTCAGCCTCTAAAAAGCATGCTCCATTTTTCCAAAGCTCTCAGTTCTTAGCCTGAGAGTGCCAACCCACTCAACTTAATATAAGCCTGATGGTTAGGAAACACAGCAGACCTATCTACATATTGTTCTTCAAGCGTAATACGTAGGAACTCATCTTACCTCCCACCCCAAGCAGCTGATCAAAGTGTTCATCCATCTACATGGGTCTCCTGAAATAAGGAAGGATGGGCAGTGCTGAGAGGAAAGAACCTACTGCTTAGAAAATAAGATTCTTCTCCAATGGGTTACAAAGATTGAGTGAATGAGGCAAAATTATCACTATCAAGCCTCAGTCAGTGTTAAGATACAGCTGCCTGCCAGAAGCTACAGTTCCACGTTGTCCTAACCCCTTCTTCTGCAGGGCCCTGGTCAACTACTCTTAACAGAAACCACAGCAAAGCTCTCGGCTTGAGATACAGAGCCTTCTAGGTCATTAAGGTGTCTCCTAGGGTGCTTTCTCTGGCCCTGTGGGTCTCTAGTTCCTAAGCCCACTTGTCTTGCTGCTGCTGCTGCTGCTAAGTCACTTCAGTCGTGTCCAACTCTGTGCAACCCCATAGACGGCAGCCCACCAGGCTCCGCCATTCCTGGGATTCTCCAGGCAAGAACACTGGAGTGGGTTGCCATTTCCTTCTCCAATGCATGAAAGTGGAAAGTGAAAGTGAAGTCGCTCAGTTGCGACCCCATGGACTGCAGCCCACCAGGCTCCTCCATCCATGGGATTTTCCACGAAAGAGTACTGGAGTGGGTTGCCATTGCCTTCTAGGCCCTCCTTTATTGGCAGTCAGGCCCCACTTGTCTTCCTGGTCTCAGATACCCATAAGTGCTCTGACCATCATTACCTCTCTGGCACGGCCTCCAGCCCACTATGATCTGTCCACCCAGACATGGCCTTATTCTACCCTAGATCCACTGCTTCAGTTCTGTCCTGAATGCAGGATGCTGAGCTTTTCAGAGAAATGGAAGTAAGGTAGAAAATAATTCTGTTATCTAGACATTTACACTATGATTAAGAGTTCTTAACCAGCATGTTTAGGTTGAATGTCGCTCTGCCACTCATGAGATATGTGACCTTGGGCAAGTCAGTTACCTTCCTGTGCCTTCGTTTTCTCATTTGGAATGCAGTGATAAGAATATTAAATAAGATAGTAAATGCTCAATTCATGTTCACTGTTTATATTATTACTATTGCTCACATGCATTGACTTCATTTAATCCTCACAAAAATCTTACAAGGTAAGTATTATTCTCCCTCATAGGTTTTACAAAAGAGGAAACTAGAGTTCAGATACAGTGAGTAAACTTACGCATGGTCACAGGGTCAGTAAGTGGTAGAGGCAAGATCTAAACGTGGAACTGTTTGACCCCCAGACCCTATGCACTTGCCATTGTGTCAGACCTCCTCCAAAGGCAACTACCTCCAAGGTATAGAGTGGTCAAGGCTGCTTGGGGGCAAGCAGGAGACAAGAGGCCAGCAGCTGGGGCAATTCAGGAAGTAATGGAGAGAAATGGAATGATTAAACCAGACTTAAAATAAGCAGCTCCATGTAGTCACTCACATGCAACCAGTCTTCAATACTCCCATCTAGAAAGTGGGAATGATAGTATCGTGTTTATAACAATAAAAATAAATAGCCCTGTGGTGGGAGCAGTAAACTGGTCTGTGGTACAAGTCCTGTGAAAGGACTGTGCACATTGTGAAATATGTCAAAAGAGACTACTATTCAAAGTCAATAAGGGACAGCAGAAAAGACAGTCTTTAGAGACAAGAAAATGGGGTCACATTACAGTAGCTGGGTATCCTGCTCAGGTTGTTTCACTTCTCTGAGCTTTAATGTCCTCTTGAATCTTTAATAATGTATCAGACTCTGTCACTTATTTCAGAAAACCCAACAGGCATTTGCATAAAAAGGGAGTTTATCCTGACTCAAGTATTCGGATTACAGTTGAGGCGCACAAAAAAAAATCGCCTTGCTTTTTGGTGGAATGGATGCTGGGCCAGCAGCAACAGATGTCCATGATAGAGGATGCTATGGCCACCTGGTGGAGTTGCCTCTGGGTTTAAAGGAGCTGTGTACATAAGTAGGAGATTGTGATGATTATAGTGGAGGACAGGTCTCTACAAAATAACATCCAAAGCTACTGAGAAGTCAGTTCTGATGAAAACAAAATGAGTGCTCTGATGAGGCCAGTGGGAAAGTCCCAGGACAGGCAGTAAGGTAGCGAATCCCACACTGGACTGGCGCTGGGACAGAAGTCAAGGTCATCCCACAAGGGACAAGATTTAGGGCTCAGAATGGGCAGGTGATGTGATGTGGTTGGGATTGTGGCCAAAAGGCCAATGCTGACAGAGCTGTGCCCCTGGCTTTCGGTTGAGTGGACAGCTTGTCCCCCTAAAAAGGCCAGGCCCAGCAGGCAAAGGAAACCATAGCAACCACAAGTTAAGGAAGATGGATGAAAAGCTTGTAAACACAGCTTCCAGCCATGTGGCATAGCTTTGGGCTCCTAGGAGACAGCCACATAAAAACCAGTCTGGCTCATGGAGACTAGGCATAGGGGACTATTTCTGGACTCAAACGTGGGCCGACGCAGTCTGCAAACCAGACAAGCAAACAGGCAGCACAAACAGACACCACTACTACAAAAGCAGAGTTTCTGTGTACTGCACTTCCAGCTGCTCATGGGTGCCAAGCGGCAGGTTGCTCTCTTCACCCTCCTCCCCTTCCTGTCTCCATGCAAACTTCTGACCGAGCCTCTGCGCTGGGTGGAAAGTCACTGTTTATAGAGTGGAGGCAACTAGGAAACCTACTAAGAAGCTCTGTGTTTCTGTCATAAATAACCAGCTGTCTCGTGCAATTTCCTGAGCTGCAAAACCGGCAATGACAACCTGCCTTTCCATCCATCATCAGGCAGTGATTGTGGGTCCTCAGCAGGATGCTGACAAGTCCATTTCTCAAGGCTGTGGCCAAGCCTACTTTTCACCACTGGAGGGTTAACTATAACTCTGCAATGCTGGGTATGACAGTACCCACCCAGAATGGACATATAGTAGGAAAAAATCTGTGTTTTCTCCCATGTGATGTTCCAAAGAGAAAAATCAGCAAACTCTTTTTTCCTGATAAATCCTTGAAATTTTAGGTGCACAGAACCTAAACAGTAACTATGGCAACGCAAGCCACTCCAATAAGACTAACACAGATTATTTCCAGCACAATAGCTTGGCTTGTGCTCAGAAAGCAGAGGTAATGTTGGCTGAAAGCAATTCCTGAATTGGGGGGGAACGGGGGACGCAGGGTGGGATAAAATCCTCTGGCAGTGGAACGAGAACTAGGTTTCTGGTTTCAGGCCTCTAGGATTCAGTGGCAAGATGAATTAACTACTGGATTAATATCTTGCCACTCCACAGTAATGAACTGGCAGTCTCTTCATCGTCTGCTTTAGCTTCTTCACTTCCAACCACAAAGTCATTCAAACCCCAGGACTCCTAAGAACAGTAAAAAAGAACACGTGCTGTGAAAATTATAGAATTGGGCAGTTTGAACAGACATTAGGGATCACCTGGACTGGGAGCCTCTCGAAGACAGGAGAACAAGCTACATGTTTTGCACAGAGCTGAGGACCTGATCCAAGGTGGGTGAAGCTCTCTCTAACCTCATTTGTTTTACACAGAGAGAAACTGAGACCCAGGAAAATGAGGAAAACTTGGTTTTGCTCACTCAGAATCAGGAGACAAAAGGGACTTCCTGGTTAAGACCAGGACAGAGTGAGGTTTGCATCATGGCTGTTAAATTCCAGGCAAGTCACTTAACTTCTCTAAACCTGGGTTTCCTTAAGATCAATAATATTTACAGTGATAAAAATAAGAATTAAACCTACTGTTTAAAGATGTTGTAGGAATAAATGAAGCACTTCATGTAGACTCATGTAGTATATTTCGCTTACAAGTTATGAATGTGTGCTGTTGCCCAGTTGTGTCTGACTCTTTGCAATACCACGGACTGTAGCCTACCAGGGTCCTCTGTCCATGAAATTCCCCAGGCAACAAAACTGGAGTGGGTTGCTATATCCAACTTCAGGGGACCTTCCCAACCCAGGGATCGAACCCAAGTCTCTAGTGTCTCCTGCATTGGCAGGTGAATTCTTTACCACTGCGCCACCTGGGAAGCCCATGTAGCATAAAATATAGGCACCAAAAGTAACTATTACCTTTAATGGCAAAGCCAGAACTAGACCAATTTCTCCCCAGAAGACTTGTGCATAATGCAGGAGGAAATCCAACTCCATCTTAATCTACAGGACCACCTCTTTCCATACCCTGTCTTAACCCGTTCACATTCAACAATCTTTCTTTAAGGCCATGGTTCTCAACATTTTGGTGTCAGGATCGTTTTCCACATTTAAAAACTATTGAAGATTCCCAAAGAACTTTTGTTTATATGGGTTTTCAAAACTATATATTAGTCTATTTTAAAATAATAATAATAACCTCATTACACTTCAACATTAATACATATTTTCATGAAATATTACTATTTTCTAAAACAAAAAAAAGTTTAATGAGAAGAGTGGCATTGTTTTACATTTATGTGAATTTCTTTAATGTCTGGCTTGATAGAGAGCAGCTGGGTTCTCATATCTGCTTCTGCATTCAATCTATTGTAATAGGTTGTTTGGGTTGAAGTATATGAAGAAAGTATGGTATCACAGAGATATATAGTTGGAATAGGAATATTTAATAGATTGCAGAAAATTGTGAATTTTCTTCTTTGATAATCAACTACATCAAAACTCTGCAAGTGTCAATTTCTTAAAGATTAGTTGTATGTACTATTTAAAACTGTATCAGTGAACTCTGTTATATTAAAACCTATCAGCTATCCTTTTTTACCTATGTGTGATTTTTTGACATCATGCATTGGTCATTTGGAAAATACTGGCCCACTGAGTTATGCGGACCTTCCAAATGTTGTCACATTTCACTATACAAGATCACATTCATTAACATCACTGCCAATCTCAAGAGATGAGTCTTGAAGTGTTAGGAAGCTGTCAAGTTCATAGTGGCAGATATTCTAATTTTCACTTGAAAGCTTGAATTTGATCTTTGGTAACAAATACTGTCAGTGTTTTCCTTGACAGGCTCATTACAGCTATCTTTTGAGAAATTCTCTACTACATATCTAGCTGGAGTAACTACAGTTTTTTGTTAAAAGATAATTTTTTTAAAAAGGTCAATCATAACTCTCATACAGATATAAAACAACCACATTAGAGCTTTTCTTTAAGTCCTAATGAAGGAACAAGGCAGATGTTTGAACCTGTTCAAAGGAGAAGCCAAAGAAGCACAAATCTGTAATGAATAGAAGAATGCTGAAGTGAATGTGCACATGGCGCAGAATAGAGGGGGGTGGGGTATCCCTCCACCAGACACAAGGCATTTGCATTTCTATAGAAAAGAATTATTCTGCATTGCTATCAGTTATCTACAACTTACCAAGTTGTAAAATAGCTCCATAGAATCCTAAGCAGCAAAGCATGTGGTATAGACAACACACAGTTTTCCTTTGAAGCACTAACCTTCCCTGTAGTCCTCTGTCACTCATTCTTTTGAGTGAAAAAAAAAAAAAAAAAAAGTGTTTTGTGAAAAAAGCAGCTTGTTCAACTCACAGCTTAACAGTTGCAGGAGTGCTCTTCCTAAGACAATCTTGCCACTTTGGCATGAGACACAAGTAATACTAGGAAAGATCGGTGTCACCACCGTGATTTCTCCTAAGGTGCCGACAGCTTTAATCACCAGTGTTTTTCCACCACTGGGGCTTCCCTAATGGCTCAGATGGTAAAGAATCCGCCTGCAATATAGGAGACCAGGGTTCGATCCTTGGATCAGGGAAGATCCCCTGGAGAAGGGAACAGCTACCCACTCCGGTATTCTTGCCTAGAGAATTCCACAGACAGAATTCCACAGACGGTAACCTAGTGGGTTACCGTCCACGGGGTGACAGAGTCGGGCACAACTAAGCTACTAACACTTTCAACACACGGAAATGGCAAATGATAGATTAATATTAATCGAAGAATAGTTTAGATCTTGAAGATCCCCTGACAGGTTCATGAGAGTCTGTGAATGTTCTAGAATCACTGCCCTAAACTATGTTGTTGATCACGGTAATGGCCTAAAGAAGAATGAGCAAAAAGAAGCAGAGAGACGGATACCTGTAAACTGAAAAATCAGACCTCACATGGGTCACTCCTTGAGGAGGGGAAAGTAATCAATGAGAATCTGGGAACAGTGGCATGGAGTTGGGGGAATAGAGAATGTAAACAATGATAAAACCCACCAAAAGTTGGGGGACTTTGTTGTTACTCTGTACTGGCAACTCCAAACAATGCCATTGATGAAATACTCCTCTCCACATGGGCAGACCATTCGCACTGCCCCCATCTTGTTCATCACCAACCAGAAGTATAGCCCTGAGTGAGATACAGGAGTCTACTCGCACTAGAGCTGCAGACTGTATAGGGGAGAGATGGCAACCATCCTGTTCCTACTCATTCAGTAACTGACAAGAAATCTGGCAAGCATGGACACTTGTCAAAATCCAAATCAATCAGTATTATGATCCTCCTCTCCCTCAAAATATAAGTATTATAACACTTCAACTTTAGTCACATCCTCCCCAAATTTTGAACATTATATACTTCAGTTTTTCTTTTTTTTTTTAACCTTATAAGACCTTCTTTTTATCTTATGGAGTTGATTTTTTTCCGTTCATGAACATATATAATGGAGAAGGAAATGGCAATCCACTCCAGTGTTCTTGCCTGGAGAATCCCATGAACGGGGGAGCCTGGTGGGCTGCCGTCTACGGGGTCACATAGAGTCAGACACAACTGAAGTGACTTCAGTTCAGTTCAGTTCAGTCGCTCAGTTGTGTCCGACTCTTCACGACCCCATGAATCGCAGCACACCAGACCTCCCTGTCCATCACCAACTCCCGGAGTTCACTGAGACTCACGTCCATCGAGTCAGTGATGCCATCCAGCCATCTCATCCTTTGGCGTCCCCTTCTCCTCCTGCCCCCAATCCAGCCCAGCATCAGTCTTTTCCAATGAGTCAACTCTTCGCATGAGGTGGCCAAAGTACTGAAGTTTCAGCTTCAGCATCATTCCCTTCAAAGAAATCCCAGGGCTGATCTCCTTCAGAATGGACTGGTTGGATCTCCTTGCAGTCCAAGGGACTCTCAACAGTCTTCTCCAACACCACAGTTCAAAAGCATCAATTCTTCGGCGCTCAGCCTTCTTCACAGTCCAACTCTCACATCCATACATGACCACAGGAAAAACCACAGCCTTGACTAGACGAACCTTTGTTGGCAAAGTAATGTCTCTGCTTTTGAATATGCTATCTAGGTTGGTCATAACTTTCCTTCCAAGGAGTAAGCGTCTTTTAATTTCATGGCTGCAGTCACCATCTGCAGTGATTTTGGAGCCCCAAAAAATAAAGTCTGACACTGTTTCCACTGTTTCCCCATCTATTTCCCATGAAGTGATGTGACTTAGCAGCACATATATAATATTTTGTTTGCTCTTCATTTCTTCTTGTATCTCAGACCAGCCTTCTGCCTAAAGTATATTCTTGAGAATTTCCTTTGGTGAGAGTCTGCTGGCAATGACTTCTCACAGATTTTGTCTGTAAATCCTCATTTAAAAATATTTTTTGCTGCATATATAATCCTAGGTTATTTTTTTCTCAGCATGTTTCAATGAGAGAGATATTTCAATGATGTCTTTTATTGCTGTTGAGAGGACAACTGTCAGGATAATTACTATTCTTTAAAGATAATCTTTCTGATTGCTTTAAGATCTTCTCTTTGTTTTGGTGTTCTGCAGTTTCATGTATGCCATTTGCAGGTGGGGATTTCTTTCATCTTATGTGAGATTCACAAGGTTTCCTGAATGTGTAAATGGGTGTCTTTCACCAGTACTGAAAAATTCTCAACTATCACCTGTCCAGATATTGTCTCTGCAAAATTCTTTCTCTCCCCTTCTTCTGGAACACCAATTATATGTGTATAAAATTATCTCATTTTCCCTTCCAGATCACTTATCCTCTCTTTCATGTTTCCCATCCTTTTGTGTCTCTATGCTACATTCTGGACATATTTTTTAGAACTCTCCCCCTGGGTTACTGATTTTCTCCTCAGTTGTGTCTAATTAACTGTTGAATCCATAATTTTTTGTTTCCAGAAATTCTCTTTTAAGTATACTTTGTCAGTTTTACTGTCTGATTTTTATTCATAATTTTATTTCTTATTTATTTAAACATATTAAAATACTTCTTTTATATGTGATAATTTCACTATCTACAGTCTTTATGGGTCTGATTCTGCTGTCTGATGTTTCTGTTGTCTGAGTACTCACATTACCTCACTTTCTTAGGTATTTTTATCGTTTTTGAGCATGAGCTAAAATTTCTTTAAAACTTTATCATGAAGAGTTCCTTACTTCCTTGAGGGTTGGGGAAGACAAGTTCTTCTAAGGGAATGTACATTTGGTTCTGCTAGGCACCTCAAGGACACTACCAATGTAAGTCACTTTGGTTGTGTGAATTCATGTTATAGATCCTCATAAGAGTCGACCTGTGATCACAAATTTTCAGGGAAGATATTTTTTTGACCCTCTACCCAGCCCCAATGTTTAAGATAAGCAACTACTTTTATTCTTCAGGTGACAGGTTTATTTCTAAATTATCCATGCACTAAACTGCCTATGCACTAAACTGGCCTATGGACATCTGAAGTCCTCACTTTATAGAAGCGGTCCTCTTAGACTCCTATCTTAGGAAGATTCTAGGCTTCACCTTCTGTTTCCCCATGAAAAAACCAAAGTTCAAAAATGAAGTCAGTTCAGGACTTCTCTGGTGGCACAGTGGATAGGAATCTGCCTGCTAATACACGGGACGTGGGTTCAATACCTGGTGCAGAAAGATTCCACATGCTGCAAAGCAACTAAGACCGCACTCTACAGCCTGTGAGTCACAACTAGTGAGCCCATGAGTTGAAACTACTAAAATCCATGCACCTAGAGTCTATGCTTTGCAACAAGAGAAGCCACCACAATGACAAGTCCATGCACCACAAGGAAGAGTAGCCCCTGCTCAGCTCAACTAGATAAAGCCTACTTCCAGTGCAGTTCAGTTCAGTTCAGTCTCTCAGTCGTGTCCAACTCTTTGCAACCCCATGGACTGAAGCACGCCAGGCCTCCCTGTCAATCACCATCTCCCAGAGCTTACTCAAACTCATGTCCATTAAGTCAGTGATGCCATCCAACTATCTCATCCTCTGTCATCCCCTTCTCTTCCTGCCTTCAATCTTTCCCAGCATCAGGGTCTTTTCCAATAAGTTGGTTCTTTGCATCAGGTGGCCAAAGTATTGGAGTTTCAGCTTCAACATCAATCCTTCCAATGAATATTCAGGACTGATTTCCCTTAGGATTGCTGGTTGGATCTCCTTGTAGTCCAAGGGACTCTCAAGAGTCTTCTCGAACACCACCACAGCACAAAAGCATCAATTCTTTGGCGCTCAACTTTCTTTGTAGTCCAACTCTCACAACCATACATGACTACTGGAAAAATCATAGCTTTGACTAGATGGACTTTTGTTGGCAAAGTAATGTCTCTGCTTTTTAATATGCTGTCTCAGTTGGTCAGAGCTTTTCTTCCAAGAAGCAAGTGTCTTTTAATTTCATGGCTGCAGTCACCATCTACAGTGATTTTGGAGCCCAAAAAATAAAGTCTCTCACTGTTTCCACTGTTTCCCCATCTATTTGCCATGAAGTGATGGGACTGGATGCCATGATCTTCATTTTCTGAATGCTGAGTTTTAAGCCATCTTTTTCACTCTTTTCTTCCACTTTCATTAAGAGGCTCTTCAGTTATTCTTCACTTTCTGCCATAAGGGTGGTATCATCTGCATATCTGAGGTTATTGGTATTTCTCCTGGCAATCTTAATTCCAACTTGTGCTTCATCCAGCCCAGTATTTACCAAAAATTAAAAAATAAATAATGTTTTTAAAAATCAGCCAGTTCAACAAGTATCTTTGAGGCAAGAGCCATCTTTCGGGCTCTGCTTACTTTATTTACTTAGTTTTTGGTCTTTTAGGATTCTTTAATAACTTGCTGACTCATCATGAACATACTGTTAATGGCTTTTTATGTCATTGAGCACATTTAGTTGTTTTCAGCAGGAGGATCAGTTAAGAAAAGCCATTCCACTATACTGCAAGACATGAAAGCCCCCATAAAAGCATGTGGTGCATGAATGATGATTTATCTGATGCAGTTTGGTTGCATGGAATAGGAGTGAGGGACAGCAGCAAGGCTGCAGCTGGAGATAGACTTGAAAAGCTCATCAGGAACTAGCCAATGAAGGGCGTTGAAGTTACATTCTATAACTGAAATTTATCCAGCAGGTAACAGAGGTTCTTCCAACTTTGGACTACGAGATCCATAAAGTTTTTCACATACTAACATCTTAGGCTTCTATTATTTTTTAATATTTATTTTTATTTTGTATTTGGCTGTGTCAGGCCAGGCCTTAATTGTGGTACTCGGGATCTTTAGTTGCAGCCTGCAAATTCTTAGTTGTGACATGTGGTAGTTCTCAAAATGTGGCCAAATTCCACCTGCAACAGAATCCTGTAGTTCACTTATCAAAACTTGCCCTCCCCTATACCAAACCTACTGAATCAGTATCTTCAGAGAATGAAGGTGGGGAAGAGACTACTAAGGGATTAGAAAATCATTTTTAATGAGATAAAACTGAGGGAGAGCATATCTTGCAGAGCATATCTCTTGCTATACAGATGAATGTTACTTCATTAAACCTTTGTTTAGGTATTAAAAAGTGTGTGTGCATGTGTGTGTACCTGTGTGTGCACACACACTGGAACAAGCTGTAAAATGTGTTTTACATGTTGAAGTCAAAAAAGTTAGAGAATCATCGTCTTAGAGGATGTCCTTTATACTGCTTTTCATCAGGCTTTATCTATAATTAAAATGTTGTGAGAAAAGGAATGCAGTATAATTTCCCCATGAATAACCCTACCCATAGCATGCCGGGACACATTTATGTTTGTACATAAATCAATTAACTTGGGCACTTCTTGAATCAAAATGAAGTGATTAAAAAGCATCTCTATGAATCTGGTATGGGTAGAAACACGATGTTAATTGTCACCTATTCAAGAGCTGTTTTCTTCTTTTCCTCAAGAGATTACAAAGCCTGTGTTACAGCTCTCATCATCTCAGCAACCCTATACTTCAGGAAATGAAGTATCACAAAATCCTGGCACAACTGACTCCAAAGAACTAAGTGGGTCCTTTTGCTGAGCAATACTGAGTATTGCTCCCACAAGTAGTCATAGCTTGTTGCCTGAATGCCTTTTGCTATTTGGATACTTTTTCATTACACTTGTGCTTGCTTCAATCTGTGGCTTAGTCTTCCAAAAAAAAAACAAATAAACAAAAACAAATACAAAGTCATCCATTCAAACATCACCAAACACAGATACACACACAAACTGTTGTCTTAAATATACTTTGCAATGTCACTCACCAAATGCCTTTAGTATGTTTTCCATTTCCCTACCTCTGGAACTTTTTTAATTTCAATTACATTTTTACATAAAGAATCTTTCAAAAGGAATACTTTATACTTCTTTTGCAAAAGGAAAACAAGCACTTGCCAAAAGGGAAGATAAATATAAAAATAAATGTGAGGGAAGGAAAACCAAGTTATTACAGTCATTAGAGTTATCTAAAGGCCAAGTTATCAGAGTCAAGTTAGATTCCATTACCTGCTGGGCCTCTGAACCTATTCTCTTTGTTTAAAAATAAATAAAAGCAACTTCATGAAGCCATGAAAATAATTATTTTTTAAAAGACCTCTTTTTTCCTATAATGCTATCAAATGGCATGAGCAATGGGAAAAGGAGATAACTTTCTTGATAGTGGTTCATTTTGTTTCAAGGCTGAACAGGTATCTTTTAGAACTGTCTCCCGTTTCATTAGTATTTCAGACTTTAGGAAAGGATGGTATAGACTTGGTTCTCAAGCTGCAGTGTGCATTGGTATCACCTAAGGGCCATTAGAACACAGATGACTGGACCTCATTCCCAGTTTCCGATTCAGCAGATAAGGCCCAAGAATTTGTATTTCTAACAAGTTTCCAGGTGGTGCTGATGCTGTGGGTGCAGACCACACCTTGGGAAATATGAATCCTGCACATCTTTCACAATCCTGTTTAACAGGGTCCCTCCTTCTCTGCAGTCTCTGTCCTAATCACTTCCTGTCCATCTTCCTTATTCTTTTCACCCAAATCACTTTATTATCCTCCCTTCACAAATCCCAAGCTTTGAAATACTTTTTGTCTATCAACCCACACACACTTATCAAGTAATAGTTCATTTTCTCATGTTTCATTAACCAAAGACAAGGGTAACCACCAATCAGAGCTCCCAGTCAGCATGGAGTAACTGGTGTTTTTATATTGGCTTGCTATAATTCTAGCCCAGAAAAAAGAAATCTGATGTTTTAGTTTAAATAGCCTGTGCATCTAATCTCTGATATATATGAGCTTTTTTTGGTCCGTCTTTTTGAAGTATTGAAAATAGCTCACAAACACCCCCCCCCCTTCTTCCCCCAATACCCCCATGAGGCTGGGAATCTCAGGTTGGGACCACCTGGTATCTATCACTCATCTGGTAAATAATCACTGATTGTCTTCCGTCACTTGTCCTATTGTTATCCTTTAACAGCATGAAGGGACTGCATCTGGCCCTTCTTTGTAAACTGCACAGTACCTTGCTTAGGGCTTTAGAATATTAGCAACTGCCCCTCAAAAAATGAAAGAAAAAAAACCTGTTTATTTAATGTTTGACTATACTACAAAATATCAGGGGAGAGCAACATAATGAAAGAATATTTGTAGTAAAACAGACAGTATAGAAGACAAACCCAAAAGTTACCCTTTGGGGAAGGAAAATGAGTCAACAAAACAATTAATTTCCAGGGTTGGTAAAGAGACTTGAAAATAACTGCTTGCCTGATTAAGTTCACTAGGATATGATTCCATTGGATTGCTCTGCCTGGGGCCTCCTGGAAGGCTGTTAGGAGGAAATGCTGGAAATGAGTCTGATTTAATCACAAGCAGACAAACTAGGGATCTGGAGTGATGGTAAGGTCTTAATGAATCAGACATAATTATGCCTTCCTCAAGAGTATGTGACTCTTCCTTTTTCCAAAACTCCACTTAAAACTCTCGCCCTCTTAGACACCATCCCTGGTGATGATCACTACCATCCCAGCCTGACCTGATTCTGATCACATTTCTTTCTGAACTCCCTCAGCAATACGGACTCCCGGCATGTTGCACTGAAACTGCTAATGAAGCTTTTCATGTGTGTGTGTGGGGGTGGGTAGGTGGGTGAATGTGTGTGTGTTTGGGAAAGTGCCCTTCTTCCCTACAAAAAATAGCCCCCACCCATCTATGACAAAGACATAAAGCTTGCCTGTGAAAATTTCTTTATTGGATGACCTTATTTATGCCAAGCATCTTCTTTCAAAATGCCAGCTACAGTAAGCTGTTATCCGTCATTAATCTGTTTGTGCCCCTTCCTGGCCTTGCTGATGATGCTCAAACAATCCTGCTAGCACTGCTTTGGATAGTTTCACCAAGGAAATTGCAAGGAAATCTTTGGACTACTGACAACTCCAGAAAGATGCAAAAAGCAAGGTTTTAGGTTGCTGTTTTACGTATCCCAAAGACTTATTCAGATCAGATCAGATCAGTCGTTCAGTCGTGTCTGACTCTTTGCGACCCCATGAGTTGCAGCACGCCAGGCCTCCCTGTCCATCACCAACTCCCGGAGTTCACTCAGACTCACATCCATCGAGTCAGTGATGCCATCCAGCCATCTCAACTTCTGGCGTCCCCTTCTCCTCCTGCCCACAATCCCTCCCAGTATCAGAGTCTTTTCCAATGAGTCAACTCTTCGCATGAGGTGGCCAAAGTACTGAAGTTTCAGCTTCAGCATCATTCCTTCCAAAGAAATCCCAGGGCTGATCTCCTTCAGAATGGACTGGTTGGATCTCCTTGCAGTCCAAGGGACTCTCAACAGTCTTCTCCAACACCACAGTTCAAAAGCATCAATTCTTCAGCACTCAGCCTTCTTCACAGTCCAACTCTCACATCCATACATGACCACAGGAAAAACCATAGCCTTGACTAGACGGACCTTTGTTGGCAAAGTAATGTCTCTGCTTTTGAATATGCTATCTAGGTTGGCCATAACTTTCCTTCCAAGGAGTAAGCGTCTTTGAATTTCATGGCTACAGTCACCATCTGCAGTGATTTTGGAGCCAAAGAAAATGAAGTCTGACACTGTTTCCACTGTTTCCCCATCTATTTCCCATGAATTGATGGGACCGGATGCCATGATCTTCGTTTTCTGAATGTTGAGATTTAAGCCAACTTTTTCACTCTCCTCTTTCACTTTCATCAAGAGGCTTTTGAGTTCCTCTTCACTTTGTGCCATAAGGGTGGTGTCATCTGCATATCTGAGGTTATTGATATTTCTCCCGGCAATCTTGATTCCAGCTTGTGTTTCTTCCAGTCCAGCGTTTTTCATGATGTACTCTGCATACAAGTTAAATAAACAGGGTGACAATATACAGCCTTGATGAACTCCTTTTCCTATTTGGAACCAGTCTGTCATTCCACATCCACTTCTAACTGTTGCTTCCTGACCTGCATACAGGTCTCTCAAGAGGCAGGTCAGGTGGTCTGGTATTCCCATCTCTTTCAGAATTTCCCACAGTTTATTGTGATCCACACAGTCAAAGGCTTTGGCATAGTCAATAAAGCAGAAAGAGATGCTTTTCTGGAACTCTCTTGCTTTTTCCATGATCCAGCGGATGTTGGCAATTTGATCCCTGGTTCCTCTGCCTTTTCTAAAACCAGCTTGAACATCTGGAAGTTCACAGTTCACATATTGCTGAAGCCTGGCTTGGAGAATTTTGAGCATTACTTTACTAGCGTGTGAGATCAGTGCAATTGTGCGGTAGTTTGAGCATTCTTTGGCATTGCCTTTCTTTGGGATTGGAATGAAAACTGACCTTTTCCAGTCCTGTTGCCACTGCTGAGTTTTCCAAATGTGCTGGCATATTGAATGCAGCACTTTCACAGCATCATCTTTCAGGATTTGGAATAGCTCAACTGGAATTCCATCACCTCCACTAGCTTAGTTTGTAGTGATGCTTTCTAAGGCCCCCTTGACTTCACATTCCAGGATGTCTGGCTCTAGGTCAGTGATCACACCATCGTGATTATCTGGGTCGTGATCTTTTTTGTACAGTTCTTCTGTGTATTCTTGCCACCTCTTCTTAATATCTTCTGCTTCTGTTAGGTCCATACCATTTCTGTCCTTTATCAAGCCCATCTTTGCATGAAATGTTCCTTTGGTATCTCTGATTTTCTTGAAGAGACCCCTAGTCTTTCCCATTCTGTTGTTTTCCTCTATTTCTTTGCATTGATCCCTGAAGAAGGCTTTCTTTTCTCTTCTTGCTATTCTTTGGAACTCTGCATTCAGATGTTTATATCCTTCTTTTTCTCCTTTGCTTTTCGCTTCTCTTCTTTTCACAGCTATTTGTAAGGCCTCCCCAGACAGCCATTTTGCTTTGTTGCATTTCTTTTCCATGGGAATGGTCTTGATCCCTGTCTCCTGTACAATGTCACAAACCTCATTCCATAGTTCATCAGGCACTCTATCTATCAGATCTAGGCCCTTAAATCTATTTCTCACTTCCACTGTATAATCATAAGGGATTTGATTTAGGTCATACCTGAATGGTCTAGTGGTTTTCCCTACTTTCTTCAATTTAAGTCTGAATTTGGCAATAAGGAGTTCATGGTCTGAGCCACAGTCAGCTCCTGGTCTTGTTTTTGCTGACTGTAAAGAGCTTCTCCATCTTTGGCTGCAAAGAATATAATCAATCTGATTTCGGTGTTGACCATCTGGTGATGTCCATGTATACAGTCTTCTCTTGTGTTGTTGGAAGAGGGTGTTTGTTATGACCAGTGCATTTTCTTGGCAAAACTCTATCAGTCTTTGCCCTGCTTCATTCTGTATTCCAAAGCCAAATTTGCCTGTTACTCCAGGTGTTTCTTGACTTCCTGCTTTTGCATTCCAGTCCTCTATAATGAAAAGGACATCTTTTTTGGGTGTTAGTTCTAAAAGGTCTTGTAGTTCGTCATAGAACCGTTCAACTTCAGCTTCTTCAGCATTACTGGTTGGGGCATAGATTTGGATTACTCTGATATTGAATGTTTTGCCTTGGAAACGAACAGAGATCATTCTGTCATTTTTGAGATTGCATCCAAGTACTGCATTTCGGACTCTTTTGTTGACCATGATGGCCACTCCATTTCTTCTGAGGGATTCCTGCCCGCAGTAGTAGATATAATGGTCATCTGAGTTAAATCACCCATTCCAGTCCATTTCAGTTCGCTGATTCCTAGAATATCAACATTCACTCTTGCCATCTCGTTTGACCACTTCCAATTTGCCTTGATTCATGGACCTATATAGCTAATTACACAGCTTATCAGAGTAAAAGATCTGGGTGCTATGTGATGTTCTACCCCCTCATTCATGCTTGATTGAATAATATAGCTCAAATCCAAGGAGCTCCTCCTCTGATGAAGTTCCTGCTTTGGCCTGTTGCTACAGCAACTTAGGGCCATAGTCCAAGATGACAGCAAATGTATTAAATATTTCAGCAAATCCATTTTCTCCCTGCTTTAGTGACCTCAGAGCCAAAACTGTATTTGATAGCATACAAGTTTAGAAGAAGTATTGTGCCTATAATTTTTTTTCCTTTTTCAACATGGAAATCAATCGTATTTATATTCCTGAGCAGTGCCATCCATGTAATAGGCATTGAAAAAATACTTGAGGGAAATTAAGTTATACATGATGCATTGACTACACAGATGTACTATCTCTTTTTCCTGCTGCTGCTGCTGCTAAGTCGCTTCAGTCGTGTCCAACTCTGTGCGACCCCACAGACGGCAGCCCACGAGGCTCCCCCGTCCCTGGGATTCTCCAGGCAAGAACACTGGAGTGGGTTGCCATTTCGTTCTCCAATGCATGAAAGTGAAAAGTGAAAGTGAAGTTGCTCAGTCATGTCTGACTCTTAGGGACCCCATGGACTGCAGCCCACCAGGCTCCTCTGTCCGAGACCCCACCAAAAATGACAGTGAAAGAATTTAAAAGGAATATATTCACATAAATGAAGAAAATGGGAAATTACACCACAGTAAGCAAGTGTTTGGGAGAAGGCAATGGCAACCCACTCCAGTACTCTTGGCTGGAAAAACCCATGGACGGAGGGGCCTGGTGGGCTGCAGTCCATGGGGTCGCTAGGAGTAGGACATGACTGAGTGACTTCACTTTATTTTTTCACTTTCATGCATTGGAGAAGGAAATGGCAACCCACTCCAGTGTTCTTGCCTGGAGAATCCCAGGGACTGGGGAGCCTGGTGGGCTGCCGTCTATGGGGTCGCACAGAGTCGGACACGACTGAAGTGACTTAGCAGCAGTAGCAGTAGCAAGTGTTTTCCACTCTTTTTTTTCAGCTTTTAAAAAAATTATGGTAAAATATATACAACACAAAACTTAGTATTTTATCCATATTTAAGTGTACAGCTCAGTGGTATTAAGTACATTTACATTATTGTGTACCATCCCAAAGTAAAACCCTGGAGCCATTAACAATGCTCCAACTAAACCAAGGCAAAACTCTATTCCCCCTCCCTCCACTCATGGTAATCACTATTCTTTTTTTGTCTCTACATATTTGACTACCCTAGGTACCTCATATAAATGGAATCAGATAATATTTGTCCTGGTGTGACTGGCTTATTTCACTTAACATAATGTCTTTAAGCTTATCTATGTTATATTAATAGCATGTGTTAGAATTTCATTCCTTCCCCCCCCACTAAATCAGATGTATTTCATTTTTAATTTTATTGAGGAATAATTGATAGAATTTTTTTCCTTTTCAAGGCTGAATAATATTCCACTGTATGGATATTACCACCCTTTATTTATCCATTCATCCATCAAAGGACATCTTGGCAATTTCTACTTTTTGGCTATTGTGACTAATGCTGCCATGAACATCGGTGTGCAAATAATTATTCAAGTCCCTGCTTTCAAAACTTTTGTGTATATACCCAGAAGTGGAAATGCTGAATCAAATGGTAATTCTATGCTTAACTTTTTGAGGAAACATAATTTTCCATAGCAGCTATACCATTTTATACTCCCACCAACAAGGTGCAAGAGTTCCAGTTTCTCCACATCCACCTCAGCACTGTTGTTTTTTTGTTTGGGGGACTTTTTATGATGTCAGCCTAATGGGTATGAAGGGGCATCTCATTATGGTTTTGATTTGAATTTCCCTGATGGTTGATGACATGGAGAAGCTTTTTATGTGCTAATTAGCACCTTTCCTGTTCCTTTTTTAAAAGATGGGAAGCAGATGGAGGAATAGTAATGTAGCAGAGCAAAGGAAGGCGAGCATGGAAGGGGGGTTACAGGTGAGAAGCAAACTGATAGCCTCACAAAACCTTTAAAAGATTCAGGCCATGATAAAAGGGTGGACCAGGGTAAGGATCAGAACTGAAGAAACCCTCTACCCTTGAAGCCAAGCAGTTTCTCTTTACCTAGGCAGGAGGATGGAACCTTGATCCCTGGCAAATCTGAAGTGGGGAGGCCCTAGATTTCAGTACAGCTGGCATAGGAGCCAGCAGGAGTGAGATAAGGTCTGAAAATGGGAAGACAGGACAAGAGTCCATCCTGAGCAGTGGGGTCCCCAGCCTTCTTCCTCAACTCTGCCCCCCAAATGTAGGCAGCAAGTGTTACCCCTAGACAGCACATGAGAGGATTCTTCTCCTAAGAAACTGAACTGCCCCATGGGAAGAAAATCATGGATAATATCACTTGGGGTTCCTGTAACAAAAGAGCAAGATTCCCACAAAACCCAACAGGAAAGGCTCCCACTTGACAAGCTCTGTATACACACATAGAGAACTTCCAATTAGTCTTTTTTTTTTTTGCCTTTTTTCTTAATTGAAATATAGTTGATTTACAATTCTGTCAGTTTCAGGCATATGGCAACTTGACTCAGTTTTATATATGTATACATATATATATATATACACACACACACACACACATATATACAGAAAATAATTTTATATATATTTGTGTATATTTATATTCTTTTAAAAATTATTTTCCCTTATAGGTTATTATAAGATACTGAGTATAGTTCCCTGTGCTATAAGTAGGTCAACAGATAACAAGGTTGGTGATCTATTTTATGTATTGAAGGAATGATGCTAAAGCTGAAACTCCAGTACTTTGGCCACCTCATGCAAAGAGTTGACTCATTGGAAAAGACTCTGATGCTAGGATAGATTGGGGGCAGGAGGAGAAGGGGACGACAGAGGATGAGATGGCTGGGTGGCATCACTGACTCGATGGACGTGAGTCTGAGTGAACTCCAGGAGTTGGTGATGGACAGGGAGGCCTGGCGTGCTGCGATTCATGGGGTCGCAAAGAGTCGGACACTACTGAGCTACTGATCTGATCTGATGTGATGTATATTTTAATCCCAAACTCCTAATTTATCCCTCCTCCCTCCAATTAGGTCTTGTGCCTTACTCTAAAATATGAAGTGACAACTAAGGGTCACCAGACACCAGAGAAGAGCCCCCATCCAGAAAAACAAAGACTAAAACAAAGTCTCCAGAAACCTGGGTCAGGAAGAAACAGGTGATGCCAGAAACAGAGATACCTTCAAATAAAAATTACAATTAAAACTCCTAAAGAGTTAAGAGAAGACACTGCATCCATCAATTTTTTAAAAGTAGTACACTATGAAAAACAAAAAGAACCCTTGGAAATCAAAAGTGCTCATCAATGTTAAAAAGTTAACAGGTTGGAATTAATAAAAAGGCAAAATTATGGAAAATAATAAGGATAGTATAAGGATAAAATATTTTGAGAATCAATTGAATTCAACATTGAAATAAGAAAACAGAGAAGGACAACATTATCAAAGAGATAATTTAAGAAAAATTTCCTGGAACTGAAGGACACGAGTCACCAGTTGACAATCTAATGAATGAAGAAAGATGAATGCCAAGTTTCAGCATACCAAGGACACAGAAAAGAACTACAAGTGTCCAGATAGACAAGTCACTTACAAATAAACAGGATTAAAAATGGTCTTAGACTTCTCAAAAATGACCCTAGAAGCTAAGAAGACAATGGAACAATGTCTTTAAAGGAAAATAATTTGCGACCTGAATTCCATAGGGCCAAACTGAAAATACAGAGTGAGGGTAGGAAAAAAGACATTTTCAGATAAGAACTCAAAAAAAAAGCCGTACCTCCCATGTATCATTTCTAAGAAAGCAATAGAAGGAAAGTGTTATAAAAACTAGGAAGGAAAGCAAGACATGGGACCCAGGAAACAGGGGTTCTAACATAAAAGAAAAGAAAACGTCCGGTATAATAACTAGATGAAAGGCCCAATGTAAAACCTGTCTATCCTGGAGCAGGAGGACTTTAAAGAGGAAAATTCCACATAGAGTGGTGTACACACTTGGGCATGAAAAAACGACTGATATACCATAAAAGTTCTAAATAGAAAGAAAAGGCAACCCACTCCAGTATTCTTGCCTGGAGAATCCCATGGACAGAGGAGCCTGGCAGGCTACAGTCCATGGGGTCGCAAGAGTCAGACACGACTTAGTGATTAAAACACAGGAGAAAGACTACCCTCAATTTGGCAACAAGTGACAACTGTCCTTAAGATTTCTTTTTTTCCCCCTGATAGAAAAAGAAAACACATGGAAAATGAAAATAATAAATTTTCTATTCAAACATTAAAAAAAGAAAAGGACATGTAGATAGGAAACAATGCAAGTGGGGAAAAAAAAAACCAAACAAACAAGCAAGCATTATCACCTCCAGAAAAAAAAAAAAAAAAAAAAGATATACAAGGAGGGCTTTTTGTCTTCACAATAGATAATAATTATATAAACATAACATGATATCAATAAATACTGATAATAATGGTTTGCAGGAAAGGGTAGAAGGCAAGTAACTGACACTTTTATCTCAGATAACAGCAAGTCAATCAATTCAGTTCAGTCGCTCAGTCGTATTTGACTCTGCCACCCCATGGATTGCAGCACGCCAGGCCTCCCTGTCAATCACCAACTCCCAGAGCTTACTCAAACTCATGTCCATCAAGTCGGTGATGCCATCCAACCATCTCATCCTCTGTCATCCCCTCCTCTTCCTGCCTTCAATCTTTCCTAGCATCAGAGTCTTTTCCAAGGAGTCAGTTCTTCGCATCAGGTGGCCAAGTAATGGAGCTTCAGCTTCAGCATCAGTCCTTCCAATGAATATTCAGGACAGGGCAGGGGCTCTGGGTGCAGCAGACCTGGGTATGGCATAAGCCCTCTTGGAGGAGGTCGCCATTAGCCCTACCAGGAGCCTGGTAGGCTGCAGTCCATGGGGTCACTAAGAGTCAGATATGACTGAGCGTCTTCACTTTCACTTTTCACTTTCATGCATTGGAGAAGGAAATGGCAACCCACTCCAGTGTTCTTGCCTGGAGAATCTCAGGGAAGGGGGAGCCTCATGGGCTGCCGTCTATGGGGTCGCACAGAGTCGGACATGACTGAAGAGACTTAGCAGCAGCAGCAGAGCTGCCAGAACTTACACAGGATTGGAGAAACAGACTCTTAACAGGGCACAAACAAAACCTTGTGTGCACCAGGACACAGGAGAAAGGAGCAGTGACCCCACAAGAGACTGACCAAGTCAATACGTGGCTTCTATTAATGGATAAATGATAAATCAAGAAAGTGTTTTATTTTGAATGTAGCAACAAATATCTTGATGGTTGAAACTGAAAACTTTTGGGTAAATGATAGCATAATGCGTCATTTCTGACTTAAAAATCTTTTTATGGAAACGGTGTAGATTCATTCTTTAATTGAAGTATATAGTTGATGTACAAAATTATGTAAGATACAGGTGTACAATATAGTGTCAAAATGGCCATACTACCCAAGGCAACCTACAGATTCAGTGCAGTCCCTATCAAAATACCAATGGCATTTTTCACAATATTTTTTGGATCTGTCTCCTAAAGCAAAAGAAATAAAACCAAAAATAAACAAATGAGACCTAATTGAATTTAAAAGCTTTCATATAGCAAAGGAGACCACTGATAAAATTAAAAGATCTATTGAATGAGACAAAATATTTGCAAGTAATATGACCAATAAGGGATTAATATCCAAAATATACAAATAGCTCATACAGTTCAGTTCAGTCTAGTTGCTCAGTCATGTCCAATTCTTTTCAACCCCATGGATTGCAGCCTGTCAGGTTTCCCTGACCATCCCCATCTCCCAAAGCTTGCTCAAACTCATGTCCATCCAACCATCCATTCAAAAGCATCAATGCTTTTGAACTGTAGTATTGGAGAAGACTTTTGAGAGTCCCTTGGACTGCAAGGAGATCCAACCAGTCCATCCTAAAGGAAATCAGTCCTGAATATTCACTGGAAGGACTGATGCTGAAGCTGAAACTCCAATACTTTGGCCACCTCATGCGAAGAACTGACTCCTTGGAAAAGACCCTGATGCTGGGAAAGATCAAAGGTGGGAGGAGAAGGGGACAACAGAGGATGAGATGGTTGGATGGCATTACCAACTCAATAGACATGAGTTTGAGTGAACTCCGGGAGTTGGTGATGGACAGAGATGCCTGGCGTGCTGCAGTCCATGGGGTCCCAAAGAGTCGGACACGTCTGAGTGACTGAACTGAACTGAACTGAGGTTGGTCATAGCTTTTCTTCTAAGGAGCAAGTGTCTTTTAATTTCATGGCTGCAGTCACCATCTGCAGTGATTTTGAAGCCCAAAAAAATAAAGTCCCTCACCATTTCCATTGTTTCCCCATATATCTGCCATGAAGTGATAGGACCAAATGCCATGATCTTAGTTTTCTGAATGTTGAGTTTTAAGCCAACTCCTTCATTCTCCTCTTTCACTTTCATCAAGAGGCTCTTTAGTTCCTCTTCGCTTTCTGCCATAAGGGTGGTGTCATCTGCGTATCTGAGGTTATTGATATTTCTCCCAGCAATCTTGATTCCAGCTTGTGCTTCATCCAGTCCAGCATTTTGCATGATGTTCAGTTCAGTTCAATTCAGTCGTTCAGTCATGACCGACTCTTTGCGACCCCATGAACTGCAGCACACCAGGCCTCCCTGTCCATCACCAACACCCCGAGTCTACCCAAACCCATGTCCATCGAGTCAATGATGCCATCCAACCATCTCATCCTCTGTCATCCCCTTCTCCTCCTGCCCTCAATCTTTCCCAGCATCAGGGTCTTTTCCAATGAGTTAGCTCTTCGAATCAAATGGCCAAAGTATTGGAGTTTCAGCCTCAACACCAGTCCTTCCAATGAACACCCAGGATTGGTCTCCTTTAGGATGGACTGGTTAGATTTCCTTGCAGTCCAAGGGACTCTCAAGAATCTTCTCCAACACCACAGTTCAAAAGCATCAATTCTTCGGCACTCAACTTTCTTTATAGTCCAACTGTCACACCCATACATGACCACTGGAAAAACCATAGCCTTGACTAGACAGACCTTTGTTGGCAAAGTATTGTCTCTGCTTTTGAATATGCTATCTAGGTTGTTCATAACTTTCCTTCCAAGGAGTAAGCGTTTTTTAATTTCATTGCTGCAATCTCCATCTGCAGTGATTTTGGAGCACAGAAAAATAAAGTCAGCCACTGTTTCCACTGTTTCCCCATCTATCTGCCATGAAGTAATGGGACCAGATGCCATGATCTTAGTTTTCTGAATGTTGAGCTTTATGCCAACTTGTCAGTCTCCTCTTTCACTTTCATCAAGAGACTCTTTAGTTCTTCTTCACTGTCTGCCATAAGGGTGGTGTCATCTGCCTATCTGAGGTTATTGATATTTCTCCTGGAAATCTTGATTCCAGCTTGTGCTTCCTCCAGCCCAGCATTTCTCATGATGTACTCTGCATATAAGTTAAATAAGCAGGGTGACAATATACAGCCTTGACATACTCCTTTTCCTATTTGAAACCAGTCTGTTGTTCCATGTCCAGGTCTAACTGTTGCTTCCTGACCTGCATACAGGTTTCTCAAGAGGCAAGTCAGGTGGACTGGTATGCCCATCTCTTTCAGAATTTTCCACAGTTTATTGTGATCCACACAGTCAAAGGCTTCGGCATAGTCAATAAAGCAGAAATAGATGCATGATGTACTCTGCATTTAAGTTAAATAAACAGGGTGACAATATACAGCCTTGATGTACTCCTTTCCCGATTTGGAACCAGCCTGTTATTCCATGTCCAGTTCTAACTGTTGCTTCTTGACCTGATCGTACAACTCAACATCAGAAAAACAAAAACAAAAACAAGGAATTACAGCATAGATTCATTCTTTATCAGGTTCCCAGAAGCGCTATGGAAGGATAACAGTTATGAGTACATATTCTTATTCTTGCTCAATTGTATCTGACTCTTTGCAACTCCATAGACTATACAGTCCCTGGCATTTTCCAGGCTAGAATACTGGAATGGGTAGCTGTTCCCTTCTGCAGGCGATCCCATCCCAGGGATTGAACCCAGGTCTTCCACACTGCAGGCAGATTCTTTACCAGCTGAGCCATCAGGGAAGCCCAAGAATACTGCAGTGGGTAGCCTATCCCTTCTCTAGTGGATCTTCCCAACCCAGGAATCAAACCAGGGTCTCCTGCATTGCAGGCAGATTCTTTACCAGCTGAACTACCAGGGAAACCCCATTCTGGACTCACATGGCCCGAATATTCAGCTTGACTCTGCCACTTCTTATTAATAAGGTGAATTTGGGCAGGTTAATGCACCACTCTACCTCAGTTTCCCCATATGTAACAGAGGAAACATAATAATACCCACCCAATGGAATTATTGTGAGAATTAAATAACACATGTAAAGCACTTAGCATTCTGCCTAGCATACTGGACACGTTCATAAAGTATTAGCGATCACCACCACCATCCCCTAGGATGGTTCTCTCCGGATATGCCACCCTGCCACCTTTCAGTACCCTTCCAAAAAGATCACTGTGGTAGAATGACAGGTGAAGGACACAAAACAGGTAACTGGAACTCAAGCCCTGCTCTTCCATCAGAAATAACTAAGTTCTAAATGCAAAGCTCTACAGGATTGGTATCTTCCTCCACCTTATTCTTTTCTGCTTGGTAATGGAACTGAAAACAACTTTGGGTGATACTATAAGGAGTAGTTACCAACAGGAGCCTTAAGTCAGACACACCAGGTCAAATTCTGGCCTCCCACCTATTAATTACATGAGCAGAGGCTAATTACCTGACTCTATGGGCTGAATTGTAGCCTCTCAAAAACTGTTTGTTGCAGCTCTAACGCTCAGTTACCTCAGAATGTGACTGTATTTGGAGACAGAGTCTTTAAAAATGTGATGTAGGTAAAACGAGGTCAGGTGGGAGGCCCCAATCCAACAGGACTGGTGTCCTTATAGAAAGAGATTAGGACAGACACAAACAGAAGAAAGACCATGTGAGGATACAGGCAGAAGACAGCCATCTACAAGCCATCTACAAGATGTAGATACTCCCCATCTACAAGGGAGGCTTCAGAAGAAGCCAACACCTTATCTCGAATGTCTAGTTTCTAGAACTCTGAGAAAATGTGTTGTTTAAGCTACCTTTTAATGGCAGCCTAAGGTGACTAATACACTTGACCTCAGTTTCAGAAAGGTAAAACAGAAATGTATCTCATGGGCTAACTGTGAGGATTAAATTGTATAGAAAAGTACTTACCATAGTGCTCGGCATATAATATGTACTCAGTAAAAGTAGGATAGTATGATTACTGGCTTATTGTTATTAACAAAATAATTACTCCAGCCTTTTCCATCTGTTGAGTGACCAATTAAATGAAAGTTGTTGGAGCTATTACAGTCACTTCATAATTCACCTTCGTGTCTTTGGTCTTGCCCTCTTCTATCCATTTCCACCATACTGACAGAACATTCTTTCTGGAATGAAAATCTGGCTGTGATATTCAGTATCCCAAAGTGGCCCCAACTATTCTACTCCTCCCTCCCTGTGTGGCACACGTGTGCCTCTTCCCCTTCCAGAGGCAGACCCTGTGTCCCCTCCCTGTGAGTCTGGGCTGTGCCTGTGACCACTTTGACTAGAATAATACAACAGAGGGAATGACATCCTGGGACTTCCAAGTCCTCATATTAAAAAGCCCTGGCAGCTACCAAGAACTAAAGAGCCTTGTGATAAGGGTGAAAGAGGAGAGTGAAAAGCTGGCTTGAAACTCAACACTCAAAAAACTAAGATCATGGCATCTGATCTCATCACTTCATGGCAAATAGATGGCGAAAAAATGGAAACAGTGACAGATTTTCTTTTCTTGGGCTCCAAAATCACTGTGGATAGTGACTGTTGCCATGAAATTAAAAGATGCTTGCTCCTTGGAATAAAAGTTATGACAAACTTAGACAGCATATTCAAAAGCAGACACATCACTTTGCCGACAAAGGTCTGTATGGTTTTTCCAGTAGTCATGTACAGATGTGAAAACTGGATCATAAAGAAGGCTGAGCACCGAATAATTGATGCTTTCGAATTGTGGTGCTGAAGAAGTCTCCTGAGAGTCCCTTGGACTTCAAAGTGATCAAACCAGTCAATACTAAAGGAAATCAATCCTCAATATTCACTGGAAGGACTGATGCCGAAGTTGAAGCTCCAATACTTTGGCCACCTGATGAGAAGAGCAGACTCACTGGAAAGACCCCGATGCTGGGAAAGATTGACGACAGGAGGAGAAGGGGGTGGCAGAGGATGAGATGGTTATATAGCATCACCGATTCAAGTGACAAGAGTCTGAGCAAACTCTGAGAGACAGTGAAGGACAAGGGAGCCTGGCATGCTGCAGTCCATGCGGTCGCAAAGAGTCAGACATGACTTAGCAACTGAACAACAATGAGACATTTTTGGTTGTCACAGGACTGAGGGGGTGCTACTGGCATCTACTGGGTAGAGGCCCAAGATGCTGCTAAACACAGGACAGCCAAATGCTGTCAGACAAAAAGGAATTATCCAACCCCAAATGCCACTAGTGCTGAGACTGAGAAAGCCTCATCACATACAAGAAAGAGAGAGAGCGCTGAACGCACATACACTTAGGGGTTTAGAGGCATGCCCCCACCCCTGCCTCAGCTCAGCCCTCTTCTCAGCACCCCTGAGAGCTGGAGGTACCAGGAAAGGTGCCAAGAATAAGTAAGGGCTTAAATCCAGGCACCTTCTTTCCTGCTCAATGTGATCCTGACCAAGAGACTTCCTTAATCAGGGTCCTTTTCTCTGCATCCTGTGGTCACTTCTAGGCCTGACTGACATTCTGTAATTCTGCAGTTGTAGGTTGGTGCCTGCTGTTTCTTTCTCAGCTAAAAGATGTCAATGCTGCAGGCTCTCTCACATGCCAAGAGAGGAAAAGTCCCAGATAGGCTGGTCTGAGTCACTGAGAACTCACATTACACCCTGGATCGCCCAGAACTCAGTGAACTCAGCAGGCACACAGCCTGCTCAGGTAAGTGGCCTTCAGGCTGCAGAAGAAATGGGAGGCTGGGAAGGTGGCCACTGAAGGCTGGGTGGCTAACTCAGCTCTAATCTGAAGAGGCCTCCTTGTCAGTCAAAGCATGCTGTGTCTTTGCCAGGAAGCAGGGAGACCTCTGTGAAATCTGCTTCTTTGTCTCCCAGGGTAAGACTGCTAAGAAACCTCACCCTGCAGAAGGATTGCTTCTGAGAGAGAGAGGTCCTGCAGGGAGGCAGTGAGCAGACCTGATGCCTGGGGCCACTCCGGGGGCCTGACTTTATTGTTTCTAACTGGCTTCAAGAGGAGGTCAGAACTTGTAGTGGTAAAAAGCCTCAGCTTTCACATCATACAGGCCTGAGTGTGAGTCTAGTCCATCCCTTTCTGTGTGATCCTGGTAAAGTGACCCTGCCTTAGTCTTGACTAATCCTCAATCTTGAGTTGAGAATAATAATAGCATCCACGGGTTGCTCTGTGGATTAACTAAGATAGTGAAATCACAGCCTAACTGCAAGTAGATGGTTATTATGAAAGGATACTACAGACCAGTGAATAGCTGAGGAGTATGATGGAATTCTCACATCGACTCCTGTATCCAGGTAGGATGCCAGATGATACTGAGAACTAACACTTTGATGGCAATTACGTGCTTGCAACTATTTCAAGTGCTCTGCACGTACTAACTCAATCCTCAGAAAGACCCCGTGTGACAGGTATTTTATAACCCCCATCTTACAGATGGGACAATGAGACACAGAACTGGTAAGGAGAGGAGGAGGGTTTGGACAAAGGTAGCTTACTTCCTGGATCCCTGCCCTTAGCAGTGCACACAGCACCCTGAAAGACTCCAGAAAATGGTAAGAAATGCAGGGGGAGGCCTCCCCAGCCTGCCTCAACCCCTGTCCTGCTACCAAACACCTTCTTCACTCCTAGGCAGCAGAGCCCTGCAAATGCCCAGCAGAGAAGCTCCCAGCTCTGCAGGGCGGAGTCCAGAGTGTCTGTTGGGGTGTCGGCAAGGGATGACGCAAGAAGGCAGGAAGCAAATGAGATTCGGAAACGGGCAAAGTGGGCAAACATCCCAGCACCACTTGGTGGCTGTGGGTGACTCTGGGCCCAGAGACATACTTTCTCAGAGCTTTATTTCTCTCCCTCTTAAACAAGGGCTTACAGTTGGTCAAACTCCCTACTAGCTCTCGAACACTAGGTTCTCCTAGTGAGAAAAGGCCACCGCTGGAATCTAGGCTGGATCCTATCTTGGGTGAAGAACGCCCCCTGGCGGATACTTCCAAGAATGTCCCAGAGCACTGGGTTGGGACTCAAGAGTTGGTTGGGCTGCTCCGCCCACATGTAGCTCTGTGGTCCCTCGCACGGTGCTTCGGCTCTCTGACTCCCAGAATTCTGATCAGAAAATGACACATAAAAAACTACCAGTAATGGTAATATTTATAATATCTAACACTTTTTCCCCACACACATTTTTTTACCACTTTATTCTGAAATAGTAATGGGTTCTAAACCAATGTGAATGATAAATTTTAGGAGTTACATATTTGTTCTTGGCACTCTATTACAAGGTTATAACACTGCCTCTGTTTTTCCTATACATATCTTTGTCGTTCGTGGGGTTTTTGTTTTGTTTTTATTTCAATTTGGGGGGAATGTATTTAATTGCAATAAGAACAATTCTTTCTTACAAGAAGAATGTAATTGTGGTGAGATCTATTCTCTTAACAGGTTTTAAAATATACAACACACTGTTAACTATAGTCACTATGTTATCTAGAACTTACTCATCTTACATAACTGAAATTTTATATCCCTTGATTTACCTAAGACTTTTTGAGTGTTTATGACATGATAGGTAGGGCCTGTTCTAATAATATATATATTTACTTAATCCTCCACATAACCATGTAAGAAAGTTCAAAGACTGCACAGCTCACTACAATAATCCACAAGAGACTAGGCCAATTAGAAAAGTATACAATAATGACATTTATAAGGTGATGTACATTTGATAAACATGACCCCATTGACTCCACATAACCACCGTTTCATACTTGTTTACAATAAGGAGACAGAAGACCACTGCACCACGCCCTGGAGGCACACAGGAGCAGGGCGTTCAGGGGTCACGTCCTCACAGAGTCCCATCTGGCAGGGAAGGAAGACACCTTTTAAGTGCCCATGGGGTAACGGTGCACTATGGAAAAATCAAGATGGACAGAGGAGCCTGGTAGGCTGCAGTCCATAGGGTCGCTAAGAGTCGGGCACGACTGAGCGACTTCCCTTTCACTTTTCACTTTCATGCACTGGAGAAGGAAATGGCAACCCACTCCAGTGTTCTTGCCTGGAGAATCCCAGGGACAGAGGAGCCTAGTGGGCTGCTGTCTATGGGGTCGCAAAGAGTCGGACACGACTGAAGCGACTTAGCAGCAGCAGCAGAGAAGCTTCACTCCGGCTGGGAGGGGAGAAATGACAAGAACCATTCCACCAATGGTCATAGGCTCCCAAGCTTTGTCCGTTGCCATCATGGGACCCAGTACACTATTTACAGAACAGACCTGTTAGTCTACCCCTGGCTTCCGAGTCAGTATCTGAGCCCCTGAGGAACAGAGCCTGTGTCCTGATCACCTTCATAAACTCAGCACCCAGCGGAGGGGGTGCATATGGTGACTGCTCAATAAACATTTGCCCAGTGAAAGCCCTACTCCTCTTGCAAGCCCACACACCCTTCCTTTTACACCTGGACATTCGCCTCCTTCACAATAACCCACAGAGATCAGGACAGTGCCTCCTTAGTCCAGGCCCTGACCATAATTCTCCAACACAGAGAAGTTACACTGATGTTAACTATTCCAAGTATAATAGAATAAAAGTGTTGGGGGTGGGGAGCAGGAGGTGGCCAACAGTTTTCAGACACTTACTCTGTGCTGAGCAATCTATCTTTATTGCTGTAAATCTCAAAGCAAGCCTCGGAGGTAAGCAGTGAGTGACAGGGCTAGGATTTGCACAGAGGAGCCTGGCTCCTGCACCCATGTTTACCACATTCCACTGCCCTGTGGCTCTTTCCTCCAAGGTTCAGTGAGTGACCAGTGCTACTCTTAGCCAAGGACAGACTTCAGAGACAGTCCATTCAGGCTTTTTGCCCTCCACATTTGGACCTTCTTAGAGTCAGAAGATTCTTCTGGAAGGTCCAGCCTCACTTTCTGAAGGCCATAAAGTATCTTCCCATTATTTCCCATTTTCATTTTCTAGCCTTTTGTTCCTGAAGAAACCCTGAAGGACACGGGATATAGAAGCAGTCCACTGGGTTGAACCAACCAAGGAAACTGATACCTGAAAGACAGCATTCTCCATCTGCTCACCTGGGGAATAAAGTCAATGAAGATAATGATAATAGAAACAACAATGTGTATCCTTGACTGAGTCTTAGTGGATACTGGCCTTTGGCTAAGCCATTCTCAAATATCATCTCATTTTAATCCTCACCACAACCTTCTGAGGTATGTCCTACTTGATTTCCATCAGGTAAACTTCTTGAGAACAGAGCTTTATTTGTCTGGGCCGTCCAAGGAATTGATAGCAAGACAGAATTAGACATACAAGAGACTTAGTGGGAGACCCATTTCTGAAGGATGAAGGAGCAGGAGAAGGAGTTGGCAGAAAAGCTATCGACCCTGATACACATCTGACCCATACAGAGACAGAAAGGGAAGGAAGAGCCCAGGCTGCAGTGGCCTACACCCTCACTGAAGCCTTGGGATGAATGTGGTGGTGCAGAGGAGGCATGCTAAAGTTAGCTGCTTCATGGTTCTCAAGAGTTTCTCTCTTAAAGGTGCTCTGAACAGCATTAGCTCGTGGCTGCCACAAATAACACTGTTCCCTGCTGATTCCTCAGCACCTAGAACAGTGTCTAGCACGTTGCATTCAATAAATACTTATTGAATCAATCTGTTACTTGAATTAATCCCCTTTTATGTATAAGGAGGCTTGAGTGCAGAAAAACTGAGTGACTTGCCCATGGTCATGCAGCTGCTAGGCTGTCTGGCACAGACTTGAATCTTGGTTTTCCCATTCCAAAGCCCACACACCTAAGGCTGTGTGTCTCTGTAACTTGGCCTTCCCCACCTCTTTCCTCATTCCCTGCACTTAGCACCAAAACATTGCTTGACTGGAAATATCAGGGTTTTTTCCTTGCCTTTACTCACTCAGTCATTCATTTAGCAAACATTTCTCAGGCACTACACAGGATACCTGGGCGACACAGACCAATAGGATAGGCTCCCTCTTTGAGATGGTCACAGCCCAGGGTAGAGAGGCAGTCACGTAACAAAGGATTCATGTGCAATGGGACAGGGTTAAAATAACAGGGCACTGCCCAGAATTCCATCTCAGGATGAGGCGGTGAAGAAGTAGAGCAGAAGCCCACCTAGGCCACTGCCCACCTCACACCCTACCCACAATGCCAGCCAAGGCACAGAACTTTTGGAGAGAATTTAACCCCTGAACACCCAGGCCAGCCAAGGTTCACTGGGGCTGGAAATGCTGATGGTATGAAATCACTTTAAGGAGGGACTGGTAGCAAGCCTAGTAACCATGGTTACACACAATTCAACTCAACAATACAAAGGTAACTGGCCAGCCTAGGAACCTACCACACAGCTATTCAGGTGATGGTTTAGTCAATCAAATGTACACTACATTTAAGGAAAAGACTGAATGAGTACCAACATGATTTATTAGTATTATATCAAAAAAAAAAAAAAGACTGAATGAGGCCTTTAAAAGTCTATCACACATTACTTGAAAACCACTTAGAAACTCCTATCACAGGTCTAAATAAAACAGATATCAATGATCAAAACTGACAAGACCAAAAAAAGCCAACAAAGATAGTACCTTCAGCTAACTAGAAAAACATGTCCCAGAGAAAATGGAAAACCCCTGGGAGGGCAGTTAAAATCAGAGAATAAAAAATTATCTAATCCTAGTTTAAAAATTAGAAACAAGCTAAGTATCCATCATTGTGGGATTGCACAAATTTGAACATTCACAAAATGGGATTCTAAAAAACCAGGTTACAGCCCAACACCAGTAATTGTATCATGTACATATACCCACTGAGGGACGTCTGAAGACTGTTTAGGAAAATGTTAAGAGTGGAATTTTGAGAGATTTTTATGCTCTTCTTTCCACTCATCTGTGTGTTCAGGTATTTCTAAACAAGCATAGATCATTTTCAAAAAGAAGCAAATGTATAAAATAAGATTATGGCATCTGGTCCCATCACTTCATGGCAAATAGATGGGGAAACAGTGAAAACAGTGTCAGACTTTATTTTGGGGGGCTCCAAAATCACTGCAGATGGTAACTGTAGCCATGAAATTAAAAGACGTTTACTCCTTGGAAGGAGTTATGACCAACCTAGACAGCATATTAAAAAGCAGAGACATTACTTTGCCAACAAAGGTCCATCCAGTCAAGGCTATGGTTTTTCCAGTGGTCATGTATGGAAGTGAGAGTTGGACTGTGAAGAAAGCTGAGTGCCGAAGAATTGATGCTTTTGAACTGTGGTGTTGGAGAAGACTCTTGAGAGTCCCTTGGACTGCAAGGAGATTCAACCAGTCCATCTTAAAGGAGATCAGTCCTGGGTGTTCATTGGAAGGACTGATGCTAAAGCTGAAACTCCAATACTTTGGCCACCTCATGCGAAGAGTTGACTCATTGGAAAAGACCCTGATGCTGGGAGGGACTGGGGGCAGGAGGAGAAGGGGATGACAGAGGATGAGATGGCTGGATGGCATCACCAACTCGATGGACATGAGTTTGAGTAGACTCTGGGAGTGTACTCACGTGTCCTACTCACACCAGGACAGGGAGGCCTGGCGTGCTGCGATTCATGGGGTCCCAAAGAGTCAGACATGACTGAGCGACTGAACTGAACTGAACTGATTTTACTTTGAAAAGCAAAATAATCAGAAAAGCAATGAAGTGATTCCAAATGCCATGGACAACAGGGAGATAAAAAGGAAGATGACAGTCTAGGAAAGACTATCTAAAAGATTTTTTTATGAACATTTTTAAAAGGAAGCAATTATCACAGCCAATTGTTAAATAAGACTCAGTGAGCAGATTTCAGGGTCCTCTCCAGAATGTCATTAATGCCTGTGATACCAAATGCCCAGCACATGACAGGTACTCAGCAAATATCTGTTGCATTAATCAATGAACAATTATTTTGGCAGCTATCTGTTCCCTGTAATGTATCTCTATTCCTTTCAAATTTGGGTAATCCATTGGTCTGCCTAATGGATTCACTAGATCTTATTTCCTTTTATTTACAATGTCTGTAGTAATTCCAAAATTTTTACCTAGGTGCAGCTTAACAGGAAGCAGTCTAGCTGGAGATTCAGCCTGGAGGCTTATCTTGAACTGTGTTTGCACAGTACCTTAAGTGTGACTGAGAAGATGCCAACTGTTCACATACAAGAAAACAGGATGATGGAAATGATGAAGAACTACAGTCCTCCCAAGTGACCCCTTGGCTCTACCAGAGGACAAAGTTAATCAACTCGATCACAGGAATGTGGTCAACATTCTTGACCTGACCTCTCTCCTCTACTCCAGCCCAACCCCACAGCCCATCAATCATGTAAACTCCATGAGTTTAGGCTCAGGATCCCTGAGCCTCTGCTGTGGCCTCCTCCAATGACTCCTGCATTCTGGTAGTCACATTCTTGGATGAAGTCAGTCCCATACTGACTCTGAGGTTGGCCACAAGGCTTGCTTTGTTTTTGGCCAATGGAATGTGTTTTTGGCCAATCACATTGGCAAATGTGATGCAGGCAGAGGCTAGATAAGCACTCGCACATTGGGGCTGGTCCCCTTGGAATGCTCCCTTTGGGGACCCATCTGTCACATAAGGAGGGTGGGCCAAACAACTGAATGGCGAGAAACCACAACAGGAGAGAAGCCCAACCCAGTCATCCTAGTGTTCTGCTTTATCAGCCACATTAGGGACCACAGGGTGAGACCAGCATAATAACTGCCTGGTTAAACCACAGAACTGAGAGAAATAATTAACTGTGTTGTGCCATTAAGCTGTGGAGTGCTTCCTTATGCAGCAGTAAATAATTGCAATAGCCTCTGGCCCCTATTTCCCTGTAAACCCTGTGATGACCTCAGTGGCTACTCCTCTCCCTGGAGTTTACTCCACTCTACTGACACTGGTAGCCTTGCTGTTTCTCAAACATACCAAGCCCCCACCCCAGGGCCTTTGCACTTGCTGTTCCATTCACCTGGAGAGTATTTCCCCTAAATACTCATATGGCTTGTTCATTCATCACCTTCAAATCTACTCAAATGCCACCTTCTCAATGAAGTCTTCCCTTACCAGTCCATTAAAAGTTATCACCTTTCCCTGTCAGTCCTTATTCTATTCTCTTGCCTGTTTTTACCCCTTTGCACATATCTACGTTTTAAAAGTTTATAATTTACTTATTTTATTGCCTATCTCCACCTGTTAGAATATACTATAACTCCTTGAAGGCATTTTTGTCTTGTTCATTGCTGTACCTTCAGTGCCTAGAACAACACTTGTACATGGCAGTTACTCAGGCTGTTGAACAACTGAGTGAAAATATATGAAAAATGTGGTGCTCTGTACATAAAAGAGCTTACAGGAATACTGAGGAGAGATGTCTAACCCAATTGTGGGAGTTAGAGCACAAGAGGGTGGAAAGATGTTCAGGGCAGAAACCCAAAGTAAAGACACACTCTCTGCTCTTGTGGGCACACAGAGTCGGAGAGAAAAAAGAGCCCACGCAATGAAAGAGCTGTAACATAGCATTAAGTTTCTGTCCTACCTTAGCCCCTCACAATATGAGTCCAGCCTGCTCCTCTACTCCCCACAGCTGAAAGGATGTGATTCCCTACCTCCACGTCTGGACCTACTCCTAATTCCCAGGACAAACCTGACCTAAGATGGTAAGGACATACCCCTCTGTGGAAACCAGCATCGAGTCACCCCCTGCCCCGCCCAACCCTACTCAGGCAGTAGCCAGGCGATAGGGGGGGTCAGGGTGGCACTGAGGCCACCAGACTCCAAGGCCATTCCCAGCACCTGGAGCCTTGTCTTAGTAAATTCCCAATATCCTCGGACTCCAGATCTGCCATGGCAAGAACACTTTTAAAAATAGAAAAGCCAAACCCAACTAGCTTAAGCACTAAGGAGATTTGCTGAGTAAAACAACTAAACGTTCTAGTGGTAAGGTTGGCTTCAGGTACACGGCTTAATGATATTATCGAGACTGGGTTTCTCTCCATTTCACAGCTTCAGTGGAGTTCACTTCATTCATCCTCAGGCTCTTTAAAAGGCCTCCAGCCTCTACCATAGCTTCAGCCTCTCCCTTCCGGGTGTCAAATTGGCTGCTGTGTCTCCAGCTCCACTTTCTCCCAGACTTAGCATCATCAGTGGGAGGAGGGCACCTGTCTCTCACCCACCAATCCCAGAAAAGTTCCCACTGCGTTTCATTGGCTATGGCTGTGTCATGTGACCCATTCCTAAACCAGTCTCTGTGCCCTTCCCCATTGCTGGGAGGGAGAAAGGATTTGCTAATTTGATCCGCAGGGATCATGTGTTCCCCACTGGGTGACGGTGGAACCTCACAGAGATCCACTGGCTGGAACTGGAAGGAAGGGGAATGCTGCTGAAGGGGCAGATAATAACCTCTTAATCCAAGTTTAGTTTCATAGCCTGGCCTCCAGCAACCTAGCCAAAGAGATAACAGTCCTTGCCTGAAGAATGTTTTATACCTTTTGCCACATTCTACACAATTCAAAATTAATGGTGAAATCATATCTTTTATGATGAAATGAAAATCAAAGATGCTTAAACGTACATAAACCACTGAAATATATGGGCACCTAAATGATGATAATGATTTTTAAATATAATTTGCTCCTAGGAATTTAAAAAAAGAATGTGATGCTATTAACATTCATCTTTGAAAAAGTAGGATAAAAATCAGAAAGGGAAAACAAGAGATGAGCTAAATCATGTCTATTATCAACAACTTATTTCAACGGATTCCAAAGGCTGTCTGGATTCCTCTCTGGCAATGTAATTTTGCTCTGTCAAATATTTTATGAAAGTGGGTCACTGGCTAGAGCCAAACTCAGGTTTTTTTTTTCTTTTTTAGTGCACCAATTTGTCCCATGTGATTTGTTTTAAAGCTGGATTTTTCAATTGAGTCAATATTTTTGTCCATCTGAAAGAATGCATCAAATGTATTTGTCTAGCAATCAGCTGTCCTAACAACTTGTAAAATTGTTAAAGAAACATTTGATTTCATAACTGTTCTTCCCCTTAACTACTTTCTGCTAAGCATCTTAAGGCAGAAGTAGGAGGTTTTATTTTTTTAAGCCTGAGAAACTGGGACTTCCCTACATTTCAAAGCACAAAGGCCTATTATCCAAGGAAAGGGGCCAGGAAGGCAGAGCAATTCAATTTTGTAGGCCGCTCTGTACTTCTTCCTTTCTCCTGCCAAATCAAGGCTCACCCCGGTCCCAAGTGGACTACATGCAGTGCAGCCCTCTGTGAAAAAGTGAAAGCAGTCGAGGAAAAAGAAAAAGCAGCCAGCCAGGACAGCCTGGGGAGCACTCATTATATTTGAATAGAGCCAGTGAAAGGGGCTTTTTGCTGAGCTGCCTGGGTGGGGCCACTCCATTCAGGCTCCCATTGTAAATTCCATCTGTGTGCTATCATTTCCTGACCCAGAAACAGGAAAATGTTTAGGCCATAAATTTCCCCAGGACTTGCTTACTTGGCCACAAAAATCGTTCCCTCTGAAGTTCATCAGCTCCAAAGGTTTAAGACCATATCTGTCTGTGATTCCCTCTGCCCATTTACTGAAGGGCCTTCTCCCCATCTTTCTATTTTCCTTCCAGAAACTGGATCCTCCATGAAGGGAAATGAAACTGAAACGTTTATGAGGAAAACTCGGGCAAATCAGAAGCTCTCCTGTCCTCACGTGAGAAGCTTGAAATGTCTAGCTGGGCCAAAGTTGAAGCTAGTCAAGTGTCAAACTATAACTTGACTGAGAAACTGAGGGTGTTAAGAGCAGTTGTTCTCAAATTTTAGCATGCATCAAAAATGACCTGGAAGAGTTTCTGATTCAGGAGTTCTGGTTCAGGGCCTGAGAAAGTGTGTTTCTCACAAGTGCCCAGGGACCACACTTTGAGAACCCTTGATGTAGGGGGTGGCTGTACCAGGCCTCAGACATCAAGCAGGACATTATATTCAAAGGCTCAATAACATCTGGATTCGGATTCAGTAAACTTAGTCTGGTACCTACCTACAGACACAGGTTAAGTGCTTTCTACGGTAATGCAGTTATGGCTCTCAATTGTGTCCAACTCTTTGCGACCCCATGGACTGTAGCCTACCAGGTTCCACCATCCATGGGATTTTCCAGGCAAGAATACTGGAGTGGGTTGCCATTTCCTTCTCCAGATCTTCCTGACCCAGGGATTGAACCCAGGTCTCCCGCATTGTAGGCAGACGCTTTACCGTCTGAACCACCAGGGAAGTCTCATTTCTAACACACAGTTATACAGAAAATATAAAAATATTTTTATAGCTCAATTCCATTCTTAGCCTCTATTCAACCAGAATGGTAAAAATGTGACCTCAACTAATTACATTCTTCCTTCCACCTGCAGAGACTGTCTCTAGGCTCTGGGTGTTTATGGATAATCATTGGGGCTGGGGGAGGAACAGGGCTTGCATTCTGGTCCTTGCTGTCATCTATCCACACAGCTGTCAAATGAAATCACCATAACCTTGCTTGGCCTATAGGCTTCAATCCTCTCTGATCATCACTGACAAGCCCCTCACCCCACGATGCATGACCCTTCTGGCCCAGCACTATTTCTGGGCCACACTGGGAACCTGGAGACTGCCAGCCATGTCCTTTCTGCTCCCCAGGGTTCTGCCCAGAAGGCAGGGCACAGGGTCCCGCCCTGGGGTTTGCTGCATCTTATTTTTATCAGACTTGCCATGTTTCTTCTCCTTCCAACTTTTACCTCCCCTTCCTCTGCCAAGAACAGTGGACTCTGCTCATCTGAGGGAGAATCTCTCTTCAAAACTCTTGCCCCTACTCATTCTGGCCACATCCAGTGTTCTCAGTGTTCCCCTAAGGGCTTTAGACTTCTGGAAAACAAAGCAAGAAAGATTCTTCTTTGTTTTGTCTGCCCTGACATTTCCTTCCCTTGGTTAATGAGCACAGAATGGCCTAGCTGCTTAAAAATAGGGAAGACTGCATAAACAAAAGAGCCATAAAGGGGTGAAAAAATTGAAATACACATACACATTAGCATATTAGAATTAATATCTATTATTATAATAATTTGGAGGGGGGGACTCCAAAATCACTGTAGATGGTAACAGCAGCCATGAAATTGAAAGACGCTTGCTCCTTGGAAGAAAAGTTATGACCAACCCAGACAGCATATTAAAAAGTAGAGACATTACTTAACCAACAAAGGTCCATATAGTCAAAGCTATGGTTTTTCCAGTAGTCATGTATGGATGTGAGAGTTGGACAATACAGAAAGCTGAGTGCCAAAGAATTGATGCTTTTGAACTGTGGTGTTGGAGAAGACTCTTGAGAGTCCCTTGGACTGCAAGGAGATCCAACCAGCAATCCTAAAGGAAATCAGTCCTGAATATTCACCAGAAGGACTGATGCTGAAGCTGTAAGTCCAATACTTTGGCCACCTGATGCAAAGAACTGACTCATTGGAAAAGACCCTAATTCTGGGAAAGATTGAAGGTGGGAGGAGAAGGGGACGACAGAGGACAAGATGGCATCACCGACACAATGGACATGAGTTTGTGTAGGCTCCAGGAGTTGGTGATGGACAGGGAAGCCTGGCGTGCTGCAGTCCATAGAGTCACAAAAAGCTGGACACGACTGAGCAACTGAACTGAACTGAAATGATTATCTTACAATATCTGAATTCTCCTGTTTAATTTTCAAGGCAATCCTGTTAGATTATTATTATTATTATTCCCATTTTACAAGTGAGAAGATTGGGGTACAGAGAGATTAGAAAGCCTTGTCTCAAGTCACATATGCCAGATTTTGAACTCAGGGCTTCTGGTTCTGAATCCAAGGCTTATTCCACTGTGTTGCAGCTTGTTCTCCCAAAGAAGAAAGGGAGAAAGGGAAGCCTGTCGATGGAGAAAGCATAGCCCAGAATACTGATCAGCGTTAGGAAATTTTTTGGCCCATTAGATACGACTAATCCAAGGCATAGTTACCATAAAGCAAAGTAATAAAATAAACAAAGAGACAAGATGCAAGGGAAGAAGATCCCAAGTCAAGGCCACAGGTCAAGTGGTAACTGCTTCTGGACTATAAGAGACAGGTTAGGAGTACAGAAAATTAAGACCAAAACCAAAGTGTCCTATGCTCCTCAAATCTTAATCTGGTCAGGGGTCAGGAATGCAGGAGTCACAGAAGTAAATTAAGGCACTGACAATAAGAGCTGGACCTTAGACTATGAGACTATCCTTCTTACAAGAGGTAGATTCCCCGTTCCTCAAACCTAAGCTATCTTGAGACTTGCACTGACAGAATATGGCAGAAGTGATGTCATGTAAGTTCTAGAAGACTTGCAGCTTCCACCTTCATCCTCTTGGAACCCCAAGACCATGGTGGTAGGAAGAAGCCTAAAATGAAATATCACATACAAGGAGAGACCCAGACATTTCTGCTAGCCCAAATGAGCCCATCTCCCAGGTGACCTTCCAAATGAATGTAGTCATGTGAGTCAGCCCAGGCAAAATCAGCCCCAAACTACACAGCAAACCCCCAAAATAGTGAAAAGTAATATACTGCTGTTGGATTAATCCACTAAGTTGTAGGGTGATTTATTATGCAACACTAGCTAACTGATACAACTTGAATGTACAAGCTGAGAGCCACTCTCAAGTCATTGAGGTGCCTATGTGGATTAATGCTGCAAAAAATTACTACAGTAACACAGTAAAGTAAAAGCCCTTTTGGTGAGGCTCCCATGCACTTCTTTTCCTGATACACAGATCAAGTCTACACTCCACGCCCAGAGTGTGATTATAGATTTCATGCTCCCTTCTACACAGACCAAAGATTTCTTCTGAAAACAGAACTACATACAACTAAACAGAAACTAGCAAGAATGTGTAGAAGATTATTCAAAAAAAGAATAACAGAGCTCTTTCTACATGAAAGCAAGGAATTGTTTACATAGGAAAATGTGTGCTGAAACCAATTAATTTTTTTTTTTTTTTTTTTGCTTTTACAGCACATTAGGTTCTGCTTTCAGGATTTATTGAGTCATGAAACATGTTAACTGTGGCAGGCTGAGTTCCAATTACAGACAGAAGGCAAGGGTCATTTACCTACACCTAAATGCTTCTTCAATAATAACAGACTCATGAACAAAAGGAACTTGCTCCAAAGAGAATACGACAATTTGTGAATATAGCTGTCATTTTTATTCAGACACAAATGGCTCTAGACCAGAAAATCGCATTAGCTCAAAACATGATATGGAACCCACTGCTAACAGGTAATGTTTCTTGCACGTGGGTAATTCCCTATCAAAATCAGCAACCATGATGATAAAAAAATACTCTTGCTTCTTGACTTATCATCTCTCTTGACAGAATGCCTTAGCATATTTTAGTTTTACAAAATACCAGAATGTTTTCACAGAATAGAACAGTCTTATGGACTCTGTGGGAGAGGGAGAGGGTGGGAAGATTTGGGAGAATGGCATTGAAACATGTAAAATATCATGTATGAGATGAGTTGCCAGTCCAGGTTCGATGCACGATACTGGATGCTTGGGGCTGGTGCACTGGGACGACCCAGAGGGATGGAATGGGGAGGGAGGAGGGAGGAGGGTTCAGGATGGGGAACACATGTATACCTGTGGCGGATTCATTTTGATATTTGGCAAAACTAATACAGTTATGTAAAGTTTAAAAATAAAATAAAATTTAAAAAAAAAGAATAATCAAATTCCTAAAATAAAATTATATACACTTTAAAAGCAATACTATCACAAAATACTGCAGTGGTGTTTGGGGTTTGATGATGACAATCCTTTTCAGAAACAAAAAGTATCTCACGGTTGGGGCTGGGCAGAGAATACAGATGGTGTCTGGTGGCTCCTTCACAGTGGGTCACTGTGCACTCCTTAGTCTCTTTGAAATGCTATCTACAACCGGCCTCTCAGGCTTTTCCGTCCTCTCCCTTTCTCGTATTTCTTGGCCTATTCCCTTTGTTGATTTCAATCACTTGGCCCTTTCTAACTCCTCCTTTCCTTGAACCTTAGTTCTCTCTTTACTCCCTTACCTGATACACAAAGAGTATAACTGCTCGTCACATGACAGCCCCACACTCTCTGGTACTAGCACAAAGAAAGAATTCTCTCTCAGACAGGGTATGGTTACCCTGCAATTTCCCACGTCCTTTTCTCAAAGATACAGTCAGTCCCAGCTCCCACCCACCTCTGTCTCTCCATCCAATCTCTGATAAAACAATGAGTATATTTGCTTGGTTATATTCAGATGGAGTCAAAGTAGACTTAATCATAAGCAACTTTTAAGTGGTATTTTCAAACATTTCCCTCAACTGGTAACAGACACAGCTTCTAACATATAGAAGTGGAAAAATATCTTCATATCAAGAATTACTGAGTGTCTGCCACCTGCCACATCCCATGCTGGGGATAAAGATCTACATAAGGCTTAGGCTCTGCTGTTAGAGAGAAACCCTTGCATAAAGTATATATAATTTTTATACTATATATAATATGTTGCTGCTGCTGCTGCCAAGTCGCTTCAGTCATGTCCGACTCTGTGCGACCCCATAGACGGCAGCCCACCAGGCTCTGCCGTCCCTGGGATTCTCCAGGGAGGAGTGGGTTACCATTTCCTTCTCCAATGCATGAAAGTAAAAAGTGAAAGTGAAGCCGCTCAGTCGCGTCTGACTCTTCGCGACCCCATGGACTGCAGCCTACCAGGCTCCTCCGTCCATGGGATTTTCCAGGCAAGAGTACTGGAGTGGGGTGCCATTGCCTTCTTCGTATATATAATACAAATATAATATAAATATTCTTTTTATTTATACAAGAATATAAAAAGACTAGCAATCAACTGTTTGATGGAAAACCTGACAAACATCACCTAGTATCACCAATTTGAGAGAATTCAAGACACTGAGCTTCATTTCTATTCTTTATTAACAATAACACTTGCTTTGCAGGGTGATTATTATAGGGAGTAAAATTAGAATATGGTTGAATGTATCTTGCAACTGTGCAATTGAATCTCAATTCCATTCAATGAAATTCCATTCCATTCAACATTTATGTCTCACCTACTTTGGACCAGGTCCTGTGCTAGAGAGATTGGAAATAAAAATAATCCCTGAAACTAAAGCACCCAAGGACTAAGGGAGTAAGTGGAAAGACACATTAAATAATATAGTATGATTATGTGCTATAATAGAAATACAGAAAATTACTAGATCTTAGATGAGAGGTGAAAAGTATCCAGCCAGGGGTACAGAGAGTAGGGAAAGAAGGAAAAGGGCATCATGGGATGCTATAGAAACAAAGTAAAAAAGTGAAAGTTACTTAGTCGTGTCCAGCTCTTTGCAATCCCATGGACTATACAGTACATGGACTTCTCCAGCCAGAATACTGGAGTAGGTAGCCGTTCCCTTCTCTAGGGGCTTCTTCCTAACCCAGGGGTAGAACCCAGGTCTCCCACATTGCAGGCTGATTCTTTACCAGGAAGCTACCAGTAGATAATAATAAGAGAAACTACCTCTCATTAAGACCCTTCTATACACTAGGGATTTCTTTTTGCCTTTTTTTTTTTTTTTTTTTTTTGCCTTTTCTTACTGTTACAGGGTCCTCAAGGCAAGAATACTACAGTGGTTTGCCATTCCCTCCTCCAGTGGACCACGTTTTGTCAGAACTTTTCACTATGACCCATCCATCTTGGGTGGCACTGCATAGCGTGGCTCACTGCTTCATTGAGTTATGCAAGCCATGACAAAGCTGTGATCCATGAAGGGGTCAAAGCTATGGCTTCTCCAGTAGTCATGTATAGATGTGAGAGCTGGACCATAAAGAAGGTTGAGCACCAAAGAATTGATGTTTTCCAATTGTGGTGCTGGAGAAGACTCTTGAGAGTCCCTTGGACTGCAAGGAGATACAACCAGTTAATACTAAAGGAAATCAACCCTGAATATTCACTGGAAGGACTGATGCTGAAGCTGAAGCTCCAATAGTTTTGCCACCTGATGCAAAGAGCAGACTCATAGGAAAAGATCCCAATGCTGGGAAAGATTGAAGGCAACAGGAGAAGGGGGCAGCAGAGGATGAGACAGTTTGATAGCATCATCAACTCAATGGACATGAATCTGAGCAAACTCTGGGAGATGGTGAAGGACAGGGAAGCCTGGAGTGCTACAGTCCATGGGGTTGCAAAGAGTCAGACACGACTTAATAACTGAACAACATATACTGGTTAGTAAATTAAGCACTTAACAGGCAATATTCAGGATAAATAAAAACAAGATAGAGGGCTCCCCTTCTTGAAAACATGGTACCCTATTAACTTGCAGAGTCTGGCTTTGGTGGCAGCCAGGTCTATTGGCCTGGAGAGAATAGCAATCAGTTGCCCAGATGGAAGGGAGAAAACATTAAAGCATAAGTGAAAAGTGATGTTTTCTCATCCTGTTCTGTCACTGCGTGGCTCTAGGGATGTCCTTTAGCTCACTGGTCCTCAGTTTCCTCATCTGCAAAATGAAGACATAATACCAGCTGACCTTGTGGGCTTGGTTGCTGGGATAATGGGTGTATAAAAGGTTTTCAAGTTTGTCGAATGCTCTTCAAGGTAAAGCTCAGGCTAGAAACTCACTTGCCTACAGGCCCAGGGAATTAACATAAATGAGTAACATAACTGAAGCAGGCCTATGGGGACTGTGCCAATTGTATCAGTATTGTATCTGTCAGCTATACTCCATAACAAATCACCCTGCAAGGTAGTTGCTTAAACCAACAACAGTATATTACTTTTCACTATTTTGTGGGTTTGCTGGGTAGTTTTTCTGCTGGTTTTGCCTGGGCTCACTCATACGGCTACATTTATCTAGAATGCTGGCTGGGGGCTAGGCTTGTTTGGAATAGCAGCACAGCTACTCTTTGTTGGTTAATGACAAAGATTGCCAGGTAGGAAACTGGGCGCCTTGCTGCCAACTTATTTTTCTTGAAACATTGAAAGATTTGTCTGTGTGTATATCTGTAAGTGTGTGTGTGTGTTTATAAATCCCTGATTTTTAAACCTTAACTAATTTCCTTTAATGGAAATCACTGTGTGACCCTACAAAACGTATCTATGGACTAGACTTGGGGTTTGGACCACCAATTGGTAACCTCCACAGAAACTAATGTTTTCAGCCTTGCAGAAGAAAACATGAGTGTATTAGTCCTAATTCCTCCTCAAGGGATATATATAACAATCTGATGGATATCTTGAATTCTGCAGAAACTAAGACTCCACTCAGATGGAGGATGGTAAGTACATGCTGACCATAAACACATAGAGCCCAGACTGGTTGAAACCAGAAGGTTAATGATTAAGATTCCTGAAACATCACCGCATTACCTCACCACCAACCAATCCAAATAAAATCATGCATCTTGAAGCCCTCGCCACAAATGCTGCCTTTAAAAATCCGTCTCTGAAAGCTATTGGGGAGTTCGGGTCTTTTGAGCATGAGTCACCTGCACTCCCTGCTGGGCCCTGCAATGAACATTATACTTCCTTCACCACCCAGTGAAGTAAACTGTCTTCACTGCATCGTGGGTGAGCTGACCCAAGTTTTATCAGGTAACAGTAGAAAACTCCAGGGGCTTCCCTGCTGGCTCAGTGGTAAAGAATTCACCTGCCAATGCAGGAGACACAGGTTTGATCCCTGATCCAGGAAGATCCCACATGCTGCGGAGCAACTAAACCCATGCACCACAACTATTAAGCCTGTGCTCTAGCGTCCATGCTTTGCAACAAGAGAAGCCACCACAATGAAAAGCCAAAGCAGTGAAACTATAGAGAGTAACCCCCGCTCGCTGTAACTAGAGAAAAGCCCATGCAGCAACAAAGACCCAGCACAGTCAAAAATAAATATGAATAAATGAATAATTTAAAAAAAACTCAAAAGTTGAAGCCTTGATAAGTGAAAGAATACATATATACATAACCACTAATGTAAAAAACTTAAAGACTGGTTGATGGGCAGAAACACAATATGCTCATTTTCCATTGCTGGTTTCAGAGTCATGGTACACAAAGGTCTGTAAGAAATATCTAACAGTTCTTAGAATTATGAGACTTGTTTGAGAGCTATCAAAATTATAGATCAATATAGGAATAATCAACAAAGAGTTGGAAACTTAGCCACTGAGATACCCTCTTCCCCCATTCCCCCATTTCCCTCAGCCAGGCCAATCCCTTCTCACTGAAAGAGACTTCATTTTGAGGGGCATGTTTCTTATGTCTGCTTCAAGTCCTCTTCATAAGCCTCACTAAAAGCACTGAATTACATTTATCCCTGAGCATAGCTCTGGGCTCCAGGGTAGTAACCCAGCACCATCAGGAGGTAGTTTAAGCCCTGGAAGAAGTTCCTTAGATGTGCAAAGAGAATTAACTTTGGGATTTTACCACATTTATGGGACACCAGTCAACTGCAGACAGAAACACCATGGCCTTCCTGTCACATGCCAGTGGTGGCCCTCTACTACAGAGACTCTTTATGATAAAATCCCAAAGTCCAAGGCACCCACTCAGACACCAGGAGGTTTTAAATACATTTCAGAAGCTAAGAACCATGCTTGCAATCTCCTTTTTGTACTCATGAAAATATGTCTGTACGTCTTCAACCAGTTCAGTAAGTACTTATAAAGTACCTACCATGTACATGGCCCTGAGTGACCCATGGGCTTTTCCTTCACAGTGGACCTCTGGAGTCACACAGCCTCATCCTTAAATTCCAACTGCAACCTCTATTGGTTCTATGAGTCTGATTAAGTTATTTAACTGTTTAGGGCCTTGGTTGTCTCATCTACAAAAATAGAATTAAAATGCTACATTCATATATTTATGTGTTCATGGGTACCTTCATCCATTCAAAACTCCTACCATGTAGCTTTAACTATACTGAGTGCAGGGTACTCTCACAGTGTTGAGGAAAAAGATTTTCTTGACCCTCTTAGGGTGCCTAGCTGGGTCTGAAAGCTAAACTGATATAGACAGATTAACAGGAGAAAAACACACAAATTAATGAAAGATAAGTTTTATGCTGGGGCTTCCCAGGTGGAGTTAGTGGTAAAGAACCCACCTGCCAATGCAGGTAGACATAGGAAATGCAGGTTCGATCCCTAGATCAGGAAGATGCCCTGGAGAAGGGCATGAATACCCACTCCAGTATTTTTGCCTGGAGAATCCCATGGACAGAGGAGCCTGGCAGGGTGAAGTCCACAGGGTCACACAGAGTCAGACATGACTGAAGCAACTGAGCACGCACACACATTTTATGTTACATGGGTGGCTTCATAAGGACATGAAGACCCAAAGAAACAGTAAGACCTGAGATGTTAGTGCTAGGTTTGATGGAGAGGGGACAGTCAGGGAGGAATAGGGAATGTTAAGGAGTAGGAAGGAAATCAAGCAAGATCTGCTTGTTAGAATTCTCAGGATCCCTTTGTCTTCAGAAATAAGGATGCACATTTCTGCCAGGTACAGATATGCCCTGCTTTTCGAAAGCTCGCTTTATGCCACGTCAATTTTACAGAAGACCCACATTTTCCTGCTTCTGATAACTGAAAGAAATCTGTAAGGATCTTTATTTAAAAAAAAAAAAAAAAAGAAAAAAAAAGGAAAGAAAGAAAAAGACCAAAAAAAAAAAAAAAAAAAAAGAGAGAGAGAGAAAAGAAAACAGCACTTAGCATTTGTTTTGAAGCAAGCACACACCCAGAGCAGAGTGGCTATGCCAAGCTCCTTCCCTGGGAACTACACTCAGCACCTCAGCATCTGAGCACCCTAGCTTTGAACAATGTCTGTGAGTATCTGTGCTTTATCTTGACTGACTTTGTGCATCCATTAGCAAGATGTGTCCTGAAGTAATTGCTTCTTCACCTTATGCCACTTCGGCTTACAAAAGATTTCACAGGAATACGCTACTTTCAGTAGCAGGGGAAATCTTTACAGGGCGGACACTTCTCTTATGAAGGTTTTATGACCTGTTTTGGGGAGAAGGGCAGGGAGAAGGGCAGAGTGATCTTCCTGTTTCTGCTGTGTTCTCAAATTCTTTCAGCTTAAAATATTCAATATGTCAAGGTGCCATGTTTTGAGGTAGCATGTCCTGAACCCGTAACAGGCATGGTTCCTGTTGCACTGGAGCTCACATCTTACTGGGTTGTTAGGAAATAAAGTGAGATCATATGTGCAAGTTACAAGACACAATGGGTCATGCACAGAATTCAATAAATGCTAATTTTTTTCTGAAGACAACCATAATATGCCATTCAAAAATATGCCTCTTTGGCATACTGATTATTTTAAGTTAAAGGCAACTGGAAAACCAGCAAAAGCAAGAAAAGCTCTTCATCTTCTTAACTGCTTAAAATTAGAGTATAAATTTTCCCTTTTGTAAAGGAAATTTCTTTTTATGAAGGAACTTTCCATTTATAAAGGTGTCTCTGTACCAGGAAGAAAGACAACTTTTATTACCTAAGAAACTCTTATCTACATAACCAGACAATTATATTTCCTCCTCTCACTTTGTCATAAATTTCATCTCCTATCCAGAAGCCCCAAAACCCCTTTCCCTTTGTCTAGCCTCAGTCATCTGGCCACTTTCTTGAGTCTTGTTTCTTTGCAAAACTTCCATGTGTACCTATGTAATTAAAACTGGTTTTCTTCTCTTGTTAATCTATGTCTTATCACCTTGATTCTTGCACAAAGCCATGAACCTAGGAGGGTAGAGGAGAAAAGCTTTTCCTCCCCTACAACTCCTTCCTATAGACCATGGCACACAAACTCAGGTGCCACTGGTGGCCAACATAAATGAGTGCAGCAGCCGGGACTGTGGCCACCTGGAGAACCATGTCCCCACTAAATGACAGTGACCCAGTCAGCATCAGCCGGTCATCTCTGGGAGCGGTTGTCGGGCCAAACTTCCAGGTCTTACAGTTTTAAAAAGAAATAGGAAAATTGGATATGGAATATCCCTATTTTGGAGCATCCAAACCATAGGTAGACCAAATAAAAGACATCAGACCCAGGGCTGCCTGTTTACAACTTCCCAAAGAAAGCCGGGCATTCAGGGTAACTCCCAGTTTAAAGCACCATCTGAGGTACTATTATGCAGCAAGACCAAGGGACTCTCTAGTGAAATCCTTATTTCACTCCAGCTTGGTCTCAATCAATCAGCCTAATCTTCACACTTCACTGAAACAGGAACCTGGTGTGACAGGGTCATTATCAACAGAGGAAAGGACAGTCTCATCATGGGTCATCAGCCTGCATTATATAAATGAATCTCAGGGCTCACTATGAGGCAACAATGGAAATGCACTCAGCAGGGCAGTGAGGCGCAGGCAGTGCAGGAACCCAGTTGTGCTGATCGGACATACAGGGCCAATCGCAAATAGAGCAGGAGCATTCAGTCAGCACTTTAAGGGGACATTTTCCCAGTGTGACACTCCCTGCTTTCATGCTTCCTTCATCTCCGACTCATTCTTTCCAGTTCAATCTATTTTGTTTATGGATTTAATATTTGACACTATTCCTCTGAAGAGCTCACTAGTTCCCTCTGTCTTCTCTTCCTCCTCCTGCTTCAGAGCAGGGCAAACGGAAAACCAAATAATAAACAATGACAGATGTAAAAAGATATTGATATTTATACTGCTTCAGTTTGGGGCCCCAAATGAAACTGGCCCAAAAAATGTAAGATTGGAGTTCGCTCATCCCTTGCAGGAGAGTCTAAGCATTATAGCCTCTGACAAATGCCCTGCTTTATAAAACCCAGTACTTTTAATTTATTGCTGCAGATCCACACTTTCTATCTGAATGTATTTCTTTCACTCTGGCACTTAAGGGCAAGAGCATTCCATGAGTCAGGGATGACCTGATAGATGTGTCACCTAGAAGTCCACTGCACACTCCGAGAAGACCAACATCCCGTAGTCGTCTCACCTGTTAGGAATGTGTAGGGACTATGAAATTGGTACCCAGCTGCATTCCTGGATGTGCACGGGACACAACAGCCCCATGGAAAAGATGTTGAACACAGCCCACAAATGGAATATGCTACAACCTGTGTGGTGGACCTTTTAGTTCCTTTAAAAAGGCCCAACTGTCAGAAGGGACAACAGGGCACTAAGAGAAAATCATCACAAAGGAGGGAGCCTGGCAGGGTGGATGTCTTAGTCATCTCAGGCTGCCATAACAAAATATTATATCTAAAAAAAAATTTGGATTATATTTCATGAGACTGAAAATTATTTTCATGGGAATCTGAACTTGGCCGTACCCTATGTATATGGTCACAAATAGCCCTAAATTGCCAAATGTAGTATATTACTTCACCTCACTGACATCTGATATTGTTGACAATTCCTTCCTTGAAATTCTCCCCTCCCTTAACTGCCTTTTCCCTCCGAACCCCTCTAGCCACTTTTGGAATGCCACAGCCAAGCCTGCATGGCAGTAAGAAGGGGCTAAGAGGCAGTAAGAAGGCAGAACACACGAGGACGTGCCTGTGAACAGCGAGCAATTGCCTTAAGTAGCAATACCTGGATCCTTGAGGGCTGTTGGCCCCCTCCGCAGCCTGAAGAGCAGTGAGGGGCAGATCAGACTTCAGAGAGACAGCACTGAGCCCTGAACTCTGGTCACACAACTCCACGAGGAGCAGAAGAAACCCCAGCATCTATTCATTCAGTGTTTGTGTGCACATTAGGGAGTAAGCTAAAACGAAAGCAACCTTGAACCTGTCCAGCTGGTCATTCTTGCCAGGCTTTGAGCCTGTAACAGGCTTTGAACCACTCTATCAGAGGCTGGCCTAGTTCACCACTCCTCAGTCTTCTCAGGGAACTCCTCTTCCTCCTCCTGCCCTGAACTGTTATGGTTCCACAAGGTTCCCTGCTCAGCCCTTTTCTCACCGTTCACTCTCCAGGTAACCTTAACAGCCATCTGGTTTCAACAAGCATTCATTTACTGATGATCCCTAATTCTGTATCTCCTAACCAGAAATGAGTTTCAGACTTGTGTATCACAGCTTAGTACATGAACCCAAAATCCCTCAAACTCCACACGTCCAAAACTCGATTGATTTTCTCCTTGCACAATCCAGTCCTCCTCTTAATTCTCTTTCTTAGTCAACTGGTTCTCCATCAACTCAGCTGAATAAGTCAGAAAACCAAAAGCCTATCATCAGAGATGGCTCTGAGTTTCTTTAAACGCATATTAGAAGGCACTATAAGGATACAGGGAAGATCCCTTGGAGAACGAAATGCAACCCATTCCAGTATTCCTCCTGGGAAAATCCCATGAACAGAGGAACCTGGTGGGCTATGGTCCAGGGGGTTGCAAAGAGTTGGACATGACTAAAGTGACTAGCACACAGCACATAAGGATACAGATGAATCATGTTGGCTCTTTTAAAAGATCAGTGATATTACTGACTGGGAAGTGTGGTGCATTTATAGTTCTCAGAGGATTACTGAATATGTCTCCAGTAAGCTTTTCCTTCTCTATCTGCACTGCCGTATTCTTTACATTGTCTGTTGCCTGATTCACTGCAACAAGCTCTCATGCAATCTCTCTCATTCATATTCTTATAACCACTGCTGCCAAAGGGATGTTTTTTAATTTTAAATATGTTTAAATGGTTTTTTCTTATTACAGAATTAATACATGTTTATTGTGTACATTTGAAAAGAGTTTGTAATAACACAAAAAAGATAATCACTGTTACCATCGCATTATATATACCTCTGTCCACTTTCTATAAATATAAATCTTTAGATAAAAATGATTATACCATACATACTTTATAGTGTCCTACTTTTTAAAATTAGTGTTATGAAAATAAATAAATAAAATTAGAGTTGTGAACAAGTTTCTAGTATAAATTATCTAATACAAAAATATTTTTAAAAGATGCTATAATAAACATCTTTGTACACATATCTTTGGTCATATCATAAGTATCTCTTTTGGAGTAGAATTGTCAGATCAGTGGGGATACATATTTTTAAGACTTTGAATTTCAGCCAAATACTCCCTGGAAAGGTTATATTCATTTATTATATTTCCACCATAGAGTTATTTTAATGCAGAAATCAGATCATTACAAAAAGACTTGAAAGAAAGTTACAAGCTCAAAGATATAGACCAGAGAAGGCTCAGAAATAAAGCTGTTATGGTCATTTGGGCCAGCAAGTTTCCTAGCTGTAGCCCACTAGAGTCTTTCTGATGAAACATAAAGAGGTCAAAATATGAAAGTTCTTTCTTCATCTCTTACAGCAAATGCCATGCAAGGCCAGGGACTTTCATTTCCATGTATGACTAAGTACTTAATAGCTTCCTTTGTTAATTATTAAGAGTGATTAAAATTTTATATTCTCCAAAAAAAAAAAAAAAATGAAGTGCAGTGCTGCCTATTATCAAAAACTTTGGCTCCCACAGAAAGTTTGGCAATGACACAAATTTCCTGCCACACATATGACAATATAGATTACTGAAATTTCCAAAGTTTTCAAGAAGAATGATTTTCAGGGAGGCTAAGCCTGGAGAATCCTAGGGACGGGGGAGCCTGGTGGACTGCCGTCTATGGGGTCGCACAGAGTCGGACACGACTGAAGCAACTTAGCAACAGCAGCAGCAGCAAGGAGACTTCACAGTGTCTTAAGTTTCAAATACAGCCCTTCTTGTATGTGTTATTTCATGGGCCAAATGTAGCCGCTTATCTGGTTTCACCATGTAATTCACCCATAAACGTTATGATGTTGCCATTTGGTGTAGCTATCTTGTTCCTCCTTAATTCTTTGCTATTATCAAACTCTCTTCCCACAAGAAGTGCAATGGAAGAGTTAGGTGTATTATGGGTCTTTTGTGCCGGTTAACATGTTTGCAAATCATTGGTCTGAATGCCTCAAAATCTCACTACCCTGAGTCTAGGTTAATTTATTGGGTTGATTAACCTAGTAAAGGGACTTCCCTGGTGGCTCAGACGGTAAAGCGTCTGTCTACGATGCGGGAGACCCAGGTTCGATCCCTGGGTTGGGAAGATCCCTTGGAGAAGGAAATGGCAATCCATTCCAGTACTATTGCCTGGAAAATCCCATGGACAGAGGAGCCTGGTAGGCTACAGTCCATGGGGTCGCAAAGAGTCGGACATAACTGAGCAACTTCACGTTCACGTTCAACCTAGTAAAGAGGCCTGGTAAATTACTGCCTATAAGATGAACAGATGTTTGAGGCAGAAAAGAAAATAGAGTGGCTAAAAGCAATTTTGAGAAAAAAATGATAGGAGTTTCACAGATTCACCCTTTCTCCTCTCAACTCTCAATTTTTAAAACAGTGGTCTTATGGAACAGAATATATGCAGGAATATATATTATATGAATATATATACATATACATATATGTATTGTTGTTGTCATTTAGTCGCTAAGTCATCTTCAGCTCTGTGACCCCCATGGACTGTTCCCGGCCAGGTTCCTCTGTCCATGGGATTTCCCAGGCAAGAATACTGGAGTGGGCTACCGTTTCCTTCTCCAGGGGATCTTCCCAATCCAGAGATCAAACCCGTGTCTTCATTATTGGCAGGCAGATTCTTTACTGCTGAGCCACAAGGGAAGCCCATATATATGTATATGTATATGTATATATTAATATCTATATATACAGGACTCTATTAAGCATTAGCAGGACTAAGAGGTCTGAATCACCTATTAGCCTAGCAGAAACAAAAATGAGGCTGTGTTGAGAACTGCACCAATACTGTTTTGTACTCAGCTCAAGCTATCCAGCCATTGGCCTACAGAGTCATGAAACTTCTGCTTTGAATTTGAAAGACTAGCAGGAAAGACGAGAGAGATCTTCCTACACGAGTGATTACTGGAGGAGACAGAGACATTTGTATAACTGGTTCTGATGATCAGTTCAAAGCTTCCCTATGATTTTAAAATATATAGGATTTACCTTGACAAACAGCTCATGAGAGGATTTGAGAATCTGGTATCCACCAGTACAGCTTGCATTTCAACAGGAATTTTGTAATGTCACCAGCCTGAGAAAGAACTGCTCCACAACGTGTGGCAGTACCTTTCCACTCCATTATGGAGAAAGAGGGGAAGAGAAAATTAGCTAAATCAATTCTGCTTGATTCTGCTCACATCTCTACTGCCAAGAGTAGCAGTTACTCACCAAAAGGCACTAGAAACACCCACACACCCAGAAACATGTACAGTCAGGCATTTGTTAGACTATAACTTAATAAGCAGGTTGTTTTCCATTATCTAGGCCTATAGTTAAAATATCCAGTAATACAAGAATTAACTCACCTCAACAGCAGAATTTTATGTACAGTCCTGTCAATTATTGGAGAAGGCAATGGCACCCCACTCCAGTACTCTTGCCTGGAAAATCCCACGGATGGATGAGCCTGGTGGGCTGCAGTCCATGGGGTCGCTAAGAGTCGGACACGACTGAGCGACTTCACTTTCACTTCTCACTTTCATGCATTGGAGAAGGAAATGGCAACCCACTCCAGTGTTCTTGCTTGGAGAATCCCAGGGACAGGGGAGCCTGGTGGGCTGCCGTCTATGGGGTCACACAGAGTCGGACACGACTGAAGTGACTTAGCAACAACAACAACAAGTCAGTTATGAATCACGAATAGTTACTTATCATCCAAGACAAAGTTCCAAAACTTTTCTCTGCCCATCCTCTAAGGTAGGGTGAAACACCACCAGTGAGAGTCACTGAACGGCTACAAGTAAGGACAGGAAGATAAATGCAATGACAGAAAAAAAAAAAAAAAAGAAGGGAAAAAGTGGAAAGAAAAGTGAGGAAAGAACAAAAATAACAGAACATTTAAAAGATAAATGTGAATGATTTCATGTGTTACACTGAATTGTCACAGGTTGTATTTATTCAGCATCATCTACTCCATGCTGGACACTATTCTAAGTGCTTTTACATGCCTTATTTAATTCATTCAACACACATTTGTGGCACACTTCTGTGTGAGAGGCATTGCTCTAAGTAAAGAATGTTCTGTAGAGAACAAAATAGGTAAAAATCTCCTTCTTGGAACTTACATTTCAGTAGGGAAGATCTTACTTAATCATTAAATAAAGAAAAAAGAAAGGCATGTAAGAAGGGACAGAAAAAGAGAGTTTAGACAGAAAGACACAAAGTGACAGAAAAAAAGAATTTAGGGAAAGAGATATAAAGGAGATAAAGGTCAGAGTTCAGTGTCATTCTCAAGGCTTTCAATGCTAGATTAAGAGGATAGGTCTCTGTTCATGCCTCAGCTCCTCCAGTATTAAGGTTTTGGAAGGTCCCACCATAATCAGTATGGCTTCAGCAATACGTGAACCATGAACTTCGATGTTCAAGCTGGTTTTAGAAAAGGCAGAGGAACCAGAGATCAAATTGCCAACATCCGCTGGATCATGGAAAAAGCAAGAGAGTTCCAGAAAAGCATCTCTTTCTGCTTTATTGACTATGCCAAAGCCTTTGACTGTGTGGATCACAATAAACTGTGGAAAATTCTGAAAGAGATGGGAATACCAGACCACCTGACCTGCCTCTTGAGAAACCTGTATGCAGGTCAGGAAGCAACAGTTAGAACTGGACATGGAACAACAGACTGGCTCCAAATAGGAAAAGCAGTGCGTCAAGGCTGTATATTGTCACCCTGCTTATTTAACTTATATGCAAAGTACATCATGAGAAATGCTGGGCTGGAGGAGGCACAAGCTGGAATCAAGATTGCTGGGAGAAATATCAATAACCTCAGATATGCAGATGACACCACCCTTATGGCACAAAGTGAAGAGGAACTCAAAAGCCTCTTGATGAAAGTGGAAGAGGAGAGTGAAAAAGTTGGCTTAAAGCTCAACATTCAGAAAACTAAGATCATGGCATCCAGTCCCATCACTTCATGGGAAACAGATGGGGAAACAGTGTCAGACTTCATTTTCTTGTGCTCCAAAATCACTGCAGATGGTGATTGCAGCCATTAAATTAAAAGACGCTTACTCCTTGGAAGGAAAGGTATGACAAACCTAGATAGCATATTAAAAAGCAGAGACATTACTTTGTCAACAAAGGTCCGTCTAGTCAAGGCTATGGTTTTTCCAGTAGTCATGTATGGATGTGAGAGTTGGACTATAAAGAAAGCTGAGCTCTGAAGAATTGATGCTTTTAAACTGTGGTGTTGGAGAAGACTGTTGAGAGTCCCTTGGACTGCAAGGAGATTCAACCAGTCCATCCTAAAGGAGATCAATCCTGGGTGTTCATTAGAAGGACTGATGTTGAAGCTGAAACTCCAATACATTGGCCACCTGATGCGAAGAGCTGACTCATTTGAAAAGACCCTGATGCTGCGAAAGATTGAGGATGAGATCGTCGGATGGCATCACCGACTCAATGGACATGGGTTTGGGTGGATTACGGGAGTTGATGATGGATAGGGAGGCCTGGAGTGCTGCGGTTCATGGGGTCGCAGAGTCAGACACAACTGAGCGACTGAACTGAACTAAACCATAATCAATTAATGAAAAGTCCGAATTGTAAATATTTGAAGATACATGCTTCTATATTATTTCAAATATGTATAGCAATCTGAAACACTAACAAAGTCTTTCTGAGTAGATATCCAGCAATATTCGGTTTTGATAAATATACAAGATATACCTGTAATAACCAACATTCACCTGCACATAAAACTCATGTTTCTCTCAGCCTGTTCCAGTGAAAGGAGGAAAAAAAAAAAAAAAGTGACCTAAGAAAAGATAAACCAGACATTTGGTTGAATCCCTCACCAGCATCAATTATAATACTAATTGATTTCATTTAGTATTATAGATGTCATTAATTGGGGACTTTCCATTTGCTGCATAACAAACTTCTCCAAACTTAGTAGTTTCACAGTGAATTATTTTTTTCTCCTGATTCTATAGGTTGGCAGGTTAGTTAAGGTCCCAACAGCTTACTTGAGTGACTGCATTCAGCTGGGACACTGGCTCCCTGGTGCCTCTTGCTCCATGTGGTCTCTTACCAGCTTCCGTAAAGAGTGACATGAGTGGTCCAAGAAAGCAAAAGTGGAAGCTGCCAGGCCTCGTAAGATCTAGGCTTGAAACTGGCCACATTCAAAGACACATCTGCCACATTCTACCGGTCAAAGCAAGTCAGAAACCCAACAAGATACTAGGGGAAGGGAAATAGATTCCATCTCTTATTGGGAGGAGTAGTGATCCTTACAATGATTAGAACTGCTGGCAACCATTTTGCAGGCAAGCCATCTGATTTGCCACATGTCAAAAATTGTATATTATCTCAATGAATCTTCAACAGCAACTTGTGAAATAGTCATCATTTTCTCTCTCCCCTAGTTTACAATGAAGGAAAATTAGTTCCTGAAAGGCTAAGTATCTTCCTACAAGTTCTAAATTACAAGATCTAAAACCAGATCTTAACCACCTTTAGAGCTTGAATGCACAACTATCCCTCAATACAATAGTCAGTAGCATTAGAGGAGTTGAACCCGCTGTTTTCTCTCCCTTAGGGAAGCAGGCTGCTGCTGCTAAGTTGCTTCAGTCATGTCCGACTCTGTGTGACCCCATAGACGGTAGCTCACCAGGCTCTGCCGTCCCTGGGATTCTCCAGTCAAGAACACTGGAGTGGGTTGCCATTTCCTTCTCCAATGCATGAAAGTGAAAAGTGAAAGTGAAGTCACTCAGTCCTGTCCGACTCTTCACGACCCTAGGGAAGCAGGAGAGCATGGTAATGAAGAGTGTAAACTCAGATCGAACTGTCTTGGCTCTAAGTCTCACTAGTTCTGTGACTTTGGGCTAGTTAATTAGGTCTCACGAGGCCTGGAAGCTTCCACTTTTGCTTTCTTGGACCACTCATGTCACTCTTTAGGGAAATTGGTAAGAGACCACATGGAGAAAGAGGCACCAGGGATCCAGTGTTCCAGCTGAATGAGTTCATGGACTCCTAGTCTATCATATTTTTTCGTTAATATATAGGATTGTAGACACACCATTCACTTTCCAGTGGGGTCCCAAAAGGTTTTCTTGGGAAAGATAGAATTTCAGTAGCTTCTTGAGTGAGAAGCAGGAGTAGGGGCATCCTTTCTTTCAATCACATCCCCACAGAAATCCAATTTGCCAAGTGGAATCCTAACAAAATAGGTTGGGAACTATAAAGAAGAAAGGTACAAAATGAGTAGAGGAAAGAAGTAGAGTAGAAGTAGAAATATGAGGGGCTGGTAGAAGAGTAGAAGACCAGGGCTGGTAACAATATCTACTCCACAGTACTATGATGAGATAATGCACGTAAAGCACTGCCTGGATAGAGTATGTGCTTCATCAAAACTATTTTTGTGATTTTCTGAGTTTATCCTGAATCAGGCAGTTCCACAGTCCCAAGACCATGGTCTCCAGGGCTGCTGGTGATCCTGAGTCTATGTGACTTCATCATCACTGTCCCCACTGGCCTTGCTTCTAATTCTGCTTTGCCCCTGGACCCACGTTGCTGCTGCAGTGACCACTGTGGAGGGTCCTGCCTCACTGCAGTCCCTCTCTGCTCACTTGCTGCACTTCCAGCTTCTTTCTGGAGCTGCTACTTCACACTAGAGATCTGGTGGCAGTCCATGTTCACCTAACAACATTTTCTGTTTGTCAGTGCCCTGCTAATTCTTCTGATCACACAAAGGAAGACTAATTCCAAGGACTAATTCTGTTAATACCTTGTTTCATGGGTGACTATTTAAAAAAGACTCATAAACATCCCTTTCTAACAAAGGAGGAGGGAATGGAAGTTTCCCCAGTTCAGACTATTTGCAAGATGTTTCCTTTACCAACTCAGTTCCTTTTCAGTTGCCCGTGCTTTGAAAGAACTGCCATGTTTCAGAATGACCACTAGGTGGCAGGGGTGTTCCACTCCCCAACTCATTTTCTTCTTTCTGCTTGCAATCTCAATTACAGCCAAAATATGGTTCCTTTCAAAATGAATGAATTGCTTTTAAATAAACGTAACTTATCCATAAGAAGTTCAAGGTGAACAATAAATTTCAAGTACATTCTTTTGAAAATTCACTGTGATTATCACTAATTCAATTGGAGAGTTCTCACAGGAGTTATGTTACTAAAGCGGTTTTATAGCCTTTGGCTTGAGAGGGCATGGGAAAAGTAAATAAATCTCATCTTATTTAGGGCACAGCCAAAGCTGATTGTTTTCCTCTCTAGTTGTTATCACCTGACATACCAAAGACCTGTTGGGTTAAGAGTTCATGGACTCTGAGTCTATCATATTTTTTCATTAATATATAGGATTGTAGACACATCATTCGCTTTCCAGTGAGGTCCCAAAAGATCTTCTTGGGGAAGATTGAATTTCAGTAGCTTCTTAAGTGAGAAGCAGGAGTAGGGGCATCCTTTCTTTCAATCACATCCTCACAGGAATCCAACCTGCCAAGTGGAATTCTAACAAAATAGGTTGGGAACTATATAGAAGAAAGGTAGAGAAATGTACAAAATGAGTAGAGCAAAGGCCAGGAATGCTGATTAAACCCTTGCCTTACAGTATGGGGAATCAAGAGATACTGTCTACAGCCGATAAAACAAAAAGATGTCTTATGTATCATTTATCACTTACATGACCCATTAAATAACACAGAGAAACAAACTACATTGGATTGTAACTTTAATGGGAGAAGTACAGAGAGGAGAATAATGTGGTGGGACATTAATAGGCTAAACCTCAAGTACCATAACAGACTTCACAGATAATGTCTAAAATTGAAAAAGCAAGATATAGCACTCAGTTCAGTTCAGCTCAGTCACTCAGTCGTGTCCAACTCTTTGCGACCCCATGAATTGCAGAACGCCAGGCCTCCATGTCCATCACCAACTCCCGGAGTTTACTCAGACTCACGTCCATTGAGTCAGTGATGCCATTCAGCCATCTCATCCTCTGTCGTCCTCTTCTCCTCCTGCCCTCAATCCCTCCCAGCACCAGAGTCTTTTCCAATGAGTCAACTCTTCGCATGAGGTGGCCAAAGTACTAGAGTTTCAGCTTTAGCATCATTCCCTCCAAAGAAATCCCAGGGTTGATCTCCTTCAGAATGGACTGGTTGGATCTCCTTGCAGTCCAAGGGACTATAAGCATGTTATTCGGGAACATGTAGGAAATCACTTTGTGAACAAAAGGCTGACGTGCTTAACAGCCCTTGCTTCTATACAAGAGCACAGGGAGGAACCCGGCTGGGGATTGGCTGCACTATTCTAACTCTAACCTGGACACTGTTTTACCCTTAAGAATTGGCAAGGATAGGCAGCTATTAGGGTAAAATGGATGTCTATGTTCATGGGAGCAACTACCACTCAGTTTGTAATGTGCATCACTATATCTGATAGGAATCATTAAATTTAATCATTTGCTTATTTACTTAGGAGTCACTTTAGTTTCCTATAAAGTGAAAGTGAAAGTGAAGTCACTCAGTCGTGTCCGACTCTTAGCGACCCCATGAACTGCAGCCTACCAGACTCTCCGACCATGGGATTTTCCAGGCAAGAGTACTGGAGTGGGGTGCCATCGCCTTCTCCAAGTTTCCTATAAGACAACTATCAAATGGAAAGAAATTAGAGGTTTCAATTTCCACAAGTAAATGTTATTTATTCAAAACTGGCATTTTCAGGACTTCCCTGATGGTCCAGTGGCTAAGACTCTGTGCTCCCAATGCAGGGGGCCAGGGTTCAATCCCTGATCAGAGAACTAGATCCCACATGCTACAACTAAGACCTGGAGCAGTCAAATAAATACATAAATATTAAAACAACAGCAGCAACAACACCTGGCCTTTTCAAGCAAGGACACACTTAGTCAATATTTTCACAGCAGTTCATTTGTTTCCACAGCAGTTCATCAGCGTTTTTCTGATATAAACTAAAATACTATTACTCTTTGCAATAAATGAGAGTAAGAACTCCAAAAAGCAAATGTGTCCATTTTTACCTCCTCTGCAGCATTTTAGCCTGAACTCTTGAGCATTCATCCCCTGGCAGAATAGGGCCACTTCAGATGAGCAAAATCTGCTCAGCCTCACCCTTAAACATCCTGCTTTTTACCTTGTTTTCAAACCCACAGTAAATTCATAACCAATAACAGGTCATCCTTCAAAATACACCAGAATCTAATTCTTACCACACTCACACTTAACACCACTAATATCCTAGTTTGAGTCATCATGCTCTCTCACTGGAACCACTGAAATGGCCCGAGGACTGCTTCCATTCCTGCCCTCTACCATTCTCCATACAGACATACAGAAATCAGACTGATTATATTCTTTGCAGCCAAAGATGAAGAAGCTCTATACAGTCAGCAAAAACAAGACCGGGAGCTGACTGTGGCTCAGATCAAGAACTCCTTATTGCCAAATTCAGACTTATATTGAAGAAAGTAGGGAAAACCACTAGACCATTCAGGTATGACCTAAATCAAATCCCTTACGATTATACAGTGAAAGAGACAAATAGATTCAAGGGATCAGATCTGATAGACAGAGTGCCTGAAGAACTATGGATAGAGGTTCGTGTAATTGTACAGGAGGCAGTGATCAAGACCATCCCCAAGAAAACGAAATGCAAAAAGGCAAAATGGTTGTCTGAGGAGGTCTTACAAATAGCTGTGGAAAGAAGAGAAAGTGAAAGTGAAGTCGCTCAGTCCTGTCCAACTCTTTGTGACCCCATGGACTATAGCCTACCAGGCTCCTCTGTCCATGGGATTTTCCAGGCAAGAGTACTGGAGTGGGTTGCCATTTCCTTCTCCAGGAGAGCTTCCCAACCCAGGGATTGAACCCGGGTCTCCCGCATTGTAGGCAGACCCTTTACCAACTGAGCCACCAGGGAAGCTGAAAGAAGAGAAGGGAAAGGCAAAGGAAAAAAGAAAAGATATACCCATTTGAATGCAGTGTTCCAAAGAATACCAAGGAGAGATAAGAAAGCCTTCCTCACTGATCAATGTAAAGAAAATAATAGAATGGGAAAGACTAGAGATCTCCTTAAGAAAATTAGAGATACCAAGGGAACATTTCATGCAAAGATGGTCACAATAAAGGACAGAAATGGTATGTACCTAAAAGAAACAGAAGATATTAAGAAGAGGTGGAAAAAAGACACAGAAGAACTATACAAAAAAGATCTTCATGACCCAGATAACCATGATGGTGTGATCACTCACCTAGAGCCAGACATCCTGGAATGCAAAGTCAAGTAGGCCATCATCACTATGAACAAAGCTCGTGGAGGTGATGGAATTTCAGCTAAGCTATTTAAAATCCTAAGATGATGCTGTGAAAGTGCTGCACTCAATATGCCAGCAAATTTGGAAAATTCAGCAATGGCCACAGGACTGGAAAAGGTCAGTTTTCATTCCAATCCCAAAGACAGGCAATGCCAAAGACTGCTCAAACTAGCACACAATTGCACTCATCTCACACACTAGCAAAGTAATGTTCAAAATTCTCCAAGTCAGGCTTCAACAGCACATGAACCATGAACTTCCAGATGTTCAAGCTGGATTTAGAAAAGGCAGAGGAACCAGAGATCAAATTGACAACATCCGTTGGATCATCAAAAACGCAAGAGAGTTCCAGAAAAACATCAACTTCTGCTTTATTGACTATGCCAAAGCCTTTGACTGTGTGGATCACAATAAACTGTGGAAAATTCTTAAAGAGATGGGAATACCTGACCACCTGACCTGCCTCCTGAGAAATCTGTAGGCAGATCAAGAAGCAACAGTTAGAACTGGACATGGAACAACAGACTGGTTCCAAATCAGGAAAGGAGTATGTCAAGGCTATATATTGTCACCCTGCTTATTTAATTTATATGCAGAGTACATCATGTGAAATACCAGACTGGATGAAGCACAAGCTGGAATCAAGATTTCTGGGAAAAATATCAATAACCTCAGATATGCAGATGATACCACACTTATGGGAGAAAGGGAAGAAGAACTAAAGAGCCTCTTGATGAAAGTGAAAGAGGAGAGTGAAAAGGCTGGCTTAAAACTCAACATTCAGAAAACAAAGATCATGGCATCCGGTCCCATCACTTCATGGCAAATAGATGGGAAAACAATGGAAACAGCGAGAGACTATTTTTTGGAGCTCCAAAATCACTGCAGATGGTGACTACAGCCATGAAATTAAAAGACACTTGGTCTTTGGAAGAAAAGTTATGAGCAATCTAGACAGCATATTAAAAAGCAGAGACATTACTTTGCTGACAAAGGTCCATCTGGTCAAAGCTATGGTTTTTTCAGTAGTCATGTATGAATGTGAGAGTTGGACTATAAAGAAAGCTCAGCACTGAGGAATTGATGCTTTTGAACTATGGTGTTGGAGAAGACTTTTGAGAGTCCCTTGGACAGCATGGAGATCCAAACAGTCCATCCTAAAGGAAACCAGTCCTGAAGTCAATTGAAGGACTGATGCTGAAGCTGAAACTCCAATACTTTTGCCACCTCATTCGAAGAGCTGACTCATTTGAACAGAGAAAGACTGAAGGCAGGAGGAGAAGGGGACGATAGAGGATGAGATAGTTGGATGGACATAAGTTTGAGTGAGCTCCGGGAATTGGTGATGGACAGGGAAGCCTGGTGTGCTGCAGTCCATGGGGTTGCAGAGTCGGACACGACTGAGCAACTGAACTGAACTGAACCTTTCTCCACATAGTAGCCAGAGTGATTCTCTTAAAATCTATGTCATCGTGATAATGTGTAAAACATTGGCCTATACAGCGTACCCACCCTATCTCATCTTCTCCCTCATCCCCTCCTCCCTGGCCATGCTGGCTGGCCTCTTGGCTGGATATTCCTAAACCTTGTTGAACATGTTTCTGCCCTCAGCCTGGAATGCTCTTCACCTAGATACCCAAATGGCTTGCTTTCCTTCAGGCTCTGCTTTGTTACCTTATCTCAGGTTTTCCTGACCACCTGATATTAAATAGGTTTTCCCCTCCAACCATCTAGCACTCTTCATTTCCCATCTTGCTTAGTTTTTCTCCATAATACTTATCATCATAGGAATGTGATATCTATTTTTCTGTATTGTCTTTTTCATAGAATAGAAGCTCAAAAAAAAAATTCATTGCTGTATCCTTAGTTCTTGAGAGTGCACGACATGTAATGTTCAAACAAGTCTGTTGTTTAAATCACAGACCTAACAAAACACTATGAGTAGATACTGTCTTAGGGTAACTTTCCCCATGTATGTGACTTTTTCATGAGAGATGATTTAAAAAAAGGTATGATTTAAATAACACTGAATCAAGAGGAAAGAATCTTTTCAATATTTTAATCCCTCTCATTAAGTCAAAAAGATCCCACTTTGTGCAATTTTGTCTCTAACACTTGATAACTTACCCTTCTAAAAAGAGAATGGGCCTTAACCTTTACAATTTTTTGTAGGGAACACTATTTGGCCAGAACTTAATAACCTTGCTTTGTTTCCACTGTATTTAAGGGCACCATCTATTTTAATTATGTCTGGTAACATGTTCATCTCATTTAAATTTTCTAAGAACTCTTAAGTATCATTTTTGCACGATGTGTTTCCCATGAGAGGAAAGTTTCCTTTAAGATAAAATTCACCAATTTAAACTGCACAATGCAGTGTCTCTTAGCATCGTCACAGTGTTCTGCAACCATCACTATCTAATTCTAGAACATTCTCAACATCCCCAAAGAAACCCCATACCCTTTAGCTATCACTTCCTAACCTCCTCATTTCCCCTAGCCCTGCTGCTGCTAAGTCACATCAGTGGTGTCCGACTCTGTGCAACCCCACAGACGGCAGCCCACCAGGCTCCTCTGTCCCTGGGATTCTCCAGGCAAGAATACTGGAGTGGGTTATCCTTTCCTTCTCCCCTAGCCCTCAACAACCACTAATCTTTCTGTCTCTGTATATTTGCCTATTCTAGACATATCATACAAATGGAACATGTGGTCTTTCGGGACAGGTTTTCTTGAGGAGGGGCTTGTTCCTGTTTTTCATTTTGCGTGTTTTCAAGGTTCATCCATACTGTAGCACGTTCCAGGATTTCATTCCTTTTTTCATGACTGAATAATACTGTATTGTGTGGATATATCACATTTACTTATTTATCAGCTGAGGGGTATTCAAGTTGTTTTCTCTTTGGGGTTATTATAAATAAAGCTGCTGGCACATTTAGGTACAAGTTTTTGTTTTAACATGTTTTCAGTTTTCTTGTAATTACATACCAGTAGAAATGCTGGACCATATGGTAATTCTGCTTAACTTTTTGAGGAAATGACAAACTGTTTTCTGAAGTGGCTGTACCATTTTGCATTCCCACCAGCAACACCCAACTGTTCCATTACTTCACACCCTTACTGAAACGTGGAACTGTACTCTTTTTAAAACTTTAGCCACTCAAATAGGTATTTCACTGTGGCTTTAATTTGCATTTCCCTAATGACTAGAGACCTTGATCATCCTTCCATGTGATTCAAGACTATATGTGTGTCTTCTCCGGAAATACTCAATTTTTTGCCCATTTGTAAACTGAACTATTTTTTTGTGGCTGAATTGTAAAAATTTTTCTTTCTAAAGTATCTTGTTAAAACTATATATTTAGGAACTTCCCTGGTGATCCAATAGTTACGATTACTCACTGCTAATGCAAGGGGCCAGGGTTCAATCCCTGGTTAGGAAGCTAAGAGCCCACAAGTCCTGCGGTGCAGCCAAAAAATTTAAAAAGAAAGAAAGCTACTTAAAAAATAAGTTTAAAAATTATATATTTAGAGAAAAATGTTAAGTAAACAACAGTACAATTGGGCCAAAATAATGAAGGCAAAGTACAACTCAAGGCCTAGTTTCAGCAACACTGGCTAACACACTAAAGGCGAGATTTCTGGCCTCACAGCAGCCAGGTTCAAATCCCAGTTCTGCCTCTAGGAGAGGGTGGGAAGATTTGGGAGAATGGCATTGAAACATGTAAAATATCATGTATGAAATGAGTTGCCAGTCCAGGTTCGATGCACGATACTGGATGCTTGGGGCTGGTGCACTGGGACGACCCAGAGGGATGGAATGGGGAGGGAGGAGGGAGGAGGGTTCAGGATGGGGAACACATGTATACCTGTGGCGGATTCATTTTGATACTTGGCAAAACTAATACAGTTATGTAAAGTTTAAAAATAAAATTAAAAAAAAAATAAATAAAAAGCTGCCTTTTAGACGAGACAGTCAACCGTTGTCAGACTCGGTTCCCCCGGCTTTAAAAAGGATGGCACCTGCCACTTGAGAGCTATTGAACAAATGACGCGTGTGAAGCGCTCACTCAGTGCCAGTGCGGCTAAGCGCTCTCTAAAATTAGTTACAGTGACGACAGGCAACGAGGCCTGCGGCCTTCCCGGTTCAGTTTGCTGAGGACTCAGTCCCCAACCGCAGGGGCTGGCCACCACAGATTCGGCACCACAGCGTACAGACCTTTATACGCATGCTCTTCCCTCAGCGACCTCTCACAGGCTCCTGGCCCCCTGCTCGGAGCCGTTATGGCCGCGCTACCAGACTTCCGTTTCCGGGTCACCGAGGCGGCTTCCGGTAGCGAGACCGGGGCGCGCTAGGCCGGCGGGGTCCAGGAGCCGGAAGGGTCTGCACTGACGGCCGGTTGACCGGACGCTGGGAGTGGCCAGGTGGGGCGCCGCTGACCCTCGGCAGGGAGGAGTGACCTTCGTCTTCCGACCCGGACGGGCACTGGCTGCATTTCACCCCGATCTGCAGTGGATCCCTTCTAATTCCCTCTCCCTGGACTTCACGTGCTCCCAGGGATTCCTGTGATTAGGGCCCTTCGGGTGGGAGTCGGGAGACGTGGGTTTCATTCCCGCCTGCGCCACCGGTTGGCATTCTGACCTTGGCTGGATACGCCCTTCCGTGGGCTTCCGCTCCCTTATTTAGTGATTGTGAGCTCCTTAATGGCAGGAACAATGGGCTTCCCTGTTGACTCAGCTGGTAATGAATCCGCCTGCAATGCGGGGAGACCCGGGTTTGATCCCTGGGTTGGGAAGATCCCCTGGTGAAGGGATCGGCTACCCACTCCAGTATTCTGGCCTGGAGAGTCCATGGGGGTTGCAAAGAGTCGGAAACGACTGAGCGACTTTCACTAATGGCAGGAACGGACTTTTATTTGTGTTAGACAGTGTCGCCTGTCCCGGGTACAGAATAGGGACAGTGTAGAAACTCTGCGTCTGCTTAAGTTGTTTTGGATCCCGAAACTGAAAATCTGGCGAGAACTTTTGATCTTCACCTACCAGCTCTCTAGTCCTTTCTAGTCCACCCTGCCTCGCACCGTACCAAATGCTCAGATAAAGGAAATTTCGCTTACAGTTAGTTTCAGATAGTTCACAGATCTCTACTGATGCCCATTCATGTATCTCAGAGCCTGTCCTGTCCTAGGCATTCAAATATTTGTAATCACAAGACAGTAGATGTTCAGTTAATTATTTTTGTAAATGCATGAATCACTATCCATTTCAAAGAGGAAGATATACATCCTTAATTAGCAAGTAGGAACTGGCAGTAGTATGCCATTCTTGCATAAGTCTTTTAATAACCCTACGAGAGAGCCATTATTCATTTCCCATTTGGCAGGTGGGGCAATAGAGGCAATGGAAAATAAACTTATTTTAGGTCATTCAACTTTTGAATGTCCAGGACAAGAATTCAAACCCAGGTCTGAAATTCCAAAGCCCCCTGTTCTTAACTACTAGCTGAAGAAGGATTAAATGTGGAAATATTTTAAAATGTGATCTAGCAACCTCTGTTTTGAGATTAACTTCTGTAGTTATGTGATGACTATCAAGATGGGTGATCTCAAACCAAAAGTTGCATGCTGTGGAAAGACTTATCTGTCTACATTTCTTCCATAGTATCTGTGTTGCTTTTTTAATAATACTGTATTTTAAATCCTCCACTTTGACCCATGTTATTCAGTCCTTATAACTTTGGTGAATACTGATTTGGTTATGTTGGATTGTTCTGCTAGACCTCCAAATTAGATATTTTTAATTATAGTTGAAGTAAGAGGTGATAATGTTTGGGCATTATTTCTTTTTCTTTTCTGTACTACTTTTAAAGGGACTATATTCAGAATCTTGGAAGCACTGCCAATATGTCTGATGTTCAAGAAGCCACTAACCAGCTCCTGGATGTGAATCTTCATGAAAACCAGATGTTTATACAAGTGACTGCAAGTGGCCCCAGAAGTGAGTCTGAGCATCTCCAAGTCACTATTGGTGCCACTGTGCCTACTGGTTTTGAGCAAACAGCTGCAGATGAAGTGAGAGAGAAATTGGGGTCATCATGCAAAATCAGCAAAGACCGGGGAAAGATATATTTTGACATTTCAGTGGACAGTCTGGCTCAGGTTTGAATGAAGCAATATTTAAAATGGCTTTCTAAATAGATGGTTTTATGTTTACTTTCTTAGTTTACAGACCTCTCTGGAATCCTTACTGCTTTTCTTTGCTCTGCCCTATATCAGGTGATTTTAAAGTATTCCTGCATTTTCTGTTGGGTACTGATTTGTAAGTTTGCTTTATTTATTTATTTATTTTTCTTTTAGAATTGATCCTAATATTTCCTGAGGATCAATTCACCAGAAAAAATCCTGTGAGACTCAGGAAGAAATTCTTAGTATCTGTTATTCCTCTTAGAATTTATTTACTTTGGCATGTAGCTGAAATTTAGACTTCAGTATTGAAGCATAAAGGGAGAGATTTTTCTTTCTATCTGTGTCAAATTTATTCATGCTCAAAAGTAATTAGGATCACTGAAAGTGAGAAGTGAAGGTCAGCAAACCGCCATCCATCTAGAGTAAACACTAAGCTGTATCTCATTACCACATAAGCAACATGGGGCCAGGGATTATTGCCTGTGTTTTGGGGGTTTTTTTGGTCAACATTTCCCAAGCTCTTAGTATCTGGCATATAATAGACTCTGTATTTTTCATCCAGTGTTTAGTTAATAACCTCAGCAGCTTTGTAAAGATAGGCACTATCATTATCCTCATTAATCATTAAGCTTAATAATAGGTAATTTGCGCAAGGTTACTTAGCTAATAATCACCAAGCTGGAGATCAGACCCTACACAGTATACCCCAGAGAGCCGTGAGGGCAGAATAAAGCCCCATTTCACTGCTTCATCTTTTCCTTCTGTCCTAACTCTGTTGCCCACAGAATACTTCTAGCTTCTAGTCTTCCATCTGTCTTTTTTCCTTTTCTGTAGGGGAATAGAACCTGATGGGTAGCCGAAAAGATGGGAGGGTAGGGAAATGGGAAAAATTTTAAATACAAATTATATGTATTAGCTGCTTTAAAATCTTTGTATCTAATTTTTATATTTAAATGTTGATAGTTTATGCACTTCAAAAGCTTGCCCAGAATTTGTCTCTTAACATTTTTTTTCCCTACCCAGGTTCATTGTCTGAGATCAGTTGATAATTTATTTGTGGTTGTTCAGGAGTTTAAGGATTACCAGTTCAAAGAAACAAAGGTAAGCTTTCCTAAACATGGAAGCTAATTTTGAGCCATCTTCCCAAAGAGATTATTTCCACTTTTCATATTCTGTGTATCATTTAGCATTGCTGCTTCTTTTATGATAATAGAATATTGGGAGGCTTTTACAGTAAAATCCAGAGATTTGTTGATAATCCATTTTCAAAAGTTGCTTTTAAAAATAATTATTGCAGGGTGTGGGGAATGGGTGAAGGAAGTCAACAGATACAAATTTCCAGTTATAAGAGAACTGAACATGGTGACTGTAGTTAGTAATACTGTACTGCACAGTTTCCAGTTGCTCAGATAGTAGATCTTAAGAGTTGTCATCACCAGAAAACTGTATGGTAACAGATGTTAACTAGACTTGTTGTGGTGATCATTTTCCAGGGTAAAGAAATACTGAGTCATTTTGTATATACCTGAGACTAAAATTATATGTTAATTATATCCCATTGTCTTTTAAAGGGGGAAGAATAACAGAACAAAGAAATAAAAATCAATATTGAAAAACAAAAACTTAACAAGAAATAGAACAAATGATTTGACTTTCTGACAAAAGAAAGGCACCTTAGATGAGCTTTGCTGAAATATATGGATTCAAATAGAATTGTTTCCAGGCTGTGAAGCAAAGAGCAGGCATCAGTTTGTGTCATCTACCAATAACACTTTCTCTCACCATTCTGTTTTTTGCCCTGCTTTCTTCTCTAACTTGTTTTTTGCAATAAAGCCAAAGCAATATCTAAATACTCCTTCAGTTGTTAGGACAACAGCTTTGTTCCTAACGTATTTAGCATCAGATTCCTAAACATTGAGATGCTGCCTAAGCTGAAGGCTGAAAATAGATCACAGTCCGGCTTTAGTATTTTTCCACATTGCTTTTTAAAGGTCTCATTTCCAGAGTCAAATGCTTGAAAACCTTTTTCTTTCAGTTTTATTGCCTATATTAGAAATAATCTTTTTTAAAACTATGATGTGCTGCATGATTGTCTAATTTTTATTTATTGGTAACAGGTTGATTTCCAAAACATCATTCAGAAACCAGTCAAACTGATATGAACCCACAACCTAGAAAAAAACAGATCGAAAATAATTCAGACTGCAAATAGATGATAATTTTATTAACTAAAAATGTAACTTTTAACACTAGTTTTATAACCCTTCAGCCTTCTAACGGGCATTGCCAACCAAATCATATCTACAAAATTAGTAAATAACAGGCAGGCTGCTGACAATCTTTGCTCTTAAGTATTTCAAAATTTTAATAGCTGATTCTATACATGAATAAATGTTGACATATTTTTAAAATATGTGTCCATCTTAAATTCTTGCCTCTAACCTACTAGGGTATTATTAATAATATTTTCTTAAATTGCCATGTTTTTGCCATCTTGGAATTTGTATTATTTGGGGTATTCTTGATCTCTCTAATTGGAGGTGAATTTGGTATTATGGAGCCATGTTTCCAGAGCTGCCTTCTAAGTAACTGCAAAGCAGGTTACTGATAGAAGTTCCAGAAGAAAACAGCAAGAATTAAAGTAGATTTTCAGATCTCTGCAAGAGCAACTTCTGTTGCATGTGACCGTGAAAAATTGTTAAGCCCTTTGTGGACTTGAGTTGCAACATGCCTCCAGTAGAACTTTGTTTTGTTTGGCTTCTAGTTTTCATTCTATTGACCATCAGTTTTTTCCTTTGTTGCATTATACTTTCGCATGTCTATAAAAACCTGTTAGTTTAAGCATCCTAATGGGTTCTGTATTTTTAAATACTCAGATGATATCATTAATTCTATTAGCTTTTTTATTAACTAATTTTTTTAAAAGGGTAACACCTGTGATTTAAATTGTTTAGCCAGTTTATATATTTATTTAGAACAAAATTGTAAAGATTGAAAAGATATACAGTGAAACATGTTCCTCTGTCTTCATACTATCCATTTCCCTTCTTGAAGGCAACAGTTATTACCAATTTCTTAGATATTCTTCAAGAGATATTTTAATATGTATATTTTTTTTGGCATATTTACACAAATGGAAGTATACTGTACATACTGTTCTGTTCTGTGTTTTTACTTGTCATCTTGGAGATCACACCACTATCATTGTTGGATTTGACTGCATCACAATTTAATCAGTCCCATTTTAGGACATTAGGATTGTCCACACTCTCGTCATTACAGTGGTGCAATGAACATCCTGCATATATCCATGTACATGTTCAGTCTGAGGATCATTTTTCTGTTTGATAAGTTTATCCCATTGATGTTTATTGATATGACAGAAATGTGTGGTCTTGATTCTGTCATGTTTATGTTACACACATTTAGCTTTTTAAAAATTTATGTGTTTGCTTTTTCCACGTGCATGTGTTTTAAAATATTTGGAAAGTTTGTGATCTCTCTGTAGCTGTTAACTTTTATAAATACAACTTAATCTACTGTTTACACAGTATTTCTTGAATCTCTACTAAGAGCAGTGGTGAAGTTGGCATATTTTCCACGTCTCTCCTTCCTCCCTTTCATCCTCCAGTTTTATAATTTTTCTTGGTGCTGACCCATATGCCTTTAAATCCTTTGAGTATACTTTAAAAAACATTAGCTTTAATTTCTATCCTTTGACCTCAGAGTACAAGAGAAGAAGATATCAGTGTGCTTAAATTACTTGCCATGTTCTGTTAACCTTTCCCTTCAAGGATACATCCCTTTGTAGCATTTACATTCTGTTTTGCTGTCATAATCCCTATGTTTGTTTTTGTTTTAGTCTTTTCGTTAAATTGATTATAGGCACACTGCTTGTCTTTTTGTTACAGGTTTATCTCTTGGATGGCATGAGTTCAGAAATGTTTGTCTTTCTCCTCTATTCTTGATTAATAGTTTGGGTTTAAAATTAGGAGTCATGCTCTCCTTCCTTAAGAATATCATAGACATTGTTCATTTTCTTCTAGCGTGAAATGTTGCCATGGAAAAATCTGAAGCCACCCTGTTATTTCCCCCCCTTATTTGTTGCTTTCTTTTTATTTCTGCTTGATGCCCAGATGATTTTTTTTTCAATCTTTGAAGTCACTGGAATATGTCTCCTTGTTGATAATTCCTAGTTAGGACATGTCAAGCTATAGAGCAAATCATATCCATTTATATTTAAGTTTTCTTGAATTATTTTTTTAATATGTTTTATTTTAAATCCCTTTATCAGGGATAAACCAATTATACATATATAGGATCTCTTTGGACTGTCTTTGATGTTTTCTGTTGTTCTCTCTAGTCCTTTTAAAAATTTTTGCTCATTTTTACTGTATTTGCTTTGTTTCCTTCACATCCCTTACTGTATTTTCATCAGTGGCTTTCATAAGTGGTGCTTTCAATATGGTCTTCATTTTTGCAATGGTTTTGTTTTCTCATTCAACTTTTTCTTTGAACTCTGCAAGCTCCTGTTTCATCTTCTTCTGGCAGCTCCCCTCATCTTTTTCCTGCTTTTATATCTCTTCTTTGAGCTCTTATGTTGCAGAAGTATTTCCTTATTAGATTTTTTTGATGTCATGTCAACATATCTCATCATGGATTTCAGTTGCTTTGTGTCAGTATCTTTCTGGTCACTGGTTGTTTTCTGCTGTTTGTTTTTCTGTCCCTTGCCTCCTTTTTTCCATTCATGTAAGTCTGGTGCTAATAAGTTTTGATAATTGCTTATCCTTGAATGAGGGAGTTCCTTCTTGATGGGAGATTCAGGAACTGTTCCAGGCCAGCAAGAAATCCCCCTGATTCACTGTGAAGTTCCTTCTGGCAAAAGGTTGTGGGTGAATGAGTTCTCCTTTTCCTTCTTTTTTTAAATAGCTTTATTGAGGTATAATTTCCATACCATTTACTGAGTTCTTTTAACCATTCTTTCTCCCTAGCTGGAAAGATTCAGGAACTTTAAGGTTATTTACTATACAGAGTATTTCTGCACATCTCTATTCTTTCTCTCCAGCAAATAGAGCCAGTCTCTGAGATTCCTTTTTCAGCCTCCATTTCTCTCCTCTGCTGCCTTTGGAAACAAATAAGATTCAGGGAAGCTCCCTCTTGGTGCACACTCTTCTTCCCTGCTTTTCCAGAGAATTTATTTGTTCCTCCTTTGCAGACTGCTCGCCCCTTTGCCTGAGATGTGTAGGTATCCTTCCTCAGGTGTCTTCCTACACCTCTGCTTGAGCTTCCCTGTACTCAGGAATTCTTATGTTAGAATTCTTATTTTCTGGTTCTAGATTAACAGATACCATGTAGATTCTATTACTACTGAGTTGGTGTTTCTGTTGTTCTTTTTCTTGTTGTTGTTGTTTTTTTTTTTTTTCTTTTTGGCCATGCCATATGGCATGTGGGATCTTAGTTCCCTAACCAAGGACTGAACCTGCACCCCCTACACTGGAAGCTCAGAGTCTTAACCTCTGGACCACCAGGGAAGTCCCTGCATTTACCTTCTGAGAGGAGCCTTGGTAATGAACCTAATAACTTTAGATGATGCTAAGTTATGTAAAGAAAATAAAACGAGAAGAGAGTGACTTGAGAGTAGAGCAGGTCTCTCAGAAGATGTGCTTTTTAAATTGCTGTTGAATAATGAGAAGGGAGCCAGCAGTGCCGAGAGGCTATGTGAAGCACATACCTTCACATGTGAAGCAGAGCTGGGAAGCTTGGGAGAGATGATCCTGACATGATACAAGAAAAGAAACATAGACAGGAGTTGGGTTATTTGGGCTTTTTAGGGAATTTAAATGTGGGGGGATGTAATAAGCTGTTGAGGTACTTTACACATGATCAGATTTACTTTTTTCACAGATGACTGTAGATACTATTTAGATACTGGATAGATACCTTTTTAATTTTTAAAGTTTGGGTTTTTTCTTTTCAAAAATAGTATGTATACACAGCCACAAAATTAAATAGGAAGTCAGTCATTGAGAGGTCTGCTGCCCTCCCATGTCTCATCCACCCACTTCCCCTCCCTGGAGGTAACCACTGTTAATAGTTCTCATTTGCTTACATTTTAATCTAGAAGCCCAGCTTGTGACCTACCATTCTATCTTGTATTATTCTGTAGTGGCCTTAATTTGTATAAATCTAAATATTCTCAATTAAGACTTTAATTTCCTCAGTTACAGGCATTATATTATTTACTCTTTTGTCCTATACTCCTGCCACCCCCAACAGTGGTTAATGTAGTCCATAGGCAAAGTAGGAGTTTATTTGTTCAATTAAAGTGTTAAGAAATGAATGAAATTAATGGATTTCATTCTCTGTCTTTTATAGGAAGAAGTTCTAAAGGATTTTGAGGAATTGGCTGGGAAGCTTCCATGGTCAGACCCTTTAAAAATATGGAAAATTAACACATGTTTCAAGAAAAAAAAAACAAAGCGCAGAAAGATAAATCCGAATTCAAGTAAACAGAAGATTGATAATGGACGAGGAGACACAACAGTTGAGAAGGATGTTAAAAAAGAGTTAACTAACAGTGTCTCAGATTCACAGATCTCAGACTGTTATGAAAATCCAGCCATCAAAGAGGAGGTATCAACATCAATAGGTGATGATTTGACATCTTGCAAAGATAAGACTGAGGAAAACTCAAAAGAAGAAGCTGATCCGGAAGTGCTGAAGTTTAGAGTCACATGCAACAGGGCAGGAGAGAAACACTGCTTTTCCTCAAATGAGGCAGCAAGAGATTTTGGGGGTGCTGTTCAAGATTATTTTAAATGGAAGGCTGATATGACCAACTTTGATGTGGAGGTAAGTGCATGTTCTTACTGTGATGATTCAAGAAGGTTGTCATAACAAATTTGTAGAATTTTCAAGACTTAAGTCTTATGGACAATTAAACTGAGGTCACAAAGTTAATGGGGTATCATTAATAAGAGTATGAGCAATGGAGACAGAGCCAAATCCAGATTTGTACTCCATAACTGTGTAGCTTTGGACAGGATATTCTGTCTGAGCTTCCATTTCGAACTGCAGCCAATAACACTTCATACCTATATGTCCTAAAGGTTAAATGAGATTATGCTTTTGAAGTATCTGGAGTGATACCTGGTCTATACTTCATGCGCAGTAGGTGGGGGAGCTATTGAGACTTGAGTTTTCTAATTTCTAACCTAGTGCTTTTTCTAACATGGTGTGGACACATTCAGATTATAAAATTCAAAAGAATTAAAGTAACTGTTTTGTTGTTGTGTGTCTTGGTTGCAGACTTTGCTACTGAAGTAGAGTATATTTTTAAAACAAACCTTGACCTTCTAAAATGAGGACATCATTGCTAACACTCATCCTGGAGCCGGCTCTCCTCTTTCTTAAATTGCGCTATATTCCCAAGCTCAGATCCTCCTTTTTAACATGCTCACTCTCCTTGGTCTCAGTCTTCTGCTATATGGGTGATTCCATGTGGGCCATACTGACTAATCTTTCCATCTCCAACGGTTTAAAGGCCTCTAGCAGCTGATGTTTTTACTGTTGCTTTAGGGACACTTGAATCCGGGGCAAGTTGTTATTCTTGTTATTTTTGCACATCAAATTGGAAGAACAATTCCTCATTCCTTTTTCCTTGTAACAGCTGTTATGATGATGAACAGGCTGACTAGAACAGTGATGTCCAGAGTTAGCAAAAGGGCTCAGAGGACAGATTCAGGAGCTGTACTACCTGGGTTTATTTATTTATATTATTTGGCTGTGCTGGCTCTTAGTTGCAGCATGTGGGGTCTTTGGTTGTGACATGTGAACTCTTAGTTGCAGCATGCAGGATCTAGTTCCCTGACCAGGAGTGGAGCCCGGGCCCCCTGCCTTGGGAGCGCAGAGTCTTAGCCTCTGGACCACCAAGAAAGTCCCACTACCTGGGTTTAAATCCCAGTTTATGAGCTGTATGACTTTGGGCAAGTAAAAGTGACCTCTTTCTGTCTTAATTTCCTTATCTATAAGAGGAGGAGGATAATATCTAGCTCAGAGGGGGTAAATATGAAATGAGGTAACAAATATAAAGTGTGTAGAACAGTGGTTTGCATAGAGCCAGGTGTTAACTATTGCTGTTGAGATCATGATGAGGAAATTTGAGGTGGAAGATGGGAGAACTCATTTTTCTTTTATTTGAATAGTTTATATTTAACTGTGTGTTAGAAAAACTATAACTAGGACCAAATAAATTTTTTCACAGGCATTACTTATGAGTCAAATTTTTTTAAAGTACTAAGAAAATAATAGGTGTTAAGCATATGTGGCCTGGCATTAACAGTTGGTTAATCTAAATGAAGGGTATAGTTAAGAGTTCATTGTGCCAGTATTCTTCTAAGCATTTCTATATGTTTGGAATTTTTTCCCCCAAAGTTAAAAAATTTTTAAATGAATTTTAGAAGCCTGGAAACCTTCAAAATATGTTTCTCTTATAAAAATCAGAGGAAATCTGGTTATACCTAACTTGTGAAAACAGTGAATCGAAAGGAGAATAAAATAATTCTAAAATAGTATATACTGAAATGATTTCCTTTATATGAACCTCAAGAAAAAATAATTTATCATGATAGTGGTCAGATTAATGACAGTCTGGGATGGGTACTGACTTAGAGGGCAAGAAAAACTATCTTTTGCTGGGTGGTGGTTACACAGCATGTACATGCAAAAATTCACTGCACTACATACTTAAGATTTGTGCATTTTACTGTATGCAAGGGATACCTCAGTAATAAAGTAACAGAAATTAATTAAGCCTCAAATTTTAAAATCTTAGTAATAAGTATAACTTGAACTCTCTTAAAGCTATTTTATTCTGTCTTATTTTATTTGTAGGTTCTTTTGAACATCCATGATAATGAAGTTGTTGTGGGCATTGCGTTGACAGAGGAGAGTCTCCACCGAAGAAATATCACACATTTTGGACCCACAACTCTTAGATCTACTCTTGCTTATGGGATGCTCAGGTAGGACAATGAGTTAGCCTTGTAGTTTCAAGGGACACTTGGCTTTGAATTTTCCCTTCAAAATCTTTTGTGAGGTACTGTGTTAGAATCTAGTAGATAAAGAACAGGATAAAATGTTAAAGATCTCTTTCTTTGTATCCAATGTTGATTCCTTGAGATTCTGAAAAGATCACATAATTAATATCTCAATTTTCTTGATTTAAAATGAGAATGATAGTTTCCATCTGCCTTTTGAATGTAGTTGTCACATTTCTGTTTAGAAAGGATATATTCCATGTTGAGAAATAGAACAAATTTTGTTCTGTTTCATTTCTGTGCAGTGAAGCAGATGGATAGCAGTGATTTCATAAATGTGTATAATGTATAAATGAACACGGAGAGCTTTTACTTATATGTTAAAATTCTATACTCACAGAAACCCAGGAATCATCCTGGAATTTTCTACTTTTCAAAGAACAAAACGGCTTGCTTTCTTCTTTGCCTGTTCCCCTTTGACTGGGTGTTTCTTTCCACCACTAGGACAAGATGTCTTCCCTAGGTTTCTGTTTGCCAGACTGCAAAATGGGTTTGATGTGAGACTTAAAGGATTATGAGTGAGGAATAAATGCAGAAACAGATGCAAAATACCTGTTACATACAGTACCTGGCATACCTGGTAGTTAATTCTATTTCCTTGTCTTCCAATCTTTGCTTCCTCTTTTCCCCTGCTCATCCTTGGAATCCTAGTTCAACACAATTGGAACCTGTCAATTCAATGACAACAGTAGGAAAACTGGGCCCATTTGATTAAGGAAGAGCTCCTAGTCATCATTCATTTAACAAACATTTATTATCTACTAAAGGCATTATGGTAGGAGCCAGGAATATAGAGAATTATGGGTGCAACTGTTAGAAACCTAAATAAGCTAGTTTAAGATTTAAAAAAGTGATGATTGTGTGGGAGTGGGAATTAATAGCAAAATACTGAGATGTCTTGGGGAACCCACAGAAAAACTGAAAGCCATGTCTTAAGAAAAGTAGGATCCTGGTCTTAGAGAAAACCACCAGAAACCTAGACAGTCACTTTTATCTCCCCTGGGAGCTCATGGGCTCTTGGCTCTACTTATCTCTATAAATGGCTCCCGCTCATCTAAATTTATATGTTTCCAATTTTAAATAAACAGGGTTTCTAGCTCTTTGTTCCCAACAGTTAGAAGAAGAGAGAATCTGATTGACAGTTTCAGTCATGTGTTTACTCAGACCCAGCAACAGTGGATGGGAGTACAGAGTAGCTTACTCCCAAGAGGGTTGCCAAGGATTCTGTTGCTCTGTGTTTTTAGGGGCAGGAATGGGGAAGTAGAGCTGGACAGTTCAGTTCAGTTCACTTGCTCAGTGGTGTCAGACTCTTTGCAACCCCATGGCTTCCCTGTCCATCACCTACTCCCAGTGCCTACTCAAACTCCTATCCATTGAGTCGGTGATGCCATCCAATCATCTCATCCTCTGTCGTCCCCTTCTCCTCCTGCCTTCAATCTTTCCCAGCATCAGGGTCTTTTCCAACGAGTCGGTTCTTCGCATCAGGTGGCCGAAGTATTGGAGTTTCAGCTTCAGCATCAGTCCTTCCAATGAATATTCAGGACTGATTTCCTTCAGGATTGACTGGTTGGATCTCCTTGCAGTCCAGAACTGTGGTGTTGGAGAAGACTCTTGAAAGCTGGATAGGTGTTACAATAAGAATCCAATATTAAAGCAACTATGGTGGTTTAGTTGCTAAGTTGTGTCCGACTCTTGCGACCCCATGGACTGTAACCTGCCAGGCTCCTCTGTTCATGGGATTCTCCAGGCAAGAACATTGGAGTGGGTAGCCTTTCCCTTCTCCAGGGGATCTTCCCAACCCAGGCATCAAACCCGAGTGTCCTGCATTGCAGGCAGATTCTTTATCAACTATAAAGCAACTATACTCCAATATAAATTAATTTGAAAAAGGAGTCCAGTGTTAGTCCTCAGGAATCTCAGTTTTGTGAGGGAGAACCATAATAGAATGTGGAAAGAATAGTAGGACAAAAGAAGGAAAGAAGAACTCTGTCACCTGTCTGAGGAGATATTTCATAGAGTAACATTTAAGCCACTAACAGTAATGCCTCTAATTCTGACTCTGTCACCTATTAGCTTTGCATCCACAGATGGATGGGTTTGCGTCAGCTTATCTTTAACTGAGAATAATAATAGTAACCTATCTCACAAGGCTGTTAAAAGGATTAAAAGAGATAATGCATGCAAAGAACTTAATTCCATGCCTGGCAAATACTAAGAGCTGAAAACTAAAGTAGTTATTTTAATAGCAACCTTTATTGTCCTTAAAAGTAATTAGGAAAGGAATCCTGAATGAGTAATTGCCAGTAAACTTGTATTGATACATGTTGTACTTGACACGTTTGAGTTTTCAATGTAACAACACAAGTTTATATACAGAATAACAGGTATTTTCTAAAAGCTTATGTACATACACACACATGAAAAGATCTACAAGCCAAATTCCATTCAAAGTGAAATAGAGATTTTGGACGATAGAGGACTTTTAGTTATGTGTAATTTTTTTTAAGTGCGAGGCTATAGACTCAACATATAGTTACAAATTTATCTTTAAAATAAATACTGATTGTTGTTTCTTCAGGCTGGCATAACAGACCTGTGATCTGACAGCATCAGGAATAGTTATTGTGAGTGTCTTGGCTGTTGACATCTGTTCACATAGGCTGTTTTCTTCTCTAGGCTCTGTGCACCTCAGCCCACTGATATAATAGTTGATCCGATGTGTGGAACGGGGGCAATACCAATTGAGGTAATAACTTTCCTTTAGCTTTTAGATAAGAAAGTGATGCATCCAGAATGTTCTAGAACTAATGGGTAATGACCAAGGTTAAGTCCATGGACCCAAGATTTGAGTGAATTACACTAGTAAAGCTGGGACTTTTGTGATAACGATGTAGCCACTTATTATAAATAGCCAAGGACTAGGTTTTAGATTAGAAGTCATGTTTATTCACTGGATTACAGAGAAGGCTGAGAATTACAAACTGATGCGTCCCATTTCTGTAGACAAACGGGTAGACTTGAACAGAAAAGGTAATTGAAGGCACAAGCATAAACTGGAAGAGGGCATTTAATCTCTATAAAGTGAGATTATGTTTCTTAATCCACTTAGGTTCTTGAGGGAGTAAGTATAGTAGTATGATGGGGAAACCTAGGAACATTATTTCGATTTTTTAGGACGTTTAGCAAGGTTACGAAGTTTAAAAAAAAAAAATACCATCACATTGAGAGGACTCAAAAACTACCTAAAGCAAAGCAAGGAATGGAAAGGCATTTTCTAAGTGGAGAGCATTTAACAGGAGAGTTTGCTTGAATCATTGTTATTGAATCAGTATTATCTAAACTTTTATAATTGAGAAGAGGGCACTCCCAGTAAAATTGCTTAAACTTGTGAAACATAGCAAGTTCCTTAAATATAGTGTATGTAAAGCCAAGGGGAAGAAACTTCAAGGAGATACCACAGATTCTGAGTGAGCAGAAACTGGACACATGAACAAATCCAAAGCAACCTACAAAGGGAAAAATAATCCAGAGTGCACTTAGGAAAGGACATCTGCCACCTGGGAATTAGGATCCCAGAAGGAAATCACAGTAGTCCAGATGATTGCTGTTTTCTGCTAGTATCAACTAGAGAAATTTACTCTGGCTCAGGAGCCACACAGAGGAAAATCCGTTGTTGTCGCAAAAAATTCTGGAAACAAAGCAGAGTGCTCTCCAGCTTTGAACCATGATGTGAATGTTGTCTGGAATAGCAGTGAAGGTCAATACATGTCAAGAAATACACAACTAGAGCTAGAGACAGTCCAGAAGAGCCCCTGGCACCGCTGATAGAAAGAAAATGTTTGAGGCCCTTCCATGTAGGGGTAGACCTGAGAATGTCAATGTAGAAGAACCTAGGCTGATATATGATCCAAAGAATGAAATTATGAAAGGAATTTACAGGTTATAGAGACAGTTTGTTCACCAAAGTCTAAAATATTTAATTTAGAATACTCCCTTTAAAACTTGGAAGTACTACAAAACCTTTGTCTTTCAGGAGCTGAAAATCTACATAAATAGGTTTAGAAGAAAAAATGAATATTGGGCAATCAGAAATCTTACCTGAGGCTTTCATCAAAGTCTTCATCCTCCTCCCAACATCACCCTTCTCCATTACCCTCAAGGGTCTGGGCAAAAGAAAAAGCTGTGAAGCACTGTGTCCATGGATGAGGGGGTATTACTGTTTACCAAGAAAGAGGTGCTGTTATTCATCCCTAAACCGAGGGCAGAACTGTTGTGCTTTCATGTCAGAAGCCTGTTAATCTGCACAGAACATTGTTCATGCCCAGGGCAGTGTGCCACCTCACTGCACAAATAATACGAAAAGCTCAGGGTTTATGTTCTGTTGACATATTTTAAACTTACAAAATCCTTTCAAGAATATAGTGGTTATCATTCAAAAGCCCATATAATGAAGATTACACTTCATTTAAATTCTTAAGTATTCGTTTCTCAGATTATATAAAAATCCCATAATCACAAAAGGGTATAGGTTAGTCAGTTTGATTTGATTAACTTTTTCAAAGTACATTTAAAGTCTGCAAGGCCTCCTGTGTGGTAGAGAGTACTGGGTGAAGGATTAAATAACATACCAGACCTATCCTTAAGGAGTTCCCAGGTTTGTTGAGGAGCAGATAGGTACAGAAGTATGAAAAAGGGAGAAAGTACAGTGTGCAGATATATGTACAAAGTGCTTTTGGAGAGGCAAATGAGACAGGTTGGAGAGCTGGGGTGGACATCAGAGGGCATGACGTTTGAGCTGGGACTTCAAAGATGAGTGAGAGTTGAGCAAACAGAAAGAACAGGAGGATGTTTCAAGCAAGGGAAGTAGCAATGTTGACAGCATGCAGTGTTTTGCCACTTTAGAAAAGCATTGGATTATTGACTTGGATTGTCTTGAATATTGACAAGTGGTTGAAATGATTTTACCTTTAATCATTTTGGGGTTTTCTTTTTTTTTTTTTTTTTTTTTTTTTGCAGTTTGCTAATTCTGTTTTAATAAATACTCTTTTGTCTTTTAGGGGGCTACAGAATGGTCTAACTGTTATCATATTGCTGGTGATAATAATCCATTGGCTGTGAATAGAGCTGCAAATAACATCTCATCTTTATTGACCAAGATCCAAGTTAAAGAAGGGTAAAAATTTAAAAGATTTTGTAGCATCACTTAGATAATCAAATTTCATATTGGCTTTATGAATTAATACAACCAGTGCATTGTGACATTATAACCAAATATACATACTGAGAGACTCCATTTAAAGTTGACTGAAACTAATTTATATTTTTAAAATATTTTAACTATAATTTCCTTTACCCTAATGCAACTATTTAAATTTCTGTCTTCCTTCTTATTCCTATATCTTCTTTTCCACATAGAAGAATTACATAGATTCATTTTAATTTTGTAAGTTTTCCATCATGCATGCAGCCATCTAGCTGGGGACTTAACAGAGGCACAAGCGATCTTGTCTCTGGAAATGTCTTATTCAGTAGGTAATGTAGTTTGGAGAAGGCACCCCATGCAGGGGTGAGAGAAGGGGCCTTAGCCGTCCTCCCAGGTCTCAGGGAAGAGGAAGATGGCAGTGGTGCCCTTTTGTCTGAAACTTAACTGAATACAAACAAGGAATTCAATCTTGTGCTAAATGTTACAGGAATTAGAGAAATCCAGGGGGAAAAGTCACCTAATACCAAATATTTGCCTGTCCCACCCATATAATCTTTAATGTCTTCTTATTGGAATGCTTCAGGACCACTTTTGATGATTTCATAGTCTTGCAGGACCACGTGTATCCCAATATTTGATTCATTCAGACTCATAAGTCATTTTTTCATTTCAAAATCTATTCTTATAAAACAAGTACATATTAAAATATTAATATTTTCTTATGCAATTAAAGTTGAAAATCAGTCTTAATTTCTAAATTTACTTGTTCTTACATATTATCATTATAAATGTTTTAGCTTATGATCTGTGCTTTCCACATACATGCTACCTTAAACATTTTTACTAAGTTGCAGATGTTGTCACTGATTTCATTTTAATTTTTGGATACTGTATCAGTCTCTTGAGAAGTCTTTTTTTAATTTCATTCTTCAGGATATGTTGAAGCACCTTTTCTTTTGTCCCCACAGCAAACTGCCCTTGGCCTTGCCCATAGATACTATTCAGTGGGATATCTGCAACCTGCCACTAAGAACTGGCTCTGTAGACATTATTGTAACAGACATGCCATTTGGAAAAAGGTGAGACTTCTAAAAAATGAGTTTTACTTTCATTTGTTATTATATTAGTACCCACATATCTTCTAAATCTGTTGTATTTTCTTTTGAGCTTATTCTGTCAGAAATCGATTTCTTTTAGGAGACTTAGGTTTTTACTTCCTTTAACAGTATGATAGATTCACCCATTTTGTTTCTTCTGAGAACTCAGAAGTGTATTAACTACACTTTGATCCTGACCATCACAGGAGGTTCATCCACTTTGTAGCCCACTGTTGAATTACATTAATACTTCAGAGAAAGGTTGAGAAAAATCTCAGGATGTTTTTTAATCACTGGTTTATGTGGCTTCCCCAGTGTTTCAGCTAGTAAAGAACCTGCCTGCCAATGAAGGAGATGCAGGTTGGATCCCTGGGTCGGGAAGATCCCCTGGAAAAAGAAATGGCAACCCGCTCCAGTAGTCCCATTGTGCTGTAGACTCCGACACCACTGAGCATACATGCATTTTGGTTTATATAACTGCTTATACTAAGACAACCTATATTAACTATTATAGTTGTCAGTTTCTTTTACCCTTAACCAGTTCATCCCATTCAAGATTCTAAGCAATTTACTAGTCTGATCATTTAATTGACACATAAATGGCAAAGCTGTGGTTTTAAAAGGCAACTTTTTTCATACTTCAGCATTTTCTTATTGCAATGAATTTTTAAGAACTTCTCATATACAGTCCTAGCTACTTACCTTTTGCAAAAGTAAGTGACTTATTCGACCTCCTGTTATAGGATGGGCTCCAAGAAGAGAAACTGGAACCTTTATCCAGCTTGCCTGCGGGAGATGAGCCGTGTCTGCAGACCAGGGACAGGCCGAGCTGTACTACTGACTCAGGACAAGAAATGCTTTGCCAAGGTGCTCTATGTTAGCGCAAAACCTCAGCCTGTGACAAACTTGGGACCTTTTTAATTAGACTTGGGGATATTTGAGTCGGATGTATTTTCTCTTCTCCCAGTGTTTTTTACTAAGACCTCTGGGTGGTAGAGAAGCAGTTATCAGCTAATTACTTTTCTTTTTGTGTATACACAGGCATTATCTGGAATGGGACACCTATGGCGGAAGGTGCATACTGTTTGGGTTAACATAGGGGGTCTTCATGCTGCAGTTTATCTCCTGAAACGTACACCTCAAAGTTTTGTTCATCCTTCAGAACAAGATGGAGAAAGATGTCCTTGGTAATACAAAGATTGAAAATGATTACTAATATCTGCGCTTCCTGACACTGAAAATATCAGCACAAAGAACTTGCTTTAAGAGAAAAAACAGTATTAATCAAAGATTTGGTATAAATCTCTTCACCATAGTTAGGAAAAGGTATAAATGGAATAAGTCTTACAAGAAAGTAGAGCTTTTCTTTGGCACTGTTTGAAAGGGGTAGTTGAGCAATTAGTACTTTTCTTAAAAGGCTCTAAAGATGCTAAGCCTACTAAAATGCTCCAGGATTTGGGTTTAGAACATTTTCAGGCTTTGTAACAGCTCCTGTTTTCCACTGTAGGTAGAAAGCTACTCTGGCCTCATGGAAAGGCAGAGAGCCTAATCAGAGCATGAGGTTACATTTCATTGCCTGTGCAGCTTTGCTGTTTAGTTGCTCAAGTTTTTTACATTAGTTTCTAAAAATGAAGCGTTATTATGCTTTGTAAAATAGTGTTTGTTCCATGACAAGCTAAATCTTATATAAGTCTAAGACTTATAGTTTATTATCTGCCTTAAAATTTATAACATTAGTGAATAAGATTAACACATTAATCTGAAGATAGACACTCCTATTTGTAAATAGCAGCAAATGCAATGGTAAATGAAAGAAGGGACCAACAAGCCATATTTAAAGAAATTTTATTTTTTTCTTTCAGTACACAGAGGTGATGCTTTTCAAAATCAGACATAAACCTGTCAAAAGTATTTTTGTTGGCTTTTCTAAAGGACTAGATAACTGATGAATTAACAACTTCACGCAAGTCCTTCTGTTATTTTTCTCAGTCACTCTGCTGTGCCGTGCTTAGTTGCTCAGTCATGTCTGACTCTGACCCCATCAACTGTAGCCCTTCCAGACTCCTCTGTCCATGGGGATTCTCCAGGTTCCATGCCCTCCTCCAGGGGATCTTCACGACCCAGGAATTGAACCAGAGACTCCTGCATTGCAGGTGGATTCTTTACCAGCTGAGCTACCATATATGCTTTTCTAGTTGCAGAAAGTCCTTCCCAAAACAGTGGAAAATGAAATAACCTAAAAATTAAGTCTTATGAAACCAGTGCTTCCCTGGGACAGATCAGATGTGGAGTTTTATGTGTGATTCTGTATTCAGTTTATTTTGGAGTTTCTGGCTACATGCAGCTTAGATTTTTCAGTGCCATATTAGTTACATAAGAGTGCTATTCATAATTAACTTTTGATGTCTCATCTAGAATAAAAGGACAGCGTTTATTTCCTTTGAAAGAAAAGTTCAGATTAGCAGCGTAATCCATAGTCCTTGTATGGTTTCTCTCTGATGTACCTCCCATTTGAGTATGAATTGGAAATGAGACATTGATAAGGGTCTTATATCCTAGACTGGAGTTTCTACCATCATCAGAATGCACAGTTGCACTACTATAGGTTCAACATAAAATCTTTCACCTCACAAAATAAACTGTTCAAACCGTTTAAAACTGTTAGTCTGCAGTCCACAGGACTAGAGTTCAAGGAACATGTCTGTTTTCTTTGCTGCTTACCAAGTGCCTGACAGACACATTTACCTACCAGCATGGACATTTAATATCTGTTGAACATAACAGACATTTTTGCATATTGGCTGTTCTTGAGTATATCAAATTTGTGCCAGATCTATCATAGCTTTAGTCCTATTAAATACCATTATAAAAACATGAACAGATTGGTTTAAGATGATATAAGTATGTAGTGAACACTGTAATGGTTCGTCCTCTTCCTCCCTAGTATTGTTTTGTAATCTGGGGACAGGAACAGGAAATGTGCTACGTGAGGGACTCAGGAAAGCTGAGAATGAGTTATACATGACACTGCCACCTACTAGTTGTGTGATCTTGGTTTTTAACTTTTGAAGTGGGCCTGCTGCACCATGGTAATGTGAAAAGATGGGGAAGGTAATCTTAATAATCTGAACAAAAAAGACTTGAGGTAACCGACCAGACATTCAATATATTTTAGAGGGGGGGGAGAGAAATAACAGACACTGAGACAGATTTTTTTAGTTTAATGAAAGGAAAGGAAGATGGTTATCTCTCAGACTGACAATGTACTAGTGGCTAGAGAGAGAAACATTTGTTTAAACATTTCTTTTCAAATGGTAGTAAGACTTTTAGAAAATTTTAGATTCTTAACATACCAATGTCAGACATGGTTCAAGTCTGCACTACAAGGACTGTAAAGTGAAAAAAAAGGAAGTATTTTAAAATGTCTATCAAATGCCTAAAGTACATTAATGCCCACAAGTGTGTATTATTAGTGAGTTAGGCAGAGAAAAGCCTTTTCCAAGTTCAGGTGAAGTGTTATGTAAGAATATAAAGTTTGAAAATTCTAGGACAAAAAATCAAATTATTATACCTTGGTTACATTTTTAAGTTCAAGAGAAACTCTCCTGTACCAAATTTTTAAATGTGCACAATGTGGAAAAAACTATAAGAAGCTTGCTATATCAACCCTCATACCTTTGTCCTAAGGCTAACACATATACCCATCAGTTATGAAGTAACAACTGTTTAATTATATATTCCATGATCAAAGAAATTTTTACTGGAAAGGAAGATGGTGTTTTTGTTTTCCCCAAGCCCAAGTTTTGAATTTCCAACTATCTACTGTTACTTGCCCTTTCTCTGTATGTCCTACTTTAAACTCAACATGAACCTCTTTCCCCACTAAAGCCTGCTCCCTGTCCTAGCATGCCCATCCTCCCAGGAATCCACATTTAACTCTGGGAGCCACTGTAAACTACACTGACATATTCAACAGGTATGAATGTTTATATATATACACTATGCTATAGCATGTTTCTTCTCAGGAACCCTTTACATTCTTAAAAATTCAGGGCCCCAAGTAGGTTTCTTTACCAGTATCTTACCATATTAGATTAAAAGGAGAAAAAAAGATTTCAGTAACAAATAACATTTTCATAGAAGAAACTATTTTCCACAAAGACTGGCAATGTTGTGTATTTTTGTAATTCAGTTCTCTGAAATCTCTGCCTTAAGAGAAGGCGCTATTAGAAGCTGGATTTTTACCTCCTGCATTCAGTTGGTTGAAATGTTACTTATTTGCAATTTTGTTATTTTATGTATTGCCCATGTAGAAATGACTGGCTCACCTTAGTTATAGAAATATTCCAAGTGTTGGCCCAGCTTATTACATAGTAGCTAAAATCATTACATTAAAAAAACACTAAGTACCGAAAAGATGTCAAGCTCCTTTAAGTTTTCCAAAAGTTCCACTTTTCACTTCCAAATTTGAAATTTCATCATTGATACCTGCTGTCAGTTGTTTTCCCTGAAAAAAAGCTCACCTCCATCATACTCAGAAAAATGTCTGCCAAACAGCCAACTCTACAAAAATTTGACAGTCATTCTTTTGAGTAAAATTGGTGTTCTAAGAAAACAGGAGCTAATTCAGCATGCAGTTCAATTGCGTATTTTTTCTTGAGACAACCAGAGTACTTGAGCATGTAGCAGAAGCACCACAAGTAAACTTTCCATTTCATAACGTAGGTTTTTGGCCCAGATTTAAATAAATAAATTTACTGTTTTCACAAGGACATCATTAAATGAAACATGAAACTCTGACCACTACACTGCAAATGGGTGGCAGTAAAGAATGACTGCTAGTTTGGTGCCACTGTATTTTGCCAAATGCTGGCAGTTTTAACCACCTTTGCTTTTCAACATGAGTGAAAATATCAGAATAAACAGATTTTAAAGTTATTCAACACTTTGTCTCAGGAAATGTTGTGTTTATTGTGCAGCACGTAGGACAGTCTGACGCTGCTGCTTGCACAGCCATGTTTGTAGATTCATCCACTGTAAGGCGTTAAGTATATTTCTACGGATGAGATATTCACACACTTCATTCATGTCTGACCACAAATCTTACACTGCATTGTTAAAGAGTAGCATTACCATGATTTCTTATTTTTCATCCCACACATATTCAGGAGCATCAGCTATCTGTAAAGTTTCTCTACTACCATGTATGTACGTTCCTTCAGCCAATGCCATATAGTAACTTGTCCTTTAATATACTTCAGTAGATTTTTATTATAGTTTTTTTGGAATCGATTCTCCCTCAAACCACTGTGAAATATTAATCTTTTTAGCATTTTCAGACATAGATGGTATAGTTGTGGGTTGAACATGTAGTCTTACAACCAGTCTTTTAAGCCAATGATTCATTCTTAAATAAGAAAAATATAAATTGATTTTGAGAAAATTTATATTCTAAAATTGTGATTCAATATAAGTTTATAAGTTGTAAGAAAATATTTAAAACCTTATTTCACAACAAGACAACAGAATGTATTCATGTTCATGCTTAGGCACAAAGTCTACAGGATTTTATAACTATATAATACTGAGGTTTGCTGGGATTTTGAAGGTATAACCTAAAGAGTGAGTTCATACTTAAACCTACCACCTTAGGAAATTATGGAAAATTGAAGAATATACAGCACCATTCAATTAACATCAGTGATGACATCACCACATATCATGTAGCCTCTACGCACTTGTGAGAATAAGTTAAAAGGGTTAATGAGTTGAAAAGGTTGTTTCATTTTAGTATAGTATATCTGCTACATACAAATGAGTTTCATTCGGAGAGCACACTGGTGAGTCTAATTTGTTCATAAGTATACCAAAGTTAGCCTAGGTACCTAACTAACACAATTGACTATATCGTACTATACTGTAACAGGTTTATAATACTTTTCACAGCAACATTAATACATAAACATTTTTAATCTTATAATACAGTACCCTGAAAAGTACAATAATATAGTGCAAGGGCTGGCATCGAGGGAACAGGCAAGAGTTACTGACTGGAGCGGGGAGAGGAGGTGGGAGATAGTAGAGTTGAAGGTTATCAGCAATAGGAGATGGAAAACAAGCTGCAATTTCTCTCACACCTGACCTGGATGGCACAAGTTGTTTCCTTGCTGGATTCAATTCTATCTGAATAGCACAGATTCTGGGATTCTGGTTCTTCGCTGGATTCAATTCTATCTACCCTTTTGAATACCTGATCCAGTGATATCTGGATAGTAGCTCTTTTTTTCCTCATCAGATGACACAATAGCATTGGACTGCATTAACAGTTGCTGGAACCTCTATGTACTGGTCTACATTTGGATCCTGTGTCTCAAAGAGTAACAGTGCCTCCTCAAAGAAAACCCCTACATCGTGACAATGTACACGAGACATGTGAACTAACTTACATGAATGGAGAGAAAGTTTGCAACTTGAATGTTCATATGTAAGGGACTTAACTGTATTACGAAAACAGTTTTGACCCTGAAGACCTCCATATGCTTAGGCAACAGGGATACAGCCATAAACAAGCAAAGTCATACCCTGAAGGAGCAAGCTAAAGAAGTATGCGGAAAACACCACAATTAATAATTATGATTGTGAGAAATGCTATGACAGCATTCAGTTGGGGAACCCAATATACTGGAGTTAAGGCATCATGGAAGGCTTCCTTGAGAAAGGAATGTGTTGAGACTATTCTTTTCAGTGACTGACATTTAGCTAGTCCAAGTCTGTCTTTCCATCTTGACTGCTACCACTGTATATAAGGCCTCATCATTTCCTGTTTGGACTCTATAAAAGAACCCTAAGTGGTCTCTAGAAGTGGTCTCTTAGGTTCTCTGTCTTCAACCCTACAGCCTATCCTGTATGTGCACCTAGATTAAATTTTCTAAAAGACTGTTTCCATCAGAAAAGACAGTACCCTAAATTGGCAATAATAGCTAAGCAAATCAGACCAGAGTTTGGATCCCTGTTGCTGCTGCTGCTAAGTCGCTTCAGTCGTGTCCAACTCTGTGCAACCCCATAGACGGCAGCCCACCAGGCTCCCCCGTCCCTGGGATTCTCCAGGCAAGAACACTGGAGTGGGTTGCCATTTCCCTCTCCAATGCATGAAAGTTAAAAGTGAAAGTGAAGTTGCTCAGTCATGTCCAACTCTCAGCGACCCCATGGACGGCAGCCCACCAGGCTCCTCCATCCATGGGATTTTCCAGGCAAGAGTACTGAAGTGGGGTGCCATTGCCTTCCCTGGTCCTTAATAAATTGCTATGTCTATAGGAAAGTTGTTCGGTCTCTCTGCAATCTAAAGTACCAGACTTCTGGGTACATGACCTAACGATGTATTCTATAATTAAGATTGGCCTATGAACTTCCCTGGTGGTCCGGTGTTAAGACTATGCTACCAATATTTGGTGAATTAAAATCTCACATGCTGCCTAAAACAAACTAGTCTTACCCTCCTGATGCTGATCCCTATCACATTTTGGATTAACAGTTGCAAACCATAATTTACCATACCTCTTCTGTGCACAAAAAATATGATAGAAACATTTATGTTCAAATTTTATAAATCTTCTAAAAAATTAAGAGCACTTACAAAACCTTCAATTCTCTCATGCAAGTATGTTTTCATTCTACTCATTTTTTGTCCTAGGAGTTTAAGAAATAATATGGCTATACTTCAAAAGGAGCTAAGTAGTGGGTTTGTTTAAAAAATTGTAATAAAAGTCTAAGGAAGTCAAGCACAGGAAGAGGCTAAGTGCAAGGGTTTGTACAGGAAACCCAAGGAAGAGCTAAATGGCCGACAAATGTATTCAGAGACCGTGAGGCATCAGTTTCCTTTATGAATAGAATATTAGGTAATTTGGGTTAAGTTTCTCCCTAAAAAGAGCATTGTTTCTGTGGACTTAAAACTCTTTATCTGAAAATCAGTTTCACATATAAGTCAATAAAATCAACATTTCTTGAGTACTCAGCTCTAGGTTCAGGCACCTCGGAATCAAAAACAAATCCATATCCTTGAGGAATGCATGTAGTGGGAAAATAGACAAAAAAGGAAACTTTCTTTCTCAAAAAAAAAAAAAATTTACTTGGAATAGTTTAACATTCCTTCTAAAATAAAAACAAAACAATCTGACCTATAAGCTTCTGAAACTACTAAAGACAGGGCATACTGTAGTCCCACAGGACTGTATTTATAGTGTGATTTCCAGCCTACCAACATCAGAAGGATATAAAAGACACAGAATTCTAATGCCCCCCACCAATCTTAACTGAATTCAGAATCTCTGGGTGTGAGACTGGGAGTCTGCATTAAATAGCAAGCCAATTATGTGCAGTTCTCACATTTTAAGGAAAAATTTTAAGTTAAAAAATTTCCCTTTTAAAGTCCTATTCCTCACTAAACTTCTGTCATTATTTTAATGAAATCCCACTTTCCTAAAATTCATTATGTATTATTTTTTGAAACTCAAAACACATCAACACTTGCTTTCTCAACATTGTCCAAGGCAGGTTTATCTTTAGAAATTGTTTTCTGGATTTAGCTGTCAGGAAATGGCAGCCTGAAAAATCCCATAGATAGCGAAGCCTGGTGGGCTACAGTCCACAGGGTTGCAAAGAGTCAGACATCACTGAGCAACTGAGCATTAGAAGAATACAAATAGGTATTGGGTTGGCCAATAAGTTCATTTGGGTTTTTCCATATCATACGGAAAGCCCAGATGAACTTTTTGGTCAATCCAGTATTAAAACCTGCCAACCAACCAACCTGGCAGGAGTCAGGGGTGGTGTGGGAGGAACTTAAATGTGCCAGAGGTTCCTTACTGCTCTGTATGAAGAGAAAATTATCAATGTCCATATAAAGATTGAAGGCAGGAGAAGGGGATGACAGAGGACGAGATGGTTGAACGGCTTCACCGACTCAATGGACAAGAGTCTGAGCAAGCTCCCAGAGATTGTGAAGGGCAGGGAAGCCTTGTGTGGGGCAGTGCATGGGATCACAAAGAGTTGGACACTACTGAGTGAGTGAACAACATTAAGTATTCTGCAATCCACAGTCTGTAGCTAGAGCCTCACTGTCCACAGCAGTAATTTAAATTACATAAAATTTAAAATTCAGTTCCTTAGTCACAACTGCCACATGTCCAGGGCTCAAGAATAACGTATGGTTAGTGGCCATCATGTCAGCACACTACAGAACATTTCCATCACTGCAGAATCTTCTACTGGACAGTGCTAATCTAGAACACTAGCAAGCACACAAAAAAGAAATATTAACAGAGGACAATCTATCAAACCTTATAAAGACATCTACAAGTCACTCATTCCGTTTTATTTAAGGTTGGCTAGCCATCAAGGGAATATACTAGGAACTTAGGTACAACACTCAACAAGAAGCTCAGAATAGCTAAGAGAATTTAAATAAGCACTGACAACCACCTGAGAAGTGCTATGATTCAACCTGCTATGGGACCAAGAGAAAGGGGATTCTAGCTTAAAGCATAGACCACAGAAGGCAAGATCATAGGGGAGATATTTGAGTTTTAAGTCTTTATTGGAAGGGTAAGGACTATCAAGGGTAGCATTCCAGGAGGAACCACCCTACAAAGAGGTCTAATAATGTTGTTTGGGTGTGTATGTGGAAAACTGTCACAAACAAAAAGGCTGTTAAGATGAGGTTAATCCATTGAGGGACCTTGTACATCACATTTGTGATGATGGAACGCATCCTGTCAGTAGTTACCAGCCAGTAAAGGAGTTGGATCAGTTACTTCCATGCTGTTATCTTTGTATGAGAACTACTGTCCTGGACACATATGAAAGTTGTATCAGCAGATACCAGAAACAAGAGATCCTAGTTCGAAGGATACTAGCCTTATGGCAACTGAGCTTGATTAGTAACTGATAAGCATATCAATGAAAATGGATTGAAAGGTATTCTAAGGATATAAAAGAGATGTTGCTGAACCTCACGTCCGGTTCTCAGCAAAGCAGTAGTCAGGATCATCTGGACTATTAAGAGGGTCGGTAGAATCCCAGCTGAGATTAAAAAATTAAATGAAAATCAAGGTAAAGACTCAAGAATATCCATAAAAGAGGAATAAACGCATTTCTGGGCAAGAGTGAAGCCTATGCTCGAGCTGGGTAGCCTTAATTGGTGGTGAAACCTGTTTGGTTTCATGACTCACCGGGACACCAAAAACAGGAGAGGAGAAAGCCAATGGTATGACTGGGACAAGATAAGCAAGTATAACAAACAGAAAATGGGCTGAAAGTATGAGAGTTGCTAAAAGGCCTGACTCTAAGAATGCAAGGGTGGGGAATTACATTTTTAAGATCTAATCTAAAATGCTCTGTTTTGGCGGTGTAGCAACGGTCTCAAATGGGGAACTCAAGAGAGCATGCCTTTAACCTATTTCTCAACTGTCTCAAATGGGGAGAGTATAAAATTCAGATCAAGCTTTTAACCTCTCTATCTCCTGGAAAAAAGGCAACAAAAGGATGTTAAGAAGTACTAACACGCAGTCTCGCTGCATAAAATAAGTCCTAGGTGTTGCCTGGACTTCATTTCACTCCACCACCCCATTATAATTATTTTGTGACACAAACTCAAGCCTGTGGGAAGATAAAAGAAATTGGGTTCGTCCTCTAAATCTTATACCTGCTCGATCCCCTGCAGGACAACGCCCAGGAATAAGGTTAAGCCTGGGCAAAAGAATCCCGCCCATAATCGAGACTCGACATGGAGGCGATGACGAGATCGCGGGGGAGGGAGGGATTCTTCTAGGCCCAGGGCGGTCCTTAGGAGACAGGAGGCAGCAGAGAACTCCCATAAAGGTATTGCGGCACTCCCCTCCCCCTGCTGAGAAGGGTGCGGCCTTCTCTCCGCCTCCTCCACTGCAGCCACCTCAGGATTGCAGCTCGCGCCGATTTTTGGAGAACATGCACCTCCCACCCACAAGCCAGCGGCACCGACCCCCACTCCTCCCTTCAGCCCCACGGGTCCAGGAGCAGGTCGGGCTAGTCTTGTCCTTCAGGCAGCGGGCGCCCAGGGCGGAGCCGCAATCGCCACCACCCAGAATCCTCGGCCCGGCAGTCCGCCCCCACCTCCAGCGCGCGCTTCCTGCCACGTTGCGCAGGGGCGCGGGGCCAGACACTGCGGCGCTGGGTCTCAGGGAGGATCGTACCAACGACCGCCTCCCCGCCGACCCGCGCAGTGGTTTCGCTCATTTGGGACCCGAGCCAATAACAAGGGGCCGTTCCCTGAGCTTCAGCAGCCAATCAGATGCAGAAGCCAAGCAGGCGGCGGGTAAACCGACTCCCCCGAAGGAAGGGGAGGGTGGTAGGACGCCCGCGCGAAGCCACTTTCACTGACCCTCCCTTCCCACCCCCACCCCTACCTCCCCGTGGGAGGCCGACCGCGCCTGCTCGTCCAAGTCTCTCTCCACCCTACCTACCTAAGCACCCACCCAGTGGGCAATGCGAGAGTCCCTAGGCGGCTGCGCACTCCCGAGGCTGTAACTGACAGGCGCTTTACTCCAACCAAAACACGCCATTTGTGTTTTCGCACCCGGCGGGAGCAGCAGCAACCAATCAGTGACAAGATAAGAGCCGGAAGCGCTCCTCCCTCTGCAGGAGCAATGGCTCCGTCCGGATTCGAGCCTTTTCCGCTCCCTTCTCCCTCCCCCTTCGGTTGCCGCAAGGCGGGCCGCACTCCCGCCTGCCTCTGACCACCTCTTTCCCTTTCAGCGTAACAAACGCTATGCTCCCTTCTTCCCACCGGGGAAGGCGACCCCCAGGTACCGGCCAGACGACCTCAGCCACCCATCCCCCCACCAATCCGCCGGACCCCCTCCCACCAAGAGTTCCGCTCCCCTACCTAGCCGAGGCTCTCTGAGGAGCCGGAGCCCCAGAGCACAGCCTCTTCTCTAGGTGGCCCCGGCGGCTTCCGGTGATTGGCAGCGAGTTGGCCAATGGGTGCGGGGCGGTGGGCGGAGGGGCCAATGGCGCGGCGGGAGGGGGCGTGTCCCGGGTGCCCCTGGCGCCGGCGCTGGGAATCCCCGTGCGGTCAGTGGCGTTTCCGCTCGGGCAGCGGGCTGAGTGAGCTGCTACCGCCGCCGCCGCCGCCGCCGGGGGAGGGGCGGCCGCCGCCCGCCTGCGCTCAGAGACTCACGCAGCCCCAGTCCCGCCAGTCCGCCAACACTGTAGTGCCGGCCCCCCTCCTTCCCTGGCCCTTCCCCCTCCCCGCCTTTGGCTCGCTCCGCCTTTCTGCCCCCCACCCCCACCTCACGGGCACGGGCCATTCCCGGCCAGGAAACGCCGTGGCGCCGCGTTGGGCCTAACTCGAGTCCTGCTGCCTCCCGGGAGTGCCGTGCGCCGCAGCCCGGGCCCAGGCCTGGGACAAGGTAAGGGTCCAACAGAAAAGAGAGACCTACCCTCACGACCGGGCCCCGGGAGAGGGAAGGGTCACCTCCTCCGTCTCCCCGCGCTTGCTCTCGGGACGTGGGCCTGGCCCTCCCCAGGCTCTCAGTAGGAGGATGTTGCCCCTTCTCATCCCCCTCGCCGCCCCCCACACACCGTTGCACCCCTTTCCCAGGCGGAGAGGCCCCATCCGTAATCTCGTCGACCCCACTACCCTTTTCACGTCTTTCCTGGGTCAGGACGCTTCCCCTCCCCCCACGCCTCTTCACCCCTTTTCCTGGGAACTGCCTACTCCACGTTTACCTTTTACTTGAGGATAGGCCTCTCGCTGCTCTCCTCTCAAAATACACAGGCACACTTTTTTTCCCCTCCCCAAACCCCCCCCCCCCCCCCGTTCGCGCGGCCTTGTGACAACTCTGATCCCTCTCGGGGGGGGGGGGGGGCTTCGATCTCCCCACCCCACCCCCGAATGTTCCTGGACGGCTTCCCCCTCGTCCTGGGGTCCCCATCGCAGATGATTGCTTCGTTTTCCACACTAAGGACATTACCTTCGCCACCCCCACCTCACATTCTTGGGCTCTCAGTGGCGTAAGCCCCAGTATATCTGAGATGGCCTCACGGAATTTGTAGGGTTCTAGCTTGGAGTTGAGCCAGATTGTGTCGTTTTCCCTGCCTTGGGCGTGGAGAGCGATCGTATGCGAACGTCTTTAAAGGAAGAAAAATGTAGCCTTTATCAATTCTCTTTCCCTCTGCGTGGAAGCCAGGGATGCGAAGTGAATGGTGGTGAGAAAAAGCCCTGGTTTTTAAGTAGGTGAATCGCGTGAGAGGGAAAGTTTCTGTTGGGAAAGCCCCTTCTATGCTAATTTGTTCTACAGAGCTCCTTTGCTCATCTCACTTCTTGGGAATAACTGGTCTTTCCCTTGGATACTGATGCTGCAGCCAGCTTTGCTCGTCTGGGTCAGGGTGCGTGTATGACCTGCATTTTCTGCTTTCTCATGTTACTTGTGCAATGTGTTCACCACTAACTCATTTCTTGCCCAGACCTCTGGGTTGCATTGGGCTTTGTCTATACTTGGTTTATTTTCCAGTTTTCCCCGTTCTCATAGTACTAAAAGAATCCCCAGGTCCTCTGCAAATTTCCTTTATCCTTTGATGAAACGAGTTGCATTTAAATGACATATTTATGACCAAGGTCATATTAACATTTTTGTTGGGCAGATGTTACATATTACATAGCAATACTGTGATTAGGGTGGATCCAGCTGAGTTGAGTGTTAAGAGCTTTTCAATAGAATGTGTACCCCCTATTTGGGAAATTTTCTTGATTAGTTTTATATCAGTGTTTGTAGGTCACTTTGAGAGGAAAATTATAAGTGGTAATTTGAGGTGTGTGGAATCTGAGCTAGTAAACCTCACCTTTTCAGAGGTTTCTGGGCCTGTTGGAGGACAGGAAATTTTTTTATTAGATTTCTGCCGGTTTTTTCAGGAGGATCATTAGTTTTCTTCTATAGCCAAAAATTCTGGCTCGTTATGGGATTAGAATCTTTAAGGTTTACTCAGGATGTCACTATGTAGAAAAATGATTATGTCCTTTGGTAGGACACAACACAAGCTTCTTTAACTGCAAATTTAAATTTGAGTGTAAAGAGAATGTTTAGCAGATTGGCCTTTTAAAGACTAAAGGTTAATCTTCACTCCTAAATTGGTACCTTATTGAGTGTATATTTGGAATTTGGTAGATGTTGATTTTTCCAATAAAAAGCCACAGTTAAAACTAAAAGGGTGACCTTAGGATTGTTTCTTTCTAAAGGCATAATTCCAGCCCTTCTGGCATGGAGCACTGATCCAAAAAAAAAAAAAAAAGAATGTGTAAGGAGTGGGGGTGGGGTAAGAAGAAGGTTGTTCCTTTGGGTTGGATCACAGGGGTGAGTATACAAGGCAGCAGCAGCTGCTGGCTCTGGAGCTCTGGTTGCTACGTGAGAAGCTTGAGTAGTGCTGGCTGCTGTCTCCAGGGAAGGACAGCAGTGCAGCGTCCATTAATGCTGTTGGCTGCAGGGAGCTGCACTTAGGCAATGGCTGCTTCGGGGCTAAGACGGAAACCTTGCTTTCCTGGGAATTTTCACTGCTGTGCTGGTTTGCATTTTATTGGTGGGGAGATGAGAATTAGCAATTCATAACCTTCTACCCATTTATGGATATCAGCATTTGGAAACTGGATCGTAGTTAAAGACTTTTATGTTTGGTTTTTGTGGCAAATTTTTGGTTTTAATCTGGGGATTTTGCTTGGATAGGACCAGAAGTTCCATTTGAGTTCTAATTTTTCAATCCTTTTAAAACCAAGGTAATAAGAATGTAAGGAGCTTCCTGAGAACCAGAATGGGGAAAATATCAGTTGATTTTTCTGCAGCTGGCATGTTTTCCTCCATCTTTTTAATCATTAAATCAATTTTAATACTTTATTTGTACAGCTTCTTCCTTCCAGTTGTTAGACCATATTTACCTTATTTGAACAGATGATTTTTGCTAAACATTTTACTCTATTTAGGGTCTTAAACTCTAGAAACAACTGTCCTTTGCAGAATAATTTCTATATATAAATATCAAGTATTTTCTTATTTTCTGTTAGTAATAGATTTCTCCAAATTAGATTATTTCTTTAGAATTTGACCTGTGATATTGATGATGTGTTGCGTATAGTTGTCTAACCTCACAAGGATGTATATGTTTGACAGTGATCCATCTGAAATATGACAGACCAGAAGAAATACTCAGAAATTGAATAAACCTAGTACACAGGATACTTGAGACGGTAGCCTCTAGGCCCCTTATGTAGTCTGTCTTCTACGACCGTTCCCACAGTTTAGGAAGATCTCTGATCAAGCAGAACAGTTTGTTGAGTATGGAAGTACTTGAAGGAGAATCACCAGCCCCATATACCATCAGTTACATCCAATATTTAACAGATGCCCATTATAGTCTCCCCCTAAGACTCATGCATCCTACATATATTTTTTTTTTTCCTTCAGAATTTTAGTATGTTCAGTTTTGTGTAAATGAACCCAGTCATCTATAATGTGTAGTATGACTCTGGCGTTTGTGGCGGGAACCAGAAAGAATGGAAATGAGTTTTGTCATTCACAAATGTTGCTTGCATTGTCTTTCAGTGTTGCAAGGGGACTAATGAAACAGAACCTTTAATGGATAACGTTTTAGGTGGTTCTAATTCTTATTACTATCACATATAAAAGATGCCATATCAGATAAGTATGGTGTCACTCATACTGGCTGTTTAACATAGATACAAATGTCTTTAAGTTGTCTTTCATATAATATGAAAGCTATCTTATAAGATAATTGCTTTTAACTTGTATTTCCTGTTCGGAACCCTTTGAGATTTAATGTAAGATCATTTCCTTAAGAGCATAGAGGGCCTTTTCATAGAATTTATTTAACCAGCATGCTTGAAATTTTTAGTGTCTTCTGATAGTGTTTTGTGTCCAGAAATGTACATACTTTTTGGACTTATTTTGGCCTTTCTGGAGGAGGATGGCCACTTCATTTTTTCCCTTTGGACAGGAAAATAATATTGTTCAAAATGCAGATGTGCAGACAACCACTTTTACTTTATCCTCTTCATATTCAAGTAATTTATGAAATATTGCGCAAAAGCTAAGGACAGTCAGTGATTGTTTGATACATCTTACCAGTGAAAAAGTGGATAGTGAATAAAATAAAGTTTTCTTATTTTTTGTTATTTAGGACAAACGAAACTTCAACTCTGCAAACCTGTGAAATAATATATATTTAGTAATACAACTGGCGGTTATTTGTAAAAAGAAAAAAATTCTTTTAGTCACTCCTCAAAGTATAATGTACCTATGATAAATAACGATTGACACCATTCCTTGCTGCCAAAAATTCCAAAGTATGTGGTGAAATGGCATTTTTAACCTTTCTGTTGATGCAGTGACTTCTCTTGTGGTGAAGATTCAGAGTAGTTCATGAGAGATGAATAGAATATCATTTCTTTAATTTCTCAGTACATATTTTGTTTAATCAGTTAGTCTTATGAAAAATGTTCTGTTGTATATTCATTCTGAATTGAGTAGATACCCCATAGCTTGCGGGGAGAGGGGGGGGGGCGCCAGTGTGTTGGAAAGCATTGCTTTAGAGAATTCTTATTCTGACAGTATATTAAACTCCTAACACTTATGAAGAGAAGTATAAGAGATAAAAGGAACAATGAAGCAGAATCTCTGTCTACTTTATATCCACTCTCACCAAGCAAGGAATTTGTAATCCCATCCTGCCTCACTCAGTTTTTCCATCATATTGATTTTGTTTGTTGAATACCTCAGGGAGAGATGTAAGGGTCACTTTAAGTATCTTTGACATAAAGACAGGGATAAGGAATTTCCTGCTTATTGGAATAATGTCTTAGTTTTTTAAAACACTATGATTATTGGATGTCTTTATCTGATATATGTGTCTTGATAGGATCTTACCGATATCTGTGCTCTTCTGCCTTTTCTTGAAGTATGAACATTCTCAAGAGTTTTGATGGCAGATTGAAGTAGTAATCATTTCCTTAGCCGTGTTAGTCATGTATATACACCTAGAGCTGAGGCTACTCCTTGGCCTGTGTTACGAATCACAGAAAAAGCAGTAGATGCAGGACTTTACTCAGAATGTTTCTGTCTGGGGAGTCCAGTTTCTGATGTGCTACCTAGTTGAGGGAAAATGCAGAATTCCTCGCTATGCTGTTTGAAAAATAGATGGAAGGATGGGAGGAGCCAGAGACGCCTGCAGCAGGACTTGGTCTGAGTAGAAAAGGAAGATTTTTGTTTCAAATTGCCAGCTGCTTATGGCAAACTGACTCGCTTATTATGCCTCTAGTTGGCCTGTCAATATGGCCAAACAGCTAGATAAGTGCAGGGCAGGACAAAGGGCTCTTTGCACAGCAGGGAGGCAGTGCTGGTGGGGGAGGGGCAGGAGGTGGGAAAGGCAGGAGGAGGAGGTTCTTTTCCCTGGGAGATGATTCAGTTTGGCTTACAGTTAAAGAAAACATTTATAGTTCCTACTCAAGCGTTGAATTTGTGCCAACCATATAATGGTAACCCCAAATTTAGTATATCCCTGAAGGTCTGGTAGGAACCCATCCCTTCCTCCAAGGAAAAATGAAATCTTAAAGCTTTGTATCCCCCTAAATTCAAATCACCTCCCCAGTAGACCAGTTCTAGAGCATCTGACTGTTGAATTCTCATTTAAAAATAGGAAAGAATATTGTATCTGAATAAAACCTTTATATTTCAGTATGTATATTGTCCATATTTGATTATTGGGTTAGACCAGAATAGTAGAATGATTTGTTTCCCTTTGTAAAATAGTTACATATTGTTAGCTGCAATTTTATATCAGTGTTATGAAGAGCACCCTTCAGCATTCAAGTGTTGGGTTGCCATCATGTAAAAGTGTTAACTAAAGAAAGGCTGCTTATTATTTCAGTCTCATCGCTACTTACTGGACAACCTGATATTCCCTGGAGATTACCCATCCTCCCTTTTAGGTTAGACACAACCTTGTTTGATACGTAAGTGCTCAGCTCCCAGCTGCAAGTGGGTGGTTGCATCTAGCTTATTAGAATTAATAATCACAGAGTTGGAAGAGATCTGACATTATTCCTTTATGCGAAATCATAATGAAATACTTCAAAGTTTGTGTAAGTTTGCATTAAAATGTTAAAAGGATCAATGTCCTGAACAGTATTTATAGTTACTTTTAAAATGTTGAACAGTGCACGTGTGCCTATTCTTTTTGTTTGGTTGGGTTTTTTGTGCCAGTTGTTGTTAAAAAGCCAAAATATTGAAGAATTGCATTTACAGACAAGTTAGACAGCAATTATTTTGATTGCAAAAGGATTCCTACATTTTAAAAAATATATGCTGAAATTCTTTTAAATAAATGCTTAATATATTTTCCAAGAATTTGATTTTTAGACATAATTGATTTGAACTCAGTTTTCTAAGAGTACATCTGTTGCTTGAATTGAGATACCACCTGCATTGCAATGTTATTAAACCAGACTTAGAGTTTTCCCTTATATCCAGACTGCAGGCGATAACAAAGGAAACTGGAGTGTTAACTTTTTTTTTCTTATGGATTCAGAGCTTGTGGCTGTTAGCAAAGAAGAGGTGTTTTAACTCAACAGAATAATTAAAAATATCTTTAATGCACATTTTAATAGTAAGCAAGCCTGACCATGTTTTGTGTCTTCTCCCTTAGTAAAAGAAATATAAATGTGTTACCCACTTAACATATTTTTATGCACAGTGGTCTTGGCAGTAATGATATATTTTGACCTGAAAAAGGAAATTTGAGTGACTAATTATTCCCATTAGACTATTTTTCATGAAATAGTATCAACATTAACATGAGATTTAGTGGGCTGCATTTTATATTATTATAGAAATTTAGGGTAGTCATTTCTTCTCTTTAAAGTTCATTCACGTGGATTATTTCCATAGATTTGTGTGACTAAAATAGAAGCCACCTAGTTCAAACCCTGGCCTCCATTTCAGACAGTTTCCTCTACATGTCCTGAGACTAACATTGCCAGCACTAGGGTAAGCGTCTTTTGTGCATATACATGTGCATGTACACACACAGGAATGTGCACTCCACTTTCCAGGTAATTAGAAATCTCGTCATCCTGGCTTCTAGTACTCCTATTACCTGAATCTTGCCAGAGTCCCTAAAAAGTTCCTGGCACAAGTGGGGAAGGGGCACGATTTGATCCCACAGGTTTTGATAACTATTTGGCTCCCCAAACAGCTCATCTCATTTGCAGTAAGACATAGCCAGCAGTAGGCCAGAATGGAGGTAAAACGCAGCGCTGTACCTCTTGTCTGTGCAGCTGCTCCACCTTACTTCCTGCTATTATCCCACAACGCCTCTCCCTAGCAAAAAAAAATAAAATAGGACAAAGAGGAAAAATTGGGTTGGCAAATATGATTTTTATTATGATTAGATTGTGGGCTTGTTTTTTATGTACTTTAATACAAAGCTTATTTGTCCTGTTCTCAAACAATTCTCAAAAGTCCATAGCAAAAGAGATTTTATAACTAAAGTATCTTCTATTCTCTTTCTTGATAAGCCATTTCAATTCTTAGCCTTCCGGGAAAAAAAAAAAGTTTTTAAGCATACTTGTGTTTTATTGGTTGATAACACAGTCACTATTAGCACCAAATGCCACCATATTAGCTTGAAGAAAGAAAAGAATTTCTTCTGTAGATAATATTTGCAGTTTGAATTGGGAATTACTAACTTGTATAACTCAGATTTATGATAACAGTAAGGTTAAAAAAATTAAACCTTGATGAATCTACCCCTTTGCCTTAGTGGAAGTGGAATTGTTTGAATATAGATTTTTTTTTCATCCTTCAGAGCTCTTTCTTCAAGCTGCTAATTTATGTTCTTAAAGCCTTGTTTTTTCCGTACCATCCCCCCCATAAGAAATTTTATTGTTTTCTGATGGTGAAATTTTCTCATCCCCAGTCCTGAAATGTGAAGACTCAAAATCTAATAAGGCATGTGCACTGCTGAATATAGTAAGAGGATTATTTCATAATTCTTAGAAATTATGATCTAGTTAGAAAGTTCCAGTATAGTGTTAGCATATTTAATAATGTTGACTTGTTAATTTTGGTGTATGTCCATATGGATCTCCTTGTTTTATATTCGCATCCATTGTTTGTCATTTTGTTTAAGATTGTTTTCTATTTTTTTTGTCCCCCCATTTTTGTGGGGTTTTTTATTTCTGTCCTGTTAGGATCTTTGGCCTGTGTTGAAAAATTCTGTTTTCCTTCCACCAGCCTCTCTGTGTTCCTCAACACATACAATTTATTTTCTGTCACAGCTCTGTGAAGGAGGATGATCTGCAGTTAATAATCAACTGTTCAGGCATTCTTGATATCAAAGGAAGGTTTTTTTTATGAGGAATAACCTGGAAGGACCTGTTGGCAGTTACTCTGCCTTTATGTTACATTTTCCTTCATTGATGTAGGCTGTTGAGAATCGACTTATTTTATAAGAGAAACCAGATAGGAATGGAAGAGCCCCAGTTACATATGGTTACTTAGAAAATAAATATTTAATATGATAACATTGGGATAGAACCTAAAAGGCACTTTTTAAAAAAAAAAACCTGTTTAAAAAAAAAAAACACCTATATTTTCTAAAAACAAAGATGTTTAATCACCTAAAGTAAAATAAAGAGAAAGACTTTTGAGGCACTGTGATTGATTGCATACTGAACATTTAGATTGCATGCTGTAGCATTAGATTGTTGGATGACATAAACTTTTATTTTCAGCAGACATTTATTTATGGCAATTGAAACTTTAATGTTATAACTTAATAAAGAATAAAAGGCTGAAATCATGTCAGTGCACATTTTAGGATGGGGCTAAATTATAGGGCTCCGTGGTAAAGAATTTGCCTTTCAAGCAGAAGATGCAGGTTCAATCCCTGGAGAAAGAAATGGCATCCCACTCCAGTATTGCCTGGGAAACCCCATGGACAGAGGAGCTTGGCAGGCTAAGCATGGCATGGGGTCGCAAAGAGTCAGACTACTTAGCAACTAAACAACAACAACAAATTGTACCAAATTGTTTCATATTTTCATATTTAAACTACTTTTATTGGAAAAACTTAACCAAACATTTAAAAAACTGATTAAATGGGATAAAGTATTTAGAGCTTAACAGGTTACTCATTTCTTGTTGGCACATATTATATAAGCAATATTAAAACCAGATACTTGCTAAAGATTCTTTTTTAAAAAATTATGCCAACATCCTGTATGAAACTCTGCAGTTACTATAGCCATACCGCTTTAGATTAAGTAGGTGATAATGCCAGTGCTCTTTGGAGCTTAGGCTGGATGAAGTGTTTTTGCTTTTTCTTCCTTACTTTACCCTTAGGCCATTAAGATTTGAAGTGTTGCTACGCATAAGGTATCCATTCATAATTTGAGTAGGAGCCTGATAAGGTCTTGTGTGGAGGTTCATGGGAAGACATGTATTTTTAGAAAAGCAAGGGCTCTGGGTAAGTGTAGTTTTCCTCTCATAGTTTATCATGCACAGTTGGTATGAAAAGGAATGGCTGGACGTTTGTAGAATATACTAAGCAACAAGGGGAGACGTAAACATATCTAACTTTATGATACAACTGTGCTAAGCAAGAAGGATGAAACACAATTTTTTTGTATAGAATACCTTAGCTTTTGTGAACTCTGTAATACTAGAAATATGATTCTTTGGAAAATAGTTAACCCAGAGGATTGAGTTGAATATCTACTGTGAAAAATTATTTTTTTAATTTAATCTTTTATGGATAGAGTGACCATATGTCTTGGTTTCCCTGGGACACTCCTGATTTATGTCTCCCAAGTAATTAGTAATGGCACCCTTTTCACTCTCAAAAATGTCCTGGTTTGGGCCATAAATTATATCCTCACCCTAATTATAGAGGATCGTGGGAACTTTCTGTCACTCTGTAGCAATACAGTTTTTTTGGAGCTCTTCTGATTGTCTTCTTTGCTAGGATTTTTCTGTTTGCTTCTCTGAACCCTCATATTAGGGTCTTCCCTGATAGCTCAGTTGGTAAAGAATCCACCTGCAATGCAGGAGATCCCAGTTCGATTGCTAGGTTGGGAAGATCCGCTGGAGAAGGGATAGGCTACCCACTCCAGTGTTCTTGGGCTTCCCTTATGTGTCAGCTGGTAAAGAATCTGCCTGCGATGCCTGAGACCTGGGTTTGATGCCTGGGTTGGGAAGATCCCTTGGAGAAGGGAAAGGCTACCCACTCCAGTATTCTGGCCTGGAGAATTCCACGGACTATGTAGTCCATGGGATCGCAAAGAGTCGGACAGGACTGAGCAACTTTCATTTTCTCTGAACCCCCATTTTCATATGGACAGTTTTAGAATGGAGAAGGAAATGGCAGCCCACTCCAGTATTCTTGCCTGGAGAATCCCATGGGAAGAGGAGCCTGGCCGGCTCCATGGGGTCGCAAGAGTCAGACATGACTTAGCAACTAAAGAGAGTTTTACAATGCCCTTTTTCTTTTTAGTGGTAGTGAGGAAGGGAATAGATACAGATTTAATTTTTTGTTATGAAAAATTCCAAATACAACAAAACAGAGGGGAAATAGAAAAAATGGACTCCCTTTGAATTTTAATGAAACCATTCCGTTTGATCAAGATAAGGTCCGTACACTGCACTTGGTTGATAAGTTTGTCTAATTTATAGGTTCTCTTTTCCTCATATTATACACTTAATGAAATTTATCATTGTGTTGAGTTCTTACTGTTGGATTTTGGAAATTGTGTCTCCATGTTCTACTATTAGATGACCCCCTGTGTAACTTAGAGATTAGATCCATTGCAAGTATACTTCATAATAAAGTACTAGGTACTTTCCTTAAGAGTTACATAATGTCTGCTTGTCTGTGTGATGTTAGGTAGCTGTTCAAGGCCCTAGAGAGTTTCTGTTTGCATAGTTTCTATTAAGATTTACCATACTAGAAATTAAAACAGTATATTTTTAATGTTATTAACTAATTTTAGAATAGCAATAACAAATCCTGCTGATGTATGTAACATGATTATGAAAAATAACTTTCCAGTTTTTTTAATGGTATTAACATTTAACAAATCTCTTTGGTGATAGAAGACAACTGTTTTCTTATAGTTACTTCTGCATTTAATTTGTTGTGATAAATTGTTTTGGTTGACGACTGAAGAAAATCTGGCCTCCCACAGATACATAGTTGAAAAGAAAAAGCCTTTACTTGCTCCTTGAAAGAATCTAAGAACTTCAGAAGTTCTCAAACCACACTTCGAGAAGAACCGGCTTAGATTCTATCACTGCTTATTTTCTGTAATACTCACCCTCGTTAATTATGTGGGTCCCCTAAGATAACAGTTTGAATAGGAAAGGCAAAATCAGTGCTTGCTTTTTTTCCCCCTTACTTATTAGTTTTCAAGATAATGGGTTGGTAACTTAGCAACCTCTAGAGTTAAGCCATGAAGAGTCATTATTATTGTGTACTTAGGGTTTTATACCTGTTTGATATGTTTCAGTCTCTTTCGGTCATTAATGTTGACATTTAAAAATTGTCCCACATTTGGCTGTTAGCTCCAAAGCCTTTTTACTCCTTATCAGTTGTTTCCTGACTTGCATTGATTGATCTGTTGCTTTGTAGTGTGACAAGATGTTCCCGGATCATTTTGTGTATTTCCTGCTCCAAACCTGGACTTAACTCATTTCTTCAAAACTGATTTCTTTTAGTGGGAAATGGTATTTAGAGACCACGGTTTGGGTGTTAGAAGTGTTTGGTGCTCTTGGGTTGAACCTTCTTTCTAGACCACTTCCATGGATAGAACTAAAAAATGGTTTCATCCTTTCCTCTTTTCTTCCTTTTTCGAAATACCAGTTGTTGATACTATGTGGCAGCCTGGATGAGAAGGGATTTGGGGGGAGAATGCGTGTCTGGCTGAGTCCTTTCACTGTTCACCTGAAACTGTTGCAACATTGTCAATTGACTTTACCCCAATACAAAATAAAAAGTTTATAAAAAATAAAATATCAGTTAATATCTGATCATTTTTATTTTCAATTTAGTGCTCCATGATATTTTTATAAATGTAATCTTTCCCCATGCCCCAAATCTCAGTTTCCACTAACACGCAATGTAATTATCATGCTTTGCCCCATATACACACACAGCAGTTTTAGAATGGCAGGCAATGTGATTACTGGAAAGTGAGTTTGTTTTTGCCCTTAGGATATATCTTTCCAGAGATATACAGTCCAGTCAAATTACAGTGGTTTAAAATCACTTGGGATAGATCTTGTGTGGTTATGTCACCAACTTGATAAACAGGTTAATTTGTTGTATTTCACTTTCAGACTTTGCAGGGATTACTCTCTGTTTTATAATTATATAAAATATGGTTTCTAAGTGGAATTTAAAAATCTGAATAAAGTCAGATCTAGCTTCTAGATTTTTCCCATTGTCTTCTTTTCCCATTCCTATTATGTAAGACTTAACAGATAAATTATGAATGCTATTTAAAGTGAGATTTTGTCATGGTACTTCTATTATAACACAAGAAGATTTAAGTTAGTTTATTTACTAAAATTATCTGCTTCTAGATTTTTCAGTAAATGGAAACTTTTAGGCTATACAAGAGGAATATAGATTTTTTTCTTCTTCTGTTCAGAATTTCTTGACTTAATATAGACAGTTCAAGATAAAAGACTTCCTTTCTCTGGGAAGAAAGGAAAACTTTCTTTCCCCATTTGGGGCATGGAAAAAGATTATATTTACAAAAATATCATATTTGATAAAAGTTATCAAATACCAATAACTGATATTTTATTTTTTATAAACTTGTTATTTTGTATTGGGGTAAAAATTCTCTCTCTGAAATGCTAAGTCATTTTCCATTTGTCTTTGATGATTTCAGATACTTGAAACCTGACTAGCACTTGGCCATTGGTATCACTTGCAATACAGAGATCATCAATACCATTTTTTGAGTGATTCACCCTTAGACCTGAAATTTAGATATTATCTTAGAAAGTGTGACATCTGATTTTTAACTTTGTCATTTAAAAGTCAAATTATTTGATTTTATATGTTTTAAGTTAAAAATCAAATTGTTGAAAATCTGAAACCTGCCAAATATTAAAACTGTTTTATCCTTTCTAATTATAATACATAAAAGAAGTTACCACATCATTCCAGCAATCTATCTTACATTCTAGTGTATTTATTTTTATTGCTAAAATATGTTAAATCAAGATATGCCAAATGGTGACATGATAGTAGTTAAAGGTGTGAGTGTTCTGTGGAGAAGGCAATGGCACTCCACTCCAGTACTCTTGCCTGGATAATCTCATGGACGGAGGAGCCTGGTAGGCTGCAGTCCATGGGGTTGCGAAGAGTTAGACATGACTGAGTGACTTCACTCTCACTTTTCACTTTCATGCATTGGAGAAGGAAATGGCAACCCACTCCAGTGTTCTTGCCTGGAGAATCCTAGGGATGGGGGCCTGGTGGGCTGCCGTCCATGGGGTCGCACAGAGTCGGACACAACTGAAGCAACTTAGCAGCAGCGGTTCTGCAGTTGGGTAGACCATGGTTCGGGTTCTAGTTTGTGGGTTTTCTTGCTCTGGCCTTGGACAAGTTTCTCAACTTGGTGAGTTTAATTTTTTGGCTACATAGGAATAGTGCATTTCTCATAAATTAGTTGTGGGCATTACATGAGCTGGTGCATATAAATTGAGGTAGGACACAATGGCTTTTAGAAAAGGAATATCCTATCAATGTTAGCTTTTATTTTGGAAGGTATTATTGTTAGGAATATTTGATCAGTTCTCTAAGCTCTTATCTACATTTTAGGATAAGTAATGTAAATATAGCACCTAATTTTCAGGACTCCACTGGTTATATGAAAAGAACAAACTGTTAAAGGAATAATTGATGTCTAGCTAAAATTTGAGGCTTCTGACTACAAATATACCAGTGCTTGCTATATGAATATAATTACATTAAAAATGTTAGTAGAGAAGGGACGTTTAAGGAAACAAAGCTTTTCAGGATCCAAGGTCCGTTTCAGACATTAGAAATTGTTTTATGTAAACAACTTATGTAGTGACTAAAGTTAAAGGGATTTTTTTAACTCTGGAGTTTTAAGGTATATCATGAGGCCTTTTTAAGTGGCTTCAGATAAAGCTATATAACTCCAGGTTACTCATCTGGTCAGATGTTTGGGAGATTTTTGTTTTTAAGCTTTATTGAGGTATAATTGACAGGTAAAATTGTGATAAATGTATAGCATACAACTTGATGATTTGATATATGCATAAATTGTGAATGGATTCCAGCAACTAACACTTTTCATTCATCACATTTACCTTTGTGTGTGTGAGAGAGCGCCTATAAATTCTAATCTCAGCAAGTTTCAGTTTTATAGTGTGTGTTATACTTTAGATCCTTAGACAGCTTTTTCATTGAAAGTTTGTACCCTTTTAGTGGCTTCCCACGGAGAAGGCGATGGCACCCCACTCCAGTAGTCTTGCCTGGAAAACCCCATGGACGGAGGAGCCTGGTAGGCTGCAGTCCATGGGGTCACGAGGAGTCGGATAGGACTGAGCGACTTCACTTTCACTTTTCACTTTCATGCATTGGAGAAGGAAATGGCAACCCACTCCAGTGTTGTTGCCTGGAGAATCCCAGGGACGGGGGAGCCTGGCGGGCTGCCGTCTATGGAGTCGCGCAGAGTTGGACATGACTGAATCGACTTAGCAGCAGCAGCAGTGGCTTCCCGTTTCTCTTACACTCCTGCCAGCCACCATTCTACACTCTGTTTCTGTGAGTTTTTGTTTCTTTTTCCATAATTCCATGTATAAGCAATGATTTCTCCGTCTTCACTTAGCGTAACGCACTCCAGGTTCCGATGTTGTCAAAAATGGCAAGATGCCCTTTTTTATGAATAATGTTCCATTGTAGGTAGGTAAGTAGATAGAGATCATGTTTTTTTAATACATTAATCCTTCAGCAGACACTTAGGTTGTTTCCATAACTCGGCTATTGTAAGTAATGCCACAGTGAACGTGAGAGTACAGATAGCTCTTCAGGGTAGTGATTTTGTTTCCTTTAGACATAATCCCCAGAAGTGGGATTGCTAAATAAAATGGTAGTTCTACTTTTAATTTCTTGAAGGACCGCCACATGGTTTTCTGTAGAGGTTGTGCCAGTTTACATTCCCACCAACAGTGCATGGGGGTGCCCTTTTTTTCCACATGTTCATCAGCCTTTGTTATCTCTTGTCTTTTTGATAATAGTCATACCAACAGGTGTGCCTACTGAGGTTTTGGTTTGCATTTCTCTGATGATTGGTGATATTGAGGACCTTTTCAAGAATCTGTTGGTCATTTTTCTGATGACAGAGGATGAGATGATTGGATGGCATCACAGACTTGATGGACATGAGTTTGAGCAAGCTCCAGGAGTTGGTGATGGACAGGGAATCCTGGCATGCTGCAGTCCATGGGGTCACAAAGAGTAGGACATGACTGAGCAACTGAACTGAACTTAGGAAAGTACCTATTCAGGTCCCTTGCTGTTTAAATTTTTTTATTTACTTGGCCGTGCTGGGTCTTCATTGTGGCACTCAGGATCCTCGATCTTGTGGCATGCAAGATACTTAGTTGTAGCAAGTGGGATCCAGTTCCCTGACCTGAATTGAACTCAGGACCCTTGCAGTGGAAGTGTGGAGTCTTAGCCACTGGACCACCAAGGAAGCCTCTGCCTATTTTTTAACTGGAATTTTTGTTGTCGTTCTCTTTTGGCTGTTGAGCTGTATGTGTTCCTCAGATGTTTTTTATGTTAACCCCTTACCAGCTGTGTGGTTTGCAAATATTTTCTCCCATTCCATAATACCTTCTTGTTGCGTTGTTGGTTTCTTTTGCTCTGGAGAAGCTTGTAGTTTGTTTTAGTGTCACTTGTTTATTTTTGCTTCTCTTGTCTTGGCCTTTAGTGTCAAATTTTTAAAAATTTTAGGCAATAAAGAAGATACTGGTACACACATACAATGGAATATTACTCATCCATAAAAAGGAACAAAATAATGCCATTTACAGCAGCATGGATGGACCTGGAGATTGTCATACAGAGTGAAGTAAGTCAGAAAGAGATGTGTCATATAATACCACTTATATGTGGAACCTAGAAAAATGGTACAAATGAACTGATTTGCAAAGCAGAAATAGTCACAGATGTAGAAAAACAAACTTACAGTTACCAAGGGGGAAAGGTGGATGAATGGGTGGAATGAATTAGGAGATTGGAATTAATGTGTATGTACTGTGCTATGCCTAGTCCCTCAGTCATGTCCAGCTCTTTGTGATGCTGTGGACTGTGGCCTGCCAGGCTCCTCTGTCTGTAGGATTCTCCAGGCAAAAATACTGGAGTGGGTTGCCATCCTCCTCCAGGAGATCTACCCAACCCAGGGAGCAAACCCAGGTCTTATGCATTGCAGGTGGATTCTTTACCATCTGAGCCACCAGAGAAGCCAAGTATGCACTGCTGTATATAAAATAGATAATTAATGAGAACCTACTCTGTAGCAAAGAGAACTCTACTCATTGTTCTGTGGTGACCTAAATGGGAAGAAAATCTAAAGAAGAGTGGATATATGTATAACTGATTTACTTTGTGGTACAGAAGAAACCACCACAGCATTGTAAAGCAACTATACTCCAATAAGAATTAATTTAAAAAACTTACTGGCAAGATCAGTGTCAAGGAACTTATCCCCTTGTTTCTTCCAGGAGTTGTATGGTTTCAGGGTCTCACATTCATGTCTTTAATATATTTTAAGTAGATTTTTCTGTGTGATATAAGATAGGGGTCTAGTTGCATTGCTTTGCATGTGGATATTCTGTCTTCCAGACACCATTTATGGTGAAGAGAGATTATCGTTTCCTCATTGTGTATTTTTTTAATGAATGAAATTTTAATTACTTACATTTTTATTTTATATTTTAGTTACATGCAAATCAAAAAGCCACTTTTAGTTTCTTTTACAGCTACTATAATTTACAGAAAATATAACACCAAAATGCCATTGTATAAATTTACATTTAAAGTTAAATTCAGACTTAAGCAGATTTGTATAGTTAAACTTTTTAAGAAAAATTATTCCATCAGAATCATCAGCTTTAGAAGAACTGATTTATATTTTGAAATGATTTACTAGAAATTTATTCCTTGTATCCCTTTTCTCTTTGATAACCATAAGTTTGTTTGTTATGTCTATGAGTCTTTTTTTGTTTTGTAAATAAGTTTATTTGTGCTATTTTTTTAATTCCACATGTAAGTAATACCATACAATTTTGGCTTTGTCTGACTTAGTATGATAATCTCTAGCTCCATCCATTTTGCTGCAAATGGCAGTATTTCATTCTTTTTCATAGCTGGGTGATATTCCATTATACATACTGTATCTTTATCCATTTACCTGTTTACGGACACTTAAGTTGCTTATGTGCTGTCCTAGCCTATAAAATATTCTTAACAGCCCTAGTAACAGAGATGCTTCTCAAAATTAAAGAATATCCCAAAAAGTCCTGATTCAGAGCTTTTGCTGAATTTCTCCCCATTATAAATTCTTGATATCTTTGCTGAAAATTAGTTTGCCATATATGTATGCATTTATTTCTGGGCTCTCTAGTCTGTTCCACTGATACATATGTCTTTTTATGACAACACTGTACTGAAATTTTGTAATATAGTTTGAAATCAGGAAATATGATGCTTCAGATTTCTTTTTCAAGATTGCTTTGGCTGGTCAGTAAAAAATGCCTTTGGAATTTTGATAGGGATTGCATCGAATCTGTTGATCACTTTGAAGAGTATGTACACACTTTTAGCAGTGTTTCAGTTGATGAGCATGAGCTATCCTTTCGTTTGTGTCTTCAGTTTCTTTCATCACTGTTTTATGGTTTTCGTTGTACAGATCTTTGATGTGGTTGATTTCATTCCTAATTATTTTATCCTTTTTGATGTTGTAAATGGGATAGTTTCTTAATTTCTCTTTCCTGTAGTTCGTTGTTAGTGTATAAAACAATTGCTGTTTTAAATGTTGATTTTGTATCGTATGACTTTGCTGAATTTGTTTATTCTAAACACTTTAGGTGGAATATTTAGGGTTTTCTAGATATAATACCATGATCTGCAAAGAGATGGTTTTACTTTTTTTCTGATTTGGATGGCTTTTCTTTTTTCTTGCCCAATTGCTCTGGTTAGGACTTATACTATTCAGTAAAAGTGATAAGAATGGAAATTTTTGTCTTGTTCCTTATCTTAAATAAAAAGCTTTTAGCTTTAGCTTTTCTCTATTGAGTATGATGTTAGCTGTGGGTTTGTCATACATGGCTTTTATTATGTTGAGGTACATTCCATTTGTACCAAATCTGTTAAGAGGTTTGTTTTGTTGTTGTTGTTTTCTACTTTTTCTACATCTATTGAGATGATCATACAGTTTTTATTTCTCATTTTGTTAATGTGTATCATATTGATTTGGGTAGTGTCTGGCTTTGGTATCAGGGCAAAATGAGTTTTGAAGGTTCCCTCTTTAATTTTTTGAAAGTTTTTTCTTTTTTTGTTTTGCTTTAATGCTTTGGCATTAGAGCGACATTGAGAAGTGCTGTGATAAATTCAGATTGGGTGACACAGATACAGGAATTGGGAGTTCTAGAAAGGGACAAAATAATGGCTAAAATTATCTCCCCCCTCCCCCCCAGAAGTCCTGGGGGATAAATCAGGAGATTAGGATTACTATATACACACTACTACATATAAAATAGTTAACTAACAAGGACCTACTGTATAGCAAGGTAACTTGACTAGGTGCTCTGTAATCCTGTATGGGAAAAGAATCTTAAAAAGAGTGGCTATATGTACATGAATAACTGATTAACTTTGCTGTACACCTGAAATTAACGCAACATTGTAAATCAACTCTATTCCAGTTAAAATTTTAGAAAACAATGATCTTTCCCCCAAAGCAGAACAGGAACTACAATCCACACACTTTTTTAAAAAAGACTCTACCTTTTAGCAGTGCATGCTGAAATATTTGTGAACAAAATGATGTTACTGGTGTTTCCTTTAGAATGAAGGAGAGGGGAAAGATGAAACAAGATTGACTGTGAGTTGGTAATTGTTGAAATAATATACATAAGTGAAGTTCCTTGTAAAATATTACTTTTTATTACTTGTCTGAAACTTTTCACAATAAAAAAGTTTAAAGGTTAAAGTAAACCTAACAACTTGGTTATTTTGAGTCTTGTTAAAGCAGGTTAGTAACATACTCAAATGTTTCGGTTTCTCCCCATTGGTGCTACTTGGCTTTTGAGCCCAGTTCCTCTTGTGACTATTACATGATGTTTCCAATCAATGGAAAAACAGACTGACTACACAGATATATAATGACTTTATACTAAAAACAAACTTTAATATTTTTTAAGTCTTTATAGAATTCAGGAAACTCTTCCGACAGGAATTGTATAGGATTGAGAAAGCAAGTGGGTAAATTAATAGTATATTCAGTATACAGAAGATTTCATTTTATGAGATGGGTGAATTTCTGAAAGGGTATATTACAAATATCACATCAATGCCAAACAGTGAAGATTTCTCTAAGAAAATTAATAGAACATTTGACTAAGAGTGCAAATTATTCTGTGACTGTTAGCAAGTCTAGTAGTAGTAGACTTGGTGAGTTTGTTAGTAGACTTGGTGAGTTACTAACAAAACTCAAACTGTAGATTTCTCTCTTCCACTAAATACTATTGCCTTGGAAGCAGGAAAGTGGCTCCTATTTGCCTTCCTTTTGACCTCTGTTTGCTTCTTTAATGTTGTAACCCTGCATACCAATGTGCTAAGTATTGGCTAGTTCAAGTTTTTCTGTAGGATGTAGTAGAAAAACCCAATCTACCTTTTTGGCCCAATTTCTTGCTAAGTTCTATTAATATTATTTTATTTCATTCTCAAAGCAGTGTTCTAGGGTGGTCTCAATGAACAAACAGTGATTGCACAACTAGTAATAAGGTGAGTCAACTCTGTATGGTTCCAGGGTTTTTTTCATTATACTGCATTACTTAGATTATTTAAGGAAGGCTCCACCAGTATAATCTGCCCTTTGCTCTCCTCCTGACTTTCTGTGTTGCCGTCCGTCTGTAATTTTCCCCTTTTTCCTCTAGGATTGTTTGCCTAAAATTGGATACGTCTCCAGGATCTAGACAGAGGAAATGCATGAGGTTTTATTGGACTTTGTCCCCTACTAGACAAATTGTAAATTCTGACTTCCTTGATATTTACCAGGATATTTACCGTTCAGTCAGTTACAGGCTTCCTTTATCCCAGACTGCCTGCAGTTCAGGAAAGAGTGTAGATCAGAGGCCTATGAATCCCTGAAATTTTTACCTTGAGTTTTGTCTCTGCATTTTTCTGATAGAAAGGTTCATAAGCTTGATAAGATTCTCACAGAAATCTGTGATTACTCCTCAAAAAGGTTAATAACTATAAACATCCTAGGATTTATTCCTAAGAGAAAAACTTGACTCGGTTGATTTCTTCAGCCTGAAAAAAGGCCCCCCTTTGACCTGTCGGGCCAAGCAGCAAACTGTCACAGACCCAACCTGTGAACATACTCAGTACTTGTTTTCTTATAAAGAATCTGGAAGTTCTTGTATTTTTGAAAATTCAAATAATTTTGCTACTAGAGATCAAAACCTGCTTGTATCAGATTGGCATAGATGCACACTCAGTTGTGCTTGGTAAACCAGTTTTTTCCCAAAGAAAATACCTTTTGCAAAGGGAGTAAAAAAAAAAAGGAAATCATTAATAATATAGTCAGATAAGACTTCTTAAAGGAATTGAATTTCTGTAGAGTAAGGAATGGTGTCAAACAGCTTCCAAACATCTTTAAAACTTATTTCGACTTGTAAATTAGGATTTGTTTTTCATTGTAATAGACTGATAGCCAAATAAACATTCATTGTAGGTCCCCCTCAAAACAGACAAATATTGTTTCCTTTTAACAGTTCAGTAATGCAAAGTTGGTAGAAATTTAATGAATATGTATGCTCAAATAATAGCCAAGAAGTATTCTGCTAGAAAAACAGTAATGAGGTAGTTATACCTCAGGTGAATTTTTAAATATAAATGCTAAGGCAAATGGAGATCCTGCCTCATGGGTTTGCTTCTTGCTTTCATATACATATAGGGGAAGAGTTGGACTTTAAAACATGAAACACAAACTTGAGTCTTAGTGGATTCTTAGGAAACTAAATTCATTGATGAGCCATGGATTGTGTGATTTTTTTTTTCCTGCTTTAACCAGGGGCTTTATGGTGGTTTGGCCCAAGAGGTCAAAGGACAGCATCTTCTCAGGCAGGGAGCTGCTTTGTGTTTCCTTTTTTTTTTTTTTTTTTTTTTTGGTCACACTTAGTAAATATCATCTGATATATTTATCAGAGTATAAATTGTTTAGCCCCAATTGCAAAAGATCAATTGGCAAATAAAATTTTTGCACTTTTTTTTGAGGCTAAAACTCGGAGATCAAGGTGTTGGCAGGAGTGTTTTCTCCCGAGGCCTCTCTCCTTGGCTTGCAGTTGGTCACTCTCTTCGCCTCTTCATGTGGTTATTTGTCAGTGTGTACACGTTCCTGGTGTGTCTCAGTGTGTCCAAACTTTCTCTTATAGGACACCAGTTATATTGAATTAGGGCACATCCTAATGGCCTGATTTTTCAGGCTATTTTTTAATTGAGACTAAATTGACATATTTCAGGTGTACAACATGATGCAGCCTAACATGCTGCAGTCCATGGGGTCCACGAAGAATCAGACACGACTTGGCGACTGAACAACAAAAAAGCATAATGATTTCATAATGATTTGAATACAAAGTCTTGTTAACATATCTCACCTTAAATAGTTTAAAAAAATTTTCCTCTGATGAGAACTTTTAAGATCTCTTAGCAACTTTCAGACTTGCAGTACAGTATTAACTAGTCACCATACTATAGATTATATCCCCATGACTCATTTATTTTATAAATGCAAGTTTCTACTTTTGACGCCCCTATAGCCATTTCTTCCACCCCCAAAATTTTTGCAGTTTTAAAAAACTGTGCCCAACAAGTTTGGGAACCACTACTCTTTAAGTTATTAAGGGTGGTCTACAAGAGATTTATCAAAGTCTGGGGCATAGAATTTCTTCTTATTATTTGTCTTAGTTTTCATGTTGGTTATCAAGCACTAGAAAAGGATATGTAGAATATTCAAAAACAGTAGCATTGAATATTTAGAAATATTTTACTTAGGAAAAAGTAAGTTTGTAAATAGAAGATGTTTTAACAAAAAGGAAAAGTGGAAGGTAAAACCTAAGATGGTTCATGTTCTCCTCAACTTGATTCAGTGCTGGAATTCTAGGCTTTGCTTAGGGTCAGACTCTGATAGGACCGAAAAACTAGCAGAGGCGATTGAAAGAGATGGTAAAATACTTCGGAAATTTCAACAGGGCGTATGGTTGTGATTATACTTTGCATAAGAATTTGGAGCAATTTACTAAACTCTTTGTATTCATTTAAAAGTACTGCTTTGACTGTGCCCTGGGGCTAATTTAAGTATTCCTTAATGAAGGGCCTTCCTGGTGGCTCAGTGGTAAAGAGTCTGCTTGCAATGTGGGAGACCCCAGTTCGATCCCCAGGTCCAGAAGATCCCCTGGAGAAGGAAATGGCAACCCACTCCACTCTTCTTTCCTGGGAAATCCCATGGACAGAGGAGCCTGGCAGGCTGCAGACTAGGGAACTGGAAGAGTCAGCCATGACTTAAGGACTGAACCACCACCATCAGTCAGTAAAGAATATGCCTGCAATGCAGGAGACTTGGGAAGATCCTCTGGAGAAGGAAATGGCAGCCCACTCCAGTATTCTCGCCTGGAGAATCCCATGGACAGAGGAGCCTGGTAGGCGACAGTCATGTGGTCACAAGAGTCTAAATCACCACCACTCATTAATGAATGAGAATTTTGGCCCCAGTATAGCTGAAGTGTTTATTGAAACTAGTTTATCAAGGTTTTAATTTTTATTTCTTTATATTTTGACTGCACTGCACAACTTGCAAGATCTTAGTTCCCCAGCCAGGAATTGAACCCAGGCTCTCAACAGTGAAGGCATGGGAGTCCTACCCATTGAACCACCAGGGAACTCCCTGTATCAAAGTTTTAAATTATTTTTTATATTAAGATTTCCAGAGAATAGTTTTACAGTCCATAAGTTAAATATTTTTGATGTTTTGCAGATATGTAAAGTTTCTGAGCCTCATAAAAAATTGCTAGCTAGTTGGTCCAGAGATGTTCATCTTCTTCTAGGGAAATAATGTACTTATTTTTCCAGAGCTTTCATTCTACACAGTAACCTACTGTATAAGTAAATATAGGCTAATTTTTGGCTTAGACGCACACAAAAGACCACTGGATACGTCACTGTTTATTTAACTTTACTGTTATCAATACAGTTTATGGCAGGTAGTTTGGTAATAGAATGTTTAATGGTATATATTTGCATTGACAGTGATTTGGGCCTCTTTTCTACTAACTGGATCTTCAGATATCTCTGCTTTGTGGTTCATGTAGGAATCAGCTATTTACATCCCACATGTTTCTCTTCTGTGACACTCACCATTGTTAGTACTGTGACCCTTACCATTATTCATTATTGGTGAGTTATTTTTTGACTGTAAAGTATGCCTTCATTGAGTCGGTGAGCTTTTTTTTAACCCTAAGTTTGTCATCATTCTAAGGTTCTCGTACTCTTAAGAAACTGCTCATTAAGAACAGCTGGCTAACACCTCAGATATGAGCCATTGCTGCTGTGATGATAAAGAGAAGGATAATCAGTCCTCCTCTTTTTAATGCTCTGGTTTCACTTATTTTTGCTTATTGGTGCATAACATATACCTACAGAAATACTGTGTCACAGACTGGCTTGTGTGTCTGCTTGTCCTTAACTCTGCTACAAGGAGAAACTTGCGTTCCCAAGAACACAAGAAATCTTATTATCAACAAAGTCAAATCAAAAAATAATTGCATACAGGAACTTAACTTCCCTGGGCTTCTGCTGTAGGGGACTTGGTCACGGGGGTTGGGTAGGGGGGGGACACCGAGATCCCACATGCCCTGTGGTGCAGCCAAAAAAGTTTTTATAAAATGAATCATAAGCGCCAAAAGCTTTTTTAAAAAATTGCTTTCAATCCTTTTTTTTTTTTTTTGGCCACATGGTTTGTGGGATCCAAGTTCCCGAACCAGAGATTGAACCTGTGTGCCCTCCAGTGGAAGCAGAATCCTATAACCACTGGACCACCAGGGAATTCCCAGTAATTTTTTTAAGGGGAAAAAAAAAAAAGACATTTTTTCATAGCCATGTGTGTATAAACATTACTCAGCAAATCAGTTGATGGGTTACATTAAGCTTTTTATCCATTTTCACTTTTGCAATGAAATGGTCTTTCCATATCACTGCTACCTGTTGTCATATGCTAGCCACTCTCACTATATTTAAAATAAACAAGGGACAACTTTACTCAGCAGATGTAATACATACAACCTGTATTTCTGGGATTTGCTTTAAAATAATAGTATAGAAGAGGAAAGGTTATAAATAAAATAAGATGACTGTGAGTTGGATGTTCATTAAAGCTTGGTAGGATCTGTATCAGTTCAGTACAGGGTTTTCTGTGATTTTATATTTGTTTGAAATTTCTCTTAATAAAGTTTTTTTAAGGTGCAAAAAAAAACCATATCAGACAAGTAGTGTGAACAAAATTTTGAAGGAAAAGGAAAAAACACAGGTTAATATCTAATTAACAAAGGCAATCTTTTATTCAGGCAAAGGAGTTTGAACTAACCCAGTAGATATTAGGTAGCCATTTTAAGTTTTAATAGTAGAATGATAATGATCATAATTAGGCCCTAGAAGGATTAGCATTATGGGAAAATGAAGAGTTGAGAACCCAGAGCCCATGAGAGCAGTTCATTGCAACCTTGAATCGTGTTGCTGAAAGGATAAAAGACAATTCGTGAAATATTTCAAAGGAGAAAGAATAGCTATTCATCTAGGCTCTCAGTCAGGTGCTAGTGCCAGCACAGTGAAAGGGAGGGATGTTTTGCCTCATTTGCCCAGAACTTAGATTTGAACCATGTCTAGTGTAATAGGCGAACATATACCAAATGATTTATAGAAATTTGTTATAAATTTAGTCAATATTTTGGCACTCTTATAATAAACCATATCGATGAGCTTCTTATAGTTTCAAAATTTCTTCTCTTTCCAAGGGTAATTAAAACTGAAGGTATCATATTTTATACTACTGAGGCAGAACTGCTTCAACAGAGTTTTGATAACCTGTTTGAAGAGCTCAGATCTACAGATGCTATCTAGATGGTTAGCATAATTTGTTTTTTGATAACTGGGGAAAAAAATTTAGAGCTTGGTTCTGCCTTCTGTTAAATGAATTAAAGTTATCTCATGAGACAACCACCCCCACTCCAGTACTCTTGCCTGGGAAATCCCATGGACGGAGGAGCCTGGAAGACTGCAGTCCATGGGGTCTCGGAGAGTCGGACGCAACTGGGCGACTTCACTTTCACTTTTCACTTTCATGCATTGGAGAAGGAAATGTCAACCCGCTCCAGTGTTCTTGCCTGGAGAATCCCAGGGACAGCGGAGCCTGGTGGGCTGCTGTCTATGGGGTCACACAGAGTCGGACACGACTGAGGTGACTTAGCAGCAGCAGCATGAGACAACTGTAAGAAAGTACTTTGGTTCTGTAATAGTACCTTATCTAAGTTTTACTTTGAATATCCCAGCCCAAATTTAGTGAAAAAGTAACTGAGATCTCCTACTCAGCATAAAAGAATTTTAGAGGTCATCCAGTGCACTCAACAGTATGTGAACTGTGAACTTCAGAGGTTCAAGCTGGATTTAGAAAAGGCAGAGGAACCAGAGATCAAGTTGCCAACATCTGCTGGATCATTGAAAAAGTAACAAGAGTTCCAGAAAAACATCTACTTCTACTTTTTGACTATGCCAAAGCCTTTGACTGTGTGGATCACAAGAAACTGTGGAAAATCTGAAAGAGATGGGAATACCAGACCACCTGACCTGCTTCCTGAGGAATCTGTATGCAGGTCAAGAAGCAACAGTTAGAACTGAACATGGAACAACAGACTGGTTCCAAATCGGGAAAGGAGTACGTCAAGGCTGTATATTGTCACCCTGCTTATTTAACTTATATGTAGAGTACATCATGAGAAATGCCAGACTGGATAAAGCACAAGCTAGAATCAAGATTTCCAGGAAAAATATCAGTAACCTGAGATATGCAGATGACACCACCCTTACGGCAGAAAGTGAAGAACTAAAGAGCCTCTTGATGAAAGTGAAAGAGGAGAGCAAAAAAGCAGGCTTAAAACTCAACATTCAGGAAACTAAGATCATCGCATCCGGTCCCATCACTTCATGGCAATTAAATGGAGAAAGAGTGGAAACATGGCTTTTATTTTTGGGGGCTCCAAAATCACTGCAGATGGTGATTGCAGCCATGAAATTAAAAGACTCTTGCTCCTTGGAAGCAAAGTTATGACCAACCTAGACAACGTATTAAAAAACAGAGACATTACTTTGCCAGCAAAGGTCCATCTAGTCAAAGCTATGATTTTTCCAGCAGTCGTGTAGAGTTGGACTAAAGAAAGCTGAGCATAGAAGAATTGATGCTTTTGAACTGTGGTGTTGGAAAAGAGAGTCCCTTGGACAGCAAGGAGATAAAACCAGTCCATCCTAAAGGAAATCAGCCCTGAATATTCACTGGAAGGACTGATGCTGTAGCTGAAACTCCAATACTTTGGCCACCTGATGAGAAGAGCTGACTCATTTGAAAAGACCCTGATGCTGGGAAGGATTGAGGGCTGGAGGAGAAGGGGACGACAGAGAATGAGATGGTTGGATAACATCACCGACTCATTGGACATGAGTTTGAGTAAACTCTGGGAGTTTGTAATGAACAGGGAGGCCTTGCATGCTGCAGTCCATGGGGTCGCAGAGTCGGACTCGACTGAGCAACTGAACTGAACTGAACTGAACTGAGTGCACTCAATCAATAGTCTTAATCACTGAATTATTGAGAATTCGTAGATAACTTTCATTTTAGGATTTTCTTTTAGGCAGTAGAGAGTCTCTTCTAAAGAAGAGACCGTATGAAGACCCTTAGAATTGAAATTATTTTGAAGCTTATGAGAAAATATAGCTTTCCCACTGTGTTTATGGGAGTGTAAAATGGCTTTAATTTTGTGGAGCATGGTTCAGCATCACTAGTAAATATGCTTGTGCCCTTCTAGTAGTTCCACTTCTAAGAATGTGTCCAAAGGAAATGTTTATACACGTGTATAAAGAAAGGCATATGTACATGCATTCAGTGCAGCATTGTGTATATTGTGGAAAATTAGCAACAATCTAGACATCCACCTGCAGAGGACTGATTTGAATTACAGTACATCCACAGAATAGAATACAGTGTTGTCATTTAAGAGAAATAAATCTGTACTTAGGCATATAAATGTCCAAAACTAAATGAGCCAGGTAGATTAAAGAAGAATAGGGTTATCACTTTCATCTTTGGGAACTAGACTTGTGTGAGAATTTAACTTCTACTTTTTATGCTTTTGTAATGTTTGTATATTTTTATAATATATTTTGTAAGTTTATATAAAATAAAACACTTAAAATTAATGTTGTTGTGATATTTATACTTTTATTTATAAGTTAATAAAGATACAGCTGTTGGTCAGGAGAGATCCCTGTTGTGCATATCAGAATTACTAAGCTTTAAATTCCTTTACTGCTATATACTTTGGCACCTCGTCAGCCAAATAATCACAGGACATGTATGGTCAGGTTCTGTTTGTGTTTTGAAGGTTCTTGTTGCCCATTGTTCATCATTCTTCTTCATTCTTAATAGAATTTTTCATGAGACCAGTCAATGATAAGTTTTGTCTAAACAGTTTAAAAGATTTATTACAGAAGAATCTGTTTCTGTGCTCCTCCATGTCACTGCTAAACTATGGAGTGGCTTGGGTTTTCTTTCTTTGGGGGTAGGGTGGTGGTTTCACTTCAAGATGACTCATAAATTGTAGAGGCACACTTTAGGATTTTCTATTCACTTCATGGTTGTGAAAATGAAATACTTGGCACACAGGCAAACCAAAAGAGTTTTTACTGAGTACCTGCCCTTTTCTAGTTGGATAAGAGCAACATTTGTAAATAGCTCTTAACATCGTTTTTATACATAGTATAATTATATGAGTAGTTACTTCATGGTTATTGAATGAATGGATGAAGAAAACCCTGACAGATCTAGATAATATAACTCCCGAGAACCAGGAATGTTGATCTGAACTTGTTTGTCCAACGTAGAACCAGTAACAACTGGTGCTTATTTATTTATTTATTTATTTTTAATTTCTTTTAGGAAATTCCCTGGCAATCCAGTGATTTGGACTCCATGCTCTCACTGCAGAGGGCCTGGGTTCATTTTCTTGTTGGGGAACTAAAATCCCACAAGCCGCTCAGCAGCCTCCAGAAAAAAAAAAATTTTTTTTTTATTCTGATGTTGGTATCTAATTTTCTTTCTTTACTCCACTACTGGGTATGTGGCTTCTTTTAAGTTAATATTTTTAAAGCTCTGTTTCTTCGCTTACTTAGAATAATGAATTAGACTCTAAACTTAAGACTCTGAATTTTTTATCAAGTAGAGAAATTTTGCCTAAACTAATGAAAGTATACAATTAATGCCTTATAAATGTCCATAACCTACTTTGTCTGGAGGAAATAGACATTATTCCCATTTCAAGGTTTGGAAATGAAAAGGTATGATTGAGAGGAGGAGGCAAACAGGAGAGGTTCTTTTCCAATCTAGTGGAGAAATGGCTCTAAAGCATGATCAGAGGCTACAGAGTAGAACAAAACCTTTAGGAAGTCTTTTGAATATAGCTCTTTAAAGAGATAAATCATAGTTCACTGAGGGCGTCATCTTTACTTGATACTTAAAAAACTAAAATTTTCCGAATTGATTATTTCTAAGGACAGAAAGAGTCTGCATCCTTGGTTAGTTTCACAGTGAATATCTGTTTACCATTGTTACATGGGTTATAAATAAAATACTTTTTTCCTTAATATAATCTAAAAATAATTTAAGATCGCAGTAGTTCCATTATTCACAGCCATGTGCTCTTATCCTGTCTCCCTCCCAAGTACAGTGAAGTATGTCTTTGTCTCTACAGTATTATCTTTAATGAAGTTCTTCATGGGGAAAGAAATTTTTACTATGGACTGAAATAGGGTTTTTGTTTTTTGTTTTTTACTGGGTTTTAATTACCTCCTATTCTAGTAAATTTAGAGCTTTTATAGACATCAGTTTATTGTGCCAAGCCCAGTTGCCCCTAGAGGGAGTATAAATTTAGGTAAAGGAGCCAGGGGATAAACAAGTGTTGAAGGAGAAGGGGTGGGAGAAAAGGAAAACTTTATCTTGGCTCTACATTACTAAATCATGATCTTTTGTTAGTCTCTCTAGTTTATCAAAACACGTCTGTCTTTTCTTCTCTTCAGCCCTGCACTTCTAGATCCTTTGCCTGTATTAACTTGCTTCAGATTGTAAGCCTAACTTATACTTACACTACCCCAAGTATGTGAACTTTCCCCCAGAACTCTGAGCTCTCTCTCTTAGAGTTGGTGTCTTATTTTCCAGTAATTCTTATTTATTTATTCTAATGTTGTTTCTTATCTCTCCTAGATTTTTTTTTTTTTTTGCATTTTTCCCACATATCCTTTGCTCACATTTTTACTGTAGGAAAGTTGAAATACACATTGTTGGAAATGAGTGAAAATAATTTTTAGCCATCATCAGGTTATTAATAGCAGCTCCTCTCTGTTTACATATGTTTAAAAGTTACAGCCATTTAAATTCTTGATTGCTACAAGCACCAATCCGTGTGCACCTTTGAGTCAGCAGAATAGGTATTCTTTCTGTTGTACAATGAGAAGACGAACTTTCAAGACATTGCATTAATTGTTAGTGCCAGGATTCACAGAAATTTAGAGCGTGAGGAAACCCAGTGAAGATTTTAGAGGAATTTAAGGTTCATCTATAAAATGTTATTTTTATGAGATCACCAGATTAAATAAGTTGTGGGTTAGAACTCAAATTTCCTAACTCCTAATATACTATTTTTTCATAATTTTTCTTGTCCCAAGATAAAAAGCTTTTATGTTGCTGTAAAACGGCAGTGTTTTTCCTCAATATCTCAGTTTGGATTGGAAATGGAAGATAAGCATATAGTGTAGCTGCCACATTAGTTCTCAAACAAGTTGGTCATTTATATACAACAAGTTGTCTATTTATTGCATTCTTAACTATTCTGTGATTTAAAAATTAAGTTGAAGGTAATAAATCACCAGAAAGTCTTCTCAGATACTTTCCCCATCTTCTCTTTTTACTGTTTAGTCATTCAAAAGTAAGAAATTTAAATAAAGAGTATTTAAGAATAAATTCAGCTTATATGTATAACAAAATTTTGAATAATCAGATTCAGAAATTAAATCTTAAAATTAATGGTTATTTCCTTTTAACTAACCCTTATTGAAGATTTCTCTGACATGTTTTCTTCTTAATTGAGTTGGGTTTATTGGCCTGTTAAAAGTCTTTTACTGCTTTAGAGTTATTCTGTTAATCCGTTGATTTTTAATTTAATATTATGTAATAGTTTAAATATTAGGATAGTAGATTTGACTGAACACATTGGTTTCAGAATGCATTTTAGAAGCTTGTGTTTTTAGTGAACCCCCTTTTAAAGGTTATTGCTTTCAGAAAGAAAAAATTTGGTTAATTGTGGCTTCTGGCTACTTAAAGAGTTTAGAGAATAGAGTTGTCTTGTATACAGCCTTTTATTTAGTATTCCGGTGAAGGAGGATCCTAATAATTTCATAGTAACAGTATTGTGTTAGCAGCCTGATAGCCAAAGCTCTGAAAAAGAAACCAGACCTAGGAGGTGAAGAATCTAGGGAGTATTTAAGTTGATTCTAGAATAGTAAGTTGTGGCTAATAGGATGAAAATAATCATTACCCTCTCTTAAAAGATTAATATCACTGCCCTTGAGAAAAGTGGGCCTTGCAAACTGTAACTCAGCCTACCTTTTATGTCAGCCTAAGCGGGAAGAGATTATCTCTTTTTCTGTAATACGTGCCTACTTTTAACATACTGAGTTTAACATAATTTCAAAAATACCCATAAAATATACCTTTCTGGCCCTTAATAAATAAGATAAATTGTGCATAATTTATCTTTACTCTGAAATCTCATAATTTTGCCCTAGATTTCAAAGTGATTTTAAAACTTAGGAAAGCCACTATAGCTCAGAACATATATTTATGAGGATGAAGGAAAAAGGTGTAAAATTTCAATGTAAGTAAGTACCTTGCTGATAACATGAGAATTCATAAAATAAAAGCAATCTCAATGTTTTATTTCACATTGAATGATAGAGCATAGATATTATAAAGCCAGAGGAACTAAAAAGGGACACCATGAGAAAATGGCATGGTTGTATATGTCTGAATATATATTCACTTACATGCTCTGTCAGAGACCAAAATTTAGGAAGAAATTTGACTTGTCTGGTGGTTTGTGGAGAGAGCTGATCAGAGACTGCTTCTTGGCTAAGTTTCTGTCTGCATAGGCTGTTAACAATTGTTTCTCTGGCAGCAGATCTTGTTCATCAGGATTGCATCATTTCTGGGAGAATGGCCAAGGTCCACAGCCACAGTACAAAGACTGTCTGAAGCATATGAGGCCTGTTCTTTTTCTGAAGCGGCACTCCTCTTCCTGCCAGTCCTCTTCACAGGATTACTGAAGCAGATTTGTTCTGAATTTCTTTCATCGGATTGGCTGTTTATTGGACTCTTGTCTCCCAGCTGCTTCCGGCTCACCTGGCTGATGCAATTTCTTTTTCTGAAATCTCTGTTGGAGTTGTTCTTAAAACATTTATTGTCTGTCTTCTCTGAGAGTGACCTGACAGATCACACGGGTCTTGTGCTTTCAGCAAGTCATGTAGAGAAGAGACTGTCAGAATGACAAATACAGAGACTATTGACCATTTCTGAACCCAATTAAAAAGATAGGAGTAATTATAAACCATTTCTGGCATGTTCTTAACAGCCTTTTCCTTAGAAACTGTATGTATCAATAAATGGTGATTTCTCAAAGAGTACTCAGGACTGGGAGACAAGCTGGTTGTGTTTTTGAGTCTAAGAATTTAATACTATTCCTAGGGGTTCTGGAGGAGTGTTCTGATTGTAGTTAAATTGAAATTCCAGAGCATTTGTTGTTGCTAAAGGAGTGTATTTCTTCCTTGATGTAATTTCTTCCTTTTGTTTACTGTTACCCTCATGCTTTTCATTTTTATGACTTCCCTGGTGGCTCAGACGGTAAAGCATCTGCCTACAATGCAGGAGGCCTGGGTTCGATCCCTGGGTCAGGAAGATCCTCTGGAGAAGGAAACAGCAACCCACTCCAGTACTCTTGGCTGGAGAATCCCATGGATGGAGGAGCGTGGCAGGCTACAGTCCATGGGGTCGCGAAGAGTCAGACACGACTGAGCTACTTCACTTCACTTCAGTTCACCCTCAGGCCTTTCATTTGTATAGTTCTGAGTATGGTCTTTTAAAATGGTTTCTAAAGAATAGTTTATTTTCCAGTTTTTAATAAAGTTAGAAATCCATAAGATACCAGCATAAAGAACATTTACTGCTTGGTACTGGAATCCCTCAAACAACTATTTTCACATATATGATATATTAACACTTCAGATATTGATACCCTTTTCAGGCTACTGTTAAATTGACTTTGTCCCCCTCCCCAAAATCCTGGGTCATCACCTGTTTTCCTTTTCAGAGTGTAGAAAGCAAATTAAAGCTCTATTTTCTACATTTCTTCCATTGTGTAGTTGAGAAATTGACTCTTATCAGTCTTTCTGTAGTAGGATAAGAGGATGGAGAGATGTGTTGGGGAGGAAAAGAGTAATATGAGCTTTAATAGATGATGGTGAATCCCTGTTTGACTGGAGAATCACATGAACTTGATTAAAGAAAAGCCTGTGAGTTTAGGAATGGGTCAGGAAAGAAGCATCTTCTCAGAGAGAGAAAACGAATCCTTTGGGAAATGGAAGAGAATTCTAATTGGATGGAAAGAAAAGGATCACCCAGAGACAGTACTTACCACTTAACTCAAAGACAATTGCCATTTCTACCTTTTATTTAGGTTCTGGGTTTACAGGAAAATAATGTAACAAGGTTAAAGGACAAAGATAAACCACTAAATGGAACATAGTATGGTAAACAAGGCAGAATACAGAAATGAAACAAAATTGCCATTAAAATATTATTTCTCTAGAATTCCATGCTGTGTGTCCATCTTTGTTATTTCTATCTATACTAATTTGTTTCTTAACTTTTTCTAGGTCTTCACAGCTTCTGGCAGATAATTTTGGGGGACTTCATATTCAGAGGTCTATAAAAAGGTGACTGAGCCAAGTAAATTCTTTTGTTTTAACTTTTGCACTTTAATGAATACTAAAACTTTAATTTTGATATAATAGTGATCATAATTTATTCAGCAAATATTCTCAAAAATCTCTGTGCCAGGAAATATTCTCAAATACTTGTTCTAGACTTTGGATCTATAGCAGAGGATAAAACACAGAAATCCTTGTCCTAATTGAGTTTATATTTTGGTAGGAATAGAGACAAATTAACAAGTAAAAGAAATCTTGAAACTGTTCTACAAAGAGATGTTAATTCTTATCACTCTTTCTAGGACATATCTCCAAACTGTATGATAAGTTAGTAACTGCTATAACTACTAAACTTTGTAAACTGTAGTAGGAACCTGTTGTCTTATGTTATAAAACTAGAGTAATTATAATTACATATTGCATATAGATAATGTTACAAGTTCTTCAGTGAACATTTTAATAGCTACATTTTACATGTTATGTAGAAGAGGAACTAGGCTCAGGGTTATATGAGAAGTTAGGTTTTGCCATCTTTTTTATTATTATTAAAAAGGCCCAATATTATAAAAGTATTACTTGAAGCAAGATAACCATGCTAATCTAAAATGCCTTCATCAGAAGAGTGGAAATGGTCATGTAAAATTACAAAAAAGTTTTCTTTTATCTAGACACCTGCATTTTTTTAATGGTTATATAACAGTAATGGCTATGACAGGATTTTTTAGTGGTGTTGAGTAATTGGGGGTTGGGTTCTTTACTGAAGTATAACACGTGATTCGGATTCCAGTATTGGTCAAGAGTAGTATTATTATTAGATTGTGTTCTGGTTATTAAGTAGCCTTTGGATTTTTTGTTTTTAATTCGAGAATTATACAGTGATATCAAATAAAGAAAGAGTTGTAACCAACAGCTCCCAAAGTTCAAAAATGCCCTTTTGGACTTACTTGATAAGTATTCTCTCTTCTATTTTTTGTAGATTTTATTTCAGTTTCCCAGAGGCTCAGAGGGTATACAGATCTACTCTGTTTGAATATATTGTTAGGGAAAAGAAACATTTATGTGTAGGATGGGCCCCAAAGCAGAAAGTTATGCTAGTCACTTTTTTTTTTTTTTTTTACAAGCTGTAAGGACAATAGATAGGAAGATCTTCCTTTTTCATTTCAGTCTCAAGTTGAATACATCACCCCAAGTTGAGTAGGAGCAAGTGTATTGCCACACCCAGATTTTGCAGAGTCCTGGAGAAGGCAATGGCATCCCACTCCAGTACTCTAGCCTGGAAAATCCCATGGACGGAGGAGCCTGGTAGGCTGCAGTCCATGGGGTTGCACAGAGTCGGACACGACCGAGCGACTTCACTTTCACTTTTCCTTTCATACATTGGAGAAGGAAATGGCAACCCACTCCAGTGTTCTTGCCTGGAGAACCCCAGGAACGGGGGATCCTGGCAGGCTGCCGTCTGTGGGGTCGCACAGAGTCGGACACGACTGAAGCGACTTAGCAGCAGATCCATTGGTGAGATACAGCTCTTTCAAGTGTAGATGCCAGGGAGGACTACTTAGTTTACAGCTGTTCTAGCACTTTAAAATAATGATATAAAAGAAGAATATTATTTTTATGTGTTCTTAAAAGTCTTGGCCTGATTCACTGTCCACAGTTGGTTTTCTTTTCCACATTAATTTGCTTCATATTTCAAAATAAGAGTCAAGCATCTCAGATCATCTTAATCATTTTAAAATTTGTATTAATCTCCTGGATTGACTCAATTAATATGCTATTACTTTTCATTTGATTTAATTTTTTAGTGTAAATAATCATTTACTACTGTGTTATTTGTCTTATCATGAATCAGCATATCAATCATGACTTCTTACTATATATTTTTTTCTTTTTTTGAAAACCTTTGTTAACCTGAACCTTAACAGTCAAATTGAGTTTCTTTCCTCCCACATAAATTACTTCTTGTTACATTCTTTTAATGATTTTTTTTTTAACAAAGTTGTAAAATCACTAATGTAAAAATCAGAGTACAGTTTTTCCCTTTGCACCACACTTCCAAGTCTCTTAATCTAATTTTGTTTGTTTATGTTACTGAGTTTGTCTTTCTGTTCCCAAATTCCACTGGCTGTGGTCACCAACTCAAGGTATCCTCACTGCTTTTCCATGCAGTGTTTTCTCATTTTTATCATGAAATTGTACACTTTGTGTTTTATGCTTTTATTCATACATAGTGGTGGGTATCACCTTACAAATATAGTTAATCATTACGTCTTCTCCCCAAATTATAGTTATTAAAAAGAGTTTAAAAGTGTAAAAGGGTATTCTATGTCAAAAGAAGGCAATAAAAAGCAGCTATTTTCAGTCAAATATACATAAATTGATCACTTATCATCCTATTTAATTTGGAAGGAATAACATTAAACTGTGATAATTCTTTTGACCATTATCTGACTTAAAACTCATTAGTTAGGTCCTAGAACATCTTGTTTGATAAGCAGTTGTGGAATGGGAGAAATGTGCTCATTGATGAGCAGACTATCTAACTTTTTCCTTTATCTGAAAAGAAAAAAAATGGAAATGAAAAGAGAGCATGATTTTTGTTACCTCACTTTGTGGAACATTAATGCAGAGCATAGTAAACAGGGACAATGCTGATTCCTTGTATTTTATATCTATCCCTTAAAAACTTCGTTCAAAAAAATAGAAAAATATTCATTAGCGTTTGCAATAAATTTAAAGACCTATCTGGTTACTAGATATTTTCATTTTCTGTGCTAGGATTCCTCATGTCCATAACATGTTGGTTGAGGCTCTGCAGCTCACCCCCACTCTCAGAGTGGCCAGTCTCCAATAATTGGACCCCGTGATTTCCACTCTCTGCTGTGTTGGACGTCATGAGCATTGCAATCCCTCTGGGAGTCACCACACCAGATACATCCTACTCAGATATGGCTGCTGGATCAGAGTAAGTGCTGCTTCCTAGGTAGTAGGTACATTACCAGTTTGTATCAAGACAAATTTCTTATGGGCATCTAATAGTAAATATGTAGTATTTTCTATACCCAAGCCTAGCCCATTATAAATGACATTAGACCGTTCCCTTTCCCCTGTAGAAGCTGGAGTCAAAAAAGAATTAGAAGGGGGAGGAAAAGAATTTGGGAGGGGGTTGGTATTTCTGAGTAAATAATTAATAGGACTAAATTTTCAAGATAGTGATTATTTTCATTTGTTTTGATGGGTAAGGAAGACAAGTAGGTGTCACTACCTGCTTCTGTAGAGTTAATGATTATCTGATGAATGGAGGATAAGGAGGAGTTCTCTCCTGCTGATTTTCCTTGAAGGCCTCTTCCTATGTACTTCTCATTATTCTAGAGTAAAGGGGCTGCTACTGTATGGGCAGGTTGCTTAGACCTTCTGATATTTGGGATAGAAAATGTGGAAAGTAGTGTCACCTGTTTTTTATAATATTCATTGCCTAGAAAGAGGACCTTCAAAATCAGTGGTACCAAACTTTTTTTTCAGCTAAGAGCAGCTTTAGGAATTCAGAATTTGTCGAAAAGTCCAATCCCTAAAATAGACTCTCTGTTCTTGAAGAATTTAAATGCCAAATGGCAATGAAGGTAGGCCTTCATTATAAAACTTTATATATTATTCACAGTTTTAAAATTTTTAGCCTTTTGTATCCCTTCTCTTTTAAGTTGTCCGAGATTCCCCCTGCTCACAGATTCCCCCTCTTGTCCTTTTACCTCCCTTGTACCCAATCTTCCTTGCTTACAGAAAGGAAGTGGAAGCCCCCTACCTTTCAAGACGAAGTGGCACTACACCAGGATGTGAAAGTCCAGCGAAAGAGACCCAAGGGGCCTAGGGGGCAGCACACCCCCAGAAGCCAAGTCTATTCCAGGCAGTACCAGGGATTAGGGTCTGGGCTGGAAAAATCCTGGTGTTTTGAATATGTTCAGGTCCAGTTCAGACTCTTGATCCCACAGCCACTTCTTGAGTGAGGTGGGTGTTGCTCTAATTCCCCTGTTTCTCTTGCCATTTTCACAGTCCCTGGGGATTCTTTCCCCTTCAGCAAAGTAAAGAAACTGTTCCAAAACTCTGGGTTCAACTGCATCCCTGATAATAGTGGTTTTCTTCCTAAAAACTGAGAATATTAGTAAAGAGCATGTGTATTTCTTCACAAAGCCACCTAGAATAACTGTTTGATGACTTCCTTAAAGAGGAAGACTTAAAATGAAGCTACCCTAAGAGGCAGTCTGTTATATTCTGGGGTAGTCTGTAATTGAAAGCAGTTTTTGGCCTTATTCCCATATAAAAAAGAAGATGGAGGGTGGGGGCTGGGAAAGGGTGGATTGTGTTACTTCCAGAGCCCTTTTTCTTGTTTTGTTTTTATTTTTTTGCATGCCAAAGAGATTTAATTACACCAATAGCTGAAGCTTCCAATTTTATAACTGTTTCCCAGACAAAGTACTTAAAAACTTAACTGCATCAATAGGTAATTGTATAATGTTAATGGATTTGTATAAAGTCAACCACTAGCCTCCTATATGGAATGACTAACAAACTGTATAGGTAGACAACTCTAACATTTGTGAGAAATTTCAACAACAACAAAAAAATTCAGTGTTGATTAACTCAATAAGATTGGGATTAGTAGCTAAGAAAAAGACCTAAAACAATTATTCTTAAAACATGTATTTTTCCCAGAGTACAGAGGTGACTACCCATAATTGTTGCTTAGGGAGTCCAGAAATAATTACAGAATCAAAAAATATTTCTGGCCTAAAAATTTGACTGCAATGTTTCTATCTCCTGAAACATTTTCATCTTTGATCTCCAGACAGATTTCCACTACTGTAGTCATACCTAATTTTTCAGTTTTTCATTTTGTATCCGTACAAGGCAAGAGAATGTCAACAATTAGCTTATATACCATTCTGTTAAATTGTTAATGATATTTGTTAATGCTTCATTATGCGTATGTCACTGTCACGCATATTCCACCGTTCTGGGCACTCTGAGATTAAACCTGGTATTAAGGGCAATATACTCAACTAAGTAAAAAGACCTAGACCTTACTTTATGGGATTTTATATCTGATGGCAGTGGTCTACATTATGTTTTGTTTTTGTTTTTGTTTTTTTGTATATTTGTAGGAAAACCTCTAGATGTAACAATAGAAGGAAAGACTTTTCAGAGTTTACTGTCCTGCCATAAATGAATTTCAGAGGTAGTGTTACAACAACAGGTTGCACATTGTACTGAAAACACAATTGATGGAGTATATCTGTTGTGAGCATGCCTTCTGTGTATGTGCCCAACTGTCATAGACGTTTAAACATAGGGGAAGAAAGGCTACAATTACATTTGCATAAAATAATTGGCTAATAAAGAGATGCAAACCTAATACTCAAATTCTTTATCAGTATTTTAAAATATAGAGAAGATCTGGTATATGTGTATATGTCAAGGAATATCCTAGGAAATTATGTAGTTACCTGTCAACGTGTAATTATGCATTTAATCTGTAACCAGTATGGAAATTGCAAAGTTTCCTCATCAAAAGATATGAGCTTAAATTTTAGTATTTGTCACACATAAATAATATATTAAATGCTATGCTTAACTACAAAGTATTATGACAATGGGATGGCCTTTTAACCTACACAATATACATTTTATTTTTATTCCCTAGACTTGCACATGAAGTGCATATGTTCATATTTACCCAGTTTGGAGATGGGTAAGATACAACCAGCATAGCTCCATCTCCATGGCCATCTTTTATCTCATGCCACTTTCTTTTATCCCGTCCAAAAAAAAAAAATCCATTTCTAATAAACAGCTATCATGTTTCACCCCATGTGTTCAGTGGTACAAAATCTCTTACATAAAATATGTACAGCTCTTTGAAATACTTATTTATGTAGTAAATTAACAATGCTGTATAAAGTTATTACTTTCTCTTAACTGTCCATCATAGAAACTAAATTCTACCTTCATTTTATTAATGCTTGTTTGCCTTTGGTTTCATTTAGGAAACTCCACCTGTTTCCTAATAATCAGAGCTGATTGCCTCTCAGTGAGCCATATTCAGATCATCTATTTCTCAAGAATACTGACCTGCATTCTTGATGTATTCCCCCCACCCCTGCCCAGTTCCCATCTTGCAGACACTCTTTAAATAATAAAATGCATGCACTTCACTAACAGAGAATACTTTCCTATGTCTAAAGTTCTTCTTCACCTAGAAATTACCTTTGCTGTTATTTATAAGATCCCTTCTCAGTTTTGGAGCATATAACTGGGTGAGTTGGATACATATCTCAGAATTTTCTTTTATCCCTCACTTCTTAGCTGACATTGCACCACATTGAACTGCACACTTTGTTCCCACCAAGTCCTATATTATGTATATTTCCAAGCAGGAAAAATGTTTATTATGTGAAACAAACAGTATTCATTATTTGCTTCCCTAAAAGACCCTTTGACCCATCACCAAGACTGAGTTATTGTGTCTTTGGAGTTTCTAATTTGTGAATCTCAGTGCTAGTTTGCTAGTTAATTTAAATGACAGATAATCCATTATTCAGTTTTGCAAAGTCAAACAGTTGCATTCCTTAATTATCTTTCAGAATTCTCCAAAACCTAACCAGTTACCTAAGCAATCAGTTAAGTTCTTTTTGCCCCAGAACTTGAATTTTGTCCTTAGCCACCTCTATCTTTTTATTATCAAATAAGGGCTACATTAAATTTCTTAACTTAAAACACATTTATAATTATTTTATATTAATAAATTGTGCTTAAACAGTTATTTTCCACTCAGTGTCGGTACAGAAAGCTACTCAGCCAAGCTTCTCAATAAGCTTGGTTATTTAAGATCTTACCTCATTTTCTTTAAAGGAAGAAAGTTACCCTGGTTTCCAAACTAGTTAGGTGTAGTGGAAAGAGCACAGACTTTGGAGTCACATTGACTGTGTGACCTTGGTAGTTATATAATCTCACCACCTCAACTTCACATTCTGTAAAAATGGGGTGCTCTTTACCATGTTTAGTAGTTGCAGAGTAAACAAATTAATACTATAAATCTCCTAGAAAATAATAGACAATTCAGAATGGTACTTAGTACTACTGTTGTTATTTATCACTAGAATAAACTTCTGAGTGCAGTTTTGATTAGTTTGAAGTTCTGTGGTATTACCATGCAGCTATTAAATAATTGTGTCCTTGATATGCTTGCATGTCATTGGTGGATGAGAAATTATTATTCTTAATATGTGGAAGGTGTTTGGGGGTTCATCAAGATGAGAGGTATGATAAATATAAGATGCCATTGTTTTTACCTGTACTTTCTTCAGGGTATCCTGTCTTGGTAGTGAATGGAAGAGGGCCTGGTCCCTGGGGCAGTGCAGAAGGCACTTTCATCATCTCACTCACTGCAAATGTCATGTGAGGTTTCATGGAAGTATTAAGAGATCCAATTAAGAAGAATAGTTCTGAGTCTAAACCAGCCCAGAGTGGCTTCTCTAGGGGAAACTCCCTGCTCAGCTGGTACGTTTGTGTTTGTCATTAGGGACACCTTGTATCCCAGGTGCCTGCTTTGAGACATCTGCCTATACTGGCTTCATGTTACACACAAATCCACATTTAATAACACTCCTACTGTTATTTATAGGCTTAGTTACGTTGATGACATTGTTTCACTGAGTTCTTTCTCTTACTCTAGTGGCTGGTGGTTGTGGAAAGAGGAGGGGTTAGAATGGGAAGTTAAGTCTTAGTTTAAGGAAAGATTAGGTGTTATGCTATCATGCATTGCTTTTCGCCTTTGTGCAGCCCTGAATCTGTGGAGGCTAGTCCAGCAGTTAATGAGAAGAGCGTGTATTCCACTCATAATTATGGGACCACTCAGAGGCATGGGTGTCGAGGACTGCCTTATGCTGTGAGTATGCATTTATTTCTCTCCAGAGCAGTGATCTTCCTGGAGTGTAATCCATTCTTATACATTGTGACTTTCTTGAAATGTTTATATGCAGCATGACGAAGTTGCCCCTTTTGCACTTCCCTGCCTCCAGCGGACGTCTAGCCCTGCATCATTGTTCTTGTTTTTATGTCCCAGTTGACCTTGGCATTTTGTTTTATCACTTTCCTGGTTGAAGCCAAAAAACAAAGGGTACTACTTTCTTCTTTCTTTCCATATGTACCATACTTTAGGGGAGAGAGGGGCCAGTGTTTGGACACTGTTGATTTAAAAAATCTTATTTTCAGGATCATAATTACGGAGCCCCTCCTCCTCCGACACCTCCTGCTTCTCCCCCTGTCCAGACGATCATCCCTCGTTCTGACCTGAATGGCCTGCCGTCGCCCGTAGAGGAACGCTGTGGAGACAGCCCGAACTCTGAAGGAGAGACTGTTCCTTCCTGGTGTCCTTGTGGTCTTTCTCAGGATGGCTTCCTTCTCAACTGTGACAAGTGCAGGTAAGATCGTGTTCCATCTAAATCCAACCCTGGGTTACTGGGATTAGGGTTTCTTATTAGTAGGGAAAAGCTCAAAGTATTCTTTCTTGTGTTTGTTAATGTAGATGATTCCTTAGTGCTCCTTGGCTCGAATTCTCTGCACTAGGTGAGAATTGCTGACAACAAGGAATGAGAGATTGATCTTAAAGCTATTGAATTTGATATGAAATTTAATGTCCTGGAAACATTTGGTAGGTGGGAGGAAGGGGGTAGTATATGCAGAGATACTTCTCCCATGTGTGCGATGATGTGCTGCATGCTGTTGGAAGGACTACTTTAAGTTTGTTTTCCCTCTTTAGGGGAATGAGCAGGGGGAAGGTTATTAGACTTCATCGGCGGAAGCAGGACAACATATCAGGTGAGCCAAAGATGGGTTAGGCCCATGTTTTGACACATACTATTTTTTGGTTTTAATATTCGTCCTAAGAACCCCTCTTGAAAGTTCCCATGATCCCCAGCTCTTTTCATGGACAGTCATTGAAGTCTTCTCAAAAACCGTTGTAATTCTGTTGTTATGAATTAATTGTATCCAGAATCAACAGTTTAGGCCTATACTAATCAAAATATTGCCTGTGAGTGCACACACACACCTAAGAACAGATCCCTTTCTGTGTTACATACACATCAAGGCAAGGGAGCTTGGGGACCGAATTCAAGGCGGGAAGTACATATAGAGAATAGAGTTTGTGTGCTTAGTGAGAAAGATACAGATAGAATTTTGTGTTCATATGGATTGTGGTATTTATGTTCTAATAGAGTTAGTAGAAGTAATGACTTACTGAGTATGGGCTAGATGTAAAGGAATGAGCTGTTTTTTAATGTACTTAGGATTCTTATGCACTGTGAACTGACCTTTTTCCAGGTGGGGATAGCAGTGCAACAGAAAGCTGGGATGAGGAGCTTTCTCCTTCCACTGTGTTGTATACAGCAACACAGCACACACCTACAAGCATCACCTTAACTGTTAGAAGAACCAAACCCAAGAAGCGGAAAAAGAGTCCAGAGAAGGGTCGTGCAGCACCAAAGACGAAGAAAATCAAGGTATGGAGGGTAAAAGTATCTTAAATAGAAATATATCTGAAATAGCCCAAATGTTGGATGAAGAATACACCAAAGTTCTTTTAAGAAATTTGATACAGATGTTTGATGGGCCACTTCTGCTCTGTTTGCGAAAATCAGCTAATCTGTGTTACAAACATACACTCTTTTCTGCCACTCCATACCATCACAACTGGCACATAGTTTCTTTTACTACAACCCCACATCCCAGGTATGAAATCCCAGTCCACCTGGCACAAGTCCGTGTGTACAGCTGCCTCCAGTCTAGGCTTCCACTGTCCTAAAGTATCTCCTGCCTCCTCAACCCCAAAACCCAGTCTGAAATTCTTGTGCTGTACATGCCCACTTCATGTTGTTGGTTGAGTGTTTTTTCCCTTGTTTCAAAAAATTCAGGAAACATCTCTTGAACGGTCTAGGCTTACTCAGTGTTGTGGTCACTTTCCTGTATTCTCAACTAAAAAGTCTCCAAAAGAAACCTCTTCTGTTTTGTGTTCTTTCTTCCCCATCACAGCAACTTTGTTGCTTCTAGGTGACTTGCCCACCCCTTATTAAGGGGATTGGTCTTTATTTCCTTCTTAATTTCAAACTCGTAAATCTGTAGCCTTACTTAATATTTTTGTATACTTTTTCTTTTAGTGTCAGGGGTGCATATAGGATTTAAGTGATGCATGCTCTTCCCTGTTAATTACCTAATTTCACAGTGGAAAGTATTGTTATTAGCCTCAGAGTTCACTGGCCTTATGCCACCCCTATTCTTGACAATAGTGTGGGGAATTCCATTGTGTTTGTTACCTAGAGTAAAGGGGACAGACTAGAACACTAGTTCTTGCCTTAGTTTTAGTCTCAGATAGGTGTAACTGTCATTCTTTGTACCAAGTTTTGTTTTGTTCTACTTGTTTTCCTCTTTGGGATAGGCATTTCGAGAGGGATCCCGGAAGTCCTTGCGGATGAAGGTAAGGGGTCTTCTTCTCTGATGCTGTGTTTTACTTCACTGTGATCTTGCATTTTGGTCAGCTTCTTTCCTGACATTGATGGTCTGGGAATCTTGGACTTTGCTTTTTGTTAGTTTTTAATTGTTGCCATTCAGATTTCATAGAGCCTTTCTCCAAAGTGGATTTTCTTGGCCATTTTCTAAAATATTTTTTCCTTTCTGTAATCAGGCTTTGTTTACTGGTTTTTCATTAGCTGCTTTTCTTGGGGTACAGGGTAAGTGACATTTTGCCAAACAAAATGAGGTTGATGTTTGGCCTCCATCTGAGGAGTGAGGTTTTTCTGGTGATAGGGGATCTCTTGTGCACTCACCCTAGCATCATGTACACTTTAATCACCAGTTGGAAGGATAAATTTCATCAGTAGGAAAGTAGTAGTGTTGATGAGAATTATTCTTACTGGAATTACTTACTTTTGAGCTGTTTTCTCCTGGCATATCTACCTGGTATAGAAGACTCAGGTGATGTTAGTGTACTTCTTTTCTTTAGTTATCAAGTAAAAGCTTATGAGACATGATTTCAGATAGTGGTTGGATAATAGAGAAATTATGTGCAATATTTAAAGAAACTTTCAGCTGATGAAGAGTTTGCCCAAAGGAAATTTGAATATACTGTCTGATATCTTCCTTTACCTATTTGTTTATGTAGAAGGATAATGTACCTCCCAAACCATTACTTATGGCTTCAAAGTATTTAATTAGAATTAAGGTCTAGTTTAGTTCTGTAAGTATTCTTATATCTGGATGTGTAAATGATATAAAAACAGAATCTTTGTTATTGACCATTATAGGGTAAACATTAAACTCTTTTAGTGAGGATAAGCTTTCTTAGGAAATATAGATGTAATACACATTTATATGTGGAACACCAAATTGACTCATTTAAAAAGATCACAGGTAGCACTTTTTATAAAATTAGAAGGCCTCACCTTGCATATGCCCATAAACAGACTTGTAAATAGCTGTGTAAAAGATGGGAGAGGACTTAGAGCCCAAGACCACCAGAATCCTGGAATGTCTTAGAACACAGTTACTGTTTCTTTGCTAGATCGTTCTCCTGTAAGGAGACCGTTGCTCAGGGACCTTAAATAAATTTATGGGGCAGACATAGCCCTGATCCCAGGTGTTAAACGCTTTTCTCTTTTATCAGCTATTGTAACTTGCCTCTAGAAGTTTGAAACTTTCTGAAAGTTTGACTGGCTCTCCCAGAAAACTACATGTTAACCCCAAATATTGCTTGCAGTTTTTGAGATGTTGACAGATAGCTCCATTAGCATGTTAAAATTTAAATAATTAAAAATTACTGGTTTATTTTTATTCTTGTATCATAATTCTGAGTTATAAATTCTGTACTCAGAATTAATTGTTACTAAGAACCTTATCAAAGATCTGAGTGGGAACCATAGCATAAGAATGAGAAGAATCCATCATTTGGCTTTTTAACCCCAAAGTTGAATTTCCCTACTGGAAACTGGTCTAAACCAGGGTTTTTCAACCTCAACACTGTTTGAGCCAACAACGTTTGAACCAAATAATTCCTTGTAGGGATCAGAGCTGTCTTTTGCATTACAGCAGGCTGTGTAGCATCATCCCTAGCATTTACTAAGTGCCAACAAAGCCGCATATTAATCAAAATAACTTTAGGTATTACCAAAAGTCTTCTTGGGGGTTGAGAACCCTTGATCTAAACCCACTGAGATGGCATCTCCAGTACTCAGAACAGGATAGCAGACTAGAACAAGAGTTGTGTTAGTGAACAATAGCTAAAACTATGGCACAGGCTTCCAGTATACATTGTTTAACAAGTCAGAAGTTTAGTGATCACTACTGGATGCTTAAACCTGGGAATTCTATTGGGGCACCCCTAATCCCCAGTCTAATAAGCTCCCTTAAAGTCTTAAGTTTTGCACTTTTTCTTTTGCTCAGCTGCTACTGTCCACCTCAGGCAGGCAGTATTCTGTTCTCAATGTGTTGGCCTTAGGTGTTTGTTAGATCCTTTTGTTTATTGTTCATCCTTTTGGAATCTAGTGAGTAATGTGGAAAACAGTGGTATTAAATTTTTCCTTCCATTTTGCTATTCCTTGGGGGAAGGATGCTAGAGAATAGTCAATCAAAACTTGTGACATAGAAATGGAAGAAAGTGATTGTTACAATGGGTGTGTTTTCTCTCATTTGTGGAAACCATATTTAATTTTTGTATACCTGTTTTTGCAAGTTTAAAGTCGACATGGATTTATAAGTAGCTTTGGTATTAGTGTCTTTTCCTTCTAGTCATCACTAGTGTGAAATCATCACTATCAGTGTTTGTTTTGTTTTCTGATAACACCTTAAGTCCTGAACAGGAGAATATATATTAGACTTGAGCTGTGGAGGAGGAGAATATATATCAGACTTGAGCTGTGTCTGTATGTCAGAAGCACATATAAAAGTATTTAGGAAGATGTTGGCAAGATGTGATAATATTTCCTCAGTACTGTACTGTCATAGAGGGCAGCAGTTTTCCGAGTGAAGTGTAGCAGATTATAAGCATTTCCTACACTGCATCTACCCATGCCCCTCCCCCGCCTTACCTCTTCATTGTGTGGCTGTTTTGCAGTGTCATAAATAGCATGCTAGAAAGATATACTGAATGATAGCTTTTTCTGTGGGAGGCAAGATTATGAGTTACTTATTTATTTGGGTCACGTGTAGCTTTTAAGTGAAGATATATTAATTGTATAATAAGACATGCAAAAACATACTCCTGGATAGTAGTAAAACTACCAATTTGAAATGTCATACTGATGTTTGATAAATATTGAAAACTTAAGCAATGTGAGTATTTTGAAGTATCACTATTGTTCATTTTTATGAAGATTTTCTTACAAACTTGATGTCATTCTTCTGATAAATTTGATTTTTATGATGTAAAGATGGTCATAAAATTGTAGTGATGGGATGGAATTGCAATCCAGATTGATTTCTTACTTTATAAATGAACTTTATAAACTGAACCTCCCAGCTTACTGGTAATAAAACCATGATAGAAGCCAGATCCTGACTTCCCAGGCCATTGCTCTTATGCCACACAACTGCCAAGTGAAAACTAATTTTCTCTGAATGTTTAGCCTGGCAGTCCCCCAGCCCACCCCTTCTCGTCCCATCCTGTCCTTTTCATGGACTCTCCTAATCTACTTGACCTTTGTTCTCTACAGAATTCTCCTTCTGAGGCACAAAATTTAGATGAGAATACAACTGAGGGATGGGAAAATCGGATAAGATTATGGACTGATCAGTATGAAGAAGCCTTCACTAATCAGTACAGTGCAGATGTACAGAACGCCCTTGAACAACATCTACACTCTAACAAGGAATTTGTGGGCAAACCTGCTGTTTTAGACACTATTAATAAGACTGAATTGGCCTGTAATAATACAGTTATTGGGTCCCAAATGCAGGTAAGGATCAAAGGGTTAAAGACTCCTAATTAGTTGAGATTTTAGGAACTCAGGAAAAGGACATATTTTGAAATTAGCCTATCTTTCAGATGTTTAAGGCCTTAGGGTAACAAATTAGCCATCTATTGAGAAGCATCTTTAACCAAAAGCAAGTTTTGGTCACTTGAAAACTGTTCAGATACATACTTTAAAATATATATCTTTATTAATTAAAAATAGATAAATTAGGATATAGGAAATTTATACTGCCTCAGTAGAAATTATGAAGATTAATGGAAACCTAAGTTCTTACATTACACATAGAGCCACTAAAATTTTAGTCATATTTTTCTTAGATTTTTTTTTTTTCTTTTATTTGGGGGTAAGGGAGTGGCAAGTTCACTATACAGAACCTATTTCCTAGAAATACTAAGATTTTATCAAATTTTAAAATGTCTCATCATTGAGCTAAATAACATAGACAAGTAAAACCTAAAAGTATTAGTGCCTTTCCTGCAATTAAGAGATAATTTAAATGTCTACTTAGCTCCTGTTGATATCATCTAAAGTTAATACTCTGATTTTATTCAGCTACAATTGGGAAGAGTCACTCGTGTTCAGAAGCACCGGAAGATCCTGAGGGCTGCAAGAGATTTGGCTTTGGACACTCTTATAATAGAATATCGAGGCAAAGTCATGTTACGGCAGCAATTTGAGGTCAATGGGCATTTCTTCAAAAAGTAAGATATCATTCATTAAGTATTAAGGGCTAAAGTGGGTCTAACTGAGCAGTATAGCTGTAAAAGCCATCCTTGTGGGTAGGATGCTCTTGCAGGAAAACACACGCCTCTCTGCTATTTGTAGAGAAGTGCAAATAAATCTGCAAGTTGTTTAATCTGTGAAGTGGTGATGACTCCTTTCTAAACAAAGCATTCCTTGCTTTGTGCTTATTTAATCAAAAGCAGACAAGCATGTGATGTTTTCTAAGTTTAGGCATTGCAGAGGACTATCCCTCTTCTGTCATCATATGCTTCATATTTGAAATCATGGGGTAGCCTTTTTATTTCCATTGAGAATTACAGGAATTTTAATTATATTCCTAGACCATACCCCTTTGTGCTCTTCTACTCAAAATTCAATGGTGTAGAGATGTGTGTGGATGCACGTACTTTCGGTAATGATGCTCGATTCATCAGAAGATCATGTACACCAAATGCAGAGGTAAGATTTCTGTAGCAACTTCTCTTTGAATGGAACCACCAAAAGGTCAAGTCAACTAAAGAAACAGTCTGAAAACTTCATCCAGATTAAGGTCTGTAGATGGTGGTTATAATCTTTCATTGTAAGAGATGAAAATCAAAAATAATGGTTTATTTATTCTGACAGGATGAGGTCAAGGAGTGGATTTTTTTTAGAGAAGGCAAAAATGCAAAAAAGCAAGTTGGCATTTGTGAAAGAGAAAGAGCTAGGCTGCACAGGATGTCAGTGAGGTTATATTAAAGAATTGCCATACAAAAGATGTATCATTGGGCCAAAACTAAGGTGTGTGGTTTCATTTTTTAGATTTTAGGTGATCAGGTTGAAGGAGTGATTCTAGACATTTCTAAAGTTGATTATTTGGTGCATAATGAATGCACCCACATCAACTGCAGCAAGAAAATCCACAGAGCTTTTTTTATAGACTAAGAATTTTAATTTTTTGGTACAGCTGAAAACAGCTTTAAGATGTAGATCAGTGTTCTTACTCTGATTGCTAACATTTAAAAATTTCTTTATTTCAAGAAATATCATAAATTTTCAAGCAGTTACTATATGATAGTATCAAATGGAATAACAGACTACCATAACTAAGTGAGGAAATATTATTTGAGTAAAAGGGTTTTTTTTCCTCTTACGGAAAGTTTCTGTTGTTTTTGATAAATCATAATCATTAGCCTTGTTCACGCAGGTGCGACACATGATTGCAGATGGGATGATTCATCTCTGTATCTATGCTGTTTCTGCTATCACCAAGGATGCTGAGGTCACCATAGCATTTGATTATGAGTACAGTAACTGGTAAGATCTCAGCCTTTCCTAACATGAGTGGCCTTGTCTTACACTTTAAGCTGTTCTTTCTGTTCAGTCTGCTTTTCTGCCTTGGCATTTCCTTTTTTTTTTTTTTTTTAACCTTTTGTTTTCATGAGTAATGCATTTTCTGCCTAGAAATCATGGAGGGAAAGACAGAATGAGGGTGTTGTGTTTTAAGAGAGACAGGTACATAGTGTGATAACTGCTTACCAGTCTTCTAACCAAAGGTGTTTTGGCCTTTGCCTCTATGTAGCAAGAATAACAAAAAGAATATGTATGTAACACTCCTAGAAATTACAGTAGTTATCTATTGTTACACACACAGCTATTGTACCAACTATCATACAAAATAAGAATCTAAAGATTCACCTCATCCACTCGGATCATCCACTCAGATCATCCACTAGAATCCAGCTGTATATGACAATGCAGAAAAACAGATAGTAAGTCATAGATGATTATGTGATGGGTTTTGTAAAATGACTGCTTCTTTTGCCTTGATCCTTTTAGGCAATAGGGTCTGTGTAGTAAACCAATGTCTGGCACAGGTATATGTGTGGTACATGAAGAAAAGGTATTAATAATAAGTAGGGAATCAGTAGGCAAGAGTGAGGACGTGGTGAAGGTAGACACAAGGTAAGTATGACTACTTCAGACTCTGTCGCAGATTCACTGCCTTTAAATAACACAAAGACAGTTGGAGAACTGAATTTAGTGAGGACTTGCTTTCCTGTCCACTGAGTGAGTTTGGGTTATATAGAGAAATGGCAGAATATTGAAAATATTTATAGGACTCTCTCAATGACTCTATTTAACTTGTTCAAAGATAATACCAAAGGAAATTGCTATACTAAGATTTCAAGATAATGAATAGATAATACAACTGATTTTCAAGGGTACTGAGACACGCACTTTTGATTGTTTCTTTGGAGCAGTAATTATAAAGTGGACTGTGCATGTCACAAGGGGAACCGGAATTGCCCTATACAAAAAAGGAATCCCAATGCTGCAGAACCACCACTCCCACCTCCTCCAAGCCTACCTACCATTGGAGCAGAGACGAGACGTAGAAAAGCACGACGGAAAGAGCTAGAGATGGAGCAGCAGAATGAGGCCCCTGAAGAGGATAACAGCCAGCAACCAGAGCAAGCTCCTGAGAAAGTAACTGTATCCAGTGACCATGAGGTAATCTTCCCTGGTCAGAAGATGTTGCTATGGTGTTGATCCTCTTCATATGAAGAGGATCCCAGCTTGCCACATGTTGTTTTATGTAGGGAATCTATGTTAACACTTAATACCCTTCATATCAAGGTGGGTATGCGTTCATTCATTCATTCTGTTTTTGTATTTTAAAAAAAACAAACAAAACAATGTCAGGAGCATCCTTTCGGGTACTTACCAGGTTTCAGTGCAGTGACTTGTATTTATCATCTGTTTTTACCATGTGACCCCCATATAAGTAACACTAAAGCACTGGAAATTGTTTCTACAGAGTTTTAAGCTCCCAGGGAAAAACCAGGGGTTGAGTTTTTTCCTAGTTTTAAGAATACAGCTGAATATTGCCTCTGTCTTAAAGGAAATAGACAATCCAGAAGAAAAAGCAGAAGAGGAGAAAGAAGAGGTTGCAGATGACCAGGAGAGCCCAGCTCATAGCAGGAGGGTGGGTACCTTCTAACATCTTTTTGTTCCTGCTGATTCCTGCTACCTATGGCATGTGAGCCCGTTCAGAATTTATATCATTTTATTTCTTCAATAAGTTACTATACCATCACCTTTAGGTCACAATTTGGGCTTTTTCTCTAAAGTAGATTTTATAAAAATGTTTATTTATTTATTTATTTTTTTTTTTTTTAATTTTATTTTATTTTTAAACTTTACATAACTGTATTAGATTTGCCAAATAAAAATGTTTATTTTTTACACAGACACACATATAGTTCTCTAGTGGCTATTATCTGTTGATGGTTTTAAGAGGTTTCTTACTGACAGTCTGGTTTAAAAAAAACGGTCTTGTTGAAACAAAGTATCTTTGTTTGGGCTAACTTAGTAATTTCCTACATTTGTGTGACTTGACATTTAAAAAACCAACAAAACCTGCAGTCATAATGGATTCAAAAGTTCTTCTTTATGGCTGCAGTCAGTCATGTTTATTTATGTCCTTGAGAAGCTGTTGAAGAAAATCTACTTGATTTTTTTTATAACTATGAAAATGCAGAGAAAAATTAGTTTTGATGACTATTTTTCTTTTGTATTAAAAAGTTTCAAAATAGCTGACCTCTTTTGAAATTAATGTCTATCAGTTTGCATTAATAATACTTGTGAAAAGCTGTTGTCTTCTGGTAGAGGCTTCCTTCTATGCTAATTCTTTTCTTTCTAGACCCGGGAAGATAGGAAGGTTGAAGCCATCATGCATGCTTTTGAAAACTTAGAGAAAAGAAAGAAGCGGCGAGATCAGCCCTTGGAACAAAGCAGTTCTGATGTAGAGATTGCTGCCACCACCTCAGAGACTCCTTTGGGAGAGGAGACAAAAACTGAAGCCCCTGAACCTGAAGTTAGCAACCCTGCTTCAAATGTTGCCGTCACAAGCAACCCACAGAGTGTTGGAGTGAACACCCGGAGGTCTTCCCAAGCAGGAGTAAGATGAAAGGACTCCAGGCCCTAGATAACTCTTGCTAATATCAATTATCTATCTTTTGGAATGGCTAGAATCAGCGTTTTCAGCTTTGCCTTATTTTGCAGTAAATAAGCTGATCTGCTTATCACTTAGCTGATTTGTGGAATTCAGGGAAACAAAATTTGAATAACTAGATACTCTTGGACTAGAATGGAACTATCTACAATTTCTGCCAGATAAATTGTTGGTGGTGGATTCATAAAGATCTTGTGGTTTCTCTTTGGCCATCTTTGTAGCATAGTTATGTACCTGACCTTTCATAGGATCCTCCGAGTAACTCTTCTTTTTCCTATCTTTACCACAAATTCTAAGCCTTAAGCTAAAACCTCAGTATCTGAGGGAAAAACAGGAGGATTTACCTTCCCTGCTAAGAACCTAAAATTTGGTGGCTATTTTCAGCTGACTTTTGACCAATTTTATAAATACTTTTTGGAAAAAGAAGTAACAGACATCCTCCTGTAGCCTTTCTGGCTGGTTTAAATGTATAAATTTTGTAAGGATTACATTTGAAATTAATGTTTGTTAATGCTCACTTTCTTCACCAGTGAACATTCAGAGTGCTTAAAGTGAATAGGAAGCTGGATAAAATATTTGCTGACATTTCTAGTAAGCAGTTAACTTTGCTGTTATTATAGGATATTGCTGCAGAAAAACCAGTCCCCAAACCACCTCCAGCAAAGCCTTCTCGGCCCCGACCTAAGAGTCGAATTTCTCGGTACCGGACCAGTTCAGCCCAAAGACTAAAGCGTCAAAAGCAGGCCATTGCACAGCAGGCAGAGCTGTCACAAGCTGCCTCGGAAGAAGGGGGAAATAACAGCTCAGTAACTCCTACTGAAGCTGGAAATGTAGACAGTTCGGGAGAAAACAGGCAATTAACAGGGTCTGACCCAACTGTGGTATCAGTTACTGGATCCCATGTCAACCGTGCTGCATCTAAATACCCCAAAACCAAAAAGGTAAGTTACAAATCCATCTTCCTAAGTGTAGTCTGGCAAAAGCTGTTCCTTCGTAAAGTAAAAGGGTCTATAATCCTCAGGGGAGAAAAAGCAGTCTATGAATTATTAGATTTGAGATAAAATGCTTAGACACTGAGTCCATGCTGCTACCTTACTTTTGTTCCCATAATTTTTAAACAGAGCTTAAATTACTGATAGCTGAAATCATTCCTCCCATAATGATCATGGAGAGGGTGAGCCCTTGTGCTCTGATGATGCGCATCATACTCTGCAGCTGTTTTATCTACCTCTGTCCTAGTTTCTAGATGAGTATTGTCTTTGTGCTGCCTCTGGCCTTTACATCTGCAACAACATCAACTGACAGCCTCTTTTTTAACTTAGTATCTAGTTACAGAATGGTTGAATGACAAAGCTGAGAAGCAAGAATGTCCTGTTGAGTGCCCTTTACGTATCACCACGGACCCAACTGTACTGGCAACGACCCTGAACATGTTACCTGGTCTTATCCATTCCCCGTTAATTTGCACCACCCCCAAACACTACATTCGCTTTGGCTCACCCTTTATCCCTGAGAGGCGTCGAAGGCCACTTCTGCCTGATGGCACGTTCAGCTCCTGTAAAAAGGTATGTTTACGTGATTTCTTTTCCTTTTAACCTAGGATGCCTGTAATGGTGACATACCAAACACATTCTCTAGATAAGCACACTCTGCCCATATGAGTTTATAATGAGTTAGTTGTTAAGCCACAAATATTGATGCATCAAGAGTCAGTGAGACTAAGGTGGGATGTATACTACATTTTGGTGCTCAGTTTGTCATAGCAAATTTGTCTTTGTGTTCACTGTTATCTTAGCAGTTGGTGACTGGGTAGAAAGGGGTGTTTTGTGTGTGCTCTTGTGATACTGGTTAACATGTCCATTTGTGATTATTCTGTAAGATTGGGCCCCAGGTACTCTAGAGCACTGTGGCACAAGTTAAAGAATGATCAAATTTTGTTTTGGATTAACTCAGTCACTATTATCATTTGATTGAGAGTAGAGGAGAAGTCCTGTCACAACTGACAGAATTCCTGTTCCTTGATCAAATGAGTGTTTATTCCCTAGTGATTATGGAACCTACTATAAAGTTCTCTCTCTCTCTCTCTTGCTGGTTTCTCTCCTGTAGTTACGTATTGCTTTTGGATCTAGTGGCAGTCATATTTGATGGTTGTTTATTTTTGGAATGCTTTCTTAATTCCCAGAAGCCCTGCCTATTTTCCAAAGGTGTCTCAAGGACAGGTCACACCCTCAGATCTATAATGTCATTTTCATGTTTCTAGAAGTATAGGACACCCTTTCATTTGGTACCTTTGAGGTAGAGTCTGTTCCCTGGAACACCCTTTTCTCTTATCCTCAGATCTGGATTCAGGCTGCCTTCCTCAGTGTCTGCCATTGCCCTCCTCCACTGGCATCACGTACATGAGGATGCTGCATATAGATTATTTGATGTGATGAAGTCTCCAACTCCAGGCAGGTCTTCCCTGACTCCTCAAACTTAAAGCTTTTCTCTTTTCCCAAAGAGCAGATACTATTTCTTGGGGGAGGGGCATAAAAGATGAACCCAAGTGTTGGGGGATATGGAGGGGAGGAGGGCAGCAGGGATCTGCACACAAAGCAAAGGCGCTACCACTGAATGAGCAACATACACTGAAGAAAGTCTTTTCCTAATCTTAATCTAAGTGTTTGAGTCACTTACTGATTTATTTAGGGGAAATTCCCAAGTAGAACAGCTCCTAAAGAGAAATTTGATCATGAGATCTTTGCCAAAAGGGTTTGTGGGTAATGGAGTAGCATAACTTTTAGGTGTCAGAAAAGAAAACAGTGACATCTTTAAAAAGAAAATAAGAAATTTACTAAAGGAAATGAAGGTTAGGTCTCTGGGAATCCTTTATTCTATACCAAGTTATTTATCATGGATCTTATAAATTATCTGAGAAGGAAAAAAAAAATTGCCATTTAATGACCATTATTGATTAACCTTGGCTTCTCTGGTGACTCAGTGGTAAAGAATCTGCCTGCTTTGCAGGAGACATGAGTCAGGAAGATCCCCTGGAGAAGAAATGGCAACCCACTCCAAATATTCTTGCCTAGGAAATCCCATGAGCAGAGGAGCCTGGCGGGCTGCAGTCCATGGGGTCGCAAAAGAGTCAGACACGACTTAGCAACTAAACAGCAATAACAATGATTAACCTTATTCTGTAATAATTGGCGGATTTCATTAACTCTGGTATGGCATGTAAAACTAATCTTACCATTACTTTTAGCTCAGTCCCTTATTAAGGGTTATAGCCCAGAATCTACGTTTTCAGAGTAGTATCAAACAATTAGAGAAGCTGTCTTTAGTTTAGAGGAACAAGTCAAAAGATGGCTTAATATATATATGAAATAAACTTCTTCCTTTTGTTCTGTCTTTGGATGGACATAGTACTAGACTTCTAGGATGTTAACTGTTGAAGTGTCTTATCAAGTCAGATAATAGATTTTCTTTCTTTGATCCTTTAAGAAGGATTAATAATTATTAATACAGAATAATAAAGAAGTCTAAATTGTAAATAGGTTGGACTACCTTCTTGAAATGCTGCCTTTATCATTCTGATGCTAGGTTGTAATCTTTCTATTCCCATCTTTTTTCCAAGTAGCAGAGTTCTGTGAAAATCAAAAACGTGTAGAAATATGACTTCAAATCTGATAGAAAATATATTTCTTAGAGCCCTTTTTACCTGGTTATGGTTTCAGACTTTCATCTGTATCTCATCTTTGTGTCTCTCCACTGGCAACAGTTAGAAATCCCATTTAATTCATATTCATATTACAGTCTCTGCATGTATCTGACCATCCTTAGTCTTGTTTTATACAGGCTCTGCTCACTTTTATCTATTTGTGTCATATTAGTCTTTATTTAAGAAGAGTTCAGGCTATGTATGTTGACACGTAGCCAAGTATCTTACTTAAGTTGAGTCTTTGAAAATTGTTTAAATCACAAGTTTAATATTTGCTGTTAATGTATCAAGATTATATTGCAAAACAAGAATATAACTTTTTATGGGACAAAATTAATGAAATTGGGTCCTATGTAGAAATTCGAACTCAGGTTTATCCTAGATGGAGATTTTTTTAGACTGGTTAGAAAATACTCTCATGGTGCAGAACCTAAGATTTCCATAATAAAATTGTAATACATTTCTAAAAATCACTCAGAAAAGAATATAGTTAAACAGATAGATGAGAACAACCGTCTTCCATGGGATTAGTTAAAACAGCATGTATTCCTAGTAGGCTTACTCGATCATATCTGATTAGAGGAGGTATAAAGCCTTCATAAGTTTAAGAGTATAAAGTTGCATGTGTATATTTGCATCCAAATTTTTAGAGTATTTGGCAGAATGTTTTATGATGTGTCTGTAGTTGCTAAGTTAAATCAATTCACAGCTCCTAACTAGCATGTTATAGTGTGTCTTGTTGAATTTTACTTGTTATTTTGAAATGGAAGCATTTATGAGTGGCTAACAAGCCTTTCAGTATTATCTCTCCTTGTTCTCTCTAAATCTCTGAACTCACCTTGTAGGCATAATATGTGTGGGGCATTCGGTCTCCCATTTAGACTGAAAATGAAACACTGTGCTTTGCATTGATATTTTATTGTGTGCACTGGAGTAATATTAATCCATATACTCTGTACATAGCCTGAAATTCATTTGAGCTAGTTCTCACTGAACAGTGTGTGCCCAGTACTGTGCTACAAGCTTTCTTCACATGCACTGTCTCACTTAGCATTCATGATAACCCTGTGAGCTTGGGATCATTGGGTTCAATTTACAGATCCAAAAGCTTCGGCTCAGAAGTGAAAGTAACTTGCCCGAAGTTAAGCATCTAGGAAGACGTGCAGCCAAGTTTCAATCCAGGTCTTTGGACTCTCAAACCCAAATTAATTCTTTCCCTTTCCCCATCATAATGATACTCTTTAAAACATTTCTATTGCCCATCTCTGAACTTCCTAAAAATCTCTTCAATACAGAGTTCCAGAGAAGGAAGAAATGTTCTTTTGACCTTAATAACTGTAGCTAGAACTTGGGGAGAAGGGTCTAAAGTTAATTTATTATCCATATGAGTGATTCGAACTTGTTAGATACAAATAACTGTTGGTGTTCCTTCATTATGGGCCCTAAAATACTGTGTAGACATACAGTAGGGCCAGGAGGAAAGAGTTGATCAAGTTGCTGTGTTCGACCATAAGCTAACCAGAGCAGCATCTTATTCCTTAGAATGCCCCTGTCCTGGTTTTTATTTCCCGTTTTGTAGTCATCAGATGCAGAGAATTCTTTTATGGGTGCACCTATTTGACACTGGAAATACATGAAATTAACTTACCTTGGAGAAAAGCACAGTGACCCCACATGAGTCTTGTCATCTGCTCTGATAAGAAAAACTTGTAGTAAGGTATCTATATAACAAAGAATTTTCACTCATTTTTGGTCTCCTGAGCCTAATTTTTCCCATCTATACAAGAAATGCTTTGGACAAGGTGACCTCTGAGGTCTCCTCTACGTAGGGAATTATAGTTCTGACAGTTCGTCTTCACGTCAGTATTCTGTATGTGGGAGAGTAAGTTCATTCTTGGTCTTATTTTGGCTTCAGAGACTTGATCAAATCCTAATATGATGTGATTCAGTTGATGTTACCTCTCTTTTTTAGATATTCACTCTCTATCTCTTCATATTTATACTTTTGCTTTTATTTGGCAGACCACAATGCCATTTACATGATGCAAATGTTTTCTTGGCTTCCTCACATTATTTCCTAAGTTCCTATTAGAATTGCTGTCTTTGGTAAAGAGAATATTTACTTACCTGTAATATTGGTTCTCTAAAGGTGTAAGTTACAATCACCTTTACTCTTCCTATTTGGGATATGGTCTGACTCAGAAATTGATGTTTATCAAAATTCGATCTGTCTTGTGTCAGGGCAGGAGAGCCACAGAGTGGTGAGCAACCTACAACTGTGTGAGTGTATCTTAAGAGAACATAATTACAGGTAAGAAATTTTCTCTCTTCCATAGGTTGCATAATCTTACTATCCTTATCTCTGTAGGCTTCCTTTCTGAACAAAGTTTGTTTCCATCATTTTAGGTTCCAGTATTCATTACCAAAAAAATGTGACTGATTAGAGAGCTCTTTCTGACTTTTTTCCCTTCTTGATTTCTGCAGAAGGATTCTGGTAATGATTTGCATTATTCATGCATAATTTAACCAAACTACTTAACAAGGAGGGAAAACTCACAGGATATTGAGAGTAGTCTTTTTGGAAGCATTTTGGCACTTCTAGTAAAGAGCTATTTATTCTCATCCAGAGTTTTCCTGTGAAACTTTTCTATTATTTCTTCAGATATCCCCAGCACAGGACAGACAACTCTTAAGAGATCTATCTTCTTTTTACACACTTATTTATGTGCTAGCTTTATTCTATGTGATCGGAGTCTCTTATATAAACGCTAAGATTTCTTCCTTCTCTTTTCCCATTTATTCCATTCTAAGCAGTATGAAGAGTTAAATAGTAATCATTTTTATTGTTTTTTTTTTTTTTTTAAGTGGGACTTCATTATGTGTAATCCAGGCTTTCTCAGTTATGCTCCATAGAAGGAATTGATGGGGCAATATCCTAAAATGCTGAAACACAAGACAAAAAATATTTTTGACTGTGGACCTGAATGAATGTGTTGTATTAATATCTGTCACCAGTTGATATTTAGTGACCCAGTTGATGCTTTTAAAATAAATAGGTGAGCCAAATAGTTTTAAATGATTGTTGATAATTCCCTGGTTCTTTTCCCATTATAGCGATGGATAAAGCAAGCCTTGGAAGAAGGGATGACCCAAACATCATCTGTACCCCAAGAGACTAGAACTCAGCACCTATACCAAAGTAATGAGAACAGTAATTCTTCTAGTATCTGCAAAGACAATGCAGGTACGTATGGCAAACCTTTCTGAATACATAAGCAATGATTACTTTGGGTCTACATTAAAAATTTCACTGAATACTTTAAAAAGTATGATACAAAAAAAAATAGCATTGTTCTCTAAATAGTTACTTTACATCTGTCTTTACAGAGGAAGAGAGAGATCTCAAGTCAGGGATCAGTATTCCCAGGACGGCAAAGAAGGAACTAGACAGTGTACAGATAACAGCAGAAATGGTTTTTAAAAAGGTTAGATATATTTAAAGTAGTAAGTTTAGGAGCTCTGTATCTGTATTTATAAGAGGGGAAATAAGAAAAGATGTGGGGCACTATTCAGGAAAGAATCAAAATTGTAGGTGATTGAGTGGGGTGGGACTTGTTGAAGGGGCACGGGGTGAGTAAAGTAAATGAGAAATTATTATGAATTGGTTGTTTTCAAAAGAACTTGCACAATTAGTGTAAATTTTTTAAAAGACATGACCTTGAATCCAATTTAAAGTCCTCATATGAATTTTTAAACTGGAGGGTCATGAAAAGTCATCTGGTCCATTGGTTTTGCTGTAACTCTTGCAGGGGTCTTGATTGCAATTGAAAGCACAGGTGCATGAACTTGATACCAACTTATTTGGGGAGAGTCTATTACCAAGTTTCTCTTGGCCAGTAGTATTTTAATTGAAAAGTTCTGTGTGGTTTCTGTTTCTTTATCTCTAAATCAATTTTGTGAATATTATGCAATCAAAACAAAATACCAAAATAAATACAGTGCTAAAAGTCATGCAAGTCTGTATCTAACATAGTAATATTTCAAATTTTCATAGAAATCTCTTGTTCATTGCCTAAGTAAATATAAACTTGAATTAAATAAAGAGATTTGTACTAGTAATATCTGATTTATACTAAAACTTGGTGTAAGATTATATTTGGAAAAAATAGGCTGTTAAAAATAGGTTTTTTTCAAGTTATTGATTTAGTTTATTTTTCTATCCCTAGACTGGATTATACCTTATAAGTTATCACATATATAACCTCAATATAATAAAATCCCAGTGTACAACATCTAGAAGATAAATGATACCTTATATTTAAAATACTCTATTCTCTTCACCAGTAATTAGGAAGATTTACTCGAACCAGGTTAATATAACAGATTTTCGTCAATTTTATCCATTTTTTGGCAGCTTTTACAGTACAGTGAGACCATAACAATTGGAATCTGCTGTCTAGAACACATACATATGTATGTGTAGTCTGTGTGTTGTGTATGTTTGTATTTGAGATTGGGAAAGGAAGGCTGTATTAGCAATTCCATGTCTTGACTGGCAAAGATTCATAAGGAAAGTGCCTTCATTATTATGTGCCCTAGTTGGAATGGAGTTAAGACTGTTAGTCACCAACCTTTATTAAAGTTCTCTCATCTCTAGCATCAAGAAAGATTCAAAGGATACACCTTGCCCTTAAGCAACAACATAAACTGGAAAATATTTAATTGAAACCAAGCAGTACTCAAATGAGCATCTTGGTATATTGCTACTAGTGTAAATCCTGAGGAGTTATTTTTATTTGTTGCTTTGCTTTCTTTGGTTTTGGGGTTTTTTTATTTTGTTTTTCTCATCTCAAAAAGACCAAGGAGATATTAGTCAAGAAAGGGAGACAGATTGATACAGTGGATAGAATCCAACAGACCTGAATTTAAAGATCATCTCTACCCTTTACTAGTGCTGACTTCTCTGTAGCTCAGATGGTGAAGAACTGCCTGCAGTGCAGGAGACCAGGGTTCTATCCCTGAGTCGGGAAGATCCTCTGGAAAAGGGAACGGCGATCCACTCCAGTATTCTTGCCTGGAGAATCCCATGGACAGAGAAGCCTAGTGGGCTACAGTCCGTGGGGTCGTAGAGTTGGACGTGACTGAGCAACTAACACACACACACCCTTTACTAACTCAAGCAGGTTATAAAATATCTCTGAGGCTCATCTGTGAAACGGGTATAGTAATATCTGCCTTGTAGAGCTAATATGAGATTAATGTACATAAAGTGCAGTATCATACCCTCAATAGGAATTAGTATTGTCATTATTATACACAGATTTCTTGTTGAACATTTATGGAAAATTTACAGAAATTAATCATATACTAGGGTACATTAAGTTCCTTAAAGCTAAAGTTGTGTAGAAATAAACAGTATTGACTCTGCAGGCAAGGGCGAGTATAATGTTCATTATTTGTAAATGATGTGGATATATACCTAGGAGTCTAAATAATTGGAAAAGATAAACTGCTGGATATATAAAAATTAATAGCATTTATGTACCAAGAAAATAAATGAAGAAAAATTTGCATTGCTGAGCTCAACAAAATGAAGAAACGACCTACGAATAATGGTGGAGACATGTAGAACAAAGCAAATCTGAGGAATATTTTTTAAGTCTTGAGGAAATAGAGGGAATTTCCATATTCCTTAATGGAAAGAGGAAATATAATGAGTGGGTTTTTTTTTTTTCTTGTCTTCATACAGTTTCCATCAAGCTAGTTTGTTTGGGATATGATTAAATGATCCTGGAAGTTTATCATAAAAAATAAAGATGAAAGTAACTAAGAAAAATTGAAAAAGTAATGACGAAGAAGTACCTAGCAGTATAAAACTAGCTTCTAATGTAACGCTGCAAGTTGGTAATTAGATTAGTACAGATTCAATAATGGATATATATATGGAACAGAATAGCCAGAAACAGGCTTTATGTAAGTGAAAGATTCTGTAAATTATAATTTTTACTTACATGGGAGATGGGAAAGAATTAAATCTTTGCCAGAGTAAATTCTGTGTACATTCACTGTTTGGCTTTGTTTTCTTTTTCTTTTCTTTTTTTTTTGGTGTCTAGATGTAGATTTATTTTTATTTTTTTAATTTTATTTTATTTTTAAACTTTACATAATTGTATTAGTTTTGCCAAATATCGAAATGAATCTGCCACAGGTATACATGTGTTCCCCATCCTGAACCCTCCTCCCTCCTCCCTCCCCACACCATCCCTCTGGGTCGTCCCAGTGCACCAGCCCCAAGCATCCAGTATCGTGCATCGAACCTGGACTGGCAACTCGTTTCATACATGATATTATACATGTTTCAATGCCATTCTCCCAAATCTTTCCACCCTCTCCCTCTCCCACAGAGTCCCTAAGACTGTTCTATACATCAGTGTCTCTTTTGCTGTCTCGTATACAGGGTTATTGTTACCATCTTTCTAAATTCCATATATATGCATTAGTATACTGTATTGGTGTTTTTCTTTCTGGCTTACTTCACTCTGTATAATAGGCTCCAGTTTCATCCACCTCATTAGAACTGATTCAAATGTATTCTTTTTAATGGTTGAGTAATACTCCATTGTGTATATGTACCATAGCTTTCTTATCCATTCATCTGCTGATGGGCATCTAGGTTGCTTCCATGTCCTGGCTATTATAAACAGTGCTGCGATGAACATTGGGGTACACGTGTCTCTTTCCCTTCTGGTTTCCTCAGTGTGTATGCCCAGCAGTGGGATTGCTGGATCATAAGGCAGTTCTCTTTCCAGTTTTTAAGGAATCTCCACACTGTTCTCCATAGTGGTGTACTAGTTTGCATTCCCACCAACAGTGGAAGAGGGTTCCTTTTTCTCCACAGCCTCTCCAGCATTTATTGCTTGTAGACTTTTGGATCGCAGCCATTCTGACTGATGTGAAATCGTACCTCATAGTGGTTTTGATTTGCATTTCTCTGATAATGAGTGATGTTGAGCATCTTTTCATGTGTTTGTTAGCCATCTGTATGTCTTCTTTGGAGAAATGTCTATTTAGTTCTTTGGCCCATTTTTTGATTGGGTCATTTATTTTTCTGGAGTTGAGCTGTAGGAGTTGCAAAAATATGGAACACTTTACGAATTTGCGTGTCATCCTTGCGCATGGGCCATGCTAATCTCTGTATCGTTCCAATTTTAGTACATGTGATGCCAAAGCGAGCACTGTTTTCTTTTTTTAATTAAAGTTTCTATGTCTTTAGCGCTCTGAACTGATAGAGGACAAAGATAATGGGAGAGAGGATTTGCAAAAATGACAGGGAAGTAATATCTCTACTAGAAATTTGAGATTTATCATATGCATTTTTAAAAACTTAGTTGTAATTTTTCTAGCTACTTATTGTACAGAAGTAGGTGTGGACTAAAAGTAGAAGTAAACTGTGGACTTTCACACAGTCTTAGTCATGAAATGATTAATAATTGCCAATAATACAGAATAAAAGTGACCTGGGTTTCAATGAATAAAGAAATGGTAGAATTTGTAGTTTACCTTCTATTGCCTATACTTTTGATGAAATACTTATACAGTAGCATTAAAATTTTTACTGTTGATTTATTTTATCAAATTAACCTCTTAAAAACAGTACAGTACTACTTTTGAATTAGATTTCAGTCATCTGAATCTTGAATCTGTAAAAATACTATTATGACCAAATAAAAATTTTCCGTGGAATGTAAAGGAGGTTCAATACTTGAAATTTTATTCATATAATAATTTATTAGCCAACCAAATGGAGGAGGAGGGAGTAATAGCGTAGTAAATGTGATTTTAATGATAAATAACATACTGAATGACTTTCTTATTTTACATCTATCTGAACACAGTTGCCAAGTATACTTCATGTTGAAAAATAGATTAAACCTTTTAAATGGGTTATCAGATTATCCCAGTATTACCATTCTTATTTAACAACATTTAGAATTGTTGTCCAAACTGATTATCAAAAAAAAAACCTAAAAAACAATGAGGTAAAAGTTTTGGTAAAGAGGATGTATAGGTTATCATTGTATACAAATAATATGCTTACCTACTTAGAAAAGCCAAAAGAATTAACCGAAAAACTGGTAGAGGTCAATAGGGTAGCTAGATACAAAAATATGTAACATACTGAAAGATTTTCTTACATGTTAGCAATCACATTTAACTAATATATAAGGAGAAATACATCTAATTCACAGTAGTAATGGAAAATAGAGAACACTGGAGAATAAACCTAATTTAGAAATGTGGCAAAAAAAAAAAAAGAAAGGTGGCAACTCTGTAATGAAGAAGTATAATATAAGGGATTCTCTGGCGGTCCAGTGGTTAGGACTCCACACTCTCATTGTCGAGAGCCTGGGTTCAACCCCATAAGCTGCCAAAATATTAATGATGATGATGAAGAGGAATATGAATGAAGGTATAAGTAGACAAAAAATCATGCCACAGTGCTCAGTGAGAATTCTCCACAGATTACTCATGAATTTAATACAGCCCCAGTCAGCCTTGGGAAGGGGAAGTATCAGCATAGTTGACAAATGATTTCTACAGTTCATTGACATGAAAAGTATGCTGCTGCTGCTAAGTCGCTTCAGTTGTGTTCGACTCGGTGCGATCCAGAGACTGCAGCCCACCAGTCTCCACCATCCTTGGGATTCTCTAGGCAAGAACACTGGAGTGGATTGCCATTTCCTTCTCCAATGCATAAAAGTGAAAAGTGAAAGGGAAGTCGCTCAGTCGTGTCCGACTCTTAGCGACCCCATGAACTACAGCCCACCAGGCTCCCCTGTCCATGGGATTTTCCAGGCAAGAGTACTGGAGTGGGGTGCCATTGCCTTCTCCGGAAAAGTATGCTAGAATAGGCAAAATAATTTGGAGAGCTAGAATAGAATAACTGGAATTGTCCAAACAGTTTTACTAAAAGTGTACAGAATAACGTTCAGAACTAAACTCAGTATCTAATAGGATAAATGTCATATTTCAAATCAGTATAGAAATATGATTATTCTATAATTACAAAATAATTTGGAAGAATATGCTAGCCATTTGCCCTGTGAAAAGGTTAGAACATTCTGAGTTAAATTTGAAAATTAAATATGGAGATAATGGGGAAATAGGTCATTTTTATAGTCTTGGGGTGGGGTGACAAAGACATGTCTGAGGCAGAAAATAAAGGAAGTAGTTGATACATTTGACTAAATAAATATAAATATAAACTTTGTATAGCCAAAAAAGACTTAATAAAATTAAAATATAATTGTTAACATTTTTTTAATTGTAATGGAAAGATTTTTATTATGAGTGAAGATAGCAGGTGATTTATTCAATGTGATTTAGACAAAGAATCAGTAAAGCCATGTCAAGAAAGAGATTGAGATGAAAATACCCCAGGACATTAGCAGTGCATTAATTTGTGAATATGATTTCAAGTTAAGTATGAGTTTCAATATGTGGATGTTTGTTTATATATCTTGGGAATTACGTAAGTAAAGGTACAAAACAATAAAAGATAAATTTAACCAGGAGATTTGATAGCTGTGTATGGCAAAAAGAAGAAAAATGCAACTTTAAAAGAAAATTTTATAAATATAGTATTGTTCATAGAAAAAAGTAGGCACATTACCACTGGCCTGTAAACTTCATAAGGACGAGTGCTAGGTCTCTTTCGTTTAATATATTATAATAAATACTCAAAAGATATATTTTAAATGAGTAACCTGTAAGTTGATTTGGAGATGGGAGAGTTCATCTGAACTTCATAACTTTTCTGCAATGAACTTTATAACTTATATAATTGCTTTTAGTAGTTACAGTGTTGGACCTAGCAGTATAGTGGTCTTTTTAAAAGATTTCGCTGTTGAAGACTCTTGAAATATATAAACCTAAATGTAAGTTATGAATCACACGTTTGTTTTGTTTATACCTAGGCACTTTTCAAAAGGAGAAAAGAAAAACATAGTATCTGGAACAGAAGGAAATTACAAATATACTTCTAATCTAGGAAAATTTTTAATTTTTTCGATATCTGAAAGGAAAAATATGTAACTCCAGTATTTTTTGCTTTTATTTCTTCTGTTTCACCCTCTACTGCTCTAGTTTAGTGCTTCATAACTCTCTGTGTAACACTCCATTAACTCCAGATAGTTTCCCAGTGTTCATTCTCATGCTGACCATTGCTACCAGGGGAATTGTTCTGAAGCATAGCCCTGCTGCTGTCCCAAAACTTTTCCTCAACGGCTTGGGAGGAAACCTAATCATTTAACCTAATGATTAAGAATGTAGATGGGAACCAGACTGCCTACTCCCTCTTTAAAATAGGAATGATAATACTAGTACTAGATTTATAGAGTTATTCAAATTAAACCTGCTAATTCACATGAAGCACATAGAATAACGCCTGGTATGTAATAAGCCCTTAAAAGCATAATTTTATTTCTCCTTATGCATAGCAGTATGACCACCTCCGTTGAGGTTCTTAAATTTATATTAAACATGTTTTATGTATGTTTTCTTTTTCTTATGCTTTCATAAACCCTTTTAAAATAGAATATATTTTTAAAAGTGTATGATAACCATTTTCCCCCACATACCTAGTTCAGTGGTTTCCATGTAAGAGGTACTAGACAAATAAATAGATTAAACAAATAAAAATAGATTTTTCCTTTGAGAAAGTGAGATAGGTGTATTGCCCTGAGTAGTCACTAAAATGTAAAGCATGTTAACTTTCTTTCAAAGTGGAACTAAGAAGTCCACCAGAGGAAGTAGGATATTCCAATCAGAAAAAGTACCAGCCTAGTTTTTGAAAATGAGGTTTATATAGAAATGATTTCACACTTTGAAGCACTCTAAAACTAAGTACTCAGTAAGGATCAGGTAATCATGTGTAACTCCCTCCTGCTGAAGCAGAAATATTATGTAAAGAGCTTCTAAAGAATGGAAAAATAGATAAAAGCTTGAAACTGAGTTGGTGAACCAACAATTGAACAGAGAGTAATTTTAACAGAGACATAGATTTTCGGGTTTTTTTAGAATGTGAAAAATATAAATTTATGTTTTCCACTACAAGAGATTAAATTAGCTCCAGGGATTAGTTATTTAAAGTGTCAGATTCATCTGATGAGTTTTTGGGAGGTTAGAGAGTTTTGAGAATCACTTTTAAGTGTGGCAGTTAAAGAACCTTTGGGCTTTTGGTTTGATTGCAGGAGATAACAGTGGGATGAGGCAAAAGTGGAGTTGCGAGCCATTGTGGGCTAGAGATTAATGGCTTCACTACAAGTATCCCTTTAGGCTGTAATTTCAAACCTCTCATCCAAGCTTTGTACTTCACAGACTTGTTGAGCCCATTAAAGAAATGGAAGTCTCGCTATCTGATGGAGCAGAATGTCACCAAGTTACTGCGGCCTCTTTCTCCAGTCACACCACCCCCTCCCAATCCAGGCTCAAAGAGCCCCCAGCTGACCACACCTGGCCCATCTCACCCAGAAGAGGAGTGTCGAAATGGATACAGCCTCATGTTCTCACCAGTCACATCTCTTACTACTGCTAGTCGCTGCAATACTCCTCTGCAATTTGAGGTGATTTGGTTTTGGTTGTTGGGAGTTCTGAATATGAAAATCATCATTTGCACCTCCTCATTTCAAATATAATACCATTCCAAATGTTTCTTTACCATGTTCTTTGCCCACCTTAGCAACAGAATGGGAAACCTCAGGGTCATTGTGACCTATTACCTGGTAGCCTCTCATCTTGGCAGTCTCTGTACTTCCCCAAATAGGAAGAGCACTCCCACAGGTGATACTCATCCATCTTTTGCATGCAGTTCATCAACCTCCATACCTTTAGGTGGTAGTCTTGTTAGACCTTCATCTTTATCTTTACTGTGTGCCTTGGTTAAAATTGGCCTCTAGCTTCCTAGTAACCATTAAAATGACACCAGCCTGAGAGTGCAGATTATAGTGATTGGTTGTGCCTCCATTTCTTGGCCTTTAAATCAGTGAAGTGTCTTTGTTATTTTGCATTCTCTTTGTGGCCTCAGTAAACAGATTTAGAAAGCATTGAGGTATGGTTTATGGCAAGTTAGGATTTTCACTTCCAGGTTACTTTCCCTTCTTGTAATAATGTGTTAGAAATGAGAAGTAGAAAGAGGCTAGCAACATGCATTTATAGAAACCAGATTTATTGCTCACTCTCTGGTCACCTGTTTCAAAAAGTTAATTCTGAATTGCGTTAGTGTTCAAGTTTGAGTGATAGTAGGTTTATTGAATAGAATCCATGTGAGTGCATTTAAAAAAAAAAATCTATTGCATGTTGCTTTGACTTCTAATTAAACAGACACTGTTCCTTCTCAGAAAAATTTGTTTTGATGACTAGACACAGCTTGCACTTCTCCAGATGTCTTGTTTGATAAAGGTGAATGTTCTAATCAGTGTCATCCTAACTATTCAGTTTTTAAAAGAGGACGGGAATTAAAAAGACCTGAACCTTTAAATAGCTAACTCAGAAAAGTAACTAGCAACCTTGAAAATAAGAGGAAGCTATATTCTATGCCTAAACTACTTTTGGAGCAAACCTTTTTCTGAGAGGGGGGATAAAAAACCTTCCTGGTCATATTTGATTTCTAGGGAAGTTATCTTTTACCAAATTCCCTGTGACATTCTTTTAAGCCAGATAGCAAAACATCTGATATGGGCCCTTACTAAGTTTACTTGGATCTAATTGCAGTTGATTTTTCATTTAGCAGCTGAAGTTTGATGGTAAAATTTCATGAGAGGACATTCTCCCTGTCGGGCAGTAGATTATAGGAATAGAATTTCATACTTTATTATATTATAATTAAAGGTGAAATTAGAAGGGGAGTTGCCTTCTAGAACAGACAGGTTTAGCACTCAGTGCATACCCTACCCCTTGTAGCGTTTTGGATAACTGTGAAACACTATGCAAATGTAAGGTGTTTTTTGTTTTTTGTTTTTTGTTTTTTAAATCAGAGATCATTTTAGTGATGCATAGTCTAAGCATAATGTTAGAACACCAGGAAAGAAAGAAAATATTATAGTATAGTAAATAACTCATCCCTTCAAAAAGTTGAGTGCATGTTTTCACTATTTTAGTCTCATGATTTAACTAAGAAAATTTGGCCTGTTTCATCAATTCAAAAAAAACCAGATTTCATCATCCTGGCCATCTTTATCACCATTTTAATTGCCATACACTTTCCTATATTCTAGTATGGGGAAGTAGGGAGCCTTATTTTCACCTAAGACTGTGACACACAAATAGCAGAGAGATGGCACAAGTAAAGATCAGTTTGTTGGGGAAATAATATTTTTAAAAGGAAAAATAATCTTCCAGAAGAAAAGTGAGAAATGCTAAGAGGATGAGTTGAAAAGACATGTAATAAAAAAACAAGATCATGAGAGGGAAGCATCAAAAAAAGAGTAAAGCAGCATTGGGAGGGCAAGCTTAATGAACCCCTTCTTTCCACCGAAATAACCTTTCCCTTCCTCCCTTGAGAGCCATACCCCACTATCCATCCCACACATACAGCACCCTACCAAATGAAATTATTAACAGCCAGTAGCCCTGCTGAAGCAGCCTCATTTCCTCTGCCACAGAATTGTTCAGCCACCCAGGCCACAGCTATCTAGAGGCTACAACATTAGAAATCCTCCTCTTTCCTTGTCACAGCTACCACCATCCTGCTTTCCCTGCTTTTTCCCTCCATATCTTCCTATCCAAACTCACTGCCCAGTTACTATTTCACTCAGGAGTGCTGCTTCAGGAAAAAGCCCTAAGGATAAGCCCTTGTTCAGGACCAGAGGCTTCAAGGGTACACATCCGCCTTTTTTTTTTTAATCCTTTTCTCTCTGTTCCTCAAAGTACAGTGGATTATCTTATGAACCATCTAGCCTGTGAGCTGGAGAATCCATCAGTCATAACTCCTGCAACTGTCATTCAAGAGGAACTGACCATCTCCCTAGCCCTGGCAGCCCCCTGCATGCTAAGCAATTCCCCTGGGTAAATATGGCAGGCCTGAGTCACACAAGAGAATGAGAAAATGTGACGTTCAGAAGAGGGAGTGGGGTAAAGAGGAAAGGTGCCCTGAAGCATGAGGGATGAGTGATAGGATGCCTATCAATAACAAATACTACAGGTTACTAAAATCTCATCTAACATAAAAAGACATAATGTAACAGTATAAAATCTCACCAATTTAACTCTTTGTTATCCGCTTGAGATGTTTACTTATAGCATGAAACATAACCAGTTTATCCTTAAATGCTTTCAGAGACACCAGGAAGCATTTTAACAAGTCATTCTGTCCATTGAGATGATTCTGCATTTAAACATTTCCCTTGTGCATTCTTATCCCTCTCCCTTCCCCACCCCCACCCCACCCCCCCAAATTTGTGGCTAACCATCTATGCTTGCTTTTGCTTTATTTTTTGTTTGTTTTGTTTTGCTTCTTTGAGTAGATGAATAACAAGATGCTTTTCCCTCCTCTAGAACATATCCTCCCCTGAGAGTTCCCCTGCGAATAGGCCCGAGTCCCTGTCACCCGAGGTAGTTATCACACCATCTCAATCACACTTGGAGGCTGTGAGTGAGTGGGCATGAGTGTGTTCCTGCGTGTGTGGGGAGGGCTTGGGGGATCTGAGTGAATGGGGTGATGGGCTGGAGGGTGGCCGATTGGTCACTGTAAGGTGAATGAAACTTCCCATGTGTGACTGTGGTTACTCAGAATTCTCAATGTAGATGGAGGAAAATGAAGTAGGGGTGTGTGTGTGTGGTGGGGTTCGTTTTTGTTGTTTTTGAGGGGAGGGCGGTGGGTATGGCTGAAGAGTTCTTTTAAAGTAGAATAGAATCTAGAAGTCAAGTTTAAAGGAGCTGAAAATGTGGGAACCTTGTTAAAGTCTCACAAAGTGTGTTTGTTAAATAAGGAAGTTTAAATCAACAGTTGGTAGGAGCTGTCTTTTGATATTTATTATCTTGGGCTTGATGAAGGAGCAGCTTATATTGAAAAAGTTAGGCAGTGATTTATGCTTTATTCCAGAATTATCTGACAGCTCTGTTTAACTGGATGTTTTGAGCTTTGGTTGATAGATTAAGCATCTTCTTTAGAAAGGCAGAGTCATAACTCTCAGCTTAAAATAGCCCATGGCTTCTGTGACTCAGGCGTCCATTCTACAGTGGTTGGGGAAATGGTTGCTGTACAGATGGTATCTCTTAGAATATCAAATCTTACTGCTATGGAGATGTTAAATTCACATGTTAGTGCTAGAGTTTCTTAACTTGTTACAAGATTTCGACAAAGGTAGCAGTGATAACGCCATGAATCCACATGGAGCCTTACTCCTCTTGAAAAGAAAGTTACAGTCGCTCATAAACTTTAAGAAATATAGAACTTTTATTCCCACACCCTTCCAGTAAAATGTTAGTGCTAAACTCAGTGACAGGTGACCAAATTCTGAATTGGTAGGATTTTATAGATCAGTGTGAAACAAAAGATTGTATTCTAGTGTACTAGAGGTTTTCTGAGTGGTTTTTTTTAGTCTTATTTTGTAAGGAACATAGAGCTCTCTCTCCTCAGTTGCCAAAGATTCTAAGATAGAATAATTTGGAGGCTGACAATGGTGTATTATCTGGGTTTCTGATTCTATTCTTTCTAGAGAGTTAGCTATAGTGGACATAGTGGCAGAAAATCTTTGATGTCAGAAGGTAATGATGACCAAGTAGATGGGTTTATTTTTGGTACGTTTCAGCATTTCAGATACTCTGCCGTGACGGACATTAGTGGTCTTTTGGTATGTTGACATACATTAGAGGATGCAGAAAGAATTGAGTGGCCAGAAAGTTTATGAGAAACACGCATACTTAATAGTGGAAGTGAGTGAAGAACTGGTTGGTTGATGTCTTCAACTAATACCATTCTCCTTCCCTGAACCAGTAACTTAAAGACTTGACTTTTCGTCTACTTTCTACTTTCTTTCACCTTTTCCCCTCCTTCCACCTTCCATCAATATTAGTTTAGAAATGAATAACACCAGAAGCCAGTTATCTTAAGACACCATTCTCACCTCTGTGGCTCCACGGGGCTCAGGTAAATCCCTGATTATACTGCCAGTCCCTGAATGTAGTGCAAGGTGACTCAGCAAACCGGATGAAAGGCTAAGCAGGCAAAATAGTCACATTTGGCCAATTATCTAATTCTGACTTTCCCAGTATTCTCATCCAAAGACTTTAAATCAATTTGGGAAAGGCCAGGATTCTTTGGTAATCTGGCATGTGTACACTGGTGCTACATGGGACCTTTACAGATGTTAATGGCTTTCTCTATTCTACTTTCGTCCCTCTTACCTTTCCTTATTCACCTGTGCCCCCTCACTTCCCTTCTTTTCTGCCCTTTGACTTTTTCCTTTCTCCCCTACCCCATGTCTCCGTTGGTTTTTATTCTTTCAGCTTTGTCACCGAAAAGACCTGGACTTGACAAAAGTAGGCTACCTTGACTCCAACACTAACAGCTGTGCTGACAGACCTTCCCTGATCAACTCGGGTCATTCTGACCTGTCTCCTCATCCCTCTGTCGGACCCACCTCTGAGACTGGTTTTACAAGCAGAAGTGGAGAAGGACATCAGACTCTTGGGAGAAACTCGGACCAGACATTTCGGACAGAGTTTAACTTGATGTATGCCTACTCCCCATTGAACGCTATGCCTCGAGCAGATGGATTGTATCGAGGGTCTCCCCTAGTAGGGGATAGAAAGCCTTTACATTTGGATGGGGGCTATTGTTCCCCTGCAGAAGGCTTTCCCAGCAGATATGAACATGGTTTTCTGAAAGACCTCTCTCGTGGATCCATGTCACCTGGTGGCGAAAGGACTTGTGAAGGAGTCCCATCTGTCCCCCAGAACCCACCACAGAGGAAAAAGGTAAGTGTTTCACATTTTATAGACCCTTTTGAAGAACATTAACTGAATAATTCAATAAGTAGTCACTGAGTTACCACTATGTTTTCAGCACTGTTCTCAGTGTGAGGAAAATGAAGATATAAGACAGTCTCTTGGCGTGTTCAGTGAAAGACTATATATTAATACAATTTGATGAGTGTTGTAAATATTAAGCAAATTTAAATGCTTCTCATGTATGTGCCATACAGTTGGCTAGGCAATTCAAAGGATAAAGCAATGAAAACAAATAATGCTACTTTACATTTTTTTATGCTACTTTTCATGTTCTGGGCACCATTAGGCTCTTCTTATGGATTTAGCCTCACAGTAGTCCTATAAGATGGGTAATTTCCCATTTTGCAAATGATGGAATTTAAGACCAGTTGCATAACTTGCCCATGGTCACACAGATAGTATATGGATGAGCTAGGACACTCCCCAGGTCTGCCTGATTCCAGATGGTATGCTCTTACTGCCACCATGCTGTATCACCGCTTCGATTTCGCCCTAATGGAGCTTATAGCAAGTGAGACTGAGCTTAGATAATTATATTAATGATGAGAAAAAAAGAAAAACTTAATAGAGGAAACCTGGCCAAGTTGGATAGTGGAGGGTACTTGAGGACAGACAAGAGGTTCATAGCCAAGTTTGCGAGGAATAGCGTGAAAGGTGACAGGTCACTGATTTGGCTGACCTCAAATAGTAAGTAATCAATCAGTCAACATATTGAGGGGATGAAGATGCTACAGAACAGAGCAGAACGAATAACTGTGACACTCCATTGAGCGGGCAGCAGGAATGTGACATGATTGCGGTAGCAGGTGAGAAGTCAGGAGAACAGAGATGGGCAGGGCCAGGTCACAGAGATCTGGTTTGGGGCTTGACTTGTAGGTGATGCCTGTTCTAGAAATTACAAAGCCAAAAATTTGCTTTTTATGTCAGTGATTTTCAACTAGGTTTATTTGGGAATGGACGGGAGTATTTGAGCTGTCCAATCAACTTCCATTTACTGGTCAGATCTAGAGATGCTTAAATGTCCTCTGTCTATGACAGTCTCACATAACTGCCAAGTGTCTGTGGTATTCTTGTTCACATGGAGGCTGGTGGCTTTTTATCTTTGCATTGCAATGAAATACATTACCAGAATTCTTAGACTAACTCCTTTCCATGATTGTGTATAGAAACTGCATGCACAAAATTGTCTTACTTTGTATTTTTGTTATATTTTATATTTGAACAGAAAATTGAGAGCCCTAAGTGATTAAAAGGAGGAGGAAACACTGGCAGATAATTTGTAATAAAATAGCATTGGGGGCACTTCCCTGGCAGTCTAGTGGTTAAGACATTGAGCTTCCACTGCAGGGGGCTTGGGGTGGGTCCCCAGTTGGGAAACTAAGATCCTGCATGCTAGGAGGCACGGCCACCCTGCCCCCACCCCCAACAACAACAAAAAAAATTAGCATTAGGTTTAGAATACTATTGCATGAGACTCACAGATTTAGAGAACAAACTTCTGGTCACTGCAGGGGAAGGGGGACAGTTAAGAGAGGTTGGGATCAACATGTCCGCGCTGCTATATTTAACAGGGATAACCAACAAGGTCAGACTGTATAGCACAGGGAACACTGCTCAGTGTTATGTGGCAGCCTGGATGGGAGGGGAGTTTGGGGGAGAATGGATACATGTATATGTATGGCTGAGTCACTCTGCTGTGCACCTGAGACTCTCACAGCACTGTAAATCAGCTATACTCCAATATAAAATAAAACATTTTTTAAAAAAAGATTACTCTTGCATGAACAGTATTGACTAGCAGGAACAAAAATGGTAACAAGTCTTTGGATTTCTGGTTTCATTTATTATGTGCAAAAATGAATGAAATCATGATCTGTTATTTCAGAAATATTGTTGAGCACCTGCTATCAGGCAAGTTCTGTGCTGGACATTAAAGACAAAAAGCCAAACAAATTTGTTCTCTGCCCTTGTAGAACATAACAGTTTATAAGTATACAAGACACGGTGTTAGGTCGAAAGCCTGTGTAAGCACAGTGTGCTGTAACAGCCAAAAGGAGGTGTACTAGGTGGGGCAAGGAAGAGGGCTTTCAGTGTGGCAGTCAGGAAAGTATAAGGCACAGGAATGGCAAGTTGGGGAGAAGTTTCAGTGGCACAACTATAGGGATTTCTGGGGATTGAGGAAGAGACTTTCTCAAACTGCACAAACTCCCAGCTCTTCAGCTTCCCTTTTCATGTATTTTTGTTTGTTTTTGGCCATGCCACGCAGCATTTGGTATCTTAGTTCCCTATCCAGGAGTCGAACCTGTGCCCCTGCCTTGGAAGCACAGCGTCTTAACCACTGGACCACCAGGGAAGTCCCCCACCTTTCTCGGTGCTACCTTTGTTGCAAATAACTGTGATAGCACACTTCTGTTACATGGAACTGTGATCTCACAGGTTTTTCTGAAGGCAGAATAAAGGTTGAGGTCTACTGGTAAATGCCATTTTTCAAAAATGTCATCTCCTGGCATATTCTCTTTTTAAACCAGCTTCTCACTGATTTAAATATGTAGCCATGCTCAGGTCTCTCTCACACCTGGAAAAAGTCACCTGTTGGTGCCTGCTTTGTTTGCCTGGCCTGCTAGCGGTTTCCTAGGGTTCCATGTTCTTGCCCCATTGCTGCTGCTGCTGCTGCTGCTGCTGCTAAGTCGCTTCAGTCATGTCCAACTCTGTGCGACCCCATAGATGGCAGCCCACCAGGCTCCCCCATCTATGGGATTTTCCAGGCAAGAGTGCTGGAGTGGGGTGCCATTGCTAGTGATCCACAAATGATGTCTAGCTGGAGTCCTGTTTCTTTTTTCCTTCCTAGGTATCCCTGTTGGAGTACCGCAAACGGAAACAAGAAGCCAAGGAAAATTCTGCTGGTGGGGGAGGTGACTCCACACAGAGCAAAAGCAAGTCTGCAGGAGCTGGGCAAGGCGGCAGTAACTCACTTTCTGACACTGGTGCCCATGGTGTGCAGGGATCCTCAGCCCGAACCCCATCTTCCCCTCACAAAAAATTCTCCCCGTCTCATTCCTCTATGTCTCATCTGGAGGCGGTAAGCCCATCAGATTCCAGAGGCACTTCGTCTCACTGCAGACCTCAAGAGAGTATCAGCAGTAGGTGGTAAGTTTAAGTTTGATGCTCTTATGATTAAATTCAGGAGGGAAATAAATGTCTAGACTCTTTACCTAAGATATATGGAAACACTTATTTGAGAAAGCCAGCCAGCAGTACTATGTACCATATTTGGCTGATTTAATAGTATCAGTCACAATCCCCGAACTTACAGAAGCAAACAATTGCCACCAAGCCTGCAGAACAATGTATTGGACGGCATATAGTTGTGAACACAGAGGACTTATTTTATTCACTGGGCACTTACACTGCCTCTTCTGTTTTCTCATTTCATGTGCAAGGTAAGTCAGGAGATGAGCTCAGTTCCACTGAAATTAACATCAGGTGTCTCAGTTCCACATGGCTAGCATATATGGAGAGTTGGGACACAGTCTCCAAGGATTTGTCTAGTTTAATAGAGACGACAAATAAATAGATAATAATAATGGCAGGTACTAAGTATCAAATGAGTGAAATAAAGAATGAGGCATTTTAGGGATATTGAACTGAAGAAATGAGGTCTGGGAAAGAAGAGACATGGCTCAAATGAGTAATGTTCATTAATCTGTGAGACATTACTACTACCTGCCAGTCACATGACTTCACAGAAGAGAAAAATAGCATTTCAAGATGGAGGTTGAAAGCAGTAGACACCTTTAAATCCCCCTTTTCCTTGATTGTTTTTTCTTTTCTTAAAGTGTTTATTCTTAGGTGCCTGACATAGTTTGAGGCAGAGAAAATGCCTTGTTTTAAATTGGTCATGAAGAAAATGTTTTAAAAGAGGATGTTTTAAGAAACAGCATACAGCTGTTTGTCAGATCCTTGTTTGTTCCGTACTCTTAACTCTCAAGTCCTGTGGCATAAGTGTACACCCTATTGCCTTCACAGGATGGTTCCCACATCGGTAGAACGACTCCGAGAAGGAGGGAGCATCCCCAAGGTCCTCCGAAGCAGTGTGAGGGTGGCCCAAAAAGGAGAGCCTTCTCCCACATGGGAGAGTAACATCACAGAGAAAGACTCAGGTGAGCCGATGGCCTTCTTCTGCCAGCCAGGTTCAGGGACACATGAGCCAGGCTCCACACAGTTCACACCAAATGCTAGGCTGAGGTGAGTCCATTTCTTAATGAGGTTGGGCTCCCTTACATGCAAAGTTCCAGCTCAGTCTTGCTTTCATTTTCTTGGGCTATAGCATTCTTAAGGTCTAGCGTTGCTTGCTCTCTGTCTGCTCTTTTTTCCCAAAGGATACCTTTCTGTAACTCATCTCTCCAAAGCCCTGGGAATCATCTTGATGAAGGATGAAGAGAAAGAAGGAGACAGAAATCAGATCAGGCATTTAAAACAGCCCATAATTAACCACTCATTTTGCCCTTCTGGCATGCTGCACTCACCTGATTTATCAGAGAGCAGCATGGGTTGGTGCTGGCATTGGTGACTTGAATGAATAATTGCTCTCTCTGACTCATTTTTAGAAAATGAGTTGATTTTGTATTACCTTCCAGACCCTGCCGATGGTGAAGGCCCAGACACACTGAGCTCAGCACTCTCTAAAGGAGCAGCCGTTTACAGCCCTTCCAGATACACCTACCAGGTGAGGCAAGAAAGTGCTCATCTCTGGGCATAGGAATGTGTTCTGGGTTCCAAATGTTTTGTGATCCTGGTCATCCTTTGCAGTTGAGATATCGTCTTTGCATATAGTTTCAGCAGCCTTGGAAATAAGTCATCATCGGCTCACCTTCAGGTAATAAATCATGCCAGAAAATTGAAATGACCAAAGACAGCCATTTTACTGTCTTGGGTATCCTAAAAAGAACAAATGCTTAAGAAGATGAAGAAGAAGAAGAAGAAGTAGGGTCTTTTAAATATCCACAAGCCTAAAAGGCTTAAATAGGGACTTTTTCATTTCCTTATGCTTTTCCTCCCAACTCTTTCTAGCTCCTGCAGTGTGATAGTCCACGGACAGAATCACAAAGCCTCCTTCAACAGAGTTCCTCCCCCTTTAGAGGACATCCCACCCAGTCTCCGGGATACAGTTATCGAACTACTGCACTGAGACCTGGGAACCCCCCTTCTCATGGTTCTTCAGAATCCTCCCTCTCTTCCACGTCCTATTCCAGCCCCGCCCACCCTGTGTCCACAGACTCGTTGGCCCCATTTACGGGGACACCAGGGTATTATAGCAGCCAGCCACATTCTGGAAACAGCACCGGCAGCAGTCTTCCAAGGAGGAGCTGCCCTTCTAGTGCTGCTAGCCCTACCCCACAGGGCCCCTCAGACTCGCCGACCTCAGACTCGGTTTCCCAGTCCAGCACAGGAACTCTGAGTTCCACCTCCTTTCCTCAGAACTCTAGGTCGTCATTGTCATCAGACTTCCGGACTATCAGTCTGCCCAGTGCTGGGCAGTCAGCTGCCTACCAGGCCTCCAGGGTATCTGCGGTTTCCAATTCACAGCACTACCCACATCGAGGGAGTGGGGGTGTGCACCAGTACCGACTCCAGCCACTGCAGGGGTCGGGGGTCAAGACTCAGACAGGACTTTCCTAGGGCTTCTGGATTTGGGCAAACAGAACTTGAATGAGCCCATAGCTGCTTCCTTCCAGCTGCCTCTGGAACCTAGGCCGAGCATATTGCTGGGGAAGGGGGTACAAGGTGCCAGAGGATTGGGTCTGGTCGACAAGAAACAAGACTTGTGGTCACGACTGGCTCTGGCCTTGGAGAAAGATGTAAATCTTGTCTGAAGCAGAGACTATAAAGAAGTTTCTCCCTGCTGTTAAGGGTACATTGTTGACAAGCAAATGGTGTTTTCGGTTAGTAACAATTCTAAGTGCAATGAGTTGTGTTGAAGCCTCCATCTCCCATCCTTGCCTGTAGCCCATAGTCACTTGTGCAGTGAGGACATCTTTTTAAATCCAAAAAAGATAAAAGTTTTCAAAGGAAAAAGTGAAAAGAGCCAATCTCAAAGCCCCAAGCCATCTGAGTAGTGTTAGGGTTTTATGCACTTAAGAAAAAAGGTGGGTATATAAAATAACCATTCCAAAAGCAGGTATCTGGCCAAGGTGTGTTCACTGAGAATATTCCTTACCTTTGTCTTAAAAACACCAAGAGGCAGGGATAGTGAAGCTTGGTGTGTGCTCTGAGGGGTTCCTGGATCTCTGAAGAAGTACTCATGGTCAGTTCTTGACTATTCAGAAGCAGATTATCGTAGTAAATTGTCTGAGCCCCCAGCTGGTACCAACCCACTCCCCTTCCCCAAGCTGTTTCACAGCTCAGTAACCCATGAAGTAAGTAGGCAAAGAAAAGAGAGATGGGCCAATTGCATTGCTACTTACCAGCCATTGACAATGCATTTGATTAGGAAGGTCCCAAGTAGTTTGGGAGTTCTTTGAATTTTATTTTTTCTACTCCTAGTTAATCAGGAGTTGCCAATCCCCTGAGTAGGACCGCCTCCATGATTGGAGAGCATGCACTCGTGACTGCAGGGTAAGAGTGGAAAGCTTTGATTGTGGAATGGCACCGACAGGACTGTGATTGTGTGTGGGCATGTCCCACGTTTCTTTGGGAGATGCTTATTTGAGCGTGGCCCAGATGAGAGTGTTTTAAAGCCACCCACACACCTAATGACAGCTGTTCTGGATGAGAGATGAGAGCAGACTGGCTTCTCCCCATCAGTGCATTGTGCCTGTTGTACACCCCTGGAGGAGCCCTGGGGCCAGCCAGGTGGGGTACACAATCTTTTTAAATTCCATACGGTTGCCAGCTTATTTCTTTCACTTGTTTACTGTAATATCCGGCGTGTTTTTATTTATCTAATTTTTGTATTCAGTTATAACCATGGTAGGGGTAGCAAATATCTGACAGGTGTAATCCCTGGTGCTGCAGTGGACCTTACTTCTTTCTTTTGGACAAGATAATACTGTGAGTCTCCCTCCTTCCCTCCAATTTGTTTTTTCCTTTTTTCCCTCAGCCTCTTGCATCCCCTTTTCTTTCTACCCTCTCCTACAACTATCATATGCACAGTCTTCTCTCTTTGTGTGTGACTGTTACAAAATTTCACTTTTTCAAAATTCAAATCAGGTGTTTGCTCAAATGAGGGGAGATTTTTTTTTAATGCTGAAACGTCAGCAGAATACTTTCCTTTATGTTGTTTCCCCCACAAACCCATCAGTCTGGGAGAGCGTTGGAGTGGAAATCATGTTGCCTGGGATGCTGGTTTCTTTGTATATTATATAAAACGTATGTAAATGTCTCTCCATTTGGGCTGGGGTTTGCATTCTCCCCTTGGCTATTAACCAAGGGGAGAGGCCAGCGGGCAGGCGGCCCTCACCCTGCCTGGCACGTGCAGAGACCCCAGCCACTCTGTGTGGGCAGGGTGCTGTCAAGACCAGACCTCTGGGGGGGGTGGGGCGGGGGGTGGGGGGGACTCTTGGAAGGGAAGAAGTATCACTTCTTTCTCAAGTGGAGTGTTTACACCTTGCTGTAACATTTGAACTTTCACAAGAGATGTAATAATTTTGATAATAAAATTCTTAACCATAATAATCATAAGTTGAGAAGTTCTTTGTCCAATTCTGTGACACTGCCTTGCTTAGTTTTCCTGAAGCTATCCTTAAAGGGAGCAAGATGGAACCACATTCAGGAGAGTGTGCTCTTGGTGGAGTTGTGTTGCCCATAATGGGGCCAGGAATACAGATTGATCTTCCTTCACCATTTTATGACTAAGATCAGGCAATAAGTGGGACTTCTCTGGTGGTCCATTGGGTAAGAATCTACCTTCCAATGCAGAAGACCCAAGTTCAATACCTGGTTGGGGAACTAAGATCCAGCATGCTGTGGTCAACTAGAGAGCCCGTACACTACAACTAGAGAAGCCAGCACACTGCAGTGAAGAGCCCACGTGCCGCAACAAAGACCCAGCATGGCCCAAAAAAAACCATCAGGCAATAATCCTTTACTAAAGAGTTGCTATGTGCTGAACTATATATAAGGTTCTGGGAATGTGAAGATAAGACAACCACCTGCTGCATTCCTGGGTGCTTTGCTTTCAGTGTGATACAGATGTTAGAAACTGAACTGTGGTAAAGAAATAAGCAAGTGCACGTTGTATACACCTTCATAGTTAACCAGGCTCTTCCAGTGAAGTCATTTGCTATCTCATTGATCCTTAAAATGTATAAGGTAGGTATATTACTCTCATTCTATAATTTTTTTTATAAGTTTGAGAGGATACAGTGTGTATCCTCTCATCCAAATGACAGGCTCAAGCTGACAGTCTTGGAAATTTTGCAGTTTACCCAGGAGACAAATAAAGATGCTTTGAAACTAACTAAAAATCACTTAACTAACTGAAAAATTGTATCATACCCTTTCTTGCCTTTAAAAGATCAGTCTGGCCTTTTTAGCTCTGAGGAATCATTTTTGTGGGACAGTTTCTCTGTTTGACAGAGCTCACCCTGAAGAAAAAAGTGCACTGTTCTCCAAATGGACTGTGTATTTACTTCGAAACCACACTGACCATCAGTTCATCAACCAGAACTGGAACAGCCTTCGTAACCTGCTATGAGGCTGAGACAGAAAAGTTCCTGTGCTTTTCGGTAAAGCACAGGAGTAGATCAGTAAAGATCAGTAAAGAAAAGAGCTTGGAGATAAGCATAGCTACTGAAGGAGATGCTGTTCCCTGCTCCTACACTCAAAACTTAACTCTGGGAAGATAATAGATTTGAATATTTCTCAAGGACTCCATAAAAGCACACAGGGCAGTCATGATAGCAAAACAGAACCTTGGACAAGTTTATGTTATAAGAAGCGTACATATCCCCATCAGCACAAAACGAAGAAAGCACAGGACTTTCATGTTACCATGTTCTCTTCCAGAGGAAGCAGTGGCATGTCGGCTAGGTCTCAGAACTCCAAATGAACACTCACTTGGAAGTTCAGCAAGGCAGTGTGAGAACAACAGTCAAACTAGGATGGGTTTGCAGTGTGTACAGAGGGTGTGTGGTTAAGTCTGAAGGTGCTGCAGCTGTCTGGGCCCAAGAAAATTCTAAATGGAATTTTTCAGGGGTGAAGGATCACGTTAAATGAAGTATTTTGAATGAGTAAAACTAGGATTGTCTATAAAGGTGTTAAATAACTTTACTTTGTTTTTAACTCCTGAGAGAAACAGTTGGTCGTAAATTGGTCAGCTGGATTTCATCAGCTGCTGTTTGTAAAGTCCATATTTTAGTATTTTGCACACACAAAATATGTCCTTGAAACGGGGTGTGGGGAGGGAATCATTCCTCCCTTTATTGACCCATTAAAAGTGGGTAATAGTACCAAAGTCAAATCCAAACATTTACAAGAAAGGAGCAGAATAATATCCCTACAGACAGTAAGTGCATACTAATACAATATGACAGGAAAAGGAAATAACAGTATACAGATTGATAAGGAAGAAATAATGAAAATCCCATGGACAGAGGAGCCTGGTAGGCTGCAGTCCATGGGGTCACTAAGAGTCGGATATGACTGAGCGACTTCACTTTCACTTTTCACTTTGATGCATTGGAGGAGGAAATGGCAACCCACTCCAGTGTGCTTGCCTGGAGAATCCCAGGGACAGCGGGGCCTGGTGGGCTGCCGTCTATGGGGTCGCACAGAGTCCAACATGACTGAAGTGACTTAGCAGCAGCAGCAACTGTTCACAGAGGACATAAATATCTTAAAAAGAAATGACTGCTCACAAAAACAAATTCCATGCAATTAATAAGCATTTATAGCAAGGTTGCAGGGAATGAGGTTAATAACAAATGTCAATCATTTCCCTATATATCAACAACAAACAAGTGGAATTTGAAAGTTAAAACACAACATTTACATTTGAACCGAAAAAAATGAAATAAGTAGACATCTAATAAAAGACCTAAAAATCTGTATGGGTAAAACTACAAAACTCTTGGTGAAAGAACTAAAAAGAAATGTTCCATGGCCGTGACTGGGAAGACTCAACGTAAGGATGAATGATCTCAACTTGATCTTTAGATTTGTAATCCTAATCAGATTCCCAGCTGATTATTTTCAGGATATCAACAGAATGATTCTGAAGTTCATAAGCAGAAGAAAAAGGCCCAGAATAGTGAACACAGTGCTAAAAGGGACGAATAAAGTCAGCCAGGCTTTAATATAAAGCTAATCAAGACAGCCTGGCATTGAAATAAGAATAGACAAATAGATCAATGGAACAGAATGTAGCACCCAAAACAAACCCACACAAATACAGTCAATATTACTTGACCAGCAAGGGCAATACCATAGAGAAAAAATAGTCTTCAACTAATGGGGCTTGAATAACTGGACATCCATATGCAAAAAAAGTGAATCTAGACTCAAACCTTACACTTCACAAAAATTAACTCAGAATGGATCACAGACCTAAACATAAAAGTGAAACTGTTAAACAAACCTAGATGATAACAATCTAGAAAGTATAACACCAATACCAACGCCAATACCACCATCCTTGAAAGAAGTAAGCTGAACTTGATTAAAATTAACATCTGTTCTGCAAAAGACTGTGTCAAGAGAAGAAAAGCCACGTACTGCGAGAAAATATTTGGAGAAGACACCTCTAATTAAAGGACTGTTACCCAACATACAAAAAGCTCTTAAAACTCAACGGTAAGTAATCAGACAATCTTCAGATTCAGTGTAATCCTTAACAAAATTCCAGTGGCATTTTTCACAGAAATAGACAATTCTAAAATACATATGGAGCCACAGAATACCCTGAATAGCCAGAGCAATTTCAAGAAAGAACAAAGCTGGAGGCCAGTTTCATGCTTCCTAATTTCAAACTATACTACAAAGGTATGGTGATTACAGCAGTATGGTACTGGCATAATAACAGACAGACAGATGAATGGAACAGGACAGAGAACCCCAAAATAAATCCGTGCATGTATGATTGATTAATTTATGACAGAAGAGCCCAGAATAAATAGGGAAAAGAGTCTCTTCAATAAGTGAGAAAACAGGACAGCCACATGTAAAAGAATAAAATGGGATAGCTATCTTACACCATGTTCCAAAATTAACTCATGATGGATTAAAGACTAGAATGTAAGAACTGAAACTTCTAGAAGGAAACATAAGGCAGTCTGCTCCTTGCCATTGGACTTGGTGATGGTTTTTTGGATTTGACACCACAAGCAAAAGCAACAAAAGCCAGAGTAAACAAGGGACTACATCAGACTAAAAAGCCTCTGCACAAGCAAAAGAAAGGAAATCATGGGCAGAATGAATGGGAGAAGATATTTGCAAATCATAACTCAAAAATAAAAAGTTGAAATTAAAAAATGACCAGAGATCTGAAAATACATTTTTCCAAATAAGACATACAGATGGCAAACAAGTACATAAAAGATACTCCGCATTACTAAGCACCAGGGAAATGCAAATCAAAAACTACAGTCATGTATCATTTCACACCTGTTAGCATGGCTGTTATCAAAAAGACATCAATTCTAGTGAGGATCTGGAGAAAAGTGAACCCATGTGCACTTTTGGTGGGGGTGTAAATTGGTACAAGCTTTATGGAAACCAGTGTGGATGTTCCTCAAAAAATTAAAAATAGAACTACCATACAATCCAGCAGTTCCACTTGTGGATATTTATCTGATTAAAAAAACAGCAACCCAAAAAGACATTTGCACCCCCAAGTTCACTGCAGCATTATCTACAGTAGCCAAGATACAGAAACAACCTGTGTGTCCATTAATGGATGAATAAAATGTGTATTGACAATGACAGCCATAATCAAAAAATGAAATCTTGCCATTTGCAACACAAATGTTCCTTGAGAGCATTATGCTAAGTGAAATAAGAGAAAAGACCAGATACCATATGGTCTTACTTACATGAGTAATCTTAAAATCAAGTCATGAATACAGAGAACAGATTGGTAATTGGTTGCCAGAGGTTGAGAATAGGAGTAGGCAAAATGGGTGAAGGCGATAAAAAGGTCAATCTTGGACTTGACTAAGTCAGTCTTAGGGATGTAACTACAGTGTGATGACTATAGTTAATAATACTGTATTTGCCAGTTACTAAAGGAGTAGGTCTTAAAAGTTCTCATCACAAGAAAACAGTTTTGTAGCTGTGGTGATGGATGTTGATTACACATTGTGGCGATCATTTCACAATGGGACTTGTTATATATGAGAAACTAATATGTTGATGATAATCTCAGTTTTTTTTTTGTTTTTGTTTTTTTTTTTAATTAGAAGTTGAGGACAGTATGACAGCAGATATACATAGCCTTCATATGGTAGGTCCAGCCTACACGTCTAGCTTTATTTCACTTACATAAACTTTTTATGTCAACTAACATGACTCTAGCTTCTTTACGGTCAGGATTTTACTATGATTATAGAGTTTTGCATACAGGTTATGCTTAATTCTTTGAGAAAATTGACAGAAGGGAAATGAGAAGGAATAGCACTTTTTGAGAAGTAAATGGATTTTCCTAATTAGAAGATCCAGTAGACAACGTTGAGGTCATGAAGTATAAGTTGAGAAAAATTTTTACCTGGAAAAACTTGCAGAACAGAAATGGTGGTGAGGAAAGGAGTAGTGTTCAATTTACTGAAAGGGTTTAGCAAATCAGTCAGACAAGTTGGTTTTTAAAGACTCTACTTCAAGATGTGGATACATTTTAAGGTCCAACAGTATTGAAACCCACAAGGAGGTATATAGCCTACTAGAGCTCTTCAGTTCAAATAAAGCTCTATTTGCGGTTACCTGGAGAATGCTTTCTTATCATACCCTTGGCAAGAATAAAGAAAACAGCCTTGTTTTTAAATGGGCAAAAGACCTTGATCAGATACTTAAGGTACACATGGTGAAGGAGCACGTGAAAAGATGATCAACAGCACACGTCACTGGGAAACTGCAGATTGACGCAATAGTGTGATGTCAGTACCTATTAGAATGACCAACATCCAGAACAGTGACACTGCCTCATGCTGATGAGGATATAAAGCAGCAGGAACTCTCATTCATTGCTGGTGGGAGTGCAAACAGATGCAACCACTTTGGAAAATAGTTTGGTAGTTTCTTTAAAAACTAAACATACTGTGCTCCTGCCACACAGTGCAGCAGTCGGGATTCTTTGTGTTTGCCCTATGAAGGAGAAAATGTACGTCTGCACAAAAGCCTGCACATAGATGTGTACAGCAGCTTTATTGATAAATGGCCAAATCTTGGAAGCAACCAAGATGTCCTTCAGTAGGTGAATGGGTAAATAAACTGTTATTTCTGAAAAGTGGATTATTATTCAGCACTAAAATGAAACAAATTATCAAGCCATAAAGAAATGGAGAAACGTTTAATACATATTACTAGTAGAGAAAACCAATCCGGAAAAGCTACATACTGTGTGATTCCAGTGATAATGCAAAATTGTAGAAACAGTAACAAAATCAGCAGTTGAAGAGACAGGAGGATGAATGGGCAGAACACAGTATTTTTACAGTGGTGAAACTATTTTGTATAATACTGTAATGAGAGAGACTTGTAATTTTACATTTGCCCAAATCCACAGAATGTGAACTCTCAGGTAAACTGTGGACTTTATGGTGTGTCAGCGTAGGTCCATCAGTTGTAACATGTCCCATTTGATGGTGGTTGTGGATAATGGGGTGTCTGTGCATATGTGGGGCAGAGAGAATATGGGAAATCTCTACCTTCTGACTTTTGTTGTGAACTTAAAATTGCTCTAAAAAAGTCTCTTTTTTCCTTAAGTGACAAAGACCAGGGGAAAAAAAGACACGTAAAATAGATGTTTCCACAGACAAAACAATACCAAAAGTTATAATTTGAGAAAACTTTTCCTGAAATATTTCAAACCACACATTGAAAGAATATATTGCATATCTTGTAAATTCAACTCAGGATTCAAACCCAATATCAAAACATCCTAAAATTGTTGGCATTAAAAGAAGAAGCAAAAATGAAAACCTTTGTGGATATCCAGCCCTCCTTAACAAAGTTATTTCTAATGGAAGAATGTTAAGCTCTATCAGGCTTCCTGACAGCAACACTTTATGGCAAGAGAGAATGATACATTTAAAATACTCAGACTATGAACCAAAAGTTTCATACCAACTATGTTATAGAACTTGGGGAGCTTTTTTCCTGTTAATTCTCTTTTGTAGGAATCTGTTAGAAACAGCTGATTGAGGTGACCATTTTAAACTGTCTTGAGAAACATCAGCAGAAAGTCGGATAGTTAATTACATGCAGTTAGAACTAAGAATGAATGCAGAATGTAAGGTGAAACTGCAACATCAGCTGCTGTATGTGTAAATTAGTTGTAAATAAAATGCAACTACAAAGAAACTGGAAAGAATAGGTTTTACATATTCTTGTAATTGTGGTTACATTGATGGTATTATATCTGATGGCTTTAATGTGAGATAAATGAATCCAGTCAGTGAGAACCAGAGTTCACTTAGAGGTAAAAAGTTAACAGATGTTAGGCCAAAACCTTCTTTGTATCAGTATTAACTTGACGTATTTTGTCACAGATAGATTAGATTGATAGATCCCATATCTACATATATATGTGTCTGTCTTAACTCTGTCAACTGGCAAGGCTTCTTAGAGAAATGGCAGATTTTAGTCTGAGGGAGGAAATGTACCAGGACCACCCTGGAACATCTTATCATATCAGAAAGTGAAAGTTGCTCAGTCATGTCCCACTGTTTGCAACCCAGTGGAGTATACAGTCTGTGGAATTCTCCAGGCCAGAAAACTGGAGTGGGTAACCGTCCCTTCTCCAGGGGATCTTCCTAACCCAGGGATTGAACCCAGGTCTCCTGCATTGCAGGCGGATTCTTTATCAGCTGAGCTACCAGGGAAGCCCCTCTAGGGAGCAAGGATACTATCAAAGATGATTTACGGTTAGGTTTGAAAGACTCAAACCAACTTTTTTTTTAAAGAGGCTTCTGCTCACCAATGATACAACATTTTGAGCATTAGTTATGATAAATGTGTCAGAATCAAATACATTTAAATCCATGAGTTCATAATGGTAACAAAACACAAATAATTGTTCATCTTGGGAGAATGTTAGGAAAGCAACTCTTTCTGAAAACTAGAAAATGAAAGAATTCAGCAGTCTTGCCTTTCCTATACAACTGTATAGGCTAGATCGAAAATGAGGATGTTTTTCTTTATAGAAGCTTTCCCACAAATAAGAGGATGATCGAATTGGAGCATCACTATTTTTCAACCCCTAATTACACAAAAGCAATTAGACAGTATCTTGGTGAAGAAAACAACTATGAAGCAGTCATTAAAATGTGCAAACAGACACTTGAATGTGAATAAGCATCTAGATCCAATTTGCTGGAAATACAGAGAACAGAGGAAACTCGTTTAACTGAACCACAAGAATAGAGCCAGCAAACTCCCAGCTACAGAACTCTACATAACAAATGGTCCAGTTTCTTCAACAAATTGCAAGGAGGGATAAAAAGAAACCAAGTGGTAAAGACATATCCAAAGAATAGTCGACACTAAACCATTTTGTTTGAAGATGCTCTCTTGGATGAAGAAATTACAAAAGTTGGGACGTGATTACACTAAAACTGCAGGCAGTGGTTACTCTTAGGAGAGAAGGAAGGGGATAGTGTTTGGGAGCACTTGAAAGGCTTCTGGGGTGGTTAGCGAGAGTCTCTTTGGTTATGGTTAGATTATGTATAATAGTTCATCTACCTGTACATTTGTTTTATACTGCAACATGTCTCTACAAAACAAGGAGCAGAATCTTACATAGCCACAATAAACAGGCAAACAGCCCTGCAAAGGTCATTTGAACCCAGGGCCTCTGACTTATTTGCATATTTGTGGAGCCTAGAGCAGTACCTGACTAGAACAGGCATTCGACCCATGTTTGGTTGAATGAGTAAATGAATCTGAAGAGGCCTCCAACCACTCAGGTTGAATTTTGATACCTAGGTGAGCTTTCCAGCACCTCCAGATCTGTACGGGTGCCAGCATATGCCATCACCAGTCCTGCCCTGCCTCAGGAGATTTGAAAGGGTTTTAAACTAGAGCTCTGTTGTAAACTTGGAGTCTGGCAAGCTCTGCAGGCTTCACGCTCCTTACTCACTTGGCATGATGACAGCTCTCCGTGCCACCTGGCTGCCCAGTGCTGCTCCTTTGACAGCGCACCATCCTTCTGTCTTCCTCTGTCCTGCCCTTCTCTTTAGTCTTTCCTGCAGTGCTGTTTTCTATGATAGACAAACCCTTAGCTCCTCCATATTGTGTCTTGACCTTAACTGAATATGGTCCTCTCCTTAGGACACCCTCTCCTTTGTGATCTTTGACATGGAGGCTGCTCCTTTCTCACACTCTATCACATGGAGGCTCTCCCTCAGTGTTTCCAGACAAAATACATCTTGTACCTTCTATTAAAAATCTGTATTTCTTCTGCTGCTCACGCACTGGTTATTGTACTTTCATCCCTCTTCCTGCTGTGGTCTTAACCGTCCGAACTCTGATTCTTTGATTCTTGGGGCAACTTTGGCTTGTCTCCTGCCCCTCTATTTCTGCCATTATTGTCACCATTGGGGTGGACATCCTAGCCAGGGTACCTCGCATCTCAAAATCTTTTTCAAGAATTACCCAGACTATTCAGGTCAAATACCCAACTTTCTGGTTAGCTACAGTCTCCTAACCTTGCAGCTGCTTTGTGTAAACTTCAGTGCTTTCATTTCTCCGTTTTCTGCATCAGTCTGCCCCACTGCAGTCTCTCCTTTTCCCATACCCAGCCTTGATCTGTTGGTGGATCTCTGAGTCGCCTTACCTTGCACTTGCCTTTCAGTCTATAGTCTACCTTCTGTGCCTGCCCTCCCATCTGTTGGTGCCACCACAAATTCAGTCACCTGTCAGTCCTTCTATTGATCCTTTTTTATCCTTTGACAGCTTCGTTAGCAACTGTTCTAAAGTTTCACAATTCTTACTCATTCCCTTCACTTTCAGTAGACAGTCTTGCCTCCTGCTTCACTGAAGAACTGGATGCCATCAGGCATGCATGCGTGCGTGCATGTTAAGTTGCTTCAGTCATGTCTGACTCTGTGACCCTATGAATTGTAGCCTGCCAGGCTCCTCTGTCCGTGGGATTCCCCAGGCAAGAGTACTGGAGCAGGTTGCCATCAAGAGCTCCCTAAACCTTGTACTTAAGCCCTGTACTCTACCCCACAAAAGAGTCTTCCTCTCTTCTTCCGTTAGTCATCCTCTCTTTATCTTTAAACTCTTAGCAGCCGTGACCTACAAACACTCAGGACTGTTCCATGTTGAAAAGAGATTCCATAGTCTCCTCTGGATTACATGCTGATCCTTGTCCACTGCTGGTTCACTATACGTCATAGTTCCTGAAAAAATTCCACTGATGTCCCCTTCTTATCCACACTTCTCCGGTGATCCTCAGTCACCTGCCGTTCTCTCCCTGAACAGACCTCAATTCGATTCTACTCTCACTCCTCTGGACGTGCTTTTATCAAATTCAACAGTGGACTCTTTTTCCCCAAATCTAAGGGACCCGTTTTTAAGTCCCTAAGTCTGGACCTCTCCACTCCATTTGACCAGTTGAACTTCCCCTTGAATTCTAAATCCTTGGTTTCTCTAACACCACATTCTCACCATTCTCTTCAAAGTTCTGACTCTTCCTGGACGTCCATTCCTCTGACCATTATACATTAGTGTTTCCCAGCATTTTGCAACTCAGTTCTCTTTTCACACAACACAGCCACCCTGAATAAGCTCGTCTGTGCTTCACTTGTCTCTGTTACCTGCATGCTCAGGTTTCTGGCCCAGATCTTTCTCTTGAGCCCCCAAAGCCATGTAAGTTAGCTGACTACTGGACAGTCCATCAGGATGTCCCACATGTATGTCTCAAATTGATTATCTCATCCCCTGCTATACTGGCAATTTTTCCCTTTCCCCTCAAAAAATTTAACTCTCCTCATTGCCACTTAATCCCTTACCACCACCACCACAACCCCTGTCAGTAAGTATAACTCAGATTCCTAAATGTTAAATTCTTTACCTCTCTCAAAACCACTGCCACCACCTTGCTTCAGGCCAGACTTCTGCTTTCCTTTTTATTAAATTTTCCCCAACTAACTCAGCCCCCATAACACCACAAGAGGGATCTATCTGAAATGCATATCTAATTGTGTCTTTTTTCTGCTTAAAATCCTTCCCTGTTGCTCTTAGGTCTGAACTGCTGTAAACAGTCCCAGCTTTGTCATCATCTGGCCTTTGCTGATCTCTCCAGATGAATCTCTGACCCTCCCTCCCTACCTCACACTTTGCAGTTCAGCATTATTAAATTGCTCTTCTCCACAGGTTCAATTCTGTTTCTCATCTCAGCCTTTTTCCCCCAGCTGCCTTCTTTCATGAATGGCTTTCCTGGCCCCTGCCTACTTACCTCCTGTTCATTCTACAGTAAGACCATCCATCCCTTGCTCTACCCAGCCCACCTAAAGCCATGTAAGGTATCCCTTTACCCACAGTACCCTGCACCAGGCAGATTTCACATTATTGTTACATGTTAATATCCCCAACCAGACCATTAAGACAGAGGCTCTGATTTTCTTTAAGTTCTAAGCAGATACTGTGCACTCAAAATGTGTTGAACGAAGGCTCAAGTCCCAAATGCAAAAGTTATAGTCAATAGAGCTGCCATCTGGGCCACGTTACTATGTGTAAGACACTGCAACACAATTCACAGGCATTCCCTCATCTGTTCAAGTTCCCTGAGATACTCGGTGGGGATTTAGAGGTGAAAGGACTTGCCCACAGCAACTCAGGAGGAAACGGTGGAGCCTTGTGTTCCAGCCCATGCAGTCAGGAGCTGGCAAAGATGGCCAACTATTCTTTCTCCTGAAAACAACTCCAGTTTTAGTTGTTAACAGACTACATTTCAGTTAGGTGTGTGGTGTGACTCATTCCTGTGGGATCTCAGGAAGTCTCCTTAAAATGAAATGTGGACCAAAGTGACAAGTCCAAACAAGGCCATGAGGTGTCCTTGAAGATGAAAGCCAGGGTTGAAGATGGTGCTGAGTTCTGTGTCAGTCGTGGTCCAGCTACCTTCATGTAAGGTCTGTTAATACACGGCTATACCTGGTACAAAGGGTCAGGTTGAATCTCACCCCTCTTAATCCCCTGGGGGCCAACTCAGAGACGGAGAAGCTAGCATGGGTGATATAAAGTGTGTCTTTATTTGAACATCATTCCACCTGCACTGAAGCTCAAATCCAGCAGCAGCAGAAGGGGTCAGGACCAAAATCAATGTTACCAAATTGGACGATGAACAGCGAGGACACATTCAGACAGAACTTACTAATGGTTGTAGACAACACCAAGCTATCCTAATGACACACAGCACGGGCCCTCTGCTGGTCAGAGCTCAGGGGAGGACTGTGGCTCCCTGTTCCCTTCTCAGGAAACTCCAGTCCCACCTGAAGGCTAGCCCTGAGCCAGGCAGGGGCCTGCGGAAGTTTCTCGTGCCAGGAAGATCCCAGCTTCTCCAAAGAGAGGGTTTTTTGGTTTCCCTCAGTTCACACTGGGAGCTGCAGAAGGGTGAATCCCCTGTGCCCACGCAGGAACCTCAACAGGCAGCCAGGCAAGAATTTTTCCCCACACAGCCTTCTCTAAAAGCTCCCAACTTCTTGGCTATAACAGGCCTGAAAAAGATCTTGAACCTACCCATGGTACTGATCCCCAAAGAGGAAAGTGCTCACATCCTGAGACCTGGAAGGACTTGAGCAAGCAGTGCTCTGAACCCCCTCAAGGTTGGAGCTGCCTTGGCCTCTCCTGAGAGTCCTGCATCAGGCAGAGGAATCCCTTTCTGGTCCAGGCAGGGCAAGGGGAGGCGTGCCTCAGTGGACCGCTCACCCACAGCTCAGCCTCTTTCAGCTGGGAACAGGCGATCGCCTCTGCTTCTGCCTCCTCCCAAAGGCTTAAGCCAAGTTGCCGGGTGTGAGTGAGGTGAAACACAAACCTCCTCGCTGTGGTGGCTTCCTGGCCCCGGAGAGCCATCTGGGTCCTGGCTCGCTGCCGCTTCAGCCTCACCTGGGGCCTTGCTGAAGCACCTCCTTCCTGCTCTGCTCCCACCTCTGCTGAAGCCTCAGGGACAGGACTTTGGTTTGGTACCCACTCCAGCCTCCTTCCCTTCCCTAAGGTACCCTGGTGTTCCTTCAGTCCCACCAACACTCTCCTCCTAACCCCAGGCTCCTGGGTGCATTGCCCACTGCCCCTCAGTCAGGGCAGCAGGGGGCTGGGCAGATGGTGACAGGGAAACCGTCCAACCACTCCAAAGGAAACCACCCCCTTCTCTACCACTAACCCACTCCAGTGGCGCTAACCTGCTGGGCAATCACCTAGATGCAATTCCTTCCCAACAGGGTGGGGCATGGCTTCCTGGGCCCCGCCTCTGCCTCTTAGGAGCTGGGTCCCAAGCTTCCTGCCAGCAGCGCACAGGGGTTTGTGTCTCCCACGGGTGGCAGCAGCTCCCCATTCCCCATGGCCCTCCCCTTCCTTTCTTCCCCAGCAGCTGGCCCCCTGCAACTCACCTCTTCCTCTGCCTCCTTACCATCCCTGTGCCTGCCTTGTCTCTGGCCACTTCCCCTCCCACATCCTAGTTTTCTATCCATCACATCCCCCTCTCTGGTCACTCTTTCTGTATTTTGTAATACCTCGTTCAGTCTCCTTCTCATAGCTCCATCCCTCCCTCTTCTCCCAATCTTTGTGCCCCCTCCTCTTTCCCCTGTCTCTGTCTTCCCATTTCTAATCACTTGTTCCTGCTCCCTCCTCCTGATGGCTTCCAACATCGGGCTTTGGTTAGGATCTTGAAGGAACTCACTTCTGCCCCCCACCCACCCCCCACGAGGCTCCCCCCACCCTCTCACTCAGCGCGGGACCCTGGGGGGAGCAGGAGGAGGGGCACAGTGCAGGGGCCCGAGCATGGGGGAGGGGGGTGGGGGGGGTGTTTGCCCAGGAGGAGGGAGTAGAGAGGGCAGGGATCAGGACTGAGCACGTTCCAGGCTTCAGGAATCCTCCCAGAACCGAGCATCTGATTCCAGTTAGGGTCCAGCTGGGGGACTCGGGCAGAGGATTTCTAGGGTCTCTTGGCAGCCCTAACAGGTCCAGGTCCAGGGGAAAGGAACACAGGTTGTGAACACATGGCACTCGCTGCTTTCCTCTCTCCTTCAGCTGAGGCCGACATGACATGGTGACCACGTGCTTCCCCACTGAGCCTGCAGGGGCCTCCCGCTGCCCCTCCACAGTGGGCCAGGCAGCAGGTACCTGAAGACAGAAGTAGGCACACAAGATGAAGCTAACCGGCCACCCAACGGGGCTGGAGGGGGCCATCCACACCCCATGCCAGATGGCTGTACCACCAGGAACCCCAGGCAGTGACGGGAGGTCAGACACACCTGTAGTCTCCATCCTGTGCTCCCGGGGGCAGGGGAGAGAGAGAAGACCCTTCATCTGCCCCCAACACACACGCGCGCACACACACTCACACACATTCACTCATGCCTCGGCTCCAAGCGTGCCCACTGGGTTTGAGACCGTGGGCAAACCGCAAGGCAAGAGGTGGGCAGGGAGAAGGAAGAGGTGGGGACAGGGTTACAAGGCCTGGGGATGGGGACGGGGTACCCTGTTCAGAGGTGACCTGCAAGTTCAAGTTATGCAGAAAAGTATCAAAGAGGCAAGACAGTCTCTGCCCTTGGCAGAAGGGGTGGGGGGGACAACATGATATGGGGCAGAGGGGTGAGGCGTCCCCTGATTCCCCACTCATGGGCCCAACCCCCAACCCTGACAACAGGGCCAAGAAGTCTATGCTGTACAAAACAGGCCAGGGTCAAGGTCCAGTCCCTGGTGAGCCGTCCACGCAGGGAGGAGATGGCTAGCCCCAGGCTGAGCCACTTTCAGCCCCAGCCTGCAGCAGCCACACGCCACCAAGACAGGAGTCAGTGCAGCCTCCAGAGCGGCCCGTCTTGGCTCAGAGTCTGCACTGACAGGGCCCCAGTCAGCAGCAGACTTGGAGGCCCTGTGCTTTCTCCCTTGGGGCAGCTCGGATTCCTTCAGGAGAGCTGGAAGCAGGCTGGAGCAGAGGGGCCTCGGGGAGGCCGGTGGTGCCTGGAGCTCTGTAAGGAGATGATGGAACCATTGTTGGCAAAAAAGAAAAAAGGTAGGAAAGAGTCCAGTCTGCCCTGGAGCAGTATCTTGAATAGTTTCTGCAGGAGGTGGGGACCAGAGGAGGCGAGGATGGAGCCAGGCCCCAGCCCCCCAGACTGGGGGAGCCTGGTGGGGAGCCACAGCTCCTCTTTCCCCAGAGACTCAGCAGGGCCCCAGCCAGGCTGGAGAGGAGGAGGCGGCCAGGGGCTGGGGGCCAGCTCCCTTAGGTCAGCTGAAGGAAGTGCAGACCCCAAGGGTCTGCAGGGCCTCTCCCCTCCCCCAGGCTGCATGTTAGCCCCAACCTCTCTTCAAAGCCCAGAGTTCGCAGGCAGATAGCAGGTGAGGTCAGTCCAAGATCGGGGTCTTCCCTCGGAGCGTGAATGGAGGGATGAGAGGGCAGGAGACAGGACAAGCTGAGGGCAGATCAACTCCTGGGCTGTGATTCCGGCCTTCAGGGTCCCTGTGTGTGAGCAACAGGACACGGGAGGACTCCCCATCCGGAGACATCACCCCCTGGCCGCAACACAGAGCTTACTGTAGAGCCCACAAAATCTAAGAGAGACAGAGAGAATTGGAGAAAGTCAGAGGCCACCCGGCACTGGGGCTCCCTCAGCCCCTCCTCAGGGCAGAGCTGGGTGGAGGGGTGAGCTGCACAGGTTCTGAAATGCCACCAGGCCTGATGAGCTGGGAGGCCTTGAGCCAGCTCATTCAACCTGAGCCCCAGTTTCCTCATCTGTACAACGGACATAATAGCCTACTTCTTCAGAGTGATTCTGAGGGGTCAAAAGACATAAATGATGCCTGCCGAGGACTCTCAGTTCAGTTCAGTCGCTCAGTCGTGTCCGACTCTTTGTGACCACATGAACTGCAGCACGCCAGGCTCTGCACATAGTACATGGTGAAAATGCCAGCACGGCAGAGCTTAGTTTTGTTCCAGAGGGCTTTGGCTCAGAACTGAGCTGTGAAGCTCACTCACCTTGAGTGCCCAGTGAGGGAAGGAAATCCCCAGATGCTGAAGGAAGGCAAACGGGCTCCCTTATGTCATTTTTAGGGCGCTTTGGGGAAGGAGGAGAGGATGCTGAGTGGGACCCACATGGCCAAACCCCCTCCAAAAGGCCACATGTCTGTCTTTGTACTGCACTTCTGGAAGCGGCCACCAGAGGGCAGGCTCCGACCTCACACGAAGACCATAGAAAGCACCAGGCGTCTGTGACTCGAGAGACAGGAGCCTCAGAGGCTCAGGAGGGCTCTGAAAGGGGGACTGGCAGCAGGGAAGAACCTGGCCTTCGGACTTGGACCTGGGCTCAAATCCTGGCTCCACCAGTTAGGTGACCTCAGGTAAGTTACTGGACCTCTCCAGACCTTGGCCATCCCACTTATAAAATGGTCACGGTGCCTGCCTAATGGGAAGCTGTGACAAGTGACAGCTCTCACTGAGCTTTCACCACCTGCCCCTTTATAGGCACAATTTTGCTTCATTGCAGGACGGCCCTGTAAGGTGGCACCTTTCTCAACACCATCATTTTGTGTTTTTTCTTTTCAGTTTTATTGAGATATAGCTGACATACAGTACTGTATAAGTTGGAGGTGTACAGCATAATGATCTGAGTTATATACTGTGAAAGTATTAGCAACCAATTTAATTTTTTTCTAATTTACTAAATGCTTAATATATGGTAACCTTCATTTAAAACATATTAAATTTATATAACCTACATTACATGAAATAGGCTACAAAATCCTCAATATTTTTTGGCATTCTGAAATTTTTACACAAACCACAGCTGGGGGAGTGCTGATTGATTAGACAAAATCTGCTCTTTTCTTCTTTCTCTTACTCTAATAGTCACCTCTAAGACACGTTAGACTGGAGGCTGAGTCTTCCCTATCATGGGGAGGGGATCACTCTCCTCAGAGCAGGAAACCTCATGGAGAACAGGGATTGGGACATGAGTCAGTATCACTCAGATTCCTCTAAGATGAGAAACGTCTGACTTGTAGAAGGAAGCTTCTCAGAAGGATGAAAAGTAAAGGTTGTTCTGAACCTGGAGGGCCTCCCCTCATCCCTGATCTCATCTCATGAAGACAGTTCTGAGGGGTTCTTCTGGGCAGGTGGGGTGAGTTGGGTAGAGTCTGGGGAGTCAAAGCCTAGCACCGGGGCAAGTGTTCCTGTGGTCATCTGGTGTGCCTGCTTGTATCCAGGTCCCATTATACTGAGAAGAGGATGGACACCTCCACAGAGCAGGTCTCTGAGTATCCTCAGCGGATAAAAAGGACCTGAGTCTTACTCTCTTTTGTCCACTGTTTTCATTTAGGTACTGCAGGAAACAGGCTCAAAGAGGTAAAGTCATTTCTTAACTCAACCTACTTCCAACACAAACAATTTGCCATCATGGCCCAGGTGTATTCACACCACAATACTAGACTACCTCCTGGCAAATGAGCTAATAACCGTCACTATCATTATGCCCATTTTATAGATGAGAGACTCAGATGAATGTAATTAAAGGAAATGCTGAGCATAGATCCAGCATCTGCTAACAGTTCAAGGAAGGCTGAGACTAAGAAAACGGTGAAATCCGATTTCTCAAGGCAGAAAACGGGCACCCAGACAGGCAGAGTGACCCCGCCTTCTCCAGGGGCAGTGTGGGCCCCTGATCAGAGGCTGGACCTTCCTTTAGAAAACAATCTGGAATTATCATCACAATTGTGAGTGTGCAATTCCACTTCAGGGAAAGACACCGAGAAAACAGAAAACAAAGACCAAGACAGTCATTCTTGTAATGACCGTCCAGGTAACAGAAAGAAGAAAGAAAAAACAGGGAGCCTCCCTAACAGCCCCTACAAGGAGAATGGTTAAGAACCTACAATTCTGTCGTCTTATGTAACACTAAGCATTGGATGAAAAGGACAAGATGGCTCTCCATAAAATGAAAGGTCTTAAAGATGTGCTGTAGAACTGAGCACCAAGGGCAGTCTGAGGAGGGATCTGTTTCCATGATGCCTCTCCTGTATCATGACATGACCATGGATTTCATCAAGGGATGTACGTAGATACATAGGTAAGCATCTGGTAACAGTGGTTAAGGCTCTGGCCTTGGTGGTGTCAATTTCTTCTCTACATTAACGTTACCTGATACATATGGAGGTTTATGTGTACTATACTAGGTATAAAGCATACTGTACCAAACATCTGTAGGCTCACCATGCAGGAACTTAACTCACCAATAATGTGTACCCATCCACCTGTCCCCCACCTCACATCCTTGCCTCTCTGCTTCCATTCCGACCACAGAGAACCACCATCCTACCTTTTGTATTGATCATTTGGGTTTTTTGGTTTGTTCGTTTGTTTGTTTTTAAATACAATATTAAACTGTATTTAGTGTAGTGTTACTTAGTTTTTAGCTTTAAAAAATTATCACTCTGTCATCTTCTGGAATTTCAGTCCCCCTGCCTCAATATTGTGTTTCCAGGATGTAGCCATTCATTGTTAAAACTGGCATTCATTCATTTCCACACGTGTAAACAATTCCGTGATGTGACTATACCACCATGTATTTATCCATCTTCCAAGCTGTTTTTAGTTGCTTGCGATTTTGAAACTGCTGCCAGGAGCATTTATGCACATTTCTCCTGGGTTTATACTCATGGTAGGGTTTGCTGGGTCAGGCCCCTGCAAATGTTTAGATTGAGGGATAACCTCAAACTGTCTCCAAGGCAGTCGGCCTCTCTGTAAGGGTTCCTACTTGGGCTTCCCTTGACTCGGAAGGTGTCCCGCCCCACCGGCAGCCGCAGCCACGCACGCCCACTCGCCTTTGTTCTCCTGCTTGAGCTCCTCCTGCAGCAGGTCAGTTTGCCGGTTCCCCAGCACGAAGGCAAGGAAGGAGAGGATGAGGGCGTTGAGGATGCCGATGATGGCCAGGATGTACGCCCAGCGCACCGAACAGTCCCCCAGGGAGTACTTCCCAGTCTTGGCCCCGCACATGTCTCGGATCGTCTCGGCGTCCCAGCCGTCGGGGAAGATCATGCAGCCCAACACGAGGCACAGAGCTGAGGGGGCGCCGGGCCGAGCCCACCGCCGGGTCAGGAAGCAAGAGAGAAGGGGTTGATTACTTCCCAGAGCCTGAGGACCACCAAAAGCCCCCCGTAGGCTGGGACCCCGCACCCCCACTCCACCCATCAACCCAGGAGCTTGTTAATCTCCCACCGACCTAGAAACTAGACTCTAGGAGGGCCTCATCCCTGGAGAGCAGAAACGCAAGGCCTTTGCCTGCCCCATCAGATCAACAACTCCTCCAGGAAGCCCTCCTGGAGACAGGGGAAAATAGAAAACCAGGTCACCTCCTTCAGCTCCCTTTAGTATCTTGGCACATCGCTCCCTCATCCTCCTCATTCTTTATTTTCTATTTCTGTCATTTACTCAACAAATGTTTATTGAGCGCCATTTTCCAGGCTCAGTAGGCCACCTCCAGGCTGGGATCTCCCCCTCGTGGCAGTGAGAGTTTTTGACTGTGTTTGCTGGAGTGACGTTGCCCTTTTAGTGTCTGACAGTCCGACAGAGACTGCATCACTGTGTCTGAGACGCAAAGGCTCCCAAAGGCTCAGGTTGGAGCAAGGGGGCCCTTGACCCCATGCCAGGCCCACAGGGTGCTAGACCTGAGTTTAAGATGACAGTGATGACAAGGTGGGGGTGGTGGTCAGTTCTACCCACTGCCTACGAGACACAGCTAGTCCCCAGGGTGGGTAGGGACCCCTGGCTTTGCCATCTCCTTCCTTCAACTACCATATATGAGAAAGCGTTCCCCACAGCACAGACTCCTCCCTGCCTGAGTTCTGCCTCTTCTGGTCTCATCCCCCACCTTCCCATAGGACAGTCCTTCCGCACATCCCCAAGGATGTGTTCCTCGCACTGACACAGGGCGCCTCAACAGCACTCTGATCTTACACACACACACACACACACACACACGCACACACACACACACAGGAGCAGGCCTTCATTCCGCTCTCCTGTGCTCGCCTTCTTCAAGACAATTCTCCATACAGCTAGTCCATACAGTGTTCAAGGGGAGGCCGCCTCTATTTAACGGCTGGGAAACGAGTTTGCGGCAAAAGGGGATGGCAAATGCAAAAAAGCCTTGAGGCAAGAATGAGCTTGGTGAGTTAAAAGAGTTTCATAGTTTGAAGATGCTCTTTAGAAACCCAAATAGGGAAGAAAACTCAGGGAGCACTCAGGGCTGGAGATATAAATGTGGGAGCTGTAGACATGGAAATTCCCGGGGCTAGACATTATAGAAACTGACGAGAAGACCCAGAACTGAGCCCAGAGGTGCTCTATCATTTATGGGGCAGGACAAGAGGAGGAGCCTCTGGAGAGGGCTTGACCCATTCATCTCCCCATATTCCCCTAGCACTTTCCAAGACCCTCCAGGACCCTGGAGAGAGGAGGAAGGTCAGTTGCCAGGGATGAAGAAATGGCAGATGGCATCCCCAGGGCGCTCTGAGGGGTCGGGGGAGTGCACTCCCACCTCCCCATTCTTGGTCCTGAATCTCCAGCTTGAGGCAGGGGTGAGGAAAGAGCCTAGGGAGGAGGAAAACCCACCCCATCCCTCTGCCTCCTCTCTCTTGTACAGTGTTTCCTCTCCCGCCCAGAGCATCCCCGTCTCCATAGAAACGCGGCAGTATCCTGCAGGTGGTCCTCCTCCCTCCGCAAGCTCAGCGTTGAGTGAGTTTTTCTTCCCCAGGGCTCTGCGCCTGCACGTTCTCTTGGTCTCCGTGCCTCATCACTTACGTGCCTCTCTAGTCGTGCATCCCCATTCCTTTCTCTTCTCCACCCTTTTCATCCTTTTTTGCCTCTCTCTTCACATGCCTCCCCCTTTCTCCAGCTAGTCCATACAGTGCTCAAGCCTCGGTCCTGACCCTCTTTTCTCCTTAGATCTCAGCATCTGACATTCATTCAACAACCCCCTCTTCTGTCTGTCTTTTCTCATTTCTCTTCCTTCTCTTTACCTATCCCCTCACCCTTCCCCCTCTCTGACTCTTCATGAATATCTGCTATGTGTCAGGCACTGTGCAGGCTGCTGGGGACACTGGCAGGCATGGTTTCTTGTCCTCAGGAGGAGAGGTGTGTGGAGAGGAATCAAATCAATATACAAATAGAATACTTATACGTGTCAGGGAGTGACTGGAAAGAGACCCAGGATTACAGGGACACTCAGAGAAGGCAGGGGCTAGGACCTCTCCATCTCTCACTCACTGTCTCTGCCTCCTCTGCTCTGCAGTGTTCTAGATGGTGGCAATGGGGCCCCAGAGACTGCTCTGGGAACAAGAAACACCCAGAAGTAATGCAAATGGAGAAAAGTCAATCGGACAGGTTTCCTAAGACCTGGGAAAGACAGGAAGAGACCTCTAGGAACAGTGTAGGCCAGGTAAGTGATCAAGAGGCTCAACAGTCAGTGTAAGAACTAGAGGCAAGGCAGCCTTCAACATCCCCATTTGATGGATGAGAAACCGAGACTGAGGTCTTTGGAGTACAGATTCAAGTGTCTTTTTGAAGTGATGAGCTGGCTGAATTGGGTAGACACAGGTGCAAGGTGCAGGGTGGGGCAGGTGGGTGCATTGTGGGACATACAGCATCACCCTCGGCCTCGACCCATCACCCATGGCGTCTTACGACACTGTCAGATGTTGCCTTGGGGGCAAAGCTGTCCCTGGTTGAGAACCACTGGCCTAGGGGGAGGTGCTCTCAGATGGGGCGTGACTGTCCAGTCACCCTAGAGTCCACTGACTTGCCAAGCAGCCAGGAGGTGTGAGAAATTTAAGATGAATGAAGTTAAAGTTATTAATAATATGATAATGCTAACAAATAGGATTGAGTGCTTAACTGTGTGCTAGGGTACTAAGCTCCTAACATGCCTGATCTCATTTAATCCGATAAGAAATCTAGAGGAGGGAAAAATGATCATCCTCATTTACAGATGAGGAAATTGAGGCGCAGAGGAACTAAGTATCATACCCATGTCACACAGCTAGGAAGTGGTGGGCTCTGTATTCAAACCCAGACAGGTCTTCACTTAATGTTTCTCTTTGAGCAGACTCACTTTTTTTTTTCCTCTGGCCACACTACACAGTTTGTGGGATCTTAGTTCCCCGACTAGGAATTGAACCCAGGGCCTCGGTGTTGAAAGCACAAAGTCCTAATCACTGGACCACCAGGGAATTCTGTAGACTTACTTTTTAACTGAGGCATTTACTTACAAAGTAAGCTTTATATCACTATCAAAGAAAGGAAACCAGGATCGTTTGCCATAGACAGAAGGACAGAAGGAAACTATAATCACAAGTACGTGTGTGTGTTCAGTCACTATGTCACGTCCAACTCTCGCGACCCCATGGTAGAGTGAAACCAAACATTGTTCTCAGGTTCAAGCTGGACACTTTTACCTGTCAGATGCTCTGAGCCACCTCAGAGTACCCTGAAAAGGAAGGAAATTCTGACAGGTGCTACAGTGTGGAGGGATCTTGAGGACACTATGCTAAATTAAATGAGTCAGTCACAAAAGGTCAAATATTGTATGATTCCACTTACATGAGGAACCGAAAGCAGTCAGATTCCTACACGCAAAACGCTGCTCATCAGGGATGACAGGGGAGGCTGTGGGGAGTTAGCGTTTAATTGGGACAGAGTCTCAGTTCTGCAGGTGCAGAGAGAGTTGTGCGGATAGACGGTACGGATGATTGCACAACGGTGTGGATGTACCTAATGCCACAGAACTGGATACCTAGGAATTGGTAAGATGGTAAATTTTATGTAATGTGTATTTTACCAGAAAAGAGAGAGAGGAAGGAAGGGAGGAACGGGAACACAGAAAATGACATGATGTATTTTCCTCATGGATGTGTATGTAATGCACACAAAAATATCTTGGAAATACAGAAATTAAGTTTATAACCATGGTGGCCTTTGGGCAAGGAGAGGATGGGGACTTTAACCTGTGTGTAATACTTTAGCTCTTCATGGAGTGAATGTATTCATGTATTGCTGCTAAGTCACTTCAGTCGTGTCCGACTCTGTGCAACCCCATAGACGGCAGCCCACCAGGCTCCCCTGTCCCTGGGATTCTCCAGGCAAGAACACTGGAGTGGGTTGCCATTTCCTTCTCCAATGCATGAAAGTGAAAAGTGAAAGTGAAGTCGCTCAGTCGTGTCCAACTCTTAGTGACCCCATGGACTGCAGCCTACCAGGCTCCTCCATCCATGAGATTTTCCAGGCAAAAGTACTGGAGTGGGGTGCCATTGCCTTCTCCAAGAAATGGCAGCCCACTCCAGTGTTCTTGCCTGGAGAATCCCAGGGACGGCGGAGCCTGGGGGGTTGCCGTCTATGGGGTCGCAGAGAGTCGGACACGACTGAAGCGACTTAGCTGCATAAAATTAAAAAACATAATTAAAAATCCTGGTTTTTCAGAGGATACACATATATACACACATAAGCTTGCAAGTCTATATAAATATTTCTGGAAGGATACAGAAGCAACTTAATGATGGGCACCTCTGAAACACACCCCGGTGTGGTGGAGGAAAGGAGGGAGACACTGTTTATTCTCTGCCCTCCCGTACTGTTGGAAGTGTTTAACGTGTGCATGAATTACTTTGATGATAAAAACAATATTATTATGTCCAGTCCTTTTCCACCTATGTCTGGCCATGAAATCCTCTTAAAGGTGTAAGCCTTTAAGAATAATTTAAAAAACTAAAGGAAAGTTGAAAGGAAAAATGATAACTTGGGTTTGGGGAATAAACCCAGAATGAGACTAAAAAAGTGATGAATTAGTAAAAGAAAATAAACAATATTTGTTTTCTTTAAATTGTGTGTGTGCTGTAAATTTGCCTTTATATAAAGCTTTTTAATTATGCATTTTATGCTTAGCTATTTTAGCAGAGTTTCATTATGATATCATTACACTCTCCTCAAGGGACATCCACAGGGCCAGTCACTCCTAGATGGAGGCCTTTGTTTATGCTTAGCTGGCCCCTCCATGCCTGATATATCACAGCTGCTACCCATTACTAGGAGGTCAGATTGGATGTCCCCCAGGGCTTTCTTTTCCTGAGCAGACTCCAAAGAGGTTTGCTATGGACTGAACTGGGTCCCCACAAAAGTGATATTTTGAAGCCCTAACCTCCAGTGTGAGAGTATTTGTGGAAGAGGCCTTGGGGAGGTAAATCAGGGTTAGTTGAGGTCATAAGGGTAGGGCCCCATGATGGGATTAGTGTCCTTATAAGAAGAGACACCGGGGCTTCCCTAGTGGTCCAGTGGTGGAGAATCCACCTGCCAAGGCAGGGAGCACAGATTTGATCCCTGGTCTGGGAGGACCCCACATGTCACCGGGCAGCTAAGCCCGTGTGCCACAACTACTGAAGCCTGGTGTCTACAGCCTGTGCTCCGCAAACAGAGAAGCTACTGCAGTGAGTGCCCACGCATCCCAGCAGAGTAGCCACTGCTCACCGCAACTAGAGAAAGCTCACAGCAACCAAGAGCTAGCACAGCCCAAAATAGATAAATAAAAATAAATAAATCTTTAAAAAGAGATACCAGAGAGTTTGCTCTCTCTCCTCACCTGCCATGTGAGGACACGGCAAGAAGGAAGGAGGTAGCCGTCTGCAGGCCTAGAAGAGGACTCTCAACAGAACCTAGGTCTTGGAATTCTAGTTTCCAGAACTAAGAGAAAATAAGTGCAAGCCACCCGGTCTATGGTATTTTGTTGTTGTAGCTACATGCAACAATTTGGATGCATCTTAGAGTCATAACACCGGGAAAAACGGAATCCCCTTATATAACATTCATACTGATAACTCTGGTCACTTCTGAGGAGGGAACTTAGGGGCTGAGGACAGGACAGGACGGAGACCGCACACTGCTAACCTGTGGCCCCTTTTGAATTCAGGACCACGTGAATAAGTGACCTACTGAAACCATAAGGTAGGTGGGAGTTGGCCACTAATAAGTGACTATTGCCAGAGATTTTTCACTCAGAATGAGATAATTAAAGCAACAAGCAATCAAAATGCACAAGCCAAATGAAACTCACAGAAATAATGAATTAATCACACAAAAAAACATAAAACCAAAAATCTCTAGACCCCTATTGACTGAGCTTGCCAATTTCTAGGAATTTATCCTAAGAAAATGCTCAAGAATGTGCTCTAAGGTTTAGCTGTGTGGATGTCTATCACGTCATTTGCAAGAAAAGAAGGAAGCGATGAGAAGGAAGGCAGAGGGGGAGATACAATAAAACAAAGAAGGAAAGAAATAAGCAGCTAATTGTCCAACATCACAGGAATATTCTTTCATACCATGGAATACTATTCCCCTATTATATTGAGTAAGATTTAATGATACAGAAATTACTCATGATACGTTAGGTTTCAAAAGAATGTGAAAAATAACATACAATATAATTTCATTTTGGGGATACTTACATAGTTATAGCAATAGTCATATAAATTTACCACACCAGGTCCTATGCTAAGTATCTTACACACATTACTTCATTTAATCCCCACAACACTCTGCGGAATAAGTGCTGTTATTATCTTCTTTTTACAGTTGAGGACATAAAGGCACAAAGAGGTAATCCAACTTATCTAAGGCCACAGAGCTGGTAAGTTACAGAACCAGGATTTGGACCCAGCCAGTCTGGCTCCAGAGCCTGCTCATAACCAGTACTCTATACGATGCAGACCAACAGTTAAGATGACTGCTTCTGGGAGGGTGAGATGACATGTGTAATCTTGCTTATCTATATTCTCCAGTGTTCATACAAAGAACAATGATCATTTGACAAAGCTGTAGGTGAGAGATACGGAGGGGCAGCATAGCGCAGGATGCACGGATGGCTGCTCGTGTCCTGTATCCTCTGTGAGTCCCTTCCTCACCTTTAGGAAGGTTTTTCTAGAAAGAACCAGGCCGACTTTGGGGCTGAGAGGAGCCTGGAAAAGGGTCTGTGTTGGCACTGTGACCACAGCTTTCCAAGGGAGTGCTTCCCCAGGCCCGATGGAACCCTCCTCCACCCCGAGACAGAGATTGTCCTCATGTGCTTCGCACCAGCTCTGTCCTGCCCACCCAGGGCAGGGGCTTGTGGCACAAGGGAGACGGGGTCTCTTAACAGTCACCCCGACCCGCTGGATCTGAAGAATAGGTCCAATCTTAGCGCTTCTGTCAGCTGGGGAGCTCAAGGGTGGGAATCCTGTGCCGGGGCTCCCCACGGCGCCCCCAGCACCCAGATGATGGAGGCACCCTGACTCCTCCCTTTCCCTCACCCCCACATCCCATCCACTTGCAGGGCCGACTGGTTTGACCTCCAAAACGTATCTCGGGCTGACCTCTTTTCTCTGTCTCCACTGCAGCCATCTGTCGAGGCTGCGTGGTCTCCCTCCCGCGTGACCGCAGTGGCTCCTAACTGGATTCTCTGCTCTCATCCTTGCCCTCTCTTCGTCTGCTCTGCACTCAGCATTCAGAGGAAGCTTTCCAAAGCAGACAGTGCCACTCACTCACCTGCTCAACACCTTCCCAAGTTGCCCCTTACGCTCAGGATAATCCCTGAGGCCTCGTCCCAGACTGTGTGGCCCTCAGGCTCCCCCTACTTGCCTCCAAGCCACTCGGCCTCTCGATCCCTACACTCCTGCCATACTGCACCTCCTTTCCAACCGTCATCCTAACACTAAACCTAACTACCTTTCTTGTTCAGCCCTACCCCCACTGCCCCGGAGGTCTTGGCACTGACTGTTCCCTTTCCCTGGGACACTTCCTCCAAGCCATTCAGTCCCTGGGTTGTGGTTCCTGATCTCGAGGAGACTACAGTTTAATCAGGGGACTGTTAGGAACACAAATAATTGTACCTGGTGTCACAAATGCTGTTACAGAGAAATGGGGTACCCGTTACTTTGTGCAGTAATGATAATATTTGGGAACAGTATTTACCGCACCACCCCTGGGTCCAGCCTGTACAGAGCCCTCGCATGGCCTCTGGACAACCCTGGAATCCGCCACCCGCTGCATCTCCCACTGCCCTGGCTCAGCTCTGCCACACTCAGCTCAAGGACTTGGGCAGAAGCCCCCTGCTGCTCTCCCTGCTTCCTGCCTCACTCCTCCAGTCTGGCCCAGGCCCATCCAGGTGGCCCCATCCCTTCCCCGTCCCCTCTGGCTCCTCCAGGAAGCTGTCCTTTCTCGGGGCTGTTCTTCTCAGCTTCTCTGTTGCTAATTTGAGCAGCTGCTCTGGCTCCTCTCTCCAAGCCGCCTTTTCTGGCTCCTCCTCCTCCTTGCATCTGAAAGGTTGGTGTTTCTGGGCTGTCTCCTCTTTTGCTTCCACAGCTCTCCCCTCTCCCCCGGGCCATTTCACCCACACTCAGACTCACATCTGCATCTCCAGCTGAGACCTCTCTCCTCAGGCCAAGGCCTGAAAAGCCAACAGCTGTCAGACCCTTCCTCTGACAAATTTAGCCTTTCCCAGACTGAGCAGATCTCCTGCTGGGTCCTTTGGGCATGTCATTCCAAGACACAATCGTTCAACGAGGGGACCTGGAATCATCTGCAAGGCCTGCCTTGTCTTCACCTCGCCCCACCAGACACACACCTGCTGGGCTCCTAAACAGATCTCCTCCTTCCCCTCCTCCAGCCTCAGCACCTTTCACCTGGACCACTGCCATGCCCTCCACCAGGCTCCTGATCTCCCATCAAGTCTCCATCCAGTCGGTTCCCTGCAGCAGCTGCCCAAGTCGTCTTGCTAAACCCACATCTGGCCCTGATCATTCCCATGCCCACATGTAATTGCTCAGAACCTAGGAATAAGACCCCAAATTCCAAGGCCAAACTTTCTAAGCTCCCTGCTTTTCTAGGTGTATCTCCCAGTTCTCAATTTTCAACCTTTCTTTTTGTTTTTTTAATTGATGACAATTTTACCTAGATTCACTCTAATCTTAACTTCCCTCCAGTCCCAGAAGATGAGAGACCCTTCTTTTTTTTTTAAGATTTTTTTTGATGTGTTCTATTTTAAAAGTCTTTATTGAAGTACTTAAAATATTGCTTCTGTTTTATGTTTTGGTTTTTTCATCACAAGGCATGTAGGATCTTTTCTTCTCCATTAGGGATCCAACCCACACCCCCTGCATTGGAAGACAAAGTCTTAACCATTGGATATGAGCTAGTTACTATTATAGTCTCCATTTTATAGTGGAGGAAACTTAGAGTCAGAAATTGTATAACCTTCCAAAGGACACTTTAGTTGGTAATGCCACACTCAGGATTCAAATTCAGGTTAGCTGACCACTGAATATCCTGCCTCCAAAGGAGCAGGTGGTGGAACTAGGACTTAAATCAGAGCTCATCATCTGTTTATTCAATAGATACTCTGTGCCAGGCAGACTCCTGATCCAAGGCTCTCATTATGCCATTAAACAGCTCTGGGATTAAAGGTTCATAATAATGGATAAGATGAAATGGAAATGAAAAGAATAAAACAAAAATAAAAGACTGTCAGAATAAGAATAGTTCAGCCCTCAACCTCGTTACACCTCCAGCCCATCCTCTCTACCAACAAGCAGATCTCTGCTTCCCACCCCCACTCAAAACACTCCAAGACCTTTCTAGGTATTATACTACACTCAGGAGCCATACCGGAAGGAACTGGTAATTTGCTTAAGCTGAGAAAAATAGGATTTCGCCATGGAGAAAACACCCATAGACAAAATCAAAAAATAAACTGATGGATAATATTTGCAACTCATATCACCAAGAGCTAACTTTTAACTTATAAAGAGTTCTTACAAATCAAAGGAGGAAAATACCATTAGCTTGGTAGAAAAATATTTATGAACTGACAGTTTACAGAAAAAAGACAGGAACACCTTGGAAATATTGTGGGTTTAGTTCCAGACCACCACAATAAAGCAAATATCACAATACAGTGAGTTACACAAACTTATTTTGGGTTTCCCAGCATATATAAAAGTTATGTTGACACTATACTGTAGTCTATTAAGTGCACAATAGCATTATGTCTTAAAAAAAGTACAAACTTAATTTTAAAATCCTTTATAGCTAAAGTAAATGCCAAAACAATTACAAAGATCACTGATCACAGATCAACCATAACAAATAAAATAATGAAAAAGTTTGAAATATTGTGAGAATTACCAAAATGTGGCAAAGAGACAAAAAGGGAGCAAATGCTATCGGGTAAATGGCACCAATCAACTTGCTCAACACAGAGTTGCCACAAAGCTTCAAATTATTATTAAAAAAAAGGGGGGGGGCAATATCTGTGAGGTGTAATAAAGTGAACTGCAGTAAAATGAGGTTTGCCTGTATATATAAAAGGCACTCAACCTCATTCCTAAGAGAAAGACAAATTACTACCATAAGAGAGTACTTTTTGCCCATTGGGTTGTCAAAATATTTGATAACACATTCAGTTGGCAAGAATGTGGGGAAACAGGTACCCTCATACACTGTTGCTATGAGTATATCTTTGTGTAACTTCTGTGGAGGAGCCTATGACTGAATCTGTCAAAATTGTAAACACAGACCATTTAATCCAGCAATTCCACTCTAGGTCTTTATTTTATCCTAATACTTACATATGTGTCTTAATTATTTATATACAACATTATCCATTGAAATATTGTTATGGCAAGATGTTGTAAACAATTTAAATATTGATTTCTAAATGATGACGCATCCATACAAAAGTATATTATAGGAATTCCCCGGCAGCCCAATGGTTAAGGCTTTGCCTTCCAGTGCAGGGGGTGTCAGTTCAATGCTTGGTCGGGGAGAACTAAGAATCTCCACATGCCTTGTGGCCAAAAAACCAAAAACATAAAACAGAACCAATATTGTAACTAATTCATTAAAGACTTTAAAAATGGTCCACACCAAAGAAATCTTGGGAAAAAAAAGTATATTATGCAGCTCTTAAAGAAAAAGTAACTCTCTATACACTGATTTGGTACAATTTCCAAATATGTTGTTGAGTTTAAAAAGCAAGACAAACCAACTGTTTAGTATCCTACCATTTGTGGTGGTTTTTAAATATGTCCACAACTTTTAAAATATACTTCTTTTCAAGAGGAGGAGCTGAATTCTCCTCCCCTTGAATGTGGGCTGGATTTAGTAACTCACTTCTAAAAATAGAGTGTGGCAGAAGTGGTCTGTGATGTCTGAGATTAGAACATAAAAGGCAGTTGCTACGACAAAGGAGGCAAGAAGGTACAATGGGAAAAAGATAGTCTCTTCCGCAAGGGGTGTTGGGAAAGCTGGACAGCCACATGTAAATCAATTAAATTAGAACATTCCCTCACACCATATACAAAAATAAACTCAAAGTGGCTTAAAGACCTAAATATAAGACATGACACCATAAAACTCCTAAAAGAGAACACAGGCAAAACATTCTCTGAAATAAAGTGTAGCAATATTTTCTTGAATCAGTCTCCCAAGGCAAAAGAAATAAAAGCAAAAATAAGCAAATGGAACCTAATCAAATTTAAAAACTTTTGCATACCGAAGAAAACCATCAACAAAATGAAAAGACACCCTACAGAATGGGAGAAAATATTTACAAACTGTGCAACTGACAAGGGGTTAATAACCAAAATACATAAATAACTCATACAACTCAAAAGAACCAAATAATCCAATTTTTAAATGAGCAAGGCAGAAGACATTTCTCTGAAGAAGACGTACAGATGGCCAATAGGCACCTGAAAAGATGCTCAACATCGCTCATTATTAGAGAAATGCAAATAAAAACCACAATGAGGTATCACCGCACACTAGTCAGAATGGCTATCCTCGAAAAGTCTACAAATAACAAATGCTGGAGAGGATGTGGAGCACAGAGAACCCTCCTACACTGTTGGTGGGGATGTAAATTATTGCAGCCACAATGAAGAACAGTATGCAGGTTCCCTAAAATACCAAAAATAGAGGCAACATATGATCCAGCTATCCCACCCCGGGCATATATCCAGAAAAGACCAAAAAAAAGTGATATATATATATATATACACACACACACACACACTGGAATATTATTCAGTCATAAAAATAATGAAATACTGTCACCTGCGGCAACATGGACAGACTCAGAGAATCTCATACAAAACAGAAACAGACTCACAACTAGAAAACCAGCTTATTGCTACCAGAGGGGAAAGGAATAAATGAAGAATAAGGGATGCACAGACACAAAATTCTATACATAAAATAGATACACAACAAGGATTTACTATATAACACAGGGAACTATACTCAGTATCTTATAATAACTTATAATGGAATATAATCTGAAAAATATATAACTGAATCACTGTTGCACACATGAAACTAACACAATATTAAATATTGTGTAAATCAACTATACTTCAGTCTTTTCAGAAAAAGGCAGTATGATGCCCAAAACAATCTTGAAAAAGGAACGCAGTTGGAGGACTCACACTTCCTGATTGGAAAACTCACTAGAAAGCAACAGTCATCAAGACAGTCTGTTACTGGCATAAGGGTAGACATAGAGGTCAACAGAACAGAAGTGAGAGTCCAGAAATTAACCCATAGTCAGTTGATTTTAGGTGAGGGCGCCAAGACCATTCAACTCAGAAAGAACACTCTTTTCAATAAACACTGCTGGGACAACTGGACAGCCACAAGTAAAAGAACGAAGTTGAACCCTTACCTTACGCCATACACAAAAATTAACTCAAATGGATCAGAGCCCTAAGTGTAAGCATGAAAACTATAAAACTCTTAGAAAAAAACATACAGGTAAATTTTTGTAACCTTGGATTTGGAAACAGATTCTTAGATATGACACCTAAAGAACAAGTAACAACAACAGAATGATAAGCTGGACTTTATACAAATTTAAAACTTTAGTGCTACAAAGAACACTATCAAGAAGGTGAAAAGATAGCCATAGAATACTAGAAAATATATGCAAATCATATATCTGATAAGGGACTTATATCAAGAATAAAAACAACTCTTACACCTCAATAGTCAAAAGAAAAATAACCCAATTTGAAAATGGGTAAAGGGGAAGGGGATGTAGAGAGGAAAGAAATAAGTGAGTGAGAGATTAAGAGGTACAAACTCCCAGCTGCAAAATAAACGAGTTATGGGTATGTGAGGTACAGTGTGGGGAATATAGTGAATAACTATATAATATCTTTGTACAGTAACAGAGTAACCAGAATTATCATGGTGATCATTCTGAAATATATAGAAATATCAAATCACTATGTTGTATGATAGGAACTAACATAGCACAGTAGGTAAATTATACTTAAAAAAATCAGAAAAAGAAATCAGATGACTTGTGGTTATCAGAGGTGGGGGTGGGGTGAGACAGAATAGGATGAAGGTGGTCAAAAGGTACAGACTTCCAGGGATAAGATAAATAAGTACTAGGAATATAATGTACAGTATTAGAAATATAATTGCCACTGCTGTATATTATATATGAAAGTTGTTGAGAGTAAATCCTAAAAGCAAACAAAAAAGAGTAAATTGTAACAGTTCTTATCACACAAAAAATATTTTTCTATTTCTTTAATTTTGTATCTACATAATCACTGCAGATGGTGATTGCAGCAAAAAAATGAAATTAAAAGACGCTTACTCCTTGGAAGGAAAGTTATGACCAACCTAGATAGTATATTGAAAAGCAGAGATATTACTTTGCCAACAAAGGTCCGCCTAGTCAAGGCTATGGTTTTTCCAGTGGTCACGTATGGATGTGAGAGTTGGACTGTGAAGAAAGCTGAGCGCCGAAGAATTGATGCTTTTGAACTGTGGTGTTGGAGAAGACTCTTGAGAGTCATTTGGACTGCAAGGAGATCCAAACAATCCATCCTAAAGGAGACCAGTCCTGGGTGTTCATTGGAAGGACTGACGCTAAAGCTGAAACTCCAATACTTTGGCCACCTCATGCAAAGAGTTGACTCATTGGAAAAGACCCTGATGCTGGAAGGGACTGGGGGCAGGAGGAGAAGGGGACGACGACAGAGGATGAGATGGCTGGATGGCATCACTGACTCGATGGACATGAGTTTGAGTGAACTCCGGGAGTTGGTGATGGACACGGAGGCCTGGTGTGCTACAGTCCCTGGGGTCTCAAAGAGTCGGACACGGCTGAGCAAACTGAACTGAACTGAACTGAAGCTGATGGATGTTTGCTAAACTTATTGTGATAATTATTCATATGTAAACCAAATTATGCTGTATGTCTGAAACTTATACAGTGCTATGTGTCAATTATATCTCAATAAAACTGACAGAAAAAAAATGGGCAAAGGACTTGAATAAATGTTTCTCCAAAGAAGATATGCAAATGGCAAACAAGCATGTGAAAAGATGTTTAATTGTTAGAGAAATGCAAACCAAACCCACAGTGAATTACCAGTTCATACCCACTAGGATGGCTATAATCAAAAAGTCAGATTAAAAAAAAAAGATAATAACACAAGTGTTGATGAGGATATGAATAAGAACCCTCACACACTTGCTGGTGGGAATGTAAAATGATTCTACCACTTTGGAAAACAACCTAGCAGCTCTTCAAAATGTTAAAGTTGCCACTTGAGCCAACAATTCCACTCCCACATATATATCCAAGGGAACCGAAAACATGTATCCACACAAAAACTTGTACACAAATATTCACAGCAACAGTATTCAAAATAGCCAAAAGATAGAAACAACCCAAATGTCCAACAGCTGATAAATGGATAAACACAATGTGGTATATCCATACAATGGAATATTATTCTGCCATAAAAAAGGAAGAAATATTGACATATGCTACATCATGAATGAACCTTGAAAACATTATGCTAAGTGAAAGAGGTCAGTCACAAAGACCACAAATTATATGATTCTATTCACACAAGTGGAGATGGAAATGGCAAGCCACTCCTGTTCTTGCCTGGGAAACCCCATGGACAGAGAAGCCTGGTAGGCTACAGTCCATGAGATTGCAAAAGAATCAGACATGTCTTAGTGACTAAACAACAACAATTTATACAAAATGCCCAGAACAGTCTTACTAGATAAGAGAGTAGGTTAAAGGTTGCTTAGAGGAGGGAGAGGATGGGGATGGTAGGCTTAGGGGGTGACAACCTAAGGGTATAAGCCTTCTTCTTGAGGTGATGTAAATATCTTAAAATCAATTGTGGTAATGGTTACACCACTCTGTAAATATACTAAAAACCACTGAATTGTACACTTTATACATGTGAATTTTGTGGCACATGGTTTATATCCCAATAAAGTTGTTACCAAAAGAGGGGGATGCACAATGTATCTTCTTCTTTCTGTCTCTCAGATCACTCATTCTGAGGTCTCCTCCAACCCAAATCAAGCTTCAGCTGACCCCAGTCCTCACTGAGGTCTTGGATGCAACTTCATGAGAGACCTCGAGCCAGAACTACCCATCTAAGCTGCTCCCAAATTCCTGTGACTCACAGAAACAGAGATAAGAAATGCGTAAGCCACTGGGTTTGGGAGTAATTTCCTCTGCAGCAATAGGTAACTAGTATACCGTTGATGAAAAAAAAAACAAAACATTGTTGGCATTTGCTTGCATATTTATGCAGTTTCTCAGAAAGGATACTCAAGAAATGGTAAAAGTGTTTGCCCCTGGGAAGAGACCTCTGGGAGGATCCCTGAGGGATGAGAGCAGGGAGGACACATATCTGATTGTACGTCATTTTATCTTTTGAATTTTGTTTCATGTGCAACGTATTAACTTTTCCAAAAGGAAAACAAAAGTCAAAGAATTTTAAACACTTTTTAAAAAGTCAGCAACTATCTGCTGCTTATAAAGTCTAAACTCCTCAGCGTGGTGTACAAGGCATCCACGGCGCAGCCCTTGTCCATCTTCCCAGTCTCCGCGCTCACCTCCCCTCACACTAAGTGATTGTGGCGCCAGAAATGCACCAGGCTTTCCCCTCCTCCACACCTTAAATCATACTGTCTCTTGTGCCTGGTTCCCCTTCTCCTTCCTCACCATCCTTTAAGACTCATCTCAAATGCTGAACTTTTCTGGAAGACTTCCCTGGCTGTCCTTAATGTGTCAGAAGTGCGTGCCCCCAAGATACCCTTGCGAGATTCAGTCATTTCATGCGTCATCCTACAGTGTGATGATCTGATTTCTTTCCTATATCTCCCATTAGACTATGAGCAAGGACTCCTTTTCTTTTCCCCCTTGGCAATACCATGGGCTTCCCTGGTAGCTTGGATGGTAAAGAATCCGCCTGCAATGCAGGAGACCCCGGCTCAATTCCTAGGTTGGGAAGATCCCCTGAAGAAGGGATAGGCTACCCAGTTCAGTATTGTTGGGCTTCCTTGGTGTCTCAGATGGTCAAGAATCTGCCTGCAGTGCGGGAGACCTGGGTTCGAACCCTGGGTTGGGAAGATCCCCTGGAGGAAGGCATGGAAACTCACCCTAGTATTTTTGCCTGGAGAATCCCCATGGACAGAGGAGCCTGGCGGGCCACAGTCCATGGGGTCACAAAGAGTCCGACACGACTGAGGGACTAAGCCCAGGCACAGCACAGCACAAACCACGCAGCATGCAGAACTTTCCTGACCAGAGATGGAACCCGCGCCCCCTGCAGGGGAAGTTCGGAATCTCAACCACTGGACCGCGTGGGAAATACCTGGGAAAGAGGACTCACTCAGGCTTCCCTGAGCCTAACACACAGAGGAGGCTGTCAGTAGGAGGACTGGTGTGAGAAAGAAAGGAAGGGTGTAGGGAGACAGGGAACAAAGCAAAAAAAATGAAAGAAGGGACGGAGGGAAGGAAGGTGAAAGCAAGAAAGAAGGAAGGAGAGTTGGTGGAGAAAGAAAAGGAGGGAGGGAAAAAGGGTGGGAGGAAAGAAAGTCCCCAAATGTGCACAGCAGTCTCACTGCATACAACAAAGACTCTCTGGATGAAGAAAACCCCAAACCAGATGTGAAACATAACCCAAGGAAGTGGGGAAGAATGTGGATACATATTCTAAGCTGTAGTGACATTGCTGTTTGTAGTACAGAGACCCCTGATGATTTAGGACACACATCTTAGGCTGGAAGATGCTCACCTCTGATCACTACCCAACCCCTGGTGTCACCATCAGTCTCCCCAGCTCCCACTCCATCTCACATGCTCTCTTCTCCATGGTGATTCTAGCACCAGTCAGTGCCTTGCACATAGTAGGCTCTCAACACTGAGTAAATGTGGTCAGAATCATCTCCCTTCTGTAGACAGAAGAGTCTCACTTGGTGACTATGAATCTGTCTCTTCTCTCTGGAACTCAGTTTTTTCATCTCTACAGTGAGGATGTGGAGCCAGCTGATGAGTAGGACCCTTCCTAGCTAACAGTCCTTGGTTTCTCAAGGCCTCTGATCATCTCAGCACGTCCAGAGTCTTTCACCTGAGCAGCAAGGACTCCTCACAAACAGCTTTTCACGCAGACTACGTCACAGGAAGAAGAGTGACCATTCATCGATTGATCACCGTACGCCAGGAACCACACTCAGCATTTCAGCCCCATGGCTTCATTTCTTTCTTTCCATCACCTCTGAAGTAGGTACAATAAACACCTCTATCTTACAGAAAAGGGAACTGAGAATCGGAGAAGAAACCCCATTTATCCAAGGAACACAACTGGGAGGTGGCAGAGCAGGAATTCTAAGTCCTCCACCACTTCTCCACACTGCCCTCTCCGACCCTGAAGCAGGCTTCCAGCCAGCAACCTCCCCTTAGCTAACCTCACTCAGCCCACAGGTAAGCACTCAGTACATTGACCTTACCGTTAAAATCTGTGTATTCACATCTTGGGTTCCAGTTCAGGGGTAAAAACAGGTTCTAGATCCATTTAGACTCATATGAAGTTTCAGCTCCTCCCTTCGCTAGATGTCTGACCTTTAGACAAGTCATTTTAACAGATGAAGAGCAAATGACATAATGAATGTGAAAATGGCTAGCACCTCGTAAATGGGAAAGACCAGATAAAGCACAGCAGAGAGATTCTGACAAGCCCTGAAAAGCTGACGCCTCACTCCACAAAGAGCCACCTGAGTCTCCTAGTCTTTCCACTTAGCATTCAGCTCTTCTGGCAAATTCATCCTGTCTTTATTCCCATCCTGAATGTTCCTTTATAAATCCTTCATAAATCCTTGGGCTTTCAAGTTAGACAGACAGGGTTACAATTCTGGCTCGACCGCTTACCCACTGTATGACCTTGGACAAATGACTCTCCTTTCTGAGGCTCAGTGTTCGCACCTATGAAATATTCATTAGGGTACCTACTCCATAGGGAGGTTGTGAGGAGTCAATAATAGTGTGCAAGTAAATGTTTAGCATGTGGTCAAGCATATAATAAAGGCTCAGAAATTGTTAACTGTTTTTTCCTGAATAATAACAGTGGTCATAGCTTTGAACTACCTGCTGATTAAAATCTAAAATTTCTGACCCAGTGCTCAGAGCCTCGCACACTGGAGCTCTATCATTCCTTCCTGGCCTCGTTCCCTGCTGTTCCCCTAAGTAAAGCCCACACTCAAGCCAGATGTGGCTTTCTCCCCTCTGTTTCTCCACCATGATCTTCCCCTCCGTTCAGAATGCTCTCTCAAACTTCACATCTAGCCACACCCAGCCCTACTCAAGCTTCACCTCCCCAATAAGCCAGCAGCCTCCTCAACTGCTCTGGGTTTCCACAGCACCTAAGGTTGAGCACATATTAGTGCTCAGACTGTCCAGGGGGAGGTTTCTGTCTGCAATTGTCTAACCTACAGTACCTCTCCTCCAGTGGTCACACCTGATTTCCCTGTGTGGGAATTTCTTTCTCCCCTATCAGTTCATGTGTCCCAGGAATGGGCATGTGGCTGAGACCTTAGATAAAGTCTCACTGATTCATTAAGAGGTGGACACTTGACCAAAGCTGAGCCAATCAGAATGAGCCCTGGAACTTTTTCTGCAATCACTGAATAACAAGTGTTCTTTTGTCCACAGGCAGTGCTAAGTTGAAGCAATGTAAATTCAGAGCTGCTGGTAGCCATACTTATCACCTTCAAAAGAGAAGTAAACTTAACAACAAGCCAACATAGAGAAATCAGAAAATGGAGAGAGACTTATTTTTAATGACATTATTTGAGCATCTGGATCCATCCATGCCTGAAGCCAGTGCTCCTGACTATTAATGTATGTGAGCCAAAACCACTACCCTCTTCCAGTTCAGTTCAGTTCAGTTGCTCAGTCATGTCCAACTCTTTGCAACCCCATGGACTGCAGCACGCCAGGCTTCCCTGTCCATCACCAACTCCCGGAGCTTACTCAAACTCATGTCCGTTGAGTCGGTGATGCCATCCAACCATCTCATCCTCTGTTGTCCCCTTCTCCTCCCACCTTCAATCTTTCCCAGCATCAGGGTCTTTTCAAATGAGTCAGTTCTTTGCATCAAGTAGCCAAAGTATTGGAGTTTCAGCTGCAGCATCAGTCCTTCCAATGAATATTCAGGACTGATCTCCTTTAGAATTGACTGGTTGGATCTCCTTGCAGTCCAAGGGACTCTCAAGAGCCTTCTCCAGCACCACAGTTTGAAACCATCAATCCTTTGGCGCTTAGCTTTCTTTATAGTCCAACTCTCACATCCATACATAACTACTGGAAAAACTATAGCTTTGACTAGACAGATCTTTGTTGACAAAGTAATATCTCTGCCTTTTAATATGCTGTCTTGGTTAGTCATAGCTTTTCTTCCAAGGAACAAGTGTCTTTTAATTTCATGGCTGCAGTCACCATCTGCAGTGACTCTGGAGCCCAAGAAAATAAAGTCTGTCACTGTTTCCATTGTTTCCCCATCTATTTGCCATGAAGCGATGGGATAATCTTAGATTTCTGAATTGAGTTTTAAGCCAACTTTTTCACTCTCCTCTTTCACTTTCATCAAGAGGCTCTTTTGTTCTTCTTTGCTTTCTGCCATAAGGGTGGTGTCATCTGCATATCTACCCCCTTTACCTTATTTTAATTTACTTAAGTCAGCTTGAGTTGGCTTTCTGTCACTTCACTGAGAGAGTGCTGACCAATATAGTGATTCAGCTAGACAGTAAGCTTCCTGTGAGCAGAGACTGTGCTATTAGACCTAGGAGCCTTGAGGTCAGAGTTGATCTCAGTGTTGCAGCACCTAGCAGAGGGATGTTCACTGAGCAGGTGAGAAATACAGAAGGGAATAAATATCTCTTTGTATTTTCCCAATGGTCCAGTGCTCTGCACTCAGAAGACTCTAAAATATTTAAGTAAAGGGACTTCCCTGGCAGTCTAGTGGTTAAGGCTATGTTCTCAATGCAGGGGGCAGGGGTTTTATCTTTAGGAGGGGAACTAATATCCAACATGCTTCATAATGCAGCCAAAAACAAAAACAAACAAAAAACCTGAGTAAATGTTCACTTGAACAATAACTATACAACAGGCATTCTAATTTTTTTCTTTTCTTTTTCTTTTTTTCTTTTTTTTTTTGCTGCATGGCATGCGGGATCTTAGTTCCCCAACCAGGGATTGAACCCATGCTGCTTGCAATAGAAGCACAGAGTCTTAACCACTGGACTGCCAGAGAAGGCTCTCTACTTCTTATGTGATACAAACAAGGTCCTCTTCTTCTCTGCAGTTTCTCTGAGGATGACTGATTTCTCCCTTTCTAAGTAGAATGATCTTAGTGAGAGGTATTCTAGGAACCCCACATGGCTGAAAGACATATTTTAAATCCACTAATCTCACTGATTAGTCCCCCATTGTACAGATGAGAAAACTTTGAGATTTAAGCTAAAAATGGTTGCTTAACACTGCATGGTGAGTCACACACCCCAGCACAATGCCATGACTAGTAGTCCAGTGCTCCAGCCCCTGCCCTTTATTAAGCAAAGTGAATCAATCACTTGCCCAGAGCTCAGAAATCTCTAAGTCAGATAGAATGAACTGCTCAACTCTGAGAACCACCTTTGGAGTGGGGCAGTAAGACAAGGGAAAGAGCACTGGGCCAGGAGTCAAGCCTAGTTTACTCTATTACCGGCTGTGTGACCTTCACTTCTCCAGGCTCAGTTTCCTCTCTCTAAGATAGGAGTGGAAGAAGGCAGGGTTCAAAGAAGCTGATTTCTCAGATCCATGAAATTCTATATTTACATGGGGTTGTTGGATAGTTCATCAAATCCCCAAGATTAAATCCACATGGATTACAGAGATTTGGAAGAGCAAGAGGTCAACAACCCATCTGCAGACTACAAATTAAGGTTCAGAAAATGGGAGTTCCAGCTGAGTTTATATTGTTTCTAGCTCACCTTATAAGAGTAGAATGGAAATCACTTTCTGGGAATTGACAGATACCCCCACACACATCCTACAATTCTCCTTTCTCATTTTCTCCAGAATCTTAAAAGACCTCCATCTAAGTTGATTGTAGTGAGATGGACTTGAAACAAGCCCACCAGCGTGTCCATACTGAATAAATGCTGACTTCTGCAAGGCAGTCCTTTTGAGAGTTTGATTAGTTCTTCCAATGAGCCCATAATTCCTCCAAGCATTTGTAACAGTCCTCCTGGGCAAGCAAACCAGTCTCCTGATTTTGCTTTCACACCTTGACCTTCATCTCCAGCGACCATTCTCAATTTGATCACCTCCTGTGTTTTCTACACTTGGCCATTTCCAAAAACCAGAGACCTCCTTGAAAAGATGGTAGTTTTCCCTCCATGACAATGTTCAAGAGCATATGCCTCACAATCCAAAGACAATTCCTTACAGTGTTTTAAGCAGTGGAATCATCAGCAAGTGACAGAACACCTTCTACAGGAGGTCTCTTTTGAAGGGGCTGACACTTGTTGAATATCCTGAGATACTTATTTTTAAAAACCATCTTAGCTGCATAAGCATCACATTTTCCCTTTTCTTTCTCAACCCTGGAATGCTCTAAGCTTTTTCCTTCACCAAATCTTCATCTGTCTTCCTTCTCCATATCCCTGCCATATCCTGGCCCCATTTTCCCCAGCCCAACTCTCTTCCCTGCCTGCAATTAGGCAAATACCCAAGCTGCTGAATCTTCAAAATCTGTCTTCGATTGAAAGGTAGGCAGGGATGGGGGGAGGGGGTCTCTAATGGATCCTGGAAAACTGTCTCAGCAGTTCCTACTCCCAAAAGGCCCTTCTCTGGTCTTTAGAGCAAGGTGTCTGTCTGAGCCAAACATTTCAGAGAGTCCCCAGAGACTCATTCTCACTAGGCATGGCACCAGAACCCTTTCTGCCTTTGGGGTAGGGGGTGCTGGAGACTTGCCCTCCAGAGACCCATGTTTCCAGGTGTTGTCAACCACCCACATTTCAAACACTGGATAGACACAATAGACAGCCTTCTCCAACCCCCCTCATCTTTTCACAGCACTTCATAGTTTATAAAATACTTTTTCATGAGTATTTGGAATCTTCTCCACTGTTTTACAGATGAGAAAACAGAGCCTCAGAGAAGTAAAGTGAAACATCGAAGTTGATAACATAAGCAAGTTAAAGGTCAAAGTCAGAGCTCTTGATTCCCCATCTCATGCTTTTTTTCAGTGCAACAGAAATCGCTCACATATAGAGTAACTCCTCATTCAGACAATTATTTCCCCTAAGACAGCCAAAAGAGACTCTCAGAGACCCTCAGAAACTCAGACAAAATGCTTAACACATCAATAAACGCAATCTTCCCACATCCAAGCACACAAACCTATATAGACTTAGCTCTAAGCCTCTGCCCTCTGCCCCAACGTGTCTCTCTCATAGAATCCCCTCCCCTGGGGCTACTGAGAGTCAGTGAAGGAGGTGTGTCTTTAGACAGAGGAGCAGAATCTATCTCTGACTCCTTCAAAAAGGGGTCTCGGAAGAAAAGAGCCCCGTCCTCGGCGTCTGTTCTAGGGGTCCCGCCCCCGCCCCTCCCCTACCTGCCAAGAGCTGCATCCAGGCGCAGATCTTGTAGACCGTGGCCGTGTTGCAGAAGAAGAAAAGCGCAAAGCAGGTGATGCAGCCGAGGATCAGCACCATGGAGAGCAGCACGAAGAAGGCGGCCGCCTTGAAGGCGCCGGACGGGATGGTGCTGAAGTCGGTGAACGAGCCGCGGCAGGTGAGCTCTCGGCCCGCCAGCCCGCTGCCCACACAGTAGTGGAAGAGGCCGAAGTAGCCAGGTTTAGGGGTGCTCACGCTGTCGCCCACCCAGTAGGGCTGGATGAAGACCACCACGTTGATGATGGCGAAGCAGATGGTGAAGATGGCCCATAGCACGCCGATGGCCCGCGAGTTCCGCATGTAGTGCTCGTGGTAGAGCTTGGAGGCCTCCTGCGAGGGCAGCATGGTGCCCGGGGGCGGGGCCGGCGGCGGCGGCGGCTGGCGGAGGCCGCCGGCCCGGGACCGACCGCCGGGCTGCCGGGCGGGAGCTGGGGACGCACGCGAGAAGCGGCCCTGAGCCAAGGTACCCGCGAGGGCGGGGCCTGAGGCGGAGCTGAGTGGACCCGGGGGCTGGTTTGGAGGAGCTAGGAGGGGGTCAGGAGAGTACTGGGGAGGTGTCGGGGTAGGGGGAGACTGGCAAAGATCTCCAATTCGGGGACCTAGGAAGAGGCCATGTGAAAGTTGGGGGGCTGGGATGAGGGGGCTGGAATGAGAATATGGGAGCTGGGGGGAGTGCTAGAAAGTGGTTATGGTGGAGTTGGGGAGGGGGCTTGGGGACTAGCATTGGCGGAGTAAGAGGGGATCGTGGGGAGATGGAATGGAGGCTGTGGTCCGGTACTGAAGAATTGGCTGAGGGGTTTTACAGGGAGGTCGGAAGGGAATTTGGGGGTTGGTATTAGGGGTAAAAGGAGGTCTGGTATTGGGTATCTAAAATGGGTCTGTGGAGAGGGAGGTGGGCGCTTCCGTGAGAGGGTAAGAAGGGAATATACGGGGCAAGTACTAGGGGACTGGGAAGGTGATATGGGGGCTGGGACAGGGAGGGCGAAGTGCAAGAACCAGGATGAGGCTAGAGGAACATCGGGGGACCGGGACTGCAGGGTCTGAACACGGGGCGGGGGGTTGGGAGGGTCCCTCAGAAGACAGGGCTGGATGGAGGCTGAGGGGAGCCTAGGTTTGGCGCGCCAGGGCTAGGGAGAGAGGTTTTCCAGGCCAAGGGGACGACGGACCAGGGCCGGCGGGCAGCCCGGGCCGCGAGTTAGTGGGCAAGGGGCAGGGGGCCGTCGCCGGGGCGCGGGGGAGCGGCCGGGCCCCAGTAGGGCCGGGAGTGGGGGGTGGGGGGCGGCTACCCCGCGCCCAGGCCGGACGCGCGCGGAGGCTGCGGCCGCGGGGAGGGGGTGCGGGGAGACCAACCTGGGCCCGGTCCGGAGCGGTGAGTCCGGGACTGGCACGGCCTAGGCGCCGCGGCTCTGCGCTCCCAGAGGCGGCTTGCCGGGCCCAGGCGGCGGCCTCTGCGCGGCCTCCATCTTGCTCGGGTTCTCCCCGGGGCGCGCTCCCGCGCCGAGGCGCGAGCTCTCGTGCACCGGCGCGGCCCGACGGAGGCGCGTTCCTGCAGCCGGCGTGCGGGGCAGAGCGGAGCGGAACAGGAAAGGGGAGCTCTGTGTTCTGGCAGTCCAGTCAGGGAGCGGGGTAGGCACGGTCCGGGGGAGTCCCCAAGCCCTAGCAGTAAGCCTCCTTCACAGTAAGGCCTTCTAATTTGGGGGACCCCGTTTTCCCAGCCCGAGCTGTGGGTTTGTGGGGCCCACGCAAAGCCCATGGGAACGGGGGAGGGTCCGAGCAGGGTATTAGTTGATAAGAATTTGAACTGACCCCTGGCTCCCAGGTTAACTCAGGTAAAGCCTATCCCAGTGCCTCGAGTTGCACCATTACACTTCCAGTCCTTTGGGTCTTGGAGGCATTGAAAGTTCCCAGAGGCTCCTAGGAAACCGCCAACAGCTCTGGGAGAGGGAACCCCCCCGCAAAACTGTTAACAGCCACTTCCGCGGTGGGGATTCGTTGGCCGCCAGTGCATTAGGAGTTAGGCCTGGAGAGCAGGACCCAGGGTGAGTATGGGAACAGGAGAGAAGGAGGCTGGGGACGTGTGGTTTGTCTTCCTACACTTTCCCGGTGCCTGGCATGAAGTGGATACATCATGAGCGTGTAGTGTGTTAAAGGACAAAGCATCCAAGTCCAGACTCACTGAGAACACGAGGGGGCGTACCAGGGGGGCCAGTGCAGGTCATTTCTTCCCCGCTGTGAAATAGCTTTTGGTTTAGGTTCTGCCAAGGTGGTCTAAATTGGCATCCAGAAAACTCGCTACTACTTACTGTCTCCCTGATCTTGCACTTGCTCTTTGAACCTCTGTTTCCCCATCTGTAAAGTGGGCAGAGTAAGCCCCACTTGACAGGTATTGAGGGGTAGTGAAAATAATGTTAGTACGACCCAAGGACTGGACTATACACAGGGATCAGTCTGATGAAATTAAGGACTATCTACAAAGAAAATACTAATAATCATGTGAGGTTGCCACCTGTCTTTTTTCCCATGGGGAGAGGGAGTGGGTTTTTGTGGGGTTTTTGGTTGTTTGTGTTTTTGGTTTTGTTTTTTTTGTTTGTTTGTTTTTTGCTGAAACGATGTACTTCTTGCTTTCTTGGTATTAAATATATATATATCTTTTTTAAAGACCTGGTTTTGATAGTTAATGGGATTTTTTTTCCTTCAATGTCCAAATTTGGCAAAATAATAGATAGGCCGTGTTGTTTCCAAATTAAAAAAAAAATTATGTGCAGTCCTCCACAATTTGAGGACCACAGACCCACATGAAATCATTTTACCTGAGACAGTTTGCTCAATCAAGTTGGTTTCCCCTTCCATTGGTTCCTTGAAGAGGCATGCAGACTGTCTCCTGAGAACCCTAAGATCCCAGAAGCATTGAGCTAGAAGGGGTTGTGGAGAGAGCCTCATTCCATACCTTCTCCCACCTGACAGATGGAGAACAGAGGCCAAGAGGAGGATTGACTTGTACGAAAAGGTGAGTCCTTACTGATCAGTACAATTAAACTGATCAACCTAATTCATTACTTTTTTTAACCTACCCAATAAATATGTGAGAGGCTCCTGCAACGTGCCAGCACAGCACTGTGCTGTGCCCTGGGGAGAAGATCAGGTAAAATAGATGTGGTTGCTGCCATCCTGAAGCATACAGCTTCATGAGGAGATAGAAGGTGCCGGGAGGAGCAGAGAGGGAAGTCATCCTCATAGGGCACCTTGAAGTCTTCTGTGGGTTCTCCTGGTATGGGTACTGTTCTGAACATAAGTTACTGGAGCCAGAAGCTCCATCTTTTGTCCTTATCCTGCCATGAATTATTGCCTTTTTTTTTTTTTTTTTTTTCTATCCTGCTGAGGCAAGTTAGGCACTCCAGCGGGGAGGTGGAGGGGAGGGGGGAATCACAGAAGTCCACTTACTATTCTCTTTCCAGGCAAGAACTGAGAGTTCTTGCTAAGATAGGGTCGTTTCCAGCCAGTACCCTAGCAAAGGAAGATTTGTGACTTGCTAGATACCCGTATGCCTAAAGTAAATATTCAGTTACAATGAACAGTTATTAAGCACTTACAACATTCTAGCTCTCCTGATTTTTGCTTTAAAAATATTGCCTCATTTAATCTTCACAATAACCCTATGAGATCATGTTATTGGCTGAATTGTATCCCTCCTCCCTGCCCCCAAATTCATATGTTCAAGTCCTAACTTCCAGTATCTCAGAAGGTGGCTATTTGGAAATACGACCTTTAAAGAGGTGGTTAGGGTAAAGTGAGATGATATGAGTGGGCTCTAATCCAGTTTGACAAATGTCCCTATAAAAAGAGGAATTGAGGACAGAGACTAGATGATGACCATGGGAACACAGAAAGAAAGCAGCTATCTTCTGAGGGGCTTCAGAAGAAACCAGACTTGCTGACACCTTGATCATGGACTTCTAGCCTCCAGAACTGTGAGAAGATGCATTTCTGTTGTTTAAGCCACCCAGCTTGTAGTATTTTATAATGGCAGCCCTAGGAAACTAATACGAATAGGTACTATCTTACAGATGAGGACAGTGCGGTATGCCTGTATTACAGATGAGGACAGAGAAGTTAAATTACTTCCCCAAAGTCACACCTCTAGCAAGTGAAACAGCTGGGATTTATGTCGCACCCACATTCTTAATTACTGTGCCCTATAGATAATTCTGTAGAGCGGGTTAAATTCTTCTCAACCACCTGGGGTTTCCTTTTTATTTCCATATCATTTGTTTACTGACATCAGACCATCTGGATTCAAGTCTCAGTTTTTCATCCCTTGGATCATAGGCTGTAAGGATGCAACCTTTAGGCTATATGGTCATGTTCACAGTTTCATGGCAAAACCCAAGAGGATAAGCCAATGTGTCCTCAGAGAGATAGAGAGGTTCTTAATACTTTTAAGTTAAGTGAGTGGAAGTCGCTCAGTCGTGTTTGACTCTTTGCGACCCCATGGACTATACAGTCCCTGGAATTCTCCAGGCCAGAATACTGGAGTGGGTAGCCTTTCCCTTCCCCAGGGGATCTTCCCAACCTAGGGATGGAACCCAGGTCTCCCACATTGCAGATGGATTCTTTACCAGCTGAGCCACAAGGGAAGCCCCAATACTTTTAAGAGCCTATGGCAAAAGTTATGCCTGTCTTTCCATGGTTTTCTTGAATCCCTCTCTTTTCTTTACAATAGTCTGAATTTGGGGGCAGGGAGGAGGGATACAGTTCAGCCGATAACACAATCTCATAGGGTTATTATGAAGATTAACTGAGGCAACATATTTAAAACAATGATTAGTGGAGCTAGAATGTCTAATGTCTCTGAAAGAGTCAAAGTAAAGGCCCTCTCTTTCTCTTTCCTCCCTCAAACTCTCACATTAAATCTTGCTCTTTGACTAGAGAAATCATTCATTACTTCAGCCACTCAGCCAATAGGTATCAGTGGCACCTTTTATTTGACAGGACCTTTGCTAGGCAGTGGGGACACAAAGATGAGGAAGACCCAGTCCCTGCCCTGAAAGAACTCGCTATCTTGTCTCTCCTAGGAAGCAGATGGAGTAGAATAAGCATGACAGAAGTTCACTCAGAGATTTTCAGAGCCATGTGCAGGGGCTCACTGGAGCTGGAGTCTTAAATGAGTCACTTCGACTTTTGGAATCTCAGTGGTTTCATGAATGATTAAATAATGTGCTTTATACTTGAAGCAAACTAGAAGTGTAAAGAATTGTTCATTCAATTATAAAATGCTTTCATAGCTGTACTGTGTCTCTCCTGGGAAGTACATGTTTTCTTCAGGACTCTTGGGTTGCAAATGACAGAGACCCAGTAAAAACTGGCATAAGCAGGAATAGGTTCCAGCATGATCCAGCAGTTCACGTGATGGGAATCATATCTGCCCATGAACCCTGCTTTCCCTTCTGTGGTTAGGTCCATGCCCAGGCAAGATATTCCTAAGCCATGGCAAGATGTGTCCATTGTCTTTGTGATCAGAGAATATGGTCTCTGTGAAACTCAGACTTTGGAATTTGTGGAAGATCCATTTGAGGCCTAGTACATGGTTCATTTGCATAAATGTGCTTGCAAAGAATGTGATTTCCTTGTTAATGGAAGGAAGTTCTTTCTATGTCTGTTAGCTCAAGCCTTTTAATTGCATTGTTCACATTTTCTAGATCATTACTCTTTTTTTTCCTGTCTACTTGATCCATTCATTTCTAGAAAAATATGTTAAAATCTCCCATTACGATTGACTATGAAGGGAGATGAGAAAATTTTATGGATTGATGGTAATGTTCTGTGTCTTACCTGGAGTTTAGCTTACACAGATATATACATTTGTCAAAATTCAGCAAACGTGCACTTAAGATTTGTGTGTTTCATTGGATATAAAATTCATTACAAATGAAAAAATTGCAATCAGATAATCAACCTTACTTAATGAAGTCTTTGAAAAGTGACTGAATTTACTTTGAAATGCATACAAAATAAGATGGTGTAATAAATGGATAGAAAGGTGCAGAGGTTGATATGTGAAGAAGCAAATGCAGAGTAAAAGTGTTATTGGTAGAACTAGACGGTGAGTATTTGGATGTATGCTCTAAGATTCTTCTAGCTTGTGGTACATTTGAAATTTTTCATTAAAAAATATTGGGGAGGAAAATCTGCCATTATGATTGATTTGCCAATTTCTCTTTGTGAGTCTATTGATTTTTTGTGATATGTATTGAGACTAAGTTATTAGATGCATAATAGCTTTCTTCTGACCAGTATTTTCCTTCTGTCTATTCTTTTATCTTTAGTCTTTCTGTCATCATGTTTTTGGAGTGTCTTTTGTAAAAATCGAAAAGCTTCATAAAAAAATCTAATATGAAAGCCTCTGCCTCATAATAGGTAAGCATTGATCTGTTTACATTTATCGTGATTATTGATCAATTTGAACTTATTTCTACCATCTAATTTTGTGTTTTACCTTTACTATGCTTTTTCTATGTATTTTTTCCTCATTCCAAGCCTTCTATTTTTTTTTTCAAGGTTTTTTCAACCATTTTTATTTTAATGGTTTCATTTTCTTTTTTCTTGGTTTTGCTTCTTCTGGTTTGGAAGATCTGTAATTCATACTTGTGTGAGACGTTTCTCAAGAGAATCCTCTTGGTTTTCAATACCAGAACATCATAGAGATTTCTTATCTCTCAACACAATATTTTCTGGCCAATATTTAGATAAGAAAATTTTAAATTTACATCCCTAAAATTCAGCACACTGTTTTAAACAAAACTCAGTGTAGGAAATAGCTTAAGCTATATTCAAACCACTATTGATACAATATCAGAATTAAGTGTTCTTTGTAAATTGTGCCTCCACACCCACAAAAAGAATGTGTATCTCAAGATGTCTTTGGTGCGGAGAGAGAAATCAGTGTATCAAGTTATTGCACACGAGATTGTTGAAGCTGTTTGCTAACAGCAGTAGCATTTGTTTGGTGGTTAGGAAGCAGAGTTTTTCATTTTGCTTTTCGTGTGTAGTAAAATATACATAACAAAGCTTATTCTTTCAATGATTTTTAAGTGTTCGCTCAGTGGCATCAAGTACATTGTGCAACCGTCAATGCTTCCATTTCTAGAACTTTTTAATCATCTCAAGCTCTGTATCTATTAAACAATAACTCCTTATTTCCTCTGTGTCCCCCAGCCCCTGGTAACCTGTGTTCTATTTTCTGTCTGTTAATTGGCCTATTCTAAGTATCTTGCCTGGAAAATCCCATGGACGGAGGAGCCTGGTAGGCTGCACTCCATGGGGTCGCTAAGGGTCGGACACGACTGAGTGAATTCACTTTCACTTTTCACTTTCATGCATTGGAGAAGGAAATGGCAACCCACTCCAGTGTTCTTGCCTGGAGAATCCCAGGGAAGGGGGAGCCTGGTGGGCTGCCGTCTATGGGGTCGCACAGAGTTGGACACGACTGAAGTGACTTAGCAGCAGCAGCAGAAGCAAATATCTTATCTAAGTGGAATCATACAATATTTGTCCTTTTGTATCTGACTTATTTCTCTTAGCATAATGTTTCCAAGGTTCATCCATGTCGTAGCTGTATTCTTTTCTAAGGTTACTGTTTCATTGTATTCTATTTCTAAGGTTACTATATTATCCATTTATCAGTTGATGGGCATTTGTATTGTTTCCACCTTTGGACTATTGGGAATAATGCTGCTGTGAACACTGGTGTTTAAATATCCATTTGAGTCTCTGCTTTCAATTCTTTTGGCTGTATACCTATTAGTGAAATTGCTAGATCATATGGTAATCCTATGTTTATCTTCTTGAGAACCCACCAAACTGTTTCCACAGCAGCTGCAACATTTTACATTCCAACCAGCAATGCCAAGTGTTCTGATTTCTCCACATCCTTGCCAACACTTGTTATTTTCTGTTTTGTTTTGTTTTGTTTTATTATAATTGTAATCCTACTTGGTATGAAGTGGTATCTCATTGTGGTTTTAATTTGCATTTCTCTAATGACTAGAGATGTTAAACATCTTTTCATGTTATTGATGGTTCATACATCTTCTCTGGAGAAATATCTATTCACATTCTTTCCTCATTTTTGGATTGGGATGATTGTTTGTTGTTGAGTTGTAGGAGTTCTTTATATTCTCCAAATATGAATCTCTTATCAGATATATTATTTGTAAATATTTTCTCCCATTCAGTGGTTTGTCTTTGCACTCTCTGGATAGTACCCTTTGATACACAAATGTTTTAAATTTCAATGAAGTCTGATTTATCATTTTTTTCTTTTATTGCCTGTGCTTTTGTGTTATATCCAAGAAATCATTAACAAATACAATGATGTGAAGCTTTTTCACTGTGTTTTTCCTAACGGTTTTATAGTTTTATCTCATATGTTTAGATCTTTGATCTACTTGAATTAGTTATTATATATGGTGTAAGGTAAGGGTCAAACTTCCTTGTTTCACATGTAACTATTCAGTTGTCCCAGCATCATTTATTGAAAAGACTGTCCTTTCCCCCATTGAGTGGTTTTGGCACCCTTGTTGAAAATCAGTTAGCCTGTATGTGAGGCTTTAATTCTAGACTTTCTAGTCTATCATCAATTCTATTCATCTGTATGTCTATCCTTATGGTAGTACTATGCTGTTTGAAGGAAATAGTGGTTTTAATCATATAAAATCTTAATACAATAGACTGTTGCTTATGTGCAGGTGTTTCACTATATTTTATTTATGTTTTAGGAAATTGTTTGGGTTTGGTGTAGACACATCATGCATTATAATTTTTCCCAGTTAAAATAATGGGAACCACACTCCCTTCTGCTCTGTGCTTTCACATAGAACGTCTGATTTCTGACACAGATTACTAATGTTAAGCAAGAGATTCTTGTATTTTATTTCTGTCATTTATTTGTAAACAGAAATACTTAACATGATATCTAAAGTAAATTAAGATTTTTATACTCCTTCTATGCCGAAATGGATATTAGAATATTTTAGCTTAGAATCATATTCTTCCATATTTGTTGTTGTCGTCTATATATTTTTAGTCCCATCTTCTAGTACAGTTCAGTTCCATTCAGTCACTCACTTGTGTCTGACTCTGTGACCCCATGAACTGCAGCACACCAGGCCTCCATGTCCATTACCAACTCCCAGAGTTGACCCAAACTCATGTCCATTGAGTCAGTGATGCCATCCAACAATCTCATCCTCTGTCATCCCCTTCTCCTCCCGCCTTCTATCTTTCCCAGCATTAGGGTCTTTTCAAATGAGTCAGCTCTTCGCATCAGGTGACCAAAGTATTGGAGTTTCAGCTTCAGAATCAGTCCTTCCAGTAAATATTCAGGACTGATTTCTCTTAGGATGGACTGGTTGGATCTCCTTGCAGTCCAAGGGACTGTCAGGAATCTTCTCCAACACCACAGTTCAAAAGCATCAGTTCTTCGGCACTCAGCTTTCTTTATAGTCCAACTCTCACATTCATACATGACTATTGGAAAAACCATAGCCTTGACTAGACGGACCTTTGTTGGCAAAGTAATGTCTCTGTTGTCTAGGTTGGTCATAACTTTCCTTCCGAGGAGTAAGCATCTTTTAATTTCATGGCTGCAGTCACCATCTGCAGTGATTTTAGAGCCCCAAAAAATAAAGTCAGCCACTGTTTCCACTGTTTTCCCATCTATTTGCCATGTAGTGATGGGACCAGATGGCATGATCTTAGTTTTCTGAATGTTGAGCTTTAAGGCAACTTTTTAACTCTCCTCTTTCACTTTCATCAAGAGGCTCTTTAGTTCTTCACTTTCTGCCATAAGGGTTGTGTCATCTGCATATCTGAGGTTATTGATATTTCTCCCGGCAATCTTGATTCCAGCTTGTGCTTCTTCCGGCCCAGCGTTTCTCATGATGTACTCTGCATAGAAGTTATAAGCAGGATGAGAATATACAGCCTTGACGTACTCCTTTTCCTATTTGGAACCAGTCTGTTGTTCCATGTCCAATTCTAACTCTTGCTTCCTGACCTACATACAGGTTTCTCAAGAGGTTAAAGCTCCCCTAAGTGTAATTTTTAAAAGTCACTTTTATTGATAAATTTTTAAATTATTTATTTATTTAATTATTATTAGCCTTGCCATGCACTATGTGGTTTCTTAGTTCCAGGATCAAGAATCGAATCCATGCCCTCTGCAGTGGAAGGGTGAAGTCTTAATCATTGGACCAATAGGGAAGTCTCAGAGGTATATTCAGATATGATAAAATTCACTCATTTCAGTAATGACAGACACATAAAGTTGTATATCCACAGTTCAGCCACTCCCCAAAATTTCCTCTGATGTTGGCTCCTCACCATACCTTGAACCTTACGTAACCACTTTTTTTCTTTTTTAACTTTATTTTATATTGGGCTATAGTTGATGTACAATGTTGTGTTAGTTTCAGGAGTACAGCAAAGTAATTCAGTTATACATATACATATATCGATTCTTTTTAAAATTATTTTCCCATTTAGATTATTATAGAATATTGAGAAGAGTTCCCTGTGCTTTATGATGGGTCCTTGTTGGTTATCTATTGTAAATAAAATAGTGTGCATATTGCAATCCCAAACTCCCACTGTTGTTTGTTTTCTTTCACTGTGGGTTTTGCTTTTTGAACAATGTCACATAAACGGGATTATGCAGTATGTACCCTTTTCAGCCTTAATTCTTTAAGTTGACATAATGCATTTGCAATTCAACTGTGTTCTTGGATGGATCAGTAGTTTGTTTCTTTTAGTTACTGAGTAGGGATCCATTGTACAGATGAACCATAGTTTATCTGTTCACCAATTGAGGGCCACTTGGATTGTTTCCACATTTTGACAATTATAAATAAGGCTACTCTAAACATTCATATATAGGCTTTTGTAAGAATATAAGTTCTCACTTTCTAATGTAAGTACCTAGAAGTGAGAATGCTGTGTCATCAGTGTGGCACTCAATATGCCAGCAGATATGGAAAACTCAGCAGTGGCCGCCACAGGACTGGAAAATGTCAGTGTTCATTCCAAACCCAAAGAAGGGCAATACAAAGAATGTTCAAACTCCTGTACAATTGCACTCATTTTACATGCTAGCAAGGTCATATTCAAAATTCTTCAAGCCAGGCTTCAGCAGTATATGAACCAAGAACTTCCAGATGTTCAAACTGGATTTAGAAAAGGCAGAGGAACCGGAGATCAAATTGCCAACATTCACTGGATAAGAGAGAAAGCAAGGGAATTCCAGAAAAATATCTATTTCTGCTTCATTGACTACACGAAAGCCTATGATTGTGTGGATCACAACAAACTGGAAAATTCTTAAACAGATGGGAATACCAGATCACCTTATCTGTCTCCTGAGAAACCTATATGCAGGTCAAGAAGTAACAGTTAGAACCAGACATACAACAGTGGACTGGTTCAAATTGGGAAAGGAATACATCAAGGCTGTATATTATCACCCTGCTTATTTAACTTATATGCAGAGTACAACGTGTGAAATGCTGGGTTGGATGAATCACTAGCTGGAATCAAGATTGCCGGGAGAAATATCAACAACCTCAGATATGCAGATGATATCACTCTAATGGCAGGAAGCAAAGAAGAACCAAAGACTTTCTAGATGAGGGTGGAAGAGGAGAGTGAAAATGCTGGCTTAAAACTCAACATTCAAAAAGCGAAGATCATGGCATCTGATCCCATCACTTCATGGCAAATAGAAGCGGGAAATGTGGAAAATGACAGATTTTCTTTTCTCCGGATCCAGTATCACTGCAGACTCTGACTGCAGCCATGTAATTAAAAGACACTTTGCTCCTTGGAAGGAAAGTTATGACAAACCTAGACAGCATATTCAAAAGCAGAGACATCACTTTCCCAACAAAGGTCAACGCTTTGGGAGATAGTGAAACTCTGGGACATAGTGAAAGACAGGGAAACCTGGCATACTGCAGTCCATGAGGTTGCAAAGAGTAAGACAAGAGTTAGCAACTGAACAACAACAAATAACTAATGATATTGAACATCTCTTCATGTATAGTCAAAGCTATGGTTTTTCCACTGGTCATGTTCGGATGTGAGAGTTGGACCATAAAGAAGGTCAAGCACCAAAGAATTGATGCTTTCTAATTTTGGTGCTGGAGAAAATTCTTGAGAGTCCTTTAGGCAGCAAGGAGATCAAACCAGTCAATCCTAAAGGAAATCAGTCCTGAATATTCATTGGAAGGACTGATGCTGAAGCTCCAATTCTTTGGCCACCTGATGTGAAGAGCTGACTCATTGGAAAAGACCCTGATGTTGGGAAAGATTGAGGGCAGGAAGAGAAGAGGGTGACAGAGCATCAAATGGTTGGATAGCATCACCAATAAAATGGACATGATTTTGAGCAAACTCTGGGAGACAGTGAAAGACAGGGACACCTGGCATACTGCAGTCCATGGGGTTGCAAAGAGTTGGACAAGACTTAGCGACTGAACAACAGCAAAAGACTAATGATGTTGAACATCTCTTCATGTTCTTACTTACATCACTGGTGAACAGTCTGTTCAAATATCTTTTTCCTGTTTTTTATTAGACTGTTAGCTATCTCATTATAAAGTATTAAGAGTTCTTTATATATTATGGATACAAATCCTTCATTAGATATGTTTTGTGAATATTTCCTCCTAATCTGTGACTCATCTTTTCATTCTCTTAACAGTATCTTTTGTAAGAGCAAAAGTTCAAAATTTTTATGAAGGCCAAATTCTCATTTTTTATTTTATGGATCATTTTTATATAGTATCTTAGAAATTTTTCCTTGATCTAGTTCATAAAATTTTTCCTCTATATTTCCTTTCAGAAGCTTTATGGTTTTATTCTTTACATGCAAGTCTGTAATCCATTTTGAGTTGGTTTTTTTTTATTATTTATTTTTGGCTGCACTGGGTCCTCATTGCTGTGCATGGGCTTTCTCTAATTGCAGGGAGCAGGGGCTACTCCTCACCGTGGTGCTCAGGCTTCTCATTGCCATGGCTTCTCTTGTTGTGGAGTATGGGCTTTAGGTGTGCACACATCAGTAATTGTAGCATATGAGCTCAGTAGCTGTGACTTGCTGTCTCTAGAGGGCTGGCTCAGTAGTTGTGTCTCACAGGCTTAGTTGCTCCACGGCATATGGAATCTTCCTGGACCAGGGATCAAACCCATGTGCCCTGCATTGGCAAGCAGATTCTTAACCACTAGACCACCGGGGAGGCCCTCGAGTTAATTTTTGTATATGATGACAGTTTGATTAGACTGTCATCTTTTGCATATGGTTATCCTATTGTTAAAAGACAAAATTAAAAGATGCTTACTCCTTGGAAGGAAAGTGATGACCAACCTAGACAGCATATTAAAAAGCAGAGACATTAGTTTGTCAACAAAGGTCTGTCTAGTCACGGCTATAGTTTTTCCAGTGGTCATGTATGGCTGTGAGAGTTGGACTATAAAGAAAGCTGAGCACCAAAGAATTGATGCTTTTGAACTGTGGTGTTGGAAAAGATTCTTGAGAGTCCCTTGGACTGCAAGGAGATCCAACCAGTCCATTCTAAAGGAGATCAGTCCTGGGTGTTCATTGCTAGGACTGATGTTAAAGCTGAAACTCCAATACTTTGACCACCTGATGCAAAGAGCTGACTCATTTGAAAAGACCCTTATGCTGGGAGGGATTGGGGGCAGGAGGAGAAGGGGACAACAGAGGATGAGATGGTTGGTTGGCATCACCAACTCAATGGACATGGGTTTTGGTGGACTCCGGGAGTTGGTGATGGACAGGGAGGCCTGGCGTGCTGCAGTTCATGGGGTCGCAAAGAGTCAGACATGACTGAGCGACTGAACTGAACTGATCCTATTGTTCTTGCACTGTTTATTGAAAAGACTATCTTTTCTCCTTTGAATAGCCTTTGCACCTTTGTCAAAAATCAATTGAATCACACTGAGATACCTCTTCACAACCACCCGGGTGGCTAAAATTAAAAAGAGAGATAAAAAGTGTTGATGAGGATGGAAAAATTAGAATCCTCATACATGGGTAGTAAGAATACAAAATGGAAAACAATTTGGAAGTTTCTCAAAATGTTAAACATTGTGGTGCCATATGACCCAGCAATTCCATTCCTCACATAGGAGAACAGTGACTAAGTTACAGCCTTAGATCTTGACACAGGAAGGATATAAGAAAAAGAAGTGATTGCTCCTGGGAAATTCTCAAAGACTAGCAAACGCCATAGAAACATATTCCCACACTGCTTCTAACCTGACCATCTGGAGCTTTGTATATCCTAAATACACATCAGTTCAGTTCAGTTCAGTCGCTCAGTCGTGTCCGACTCTGCAACCCCATGAATTGCAGCATGCCAGGATCCCTGTCCATCACCAACTCCTGGAGTTCACCCAAACTCATGTCCATCGAGTTGGTGATGCCATCCAGCCATCTCATCCTCTGGCGTCCTCTTCTCCTCCTACCCTCAATCCCTCCCAGCATCAGTGTCTTTTCCAATGAGTCAACTCTTCACATGAGGTGGCCAAAGTATTGGAGTTTCAGCTTCAACACCAGTCCTTCCAAAGAACACCCAGGACTGATCTCCTTTAGGATGGACTGGTTGGATCTCCTTGCAGTCCAAGTGACTAGCAAGAGTCTTCTCCAACACCACAGTTCAAGAGCATCAATTCTTCAGCGCTAAGCTTTCTTCACAGTCCAACTCTCACATCCATACATGACCACTGGAAAAACCATAGCCTTGACTAGACGGACCTTTGTTGGCAAAGTAATGTCTCTGCTTTTCAATATGCTATCTAGGTGGGTCATAACTTTCCTTTCAAGAAGTAAGTGTCTTTTAATTTCATGGCTGTAGTCACCATCTGCAGTGATTTTGGAGCCCCCAAAAATAAAGTCTGCCACTGTTTCCCCATCTATTTCCCATGAAGTGATGGGACCAGATGCCATGATCTTACTTTTCTGAATGTTGACCTTTAAGCCAACTTTTTCACTCTCCTCTTTAACTTTCACCAGGAGGCTTTTTAGTTCCTCTTCACTTTCTGCCATAAGGGTGTTGTCATCTGCATATCTGAGGCTATTGATATTTCTCCGGGCAATCTTGATTCCAGCTTGTGTTTTTTCCAGCCCAGTGTCTCTCATGATGTACTCTGCATAGAAGTTAAATAAGCAGGGTGACAATACACAGCCTTGATGGACTCCTTTTCCTATTTGGAACCAGTCTGTTTTTCCATGTCCAGTTGTAACTGTTGCTTCCTGACCTGCATATAGGTTTCTCAAGAGGCGGGTCAGGTGGTCTGGTATTCCCATCTCTTTCAGAATTTTCTACAGTTTAATACATATAGTTTATCTTAATTTGGGGGCAAGTGAGTGTTCTTCATGTGTTCCAAGCTCAAGTCCTTCCTAAGAGAAATGAAAACATATGCACACACAAAAACTTGTGCACAAATGTTTATAGTGGCACTATTCATATTTTTGGCACAGTAGCCAGAAAGTGGAAACAACCCAAATATCTATCAACCAATGACTAGATACATAAAATGTGGTATAGCCATGCAATGAAATAGTATTCAGCCATAAAAAGGAATGAAATAATAATACGTGCTACAACCAAATGGACTAATGGTATGCTAAGTGAAAAAAAAACAAAACAGTCACAAAAGATCACATATTATGTGGCTCCATTTATATGAAATGTCTAGAATAGGCAAATCTATGGAGAAAAATAGATTAGTGATTGCCTAAGGCTGGACTGTGGTGTTGGAGAAGACTCTTGAGAGTCCCTTGGACTGCAAGGAGGTCCAACCAGTCCATTCTGAAGGAGATCAGCCCTGGGTGTTCATTGGAAGGACTAATGCTAAAGCTGAAACTCCAGTACTTTGGCCACCTCATGCGAAGAGTTGACTCATTGGAAAAGACCCTGATGCTGGGAGGGATTGGGGTAGGAGGAGAAGGGGATGACAGAGGATGAGATGGCTGAATGGCATCACTGACTTGATGGACGTGAGTCTGAGTGGACTGCGGGAGTTGGTAATGGACAGGGAGGCCTGGCGTGCTGCAATTCATGGGGTCACAGAGAGTTAGACACTACTGAGTGACTGAACTGAACTGAACTGAAGGCTGGAGAAATGGGAGAATGAGGAGTAACTGTTAATGGGTATGGAGTTTATTTTTGAAACTTTTCAAAGTTTTCATTTTGAGGAGATGAAAATATTCTAAACTTGGATTTTGGTAGTTTGCACAACTCTGTGAATATACTAATGTCATTGAATTATATATGGGTAAATGTTATGGTGTGTGAATTATCTCAATAAGATACTTTAAAAATATATTGGTCACATATGTTTGTTTCTTTTTCTGGACTCTGTTCTGTTCCATTAATTTGAGTCTGTCCTTTCAAAATACCAGTTTACCTTGACTACTGTAGCTTCATATTAAGACATGAAATTAGGTGGTGCATGTCTTATAACTTTGTTCTTCTTTTGAAAATTATTTTGACTTTTCTAGTTCCGTTACTTTTCAACATAATTCTTCTCATCAGAATGTTGATGTCTACCAAAATTCCTGCTGGAACTTTTAAATGGATTGGGTTGAATTTATAGCTCTATTTAGGGATAACTGAACTTCCTGATGTTCAAGCTGGTTTTAGAAAAGGCAGAGGAACCAGAGATCAAATTGCCAACATCCGCTGGATCATAGAAAAAGCAAGAGAGTTCCAGAAAAACATCTATTTCTGCTTTATTGACTATGCCAAAGCCTTTGACTGTGTGGATCACAATAAACTGGAAAATTCTGAAAGAGATGGGAATACCAGACCACCTGATCTGCCTCTTGAGAAACCTGTATGCAGGTCAGGAAGCAACAGTTACAACTGGACATGGAACAACAGACTGGTTCCAAATAGGAAAAGGAGTTCGTCAAGGCTGTATACTGTCACCCTGCTTATTTAACTTCTATGCAGAGTACATCATGAGAAACGCTGGACTGGAAAAAAACACAAACTGGAATCAAGATTGCCGGGAGAAATATCAATAACCTCAGATATGCAGATGACACCACCCTTATGGCACAAAGTGAAGAAGAACTCAAAAGCTTCTTGATGAAAGTGAAAGTGGAGAGTGAAAAAGTTGGCTTAAAGCTCAACATTCAGAAAACGAAGATCATGGCATCCAGTCCCACCACTTCATGGGAAATAGATGGGGAAACAGTGGAAACAGTGTCAGACTTTATTTTTCTGGGCTCCAAAATCAGTGCAGATGGTGACTGCAGCCATGAAATTAAAAGACGTTTACTCCTTGGAAGGAAAGTTATGACCAACCTAGATAGCATATTCAAAAGCAGAGACATTACTTTGCCAACAAAGGTCCGTCTAGTCAAGGCTATGGTTTTTCCAGTGGTCATGTATGGATGTGAGAGTTGGACTGTGAAGAAGGCTGAGCACCGAAGAATTGACACTCTTGAACTGTGGTGTTGGAGAAGACTCTTGAGAGTCCCTTGGACTGCAAGGAGATCCAACCAGTCCATTCTGAAGGAGATCAGCCCTGGGATTTCTTTGGAAGGAATGATGCTAAAGCTGAAACTCCAGTACTTTGGCCACCTCATGCGAAGAGTGCACTCATTGGAAAAGACTCTGATACTGGGAGGGATTGGGGGCAGGAGGAGAAGGGGACGCCAGAGGATGAGATGGCTGAATGGCATCACTGACTCGATGGACGTGAGTCTCAGTGAACTCCGGGAGTTGGTGATGGACAGGGGGGCCTGGCGTGCTGTGATTCATGGGGTCGCAAAGAGTCGGACACGACTGAGCGGCTGATCTGATCTGATCTGACACTGGAAAGATGATGCTGTAAAAGTGCTGCACTCAATATGCCAGCAAATTTGAAAAACTCAGCAGTGGATACATGACTGGAAAAGGTCAGTTTTCATTCCAATCCCAAAGAAAGGCAATGCCAAAGAATGCTCAAACTACCACACGATTGCACTCATGTCACACGCTAGTAGAGTAATGCTCAAAATTCTCCAAGCCAGGCTTCAGCAATACGTGAACAGTGAATTTCCAGATGTTCAAGCTGGTTTTAGAAAAGGCAGAGGAACCAGAGATCAAATTGCCAACATCCGCTGGATCATGGAAAAAGCAAGAGAGTTCCAGAAAAGCATCTCTTTCTGCTTTATTGACTATGCCAAAGCCTTTGACTGTGTGGATCACAATAAACTGGACAATTCTGATAGAGATGCGAATACCAGACCACCTGACCTGCCTGTTGAGGAATCTGTATGCAGGTCAGGAAGCAACAGTTACAACTGGACATGCAGACTGATTCCAAATAGGAAAAGGAGTCCATCAAGGCTATATATTGTCACCCTGCTTATTTAACTTATATGCAGAGTACATCATGAGAAATGCTGGGCTGGAAGAAGCATAAGCTGGAATCAAGATTGCCTGGAGAAATATCAATAGCCTCAGATATGCAGATGACAACACCCTTATGGCAGAAAGTGAAGAGGAACTCAAAAGCCTCTTGATGAAAGTGAAAGTGGAGAGTGAAAAAGTTGGCTTAAAGCTCAACATTCAGAAAAGTAAGATCATGGCATCTGGTCCCATCACTTCATGGGAAATAGATGGAGAAATAGTGGAAACAGTGGCAGACTTTATTTTTGGGGGCTCCAAAATCACTGCAGATGGTGACTGTAACCATGAAATTAAAAGATACTTACTCCTTGGAAGAAAAGTTATGGCCCACCTAGATAGCATATTGAAAAGCAGAGACATTACTTTGCCAACAAAGGTCTGTCTAGTCAAGGCTATGGTTTTTCCAGTGGTCATGTATGGATGTGAGAGTTGGACTGTGAAGAAGGCTGAGTGCTGAAGAATTGATGCTTTTGAGAAGACTCTTGCTAGTCCCTTGGACTGCAAGGAGATCCAACCAGTCCATTCTGAAGGAGATCAGCCCTGGGATTTCTTTGGAGGGAATGATGCTAAAGCTGAAACTCCAGTACTTTGGCCACCTCATGCGAAGAGTTGACTCATTGGAAAAGACTCTGGTGCTGGGAGGGATTGAGGGCAGGAGGAGAAGAGGACGACAGAGGATGAGATGGCTGAATGGCATCACTGACTCGATGGACGTGAGTCTGAGTGTACTCCGGGAGTTGGTGATGGACAGGGATCCTGGCGTGCTGTGATTCATGGGGTTGCAAAGAGTTGACACGACTGAGCGACTGAACTGAACTGAACTGACATCTTCATAATATTAAGTCTTTAAATCCATGAACAAGGTATATTTTGGCGTTTTTCTGTTTTATTTCTTTCATCAATATTTTATGGTTTTCAACATATGAATCTTACACAACTTTTGTTAAATTTATACCTATTTCATAGGGGGAGTTTGGTGCTCTTGTTAATGGTACTATTTACTACATTTCAATTTCTGATTGTTCATTGCTGCTGCTGCTAAGTAGCTTCAGTCGTGGCCGACTCTGTGCAACCCCATAGACGGCAGCCCGCCAGGCTCCCCCATCCCTGGGATTCTCCAGGCAAGAACACTGGAGTGGGTTGCCATTTCCTTCTCCAGTGCATGGAAGTGAAAAGTGAAAGTGAAGTCACTTCAGTCATGTCCAACTCTTAGCGACCCTGTGGACTGCAGCCTACCAGGCTCCTCCGTCCATGGGATTTTCCAGGCAAAAGTACTGGAGTGGGGTGCCACTGCCTTCTCCGTCATTGGTACTTTGTATATATATGTGTATATATATATATATATAACTTATCTTTTTATATTGACCATCTATCGAGTTGCCTTGCTAAATTGTTTATCAAGTCTAGTAGTTTTTTAATAGATTTGTTGGGATTTTAATGAACATTGGATCAAAGAGGAAATCAAAAAGGAAATTTTTGTTTTAATATTGGAACAAATGAAAATGGAAATCCAACATACCAAAATTATTAGATGCAGCAAAAGCAGTCCTAAGAAGGAAGTTACAGTGATAAATGTCTACATTAAAAGTAACAAAAGATCTCTTAACAACCTAACTTTACACCTCAAAAAACTAGAAAAACAAGAACAAACTAGCCCAAAGTTATCAGAAGGAAGGAGATGACAAAGATCAAAGTAGAAATAAAATAGGGACTCCAAAAACTGTAGAAAAAAAAAATCAGTGACACTGAGTTGTTTTTTTTTTTAAATAAACAAAATTGACAAACCTTAGCTAGACTTACTAAGAGAAAAACAGAGGACTCAAATAAATAAAATTAGAAATGAAAGAGGAGATATTACAACTAATACTGCAGAAATGTAAAGGCTCGTAAGAGACTACTATGAACAAATATATGTCTACAAATTGGACAGTCTGGAAAAAATGGATAAATTCCTAGAAACATACAATCTGCCAAGACTGAATGATGAAGAAACAGAAGACTTGAACAGACCAATAGTGAATAAGGAGATTGAATAAGTAATCAAAAATGTTCCAACAAACAAAATGCCAGGACCAGTTGCCTTTATGGGTTAATTCTACCAAACATTTAAAGAAGAACTAATGCCCATCCTCCTCAAACTCTTCCAAAAAATTTAATGGTCAGGAATACTCCCAAACTCATTTTATGAGTTTACTTACATGTAATGAGTTACGTTACACTGATACCAAAGCTAAATAAGGATATTACAAGAAAAGAAAATGGCAGACCAATATCCCTGATGAATATGGATGCAAATATTCTCAACAAAATAAATACTAGCAAACTGAATTCAAAAGTTCATTAAAAGGCTCATACATCATGATGAAGTGGTATTTATCTCTGGGAGATCACAAAGATGGCTCAATATATACAAACCAATAAATATATTATACTGTATTAATGTAATAAAAGATCAAAACCATATAATCATCTCAATAGATACTGAAAAAACATTTAACAGAATTCAACATCCTTGCATGATGAAATCTCTCAACAGATTTGGTATAGAAAAAACATACCTCAACGTAGTAAAAGCCATATGTGACAAATTCATAGCTGACATAATACTCGATGGTGAACGGTTGTAGCAAAAATTAAGGGTTCTCAGGTTAACTTTGTAACTCAACAATGACAGTGAGGATTGAGAACTTTCCATCTTTCCTCTCTGCAATACATGTTTGTAATATTCTTTATTATGGTCCCAAGATGGCTGCAGCAGACATTGCCATGCCCAGAGTGGAGGAAGAAGGCTTTTCCTCTTACACAACTCTTTCTACTAGGCAGGAGACTCTTCCACAGCGTCCCTTTGCAAACTTGCCCTCAGATCCCATTGGCCAGGACTCAGTAACCTGCCTGTATCTTCAAGAGAGGCTGCAAAAGTGACTGTGAGCATGCTCCACTCTCTACATTGGGAAGTGAGCTCTTCCAGTAGTGAAGAAAGGACAAGTTGGAGTTGGGAAAGGTTTTTCAGTAGGCAACATTTCCAAAAATTTGTAGGGGTGTACACCAGGAGAAAAAAAAGTTGGTTACCAACTCAGTCTACCATATTGACTGAAATTCAGTATTACTTTTATAAATAGAATAAAATAGGGCTTAAAACTCTGAAACAAGAATTCCAACCATTTCACACAGATGAGTTCCTGCAGACTACCTCAGCTGCAGACCATGGTGTGTGCCTTGACCTGTGAGTGAAATCCGTCTTTAACTTAAGGGAGCTGAAACTCCCAGATCATTAACTTCTTTTCAAAAAAATCAAAACTTCTATAAGCTTCCTTATAGCTGATACCTTATGAAGAAAGTGATAATTTACTTTATAGAAATATTGAGGAGTCAAACTAGTTATTTTTCTCATTTGCAATATAAACTTAACAGCTATAGTTTAATTATGTATAAGATGGACATTACCAGTAAATGGATTATGTTGAGTTCCCAGAGCTTGGTGACATCACACTGCTTCTCTTCTCTAAATGTCTCTTCTACTTGCCTATGAAAGATTTCTTATCCCTATAAACAGCCAATGTTGGTTTTTCTCTGAAGTGTCTAATATCCTTTTTTGAAAAAAAGGACCAAAGAGCTATATAACTAAAAAAAAAACCACACACACACACACAAAGATAAATTTTGGTTTACTAATTAAAAAAAAAAAATCCCAACTATTTTAACTAACCTCCCAGCCATCCTCCCTAGCAAGAAACCCAACCTATTTAGAAAGCCTAGTTGATTTTAATGTCATTTAGTGCAACAGGAAAAAACAAAGAAAGCATTTGTTCTTGATTCCATGTGTTGGGTCTTTGTAACACATATTGCCTTCAATCTTCACAATGACCAATGTGATAGATGCTCGTGTCCTCACTTTACAGATGAGGAAACTGAGACGTACAGAATAGAAGTGCCTTGCTTGGGCATTTCCTAGTAGTGTATTCACTGCCAGGCCCAGGGTTTGATCCCTCGTCCAGGAACTGAGATCCTGTCCACTGTGGCAAAAAGAAAACAAAAATGCCTTGCTTGAGGTTACACTGCCTGGAAACCCACCCCAGCCAGGACTGCCTGACTCGAAAGTCCATGCATTTTTCTTTGGGGATTCTTCCTCCTCTTTCCCCACCCCAGTTACTTGCAAGGATAGATTTGACACTCAAAAATGGAATTTCCCAGACTTCCTCTGGGCCAAAAAAGTCCATCTTGAAATCAGAAATCATCATAGTAGGGCTTGTTATTAAATAATCCACCAGACAGGTCCTTGATTAGCAACTCTACCTAGAATCTCTCTGGGAATACCATTTAGCTATATTAAATTGAGAGCTTAAGTTAGTCTGAACGAAGAGTTAATTCCCTCTCTGATTCAGGCAGCTGTCCTGGGAGTGAGGTCCACCGGGAACTCAGCCTCCTGGTTCAGATTTTCAGCAGATGAGATTCCAGAAGAGCAGACTTTCCCAGAGCATCTTAACTGTTCTTCCTCAGCACTCCACTGGATTGCTGTTTACAATCTGTCTTTCCTACAGTGTTCTCTGGTGGCTCAGTAAAGAATCTGCCTGCTGGTGTAGGAGACATGGCTTCTAATCCCTGGGTTGGAAAGATCCCCAGAAAAGGGAATGGCAACCCACTCCAGTATTCTTGCCTGGAGAATTCCATGGACAGAGAAGCCTGGTGGGCTGCACAGTCCATGGGGTCACAAGGAGTTAGACCTGACTGAGCGACTAACACTTTCCCTAGAGGACAGTGAATAGCGAAGCTCGGAGATCTACTACTGACTCCCAGACCCTGCATAGTGCCTAACGTATAGTAGCACTCTATACACACTTGGTTAATTAGTTGACTGATTAACAAATCATTGAAATTACTAGCATTCTCCTCCTACCCCGCTGGTAGGAATGTAAGTTGGTGCAGCCACTGTGGAAAACAGTATGGGGGTTCCTCAGAAAACTGAAAATATGGGATTTCCTTGGTGGTCCAGTGATTAAGTCTCCCTGCTTCCACTGCAGAAGGCACAGCTTTGGTCCCTGATTGGGGAACTAAGATCCTGTATGCTGTGTTGCATGGCAAAAAAAAAAAAAAAAAACACCTAAAAATAGAATTACCACATGACGTAGAAGTCCCACTCCTGGGCATATATTCAGACAGAACTACAATTCAAAAAGATACATGCACCTCTGTGTTCATAGCAGAGACATGGACTATTCACTATAGCCAAGACATGGAAACAACATAATGTCCATCGATTAATGAATGAATAAAGGAGATGTAGTAGATATATACAATGGAATATAGATGTATGTATAATGGAATATTACTCAGGCATAAAAAAGAAGAAGATAATGCCATTTGCAACAACATGGATGCAACTATAGATTATAATAGTATGTGAAGTAATTCAGAAGGAAAAAGACAAATACCATATATATCATTTATATGTGGAATCTAAAATATAACACAAATGAAGTTATCTACAAAACAGACTCACAAACAGAACAGATTTGTGTTCTGTAGGGTAGGAGAGGGATGGGATAGGAATTTGGGGTTGGCAGATGCAAATTATTATATATAAAATGGATAAATAGCAAGATCCTCCTGTATAGCACAGGGAACTATTTCAATATTCTATGATAAACCATAATGGAAAAGAATATAAAAAAGAAAACTCAATAGTATATATGAAGTAGTTCCATTATTTGTAAGTGAATCAATGTAAAGCAGAAATTAACACTAAGATTGTAAGACTGACATGACCCCTACTACTCTGCTCTAGCCTCCTTTACCTGGGTACTCATAGTCTACTAGTTCTCAATCTTACTGGTCTTTCTATTCCAAACAGACTACAAGACCCTTAACAATAGTCTTCCAAGTTGGTGACCTTATAACTGCAACAGTTCCAAGGCCAGAAATCTAAAACAAGGGGCATCCTCCTTTGCACCCTCTTAGAGGTCTATCATCAAGGCATTGGTCCAGAATTTGATGTCTCTTTTGCAGTCAACTGGGACACTGGGAAAATATCCTTGAAAGTTTGTCAAATCCTTCCACACTGTCTCGAATGCTCCTGTTGTAGCCTCATGTTCCGGGAAACAAACTCACTCAGAAGGACAATGCAGATAGTGAAGTGCAGTTTATTACACCAGCGAGCCCAAGGCAGAGTCTCCTCTTAGCCAAGGACCCCGACCAGTTTTTGTGAAAACTTTATATACCCTAAGTGTACATGTTCAAACCCACCTCCCCAAATTCTCTGAAACTCGTCTGAACAAAGGAAAAGAAAGATACAAAGTTAACCTGTGATTCTTATGCCTTAAACCCATGATTCGTATGCCTTAAGCCTAGGTAGTTAACAGTAGACAATTATCAATAGGCCTGTGGTCATACCCCAATAAGCATAATAGAATTTATGATTTATTTGGTTACACAGATAATTAGTGTATTCTTTTAGGCGATGGAGAGTCTAGATACGAGCCCTGGGGCTCTTCCATCATGGCGGTGGGGTGGGGGGGTCTGGTTTTCCAGTTGGTGTGTCGTTTCCATAGATACTGGGCATATAGCTCAAAGTCCACAGTCCGGCCCAAGATGGAGTCCTGCTTTGAAGATGGAGCCTGTTCTGTCTGTTTCCTCCTTCATTCCCCACTCTTGATGCTCTTAATTCATAGTATGAGCATCACTCATAGGGATATATTGCACCCTGGCTCTCCAACCACCAATCTGGGAGAACGACACCAACCTTTGGGTTACAAAGTTCATAATACATTGTAAAATGCAAGGTCCCCAGAACAGAACTATCAAGGCAACTATAATAATGGTAAATTAATTTTCTGCCAATCACCCTTCACCCAAGGATAGTACCGAAGTCCAGAAAGGAATGTTTTTATTTGACGTTGTTTTTACCTGGTTTTTTCATGACATCTAAAGCAGCTGATACATTGTCAGATAAATCAGGAATATATACACAACATTCAACCTTAATTATAGCACAGGTCCCTCCTTGAGCAGCTGTGAGCATGTCCAAAACCATTTTAATTTGAATTAAATTAATTCAAATTACTTTTATGAAACTGGTGTTTACATAATATGTAACCCCATGACCCAAGTCTATTGACTGTAGGTCTGGCTTACATCAAGACAGCAGGGAGAGATTATGATTGTGTCCCAGAAAAGAGCTGAGTGGTTTAAAGTCTCCTTGGCAGAGCGGTGACAGCCACCAGGGAAGTCCACCCATCACAGACAGAGGCATAGCCCCACATACGCAACAGTCGAAGGTATTGTGGAAGTTGGCATGTCAATGAGGTCAAGCAGCAGGAGTTGATCATGTGGCTTCATCCTGAAGGTGCTCGTCCGGGATCTTCTTTTCCTTCTTCTTAAGGATGGTCTTAGTCTCTTGAGGGTCAGTGGGGTCCCTCTGTGCAGTCCACTCAGTGTTTTCTGGGTCTGCATGTTATGCTGTCTTTACCCTGATATGATGGATCCAAGGGGCAATATCTGCAACTTTAACTGCTGTAGGGGTAGTTAGAAAAATATAAGGGCCCTTCCACCAAGGGGCTAGCAAATCATGTTTTCAATCTTTGACCCATACTCAGTCACCAAACTTAAACTTATGAATCTGTCCCCCAAGGGGGAACAGCACCCTTTCTTGTACAAACTTAGTTACCTGATTTATTACCTTACCCAGTTCCATCTGCTGTGAAATCCTATCCCCCCTTACCTGAGGCAAATTTGTTGACACCTGTTTTATTATGGGAGGGGGCCTCCCATACACAATTTCCTAAGGAGAATAGCCTTGGGACTGTGGGGGTCATCCTGAGTCTGAGCAGAGCCGTCGGAAGCAAGTCCACCCAGGAGCAGTCAGTCTCTATGATCCATTTGGAGAGTCTCTTTAAGAGTCTGGTTGGTTCATTCCACCATCCCAGAACTCTGGGCCTATATGCAGTGTGCAGTTTCCATTTGATGTTTACAGTTTTGCTTACTTGTCCTAAATCAGCTACGAAAGTCAGGCCATTGTCTGATCCAATGCTGGTAGGAAATCCAAATCTGGGAACTATTTTCCTAAGCAGGCACCGGGCTACTTCTGATGCTCTTTCAGTCCAGGTAGGAAAAGCTTCTACCCATCCTGAGAATGTACATACCATGACCAGCAGGTAACGGTAGTATTGGTGAGGTTTCATTTCAGTGAAGTCCACTTCCAGGTGTTCAAAGGGCAGTGTGCCTTTTAGCTGAATCCCCAGAGATTTCTGTTTGTGCCAGAGGCAGCATTGACATGTGAGCAGGCAGTGCAGTTCTGAGATTCTGTCCCACATAGGGAAGAGAGGTGGGGAACCAAGAAATATTTTCGAATTAGCTCTTCCAGTTTATCATGGCCTAGGTGGGTTGCTTGGTGTGTTTGGCTTAGCAGAATGGGTGCCAGCTCCTCCAGTACCAATAATTTGCCACTTTGCAATTCCCACCATCCCTTTTCAGTCTTGATAGCCCCTTCTGCTTTGACTTTGGTTTTGGGGTTCGGTGTATTTTGGAGAGTCCAGCGTTGCTCAGGCAGCTCCACCAATACGAGAGCTTTAATAGGGGCTTCACTTGTCACCCCAAGCCCTCGGCTGCTTGTTTAGCTGTCTTATCAGTCAGTCTGTTTCCCCGAGCCCAGGGGGTATCCTCTTTTTGATGTCCTTGGGAGTGTATGACTGCAACCCTTTCTGGTTCCCAGGCAGCATCTAATAGGGCCTTAATTTCTTCCTTATTTAATATCTTTTTCACTGGCTGTCAAAAGGCCTCTCTCCTTATACAGAGCCCTGCGTACATGTATTGTGGCAAAAGCATACCTGGAGTCCGTGTAAATGTTTGTCTTCTTAGCTTTTGACAGCTGAGGGTCTGGATTAGAGCATATAGTTTGGCCCATCGAGTGGACCAGCGTGATGGCAGAGAGCTAGCCTCAGCGATGGTTTCTTCCATGACTACTGCATATCCTGACAGTCATTGTCCTTGTTTCACCAGGCTGGTGCCACTGGTGTGCAGGACCAAATCTGGGTCCAGGATTGGCTGGTCTCTCAAGTCAGGGCTGCTGGCATACGTCCTTGCAATCATGTGAGGGCCCACCTTCTCCCACAGGAAGGAGGGTGGCCAGATTCAGGGCCTGACAAGGCTCAATAGTAACATGGGGGTTTTCACATAACAGTCCCTGGTATTGAGTAGTCCAGGATGTTGACAGCCATTTATGGGGGTCCCCTCGCAGGAGAGTGTTGACCTCATGTGGGACTTTTATGATCAAATCTTGGCCCAAAGTCAGCTTGGTTGCCTCCCAGACCAATAAGGCAACTGCAGCAACTGCCCGTAAGCATCCCAGCCACCCAGTGGCAATATTGTCCAGCCGTTTTGGGAGATAAGCCACAGGTCTGTCCCATGTCCCCATGCTCTGGGACAACACTCCCATAGCCACCTTGTCCTTTTTAGTCAGGTAAAGAGTAAACAGTTTATATAGGTCTGGCAGGCCCAAGGAGGGTGCTGATATAATTGCACTGGGTTTTAGTTCTATTACCAGTGGGACTTGTTTTGCAAGCCTGGGGGTGCCAGGGGTGGTTGTCTGCCTCCAAGACCTCAGGGAATTGTTGAGTTAGCTCTCTTTCTCTCTCGACTGTGTAGCCTGTCTGGTTTCCCTTCTGGGGGATCGAGCAACCTCCATTCATCTTGAGGGGTTACCCAGAGGAAGAGTAAATAGGTGGTTGATCCCACTCGAAGAGTGGGTCTTTCGTGGCAGGGAAAGGTCACTTGTGCCTCCAATTTAGCAAGTCTCTTCCCAACAAAGGTACTGGGCATTCAGGGATGTATAAAAATTCATGAGTCACTTGGTGTCCCCCCATCTGACATTTTTGAGATAGTCTAGAGACACAAATTCCGCATTTATCACCATCTGAGACCCAGCAGCCTCTGGATCTATTGGCGTATAAAGTCTACAGGCCTCGCACAGTCTTTCGTAGAACTCAGAGGGTGATTCGCTTTCCCTTTGAATCACTTTGGAGAGTTTTGCCATACTCATAGGTTTTCGGGGCCCCCTCTTGAGGCCTTGTAAAATAGCTGCCCAATATCTCTCCAGGTGGCCGCTCCCCTCCTCTGTGTTACAGTCCCAGTTGGGCCTCTCATCGGGGGTGGCGAGTTCTGCCCACCGCTGCGGGTTTGCAGTACCCTCAGGTGCCATTTCTTTTAACCATTTTCTGACCTCAGTTAGGATCCTGTGTCTCTGCCAGTTTACTATATCTGTAGAGGAAAATAATAATAGGCTACAGGGGGCTGATGCTACGTAGTGCCCACATGCGTCCTGAACCGGAGGCTCTCTGAGGGGCAGCTGTAGTGGGGTTCTTTCCGCCTGTTCCTTGGCAGAGCACAGCCTCTGTCTAATTCCTGTGTTTTCTTCCCCCTCTCCATCAATACTCACTGACAGAGGTGGATACAATCTAGGAGGTCCGGCTGAGATGGAATTCTGGGGGCATTGACCAGAGGTCTCCATCTCTAGGATCGGAGCCTGCCAAAACGGCGGCTCTATGAACTCCGGGAGAGCTGGCGGAGGAGCAGCGGCTGCTGCAGGACTTCACCTGGCCCTGGGTTCGGCATTAAGGCAGCCTCCGGTCCTGGTGGAGCACTGGGAGGCAGGCGCATTATTATCCAGTATGGGGAGGAGTCAGGTCATCCCCGTCCAAATCCTGTAGAATTTCCTTTTTTATCATCAGTCAATTTTTGTGCCATTAATATTTTTCCCTTTTCCTTCTGGAATACAGAACCTTGTCCAAGTAGGAGGGTCTTGAGCTAACCCTAGCCATGAGTCAATATATGGATTTTGATCCCCGTGTCCTGGCTCTCCTGTGACTACTGTATAGACTGCTTCCACTATTTTTAAGTTCATGGTGTTCTCTGGTGGCCATCCTACTCCCATAGAGGGCCATTCGACCTCACAGAGTATGTGGAGGCGGTTAGGCATCATCTTCACCCCATAGTCTCCTCCAAATCCCTTCTTTAAATTTTTAATCATGCACTCCAATACAGTTGCCTTAGATTCACTTCCCCCCATCTTGCTTACCTTCTCAGACCTTCTTCTACTTTTCCTTTTCATTCTATGAAGTTCTCAGTACCCTATGTTCTTCTGATATTTCCACTCAATGGAACATTTAAATTGCCATTCCACCTCCTTCCTAATTGGGGTGAGAAGAGCCTTACCTGCTAGATCCCAGAGGGAGAAGGGGGATCCGCGTGTCTTCACCTGCTGGTCAGCACGGCCAAACCAGAACACCACATAGTCCAAGACTGTTTCTCCCTTAACTTTTAAAGTCCATTATGCCTTGGTGGACTTGATCAGGTGCGGATGAAAACACAGATGGGTTAAATATCCCACGTCATAGGCCATCTCCAGAAAAGCCAATTCGTACTCACTTACGTATTCCTCTCCTTCTAGCCTGACAATTCCAAGGAGGTGAAGAATTTCACAGCAGATGGGACACCTCCTGGGGGACAGTAGAATATGAGCACACAAGGACCAAGTTTCTTCTCCTAAAAATCCCATGACAATTGCTTAGTAATAATTTTCCCCAAGACTGCATGGACACCACCTCCTAAATTACCTTCACAACTTTCCTTCCTAAGCCCTAACACGCTCGTCGACCCGTGTACCAAGCAATTGCTGCCACCTGTCTATTCCAGACCCCTGTGGGTCCGTGTCCCTTCTAGTCCCTCCCAGGGGGGTGACCAGGCCCCCTCTTCCACCCTGCCAGGTGGGTTCCTCCTCACCTGAGCGCTCAGTTCCCTTGCTGCCGTTCACTACCTGTCAAAGCAAAGAAACCGGGCTTTGAAAGGCTGAATTCTTCCAGAGGGGCAAGGCGCCTTCCCCCCTCTAGGAGATTCAAGCCACAAAGCCCTGGGGTGGCCTCAACTGAGACCTGTCTCCTCAAAGTGAGGAGTTTCCCGGCCAGTGCACCAATTGTAGCCATGCGTTCCGGGAAACAAACTCACTCAGAAGGACGATGCAGACAGTGAAGTGCAGTTTATTACACCGGCGGGCCCAAGACAGAGTCTCCTCTTAGCCAAGGACCCCGACCAGTTTTTGTGAAAACTTTATATACCCTAAGTGTACATGTTCAAACCCTCCTCCACAAATTCTCTGAAACTAGTCTGATCAAAGGAAAAGAAAGATACAATCAAAGTTAAGCCATGATTCATATGCCTTAAACCCATGATTCGTATGTGTTAAGCCTAGGTAGTTAACAGTGGACAATTATCAATAGGCCTGTGGTCATACCCCAATAAGCATAATAGAATTTATGATTCTATTTGGTTACACAGATAATTAGTGTATTCTTTTAGGTGATGGAGAGTCTAAATACGAGCCCTGGGGCTCTTCCATCTCGGGGTGGGGGGGTGGGGGTGGGTCTGGTTTTCCAGTTGATATGTCGTTTCCATAAATACTGGGCATATAGCTCAAAGTCCACAGTCCGGCCCAAGATGGAGTCCTGCTTTGAAGATGGAGCCTGTTCTGTCTGTTTCCTCCCTCACTCCCACATTTAACCTTGAAGGATGATCCCTATCTCAGCCCCTCCCAGGGTTGGTGGGACTCTAAGGGGTTTTCTGGTAAACTGCTACCAGTTATTTCCTTTAAAAGCCAAAGGGAAACTAAATTTGAAATGAATGGAAAACCATGTCAGATTTTTGTAGATACCTGGAATGCACTCTCTAAACTTCACTTGCTATGGAGCCTGAAGATGGGCTGCTGGGAAAACTGGCAGAAACCTGAGAAAGGTAAAGATCAGTGTCAGCTTCCCTGGATCTCCGTAGGCAGGATCTTCCTGCCTCATTGAGGGAGGAAGGCACGATGCTCTTGTGAATTGGTTTTGGGTTACCAGTTGGTCATAAATCCTTTCTTTCTTAGGGACAGTTATTGTTTTCTTGTCTGTTTAGTTTTGTGTCCTTAGATCTCGGTTCAGGTTTCTGCCTGCCTGGGGCATGCAGGTTGTTATCACTCAAATTTGCAGGTTGGGGGCCCCACAATTAGGCTGGACCGAAAAATGTGGGTCAGATATGGTCCTACTGACTGTTGCCAAGGTGCTTGAAAAATGTCACCTGCCATATGAATAAACAAATGATGTTGTTTGTTGTTCAGTCACTAAGTCATGTCCGACTCTTTGTGACCCCATGGACTGCAGCACACCAGGCCTCCCTGTCCTTCTCTATCTCCCAGAGTTTGTTCAAACTCATGTCCATTGAGTCCGTGATGCCATCCAACAATCTCATCCTCTGTCTTCCCCTTCTGTTCCTGCCTTCAATCTTGCCTGGCATCAGGGTCTTTTCCAATGAGTCAACTCTTTGCATCAGGTGGCCAAAGTATTGGAGTTTCAGCTTCAGCATCAGTCCTTCCAATGAATATTCAGGACTGATTTCCTTTAGTATGGACTGGTTTGATCTCCTTGCTGTCCAAGGGACTCTCAAGAATCTTTTCCTACACCACAGTGCAAAAGCATCAGTTCTTCAGCACTCAGCTTTCTTTATAGTCCAATTCTCACATCCATACATGACTACTGGAAAAACCATAGCCCTGACTAAATGGACCTTTGTTGGCAAAGTGATGTCTCTGTTTTTGAATATGGTGTCTAGGTTTGTCATAGCTTTTCTTCAAGGAGTAAGCATCTTTTAATTTCTTGGCTGCAGTCACCATCCACAGTGATTTTGGAGCCCTTTCTCTTTTTTTGGGTTCCAAAGGATGTAGCTGCCATCAATCCAGCAGCCAAGGCAGCCACCCCCAACTGTGTACCCTGAAGTGAGTCAGGATGGAGAAAAGTAGCATACTGGCCCTGCATAGTTAAGGTGCAAATCAGAGGAATGATTTCAATGAACCCACACTCTTGCATCTTCCCATGTATAGAAAAGCACTAAATTCATTAACTTGAGATGTATGGCTTTCTTTAATTAACAGATGTTCTGACTACCTGGTTTTTGTTACAAAACTCCTATATATCCTGGCTCCTCCCTTACCTCTTTGGAGCAGCCCCTCACAGCTAAGAGGCTATCTTTCAGACTTAAGTCCTCCGAAAGTCAACTGAATAAATAATAATTCTCAACTTTTAGGTTGTGCAATTTTTCAGTCAACACCAGCTCTCAAGGGAATTATCTAAGTCTTTGGCTACCTTTGGGAGTGGCTCTGGATCTTGGGAGAGGTAGTGTCTTTTGCACTCTCCAGGCATGCCTCTTGCATCCATGGTGTTGTTCAACACTTCCAGGAATACTTACTCTTTTTCCCAAATGAAGTCTAACAAGATATTTGAAAGGATTTTTTTTTTTTAAGTAGCTGTAGAGTTGGACTGTGAAGAAAGCTGAGCGCCGAAGAATTGATGCTTTTGAACTGTGGTGTTGGAGAAGACTCTTGAGAGTCCCTTGGACTGCAAGGAGATCCAACCAGTCCATTCTGAAGGAGATCAGCCCTGGGATTTCTTTGGACGGAATGATGCTGAAGCTGAAACTCCAGTACTTTGGCCACCTCATACGAAGAGTTGACTCATTGGAAAAGACTCTGATGCTGGGAGGGATTGGGGGCAGGAGGAGAAGGGGATGACAGAGGATGAGATGGCTGGATGGCATCACTGACTCGATGGACGTGAGTCTGAGTGAACTCCAGGAGTTGGTGATAGACAGGGAGGCCTGGCGTGCTGCGATTCATGGGGTCGCAAAGAGTTGGACACGACTGAGCAACTGAACTGAACTGATGGTTAAAAGTTGACCAGATTGGAAGCTCATATGTAGAGTTGGTTAGAAACTTATTTTTAGGCCCTCTCCCCTAAGGAAACCATGTATCCAGTGGGGAGGAGGGGGGGAATTCCAAAAACAGCTCTAAATTTGGAACATAGGAATCTCTTGATTATTTGAACATCTTATCCCTGATACAAGAAGCAAATAAAGTAGTTGGGTGGGTGGGTGAGACTGTGATGTCATTCAGGTTGCAACGCAAGTCTTGGAGGAATTGAAGACAATTGTCCTTTATTTTCAGAGAAGACGATGGCACCCTACTCCAGTACTCTTGCCTGGAAAATCCCATGGACAGAGGAGCCTGGTGGGCTGCAGTCCATGGAGTCGCTAAAAGTCAGACACGACTGAGCGACTTCACTTACACTTTTCACTTTCGTGCATTGGAGAAGGAAATGGCAACCCACTCCAGTATTCTTGCCTGGAGAATACCAGGGACAGGGGAGCCTGGTGGGCTGCCGTCTATGGGGTCGTACAGAATCGGACACGACTGAAGCCACTTAGCAGCAGCAGCAGCAGCAGCAGTCCTTTATATTGCTTCCCAGGTGCTGCTAGTGGTAAAGAACCTGCCTGCAATGCAGGAGACGTAATGAGACATGAGTTCAATCCTGGGTTGGGAAGATCCCCTGGAGGAGGGCCTGGCAACCCACTCCAGTATTCTTGCTTAGAGCATCCCATGGACAGAGGAGCTTGGTGGGTCACAAAGAGTCGGACACAACTGAAGCAACTTAGCACGCACATCATTTATTTAGAACAAGAACAAAAAACCTTACCCATCCTTTTTTAACCAATCCCCAAACCTGCCCTATTCATTGGAGGAACTTACATTCTTTCTCCCTGTCTTTGAGACTTAAATGTTGTAACTGCTCTTCTCTAGGTAATTAAATTTGTAAATTTACCAATCCACAAAATACTGGTGTAACAGATTGCTTGAAATGCAAACTTCAAGGAGGCAATTCTTATCAGAAAGAGTAAAAAAGGGAAAGGCTATTTGGAAGCTGCTGCTGCTACTGCTGCTAAGTCACTTCAGTCGTGTCCGACTCTGTGCGACCCCATAGCCCACCAGGCTCCCCTGTCCCTGGGATTCTCCAGGCAAGAACACTGGAGTGGGTTGCCATTGCCTTCTCCTAGACAAACGAAAAGTCTTGAGAGTTTTTCTCATAAATACTGCTAAAAAATTTAAGGCATCTGAACAGGTCAGCTTATTTCATCTGTTAGAAACATAATTTGAATCTGCAACTGTTTTATGGCTAAAAATTTAAATACAAATTTGCTTCTGTTCTGTATGTATATATTTATATGTGTATTACAGATGTGTGATAATTTTTCTACCTTCAGATGGTATTTACAAAATTTGTTTGTAAAGATTTCTATTAAAAAAAAAAGATTTCTTTTTAATTGGGGCTTCCTTTGTGGCTCAGATGGTAATCAATCTACAATGCAGGAGACCTGGGTTCGCTCCCTGGGTTAGGAAGATCCCCTGGAGAAGGAAATGGCAACCCACTCCAGTATTCTTGCCTGGGGAATTCCATGGACAGGCCCCAGTACATGGGGTTGCAAAGAGTAGGACACAACTGAGTGACTTTCACTTCACCTCTATTTGATTGTCTTAAAGAAATTAAATATTTATATAAATCAAATATATTCTCAGAAATATAGAAACTAATTCAAATATTTCTGAAGGTCACATGATCTAGGGTAATCCTGATGGGGGAAGCTAGTTTAAATTTGCTGGTTTATTTAAAACAGGCATGTATTTAGAGTTATTCACAATAAATACAACTCAGACATACAACTTTTATTCCACATAGGATTACTAAAAGTCAAATAAGTCTTTACAAAAAAGTCAAAAAAGCCTGTCACCTGTTAAAGATTTTGTTAGCCAAAAAGATAACCAAAGATGATGGTCAGTTTAACGTTTCACGAAATTTTCGTGAATAATCCAAATATAATTGTTAAAGACAAGAAAATTAAATAGATGTAAGTAAAAATTTACAAACAAACTTTTTCTTTTCTCTTTTTTTCTTTTTTGACTGTGCAGCTCCACTTCAGGATTTAGTTTCCCAACCAAGGACTGAACCCCAGCCAGGGCAATGAAAGAGTCCTAACCACTGGACTGCCAGGGAATTCCCTACAAATGAACTTTCGACAATAATTACGCTTTATGGTAGGTCTGGCATCTTTGGTGGTTCAATGGTAAGGAAATCTTCCAGCCATTGCAGGAGATGTGGGTTTGATCCCCGGGTATGAAAGAGTCCCTGAAGAAGGAAATGGCAACCCACTCCAATATTCTTGCTTGGGAAGTCCCATGGACAGAGTAGCCTGGAAGGCTATAGTCCATAAGGTCACAAAAGAGTCGGACACGACTTAGCAACTAAACAACAATGGTATGTCTACTTAAAAATAATTTCCAAAATCTTTTTTGACAACTTGAAACCCTGAAATTATACTGAGATAAGTTAAATGATAGATATTCACTGAATATCTAGATCATTTCCAAATATGATAAAATACTGAAACATTAACTTCTGGGCATAGGTTTATCCACTTTGGCTTCCTTTACAGAGGAACTAAAAATACTTGGTTCTGCTAATAAATGTGTTTTGTGCCACAGTGAAAAATTTACTATGAGGAAGAATAAACTTCCAGAAATTGTGAAATGTATTTATAAGTTTACCAGTCCACAAAATACTAATGTAACAGATTGCTTACTTCTTAGTTTTCAATAGGAATTAAGAATGCTAAAACATATGTATAATTAAAATTACTGGAAATAATATAAGGAACATCTTTATAAAAGGAAAGTAGTATGTGTTTATGGGTGAGAAAAGGTACCTTTTAAATAATCTGCCTGGAAAGCAAAGATTCTGTGTCTTACCAAAATAATTTACTGTACTTCATGTTATGTTTATCTTAAGGAAATGCTCAATATTTTTTTTTCAATGAAAAATTTTATTTAGCTCAAATAAAATCGGACATAGAGCCCATTGCTTATTGAACTAAACCAGCACTGTCTTATCAGCTACAAGAGGGCTTTTTCACTTGATTTTTATTTTTCCAATTTGCCTGACAACCCAATGAAGTTATCAAAATAAAAAGTAACTTCTCTTTATCAAACCGCAAAAAATTCATTATTCTATTCTATAATGTAACTGGAACTTAATACCACCCACCCCCCTTTTGCCAACTGTACAAAAATTTTTAACTTATTGTCAAATGCTGTTTTATTTATTGGAGAAGGCAGTGGCACCCCACTCCAGTACTCTTGCCTGGAAAATCCCATGGATGGAGGAGCCTGGTAGGCTGCAGTCCGTGGGGTCGCTAAGGGTCGGAAACGACTGAGCGACTTCACTTTCACTTTTCACTTTCATGCATTGGAGAAGGAAATGGCAACCCACTCCAGTGTTCTTGCCTGGAGAATCCCAGGGACGGGGGAGCCTGGTGGGCTGCCGTCTATGGGGTTGCACAGAGTCGGACACGACTGAAGTGACTTAGCAGTTTTATTTATAATGTGTACTTAGATTATAACATTTTAGTCACTAGAGTTATCATACTTAAATTTGACAATTTTAACAACAGCACTGCAAAATTATTAAAGAATGATAGGCACTAGAGGCCAATTATTTTAGACTATGCTTTTGATGAAGAGAAAGAAGAACTCTAAAATTATATGTAATGCCAAAAAATAAACACTTTTGATATGTCGAGGTTTTCAAGATTATTAGCAGTTTTATTTTTTCTCAAAAGCCTAGTCATATTTTTTTAATAAATTTTTTTTTCAGGCTGCTTGCCACTCTATTTTTTTAATTGAAGGACAATTGCTTTACAGAATTTTGTTGTTTTCTGTCAAACATCAATAAGAAAAGTATGGAATGCTTCACGAATTTGCATATCATCCTTGCACAGGGGCCATGCTAATCTTCTCTGTATCATTCTAATTTTAGTATATGTGCTGCTGAGGCGTGCACAAAAGCCTAGTCATATTTTTTAAGACAGTTAATCTGCAAATAAAAAACCCTGACTCTTAAAAGACTAAGGGTTTAGGGTTTTTACAATTCTGTAACTTTCTGTCCTTGCCTTCAAAGTCTTTACATGTTACTTTGGTTAAATAAATATTTTCAACAAACTTACCCAAAATCAAATTCTAAATTAATTTTTTTTAACCTGGAACCAACTCTGGGATTTTCCAAAGGACCCCTAGAATATTTATTCTCTGTCCTTGTAAAAAGAAAAATGTTAAGCTAATTAGGCTTATTTGATATGTTAAATTACAAAGGAAACACTGCCAAGTGATATTTAGCTTATCTTTGTAGGAGTACATTATTAGCCTAAGTGTTCCAGGAATTATAAACTTTCTATAAATCTGATATGCCTTCTATAAAGTTATCAGCCATAATTCTAGTTATTATCTTAAAAATATTGGGTGTCACAGAAATAATCAAATTTCTTTGTTGATTCCATTGTAATGAACTCTGATCAGATCTTCAGTCTTTTGGGCATTTTACAGTCCTTTGTCATTTACAGGCATTTACTTTTTTACTTTGTTGCTTTTGCAAAGATGAGATTCCTGGAAAGGACCTTCTGGTGTGTTCTTGACCTCTATCATCACTGTCGAATTACAGGGTGTCACAACTTGGATACACAGTATTTCCCAACTGAAGAAGACCCCACCTAACACCTGGCCCTGTGTAAATGTGGAGACCTCAAAATCTGATTGACTACGGAGAGAAGTAGGCAACATTGGGATAGACTGCTTTCTTCCAAGAAGTCAGATTAAGAATGTTTCTTTCCATTTCTCCTTTCTTCCCTTACCATCCTTTTTCAAATTCATACATGATTCTTCTCTCCACCTTTTGCCTTTCTCTAGCCTAGAACGATAATTGTTCACACGTCTCAGGTCATTACAAAGAAGGGTAAACTGACTCTTGGACTGGCTTGGATGCTGGTGATCTTGTCCTTTCTGGCTGTCATAAACTTCTCCCTGATTTCTAACACCTCTGTTTCTCTGGAACAAGCTCACCGATTAAACATTTCTGGGGAAGGGGGACATAGTTACACAAAATATATAAACAAGTCAACCGGTTTAAAGACGCCCCCAGTTTTCTAGCTGGATTGGATCATGGCGACCCTGGCTCAGGAGTACTCTCCAAACCATGACTATTGTTTTGTTTCTAGTAATTATTATTGCCTCCCTAATAATCTGGGGTCTCCCAAAGTTTTAAATGCACGTAGGGAGCCGCTGATCAGCCAACAGATGGTTTCTCTCTGACTGAAAGGACGAAGAGAGAACAGAGGAATGGAATCAGCTCCAAGACATCACCTGACATCATCTCTTGTGACTACTACACTGAGAACAGAAGAGGCAATGGCGACTGAGGGTCATGTTAGTACTGGTGCTTTCTAAACATTTTTATTTATTTAATTTTTGGCTGCCCTGGATCTTCACTGCTACGCGTGGCCTTTCTCTAATTGTAGTGAACCAGGGCTGCACTCGAGCTGCGATGCAAGGGCTTCTGATCGCGGTGGCTTCTCTTGTTGCAAAGCACGAGCTCTAGGGCATGTGGGCTCAGTAGTTGTGGCCCATGGGCTTAGCTGCCCTGCAGCACATGAGATCTTCTTGGACCAGGGATCAAACCCACGTCTCCCACACTGGCAGGCAGACTCTTAACCACTGAACCAGCAGGGAAGTCCAGTACTGATACTTTTGACCAAACCCTGTGAATGATCAAGAGAATGTTAAAAGGGAGAATTACTTCCCTGGTGGCTCAGATGATGAAGAATCTGCCTGTAGTGCAGGAAACCCGAGATGCATCCCTAGATCAGGAAGATCTCCTGGAGAAGGGAATGGCAGCCCACTCCAGTATTCTTGCCTGGAGAATCCCATGGACAGAGGAGTCTGGTGGGCTACAGTCCATGGGGTCGCAAAGAGTTGGACACGACTGAGCAACTAACACTGACATAAATTTGTATGACAAATATTGGAACCACTCCTGCCCAGGGTGCCAGAGCAACAAACCAAAACTCAGTAACTTTGGTGTCTCTATTAGTGTTCTGCTTGACCAGAAACAGTATATCTACTCAGCCAATCCCCAAACACTAAGCCAGCCCTGGGCTCTATACTTACTTCATGGTTTTTCATTCATTTTCTATTTTTCTCTTCCTTGTTCCTTATTCTTTGGTTTCAGCCCCATTTTGCAGTTTTTTAGATCCTTGGGAACAAACACTGGTCATTTCATGAAGAATGAGAATATGTTTTAACACTTACATTTTCTTCCTTAATCTTTTTTTTTTTTTTTTTTTTTTGACCTGCTGTTCAACTTGTGGGATCTCAGCTCCTAGACTAGGGATTGAACTTGGGCGATGGCAGTGAAAGCATGGAATCCTAACCACTAGGCCACCAGGGAATGCCCCTTAATCATTTGTATTTTAACAGTACTACTGTGGGAAGGAATCCCTTAGAAGAAATGGAGTAGCCATCAGAGTCAACAAAAGAGTCTGAAATGCAGTACTTGGATGCAATCTCAAAAACAACAGAATGATCCCTGTTCATTTCCGAGGCAAACCATTCAGTATCACAGTAATCCAAGCCTATGCCCTGACCAGTAATGCTGAAGAAGCTGAAGTTGAACAGTTCTATGAAGACCTACAAGACTTTATAGAACTAACACCCAAAAAAGATGTCCTTTTTCATTATAGGGGACTGGAGTGCAAAAGTAGGGAGTTAAGAAATACCTGGAGTAACAAGCAAATTTGGCCTTGGAGTACAGAATGAAGCAAGGCAAAGGCTAACAGAGTTTTGCCAAGAGAATGCACTGGTCATAGCAAACACCCTCTTCCACCCACACAAGAAAAGACTCTATACATGGACATCACCAGATGGTCAATACCAAAATCAGATTGATTATATTCTCTGCAGCCAAAGATGGAGAAGCTCTATACAATCAGCAAAAACAAGGATGGGAGCTGACTGTGGCACAGATCATGAACTCCTTATTGCCAAATTCTAACTTAAAGGCTGTGAATAGAAGAGAAGCGAAAGGCAAAGGGGAAAATGAAAGATATACACATTTGAATGCAGAGTTCCAAAGAATAGCAAGAAGAGATAAGAAAGCCTTCCTCAGTCATCAGTGCAAAGAAATAGAGGAAAACAATAGAATGTGAAAGTTTAGAGATATCTTTAAGAAAACTAGAGATACCAAGGGAACATTTCATGCAAAGAGTGGCACAATAAAGGACAGAAATGGTATGGACCTAACAAAAGCAGAAGATATTAAGAAGAGGTGGCAAGAATACACAGAAGAACTATACAAAAAAGATCTTCATGACCCAGATAATCATTATGGTGTGATCACCCACCTAGAGCCAGACATCCTGGAATGCCGAGTCAAGTGGGCCTTAGGAAGCATCACTACTAACAAAGCTAGTGGAGGTGATGAAATTCCAGTTGAGCTATTTCAAATCCTAAAATATGATGCTGTGAAAGTGCTGCACTCAATATACTGGCAAATTTGGAAAACTCAACAGTGGTCACAGGACTGGAAAAGGTCAGTTTTCATTCTGATACCAAAGAAAGGCAATGCCAAAGAGTGCTCAAACCACTGCACAATTGCACTTATTTCACATGCTAGTAAAGTAATGCTCAAAATTCTCCAAGCCAGGCTTCAACAGTATGTGGACTGTAAACTTCCAAATGTTCAAGCTGGTTTTAGAAAAAGCAAAGGAACCAGAGATCAAATTGCCAACATCCATTGGATCATTGAAAAAGCAAGTGAGTTCCAGAAAAACATCTATTTCTGCTTTATTGACTATGCCAAAGCCTTTGACTGTGTGGATCACAATAAACTGTGGACAATTCTGAAAGAGATGGGAATACCAGACCAGGGAATACCTGACCTGCCTCTTGAGAAATCTGTATGCAGGTCAGGAAGCAACAGTTAGAACTGGTCATGGAACAATAGACTGGTTCCAAATAGGGAAAGGAATATGTCAAGGCTGTATATCGTCATCCTGCTTATTTAACATATATGCAGAGTACATCATGAGAAACGCTGGACTCGATGAAGAACAAGCTGGAATCAAGATTACCAGGAGAAATATCAATAACCTCAGATATGCAGATGACACCACCCTTATGGCAGAAAGTGAAGAAGAACTAAAGAGCCTCTTGATGAAAGAGAGTGAAAAAGCTGGCTTAAAACTCAACATTCAGAAAACTAAGATCATGGTCCCATCACTTCATGGCAAATAAATGGGGAAACAGTGGCAGACTTTATTTTTTGGGGGCTCCAAAATCACTGCACATGGTGACTGCAGCCATGAAATTAAAAAGACTCTTGCTCCTTGGAAGAAAAGCTATGACCAACCTAGACAGCATATTAAAAAGCAGACATTACTTTGCCAACAAAGGTCTGTCTAGTCAAGACTATGGTTTTTCCAGTAGTCATGTATGGATGTGAGAGTTGGACTATAAAGAAAGCTGAGCACGGAAGAATTGATGTTTTTGAACTGTGGTGTTGGAGAAGACTCTTGAGAGTCCCTTGGACTGCAAGGAGATCCAACCAGTCCATCCTAAAGAAAATCAGTCTAAAATATTCATTGGAAAGACTGATGTTGAAGCTGAAACTCCAATACTTTGGCCCCCTGATGTGAAGAGCTGACTCATTTGAAAAGACCCTGCTGCTGGGAAAGATTGAAGGCGGGAGGAGAAGGGGACGACAGAGGATGAGATGGTCGGATGGCATCACCAACTCAATGGACATGAATTTGAGTAAACTCCGGGAGTTGGTGATGGACACGGAGGCCTGTCGTGCTGCAGTCCCTGGGGTCTCAAAGAGTCGGACACGACTGAGCGAACTGAACTGAACAGTACTAATCTGTTATAAATACTGAAGTAGTCACAGATTAAATAATGAGATGTGTTTTAAAACAATCCTATTGGATGGGGAAAGATTGACTAAACAGGATAGATTGATAGTATTTGGATTATTGTTGACACAAGCTAATGTATTGGAGAAGGCAATGGCACCCTACTCCAGTACTCTTGCCTGGAAAATCCCATGGACGGAGGAGCCTGGTAGGCTGCAGACCATGGGGTCGCGAAGAGTCGGACACGACAGAGTGACTTCACTTTCACTTTTCGCTTTCATGCATTGGAGAAGGAAATGGCAACCCACTCCAGTGTTCTTGCCTGGAGAATCCCAGGGACGGGGGAGCCTGGTGGGCCGCCGTCTATGGGGTCGCACAGAGTCGGACACGACTGAAGCGACTTAGCAGCAGCAACAGCAGCTAATGTATATAAGGGCTCATTATACTATTCTCTCCATTTCTGTGAATGTTTGAAATGGTCTGTTAAAAAAAAGAAAAATAATATGGGGCTTCTTAACACAGAATTTCAAGCCAGTCATGATCCGCCCCTCCCCTCCCTTTTCCCTCAATAAATTGGGTTGACTATTGCAGCATCCTCCTCTCTCGGTAATGGTTCGTTCCACCCTTCCGCGGTCTTTCCGTGGTTCTTTCCTCCTAGTTCCCGCGCTGTCCACCTCCCCCCACGCAGTCCCAATGGTTTAGCCTGGCTTTCCGGAGGAAACCCCGTGGGGCGGAGCAGGAGGTTTCTGCGAGTGGCCGCAGTCCCCTCCTCGGAGACCACTTGGACCGCTCCGCGTCGGGGGTGGGCGGGTAATCTTGGGGCAGGACGCGAGTCTTGGGCTCCGATTGGTCAGTGCCGGAGTAAACATCCGTCTGGGTGGGGCGGGGCCGGAAGTGGAAGGCGCAGGCGGTGGCTGAGGCGGCTGTGGAGATTCTGGACTTGTACTTGGTACCTGCAAGTGCCATGTGCCGGGCTGAGCCGCGCTGAGGGGGCCGCGGGGCGCTGAAGGGGACGGGAGGCTGGGCCATGGCTGGCGCTCGGGCCGCCGCTGCTGCCTCGGCGGGGTCCTCGGCTTCTTCGGGCAGCCCACAGCCACAGGAGCCAGGACTCGGGGAGCTGCTGGAGGAGTTCTCCCGGACTCAGTACCGGGCCAAAGACTGCAGTGGGACGGGCGGCTCTAAGGTGAGTACGGAGCAGCAGTGAGCAGAAAGAGAAGGTCCCTGCCTTGGGAAGTAACCGAGGAAAGGCTGAGGTCAGGGGTGAGAGGACGGAAAGAGAGGGAAGTTCCCAGGGTCTGGACTTGGAGAGTAAGGGTCCGGGTTTAAATACCGAAAAGAGGAACTGGGGTCAGAGTGAACCAAGGAAGGACGACATTTTGGTTTGAGACAGAGAGGTTGGAGGTCAGGGATCAGCCCTGAGAGACCAAGTTCAGAGATTAGAGAGGGGGAGCTGAAGGGAGGGGATAATTCTCTTGCATCAGGTATGGGGACAAAAGCCCTCAAGTCTACTTTTTAAAGGCTAGAGGATTTCTGCAAGTCAGAGATTAGAGTGAAGATGCTGGAGGGCTGGTGCAGAATTGAGCAAAGAGGTAAACCGAGTTGTGTTGCCTCCTTAAACAGTCTCAGCATGACTTAGAATTAGATCCATCCCTTCCTTTCCTTCTTCCATAGAGTAGGAAGACAGCCCACACTCTCTATTCCTTTATCAAAAGCAAGTCTTAGTGCCTCTATTTTTCTACCCTTGGGATTCCCTTCAGTCTCCTTATTGCTAGACCTGGAAAGCTTCCAGTGTGGTCACGCCATTTCCATCTTAGGCACTGCCTGGCAGTCTGATGGGAATCTTGCTGACCCTACCATCTGTCATTCCTCACGTTCTTTTGGCAGGTTTAGCATCATGTTTTCCAATGAAATTCTCTTCCATGCAGGCCATGAAACTCTGGTTTGGCTCCAGACCATCAGCATCACCTGGGGTCTTTATTAAAAATAAAGGTTGCTTGGTCCCACCCAGTCCTACTGAGTTAGTATTTCTGAGGTTGGGAACCTGGAATTTGTAATTTTAATAGGCTTCTTAATGATGTTCATGTCCCTTCAAATTTGAGGATTCCTCATTCCTGTGAGTTTTTCCCACCCCATTGATCTTTTGGGTGGTTACAGGGTCAGTGGTTTTCCTGGGGCTCTTTTCATTTTACACACGCATGAAAATCAGTGTTGTAAAAAGTTATGTCTGACTTTCACTCCAGCTGGCGTTAAACTTTCTGATCTTTTGCAGGCTTGTTGAGATGTTGTGGGTTTTATGTCCTCCTTCTATGGGGCCTTTCCCGAAATTAGCAAAATAAGAGCAGTTTTAAGGGAGCTGCTCCTTCTATTTCATAAGCAAATTGTAAGGAGACAGCTTTGTCTGCAGCTTCTACTCATTACACTAATTAGAGCTTCTGGGTACTGTTCTATGACTGGAGAATTGAGAAGCATCTGGAGCCAAAGGAAGATAATGTATTGATGCTGGTTAAAATAACCTAGAGCAAAGGTTCTTAATACTTAGGGCCTGTGGACCCCTTTGAGAATCTCGTGAAAGGTGTAATCCTCTCTTTGGATGCCTAAGAAACACAGTTTCACCACAACATTGAGGGCTTCAGAGTCCCTCCCTGCCCCCACCAAAGTTTATTACGTGGGTTCATGAACTGCACGTTGAGGGCCTATGACCTAGCAACAGGTCTCTTCCTTGTATTGAATTATAATTATAGAGGGAAAGGTTATTCCCAGAGATTTCTCCAGGGCAGGACCCAGCTAATTCTGAATCCCAGAATCTTCTTTATGTTCATATCTCCTCCTCTGTGCAGGTTGAACGCATTGAGAAGAGGTGTCTGGAGCTGTTTGGCCGAGACTACTGTTATAGTGTGATCCAGAATGTGAATGGGGATATCTGTGGCCACTACCCACAGCACATTGTGTTCCTGGAGTATGAGAGTTCGGAGAAGGAGAAAGACACGTGAGCATCATGTCACCAAGGCATCCCCTTCTGGGAAGGCCTTGACATCTCATCCCCAGGATCAGGAAAGTCTGTCATTGGGCAAGGCAGACTCGCTTTTCCCAGATGTTAAGCCTTGTTGGCATCCTGATAGCACAGCATAGAAGAAGAAGCTGAAAGTCACAGTCCTGGTCTCCTATTTTACTCCCACCCTATCAGTCATTGTCCTAAGACAGCTGACTTCATGCCCCACCTCCCTAAACCTCAGCGTTTCCTTTTTTTAAGAGTGAGTGGGAGGTATGCTTTGTGGACATGCTTAAGGGTACGTACATGTATAGAGCTTAAAAGCCTGAGGTCAGTGTACTTATTGGCTGCATCACCGACTTGGGCAAGTTGTTGAACTGCTTTGGCTCTTAGTTTCCTCATCAATCTATATCTCTATTTACAAAAGTGACTAGTACAATCCCTGCTGATAAATGGGACTATTCCAAGCTTGATGTGTGTGCTCTAAGAGTTAGAAATAAGTGCTGCTGTTTATTGAGGACCTACCAAAGCGCGGGTGCTTTTCTGTGAGGTAACAGTTCACCAGGTACTAGTGACACAGAGCACCCAGCACAGGATGCAGCCCGTAGGCAGTAAGTAAACGGTAGCAGTTGTTGGCAGAGAAGGCAGTGGCACCCCACTCCAGTACCTCTTGCTTGGAAAATCCCATGGACGGAGGAGCCTGTTAGGCTGCAATCCATGGGGTCGCTAAGAGTCGGACACGAATGAGCGACTTCACTTTCACTTTTCACTTTCATGCATTGGAGAAGGAAATGGCAGCCCACTCCAGTGTTCCTGCCTGGAGAATCCCAGTGATGGGGGAGCCTGGTGGGCTGCCGTCTATGGGGTCGCACAGAGTCAGAAACAACTGAAGTGACTTAGCATAGCAGGTGTTGGACACTGATAAGTAATCAGGCTTATTCCTTATAAGGCTTATAAGTAATAATAAGTACTTACAAGAGGCTTATAAGGCTCTAGGAAGTGCTTTATGTTGATCTCAAAGTTTGTTCTGCTAGACTTCCTGCTTGCTTTTGATTTTAAGGGAATTCCAGGAGGTGTTGCCAACAATATCTGAAACTCTGGCCCCAGGGAAGCACTGTTATGAGAAAGACTACAGTAGAGTCATTCTACGGGGTGCAGCAGGCCATCATTGCTCACAGCACTGCTCAGAGCTCACTGGCTAGAGATTCTGAGTCCTGGGTTCCAGAGCCACTGAATCAAAATCATGGCATAACAAGATGGCCCATACATACATAGAGGCTGGAGAAGTGCTGCTGTAGACAAGTTGGGGAGAAGGGTAGATCCTGCCTGGTGTGTGAGTGTTTGGGGAGACCCTGTGGTGGAGATGCCTTTCAGCTGTAATTGCACAGACAAGTAGAAATGTCCCTTAAATGTCCCTAGTTAGGGACTAGCTTGTATAGGGTCTTGATTATTGGTCCAAGGAGTGCGGACTTGTGGGTGTTAGTGGTTCTTGGGCTAGTACCCTCTGAGCACTCATTGAAATCACAGATTCCAGGGGCCCTAAATCAGAATTTCTACATCACAGAGAGCTTCCTAGATGACTCCTTTGCTATAACCTGGAACCACAGGGAGCCAGAGAGGGCTTTCACATAGACAAATTTGCTCATGTGTAAGATGGGACACATGTAAGTGTGCCTTCTAACCAGGTCGAGGTGGTGTTCCCTGAGAAAAAGGAACTTACTGGGGGAATTAATTGTATGTAGATCATAGCACGTGTATGCCTGCCTCTTCTTTCTATCACTGCCAGGAAGCTTCCACTTTGCCTAGCAGAGCCTCTCTTTCCAGGCCAGGACCACCACAGTATATCGCTAACCCTAGAGGAGTTATAGTCTGTTTTTACTTTTCAATTCTTGGAAGGCCTCAAGGTGATACTAAGTGGGCCATGTCTGTTGAAGAGAAGGGAATATGTGCATGTGTAGGTGAGAAGAAATAGAACTTTTTGCTTTACATGCCTGGATTTGGTGTTACTATGACACTAGTTAGACTGAGTTGCACAGGGTAGAACTGGATTCAGGAAGTGGTTTGGTTCTATTAATCCACCTCCCCAGTTTAGCCCATCATCTGGGAAGAGAAGCCTGGATGGGGCTGTCTGAATGGCCAAGACGTGTGTTTATCAGCAAGACAAACTACTGCCATGGGCCACATCTCAGGGATCTAGTTGGAGACCCTGCCAGAGATATGAAATCCTTACCTTTAGGTCTGGTCGGTAACACAGACCAATAAATGAGCAATGATTGTAACAAAGGCCAGAATTAAGGCAGGTATAGGTGAGGCATTAGGAGACAGAGTTAAAATCCTGCACTTGATAATTCCCACTGGTATGTGAGAGTAGGGTGGGGGGGGTTCCCTCATACCACTGATTTTGAGACATCAGCTGTGTGTTCTACAATTCAACTCAACTCTGATACCATCTACCCAGAGATAGCTTCAGATCTTACAGGTTAAGGGCTCAGTCCCACAAGACAAACATAAATACATAGCCCACTTTCATTCCTTTGAATAAAAGTATCATGTGTCAGACACAGCCCAGTGCTTAGCATGGTAAGAGAAAGATTCTAAGGCCAAGAAATAATAAAAATAAAAACAGGAACCACTGAGAATAGAAACTGAATTGGTTCTTTGAGTAGGGGACCCAGGACAATAAAGCACCAGCTAGCTTAATGAAAAAAGTGTGCCTTCCTCCACATAAGACTGCCCAGAGCCCTGAGGCTGGAAATGCTGGCATGTTCTTTCCTTCGGTTTTGTGGAGCATTTGTTGAATGGAAGTATTTAGCCTGGGAGACTCAAATGTGGTTTCAAGGCATTTAGAGCTGCTGGTGTGAGCTCAGAGTCAGTTAAAGCAGTGCTGGGACTTCTGAACTCCCAGTGCAGGGGGCCTGGGTTCAATCCCTGGTCAGGGAACTAGGTTTTGCATGCCATAACTAAAGATTCCCATATACCTCAATTAAGATCTGATGAAGTCAGATAAATAAAAATAACTTTTTTTTTTTAACTCAGCAGATAGTGCTGATCTCATCTGTGCAAATGACCTGGGGCCACCAAAAGGTGGGAGGAAGACTAATGTAAGCAGTATTATGTGTATTTTGTTTTATATTCTCTTGGCATCTGAGTTTAATTAGGCAATTATTTTGAACTCAGTTGCCTTTTTATTTCACAGAGTGAGGGAAAGGTGGTAGAACTTGGTTTCCAGTGAGCCATGTTTTTTCTAGGGCCTGACTGATTGGCCTGTGCCAGCTTCCCTGGTAACTCAGCTGGTAGAGTCTGCCTGCAATGCAGGAGACCCCAGTTCGATTCCTAGGTTGGAAAGACCCCCCTGGAAAAGGGATAGGCTACCCACTCCAGTATTCTTGGGCTTCCCTCATGGCTTAGATGGTAAAGAATCCACCTGCAGTGCACGTGACCTGGGTTCCATCCCTGGGTTGGGAAGATCCCCTGGAGGAAGGCATAGCAACCCACTCCAGTATTCTTGCCTGGAGACTCTCCATGGACAGGGGAGCTTGGTGGGCTACAGTACATGTGGTCGCAGAGTTGGAGATGACTGAGCAACTAAGCACAGCACTCTGTACGTACCGTGAAGAGGCACTCCAGCCTTCTTCCTTCCTTCAGAAAAGAAAAAAATGTTGGTCGTAAAAATAACATGGGGACTTCCCTTGTGGTCCAGTGGTTAAAACTCTGAGCTTCCACTGCAGGGACCACTCACTCCCTGGTCAGGGAGCTAAGATCCTGCATGCTGCACAGTGCAACCAAAAAAACAGAAAGAAAGAGAAAAAGAGTCTTATGTAGTCACTTCTCTATTTGAATTATAGTAAAGATGTAATCAATTTGTGATTTAAAACAAAATGCTTAATAAAAATGGGGAAAAAGTCTTAAATCATACCTTACAGAAACATACACCATGGAAAGTTTAAGTCCTCTTCCTTTATCCTCTTGTTTTCTTTCTACAATCACCAAACTGTTGGTCCAAGTTATTTTTTTATTATTATTATTTTTTATGCTTCCTGTACCTCTAACCTGTATCCCCAAATAAGAGGATTTTTCAGTGATTATTTCTTCAAATAATTTTTCTCTCCCTCTCTCTCTCCTCTTTCTGAGACTCATATAATGCAAATATTAGTACATTTGATGTTGTCTTAGGGGTCTCTTAAGCTCCTCTCATTAAAAAACTTTTGCTGTTCTCATTGGGTGATTTTTATTTTACTGTCTTTCAGATTGCTCATCTGTTCTTCTGTATCATCTAATTTGGTATTGATTCCCTCTACTGTATTTTTTATTTCATTTCAGTTATTCTGTTACTCAAATCTAATTGATTCTTATTTTTCTGTTTTTGTTTTTTTTTTTTTTCACTTTTTTGGATTGGAGAATAATTACTTTACAGTGTTCTGGTGGTCTTTGCTTTACATCAGTGCAAATCAGTCATAATTATATATGGTGGCGCTAGAGGTAAAAAGCCTGCCTGCCGATGCAGGAGACATAAGAGATGCTGATTTAGTCCCTGGGTGGGAAATATGCCCTAGAGGAGGAAATGGCAGTCTGCTCCAGTGTTCTTACCTAGAGAATCCCATTGACAGGAGCCTGGTGGGCTACAGTCCATGGGGTCACAAAGAGTCAGGCATGACTGAAGTAACTTCGCAAACGTGCATGCACAAACATATGTATATATGTCTCCTCTCTCTCGAGCCTTTCTTCACCTCTGCATTCCACCCTTCTCGGTTGTCACCGAGTCCCAGGCTGGGCTCGCTGTGTTATACAGCAGCTTCCCGCTTGCAATCCATTTTACATGTGATAGTATATATATGTCAGTGCTGCTTTCTCAGTTTGTCCTACACTCTCCTTCCTGCTGTTTCCACCAGATCATTCTCTATGTCTGTGTCTTCATTTCTTCTCTTAAATAGGTTCATCAGAACTGTTTTTCTAGACTCCATATATCAGGTTTTTATTTGAAGACCTTGTTTTAACTTCAGTTTCAAATGCTCACTTGATAGTAGTTATTTTATTAGCAACTAGCTTGAGAATATATCTATGAAGGCTACTAAGAAATCAGCAGTGTTTTCAGAAGACTATATTTTTATTAATGCCAACAGAATTTAGATATGCTTAAAAAGGTACCAGTGCTGTTTAGGAGTCACTGAACTTACTCATTCTGAAACAGTTATTTGTGTGCACATGTCATGCAATGACACTAGCAGGACTGGGATGTAGGAGGGGTGACGCCCTCGGACTCGGCCTGGAAACTCAACCCTTGTAAGGAAGGAGCTTGACTGTCTTCCTTTTCCTCTATTACTCTGCATAGCCGGGAGAGCTTCCCACTGTTGAACTTCCTGCCTCCTGTTTCTCATGGAACCAGAAGTTCTTACTGGCTGATGTGGAGCCTTTTGTTAAGACTCAGTGGGTGAATCTGTGACAGTAGACCCTTATTTTAAGGGTGTGCTATAGGTGTGACTTGCTTAAACTCATTTCTAAATGTGTTTTTTTGGTGTGTGTTCTAGAAGCTCCCTTAGCAAAGCTGGGTGTGTTAACTTCCATGCTTCTCAAGGCCACAAATAGCTTCTTTTTCACCATCTTTGCTCCAGCATTCCCTGCCTTGTTGACATTTTAGACTGTTAGTGTTGGTTGAAATGTTGATAATGTATCAGAGGCTCATAACCATGTGGAATGTTAACTTCATCATATCCTGCCCTCTGAAAGATCACAAAGATGGCCCCGTTATTGCCAGAGGGTCCTCAACATATTTGTCCTACTTTTGGAGTGAAAAACTGAGCACCTTTTGTTTTGATCTTAAAGGTTTTGAAATCAGGATGATTTCAGTTTTAGTACCTATAATCTAGCTTTTTTTTTTTCTTTTCTTGAAAAGCTTAAAATGTCTGTGATCTAGAATGTAGGAATCTGAGCATTTATTCAATTTGAAATGAATATTTACACACACACACACCCCTAGCATGGGTTACACAGTACTCATGCACAAGCAGCCTGACCTACCTCTCTTGCCTTGTGTTAGGTTTCAGAGCACTGTGCAGGTGAGCAAATTGCAGGACCTCGTCAACCGCAGCAAGACAGCCAGGTGCAGAGGACGTTTTGTCTGCCCGGTGATCCTGTTCAAGGGCAAGGTAAGACCTCCCCATAGCCTCGCTCTCCCTCCCTTGGAGGTACCTGGCTTAATGCAGAGTGTACAGTTGTCTCAGCAGTGGCCACAGGACTGGAAAAGGTCAGTTTTCATTCCAATCTCAAAGAAAGGCAATGCCAAAGAATGCTCAAACTACTGAACAATTGCACCCATCTCACACGCTAGTAAAGTAATACTCAAAATTCTCCAAGCCAGGCTTCAACAGTACATGAACCATGAACTTCCATATGTTCAATCTGGTTTTAGAAAAGGCAGAGGAACCAGAGATCAAATTGCCAGCATCCGTTGGATCATCAAAAAAACAAGTGAGTTCCAGAAAAACATGTATTTCTGCTTTATTGACTATGCAAAGCCTTTGACTGTGTGGACCACAACAAACTGTGGAAAATTTCTTAAAGAGATGGGAATACCAGACCACCTGACCTGCCTCTTGAGAAACCTGTATGCAGGTCAGGAAGCAACAGTTAGAACTGGACATGAAACAACAGACTGGTTCCAAATAGGAAAAGCAGTGCATCAAGGCTGTATATTGTCACCCTGCTTATTTAACTTATATGCAGAGTACATCATGAGAAACACTGGACTGGAAGAAATACAAGCTGGAATCAAGATTACCGGGAGAAATATCAATAACCTCAGACAGGCAGATGACACCACCCTTATGGCAGAAAGTGAAGAGGAACTAAAAAGCCTCTTGATGAAAGTGAAAGAGGAGAGTGAAAAAGTTGGCTTAAAGCTCAACATTCAGAAAAGTAAGATCATGGCATCTGGTCCCATCACTTCATGGGAAATAGATGGGGAAACAGTGTCAGACTTTATTTTTGGGGGCTCCAAAATCAGTGCAGATGGTGACCGCAGCCATGAAATTAAAAGACACTGACTCCTTGGAAGGAAAGTTATGACCAACCTAAATAGCATATTATAAAGTAGAGACATTACTTTATAAAGTAGAGACATTACTTTTTTTTTTAGAGACAGCCAACAATGGTCTGTCTTGTCAAGGCTATGGTTTTTCCAGTGGTGATGTATGGATGTGAGAGTTGGACTATATAGAAAGCTGAGCACAAAAGAATTGATGCTTTTGAACTGTGGTGTTGGAGAAGACTCTTGAGAGTACCTTGGACAGCAAGGAGATCCAACCAGTCCATCCTAAGGGAAATCAGTCCTGAATATTCATTGGAAGGACTGATGTTGAAGGTGAAACACCCAGTACTTTGGCCATCTGATGCGAAGAGCTGACTCATTTGAAAAGACCCTGATGCTGGGAGAGATTGAAGGCGGGAGGAGAAGGGGATGACAGAGAATGAGATGATTGGATGGCATCTGACTCAATGGACATGAGTTTGACTAAACTCTGAAAGTTGGTGATGGACACGGAGGCCTGGCATGCTGCAGTCCATGGGGTTGCAAAGAGTCGGACACAACTGAGCGACTAAACTGAACTAAGCTGACAGTTGTCTTGTTGCCAGACAAGTTAGGGTGGTTACCGGGTGTCTGGTGTGGTGGGAAGCAGGCCAAAGAATCAGACCAGTTTCAAAACCAGTTTTTTCAAGGGTGATTCTAGGTAGGCAAGGGATGGTCATAGCGGAGGACTCTACCCTATGTCCTGGAGCCCTGCTGCGTAGATTCTGATCCCGGCTCTGCTGCTTCCTGCCTGTGCAAGGCCTCCATTTCCTCCTCAGTCAAATGGGAAAAATAATCATGCCTACATCACAAGTTTATGAATAGATTAGATCAGATAAGTTGTTTGTCCATTCTTTCAGTAGTGTTATTTACCAAGTATTTATTGAATATGTATCATATTCAGGCCTTAAGGTACCTTAGCATATATGATAAACAAAAATTTGCACCCTTATCAAGCTTATATTCTATTGAGTGTTGTTAATTTGGTACCCAAATAGGGTCTCATTTCACCTATTTTTAATAATCCTTTGATGTATTAGATATTCCCATTTTGCAGATGAAATGAAGGCTCAAAGTGGTTAAATAACTTCCCCAAGTTTACTTTACACAACTTGAGAGCTGAGATTTAAACTTACTGCAAAACGCCCTCAAGTTACTACACTGTAGCTTGGGGCCACATAGTGTGGTATCAGAGGAACCCACTAAAGACGGGCAGTGGTGTGGACTGACAGGCACGGCCTCATTAAGTGAGCGGGACTAGGCTACGAGCTTTGGCAGAAGAGTGGGAGGGTATCCCAGGCAGGTGGCTGCCTGGGGCGTACAGTGAGGCAGGCGTGAGAAAGGCTGGGAGACGACCTGATGGGAGTGAGGTAGGTGGCAGAGCTGAGGATGGAAGGGGCTGAATGCAGGAGGCTGGATGCTGGCTGAGGTGTTTGCATTTGCCAGACAAGCCTCTGTGACTTCTGGGCAGGGAAATATAGGATACAAATATCATTTTGAGAAAGATTAATCTAGAAGAAGCAGACCAATAGCTTGGAGGAGGGGAGGAAAGCAGAAATGTCTGCCCACTCTTCTGTTCATCTGGTAGGTGCCTGTGTGTGCTGTGGTCCTGGCACCTCTGGGACTTTAGTCCATTCTCCCAGCATGCAGGCAAGGGCTGGAGCACGGCACTGGGAGAGAGAAATGCTAGCCTGATTCCTCTCCTTTTGTGCCTTCATGTGACAGTAGATAGGAAAGGAGAAGCAGCCACAGACTTTCATGGGGTTGGTCTGTTTCCTCTCCTGTGCCTTTCTTTCTTAAATGGAAGAAGGGCAAATGTGACAGGTGAGTCAGGAAGCCGCAGATTTGATAGGGTTGGTCTGTTTTAGGGGAAAGTATGTCTGTGAGTGAAGTTCCAGAAATTGATCATCTTAAAGCTTACTTATTCCCACAAGAAATTATGTAGGAAACACTCAAACCAGTACTTCCCACGGTGTTCTATAGAACAGTAGTTTAAGGATATGCTTGTGCAATGCATTCCCTCTCAAATAAGATTGAGAGACATCGCACCCTAGATTCACCCTGACCCCCGAGCTCCAGATTCAGGAGGTACATTGGCAAGTGTACGTCAGTGTAGGAAAGGCTCTAAGAAGTCCTGAAGCAGAGGAATCTGTGTGGTGTTGTCCTTTCTCACTCTGCAGACCTTGAGAAATGAGTTTCCAGAATGCACTTGGGAAATTGCAGTGAGACTGAAAGAAAGAGCCGCAAGGCAACACATTTCAGAGGGAGGGTAAAGAGTTGGAGGGATTATTTTTTTATTTTGGCCGTACCCCAAGGCTTGTGGGACCTTACTTAGTTCCCTAACCAAGGATCAAACCCAGGCCTTGATCGACAGTGTAAGCGTGAGAGCCCTAACTGCTGGACTGCCAGCAAATTCCGTTTTGGGGGGCAGGGGTGGTATTATTTTGAGGAGGCTTTGACGCTAAGGGCTTTACCATTCATCCTGCTTTCTTCTCCCTTTGCACCTTCCTGTCTGTTGATGTGATCCCATTGTGTTCCCTGTAGCTTCCCCTGACTCAGTCGTGTTCACTGGCTTAATACCTACTTACGTACATTTTATTCCTATTGTGTTTGAAAATCTGTCTCCTCTCGGCTGTAATCCCTATGAGGACAGAAGCCGTGTCTTATTACTGCTATCCTCCCAGTGTCTAGCAGCTGCCTACCCAGCTGGTGTGGGCAGGCTCTCTAGGAAGACACTGCTGTTGGGTTACACAGCAGTGGGCTCTGTGCTGGGTTCTAGGTGGACAGGTGACTGAGACAGTCCTGTCACCCTGGAGCTCAGTGAGTGGGGAAGGCAGACCTATGAACTTGAGGATCAAGAGATGGGGAAGAACAGGAGACGGTCTTGTGTTGTGAGGTGGGCATCTTGTCCGCAGGCGGGTCTCCCAGCAGGCCCTAATGAGTTTGGTGACAGCAGTGTTTGCTGCCAACACACCCAGCCAAGCTGCGCCGGGAATGTATGCTCAGAAGTGCCGATTTCCTGCTTCCTTCCAGACTCAGTCCATTGTGGCTAGGCCAGCTTAGGAACTAAACGTCTGATTTTGTTTCATTTCAGTTAATTTCCATTTTCTAATTGAAGCGATGTAGAATTTTTTTCGATTAAATACAATTTTCTTTTGAGGTAGGACTACATTACCCTTTAAACACTGAAAATAAAGCATCCTACTTGCGATGTGCTGTATTTATAAATACATATTGGATTTTGAAGACTTAATCCAAAAAATGTAAAATATTAATAATTTAAAAAGTGACTATATGTTGACAGAGTAATATCTTGGGACATATAGGCTTAAATAAGATATATTATTAATTTTTTAATAAAACTCAGTTCAAGCATTTAAGAATAAGCTGTTCTCATGTGCCATTTTCTCCCCCATCACTTGTATCTGGTTTTTAGAAAATTAAAATTGGAATAGCTCCTCTTTCTGTTTCCTCCCTTAAGAAATGGGGAGCAGAGATCAGCTGCTTTTATTCTGCTTGCCAAAGTTGGTACTAAATTTACAAATCCTACAGAGCCACCTTCCTCATGCAACATTAGAGGCCGCCCCTAATTAGGTAAATGGATAGCTTTCAGAGTGTATCCTGCTTTTTCAGTCAAGAGTTAAGCTTGAAGTATGGAAATGGTGGCCTGTGCATTGGAGCCGTGAAGCCCAGGAGCAAGGTCAGACATGGACCCGCCTGTGGGGTACGGCTTCCCCCAGACTCCAGCTCTCAAGACCTTTCTGTGGAGGTTGGTGCTTCACTTGGGAAGCCAGCCAGCTTACCTATTCTCCTCCACCTGATGAGTCCCCTGGACTGGGTGTGGCTGCCTCTGAGACCAAAAAAACAGGGACAGATCGAGGGGATTTGGGGAAATTGGGGAGCAGAAAGAAGAATCTGAGCCTTGAAAAGAGCTCAGAGCTCAACAGCTCACGAGGGGATATGTGTCTGCCTGAAAAAAATTTAATAGAAATAATAGAAGAGTGAGATTTCGTGCCGCAGCTTGGATGATGGAGGGGGACATGGTAACATGTGCTGGTCAAACTCAAAACAGCCACCACCACCCCTCACTTGTTTGCTCATGAATCAGACCTCCCCCAATACCATTGGAATCTTGAGGGTCCTCAACCTGAAAATGGACACTCCGTTGCTGCAACTCCTAATTACTGGGCTGGTCTCTTCCGAGTAGAGGATGTTATTTGAGGCTGGAAAGGGATCTGTGGATGGACTTGGAGATACAGGTAAACTCTGGCATGTACATTTTTATCCGGAGACAGTTTGTCATTATCATCAGATTTGCAAAATCCTTTTGGACCCAGAGAAAGGGAAACATTCCCCTGTAGAGTGCATCGTGCTCAGGCTAGCAGGACTCTCTGCCCAAGCCCTTCTTTACAGGCTTCCAGGACAGCCCTACCTCAAATGTGTTCTGCCCCCAGCACTGGAAAAGCACCCCCCGGATTGTAGCAGGTTGCCCTTCTATCATTTGCCCCCTGTCCTAAGCTGCCAGGGATGACCTGCCAATTCCTAGCATGCCTCTTTCCTGTAGCAGCAAAACTGTTTCTTTCCCACTGTCTTACAGGTGGAGAAGGAGACGCCCTCTGGCAATATTCTACAATCTTCCAGGGACCCTCCTTATACTGCCAGGCTGCATGACCCATTCAGAAATGTACCCCCACCCCCAGTTTAATCTCCCAGCCACCCTCACTGCCTCCCTCAGCCTGTAGCTAAACCCTGGGGTCACCAGATCCCAGATACCTCTTCCCATTCCCCCACCCCTCTTGGATCTCATCAAACACAGTTTATAAAGATTCAGCCTTAGAATCAGATAGTGAGAGGCTTCCCTGGGGGTCTAGTGGTTAAGAATGTGCTGTGCAATGCAGCGGATGTGGGTTCAGGCCCTGGTCTGGAAGTTGAAATCCCACACGCTGCAGAGCAACTGAGACCTGACACAGACAAATAAACTCTTTTTTAAAAAATTAGATAATGAAGTTCACACCTATTGCCTGGTTTCTAGAATTCTAGCTCTTGTAATGCTGCTTCAGTGATGAGCAAAGAGTAAAAGCAAAGTTAAGCACAGTTACAGTTACTACATTCCTTTAGTACGTAGGAGAGAGAAGGTAAAATTTCTTAAAAAAAAAAAAAAGCCCCCAAACATTTCTCCCTTAATTGACCCTCCTGCTCCAAAGGTTTCCCTTCCTGCGCTAAGCAGTGACAGCACAGGTGCTCTGGAGGGATGTGGGCTCGGTCAGATCCCTGCTTGTTCCTCACTGTGGGACCTCAGGCCCTACTTGATCTCCCTGCGCCCGTTGCTCTTTGCATCTGTGAAGCAGCAGCAGTGCCTGCCCCCAGCCACACTTCCCTTAAGGGCTTGTGAAAACCCAGTGGAAAGGTGTGTTTGTGTTTCACTGACATGCTGACATACACATGTGATAATCGCCAGGTCTTAACCCAAGTAAGACCACTTGTGTGTGACAACCACTGAGTCTACCCATTACCATTAGTGATACTCTGGTGCCTCTCGTTTGGGAGAGAGAACCCCTTGACAGAGGCTCTAGGTTAAAATCTAGGCTTGCTTCAGAGAGACTGCTGTCACAGTGGCCCTGATGCTGAGACTTTGGGCAGTGCTCATGCACCCATTTTGCTGGTCTGGAATGATCAGAAGAGTTCCAGGGCTTCCCCCTACTGTGTGCACTTCAGAAAACCACCTGACTGTTGGTCAGAGGGTACAAACTTCCAGTTGCAAGATGAATAAGGTTTGTGGATCTAATGTACAGCATGGTGGTTATAGTTAATAATACTGTATTATATACATGAAAGTTGTAGAGAGAGATGGTCTTAAATGTTTCCACCACACAAAAAAAGAAATGGTAATTATGTGACCTGATGCAGGCGTTAGCTAACTCTGTGGTGGTAATGGTTTTGCAGTATGTTAGTGGTCTTGCCTGGAGAATCCCAGGGATGGCGGGGCCTGGTGGGCTGCCGTCTGTGGGGTTGCACAGAGTCGGACACGACTGAAGCGACTTAGCAGCAGCAGCAGCAGTGATACAAATCATCATGTTGTGCACCTTAAACTTACACAATGTCATGGGTCAATTATATCTCAAGAAAGCAGGGATAAGTAGAACCAAAAAACTCCAGAAAACCATCTGACCCTGAAAATGTGGTTTCTCTCCCAGCACATTTGCAGGTCAGCCACACTGGCTGGATGGGGGGAGCTGTATGGACGCACTGGCTACAACTATATTTTCTCAGGTGAGCGCTGAGCTGCAGCCTCTGTGACTAAGAACAGGAGCCCAGTCATGGAGAACAGTTACCCATGGCCACAGCGGTGGTGGTGATTATGGGGGTGAGCAGCAACCTGGGGCAGGGGGGGCAAGGGCGTCTAGAGCCCCTCCTCTCATCACCTGAGAAGATGCGTGTGGTGAGAAGAATGCCAGGCACGTGGGGCATCCAGTCCTGGGAAAGGGAGGAGCATGGTCCTTGGGGTGGAACCAGGGGTAGACTGGTCAAGCAGCCCTTGCATGGAGCCCCTGCCATGCCCCAAGTGCTGACCGCAGGTTCCTCCCACAGGGGGTGCAGACGACGCCTGGGCAGATGCAGAGGATCTCACGGAGGAGGACTGTGCTCTTCGGTCAGTGCCAGGCAGTTATGGGTCTGGGCTTGGGTGAGGGGCAGGTATCTGACCAGTGGTGGCCATTTTCTACTGATGGCCGTGACATCATCAGTGGTCCAGGTGAGTGGATTGGCTTCCTTCGTCCACATCTCTGAAACAGTTGTTGAAGTCCACCCCATAGCCTCACCCGCAGCTGACTTTATGAACTGCCTGAGCAGTCTGTCTTTATCCTGGCTGCTCACAAGGACCCCAGGGAGAGTGCCCCAGTCCTGGGGTTCCTGGTACTGCAGGCCCAAGACATGGTGCAGACATCTGTGTGTCTTCAAGCCCCATGGTTTCCAGGATGTTGATGTCCAGCCTACCAGGTGATGCCGGACACACCTGGCCTGAGGACTGTGGTCAACACATCGGAGATGCGGGCACCAGAAGTTCCGCAGCTGTGTAATTGGTGCCGTAAGGGAGTACAACACAGAGGAGTGCTTTAGGTCCCCTGAAAGGGAGGGAGGGGGCTGGCTCCCACTCTTCCTACCTCCTTTCTAAATACTTTTTCGAAAATGACAGTAATGTTACTTTGGAAAAGCTCCTTTGCATGGTCTGTGCCACATGGAAAGTCTTTAACTGGTGTCAGGCATCTCTGGAATGCACATCAGCACCCTGGTCAGATCAGCTGCCCAAAATTACAGCTCAGAGCTTGAAAAGGCATCTCGCTGTGCCCAGCTTCTGCCTGCTGGTTCCACGAGCAGCGGCTCTGGCTTGCACACAGGAATGTTTGGCTCTTCCCCCGAGATCAGACGACCTCTGCTCCAGCCAGGCCGTCTTCCACACTGCGCACTGTTCTTGGCGAGGCATCTGCTGGGTTCAGCAAAGCAGTGGGCATTAAAAAAATAAATTAATGGTGACTGTTTATTTGTTCTACTTTTGCCTTTATCTGTATGACTGATCAGAAGGCAGCCTGGGGATTAGGAAAATCTCATCTTTCTCCTTGCTTCAGAGGCCTTCTAAGGAGAGGGAATTCACTTGCTAGTATTTCACAATTAGTTGATAAAATAGCTCTAAAAAGTCGATCTCCCAATGAGAATTTCAATCTGTTACATTTTGAGCAAGTCATGTGGCTAAAAATGGTCATAAATGGGGGAGAGGGAGGAGGGTAGAGAGAGAGAAACTCTAATGGAAGCTCAGAGACTTGATCAGCCACCAGCCTGCTGCTTTTTAGAACTCGGAGATTATCTTGAGTCTTCTGGCTTAATGTCAGGCAGCACCAGAAAGCCCTTTCCTGCCCCAGCTGCATATTGCTTCTCTTTGAAATGTGTCCCAGAGAGCAGGATAATCTCTTGGAAAGTCACCTTCCCTCACCTTCACTGGGACCGCTGTCCCGTCTGGCCCTCGCAGCCTACCTCTCCTGGAGAAGGGAAACAGAAGTGCTCCTGTAGCGCCTAGACTTCTGGGAATGGACACTCAGTGCAGCTTCTCCCTCTGGCTGTCTGTTTCAGAAGTTCCGACACGCATCTCTTTGATAAGGTCAGAGGCTATGACATCAAGCTGCTCCGGTACCTGTCAGTCAAGTACATCTGTGACCTGATGGTGGAGAACAAGAAGGTGAAGTTTGGCATGAAGTGAGTGCAGGGCACCCCCCTCCAAGTGGGTGGAGGCCATGTGTTCACAGGCTCATGGGCTCGGGGATGGTGCAAAGCAGTCACTAGGGCACACTGGGTGCCAGGCCTTGAGCATCCTCTTCCTGTATCCTCACACAGCCCTCCCTGTGAGGAGGTTCTTGTATCCCTCTCTTGCGGGGGAGAAACAAGCCAGAGAGGTTAAGTCACTTGCTCAGGGTGGTCCAGTAGGCACCGAGGGAGCCGCCAACGTCTCATGTGTACTCTGCTGTCACTCCGCCATCTCTGGTGGATTGGCATCTCTTTTAAAGTGGATCCAAAAAAACAGGGTGGATCCAGAAAATCAGTATTCACTCAATTTTTATATCCTGTATGCTGTATGGACCAAGTGTTCACAGGACAAAGAAAAATGAGAAAAAATGGAGCCTGGGTTGGGGTGATGAATTTGGGGAATTTTCCCAAAGTGTAGCTTGTTTATTTTTTTTATAATACTGACCTTTAATTATGCCATGTTTGTCTTAGAAAATAAGCCACACTTATAAGTTACAGTTCAGCTGTCTGTAGGTCCCCCTGCCCCTCCGTCATCTGTCAGAGTAGACCTCTGTCTCTCAGATGCTGCTGGGGAGCATCCTCAGCTGATGCTGGAGAAGACAGTGGAGAGGAGAGTCCCCCTTGGGGCCCCTCCTGAATGGTGCCTGTGCTTCCTTCATCTGGGAGGCTTATAAGGATTGTGGTTCTGTGGCTTTAGGTCCCATCGCAAGTGCTGTGATATCAGGGAGAGTCAGCACTCTCACCTGGTGACTTCGGGTAGGCGGCAGAGAGGTCCCATTCTTAATTGCTCAAAGTAAGCCTGACTGAAGGGCCTCATCCCAACTCTGAGAGAGGTTTCTGTAGCAGGAGGCTTATCCGAGCTGTGGTGATGCTTGTGGGGAATGGCATGCATGGGTTCTGATGCCGTAACACGTTGTGTCCTGTCTTGTAGTGTCACCTCCTCTGAGAAGGTGGACAAAGCCCAGCGCTATGCCGACTTCACTCTCCTCTCCATCCCGTATCCAGGTAGGGGCTCCTTCCAGGATCCGGTCAGGGGACAGGCTTCCCAGGACTGGGGCTCCGAAGGCCACCTGGCAGGCCCTGGCCACTTAGGTGCTCAGGTGCCCTGGAGCTCCCTGGTAGCATACACTGTTGCTCAGTGTAGGACAGTGTGGTTCCCGGTCCATGGCTCTCAGCTCAGGGTAGGACACTGTCCTGGCAGGGGTTTGCCTTGGGAGGGGCCCAGGGATGGAGTCTGGACTCACACGCACCCTGCTGCACCCTTGAGCGAGTTCCTTCACCGTGCCAGTCCCAGGTTTTCTCAAGCATCGTGGAAGTCGGTGAGGCTTAGCTCAGGGTCTTGTCGGATTAGGTGAAGTCAGGTTGATCAGCGTGCTCTGTGCCGCTAACGTGCTGTTCTTATGGTCAGCCGCCAGTCGTGCCCTGCTGGGTGTTACTGTGGTGACGTAAGCACTCTGTCCTCAGTTGCACGTGGTTGGTGGCCTCGCCATGTTGCAGAGCACTGTGGTGAGCACGCAGCTGGCTACATGTGTCTCTGGCACAGACTGTATGCAGTCTGTAGCCAGGGCAGTGTTCTCTGCACTGCATGGGTCCATTGGTAGCATTGTAGCCTTCTAGCAACACCTGCTTGTTCAGGGAGGTATGAGAGCCCTAACCTCAGTGCCAGACTTTGTGAACAGACAGCAAAAAGTGAGCTCGTCCTTAAAACCTCTCTCCTGCTCCGCAACACTAGCCCTGCCTTCAGTCCTGTGCTGGATCTTGTCTCTTCATCTTGGAGCCATGGGGCCAATGGCAAGAGCAGACTGGTGACCCCAGGTTGCTGTCGAGCCACGAGGCCTTCTCTTTAGAAACTCAGGTTCATCTGGTGCCTGGTGGGCAGAGGGTATCATCATTGTGAGCCGGTGGCACCTGAACCAGGACCCCCGGTGGCCTGGCTGTCTCACTCTGGCCTCGGTTAGGGACTCTCCTTTCTAATCTCTGCCAGCTCAGCATTTGGTGGCTTGTAGGGCTGGGCGTGCATCTCAGCTGCAGCACCATGTCCTTGAATAAATCCCCTAACCCTTCCGAGGATAAATGAGGATAACACTGTTTATTTCTGGGTGCTATGCCATGTCCAGCCCTGACAGGTGCTCACTGACACTGGGCCGAGTGATGGGTGCGTGGGAGGAAAGGCTTGTTTTAGCCAGATGCTGAACTGTTACATTGATGCCTGGGCTTGGCAACATCAGAGCTGTCGAGAAGATGTCCCACCTGGGGGTCTGCATGAGGGCTTCCATAGTGTAGTTTTCAGGTTGGTTTTCACACCAGGCTCCCCACTCTCAGGGGATGCTTTGGGGTCTGCAGACTGAAGTACTCTGCCTAATGGGAGAGCTCTGTATTGGCTGAGGACCCAGGTGTCAGCTTTCTGTATTAGTATTCAGGTTCTCAGTAGGATTTGGTTTAGAAAAAATTGTTTTGTGCCAGAACAGTGGCACAATATCCTTTCTGCTGTCATTGGGCAACTTGTTATAAGACTCCTGAAACTAACACCATTTGACCCAGTTATTCATTAGGCTGTAATCCAGCCAGCCTGGGGCTGCAGATGCTCATCATGTGAGTTTTATTTTTTTGGCCACACAGCATGTTAGTTCCCCAAGCAGATTGAACCCATGCCCCTGCATTGGAAGGCAGAGTCTTAACCACTGGACCACCAAGGGAGGTCCTTCATCACGTCCATTTATACCCAGCCAAACATGGGTAATATTTTCATTAATCAGAATAAGGATTATGTAAATAATGGCACAGCCACCCATAGTATTGTAGAATGAGATATTACACAGTCATAGAAAAATGCTTAAGGTGCTAATAATAAGCACAATACAAAGTGAAATAGTAAAATCTCAACTGTGTGCGAGGAAAAGTGCTTATACAAAGGATAAGAAAGAAATATGCCAAAATGGTAAGATGATACTATCTATCTCTGAATTTTTTCCCCTGTTCTTCCTAGAATATCATGGACTGGATCTGATAGTCGTATGTGTGTTGAGGGGAGAGTAAGGGGGGTGGGTAATCAATAAAAATTCAGAAGCCTGGGGTGGGGGAGATGGCATGTGAGGGCACAGGAGAAGCAACTTTTACTTCCTGTGTTTTACTTCTTATGTTCTTGAATTTCTTCACCTGCCTATATTACTTCATAACAAAATTAACATTAGCCAGACCAAGTCCTGAAATGCACTCTGCTGCCGTTTCAGGGGTCTCCGTTGAGCCCTCTGATGAGTTTGAAGCCCAGACAGGAACTGTGGTGGTATCAGTTCTCTGTCAGACTAACTTAGGCTTTGACTGGCCCTTGAAAATGAGAAGTGTTCGGGGAGCACTTCCCTCAGGCCCCAAAATAGAAGGGGCCGAAAACTCCCCAGCACAAGTCTAATTTGTTTCCTTCTCAAGTGAGCGCCTGCTCTCGCTTCACTTTTGGTGCCATCCCTTTGCCTCTCAACAGGCTCAGAAGCCCGTTGAGGTAATGAATGTCAGGCCTTGCCCTGGGTATCAAGGTTGTTTTAATTCCCTCCATTTCTCACAGTCTATTGCTTCTGTATCACACACTGCTCAGAGCTGGGCCTGGAGCCTGTGGTGTTGATTGGAGTGCTTGAGTCTGAGAAAGCAGAGCACTTCACAGGAGCTCTGAGGAATAATTGGTGTCTCTTCTAAACCTGGGCTGATAAGCTCAGGGCCTCTGTCTGATATTTATATTTCTTCTTTCTCCCAGTGAGGCGCCTAGGAATAGGCTGAAGTGTTAGGGCTGAGTATTGTGTCCTGACTTCCCCATCTACAGAGGGGCCTGGGGACTTAGAGTGAAGGAGGGCAGAGGTAGGGGGTGGATAAGAGCCACGTCTCCAGGACACGGGCTCGGTCTCTAGACTTCCCCCTACCAGAGGAACCTTTCCTTTGTTCCCAGGAGTGACCTCAGGCTGAGCGTGGCCCGAGGAGCTGGAGAGTCCCATGGGAATGTTGATGGCCTGTGGCTACCTTGACAGAATTCAGGCAGTTGTTCTGTTGTCTTTGGGGACCTCCTCAGACTTGGACCTGTGGCCAAAGGCTTGTGTCCTTCAGAGTTTGTGTTGGCTCTGACAGAGGACCTGAGAGGAATGTAGGAAGCTCTCTGCCAACCCCCCGGCCCTGGCCGTCCTGGCTGTGTGGTGAGGGCAGGCCTCATTCCGCCTGGATCGAGCTGCAGGGCTGCGCTGGGCTCTTGCTTCAGCTTCAGCAGGAAGGTGGCACTGGTATGCTGTCTCCTGAGGGCCATCAGTGCTCTGCCAGCTGTTTTCTGTGTATTATTTCATCTCGTCCTTAACCACTTGACAAATGAGAAAGTCAAGGCTGAGAGACGTTCACGTGTTCACGGTCACAGAGCTGAGCTAAAGACTGAGGTTTGAGGCTGGGAACGTTGGCAGGGCCCTTTTCACTCGTTTTCCCTCGGTTCCTGAGGTCTTACCTTGGTGGTGTTTCTTACGGCGTTTCACTTGTCGAGATGGGTGTGTCTGGAGCACCTGTCCCGTGCACTGCCCACGGTCCTTTCCTGCATGTTACAGTGCTCAGTCCTCACTGAAAGCCTGTGGGGCTGCTATAGGCAGACCTTGTTTTACTGCTCTTCGATTTATTACTCTTTACATTTTACATCTTTTATAAATTGAGTGTTTGTGGGAGCCCTGCATCAAGTCTGTTGGTACCATTTTTCCAACATTTGTTTACTTCATGTCTCTGTGTCCCATTTTGATAACTTTCATAGTACTTCAAAATTTTTCATCATTACTACACTTGTTATGGTAATGTGTGATCAGCGATCTTTGACTTTACTGTTCCAGCTCATTGTAGGCTTAGATTTTGGTCAGCAATTTTAAGGAATAAAGCTTTTTTTTTTGGCCACACCACGTGGCTTGTAGGTTCTTGGTTCCCCAACCAGGTGTTGAACCGGGCCCACAGCAGTACTCTTGAGTCTTAGCCACTGAACCTCCAGGAAATTCCCTGAAGTATTTTTTATATTTAAGGTATATTGGTTTTTTAAGACATCATGTAATCTCACATTTAATAAACTGTAATATAGTATAAGCCTGACTTTAATATGTACTGGGAAACCAGGATTTACATGGCTTGCATTATTGCAGTATTTGCTTTATTGGAGTAGTAGCAGGGTGATCTTATGTGACTAGATAAGTTGCTGAGAACGTGCTGCCAGGGTTCAAATTGTACGCCACGCTTTTGTTCTCTGGTTGTTGGCACTTCAGGGGCATATAGAACAGAGGAACCTGAAATGAAAGGAGAGGTGACCAGCAACCAGTGAGCACAGATGGAGAGAGAGAGAGAGTGGTGTGCAGGCAGGCGGTACCTTGTCAGGAAGGGTCGTGACTAGAAACCGGAGGAGCGCTGGAGGTGCCCGCCCACCCAGTCCAGGCCCCACTCGTGTCAGCTGGTGGCCACTTACGTCCTCCAGCGCCCAGGGGTGTCTCAGGACATTGGGCCAGGAAGAGCGGTGGTGTAACTCTGCCCTTCTTTTCCAGGCTGTGAATTTTTCAAGGAATATAAGGATCGGGATTACATGGCTGAAGGGCTCATTTTTAACTGGAAGCAGGTATGAACTGTACCACTTGTCAGCTTGGGTCTTCTGTTCCTTTGTGAAGGGAAACCAGCTAGAAAATTTTGAGGGGAAAACAGCTACCCTTTTCGTTTCTTTTCTCTTCCCTGAATGAGTCTCATTTTTTTCTCTCCCTCTTCTCCTTAGATATACATGTTTAAACTCTTATCACATACTATTTTCTCACCCCCTTTTAGTTTCTCCCTTTCTTTAAAAAAGTTTTCAGGTAGGAGAAATGCTTCATCTTTGCTCCACCACCTCCTGTGGGAAGAAGGGGCAGCCTTCTGGTCCTCCCCAGTGGGTGGGAGCAGCCCAGGAGCTGCTGGAGGCTGAATCCAGTCCATCACCTCCGTCTCAGCAGCAAACACTCAAATGGCCAACTGAAAAACTCCACTTGGCAGCAACATCTGGTCCCTTTGATTTTTTAAGCTTTCCCTCTCAGGGTGGCACAGGCATCTAGCTCAGAGGAGGCGAGCACTGTCGGGGGGACACCCTGCCTGCCCATGATAGCCGCAACTTCAGGGCCTCCACCTGTCACCATAGCGTCTCCTGGTGGCCAGCCTGTGTCTCACAGTGTCTTTCTGTCCCCAGGACTACGTCGATGCCCCTCTGAGCATCCCTGACTTCCTGACTTGCTCTCTGAATATTGACTGGAGCCAGTATCAGGTGAGGGGACCCCTGGTGCCCAACCCACAAGCCCCTCAGGCAGAGGTCTGGAGGCCTGGCTCGCCTCCAACCTCTGACAGCCTAGGAAAGGAGGAGCTGCTAGTCTCTCTGACTCTCTCTCCTGATTTGCTCTTGGCCCAGAAAATCAAAGCTTTCTGAACATGACTCACTGAAAGATTTGCATCCACCAGGGGGTTCTGTTTCCAGAGGAGGACTGCGTGGAGTTTGCTTTTCCGGCTCTGGGACTTAGTGACTTTTTTCATTTTACCTTTTAAATGCATGTTCCATCAGAGGAAGTGCAGCACTCCCTGACCTAATTTGCTCATAGAGACCTGAAAATTATTTCCATTGTACGTCTCTCGTTACTGTCTGCCGTGGAAGGGGCGCCAATCTTACTGGATGAACCCATCTGTCTACCACGTCTGGCCCACACTGTACAAGCCCGTGGCCCATTAGCAGTCTCCTTGCCACCTGCTTCAGCCAGGACAGGGAGCCTCATTCTGCCCACTGCCTTCCCCACGCCTATTCCCTCTGCCTGGCTGGCCCCCTCCAGACTCCTTTTGTCTGGCTGACACCCTGCCTTCAGGATTTGGCTTGAGTGTCCATTTCAAGAAGACTTGCCTGATGTGCCTCCTGTCCCCATCCCTGGGAAGTTGGATGCTTGCATTACATTCCCATTAATCCCTGGGCGTGTCTTTCTTGGAGTTTTCCACTGAGCTCTAGTTACTGATTTATAATAGAGCTGCTTCCCCATCTTCTGTAGACTGAACACCAGGAGGATGGGGAACCACGGCTTGTGCATCCTAGAACTGAAAATGGCCTTGAGCCAGAAGGCTGAGCCACTGAATACCTAGAAAACATCCTGCTTCCGTCCTCTTTTCATCTGCCCCTGGGTCTGGACAGTTCCCATTCAGCCTTGAGATCTCCCTCTCCCAGAGGCCCAGCACCCTCTGTTACGCAGCTCTGTGTTCCAGTATCACCTTGGACTTTGTTATCCTAGTAGCAGAGGGTCTGTAAAGGCAGAGGCCATGCTTACCCTGTTTTTTTCTTGTACGTGTGCCCCCGGACACAAGGCAGATGCTCCATAACTATTGGCATGAGCCAGTTATAGGGGTGTTGGGTCTTCTCTGTATAGGTGTTTTTGCAAGAGAGGGGACTTCAGAACGAGAGCTGATAGGTTGTTTGTTGTGTCCCAGAAAGGTGGAACAGGCTGAGGAGCCTTGTTCCCTACTGTCAGGCCCCATTCTGTCCCCAGACAGGCGGCACAGCCAGAGAAAGCGGCAGGCCTCCTCCTGAATCTGCTGTGTGCAGAGCCCTCAAGTAGGCCCCACCCAGCCACCACCCCTCTCTCTGCTGGCACCGTTCTTTGCCCTTGTGCATACAGATCTGAGAACCACTTCCTCACCAAATTCCCTATAACTGTACATCAATGCTGTCAACTATGTTGATAGCATTGATGCTGCCAAGGAAGTCTGTCTCTCTGGGAAGGGTCCCTTGTGTGTGAGGAGTTGTGTTTAGTGGATAGAGGCCCTGGGTGTGAGCTCCTTCGGCTGTTCTCACGGGGCTCTGTGACCTTGAGCAAGTGACCTCACTTCCCTCTGAAAGCAGAATTGACAGCACCTGTTTCAGAGTTGTGGTGAGGTTCAGATACGATCACTGCATGAAAGTGTCCTGTTAACGGAAATGCCGGACCAATTTAGTGATGATTGAGGGGGACTCCTGGCTTACTAACTTGGGAGTGAGCACTCATAAAGCCCTGGGCACGAGGGTAGGGGGCAGGGCCTCCCCCAGCTCTGCCTGCCAACAACAGCTTTTGTCTCTGGTGTTGCTCAGCCAGTTGGCCTCACTGCGCTTTGCTGTCCTCTTCCTCAGCCAGGTATGAGCTTGGTCCTTTCAGCCCCTGTGCTGACTCTTCAGCTCCCGGGCCCGTCCACCCATCACCACTCCCTTCACCCTCTGCCGGGTCACCCAGGCCTGGGGCTCTAGGCCAGGCCTCACTTGGCGATCCGCATCTACAGTCTTTCCCAAATGTCCAGTCATGTGCACACCTGAAAGTCAAGCTGCCCAAAATGGAATTGTCAAAACCCACAGCACCCCCAGGCCCTCCACCATTTGCCCAGATGCTCAAACTCAGAATGTTGGGGATGGTGGCTCTTATCCCTCACTTGATGGCTATAGTTCCCATTAGTTCTCTAAGTCTCTGCCCCAGGGATTTTCTCCAGCCCTTCCTGCTTCCGTCTCATGTCACTGGCCTAATACAGGCTACCATTATCTAAGGGCTGAGAGTGGGGCCACACTGAGGGTTAGCCGACTGGAAGTAAGGAACCTAAGTATGTGAACAAGGCCTGGCAGAGAGCAGTACTTAGGTGACAGGCCAAGATTGTCATTGTCACTCCATCCTTCCACATTCCATCTGACTTTTCCTGTTATCCTCAGAAGTCCAAGGACCCTCACATGGCCCGAGCTTGTTCTGGTGACTCATTGGCTGTCCCCTCCCTCTCCTCCAGCCACCCTGGCCGTCTTCCCTAGGGAAGATGCTCTGCAACTTTGCACGTGCTGTTCTCTATGCCAGAAACACTGGATGCTTCCCTTAAACCCTTTTCTCACATGCATGTCACCATCTCTTAAAAGCCTTATCTAATGGTCCCTGAGGATCGGGCTAGGCTCACCTCCCATTACATGGTTCCACAGCATCTTACAGGGCTTCTTTTAGTCAGCACGCCTGCAGCAGTTCACTTTGCCTTCCGTTCCGTGCAGCCCCGAGAGCTGGGGTTATTGTGTTCACTGCTGTGTCCCAGGGCCAGGCCCACAGTGGTGTTCACTGCAGTGTTCCCAGCGCGCGAGGAGCAGTGCTGCCCTCTGAGTAGCCAAATGGAATCCCCTAGAGCTCTGCTCTTTCATTCTGTGCCCAAAGGCCCCTTCCAGTGGCTGCTTCTCCTCACACAGATCCCTGACCATGAACAGGCAGTGAAGGAACTTTCCAAGGGTATCTCCTAGTCCCTAAGCACTAAGCCTTATAGATGCAGAGCCCTCATTGGACTTGGTCTAGGAGAAGAGACAACACATAATTGTCATCTGCGTAGAAAGATTATTGGCCAATGGCTACAGAAGAAGACTGTATGTAGATAATGGGGCTGGGCCTTTGAAGGATGAGTAAGAATTTGCCGGCCAGCGGAGACTACTCCAGGCATACAAATGTAAGCCAGATATGTGGTACTTGGCTCTGCACCCGGAGGCTTTTTCACGGCACACATGGGGTGAATCAGAAATGAGTGTAGATTTTCATGCATTTCCAGGGTCCTCTTCACATTCTATACTCTCCTTAGACATTCGTTTCCTCACTCTGGTATCTGAGGATATAGACATCACAGTGTAGCGTGTGACTTACCACAGGCCTGGGTCCAGACCCCAGCTCAGCTTAGCTGTGTGACCTCGGGCTTCCGCCAACCCAGTGCTCCCTAGGCTGTGGTTCTTGCCCCCGCCCTAGGCGCCATGGCCAGTAGCATCTGCTGCCGCTTCCTGGTCGTTGGTGTCCCCTTCAAACAGCTGCTGTGGTTGGGGGGCCCTGCAGGCTCGTCCTTGGTGGCCCCCTGCCTTCTGGCTGCTGCAGCCCTCCCCCAACCCGTCCAACCACTCCGCGCATCTGCTGCGAGTCTCCTGCTTCTCCTGCTCTTTCTCCCCTGGGACTCACAGTGAGGAGGAAATCTGTGGACAGTGGTGTATCTGACATGTTGAACCAGACAAGCAGAGAGACCCCCAAGCTGCCATGGGTAATAACTTTATTAATGTGGTGCTGTAGCGGCTTTCTCTGGAGCCACTGAAAGTGGGTCAGGACTCTCCAGGGTCTGTGGGAGGGTCAGGTAAATGAGCCTGTTTTAAATTCCTGGGAAAACCATTCCAATTACAGGTGCTGTGTTCACCCTCCCTGTGGGAGCACTCTTGCTGGCATTCACCACGGCCTCTCTGCACAGCCCAGACACTGAGAAGCAGTTGTGTTGAGAGACTGTCCCCAGCTCGGTGGGGCGGGGGCCACAGAACTGGGTCAGGCCCCTCCGTGGAGTTCCAGACTCCAAAGTGGGCTGTTTCTCAGAGTGTCGAGTTTAGCCCTTTTGCTTGGGCTAGAACAGAGGTTCCGATCTCTAAGAAGCTTTTGCTTATTTTTTTATCTCCTACCTCATGGATCTCCTGTTTTAAAAGTTTTGTCTGCCAGACTGCATTTGTTATTCATCGAAAGACAGTATAGTGAGTAGCAGTAAAGAAGCGATTGATGAGAAGGCTGATATTTTCCTTAGTTTCTATGATATAACAGCAGATGAAGTAGCTCTTGCTGTTTGATGACAATGGCCACAGGCTTGAGGTTCTTTGTTGACTTCTGTTAACTCCCTGGACAGCTGTGCTTGGAGCCCAGGACACACAGGAGGTTAATATCCAGCTGTTGCTAGTGGGCGTGGTGGTGTGGGTTGCCCGGGCCTCTGCATGGCTCCCCTTCCTCGCTCTCACTTTGGGTGAGAGCGCACCGGGGTAGGCGGTGGGCCCGTGGGAAAGGGTGAAGGGACATGTGGGGAGTGAAGTCACAGAGAATCTGGGGTACTTTTTGCCCCAAAATAACTTATTGGTCTTTTATTTTTTAAATATAGTATAAATTCCCATTATGAATTAAATACCTATTCCTAGAATCCTTTTTCTTTTCCAACAGAGTTGGGACCTGGTGCAACAAACACAAAACTACCTGAAACTGCTGCTTTCCATAATTAACAATGACGGTGAGTCCGCCTCGGCCTGCCTCAAGCCAGTGGATGTTCGGGGTGTTCCCAGGTCTTGACTGCACCTGTGTGTGATTATTGGAGCCTTTTGCTCTATGGGAGAAGGATATGGGGATTTGCTCATCATTGGCGGATTTATTCCATGTTCTCAAAACCCTAGAAAACAAAATTATGAACTTCTACAATCTGAAGCACACACAGGGTGTTCCTACACTGACTCAGCTGGCCTTTGAGCTTTGAACCTCAGCCTTTTGTGTGGGGCTGCAGTAGCCTCTTCCGGTTCAGAAAGTTGAGAGAAAGTCAGCCTTGGCTTCTTCTTGGTCACACACAAGCCCATGACAGACCTGTTCTCTGGATGGTGCTCCAGCTGCTTTGACTGTTTTGGTTGGATAAGCCCACGACGCTCAGTGTCCTGGGGCAATCTGACTCTGACTGCTCCTTATCAGTTAGGACTTGTGTGAGGTTGCATTTGCTTGAACAATATAACCAAGAAGGCCCAAGAGCAGAGCCAGGAGACAAATAGCAGAAACAGTCTCTCCTTGTCTCATATCCACTGTTTAGTTAGCTCAAAGCCGGCAGTCATTTCAGACTTGTCTCCTGCCGCCTTAAATCCTCCAGAAGAGAGACACAGTCTCTGTCCCAGAGCTCACACTCATTGTCTCCATTTGGGTCAAGTGCCCATCCTTAAACTGTGGCAGGCTGGGTGGGACATCCCCTGCCTGCCCCTGGAGCTAGACTGTGGTTCTGGGGTAGCCTGGATCTCACCCTAGACCTGGGCGGTGGCACATCCCCTTCTCATCAGCCTGTGTTTACTTTTCTCCTGGGCCACCTGTCCTGTGTTGCTGCGTAGACGACAGCGGGCTGCTGGTACACTGTATCTCAGGCTGGGACCGGACCCCCCTCTTCATCTCTCTCCTGCGCCTTTCCTTGTGGGCTGTGAGTACACATGGGCTGGGCTGGGGGTCAGGGAGCCTTCAGAGGCCCTTACAGGGTCTACCCTTGGGGAGCGCTGAGCCTGTCTCCAGAAGCAGAGAGGATTTGGCATGAGGGACTTCAGGTGTCCAGAGCAGAAGTTGTAAAGTTTGACCCTGTTCCTGGGCTGTGGGGCAGCCTGGTTGTCGGGGTTCTATGGGTGTGGTTCAGCCCCTGAGGCCAGGAGGGGGCCTCTCTCTGATCTGTACACGTCTCTTCCAGGACGGGCTCATCCACGCGTCCCTGAAGCCCGCTGAGATCCTCTACCTCACAGTGGCCTACGACTGGTTCCTCTTTGGGTGAGCCTTCGGGGGACGGACAGCAGGCCGTGGGGTGTGGGCAGTGCCTCAGAACCAAGTGTGTGCACGGGTGTGGGGGCTCCTGTGACAGGGTTGAAGGTGAAGACAGTCCCACCCCCTTGGGAAGACAGGAGGCGCTGGTCAGGCCCCCCGAGGCTGTGGGGCCGGTGCCATGGGCTCTCCCCGTTCTCCTGCCTGCGCACTGCTGGCTTTGACTTCCTTGCCTTCTTGTTTCAGGCACATGTTGGTAGATCGACTCAGCAAAGGAGAGGAGGTGGGTACTGCTCACAGTCCGCGAGCACGTGTCAGGGCTCCGCAAGCTCTGGCTCCTGTACTCCCAAGAGGGACAGGATGACGGTCTGTTTGGTGTCCACACTTTGGGGGCAGTTCTTTGCCTGGTGTGTGCTGGGGCTGGGCAGCGTGGCAGGAAGAAATCCAGCCCAGCAGCCCCCCATGCTGCACCTTAGTCCCCCGCTCTCTCAGGAAGGACACTTACCTGTGACCTTCCTGTGTCGGTCCTCCTCCCCTCTTTCTCTGCCATCCTTTTTACGGCTGACCTTGTTTTCTGCACTCAGCTTTGGAAGCAATTTACAAGTCGTTCCTGTGCCCCTCACCCTTACAGCTGAAACCCAGAAGCTCTTCCCTGTCCTCTGTCCTCATCACACCCACTCGGTGACTTCAAGCCCTAGGGCTGTCCGTGCAGGCAGAGGCCTGCCTGCCCCTCACCACTGGCCCAGGCCCAGTCAGGGGCCCTGGGTCCCCTTCCTGTCTGGGCACTGTCCCTCCTTCCTCCTCTCTGCCCTGTCCACACAGCATCCTTTTTGTAGCCTTCGCCTTGTTATTCTTTTTTCAGCCTATTTTCCCTACACGCAGACCTAGAGTCAGACTTAAGTGTGAACCCTAGTCGTGCCACTTATACCTGGGTGATCTTGGAAAGTGTGATTAACCTTGAGTCTCCTGGTGTCCATCCTGCTGCCTCACAAGGAGAACAAGTCCAGATGCCCAGCGTGGGAGTTGCACGCAGTGCTGTCTCTTTCTCCACACCCCCACCCCCCATTTTCCTGAAGCATCCTCCTCCCTTCCTGAGGCTGCCTCTTTCTGGGATCTTATCTTATGCCTTCTTCTTTTGTTCCTCCCTCTCAGCTGCTCCTCTCCCCTTGCAAATCTCTTCTGAGCACTTATCGCATCTGCCAGAACTGCAGAGCTCATAAGCCTGTTCCTCAGAGGCCTCCGCGAACTCTGTCAGAGGCGGTGACTTTGGCACGGAAAGCTGCACACACAGTCCCTTTGCAGCCTCTCGTTTTGAGACTTGCCAGGTGCCGATGCCCCAGGACCTACTGCCCACCCACTGCCATGCTGTCCCCCACCCCCCAAGGCAGGCCAGGTTTCACCTCAGAGACTGGGTGGGAGATGCAGCTGAGCCCAGTGGGTTCTGGATTCAAACCCTGGCCATGTCTCAGTATAAACAAGAGGGTCTCCTCAGCCGGGAGGGCGGGCAGAAGGTGGGCTTTTCTCTTATTCCCCCCTTCCCTCCCTCCCACTTCACACACTCAAGATACCGAAACTTTAAAAACATGCAAAAGGCTAGGACCTGTTAAACAGCATTCTATACCCTTCCTTTGCCTTTGAGATTCTCCGAGCACATTAGCATATTAAAATCTGAAAAGTCTGTAATGAAGACATCTGTTTCGTTGTATCTAACAGGGAATTCCCTGGCAGTCCAGTGGTTAGAACTCTGTGTTCAGGACTCCATGCCTTCATTGCTGAGGGCCCAGGTTCAATCCTTGGTCAGGGAACTAAAATCCCACAAGCCAAAAAAAAGAAATTTTGTAACCAAGTTTTCAAACTGGACTGACCTTGGCGCTCTCCCTCCTCTTTTTGAGGAAATCTTACCAGGCTCTGGGATACTCTGTAGGTGTTTCTCCCAAGTGAGGGGTGGATGGACCACACCTTTCAGAATCACTGCAGAGACAGAGCATTGTGTGCATTTCGCAGAGGCCTGATGGACGTGTGTGCTGGCTGGAAGGAAAGAGCGTTTGCCCACAGAGACGAGGATGTGGATGTGGGGCCAGAATTCAGGGCCTCCCCTTGCCTTGGCCTGTCTCAGACTTCATACTGACCCTGATCTCTGAGCAGTGCAGTCTGTGGGTCTGAACCACACTGTATCTGGGTATTTCCCCTATGAAATCTGATTCCTTACCCTTCTGTGGTGTTCCTGCTGTGTCTTGCCTCCAGATCCTCTCTCTCCCAGCTGTCCTTACCTGTGACCCTCTCTCCATGGTGTTCTCAGGAGAGACTGAGGGGGAGAAGTGACTGTTATCTTCATCGTTTTCAGTAGCTTGAGAACACATGTGTTGAACTTGAAGATGGTTTGAAACATCCCTGGCTTACCCTCTTGCGTTCTAAGGAAGGAAACATAGTCCTTTCCTTCCTTGCCCAGCCCCGGCATGCCTGCCTGAACTGCTACGCCCTCTCTGGCACCCATTCTTCTTCCACACCAGAATATCTGACAGGGTCCCCAGAGCGGGGCTGCTGTCTGGCAGGGGTGACCAGGGTCATTGGCTGCCCTCTCCTGGGAGTCTAGCCACCTAGATCCTTCTCCCTGGGGAAGACTATCTTCTCATGTGTGCTGATTTTTGGTCTGTTTCTTAGATTTTTTTCTTCTGCTTCAATTTTTTGAAGCATATCATCTCTGAAGAGTTCTCTGCTCTGAAGACACAGAGGTAAGGAGAGACCTGCTCTTGCTGGAAGGCAGGTGCACTGGGAGGGGCTGTGCTAGGGCAGGTGGTCTCGCTTGCTGTCTTCTCCCCACCCTGCCTCCCTGCATGCTGGGCAGGCTGGCCTTCCATCCCTGCCTTCCCTCTGAGGGCAGATAGGGGTAATTGGAGAGGGCCAGAGGGTGAAATGGCACCCCACTCCAGTACTCTTGCCTGGAAAATCCCATGGACAGAGGAGCCTGGTAGGCTGCAGTCCATGCTAAGGGTCAGACACGACGGAGCGACTTCACTTTCACTTTTCACTTTCATGCATTGGAGAAGGAAATGGCAACCCACTCCAGTGTTCTTGCCTGAAGAATCCCAGGGACGGGGAAGCCTGGTGTGCTGCCGTCTATGGGGTCGCACAAAGTTGGACACGACTGAAGTGACTTAGCAGCAGCAGCAGCAGCAGAGGGTGAAGAGGCTTATCTTGTGACTGGGGTGCAGGGCACATTGCTGGAGGGAAGGGATGGGGAGACCCCAAAACTGCCCTTCCACCACCTCCAAGGCCAAAGTTCTCCTCCCTGAGTTGCTGCAGAGGTATGTCTGTGCAGCCCCCCACCACAGAGCAGTCTGCTCCCAGTTTGACACACATAGGGGTCTTGGCCTGGTGATTGCTCCTGTGAGAATTGGTGTCTGTGCCGTGTTTCCTCACCTTCCAAATCCAGGCCCCTAATGTGTTGAGCCAGACTTGACCTCTGAGGGACCATGCTGACGGGCAGGAAGCGGGCTTTGCTGGCCTCCCTGAAGTGGGCCTTGGCCTTTTGCAGCAGGCTAGGTAGGACCTGTCTCCATGAGTTTCCACTGAGTTGGAGCTTCTTTTCCAGGTGGGCAGCATAGTGGGAGACAAAGAATACCCCCAGTCCAATCTGGAGCTCACTGTTCTGGCTTCTGTTTATAGGAGGAAGAGTTTGCCAGCTCGGGATGCAGGCTTCACCGTGGAAGATATCTGCATGCTGAGTGAGTCATGGGCCCCGGCAGACTTCTCTGTGCATCTTTCTGAGTATGGACCACATAGAGATTGTTTGTTCTAGGAACTTCTCTCTCCAGTTGTATGGTGTAGAAGAGGTGGGGAATCCCTCATAGAAGATAATATGCTGACTGATGGTCCTGGCCTCTTTTCAGGGCGGAAGGACCGTGGCAGCACCACCAGCCTTGGCAGTGACTTCTCTCTAGTCACGGAGAGCTCCCCAGGAGCCGCCGGGAGCTTCACCTATGAGACCGTGGAGCTGGTCCCTGCAGGAGCACAGACTCAGGCAGCTTGGTGAGGGCCAGGCTGGAACTGAGCTTGCTAACAGCTGGGAGCCAGGGCTTCAGCTCCAGGGAGCCCCAGGAACAAAGGGGCCCCAACAGTAGGTCTAAGAGCTCAGCTACCTGCCCTGCTGTCTCTACTGGGCCTCAGAGGCCAGCCATCTGGTTGGGGAGGGATGCTGCCATGCTGGCCCAAGAGCATCAAGGGCCAGTGCTCCCTGTGGGACAAAGGAAGAAGCTGCAGGGCTGGGCAGACAAGGTGGGGTGAGGGGAGGGTGTTAAAGGGACTTCATGGGGGCACTCCCTTGTATCGATTGCCAGGGAGGTGGGGCCAAGCTTAGAAAAAGAAAAAAGTACTGAGTACGAAATGATGGTTGCAGCTGGGAGCTCGTTTGAGGGTCAGCTCCTTTGAGAATCAGATGACTTTTCTCCCTGGACAAAGGGCTTGAGATTTTCTACAACATTTGGAGGGAGGGGCAGTCCTTAAAACTGTTAGTTCAGAATCTGTTGCCCAGCATGTGCACTGAGGCCAGTAGGTCAGTGTGTTTGAACGCCATAGTCCCTCTGTGAAGACCCAGCTCTCGCTGCCTATGGCCAAGCCCAGGGGAGTGGTGAGTGTGCCCACTCCCATGTGGCATTTTTCTGGTGGAAGTAAAAACTGGGCCCAGAGACTCAGCTCAGGTGAGCAGAGGGTGGGCCTGAGGTGGCCCTTCACCAGCAGCCCTGTCTTCCCACCACAGGAGGAAGAGCCACTCCTCCTCTCCACAGAGCATGCTCTGGAACCGGCCACAGCCCTCCGAGGACCGCCTGCCTCCCCACCAGGGACTGGTAGAAGCCAAGTCCTCCAGCTCCTCGTCCTCGAACCATTCTGACAACTTTTTCAGGATGGGTAGCAGTCCCCTGGAGGTCCCCAAGCCCAGGTGAGGAGCTCCAAAGTCCTTCCCTCTTGATAAGGCTGGAGCTTGGGATTCCAGGGCACGCGGCCTGGTAGGTGGTATATCCAGGAGACCAGAGGGGATCAACAGACTTGCAGGCTCACCCACTGTTTGGAGGTACAGAGTGAAAGCAGGTTCACAGAGCAGTCTGAGAGCCCTCCTTCCTGGAGCGCTGGCCGATGTGGAGTCGAGAAGGTGGAGCAGTTGTGATGTGATGGGCAGGGAGTCGGGGCTGCCACCACCTGCTGCCTTTGCCAGGTCTCAGCCCCTGTGAATGCCACATTCTGATTAAAGAGATGGAGCTGGATCCTCTGGAGTTGCTTCTGGTTCTCCCATTCCTTGTCTGAATTGGTGAGGCATGGAAGAGAATGGCCAGTAGGGAGTCAGGCTAGATGTGTGTGGCTGGGGTAAACCTCACAAGACTGTACACCCGGTAGGAGAGCAGCTCAGCCAGGACGGACAGGTGGGCCTGGAATGTGCTGCAGAAATCATATTTCTCTGGTGAGATGAAAGCTGAGCACCGGGCAGGTTTAGGATTGAGGGATGGCCTGGCATTTGGGGAAAGGATTTCCTCACTGACCTCATACCTTCCAAGTCATACAGCCAGGGAAGAAATCCTGTGATTTATTTTGTTTTCTAACGCCTTGAGAATGTCTAGTCCTTCTGGAAAGAACAAAGCAGTGTGTGACTGAAGAGGTCCTTAACAAATGCCAGGGAGAAAAGACCTTTAGCAGAAAGATCATAAGTGTTAAAGTCCACTCTAGATTCAAGTCCAGCTCTGTCAGATTTTCCAGAATTTCAGGTCTCCTTGTAGCAGACATGTTACCAAAGAGGAAACTGAGCCCAAAGGTGGCAAACTTATAAGGAAAGACCTGAAACTTTGGAAAATCTCCTTCCTTCGCCATCCTCTGGTTTTCCCTTTCTGGGCAAAGACAGGCAATGGAGGAAGGTGGGGAAGAGCGCCCTCCCCTCGCAGGCTGAGTGGGTCAGCTCTAGGCGAGTAGGAGCTGCACTGTCCAGAGGGGTCACTTGAAGGTGAGCCCTTCAATTCCGAGCACTGCCATGTCTGCCAGTGCTGTAGCTGAGTCTGGTAAGCAAAGGCCACAACCCCTCTGTCCCCACGGGTTGGTGGAGGCAGCTGAGCAGAGGTGGCACCCAGCAGATAAGCCCCTAGCTGTGCTCGCGCACATCCTCGGTGCCACCCCATGTCCATGTCAGCTTTCCTCGGCTGCTGTGGGGCTGCTGGGGCACCGCGTGGCCCTCGCTCTTGCGGCTGGAGCTCCTGTTCACCGTCCCTCCTTTCCTGCCTGTGCAACACTGCTGGACAACCGGGAAGGAAACCAGAAGATGCCCCTCGTCTCCTGGGTCCTCCTGGTCTTAAGTGTCCAATTGTTAGGGCTCCCTTACTGAGGCAGCACCCCACCACTCACCTTAGCTCTTAATCATTTTCTTCTTCCTGACATTCATTCCAATTTTGTGATCATTTCCCTCTGTCTCCCCAGTGGTTTTCCACCTGCACTGGGCTCAAATGCTATGGCTGGTCCAGGATGGTCCACAAGGCTGAGGAGGATTGGGAGTGTCCTTCTGAACTTGGGACCATGTGAGCGGGGGCCTGGTGGAGGAGGCTGGAATAACTGGACCAAGATGGGGCACAAGGCCTTGGAGAGGCATGGGGTGGACTGCTGTGTGGTTTCTGATGGCTCTGCTGGGCTGTTCTGTCAGTGCTTGCTTGTAGCCAGGCTGGACTGGCTATAGGCTGGCTAGGAGACAGGGTTCCAGATTGGATGCTTGTTTGCCAGGGGTTTTGAAAGACTAGATTCTGATTTAGAGCATTCTAATTATAATTATGTATCTCCATTAACATTAAAATTAATTTAGTCCTTCTTATCTTAAAGTGCCTGAGGGATTCTGTCATTAGCTTTCCTGCTACTCTTAGGAAACAATAACCAATCAGCTTTTTAATGCAGCAGGAGGAACTGTGTGGAAAGCTATGTGTGACAGCCAAAATTCCCCTAATAATATGAATTCTCTGGGTTTCATATGCTGCAGAGTCCTAAATTCTACCAGTGTATCTCTTTTTTTTTTTTTTTAATTAAAAATTTTTTTTATTTTTAATTGGAGGATAATTACAGTGTTGTGTTGGTTTCTCCCATACTACCATGTGTGAATCAGCCGTAAGTGTACACTGGGCTGAGCTCCCTGTGTGATACAGCAGCTTGCCACTAGCTACCTATTTTACATATGGTAATGTCTGTGTTTCAGTGTTAACTCTCTCAGTTCATCCCACCCTCTCCTCCCCACCCACCCCCCACCATGTCCATATTAGCATATCTCGTTTAAGGTGGGACTGCTGGCAAAGAAGGCAATGGCACCCCACTCCAGGACTGTCGCCTGGAAAATCCCATGGATGGAGGAGCCTTGTGGGCTGCAGTCCATGGGGTCGTGAAGAGTCGGACACGACTGGGCGACTTCACTTTCACTTTTCACTTTCATGCATTGGGGAAGAAAATGGCAACCCACTCTAGTGTTCTTGCCTGGAGAATCCCAGGGACGGGGGAGCCTGGTGGGCTGCCGTCTATGGGGTCGCACAGAGTTGGACATGACTGAAGCAACTTAGCAGCAGCAGCATCTGGCAAAAAAATTGGGGGAGCTTTGTGCAAAGTTACGAAATAGGTGTCGGGTTAGAAAGAAGGTTCTGTGGGGTGCTGGTTCTTATCCAATTCCAACCCCATACCCCTGACTGGCAAGACTGGTGGCCCTTTTGTGTCCTTAGTTGTCACTACAGTAGCTTCTGAGTTGTGTTTCTGGACCACTGTGAAATCTCTCATCATCTGCAGGGCTGGGCTGGGAAGAGGCAGGACGCCTCCCTGAGGCCTGATCAGTAAGGTGCCCCTCTCTGTATGGTCTTGGTCTCTGCTCCAGGGTCAGACATTGGGGGCTGGGGATTGCTAGCATTGTACATGCCTGGAGTGGGAGGATGCTATCGCTGAGCCCAGCTGGAGGCCAAGCTGCCTGAAGAGCAGATGAACTTGTCTGAGGGACATCCAGCAGCCTGGTTGAATAGCTGAGTGACAACATAGGCACCAACTCTGCTGCCCAGATAGCGGCTCCTCCCCCACCCTTCCCCACCTACTGACTACTTGTTGTTACAAGCAATGTGCTGTGTCCTGGGCTGTGTTTAATGAGGCAGGAAAACCAGGGTGCTTTCTATGACACATAGGGTTCCTGTCCCATGTTTGATGAGTTCTCACTTGGGGCTACGGAGAAGGCAATGGCACCCCACTCCAGTACTCTTGCCTGGCAAATCCCATGGACGGAGGAGCCTGGTAGGCTGCAGTCCATGGGGTCGCTAAGAGGCGGACACGACTGAGCGACTTCACTTTCACTTTTCACTTCCATGCATTGGAGAAGGAAATGGCAACCCACTCCAGTGTTCTTGCCTGGAGAATCCCGGGGACGGGGGAGCCTGGTGGGCTGCCATCTGTGGGGTCGCACAGAGTCGGACACGACTGAAGCAACACAGCAGCAGCAGCACTTGGGGCTACAGGTCCAGACCAGGGATGAGTGATGAGGAGCGTTAAGGCATTACCAGCTTGAGACTGAGATGGATAAGAGAAAACTTGGAGCCTCAAAAAACTTTTCCTTGGGCTGCTGCATGAATGCAGAGGTCCCTGGTTCACACACACAGACACACAGAGCAATGCTTAAAGTCCAGGCTGGGGGAAACTTGATGATCTTTCAAATCTGATAAATCTTGTCCTAGCTGCCACTGAGGTCGAACACTTCCCTTCTGAGCTCATTTTTTTCATCCCATCATTAAAGTAGGAATAGTGATCTTTGTCTTCATAAGTTTGGGTTTAAGTGAGGTGACCTTGGAAGCACTGTCAGCTCGACCATTTTCCAGTTTAAGGATGGCTTGGCCCAATGTCCCCTCCAGTCCTGTAGGTAGATGGGTGGAGGTGGATGCTGTGTGTGTACTTGAGTTCAGGTGTAGGGAAGAAGGGCATGGGGCTTATTAAAGCTTCTTGCGTTACCTGTGCACTGGGGCTAACTTGAAGGTTTTCCCTCCTTTCACTTGGCAGGTGCAGTTTCTTCCTTCTGGTGACTGTTTCCTGTCATCTTTAGGGTGTCCCCTCTCGCCAGCTGATTTAAATTGGCACTTACCAGCACCTCTGTGCTTTGTACAGCTCCTTGCTCTCAAACCCAGGAACTCAGTGGTTATGTTACTTTGCAACCCTTTCTTTGACAAGAGCCTCAGATAAAAAGGTTCATTTGGAGCCTGTGTATTCAACTCTTGAAAAAAATGCAGAAGATGGTTGGCTGCTTGCTGAGATTACTTTGTGACCCCTGGGATCATGCGTCCTGTTGCTATTTATGCTGTCTACTTCATGCCACAGCTGTCCCCTGACTGCTTCAAGCATGGCTCTTGCCTGGTGCTGCTGCTGCTGGGCAGGGCAAGTACAGGGAACACAGCCTAGAAGACCAGGAGCCCTTGCTGGGAACCTGTCTGTAACCACATTCTACCTGGCTGTCTTTTTCCCATTGGAAATGTGAGTCACTGATAGCCCTGGGGAGTGGGGTTAGGAACATGGAAACCCCCATGTTCCCTGTTCTAGAAGTCCCTCATCCTCCCCAGCCGCCTCTACTTCACATTACTTTCGTTCCCTCAACACTTGGTTGTTTAACGATTGTTTTCCCAAAAACTGGAAAAGAATGTCCATCTTAAGCTTGGAGCAATAGATGAGGTATGTGGAGCCAGGCTGACCTCAAGAGGGGTTGCACCAACATGAGACCCCAGCATGACCCAGAGAAGACACAGGACCGGCCCCAGACTGGCCTGCAGCTTGCTCTTATGTGTAGTCAGCTGTTTGATTTATAAACAGTTAAGGATCACCAAAGATAGAGCATCTGGCCACCAAGCATCTCTGCCTGGGAAGAAGGGAGCCTGCTCTGTCATCGCCAGGGCTTCCGCCAAGCGGCCCATCCTGTCCTCATCCATGCCCTGTTGTCACACACCTTCGGGGTAGGCCAGGAGCAAGGAATATGGCAAGTCGCTGTGTTGCAGGAGATTCCATCATGGCAGCGTTAATGTGGACAGCCATCTGTTTTCCCTGGTCTCAAGGTGATTCTGTTGTATGGCAAATCTGTAATCAAGCTTAGCTCTAAAAAATAAAAATCTCTTCTTGCACTCAGTAATTGTGGTGGATCCTTGGGCAAGTGTCTTCCCTTGCCTAGGCTGCCATTTCCCTGCCTCTAAGATGGAGACAGTTTAGGATCAGCAGAGATGTAGCGCTGGCCAGAGCTGCACTCAGTTTGGCCACTGCTTGCGGATAAAGCTGGCCTGGGGACCCAAGGGGACTGTCACCTCAGTCTAGGAGCCCTTGACACCAGCCAGCTGGGTGGGCCAAGGTCAGTTCATTTGTCAGTTCCCCACCCCCTATACCACGATTCATGCTTCTGCTCTGTTTCTGGGTCCCTCAGGAACACCTGCTGCTGTTCTTGAATTAAAGGATAAAGGGTCAGGCATCAAAGATGATATACCTCTGGGGACAGGGACCTGGTGTCACTGATGGAAGGGCCTTGTTTGATGTTTCCCCGGCTCCTCCCCTCCTCCCCCACCCCCACTGGCTGGGCCACTGTCCAGAGACAGCAGAGAAGGCTTGGCCGTGAGTGGGGAGCTGGTGGCAGTGGTATATTCCTAGTGCAGCTTTCCTTTCCCCACACCATGCAAACCTCTATTTGAAAAAGGTCTGATGAAGCTGTCAAGTTGGCTACCAGATTCATCCCTCCCCTCTGGGCATACAGTGAGTTTGCTGGGTTGATGCTTGTGAATACAAACTTTGGCTCCTGGAAGGCATTGCAGAGGAAGAGGGTGGGGCTCAGGGCACCCGTACCCTCCTTTTCAATCTAGGTCACCACATCCACCATCCCCAGGAGACTCGTTCTCTCATCTCTTTGATAGGACCTCAGTGACCCTGGGCTCTGCATTGCCCATCCTGCCAGTCTTCATGCCAGGAGAGTGAGGTGATCCTGGCTCCTGGAGCCTTCAGTCTTGCTCCCCTCCTTGTGGTGCTGTTCAGATTTTACTTGTTTTGTCAGGCAGAGCAGGCACGCCCTGATCCCCGGCTTTGGTTGCTTGCTCACCTTTGTCACCATGCTTTGCTCTTGTTCTTTTGCTCCTGTAAATCTTTGCATGAAGTATTGTCCTCACAATTAAGCCTCTCTTATGGTCTTGACTCTTCTTTCTTGGTCATAAGCTGTGCAGCAGTTTTTGCACTTTGGGAGAAAGTGCAAAAGTTGACTCTGCAGATGCTCTTCCACTAGGCCCCTGTGGCCAGGTCCCAGGGCCACCATAGCCCTACCCCAACCCCGACTCTTCCAGGACCTCCCCTGTCAGGCATATGACTGACTACATCATCTCCCCTCTCTCTCCTCTTTGCCCCAGATCAGTGGACCATCCCCTGCCCGGATCCTCTCTCTCCACAGACTTTGGCAGCTGGCAGATGGTAACAGGCTGTGGCAGTATTCAGGAACGGGCTGTCCTGCACACAGACTCCTCTCTCCCTTTCAGCTTCCCGGATGAGCTCCCTAACAATTGTCTGTAAGTGTCTTGCTTGAGAAGACAGGATGCCCCTTCCCCTGCCTGTGTGAGAAGCTGGCAAGCAGTCGAGTGCTGGCCAGGAATGAGGTGGCAGCTGGCCTAAGGGAGCTGGCCTGGGCTCCCTGCCCCTCCTGAATGTCTCCGCTAAGTATACCTCTCTGGTCCTGCACCCTGAGGTGTGAAGGGGGCTGACGGGCTGCTCAGGAAGGGTGCTAGAATGTGTTCACTCTCCCCAGCCTCTGAAACCCATCCATGGATGTCTTGGGGCACACCCTTAGGGAAAGCTGGCTGGACTCTAACTATAGAGGATGCTATTTCGGTCCAAGGCTTTGCCTGACATGAGAATCCTTTGAAAGCGGAACAGTGGGGTAGTGAAGGTAGGTGTATGGTGGAGACAGAGCCAGAATGGAGCTGGGTTAGCCCAAGGGCTGTGCTCCCAAGCGGAACCGAGGGTTCCTTGCTGTTCCCTGCCCCCTTTTGTCATCTGCTTTTGCCTCTGGTCAGGAAAGAAAATTGGACGGGAATACTAAAGCCCACGCCTATAAACTCCTCTCCCTCCAAGGCTCCAGTACTGGGCCTCCAACTCAAGCAGTGCATCTACTTGAGCAGCTGCTTCTCAGGCTGCCCTGCCCCCTGCCTGCTCTGCTGTTTCACAGATGTCAGATGGCAGGGAGCCTCCGGTGGCCTGGGGAGCAGGATCTGACTGTGGCTGCCTGACGGCCTTCAACTACCCACCCACTACTGCCCCCGATATGGGCTGAATGAACTTCAGGTGCTGGGTGGTCGTCACCACCTTCAGGATCAGCTCATACCCTCCAGTACTGACAGGTTGGAGGCAGGTTGCCTTTGGGAGCTGAGACGGATTCTGCCTAGGGCAGGCAGGGGCCAGACCTTGGGATTCCCGGATGGTCCTCGCAAGCCCTGGCCCTGCAGCTCAGGAGTAGCCCAAGGACTTCAAAGGCCTCTAGGGCTTGGCACAGCTTTCTCTATAGCCACTCCCTTAAGCCAGAAATAAGATCTCTTAGAAAAATTAAAGACATAGTTCTCTTCGTGTTTCCGTAGGCTCTTGCTATTGAAGCCAAAGAGCCTAGGAGCTGGAGGAAGCTGACATCTCTGCCCCTGCATAATAGCACCCTCACTTATCTGGCATTAGCCACTGAAATGGGCAGCTTCAGCCCTGGATCCTGTAATTAATGCCTTAGGTAGTTCTCTGTGTCCCTAGCCATTCCTCAGGTTCTGGGTGGTTCCCAGAGGAGGGCTAGGTTCTCCATGATCCCATGGCCTCTGAGATTGCAGGGTGGGCATGGGCTCAGGGTTGATAACTGGGGAGATCACATAGTATGTGGGTTCAGTGCTTTGGCTTGGGTGTCTGAGAGAAATCGAATCCAAATCCCAGCTGTTAGGTTTACAAGTTCTGTCTTGGGGTTGAACCCTTGACTACTATGAGCCTACTAGCTCCTGTCTTGAGAGGGAATGACACTGTAGTAGCTCTGCCCACCTTGTGTCCTCAAGCGGATCACATATCCTCTCTGGGCTCCAGGTATCTTGTTTCTAAAAGAGGTTGTGATCTTTCCCCTTTCTGCATCCCAAAATAGGGGCAGTGAGAATGCACACATATGGACCTTCAGATAGTCCCTGTGAATATGAACTACTAATCTGAATTTCTCCTGGTTATATGCTCTAAGGGAAAGCTAAAGAGGCACACATGGTCTCCAGCCTATGTGAAAACTAATTAGGAAGTAAAGAAGATCTAGGGCCACGAATCTCCCCCACATGCCAAGAGAGACTTGGGAGTTGTTCATGGTATTGCAGGAGTCCAGGATCAGCCTCATTTCTTTGTGCTGCCGCTACAGTTACTTGACTTTTCTTTGCCCTAGAACCTGCTGCTACTTCTGCTATTGCTGGTATTTCTCTCTCTGTCACACATACACACCCCCCCACTCCCACCAGTCTGCTTTTCCTGGGTCTGCTGTCTCCATACTTAAGCCCTGGACTGTCATTTATCCTCACACTTCCATGGGCTCCGCAGGCCCCAGGTACAGGTCATTTGGGCTTGGGAATTGGGGATATTGCTGCGGCTTCTGACAGATTCACAGGAGGAATTACCCAGGCATTGGTCTCTTAGGGGAAATTTTGGAGGGAGTTGGTGTTCAGGGCTGGTCTTGGTGCTTAGGTGGATAGGAACGTGAGGGCTCATCTCATGTAGGTCTGTGACTTTTTCCCTAATTCCATCTCTCCTGCCCCTAGACTTTATAACTTTGAGTCCAGAGGTTGTGTGTGGTTGGTACCTCAGCCCTTTTCTATGAATGACCCTTCAGGTTATCAGATAACCTCATGTGAAATTCACACTTTTTGTTACCCTTCTTGACTTGTGATAAGTGCGTGTAGAGGCCAAGAAAGGAAAAGCAGATAGAATCAGAACGGAAATCCTGCTGGAAAAGCCAGCCCCTTCCTAGACGTTTCCCTGGGGACTGCAGCGACTAATGGTGAGGGCTCTGGCCTCTCCAGGTAGGAACAGCAGCCTGAGGGAGAGTTGAAGATGGGAACAGGACTGAACATTTCAGGGGTGGTTCAGGGGCCTGAACCACAAGGCCGCATGGCCAGGGGCAGATGCTGGCCTTGTACTGGCGAATGCAGAAGGACAGGCAGTGGGGCGTAAGGATGAGGATGATGGATCCTGCCCCTGGATAATGCATTAATTCTCTCTTTCCCTCCCTCCCCACAGACTTACAGCCCTGAGTGAACGGGAGACCCGGCTACAGGAGGTGCGCTCAGCCTTCTTGGCTGCGTATAGCAGCACAGTGGGGCTCCGCGCAGCAGCCCCCAGTCCCTCTGGTGCCATCGGTGGCCTGCTGGAGCAGTTTGTCCGTGGCGTTGGACTCCGGGGCACCAGCAGCAGCACCTTATGAAGCAGCCAGCTCACAACAGCTTCCTGATCCTCTCTCACCTGAGTGGAATCAAAGCCATGCCCAGCTAAGGGGTGCTTCAAGGTCGGGGGGAACTTCCCTTCACCATCATGCACATGGCAGCCCCGAAGCTGAGCAGGACCGAGGACGGGGTTCTCCCACCCCCAGCTTCCTGACTGGTGTCTGCCGACCCACTTGTCACTGCCTCCCACCCACCTTAGTCTTTGCCAGGATTCCTGTCAACTCTCAGAACTGTGTAGCGTTTCCCTGGGGCCTTGGGGGAGGCTGAGATTTCACAAAAGACCTCCACTTTCCATTCTTGTCTCCTGGGGAGGAGGGGTCGGGTCACCTGCACTGAAAATGAGGCAGTTTAACACAGATCACAAAATGAAATCAAAGTCTTTTTGAACAGCTATTTTCTTGCATCATCATTTGGTTGCTGTCTTTGTGGAGTTAATTAGAAGGTTCTCACTTTCCTTCCTTTTGCTAGAAGAAGGGGTTTTTATAGGGGGGATGGAGGTACATAGGAAGCAAGAAGAGATTGGAGACTTGGATGTGCCTCTTAATTCATGAGCCATGAGAGTCTCCAGTGAGATAGCAACACATAGCAACAGGCTCTTAAGGTGGGAACAGTGGTCCTCAGGCCTGAATGGGCCCCAGTCACTTGGGGAGCCTGTTTATCCATGCAGATTTCCAGGGCTGCCTGAAAGTTGGACTTGAAGTTGCTGAGATCTTCATTAAGCTGGGAAAAGGGGTGGGGGAATTTTTTTTTTTTTTTTTTTTTGGCCATGCCCTGGGATCTTAGTTCCCTGGCTGGAAATTGAACTTGCACCCTCGGCAGTGAAAGCATGGGGATTCCTAACTATTGGACCACAAGGGAATTCCCAAGTAATCTTTATTATTAAAAAGTTCAGCAAACAATCTGCTTTTGGTACAGGTGACCTGCAGGCCCTGCATTCGGTGAGGGATTGGCTTCCAGGGCCTCGAAGGCAGTAGGTGATATGGGGAGGGTGAACCTGGCCGACCACCACCCTCATTTACTGTCTGATCTGCGGTGAGCTGCATCCTCACAGAGTATGTCTTCGTCTCTAACACCATGAAGTCATGTGGGTTCAAAGACATGGACCAAAGGTTTTGCACAGTGCACCATTTACTGACCTCTGACTCAACACAGAAGAGATTATTAGTGTAAATGCCCAGAAGAGGGAAATAATACCAATGAACATTTTTTGAGTGTTTACTGTGTATAATCCCCTGTTAAATCCTGTTTGTAGGTTATCTTGATGAAATTTTACAACACCCCAAGTATGTGCTATTAAGGCCATTCTTACCAGTGAACTGACTCTGCCAGTGACTCGGCCAATGTTGAGTAACTTGCCCAAGGTCACACGGCTAATGAGAACAAATGTGTAACTATTCCTATTCAGAGACTGAGGAAAGGCGGGAGTGGCAAGGGGAAGAAGCAGATTGTTGAGGGAGCAGCTCAGGAAAAGCAATCTACCCCAGTGCCCACTAGGTATCCGGGGCCGGTCAGCATCCTGGACAGCTCTTGTGGGGGCAGGCCTGGCTCTCTCCTCGGGGAGATGCACTGGGAGGACTCTCCCACCTAGTGAGTTGGAGTTCGGATCTGTGTAAGGTTCCTGGCCTATTGGAGGCTGCTCCAATGGAGTGGGGGCCCCCCGCGGGCCGGGCGGGGTTGCATTGCCATCTGGAGCCGCTGTGCGGCCGGCCACAGTGAAGGCGCGAGCAGCCAGAGCGCAAGCAGGGCTGGAGGGAGCGCAGCCTCCGCCACCACCGCCGCGGCGGCACATGGGCCGGGCCCCGCCGCCGCCGCCCCTAGCAGCCCCCGTCTCGCAGCCTCCCGCAGCTCCGGCCACCCGACCAGCCATGTCTTTCTGCGGAGCCTCCGAGCGCAGCGTCCCAGCCACCAAGATTGAAATTACCGTGTCCTGCCGGTGAGCGGGCCGTGCCGGGAAGGGCTTAGGCATTGCCCCAGCACCACCCAGCTCAGGGGCTCAGCGCGAGCAGGGGGTAGACCCCAGGAGAAGAAGGATCGGGGCCGGGGAAAATCGCGGGTGCAGACTCAGGGGAGTTGCTAGCGGACGCGGGGAGGGGGTTTCCTTGAATAGCCCCAACCACAAAAGAGGGCTCAGCCTAAGGCTTGAAGGGATGGGTTGCGGGGATCCAGTAGGATCTGCGCCCCAGGAGGGTAAAGTTCTGGGGGCTAACCCTCTTTCCTGGGCCCTTGGAGGCAGTCTGGACGCGTCCAGTCGGCAGAGAAACAGCTCTTGGGCTGAGATTTCCGGTGTTGTCCAGGGTGCTGATAACGCGGGCCCCCGGCAGGGTGTAGTTACGGGGGAAGGAGGTGTGATTTGAACCCCGTGCCTCCCTAGGTGCCCACCTCTGGGTAGGGTACCAGTAGTGGGCTCCAGAATGATCCACTCGCTGTCCGTCTGTTTGTCTCTTTCTCTAGAAACCTGCTGGACCTCGACACCTTCTCCAAGTCCGACCCCAGTAGGCGGCACCAGGGTGGGGAGGGAGGGAACTTGGGGTCCGAGAGCACCTGAGGGCCGGGGGGGCGGGGGGCGGGCCGACCTGACGTCCTTCCCTCCCCGCCCCCGCTCCCGCCTGCAGTGGTGGTGCTTTACACGCAGAGCCGGGCCAGCCAGGAGTGGCGGGAGGTAAGTCCTGGAACCCTCACCCAGTCCACCGCCGCGCCTGGGAAGCACCTGCCCCCTTTAGCAGGCCCCATGCTGATTGTCCACTCCCCATTCAGTTCGGACGGACCGAGGTGATCGACAACACACTGAACCCAGACTTCGTGCGCAAATTCGTCCTGGACTACTTCTTTGAGGAAAAGCAAAACCTGCGCTTCGATGTGTGAGCCCCGCCCAGAAACCTGGCTTGGACCTCCCCCAACCTGGATCCGCCCCCCAGCGGGCCCCCGACCTGGCTCCACCCCCGGGCCCAGTTCGGTGGCACTTTGAAAGACTCCTCTCTAGGCTTAGCGCCGCCCCAAGTCTAGGTTGGCCACTCCCCAGGCCTAGTCCTGCTGACAACACTTCTCCTTAATTGGCTCCGCCCCTTTCTAAGTCCCACCTCTGAGGTGACCCTGCCCCCAGCTGGCCCCGGACTTGACCTTGCCCAGGTCTGACTCCCTCTGACCCCGACTCCTACCCCAAGGAGGTCCAGGTTGAATTCCGGTACAAGACTGCCCCACCCTCCACCCACAATTTTAACCTGGACTCGAAATCGGACCCCTTTTCCAGGCTCTCTCCCACCATCCCCTCCCCATGTTGGTCCCACTCTCTTCCCAGGTACAACGTCGACTCCAAAACCAACATCTCCAAACCGGTGAGCGACCATTCCCTCACGGGCAGGCTGGGCACACAGGCGGCGCTCACTGTGTGTTAAACGACCCTCCTTAGAACCCTCCTACCCCTCAAACCCGACTCGACCTTCTTCTGCCCCGAACCTGCCCTCCCTGCCCTCCTCTCCTGTTCCTGCCTCGGTTTCCCGCCTGTGCCTCTTACTCACTGCTACTCTTCCTTCTCGACTGCTGCTGGGACCCTCAGAAGGTGAGGCTGAATGGGGCTGGGCGGGGTCAGTGTGTGTGGTGTGTGAAAGGTGAGGGGTGGGATGGTATCTTGGCAGGGTAGAGGCAGCGGGCTCCAGATGTCAGGACCAAGAGCGGCGGCCTGTCTGGGGACCCCGTCCCTCCTCTAAAGCCCTGGCTGGGTGGTTCCACTGCCTCCAGTCGCAGTGGCCAGTGCAGCAGCAGCAGCAGGGCTGGGCTGGGACTCTGCACCACCAGTCGCTCCTGTCCTCGCTGACTCTGTATCCCTGTGCAGGATTTCCTGGGCCAAGCGTTCCTGGCCCTGGGAGAGGTGATCGGAGGCCAGGGCAGCCGAGTTGAGCGACCCCTCATGTGAGCTGAACCCGAAGGGGAATGGGGGAGGGGCGGGCCTCCGAATTCTCCTAAAGATGCAGCTGACTCTGTATCGTTGGAGGCTGGGATTCCCCTGGTCAGGTGCCTTCAATGGCTCCCATCACCTCCTGGGAAAATTCAATTTTCAGGGCTTTGCTCAAGTCACTCTCAGCCCTGACATATCTCCTCTCTCTCTCACTCTCTCTCCTCACTCTTCTTCTGAATCTGATTCAGACTTTAAGGTCCATTTCCAAGTCTTCCTCACTAAATTAAGTTCTCTGGAATTTACATTACATTCACTCACTAAATATTTATTAGCACATTTTGTATGCTATACCCTGGGCTGGGTACCAAGGATTTATCCATTCCACAAACACTACTGGGCATATACTCTATGTGAGCCACTGTTCAAATGGCTTGGATTGCAGTGGTGAACGAAACAAAGGCTCCTGCCCTCAGGGAGCTTATGTAACAGAAGAGGGAGAGAAATAGTACAAAACTGAAATAATAAATAAGTAAATTACATAATGTGCTAGAAGACATGAAGTGCTGTGGAATGAAAGTAGAACAGAATTAGAGTGACCGGAAATGCAGGGTGATGGGTGTTGCAGTTTTCTGCAGAAGGGTTGAGGAGGCCTCATGGAGAGATAACTTCGGAGCAATAATCTGAAGAAAGTAAGGGCGTGAGCTGTGCTGATATCTGGAGGAGGAATGTTCCAGGAGAGGAAACTGTGCAGAAGTCTGATGTGTTCAAAGAGCAGCACAGAGGCCAATGTGGGTGGAACTGGGTGAGCAGGGGGGAGAAAGGAGGAGGTGAGCTTGGTGGATTCACGTTTAGGGCCTGGGAACCACTGTGAGGACTTTAGTTTTTACTCTGAGTTGGGACTCAGTGGAGGGTTCTGAGCAGACAAATGCTCTAACTTGCTTTCAAAGGATGCTGCTGGGTTGAGACTACATCTTGGGTGGGCAAAAGTAGAAGTAATCCATGGTGCCACGAGTGAAGGAGGGGAGAATTAGTTAGATTCTGGATATAAATTGAAGATGGAGAAGCAGATTCCTGACAGACTGAATATGGACGTGAGAGAATAAGAGGAGTCAAGGATGACACCAAGGCCTTTGGCCTGAACAAGTGGAAAGATGGAGTTGCCATAGAGATGATTTTCTTTTTTAGGTGAGGGAGGAGTAAGTTGTGGGAGGAAGTCAATGAGGAGTTCAGTATGACGTATTGAATTTCATAAATTTTTATTAGACAAGTAGATGTGTCAAATAGGCAATAAGAAACATAAATCTTATATGCTCTTTCAGGACATGAGATTAGATGAGATCACTAAGGGAGTGAGGAGAGAGAGAGAAGACCAAAGACCAAAACTCCATGAGTTGGAGCTAGGAAGGGAGACTGAGAAGGAGCATTAATGAAATGGGGGGATAACCGAGAGTAGGTGGTGCTGTCCTGGAAGCAAAAGACAGGCATCAATGACAAGAGAGTGGCTGACCATGTCAAATGCTGCTGCAGTCAAGAAAGGCGAGGACTGGGAACTGGACAGTGGGTTTAGCAGGATGTCAGTCGCTGGCGACTCTGCTTGTCAGAGTTTTGAAGAACAGGTTTGGATAACAGCCTGGTTAGGGAGGTTTAGAAGAGAATGGAAGAGAGAAATGGGAATTAGGGATCTTTCAAGGAATTTTCCTGCAAAGAGGAGAAGAGAAAAGGAGGGGTGGCTGGAGAGGGAAGTGAGATCAAGAAGAGGTTTGTAATATTTTAACCTGAAAAAAATTATATCACATTTGTATGCTAATGGGAATGATCTAGTAGAATCTGAAAATCTGACATAATACAAAGAGGGAAAGAACTTCTCTGGTGGTCCAGTGGTTAAGACTCTATGTTTCCAGTGCAGAGGGTGTGGGTTCGATCCCTGATCGGGGAACTAAGATCCCACATGCCTCATGGCATGATCAAAAAAAGGGGGGCCAGTTGCTGGAGTGATGTCTCTGTACAGGCAAGAGGGAGGGTGTGGAATGTAGCACACAGGGGAGGGATAAATAGGCACATGTAGTCATTTATAGCAACGGTAGGAAGGCCTCGTGTGGGAGAAGATACTGGAGGCAGGGTAGGTGTGTGGCGGGTCTGTGGACAGTGTCTTCTGGTTGCTTCAGCTTTGTCAGTGAAGTCGGAAACAAGGTCATTGGCTGAGAGTGAGGACGGAGGAGGAGGCTTTTTGGGCTGAGGAGAGAGGAGGAGGAGTGCAAGTGCCATCTCACAGCACTGGGGAGTGAAGGGCTCACTTAATCCCTTCTTAAGGACCTTCTTGAGGTTTGTGGTCACACATCTAAAATGAAACCAGTTAGCACAAGTGTGAGTTTTCCTCTGGCCATATCCAGTTGCACAGGTGTGGTATGGGTTAGGCAGAGAATAGGATTTAACTCAGGCTGTGGTTCTGCCAAATAAGTAGACAGAAGTGAGAGAAGGGCTAGGGGAAAGGAGTAGGATGGAAGGGAATGATTATTATAATCCAGAGTGACTGGAATTCACACTGGGTGAGGAGATGAGGGAGAAAATTAAGGAGAGAAAGAACAGTGAGAAGGCAGTAGCATCAGTGATTCACTTCTGGGTGTGCAGGTGGAGAGTCCCTGTACTCATTACACACTATCTTTTTAAAGCACAGGGAGTCAGAGATCAAAAAGCCAATGAAATGGTTCAAGTTCTCATATTAAAGATGACAAAAATCACCTGGCAAGTTGGAATCAAAACTTGAACTGAGAATACTCCCAACTTAGCTTCCTCTCTGTCACACTTTGGCTCTTCCAGAGTTTAGGGTTGGCAGGCCCACATCCACAAGGCCTCTGACTGCTTGGAGACCCAAAGCAAGTTGGGGATGGATGTCCAGGCATATGCAAGTGTCTCTTCTTGGATCAGAAGAGGATAAGGCTGCCCTGGTCTTTTAGATCTCACTCTTCACAATCTTCTGAAACCACAGCATCTTTGACCTAACAAACCAGTCCTTCTGCCCCAGATCTGGGTAGAAATTGCTGTCCCTCATTCAGGACTGTTGCATCACATCACACTGTACTTGCCTATGGCCTTGACATCCCAGCTGCCCCTGGAAACTCCCTGAAGGCAGGGTCTAGCAGAGCTGGAAGGTGCCAACTGGCCAAATTGTACCTAGAACAATGCCTGGCATATAGCAAAGTCTGCTTTGAGAAACGGAACCACCTTCATATCTACCAAGCTTACCAACTGCTTTTTATTCCATGCATTCATTCTCATCTTTTCACAACCCTAAGAGATAGACAAGATTCCCATTACATAAAGAGAAAACCAAGGGCCCAAGGAAAGGGAAAACAACTTGCCCAGAACTCTAAATCCTGTCTTTCCCATGTTACCATTATGAGATGTCCACACAGGCTAAATTAACCCCTTCCTTCCAGACCAGAGACCCTCCCCAGTCCAAGTCAGGTCCTACCCCACCAGAGATGGAAACACTTGGGACAGTCAGTAAATGACAAATTGAATCCCCTGGCCTACCCAATCCCAGATTGGCCACCCCAATCATTGTTTCCTACTCTCCCCCCTCACAAAGAGGCTTTTTCTGCTTCCAGGGGTGTACCAGGCAAGAAGTGTGGGACCATATTGCTGACTGCAGAGGAGCTTAGCAATTGTCGGGTAATTAAGGGCCACATGCTAGACCCAGGAGGCTCTCTTCTCTCCCCAAACTCCCTTTAGTGGGCTGAGTCTGGGGGCAATTTGAGTGTCAATAGTCCAACGTCATCCACAGGATATTGCCACCATGCAGCTGTGTGCAAACAAGCTGGACAAGAAGGACTTCTTTGGAAAATCAGACCCCTTCCTCGTGTTCTACAGGAGCAATGAGGATGGCACGTGAGTCACTGCTCCCACTATTGCTGTGGGCCCATTAGGGCTCTTAGGCTGGGACATCTTAGACTCCATCAGGACCTGAGCCCAGAATTCACTTAAGGCAGCACCCAATATGTGCTTAAACCAAGCATATGAGGCCCTGTCTCTGGGCTCAGTCCTACCCCAAAGGCAGGATCCAGTCCTCTTGTCCTCTCCAGGTTCACCATCTGCCACAAGACAGAGGTTGTGAAAAACACACTGAATCCTGTATGGCAGCCCTTCAGCATCCCTGTGCGGGCCTTGTGCAATGGAGACTATGACAGGTCTGCATCAGTATAAGCCAAGGAGTAAGGGGACAAGGGTGTGAGAGTGGGGTTCTTGGGGTGAAGAATGAAGGTTGAAGTGCCATAATAGCATTGGAGGATCCTGCTCAGTGAGACAGTTTTGGACATGGATATGGGTGCATGGAAAGGCATATGAATAGCAACATGGATGAATAGGTAGATGGACGGATGGATGGGTGGATGGATGAATGGATGAAAGGGCAAGTGAATAAGTGAATGAGCAGGTACATGGATAGATAATCAGATGAATGGATAAACTGGTGAATGAATAGATGGGTATGTGGATGGGTGTACAAGAGGACTGGTGGGTGGGATGGATGAATGGATAGCAGATGAGTGAGTGAGTGGACTGCTGGGTGGATTAGTGGATGGGTAGATGATGGGCAGATTAATGGATGGATGGCTAAATGCTTGAGAGGCAGGATGGGTATATGAGAGATTGGTGGTTGGTTGGAGAGGCAGAGGGGTGACTGAAAAAGCAGGAGGATAAACAGGTGGAATGACAGTACATTAATAGACAGACAGATGAATGGGTGGTAGAGGGAATGGATGGGTGAGTGTATCGTAGATGGACAGGCTGACCATATGAATTCACAAGTGGGCAGCATGAAGGTAGGTGAGTGGGCCCATAAGTAGATGGTTATGTAGACGCATGGATGATTAGATGGACAAATACCAGATGGCTGAGTGTTTGGTTGGATAGATGCGTGGAGATACAGATGAACGCTTGAATGTATCGGTGAGTCATTGAAGGGCTGGATGTATAGTTATATGGGTGATAGAGTTTAATAAGTAATTGATTGGTAAATTTATATGGGTAAAAGGGTGACTAGATGGATGGTTGAATGAGCTGCCACATAGATCAGTGGCCATATGAGATGACTTAGGCATAGCTGTTAAGAACATGGTCTTTGGAACCACGATGTCAGAGTTTAAATCTCAGCTCAGCAATTTATTTGCTATGGTCCTTAGTCAAGTTACTGGTTTTGGGGCCTCAGTTTCCTTATTCAAAAGTAATAATAGTATTAATACTTGCTTTATAAAGTGCTTGTTAAATTAGTCGGTGAAAGTGCTAAGAACAATGCCTGGAATACGTGTGTGTACTTAGTTGTGTCCGACTGTGCGACCCTCTGGTCTATAGCCAACCAGGCTCCTCTGTCCATGGGATTTTTCAGACAAGAATACTGGAGTGGGTTGCTGTCTCCTACTCTAAGGGGTCCTCCTGACCCAGGGGTCAAATCCACATCTCCTGCATTACATGTGGTCTTTACCTTTTGAGCCATCAGGGAAGCAATGCAATTCCCTGGTGGTACAGTGGTTAGGACTCTGCATTTTCACTGCTGAGGGCCTGGGTTCAGTTCCTGGTCAGGGAAAAAAGATCCCACAAGCCATGCAGCGTGGCCAAAATATTTTTTAAAAATCAGTAGTAAAGAATAGTAATAGTACAAATAGCAGCAGCAGTAGTAATAGTGATAGTGTCAGTAGGTAGTTGGGTACATTCATGGACTGATGAATGGATAAGATAGATGCGAGGAAGGCTGAGAGGAAGACAAATGGATGGATGGAAGGATGATCTGTATATAGTCAAGATCATCTTGACTATCATGGGTGGGGGTGTCTCAGACTTATCCTACAAACCTAGCCTATGTTTATCTCCAACATTTCAGAACGGTGAAGATTGACGTGTACGACTGGGACCGGGATGGAAGGTAGCACTGCCCTCTCCTAGAATTAAACCAAACAGTTCCCTGAAATATGTAGCACACTCACTAGGAACCCCAGACTAGCCTTGGGAGCCAGAGAGGGTGACGACAGATGCCAGGACCTTGAACACAGCTGGTCCCCTTAGTTGTCTCTCTGGCACACTGTCTCTTCCCTTCTTTTCCTCTTAGGTTGGTCTCTCTTCTGACCCAAGGCCCAGTGCCTGGCAGACCAAGTAGAGGCAGGGGATAGTGAGGATAAAAGACTGGTTTCAGGGGTGGCTCCAAGCCAGCAGCAGTCGCTTACCTGCCCCTGGCCTCATTGCAGCCACGACTTCATCGGTGAGTTCACCACCAGCTACCGAGAGCTGAGCAAGGCCCAGAACCAGTTCACAGTGTATGAGGTGAGAGCGCAGGCCCACCCAGGTTTCCCAGGCCTCCACCCCAGGTGTGCTCGTCTGTGCTCCCTTCCTCTGTGTCGCACCGTTACCACTACCTTACTTCACTTAGGTACTTAACCCTCGGAAGAAATGTAAGAAGAAGAAATACGTCAACTCGGGAACTGTGAGTACTCCCGAGAGCTCTGGCCCTCTGTAGATCCTTCTGTCTCTGTCCCCAGAATGGGGACACCCAGCATGACCATGCGGTGAGGGTGTGGGAGAGCTATGGGTGCAGACTACTTGCACACAGTGATGCTGGATACAAGGTGGCACCATTTCAGTTTTGCTTTTGTTTCGTTTTTTTTTTTTTTTTCTTGTTTTTCCTCTCACCTAAGAAAATTTGTTTGATCTTTAATCTTTTGCAGGTTTTTCGGGGGCGGTGGGGGGGGGGACCCTAAGTTTTATTTCATGATTTAACACACTTTTGGAAATCCAAGTATGTTTCTGATGGCTTACCCCTTTGCCCTTTCAGAAATCGGACAGGGTGGGTCAGGGGCTGGAGTAGAGTGCCTCTTTCCCTTTCTCTAGCCCAGCCACCTTTTCCAAGTAGCAGGGCTGCCTCTTCTGTCCCACAGGTGACACTGCTCTCCTTTTCTGTGGACTCTGAATTCACTTTTGTCGATTACATCAAGGGAGGGTGAGTCACAGCCAAGCTCCGGACTAAAGTCCAGCAATGAGTTTCTCCCAGTTCTCAGCCTCAGTGTTCCTCTTCATTAATGGTCAGGATCCAATGAGATCCTGAAAACAAACTTGAAAACACTTGGCAGACTATAAAGTGCAGGGTGCTGTCCACGGTAGTTCTCTCCATAGGGCTGCCTTTCAGCCCTAGCTTCCAGCCCCCCTGGGAAGATGACAGACCAGTGGTCTCCCGTAGCCTTACTGGAGCCCAGACAGAAGATATGGCGAGGCAAGAGGGAGAGGCTAAGAGAGAAGGAAAAGACAAGCAGGCTGTAGGGGACATTCTCCTTGGTTTAGTGGATGCATGCAGACCTCAGTAAGGTACTTTTCTTCTTTCAACCTGATTTTAATGTAAAATGGAGATATTAATTACTACTTCAGGACTATAGTAAGGGTTAAATTAAATTATGCATATTATGTCATGAGGTAGGCATTTAGGAATGAATGGGGCATGTGGGAACACACTCCCCAAAGTGTGTTCCATGGGCCAGCAGCATCTGCCTCACTTGGGATTTTGTTAGAAATGTAGAATCTCAGGCTCCACCCAGACCATCCAGATCATAATTTACTTTTTAACACGATTCCCAGGTGATTCAGATGCATACAAGTGTTTGAGAAATTCTTAGTAAGTATTAGTCCCTCATTTCTCAATCCATCTATTTCCCCAACAGGACACAGCTGAACTTCACAGTAGCCATTGACTTCACAGCTTCCAATGGTGAGGCATGGATGGGGGAACAGGGTGTGGAGGGATTCTAAAGAAGTCATTAGGGATGGGCCTGAATTAAAACCTGGGAATAAGAGTTAACCTATCCAGGAAGCCCAGGCTTGAGGCAAGGCCCAGTCAGGCTAGTGTTGTGGGGGTGATGGTGGGAGAGAGTACAGAAAGGTTTAAGTGGATAAATGGATCAAAGAAAATTGAAAGGATAAATAGCTCTAGATAGCTTGAGAAGTGGATGAGTAAATGAATGGATGGGAGGGAATAGAAGTATACTAACAGATGAATACATAAATGGGTGGATAACTGTGTGGGTAGCTAGATGAATAGAGTAGGCAAATGGGTCTGAGTGAGTACAATAGGCTGAAGAGGTGGATGCATGAACTGGCATGTGGGTGAACAGATGGACAAGTGTTTAAATTGGTGAAATAGATGAGTGGACAGGTGGATGGATCCATGAGTACAGACAGACAGGTGAATGAAGGGGATGGATAGAGAGGGATGAATGAATGAGTAGATGGACAAAAGAATATGGTTATATGGACAGATGGGAAAGAAAGAGAAATGGCAGGTGAGCAAGTAGATAGATGGCAGACTGGCTGGCTGGATGCACAGGTGGGTGGCTAGCTGGATAAGAGGATGGAGAAGCAGATGATAGAGATGAAGAGATAGATGGATTTACGGCCAGTGGAAGGGTGAATAGATGTATGAGCAGGTGGATGAATTGGTGGATAGATATAGGGGTTGGTACATGGATAGTTTGAAAATGAACATTTGGATGACTGAGTAAAATAATAAGGAGTACATGGGTAAAGAGGCTTCTCTGGGGGCTCGGTGGTAAAGAATCTGCCTGCCAATACAGGTGACATGGGTTCGATCCCTGGGTTGGGAAGATCCCCTGGAGAAGAGAATGGCAACCCACTCCAGTATTCTTGCCTGGAGAATTCCATGGACAGAGGAGCCTGGCGGGCTACAGTCTACGGGGTCATGCAAGAGTCAGACACGACTTAGAGACAAAACACCAACAGCATGGGTTAAGAGTGGATGAATGGATAGGCAGCACATAGATGCAACAAAGACAGGCAGGTGAATAGACGGATCATCAGTATGACCATGGGGTGGGGCTCCTGTTTCCCTACAGGGAATCCCCTGCAGCCCACCTCCCTGCACTACATGAGTCCTTATCAGCTCAGCGCCTATGCCATGGCCCTCAAGGCAGTGGGAGAAATCATCCAGGACTATGACAGTGACAAGCTCTTCCCAGCTTATGGCTTTGGCGCCAAGCTCCCTCCAGAGGGACGGATCTCCCACCAGTTCCCCCTGGTACAGTATGGGCCAGATCCTAGACTCCACACTCTGGAATCTGGCCCACCCAAGTTGACAAAATTCTTCTACTTAGGTTTTCTTCTAAGGGTCAAGGACATGCAGAAGAGAAGGATCTAGGGGAGGGTGGCAGAGCAAGGAGGGGAGCTGGGCTGGAGTCTGGAGGGGCATATGAAAGAGAGCAGTGGAGAAACGCAAGAGTGAGCTGGGATCAGTCCAGCAGGGCATCTTCCCTGACAGAACAACAATGATGAGGACCCCAACTGCGCGGGCATTGAGGGTGTGTTGGAGAGCTACTTCCAGAGCCTGCGCACAGTGCAGCTCTACGGGCCCACCTACTTCGCCCCTGTCATCAACCAGGTGGCCAGGTAAGGAAACTGGATGGACCTGGGGGAAATTAAGGGGACCAGACAGGGGATTGTGGAGAAGGCGATGGCACCCCACTCCAGTACTCTTGCCTGGAAAATCCAGGACGGAGGAGCCTGGTGGGCTGCAGTCCATGGGGTCGCTGAGAGTCGGACACAACTGACCGACTTCACTTTCACTTTTCACTTTCATGCATTGGAGAAGGAAATGGCAACCCACTCCAGTGTTCTTGGCTAGAGAATCCCAGGGACGGGGGAGCCCGGTGGGCTGCCGTCTATGGGGTTGCACAGAGTCGGACACGACTGAAGCGACTTAGCAGTAGCAGCAGACAGGGGATTGACTTCCCAAGGATAGTGAATTTAGGCTTTGGGGAGAGGGTGAAAGTTTCAGTGTTGGCCAAGCTCTGGTATAAAGAGGTTACATCAGGCCTTATTCTAAGGTAGAAAGAGTGTCAGTGAACTGCCTCAACCCCACTTCCTGGGAACAACAAACCAGGCCTCAAGTTTGAGGAAGAGAGAAGGACCTATACAACAGTGGATAAGGCACAAGCTTTGGCATCAAACCTGGGAGTGACCCCGGGTCCACCACTCACTAACCTCATCTGACCTGGAGCAACTTAACTTCTTTCTAAGCCTCCATTTCATCCATGTAAATGGGTATAATAATGGATAATAAGAGCATCTTCTTTTTATAGGGTTATTGGGGATTTAAAACTAGGTAACAATATAATAATACTTAGCGCAGTGTCTGGCCCATAGTCAGTGCTCATGGTAGATTAAAATGAGCTCAAGTTGTAGATTAACGATGGAAGAGTAACTTCTAAAAACAGAAGAGTAACTCCAAATTTTCAGAATAAAAACACAAAGCAAAGAAAATCCAACTTACATATCAAATGATTTTTTTTTTATTTTTTAAAGTATATTTCAATACATAAATTTGTATGCATGCTTTAAACAAACTATATGTCAAGAATGAGAGAGTCTAAACAAAAAGTATGACCAGCACCAGCATTTAAGTTTTCTGATTTTTAATGCAAATAAAATGATTGAACTAAAACCGAACGTATGTCAATGAACTTAAGTTGGATAAATTCACCTAATAAAAGAAAAAGTTTCTCTGATTGGATAAAAAATAATAATTCTACTATATGCTAAGGGCTTCCCTGATAGCTCAGTTGGTAAAGAATCCACCTGAGACCTTGGTTCAATTCTTGGGTCAGGAAGATCCCCTGGAGAAGGGATAGGCTACGCACTCCAGTATTCCTGGACTTCCCTTGTGGTTCAGCTGGTAAAGAATCTGCCCGCAATGTGGGAGACCTGGGTTCGATCCCTGGGTTGAGAAGATCCCCTGGAGAAGGGAAAGGCTACCCACTCCAGTATTCTGGCCTGGAGAATCCCATGGACTATAGAGTCCATGGGGTTGCAAAGAGTTGGCCACAACTGAGTGACTTTCACATACATGCTGCTGCTGCTGCTGCTGCTAAGTCGTTTTAGTCGTGTCCGACTCTGTGCAGCCCCATAGACGGCAGCCCACCAGGCTCCCCCATCCCTGGGATTCTCCAGGCAAGAACACTGGAGTGGGTTGCCATTTCCTTCTCCAATGCATGAGAGTGGAAAAGTGAAAGTGAAGTCGCTCAGTCGTGTCCGACTCTTTGTGACCCCATGGACTGCAGCCTCCCAGGCTCCTCCGTCCATGGGATTTTCCAGGCAAGAGTACTGGAGTGGAGTGCCATTGCCTTCTCCATTCACATACATACTATATGCTAAATAGAAGAGACCCATGTAAAACGAAATACCTCAGGAAACTTGAAAGTAAAAATATGAAACAAACAAACAAAAAAATAATAAAAGTGGAAGAATTTCAGAGAGATATATATATCCAGAGACTCCATTTTCCTCTAATAAAGATTAGTTTATCTTCTAATTCATTATGAGATAATAGTTTCTTTAATTACAAAAGTAATGTAACATTGCTGTTGAAATTTTAAGGATGGAGAAATTAAATAACAAATGACCCAGAAAATGGCCCACGAGAATGTGAAGATATATATATATATATATATATATATATATACACATATATATAATATATATATATGGTTAATGATAGTCTTTTCCTTATGTAGCCATAATGGCAGTCAAATTTGATGTAACATTTCACTACTGATCTTTTCACTTAATAATGGAACCTGAGCACATTTTCTTTTGTTATTGTTATTAAACAGACTTAAATATTATCTTGGGCAAATTCGCTGATTCACTCATTCATTTACTGATTCAATGTTCCATAAAGCAAAATGTAGCGTGAATGTGGGCTGTAGAGCTAGACTAAGTTAATACACCCACTCTACTGATTACTAGCTGTGTCACTTTGGGCAAGACTCCTAACCTCTCTGTGTCTGTTTCCTCAACTGTAAATGAGGATAATAGTAGCTACATCATGGGGCTGTTGTGAGGACTAACTTAATATTCATCAAGCACATACAACAGTGCCTGCCACATGGTAAGTGCTATAGGTGCAAGCTATTACTGTTACTATTATTATCATTATTACTATTCAAAGGGCATCTGCCTGTGCTCAGATATCTGCTGGGGCACTGGAGATTCAGATGAATCAGATCTAGTTTCTGCCCTTGAGATCTCCCGCCTTGGCGCAGGAGACAGAAATATAAATAAATCATTACCTTCTACAGGCCAGAGCTTCCCAAACTTTTCCAGCAAGTCGCCTGTTGGCAAAGGCAAACAGGCTTCCCCTAGGGGACACTGGGGGCCCAGTTGAAAGCAGCCAACCTGAAAATGTCTTTGAAATCCCCATATTTTATCTTAACAATTCATGCACATTTTACATGCTTCTGACATTGTGTCCATATTTGCTATAATTTAAGGCGTGGGGAGGTGTGTTTTAAGTATACTTAGAGTCATCTAGCTTTATCCACCAGATCATATAGTGTAATGGGTGCTTCAGGTATCCTATGACCTTGGGTTCCCCTTGGCATACATGTTGGTACACTCATGGGTGTAAGGACCCAGGAAGGGCGGACAACCCATCTTGGTGGGTGGCATCCAAGAGACCGGAGGCAGCCTAGTTGTGGAGGGACCTGACTTCTTGGCTGGGTGCAGGGGGCGAACTGGACTTTATCAGAGGAAGATGTGCAGAACAGGCCTGGTGGCAGGAACTGCATGTGAAGAGCACAGAGGCATGAAGGGGCAAGTTTGGGAGACAGTGAACAGTACACCTAGATCAGAATGTGCAGCGTGCACAGAGGAGTAGCCAAAGGGCAGGTGGGAATGAAGCCTAGAGGCATCAAGAGCTCAGGCTTTAGGCTTAGTCGGTCAAGTGTGGACTGGGGCCCCAGCTTCACCACCCCTTTGGAATGTTATTCCTCATGCCTGTAAACTTCACTTTGGAATAACAAATGTGCCCACCTTATAGAATGGTAGTGAGGATTCAATCAGATCACGTATGTCAAGTGTGCAGCCATGATTTTGATGACCACAGATGCCTCTTCGTTGTCTGCCACCCCAAAGCCAAGTGGGGCACAGACTGGCTTTCCCCAGCCCATGACCCAGCTCCAGGTCTAAATGGCCTTGGGAGTGCCAGGCTTCTGCAGGGAGCCACGGGTGTGCCTCCCAAGTCCCCAAACCCTTCCACACCCCTCAATGTTCCTGCTCACAAATCCCTTTGTGAGGGGGCCCTTACCCATTGCTCTGACCTCCTCTCTCTTCTGTAGACCTACCTGCATCTCCTAGAACACGCTCTCTCTTGGTTTGCGCATGCCATTCCTTCTCTCTGGAACATCTTTCCTTTACCCTCCCGTCCTCCCCCCACCCCACCTCTACCTCCACCTCCTCCTGGCTAACTCCTACTCACTTTTCAGGTCTTAGGTTAGATGTCATGTCCTCAAAGCCCTCGCCTTACTGCATCGTCGTGCTGTAAGCATCCATCTCCTCCCAGGACAACATCTGATTCTCTGCTGCAGGCTCAGCACCAAACTTGGTGCCTGACCCACAGCAGGTGTGCAGTGATTATTTGCAGAATGAGTGAGCGACAGGAAACGGTGGCAGCCCAAGCCTATGAAGAGGCTGCAGCCAGAATTCAGGAAAAGAGCAAAGGCTGCTAGGGAGGATCATGGCCCACTCCCACCCTGGGCCCTGGGCAAAATGAACTGTAGCTGTTTGAATTCTCTACCCTCACTGTGCTTTCCTCTGGGTTTTTTATATCAAGCTTATATATCAGCATTGTCTGATAGAACTCTCTGCAGTGATGGATGCAATGATGGAGATGTTCTGTATCTTGTGATGTCCTGTATGGTAGCTCCCAGACACATACAGATAGTGAGCACCTGGAGTGTCGCAAGGGTGAACAAGGAACTGAGATGATTTTATTTAATTTATATAAATTTCCATAGGACCTGGGGACTGCCTTACTGGATAGTACAGCTCCATCCTTTCCAATCTTCACAGGGTTTGAGACTAGAAGTCAAGAGGCCAAGTCTGCCATGGCCTTTGTGCTGTCTGAGGTCTTGTTTCTCTTATGTATAAAATAAGGGGACTGGACTCAATGGCTTCTGAACTCATTTCAGATCAAAAAATCTTGGGAGTCAAAGTGAGAGAAGGGAAAAGACTCTGGGAGCAGCTGTTAAGACTGGCTGAGGACCCAGAAGCCTAGGCAATGGGATGTGATGAGCAGAAGGGAGAAGGGAGGAGGAGAAATGGGTGAGAGAGGGGAGAAAGAAGGCCTTCAGTCTTTGGTCTTGTTCTTGTATAAACACCAAGATCATTCCAGGGCCAACAAAGTCCTGGGTGATCTGGGCCCCACCCCATTTCAATCATATGGTCCATGCTGCTCCCCTCACTTTCTGGGCCCCAGACAGGGTAGACTTCCTCCAGTTTCATCACAGGGACTTTGTCCATGCTGTTCCTTCTGTCTGGAATGACCTCCCCTCCCCTTCACTTAGCCTCCTCTCCCTCCTCTTCTCCTTCATCCTCCAACATTGTTTCCTTAAAGAAGTCTTCATTGACCTGGGCCATGTCAAGATCCCTTACAGGACGCTCTCATAGCAGTAGCTTTTTCTCTCCCAACTCTCCTCACAAATGCTATTCTATAGCTATTTCTGTGATTCTTGGTTCAGTGTCCACTCTCAAGAGGACTGGGGGGACTGTTTCTTTCTCACGATGCCTAACAGTAGCTACCACAGTAAATGCTCTGTGAGTGTCACTGGAGGGATGGTAGGAGGGGCAGGCAGCCAGCTCTGGGGAAGGAGCATGAGCTTCCGAAGCCCCAGTGCTTGTCCTCTGCTTACAGGGCCAGCTGGGGAAGTTTTAGGGATAGACATTCCTTTGGACTTTCTGGGCTTTCAGCTGAATTCTGATTTTAGCCTCTCCCCCAGGGCTGCAGCCAAGATCTCTGATGGTTCTCAGTACTACGTTCTGCTCATCATCACTGATGGGGTCATCTCTGACATGACACAGACAAAGGAGGCCATTGTCAGTGTAAGTCTGAGGAGGGTTTGGCAGGAAGAGGTCACTGTTAATAACTGTCCAGGGGTTGAGATTTTGCCCTACGTGCAAGCTAACAAGTCAGGCTGCCAATTTCATGGATGCTCGCAGTGGACACAAGACTTCTGGATCAAAAGCAAAGGTGTGTGGGACTTCCCTGGTAGTCCAGTGGTTAAGACTCAACACTTCCACTGCAGGGGGCATGAGTTCAATCCCTGGTCGAGGAATTGAGATTCCACATGCCACTATCCCAGCAATAGCAACAGCTTAACTATCAGCATTGGCTCTGATTCACTAAGTCCCACTTCCCAGAAGATAATGTGCCAAGGGCCAGATTACCAGTGGGTTGTATTATAGAACACAAACCCTGAGTGTAGAAAACCTGAGCCTTTTATCATGGGCAGTAAGCATGCCTGCCCTTCGCTCCAGCATGAGACATTTTATTATACTAGACAGTAAACAAACCTGCCCTTTGCTGTATAGGAAGACCCTGTATCTTTCAAGGCTGTTACATATGCAGACGTACTTGAAAAGATAGTCCGGCACAAAGAGAAATCAGTGCCTCTGCTTGTAAGATGTGCCAAAATATTATACACAGAGAGAATTGTCCCCCAACAGTCACTTCCCTTGTTATGGCTGCTCATCCCAAGAATTTACCCTCTTTCCCCTCACAGGCCTCATCGCTGCCCATGTCTATCATTATTGTCGGTGTGGGACCAGCCATGTTTGAAGGTGAGTAAGATAGGGGGTTTTCCTGAGTGAGACCAAGAACTGGGGAAAACAAAGGAGGATCTGGGAACCCAGACCTGTCTCATAGAGAAGATAGGATGGATGCCTGTGTCAGACCTTGGCCAAGTCAGACCTTCTCTGAACCATTTCCTCATTATAACTGAGGTTGTTGATACAAATACTTCCCTCCTGAGGTTCCTAGGATGATGGAATGCATGGGAGGGAATAATAATAATAACTCCATTACAATGCCTAATATTTGTAGGACTTTGATACAACCATTAGGTGGTCTCTTGATGACTCCAGAGGGGAGCGAAGAGGCAGAGGGCAGCATGGGTTGTTGTGGGAAAGGTCAATCAGCTGAGGGGTGTCTTTTCTGCAGCTATGGAAGAGCTGGACGGTGATGATGTGCGCGTGTCCTCTCGGGGACGCTATGCCGAGCGCGACATCGTTCAGGTAGACCTGATGTCATGAGGTCAAAAGGAAGTCATGGTATCAAAGGCATGGTGGGAAGGAGGGGCTAAGTTAGCAGCCATTCCCTTTTACTGCCTTCCCTTTTTTTTTTTTTTTCCCAATTTTTATTTATTTATTGGCTCTGCTGGGTCTTCATTGCTGCATGCGGGGCTTTATCAAATTTATGGGAGTGGAGGCTACTCTCTAGTTGATGTGTGTGAGCTTCTCTTGTTGCAGAGGTTGGGCTCTGTGACCCGAGGTCTCTAGACCGTGGGCTCAGTAGTTGTGACGCAAGGTCTTAGGTGCCTCAAGGCATTGGGATCTTCCTGGACCAGGGATTGAACCTGGGTCCCCTGCATTGGCAGGTGGATTCTTAACCACTGGACCACCAGGGAAGTCCCTTTACTGCCTTCTTAATCATTTACCTTTCTTCCCTTCACTCTTTCAGCCTTCCTATGTTCATTCAACAAATTCTTTTTGAGAAAACAGGCAGGTTGCTGCAGCCATGGTGGATTCATAGTGTAAGAGATCCCCAAGGCACCTGCCCTCTAGTGGAGGCAGCCAATAATAATGGCACAGTTCATTAGATTGTCCTAAGTGCTCCAGAGGGACAGCAAACGCCACAGTGAGAGTCTGTAACTGGGATCTAATTAGGCAGGATTGTCAGGGAAGGCTGCTGCTGCTGCTGCTAAGTCGCTTCAGTCGTGTCCGATTCTGTGCGACCTCATAGACGGCAGCCCACCAGGCTCCCCCGTCCCTGGGATTCTCCAGGCAAGAACACTGGAGCGGGTTGCCATTTCCTTCTCCAATGCATGAAAGTGAAAAGTGAACGTGAAGTCGCTCAGTCGTGCCCGACTCTTAGTGACCCCATGGACTGCAGCCCACCAGGCTCCTCCGTCCATGGGATTTTCCAGGCGACAGTCCTGGAGTGGGGTGCCATTGCCTTCTCCGTCAGGGAAGGCTACTACGAGGAAATGACATTGGAACTGAAATCTAAAGCAAGGTATAAGCATAACAGGCAGAGAAGCAGCTGGTGAGAAGGCCCTTAGGTTCAAAATAACTGGCCCAATCATGGAGAAGGCAAGAGGCCCGGGTGCAGGATCACAGCAGTGAGTGGAAGAGGAAGGCAAGGCCCTGCCAGTCATGGTGAAGTTTGGGGCTTTGTTCTAAGATAATTAGAAAGCTCTTGAAGGATTTTAGATAGAGAAGTGAGATGGTCAGTCTCGCATTTTGAGACATGCAGAGAGGCTGCTAGAGTGCGGACTGCAGCAGGACGAGGGAGAAGGCAGGGAGATCTGTTAGTGAGGAAGCCTTCGAAGTAGTCCAGGGATTTGGATGGGAATAGGAGCAGTGAGGATGGAGAGGAGAAACAGGTTCAAAAGACAATTTAAGAAAAAATGTATGAGAATTGAATATTTGATTAAATGGTGATAGGGAGTCAGGGGGGCTTCAAGAATGATTCTTAGTTTCCTAGACTGAGCCCCTGGGTGAGTGATAGTCTCACTTGCTGGGAAAGGAAAGGCTGGAGGAGGGGCAGATTTGGCAGAAAAGCCTAGAATTCAGCTGTAAACACATTGGACTTGAGTTATCTAAGACGAACGAAAGGGGATGTGATATGGGCAACCAAGTTGTGACTCTGGGCCTTAAAGAAAAAAAGGTAGGGATGGATGTATAAATGTATGAGTTATCAGGGAACAGGGTTGTTGTTTTTTTTTAATTGAAGTACAGTCGATTTACAATACTGTGTTAATTTCAGGTATGCAGAATAGTGATTCAGTGCTTTTAGTTAATACTCCATTTAAAGTTATTACAAGATAAAAGCTACAATACCCTGTTATACAGTTTATCCTTGTTGCTTATTTATTCTGTCTATATTAAGTAGTTTGTACATCTTAATCCAGGGAACAGTTTGTAAATGTGTTGAAAGTGTATGAAATCACCCAGGAAGAGAATTAAGAAAGAAAAGGCATCAGCTTTAGAGATTAGGCAGACCTAGAGCATTGGGGTTGGTGCAGGGAGGCATCCAGAAAGGTAGAGAAAATCTAGAAGAATGTAATGTGTCAAGAGTGGGAAGTGTTCAGGAAGATTATGGTGAAATGTAATGGAAAGCTCAAGGGGAGTCAGCAAGATGCGTGACAATCATTGCTTGCAGGACTGATTGGGGAACATGGTACTGTTGACTTCGTTAGCAAGAGCAGTTTCAGTAGACTGTATGAAGCCAGGTTAGAGTGGCTTAAGGGTGAATGGAAGGTGGAAAAAAAAGTGGGTGGGGAGAAAGCAAATGCGGAAAGTTCCTCTAGATAAGGTGGGAAAGCGAGTGACGCTTGGAGATGTTAGGGGCCAAAGAGGAAGCCTCCGCCACTCCACCCTCCCCAGTCCTCTCTCTCCTGGCCACCCATATCTGATTGTGCCTGTTACAGTTCGTCCCATTCCGAGACTATGTGGACCAGTCGGGGAACCAGGTGCTGAGCATGGCCCGACTTGCCAAGGATGTGCTGGCGGAGATCCCAGAGCAGCTACTGTCCTATATGCGCACCAGGGACATCCAGCCTCGCCCGCCACCCCCTGCCACCCCCAGCCCAACGCCAGCTCCAGAGCATCCCTAAATAGCCCACCTAACCAATGCCCAGCAGTCTGCCCGCCTGCCCACCCATTGCTTCTGCTCAAAATCAGAGGCACCTTGAACCTTGGACCTCATTGGGAGGGCAGCTTGGAGGATCAGTATTGGCTGGTCGAGCCCTCTGCCCCATCACCCACAGAAGGGCCTGGCACTGTCACCACCTCCCTGCCTTCTTGCCAATAATAAAGCTGATCTTTACTTCACTTCTGTCTCATGGGTCTTAGGGAGGGAGGCTGGGATGCCCAGGGTCTGGGACACATCAAGAGAAAGATGGAGCAAGGACAGCTTCAGCTAGGGATCATCCCCATCCTAACACACATCCATCTAACCCTTCTTCAGATATTCTTCAAATACTTTAAGAAAGAAGTGAATCTTTATGTGTGTACATTTTCCTGAGGAGAGAGGCCCATAGCTTTTATCAGATTCTAAAAGGGATTCTTGACCTCAAAAGGGGTCAGCTTTAAGATCAGTTCAGTTCAGTCGCTCAGTCGTGTCTGACTCTCTGCAACCCCATGAATCGCAGCATGCCAGGCCTCCCTGTCCATTACCAACTCCCGGAGTTCCCCCAGACTCACGTCCATCGAGTCAGTGATGCCATCCAGCCATCTCATCCTCTGTCGTCCCCTTCTCCTCTGGCCCCCAATCCCTCCCAGCATCAGAGTCTTTTCCAATGAGTCAACTTCGCATGAGGTGGCCAAAGTACTGGAGTTTCAGCTTTAGCATCATTCCTTCCAAAGAAATCCCAGGGCTGATCTCCTTCAGAATGGACTGGTTGGATCTCCTTGCAGTCCAAGGGACTCTCAAGAGTCTTCTCCAACACCACAGTTCAAAAGCATCAATTCTGCGGCGCTCAGCCTTCTTCACAGTCCAACTCTCACATCCATACATGACCACAGGAAAAGCCTTGACTAGACATAGCCTTGACTAGACATAGCCTTGACTAGACAAACCTTTGTTGGCAAAGTAACGTCTCTGCTTTTGAATATGCTATCTAGGTTGGTCATAACTTTCCTTCCAAAGAGTAAGCGTCTTTTAATTTCATGGCTGCAGTCACCATCTGCAGTGATTTTGGAGCCCAAAAAAAGAAAGTCTGACACTGTTTCCACTGTTTCCCCATCTATTTCCCATGAAGTGGTGGGACCAGATGCCATGATCTTCATTTTCTGAATGTTGAGCTTTAAGCCAACTTTTTCACTCTCCACTTTCACTTTCATCAAGAGGCTTTTTAGTTCCTCTTCACTTTCTGCCATAAGGGTGGTGTCATCTGCATATCTGAGGTTATTGATATTTCTCCCAGCAATCTTGATTCCAGCTTGTGTTTCTTCCAGTCCAGCATTTCTCATGATGTACTCTGCATATAAGTTAAATAAACAGGGTGACAATATACAGCCTTGACGAACTCCTTTTCCTATTTGGAACCAGTCTGTTGTTCCATGTCCAGTTCTAACTGTTGCTTCTTGACTTGGATACAGATTCCTCAACAGGCAGGTCAGGTGGTCTGGTATTCCCATCTCTTTCAGAATTTTCCACAGTTTATTGTGATCCACACAGTCAAAGGCTTTGGCATAGTCAATAAAGCAGAAATACATGTTTTTCTGGAACTCTCTTGCTTTTTCCATGATCCAGCAGATGTTGGCAATTTGATCTCTGGTTCCTCTGCCTTTTCTAAAACCAGCTTGAACATCAGGAAGTTCACGGTGCACATATTGCTGAAGCCTGGCTTGGAGAATTTTGAGCATTACTTTACTAGCGTGTGAGATGAGTGCAATTGTGCCGTAGTTTGAGCATCTGCTCTCATTGGTCTAGTTCAAGTTTTTTGAGTGAGGATAATTTAAAAAGCTGATATTTTCTTTGAGTGAAGTGAAGTGAAGTGAAGTGAAGTCGCTCAGTCATGTCCGACTCTTTGCGACCCCATGGGCTGTAGCCTACTATGCTCCTCTGTCCATGGGATTTTCCAGGCAAGAGTACTGGAGTGGGTTGCCATTTCCTTCTTCAGAGGATCTTCCTGACCCAGGGATTGAACCCAGATCTCCCACACTGTAGGCAGATGCTTTACCATTTGAGCCACCAGAGAAGTCCCATTTTTTTTCTTTGAGTATTCACTACATATCAGACATTGATAAGTAATTTATATGCATCATCTTATTTAATCCTCACAGCAATCCTGTGAGATAAGCACTGTGTTATCTTTTGCACATGAAGAATCTGAGGCTCAGAGAGGTTAAGTCACGTATTGAACAGAACCCAATAGTTTGGCTCCAGAGGCCAAGAGGTTAACCAGCAAACCTCTTCCTGGAGTGTCAATTTTATTAGGATGTTTAGGAGAAGACCAAAGGAACATTTCATGCAAAGATGGGCTCGATAAAGGACAGAAATGGTATGGACCTAACAGAAGCAGAAGATATTAAGAAGAGATGGCAAGAATACACAGAATAACTGTACAAAAAAGATCTTCACAACCCAGATAATCACGATGGTGTGATCACTCACCTAGGGCCAGACATCCTGGAATGTGAAGTCAAGTGGGCCTTAGAAAGCATCACTACGAACAAAGCAAGTGGAGGTGATGGAATTCCAGTTCAGCTATTCCAAATCCTGAAAGATGATGCTGTGAAAGTGCTGCACTCAATATGCCAGCAAATTTGGAAAACTCAGCAGTGGCCACAGGACTGGAAAAGGTCAGTTTTCATTCTGATACCAAAGAAAGGCAATGCCAAAGAATGCTCAAACTACCACACAATTGCACTCATCTCACACCACCCTTATGGCAGAAAGTGAAGAGGAACTAAAAAGCCTCTTGATGAAAGTGAAAGTGGAGAGTGAAAAAGTTGGCTTAAGGCTCAACATTCAGAAAACGAATATCATGGCATCCGGTCCCGCCACTTCATGGGAAATAGATGGGGAAACAGTGGAAACAGTGTCAGACTTTCTTTTTTTGGGCTCCAAAATCACTGCAGATGGTGACTGCAGCCATGAAATTAAAAGACGCTTACTCTTTGGAAGGAAAGTTATGACCAACCTAGATAGCATATTCAAAAGCAGAGACGTTACTTTGCCAACAAAGGTTTGTCTAGTCAAGGCTATGTCTAGTCAAGGCTTTTCCTGTGGTCATGTATGGATGTGAGAGTTGGACTGTGAAGAAGGCTGAGCGCCGCAGAATTGATGCTTTTGAACTGTGGTGTTGGAGAAGACTCTTGAGAGTCCCTTGGACTGCAAGGAGATCCAACCAGTCCATTCTGAAGGAGATCAGCCCTGGGATTTCTTTGGAAGGAATGATGCTAAAGCTGAAACTCCAGTACTTTGGCCACCTCATGCGAAGTTGACTCATTGGAAAAGACTCTGATGCTGGGAGGGATTGGGGGCCAGAGGAGAAGGGGACGACAGAGGATGAGATGGCTGGATGGCATCACTGACTCGATGGACGTGAGTCTGGGGGAACTCCGGGAGTTGGTGATGGACAGGGAGGCCTGGCGTGCTGCGATTCATGGGGTTGCAGAGAGTCGGACACGACTGAGAGACTGATCTGATCTGATCTTAGGGGAAGACATTGTATATGAAAACATATACTTTATAGTGGGTCGAATGCAAGGTTTATACTAAGATAAATTAGAAGTTTCCAGGTGTTTTAGGCTTTGCCCCAGAACCCTGGCAGACGCTCTCACGCTCCCCGTTGATGGCAAAACTGGACAGGCTAAGCAACAAGTACTGTTTTACAAGTAGACTCTTCTTGGCACCCAAGTTCTCAAAAGCCCACCAAAACTGACAATAGAGTTGTCGAGCTCAGCTTTACAAATAAGCAATATGAGGTAGGAAGAATTTAACAAATTGCCCAAGTTCACATGGCTACTAAGTGACCCAGTCACATTAAAAGTAGCTGTTTTGACATCATGAAGCCTTTCCTCGCCTACCTATAAGGTTCCAGCATCTGAATCTTATTTTACTTACACAGTCCGTTTTACACCCAACCAGCATTTTGCACCGCCCCCAATCAGGCCGCTGCTTTCAGATCCACACCTTTCCTCCAGCCCTGCCCTTTTACCTTTTCCAAGCCCCGCCCTTTCCCTTCAGCCTCGCGTGGCTTTTCCCAGCTCTATCCTCTCCCCAGCCCAGCTCCAAGTTCCAGGCCCATCCAAAGCCCCGCCCTTTCTTTTCTGAGGCCCCCTCTTCTGTTTAGTCCCACCCCTCACCCCCGGTTGAGTCCCTATTCTCCTTACTGGGGCCTGCTTTACAGATGGCCCCGCCCACTCCCCGCAAACCCCGCCCCATAGATTGGTTTATTCTCTTTCAGCCCCGCCCCGCCCCTACCCATAACTCCCGGTGCCCCTTAGGCTGCAGTCCGCGTCCCTCTTGCTCCTGGCCCTGCCCCCAGCCCCGCCCCGAGGCTCCGGCCCCGCCTCGCCGCCTTCCTCGGAGACCAAGGCCAGGTCCCTACCGCAGCCGCGGCGCCAGCAGGAGGGAGGGAGGCGGGGGGAGAGACAGAGGGGGAAGGGAGAAGGGCGGGCTCCTTACGCCTAGTCCCGCGCTCACCGTCCGTGTCGGCAGATTCGCTACAAACGGCCCGACCACTCCGGATCCCGAGTATCGTAACTTCTGTCTCCAGAAACTCAACTCTAGATGGAGGCCCTAGAAAAGCCCTGTAAGGTGTCCAGGGCCCTTCCGAATCCCAGAGAATGGCCTCTCGAGCCTCAGCGGGCGGGCGGGGATCTGTGGCGAAAGTGCAGCTCGGCAGTGCCGCGGCGCCGAGTTTACCCTGCGCAGACGCCGTCGCCGCTGCTGCTGCCGCCGCCGCTGCCACTGCCTTTGCCGCCACCGTCTCCGCCGCCGCCGTCCCCGCGCTGCCTCCGGGAGCCTCCATTGTTCCGGCGGCGCCGGGTCCCGAGACCCGGCAACCTAGGGGCCTTCGAAAGGGGCGGTGGCCGCCGGAATTGAGACGCTCGGGCGCCGGCGGGACTGGGAGCGGCAGGGGTCAGCGCGGGAATCCCAGGGAGCCGGGCCAGAGCGTGGGGCGGCAGGGGGTCGGGGTGGCGTGGTCTGCAGTCTCCGGAATTGGGGCTCTCCCTCCCCGACCCGTCTTTACCCGCCGGCCTCCCTAAGTGGGGTCGGAGCCCCGGCGGGCGTCCCCGGCGATGAGCCCGGACTCGAGGTGGCCGGTGAGTGCGGGCCAGGGACCAGGGCGGGAGTGGCAAGCCGGGAAGGGGTAGGCTAGTTTCGTGGAGCACGCACTGAAACTGCCCGGCCCGAGGGTCGGGCCACTCCAGCCGGAAGAACTGACAGTGCATTCGCCCCCAGCCCGCATCCCTGGGCTACAGTGTATCCCTTCGGGGCTGCCTGGGTCAATGGCAGGAGAGCCTTGTTCAACTTGTACACTTTGATCAAGGGGAAACGTCGCCGCATCCGGGAGAGGGCTGCGGGCACCGCCTGGGCCTGGCCTGATCCTTCTGGCCTCCGCCCCCTACTTCCTCCAGTCCCCTGAGAGCCTTGGGCAGATGCGGTCGTCATACCCCAGGGCCTGGGGCCCTCCCCACGGACTTTCGGGTCTAAGTTTCCGTGTCTCTTCTCTGTGCATCTGCTGCTGAGTCCCAGCGGAACATTTGCCGGGGACTCTGTGCTGCTTAGGGAGCTAGGGCAGCAGAGCTGCAGCCTTCACCAGGGACTCATTGAAACAGTAGAGTTTGTTTGTGCTTCTGATTGGTTTGTTTAAAGATAGCCACAGGTAGGAAGTAAGGGCAGTTTAAGTAGTTTTAATGAAATGGCAATCTGGGGCTTGGACAGAGTGGCTGGAGCAGTTCACTGGCTGGGTTAAGTCACAGGAGAACAACTCTTGTTAGTCAGGGAGCTCAGGGTGGCTTTGCTTGGAATGGTGCCCAGCCCATAGTTAAATTGTTGAATCCAGCTAGGCCTGGAGAAATTGGGGCAGTCTCTGACCAAGCTGGGCTTCCTGGGGGCTGGTGCCATCTGCTGTCTCCACTCACCCAGGAACACTGGAGAGAAGGAAGGGAGGGCTCTAAGGACCAGCATGGAGCTGAGTGTGCTGCACTGCCATGTTCCTGTCTGCACTCTTAAGGCCTGGTGTCATCCCCAGAGCCAGGGCATAGGCTTACCCCAGAGGCCTCAGAAAGTCACCGATTCTTTCTGTCATCCATTTATTTCTGCTGGAGTCCAGGACCAAATCATTTTGGCCACCAATTCAAACTTCTGCATGGGCTGACATTAGCCTTCATCTGTCTCAGTCCCTAATCTGGTGATTCCTTCATTTAGCTATTATTCAACAAATTATTTATTCATTTGCCAAAACAATATTGCATGCCAGGTTCTGGGGCTATGGAAGTGGGTAGGCTCTGGTGTCTGCACTGTACAGCTCCCAGTCTAGTGGAAGGAGACAGAGAACTTTCAGTGTGGTGAGTGCCGTGGTGGAGGTGAGGATGAAATGCTGTGGAAACACAGCTCTCTGTGAGATAGACGGAGAAATCATAACAGAAGTGACATTTGAGCCATGTTTTGAAGAATGAGTAGGAGCTCACTAATCAGGGAGGGTGGAAGGCATTCTAAATAGAGATCATTTTGCGGTAATGAGAGCTGGTAACATTCAGGGAATGGCAAGTTGCCCTGGTTAGACAGAAATACAGCTATAACTGGTGAAAAGAAGGATCTAGAAAGGAAGACTAAGGCCACAGAATGAAAGGAACACCCTGACTGTCATCATAAGGAATGTGGATATTATCCTGAAATCAGTGGGGGGCATCAGGAGGGTTCTAATCAAAACACTGATATGAATAATGCTACTTGGTAGAAAGATCATTCTGGACACAGTTATATGAGAAAAAGCTAGAACTGAGACATAGGGCAGGAGGATCAGACAAGAGGTAATAATACCAAGACCATGGCCATGGTGTGGAGGAGATGGCATTTGGATCTGCTGTAGAGGTTGGCTGGCCAGGACCCTTGGGGAGAGGGAGGGCTGGAGAGAGTGGAGTGGGTGGCCCGGACCTACGCTAACTGATCTGTACATTCTAGATGTGACAGCATGGGGGTGGACTTTGACGTGAAGACTTTCTGCCACAACTTGCGGGCAACTAAGCCACCCTATGAGTGCCCCGTGGAGACCTGCCGCAAGGTCTACAAGAGTTACAGTGGTATTGAGTACCATCTGTACCACTATGACCATGACAACCCACCGCCCCCACAGCAGACTCCACTCCGAAAGCACAAGAAGAAGGGGCGCCAGTCACGCCCAGCCAACAAGCAGTCACCCAGCCCCTCAGAGGTATCCCAGTCACCCAGCCGTGAGGTGATGAGTTACGCACAGGCCCAGCGCATGGTGGAAGTGGACTTGCACGGCCGCGTGCACCGCATCAGCATCTTTGACAACCTGGATGTGGTGTCTGAGGATGAGGAGGCCCCCGAGGAGGCGCCTGAGAACGGCAGCAATAAGGAGAACACTGAGACACCGGCCGCTACTCCCAAGTCAGGCAAGCATAAGAACAAGGAGAAACGCAAGGACTCCAACCATCACCACCACCACAATGCTTCTGCAAGCACCACTCCCAAGCTGCCAGAGGTGGTCTACCGGGAGTTGGAGCAAGATACCCCTGATGCCCCGCCCCGGCCGACCTCCTATTACCGGTAAGGCCACCTCCGCCTCCCAACTCTGGAAAACTGGTCAAGCAGGGCTTAGGAGCCAAAGACAGGTGACAAGCAACAGATAGGAAATGGCAGAGGTAAAGCATAGCAGCAACACACTGGCCTGCCAAGGCAGACGTGCCCCAGCGAGCGGTGATGGCAGTTCCTGTACACTGCCACATGCCGGACCCTCACTGGGCGCTTTATAGCCATTCCCTTGTCTTATTCTCACAACTCGCTCAGGTAGGTTTTGTTCATGGGTGAGGAAACCACAATCCAGAAGAAGGACCAGACTTACGAGCAGTCACATGCCAGTAGATAGCTGAACTGGGATTCAAACCCATATTCCTCTGACTCCAAAGCGGCACTATTTCTACAGTATCAAAGGGTCCCATCTGTTGTTCTTGACCCTTTCTACTCCATCACCGTGACCTTGGGAAAGGCATCTGTCTGGCTTTTGGTGTTCCAGTGACCCCATCTGCAGTGCAGATGTAATATTCCTCTGCTAGCCTCAATGTGGAAGACTAGGGACACTGACTTCATAGAGTCCTAAAAGCTGTTTGTAAATCTGCATAAGTAATTTCCCCATTGCTTGTCCAGTTACTGTCACCCATCCTTTGGCATGCAGAAGCAGTGTTTTCATCACCAATGTTTCATACTCCTCTGAGAACCCTTTTATTTCATTTAACTGTTTCTTGGTATCCTGCTTCCTTCCAAAAATTTGTCACAGTGGCTCCTAATAAAAATCACAGTCAAAAGGCTAAATTCCTTCAACATGAGGTAAAAAAATGGAGTGGGGGGAAGTATGGTGGTAAAACCACATTCAGAAACCCGAGCTAAAGGATGGAACAAACACCAAGTGTGAGACTTCTTTCTGAGAGTCTTGGCATCCAAGTCAAAGAGGGCACTTGGGTGAGTTAGTTAAGGAGCTGTCTTTGGTATCAGCTAATCAGAAGGCCTGATCTCCGACAAGGACTTCTTAGAAAGGTTTTTATGTGAAAGGTAGTTTTTACCAAAAGGGCAATAGTAGGTACTAAATCTCAGTTCTTTACAAGCAAATTTTGGGGAATTCAAGTGATTTTCGTTCCTCTCACCCCTGTTGACATGCCAGCCTGTCTTTTCCTCCTCTCTTCCATCCTTCCATCTGTCCAGCCCAGCTCCATGTCCTTCTGGCTTTTCACTGTCTCTCTTATCTGTTAGTGCTCACTGCCATGCCCACCTCCCAACACATAGACCCCTCTTCAGGCCCGCCCTCTCCCCTCATGATTCTTCAGCACTCTCTGCTCCCTTAGGCAGCACAGCTTAGCTCCTGCTCATTTTCTTCATCCTTCCACTTAGAGTCACTCTTTGCTCCTGTGGATCAGATCTGTTCTCCAGGCCGCAGCTCTCAGCTGGTCCCCTGCAATCAGTTGGGAGGTGTGTTGCATGTAATTTGTTACTACTCTTAGCTGAACTGCCTGTTTTGGAAATGATTTACTTTTATGTAAATGTGAGAAGATTCGAGGTCATCTCTCTAACAACAGCCCTGGCTCTTGCTCCCATCTGATAAACTTTCTTGAGGGAGAGGGAGGGTGGAGTGTCAGCTGGCGTGTCAGGAATCGCACATGACACGCAGCCTACCTTATCTGCGCCACAGCCTGTAATCTGAGTGTGCTGTGGGAGTGTGCTGTGCACCATCACATAATGTTACGTGTGTCATGGCAGAAAAAAGGTTGAGAGCTGGTGCCAAGGCCTGGAATGGGCCAGAGGGTTCACACTAGCCCTGAGCCACACCCTTTTTCAAGGATGAAGATGTTGCAGTCACCCTGGGGACAAGGTGAAGGGCGAAGCAAGAAGCTGCTTCTGACAGACACAGCACTTTAGTCTCTCCTCCCTTCCACTCTCAAAATGTCTTTCAGATGAACAACACTGACTGCCTCTTTCTCTGTGTTTAATCAGATATGGTCCTTGCCTCTATCCACGTAGTGCAGGGGTTAAGACACAAAAACAGTTATAATGCAAGACAGGGTCGGGCAGAGCTATACCAAAGCTAATAATGAAGCTAACATTTATTGAGTTACTTGCTCCAGGTAGTGTTCTGAGCACTTTACCTATATTAACTCATCTAATGTTCCCAACAGCTGTGTGAAAGAGATTCAAGTTAGGATCACCACTTTACAGATGTGGAAACCAAGGCCCTGAGAGGTTCGCTCACTTGCCTGCTGTCACCCAGAGCACAGCTCTGGAGCCTATGCTTGCCTGGCCTGCTGCAGCTCGCAGAGTCGCATTTTCCTTATGGAGAGCAGAGTGGAGGCCCAGGAACTAACATATATCTAGGCCCTGCTATGTACCACTTGATTTAGCCCATTCATTTTTAACTAATTGCATTTAATCCTGACGTCTTAGGAAATGAAAGGTATTATCCTCATTCTCTCATCAATAAAACTGAGGTTTAGAAAAGAGCAGGGATGTCCTGGATGTCCCACAGTAACAGAGCCAGGACCTAACTGGCTGTTAGGTGTGTGTCCAGGTGTGTTAGAGACCAAAGCCGTGTGCTTTTCCGTTGTTGCTCCCTGTAGCTTTACAATAGCAGAGTCAGGCCACCTGGAGTGTGCACGGCAGGGGAGTGGGGAGCCTGCTCTGTACCCCAGGCGCCTGGAGCCACCCCTGGCTGCAGTCCCTCGGGCCCAGGGAGTGCTGTGGAGTGGAGTTTGAATCCTAGCTCTGCCACTTCCTGGTTGTGTGAACCACCTGTGTGGGGCACTTAACTTCCCAAAGCTTCCGGTTTCCTCCTCTATAAAGTGAGGGCAAGAAGAACATTGACCCAAGGACTGTGAGGAAGATAACTGTGATAACTTAGCACAATGCCCGGTCATAGTAAATGCTCAGTAAATATTAGCTATCCTGACTGTTACCTCCCAAGGCTTTCCAGAGACCAAAGAGTACCTAGATTCTGAGGGAGCCCTGAGCTGCTGCTGCACCAGCTGAGAGAAGACCTACAGCAGCTCCATTCAGGATACAGCCGGCTGGTACTCAAACAAATGTAAATTGGCAAGTGAAAACTGAGGACCTTCCTGCCCCCGACTCTTTGTACCATCACCCAGACCACTGCAATCAGGGGTCCTAGCCGCCCCATCCTTCTCCTTTCAGGATCTTGCTGAGCCTCTGCATCTCAAAGGAGGCAGTGTGGCAGCTAGGACATGAGCTTTGAGCTCGGCATGCCTGGGTTCATATCCCAGCTCTTCCACTTTCTCACAAGAGAGCCGACCCAGGTGAATTCACTGCCCCAAACGTTAGGTTTCCTTTTCGGCACAACAAGAATGATGACAGGCCTTACGGTGCCTGGAGTAAAGGTGAGGCTAGAATGAGACCACGTATACATCAAGGCACGGGCCTGGAACAGGGTGAGTGCTCCACAGATGTAACCCACGTTCTTTAAGGGAGGGAAATCTCAACCTTCTGATGCCGAGCTGCCTGTGTGCACTGCAGGTATATTGAGAAGTCGGCGGAGGAGCTGGATGAGGAGGTTGAGTACGACATGGATGAGGAGGACTACATCTGGCTAGATATCATGAACGAGCGGCGGAAGACGGAGGGTGTGAGTCCCATTCCGCAGGAGATCTTTGAGTACTTAATGGACCGGCTGGAGAAGGAGTCGTACTTTGAGAGCCACAATAAAGGCGACCCCAATGCTCTCGTAGATGAGGATGCTGTGTGCTGTATTTGCAATGACGGCGAGTGCCAGAACAGCAATGTCATCCTTTTCTGTGACATGTGCAACCTGGCTGTGCACCAGGAGTGCTACGGTGTTCCCTACATCCCTGAGGGCCAGTGGCTGTGCCGCCGCTGCCTGCAGTCACCCTCCCGTGCTGTGGACTGCGCCCTGTGCCCCAACAAGGGTGGTGCCTTCAAGCAGACAGATGATGGGCGCTGGGCCCATGTGGTGTGTGCCCTCTGGATCCCCGAGGTCTGCTTTGCCAACACAGTCTTCCTGGAGCCCATTGACAGCATTGAGCACATCCCACCCGCACGCTGGAAGCTGACCTGCTACATTTGCAAACAGCGGGGCTCAGGGGCCTGCATCCAGTGCCATAAGGCCAACTGCTACACAGCCTTCCACGTGACGTGTGCCCAACAGGCTGGCCTTTACATGAAGATGGAGCCTGTGCGGGAGACAGGGGCCAATGGCACCTCCTTCAGCGTCCGCAAGACCGCCTACTGCGACATCCACACACCCCCAGGTTCAGCGCGCCGCCTTCCTGCCCTGTCCCACAGTGAAGGGGAGGAGGAGGAGGAGGAGGAGGAAGATGAGGGTAAGAGTTGGAGCTCAGAGAAGGTCAAGAAGGCCAAGGCCAAGTCCCGGATCAAGATGAAGAAGGCGCGGAAGATCCTGGCAGAGAAACGGGCAGCGGCCCCTGTGGTGTCTGTGCCTTGCATTCCACCACACAGGTACGGGGGAGCAGATGGGCGGGCCAGGGAGGGAAGAAGCCCTGTTGGAGACTGACAGTCCCCTGAGTGGAGTGACAGGCTTGGGTTTTCTTCTTCCTGTCAGGAGCTACCTAGAGGTGGTGATGGTTTTTAATATCAAAAGAGATTAGCTCTAGCAGGTCACCTGACTTTTACGTTAGGAACCAGAGACTTCAGCTCTTCTCTGGCCAACTTGGCAGGTGTATTTGAAACTGCCCTCCATATTGCTGGGATGGTGTAAGTTAGGAAGTAAGACAATGGAGTAGAAGGAAGTGGAAGAAACACAGTGGAAGAAACAGTCTGACTCTGAAGGGAGAACAGAATGGAAAAGAGGGAAGGAAATGCTCAAGGAATTGTGTTATGGCCACAGATAAGGGCTGTGAGGATCAGTTACTTTTTACTCTTGTGCTACCTAGACAATTTCCAGTAGTTGACTGCTATGTTGTAGTACTTCATCTTAAAACCTTCCCAGACTCAGTCCAAGCTGGGCGTCCCAGGGTCAGTTAGTACTCAGGGCTGCAGTGACAATAAGCAGTCTTAGGGGCCAGGCTTGCTCACCCCCCCGATGAACAGGGTTAGCACTCGGAGCTTGGCTTCCTGTCTTCTGAGGTGCCCTTGACTGCCAGCTGTGTTTGCTCTTCTTTGCCCTAGCCCAGTGTCACAGGCCTTCTTGACAATAGATTTATTCCCTATTCAGCCCCACTCAGAAACTCATGGGCCAAAGACCCCTGTTCTCTGTGAGAAAATGAAGGCCCAAGAAGTTTTTCTTCTCTTTGCTCTCCTGTTTCCCAGGCTCAGTAAAATCACTAACCGCCTGACCATCCAAAGGAAGAGCCAATTCATGCAGAGGCTGCACAGCTATTGGACGCTGAAGAGGCAGTCGCGGAATGGGGTCCCGCTGCTGCGTCGCCTGCAGACCCACCTGCAATCTCAGAGGAACTGTGACCAAGTCGGGGTACTATGTCAGATTCCCTGTGGGCTCTGGGAACTAATGCCAGGGGGATGAGGACAGAGACTTATCATTGGCTTGTTTTTCTGTACCACCCAGCATGTGGGATCTTAGTTCCCCAACCAGGGATCGAACCTGTGCTCCCTGCATTGGAAGCAGGAAGTCTTAACCACTGGACCACCAGGGAGGTCCCGAGAACAGAGATTTGTGACTGCAGTTTCCAATGCCTGAGGGCTTGGGCTGTTTGTTCCTTTAAACTAGACCTCAAATCAGGCTAAGGATGAAATCCTTACACATTATCCTTCATGCGTTATTCCTTGTGTTCATCCTTTCATTCACAACAAGCATATACCGAGCACCAACTCTACTGGGCTCAACAGCCACAGTGAGTTGCAGAGCTTCCACTTTAGCTGGCAAGCCTACCAAGAGATCACTGTGCTCCCAGCTTTGGTTTTCCTGCCTTTGACCCAAGTTCCCTGGGCTCTCATTGCCTCTGGCTCTCTCATCATCTCCTGATCCCCCTTTTGCCTCTTCAGAGAGATTCTGAGGATAAGAACTGGGCCCTCAAAGAACAGCTTAAGTCCTGGCAGCGGCTTCGGCATGACCTGGAACGAGCACGGCTGCTGGTGGAGCTGATTCGCAAGCGGGAGAAACTCAAAAGGGAGACGGTGAGTGCTCCCGGACCAGCTCTTTTTTACAGTGGAGAAAACAGACCCAGGAAAACAGAAAACTCAGAAAAGTGTGCATCCCCTGGCCGGGAAGCGGCAAAGCTAATGTGAGAGTCAGGTAACCTGGAGCTCAGTTTGCTGTCAGGCTCCTCAGAAGCAGAATGTCACAGGAGTGTTTTATGAATGGACTCCTGAATGATGTGATGCAGGTAGCTGGTGCTGGGAGTTCAAGGAAGGGGCAGTCCACAGTAAAGCACCCAGCAGTGTGGGGTAGGAAGGAAGGCGAGTTCCCACACCAGCTACAGCCACCTCTCCAGACTTCTCCCCAAGGGACCAGCCTAGGCCTAGCTGATGGGGCCTTTATGTGTGGCAGATCAAGGTCCAGCAGATCGCCATGGAGATGCAGCTGACCCCCTTCCTCATCCTCCTTCGAAAAACCTTGGAGCAGCTCCAAGAGAAGGACACGGGCAACATCTTCAGCGAGCCGGTCCCTCTGTCTGAGGTAACCGAATTGGACGAAGTAAGAATCCCTTCCCCTCACTCCACCTTCTTTCTGTTCCTCTCCCAGATGGACCCTTGCCGCAGGTCTGGGCCAGGGGCTAGGAGGGGACCATGAAGAGAGGGGCTGGTGGCTCTGGGGCTCCGGGATGAACCGGAACCACAGGCATCACCTGGACTCTGTCTTGTCCCTGTCGTACCTCAAGGGCCCAGAATGGGAGGCAGTCTGCACTCCTTCCCCAGAGGCAGGGACTGAGTCTGCCAAGTGAATAAGCCCAGGGCAGGAAGACACTTTCCGGGTGCTGAACCCTAGAACGGAGAATTTAGAAGGCTCAGCACCTAAAGAACCATCTCTGAAGCCCTAGGTCCTGACTGGCAGACTCTTCTCTCTAAAAGGTATAAAATGAGAGACCTGAGGCAGCAGCCTCCTTACATGGCTTACTGATAAGTAAAAAGAGCTATAGGAATGCAGGGTGGTGTTACTTCCAGAGGCTCCCCCTAGCCATTTGTTTATTAAAACCTCATGTGGCTCTAGGATTCAGTTGTAATTGCATTACTGTTTTCCAAGCAAGGAAAAGAAAGCCCAGAGAGGCTAAGAGGCTTGCCAAGGTCACACAGTTTGTGACTAGAAAAGTCCAGACTAGAATCCAGCTTTCTTTTCCCCTGTGCTGTATGCCTGCCTCTGACTGTAGGAGGAGATTGCTGGATGCATTTCAAGGGAGGTTGTTAGGAACAGGGGTTCAGGGGGAATGAGGAACATACCTCCACTGAGCTACACCTCCCGTGTTCTCCCAGGTACCTGACTACCTCGACCACATCAAAAAGCCTATGGACTTTTTCACCATGAAGCAGAACTTGGAGGCTTACCGCTACCTGAACTTTGATGATTTTGAGGAGGACTTCAACCTCATCGTCAGCAACTGCCTCAAGTATAATGCCAAGGATACCATCTTCTACCGGGCAGCAGTGCGGCTCCGTGAGCAGGGTGGCGCGGTGCTCCGCCAGGCCCGGCGCCAGGCAGAAAAAATGGGCATTGACTTTGAGACGGGCATGCATATCCCCCCCAGCGTGACTGGAGACGAGGCCCCACACCACACCGAAGATGGTGGGTGATAAGTCACACATACACGTAGAGGCCAATGCCAGGGATGAACAGCTTTCCAAAAGTCCCCTCCTGGGAGCAGGCAGTGTAGGCAGGAAGCAGCTAGTCTGAGCAGTGGCACGCTAGCCCCAGGAATGCTCTCGAAGCCAGACTGGGTGAATGGAGAGCAATCCCCGCCTTTCTGCATCTCGGTGCTACTATTTTACAGCCGCTCCCGGTGAGAAGCGGAGGGGAGAAGAGTGACTTTCTGGTTGCCTGCCCAGGTTCACGGGGCCCAGAGGGCTGCCCTGAGACTGACCTCTCATCCCCTGTTCCCACCCCCTGCAGCAGAGGAAGAGCGGCTGGTCCTGCTAGAGAACCAGAAGCACCTGCCAGTGGAAGAGCAGCTCAAGTTGCTGCTTGAACGGCTGGACGAGGTGAACGCCAGCAAGCAGAGCGTGGGCCGCTCTCGGCGCGCCAAGATGATCAAGAAAGAGATGACGGCGCTGCGGAGGAAGCTTGCCCACCAGCGGGAGACTGGACGGGATGGGCCTGAACGACACGGCCCCTCCAGCCGGGGCGGCATGACACCCCACCCAGCGGCCTGTGACAAGGACGGGCAGACAGACAGTGCCGCCGAGGAGAGCAGCAGCCAGGAGACAAGCAAAGGTCTGAACCCCATGGCATGATGGACCCCAAGGCCAGCCAGACTTGGACTCTGTAGCACACACTCAGCCCCTGCCAGCCCCCCAGGCAGAGGTCCCTCCTGCTCAGCTAGCTGCACTTTCTCCCTCCTTCCCCCTTCAGGGGCCTCTTAGCTGCCTCTCTCTGGCTATTTGTGTGAGAGACAGTGTTCCCAACTCCCTGCCCCCAAAACGATCTCCCCTACTCTAGCTGAAGTTATGTCCTATATCCCCAGGGCCTACCGTAGACAGACGCCCTTCCCACTTCAGGCCCCTCACCGACTCTCCTTCTCTCTTTCTCTGCTCCAGGCCTGGGTCCCAACATGTCCTCAACCCCCGCACTTGAGGTGGGCAGGAGAACCTCAGTTCTGTTCTCCAAAAAGAACCCGAAGACAGCTGGACCGCCCAAGAGGCCGGGCCGGCCCCCCAAAAACCGGGAGAGCCAGATGACCCCCAGCCACGGAGGCAGTCCTGTGGGGCCCCCCCAGCTCCCCATCATGGGCTCCCTACGTCAGCGCAAGCGGGGTAGGAGCCCTCGGCCCAGTTCGAGTTCAGACAGCGACAGTGATAAATCCACAGAAGACCCCCCAATGGGTGAGCCTTACCATCACCCAGCCCCTCCAATAGAGTGAGCGAAGCTGCCATCCTTCCCAGTATAACTCCCACCTAGTCCTTCATTTGCCCGTAATATATCAGAGATAGAAGGGCCCTTAGGAAGCCTGTCATTCAACCCCCTCACTTTATAGATGGGGAAACTGAAGCCCAGAGCCACTAACTCAACCAGATTCCCATCCAGGGTGCCCTTCATTTTATCACTTCACCTTTTCTCTTCTCATTCTCCTTGGGGAATCTCCTTTAAGCCACTGTGTCCTAAGGCTAGTAACTGCCAAGGGAAGTGCAAGGGGTGGGGCAGGGCTGTGGCCAGCTGTGGTGGACACTGCCCAGAGCTGGCTCTGCTGGCTGAGGTTGGAGGAATTTTCCAGCACAGAACGTAAAGCCAAGCTCTGAGTCCCCCGGTAGATCTTACCCCCGGTAGATCTCTGATCTGCATCTTACTGACTGATTCCTTCCTTCCCCACACCACCCCCAAACAAGACTTACCAGCCAATGGCTTCAGCGGTGGAAACCAGCCAGTAAAGAAGAGTTTCTTGGTGTATCGTAATGACTGCAGCCTTCCTCGGAGCAGCTCAGACTCGGAATCCAGCAGCAGTAGCAGCAGCAGTGCTGCCTCCGACCGGACCAGGTACCAGCCCTCTTGGTTTAAACCTGCCTCCAGGATGGCCTTCCAGATTTCCCTGTGGGGAGTGTGGTGGCAGCCACCTCCAGCTAGATTAAGAGGGCTCAGACCAAAGGTTCTCTGCAAAATAAATAGAATGGATGAGACTGTCACCATAATGAATTAGAGGGGACCAGCCTTGGTTAAGTTCATGTTTTAGAACAGAGGGCTTCCCTGGTAGCTCAGATGGTAAAGAATCCACCTGCAATGTGAGAGACCCGGGTTTGATCCCTGGGTCAGAAAGATCCGCTGGAGAAGGAAATGGCAACCCACTCCAGTATTCTTGCATAGGTAATCCCATTGACAGAGAAGCCTGGCAGGCTACAGTCCATGGGGTTGCAAAGAATTGGACATGATTGAGCAACTAACACTTTCACTTTTCACTTAGAACAGAGTACATAAACTGATTCGTGGTGACCTGGATTTGGCCTACAGACATATTTTGTTTGGCCAGCATGATATTTAAAAAAACAAACAAACCCAGAAGTGCCACATAAAATTCCATTTCTGTATTCCCTTTAAAAATCAGACCTAGCAGTTCTGACCACTGTTGCCTTAAGATAGGGCATACACTCATCACTACTGCTGTATCCAGCCCACTTCAGTCAGATCACCCCCAAATCCCTAAGGGCACTTGAGTCTGAAATTATTCAATTAGCCTCTGCTTTCCAAAAGTCTTAGACCTTAGGGGCCAAAAGAAGACACCCACCATGCCATTTCCCACTCTCGCCCTCCTCTTGAATTGAGCATCCCTTTTGTCCACAGCACAACACCTTCAAAACAAGGCCGGGGCAAGCCCTCCTTCTCTCGGGGCACATTCCCAGAGGACAGCAGTGAAGATACCTCAGGCACTGAGAATGAGGCCTACTCCGTGGGCACTGGCCGCGGCGTGGGCCACAGCAGTAAGTATGCCCGCCCAAAGCCAGGGATGCTGGGGGCCTGGTGTCAGGGCCTTGCCAGACCCCTGGCTGCTGATCCGTCCCCTCTCTCCCATTCCTGTGAAGTTGTAAGGAAGAGTCTGGGCCGGGGAGCTGGCTGGCTATCAGAGGATGAGGACTCCCCGCTGGACGCTCTGGACCTGGTGTGGGCCAAATGCCGAGGGTATCCATCGTACCCAGCTCTGGTAGGCTTCTGCTTTTCTCGTCATACCCCTTGTCTTCCAGCCCCAAGACATGCACTCAAAAGCAGCAGACCTCCTACTCTCTGCTGAGCTGCAGAGCACACGAGTCTTTAGCAGATAGTCACTTAGAGGTCCCTCGTTAGTTTCTCCATCTGTCCCTTTCTCTTCCCTTTACCTCTTGGGCTCTGAAATAGTTCAGCATGGGAAGAAGCTGAGGGTCAGGACTGCAACCCTACTTAGATGATTATGTTTTTCTGTCCCCACTTTAGAGGTAGTCTCCAAATTCTTGGATAGGGTAAGCCTGGGCGAAGGAGGAGACTGAACTAACCAAGATCTTATTATACCCTTAGATCATTGATCCAAAGATGCCCCGGGAAGGTATGTTCCACCATGGGGTTCCCATCCCTGTGCCCCCATTGGAGGTGCTGAAACTTGGGGAACAGATGACCCAAGAAGCCCGAGAGCATCTCTACCTCGTCCTCTTCTTTGACAACAAGAGAACCTGGTAAGGGAGGAGGGGAGCAGTCGATGTGACTCAGAGCCACAGACGCAGCCCCAGCCACTGGGGGCAGGCTGCCAGGAAACTCCAGCACTGCCGCCTGGGCGATCATAAATCAGTGGGGGAGGGACTTAGATTGCTGAGCAAAAGGGTTGTGTTGACCAAGAGTCTGAGAGACTGAGTGGGTAGCAGCTGACAAACAGCTGTAGCTAGAAAACAGGACCAGAAGTGACTGTGAAAAATGTAGGGGTGGCTCTGCACCCAGACTAAGGTGGCTTCTAGATTTAGTTTTCCCACCTCTGCCTCCATGGTGATAAGATGTGGGGGATAAAGCAGACATAATCATTGGGTCTCTGAACCCCTGTTCTGTCACACTTACAAGCGTAGTCTGTTGTTGTTGTTAATTGTCTGCGGAAGATATCTAATGTCAGTTGAGTCTGCCTGGAGCCCATGGGACAAGGTATCTATTTCAGGCTAGGTCAGGGCTCCTTTTTGCACTCATAAATGCCCTGTGGTTATCCCCTGGTGTGACTGTCAACTGGGCTATTTTCATCACTAGCCTGTGAGCAGTTCCTGGAGGGCAGGGACTGCATCTCTCAGTTTCTGTAACTCCCACCAGAGCCTGGCCCAGAATGGGCACTTAGGAGTTTCGGAAGGAAGCAACAAGTAAGGGAGGCTGGTGCTTGTTGCCCTCCCAGAGATAAGAGATGACTTACTTGATCCTCGTCTCATCCTACAGGCAGTGGCTACCCAGGACTAAGCTGGTTCCTCTGGGCGTGAACCAGGACCTTGACAAGGAGAAGATGCTGGAGGGCCGGAAATCTAACATCCGCAAGTCAGTACAGATAGCCTACCACAGGGCCCTGCAGCACCGCAGCAAGGTGCAGGGCGAGCAGAGCAGCGAGACCAGCGACAGCGACTGACGCTGCCCAGCACAGCACAGCCTTCAGTGCCCTGCCGCCTCTCTCCTCCCCTTGGCTCACTGTCCTGGAGTGGCACCGGCCTCTGCACTGACTCATTCCTGGTCTTGGGGCCAGTCTCAGGGGAAGCTGGGTGGGGGAGGTCCCTCCCGCCCTGAGTGCAGCTGGACTGTACAGAACACTCCAAGGGCCCCTGGGGGCTCTGCGCAATGAGAGGGGAGGTCCCACAGGCCAGAAAGCTCCAGAGACCTCACGGCATTGTAGTGCAGGGTGGTGGGCCAAGGTTAGGACACTGTGTAAAACAGGCCATCCCACCACCTCTGCCTACTCGTGCCGGGAGAATCCCTAACTGCCTAGTGGCCTAAGGCCTCTGAGGTGGTGTGGTGAGCGGGCATCCGCCCAGCCTAGCAGTGGGACTGATGTCTGTCCAGCCCGGAAGAGGGGCACTAGGTGACCCCCTCCCCTGCTGTTGTAAATACTGTAATTAGTGGAGAATTTAAATTATTCTCATTTGTAACTGCGTTTCCGGGTCGCGCCAGAGTCATTTGGTACTAAAAAAAAAAAAGACTGGGGCCTGTCCCCACTTCCCTTCTTCCCATAGATTCCCCGACCTTTCAAACTGGTTTGTATTTATTTCAAAGGAAGAAAATATATTGATTCTTAGAAAATAAATGGTCTGTTTGGAATTCTTGGTTCTTGCCTTCTGCCAGGGCAAAGGGATGAAAAGGGAGGCTTTATCCCTCAGGGATGGGAAATAATTGGGCTCAAGTGGTTGCTGGCTGTTGCATTTGTAAGACAAAGATAATATGACAGCTCCCGTTCCCCATGTATTTCACTGAGTGGTAGACTCTGTGCTGAAACACCTTTAGATCCACACTTTTGTATAACCCTTACAATAACTATGGGGAAAGTTAATAGGATAGTTAATTCCATAAAGACACCAAGGTTTAGAAAAATTAAGTAACTTGCCTAAGTTCCCACAACTAGGAAGTTGCAGAGCTAGACTCTGAATAAAAGCCTGTCTGCAAAGCAGGTTCTGTAACCAGTATGCCGAACTGCTGGAATGGAAGAGTTTAGTGCCCATGCCTTCTTGAACTGCAGATGCTTCAAGTCGTCTGCCAGTTGGATGGTCCAAGTACTTCTTCAGAGTCACTATAGCTGTGACCTTCCCCTGTTTAGCTAGGGACTGAGCAGGAGTACAGAGGGACTCTTCATTCATTCCCCACCTTGACACCTTCTCTTCCGATTGAAACATTTACTGGAGGAATGCCCTCTTAGGTGCTAGGCGTCTGAGGGCTGGTGTCCTACAGAAGAGACAAGCACAGGAAGCAGCCCCAGGGTCTTGCCACTACTGAGCAGTGGGCTGAGATGCTACCAGGTTTCCAGCCCTCTGCTAGATACTGTGTGGGAGAGACAGATAAATCAGCTGCCAGTCTGTCCCTTAAGGAATCTGCTGGCTGATCATTCAGATACACTAACCGAGAGTCACTATGCTAGAAGGAGAGAAACCGTCCAAATACAGTTCTTGTCTCTGTGGTTTTTGTGTCTTTCTCCAGGAGGGAGGTTTTGCTACATCTTCCCTGGACTAGACAGCCGGCCCTGGCAACGGGGCTGCCCTGGGGCCACAGAGTTGGTGGTCCTGAGGCCTCTCTGGGTCGCTGGGCGCAGTCCTGGAGGGGGCCTACAGAGGCCCCTTTCGGTAGGGTTTTCAGGTGGCAGGTGACGCCAGATGGGGCAGTCCGCACAGAATCCCAGGAGGCAGGCCTCTGATGAGGAAGTCAGTGAGGCCTAAGGTTGCTCGGTGTCGAGACTCTGGGACAAGCCCTTGGAGGGCAGAAACTCAGAGAGCGAGGGAGTAGGCAGATTCCTCGGGATCCAGACGCTGTAGAGACATCTCGGTCTCGGCTGGCCCGGAGCTGCGATCCGGGCACGATTCTCGGTGAGGGGGGTTCAGGGTAGCCAGACTGATGAAGGCGAGGATCAGCCCGAAGAGGCTCGTTGACAAAGGCCCCAAGGATGCCGGGGGACAGCACTTGGTTCTGTGGGCGGGCAGGCCCTGAGGCATCGCAGGGCTCTGAGGAAATCAGGCGGTGAGGACTGTGGCTTGAGGGCGCCCTTGTCTTGGCCGCGGAGCGCCGGGATGGGACGCGCTGGCGTGCGGAGTGCAGACAAATCCCACAGAGGAAAGGCCAACAGCGGGCACCGAGCCCAGCGCGCGCCAACCGCTGCGGCGCCTAGAAAGGCCCGCCCACTCGCCGCCACGCCCGATTCTCATTGGCGCCTCCTAACTCTCCGCGGATTGGTTACCTCTGGGTCCAATTAGCCTGGTCTGAGCCCTCCTTCCGGTGAGAGAGAGGTCGGCCCCCAGAGAAAGCGGAAGAGCGCGTTAGCGCGCGCTTCACAAAGTCCCGGTAGCTTGAGGAACTAGGTTGAGTGCCCAAAGGCTGTGAAGTGCGGGAAGGTCAAGACAGAGTGAAAGGGAAGAAGCATTGAGAGAGCAGGGCCTGCGGGGAGTGGAGAAATTAAATAAAACTGCGGATCCAAATTAAGAGGCTAGGATCTGGTGGGTGAGGCCTTGAGGGGCGTGGTCTTTGGGGCCAGGTCTTTTGACAGGTAGAGCCCCTTCCGAGTGGGCAGGACCATCGCGGGGCGGGTTCTGACTGGAAATGTCAGTGGTCTCCCTTCTGCGGGGTAGCATGGGGCATCGCACTCTAGCCTCCTTCCCGGCCCTATGGGCCTCCATCCCCTGTCCACGATCTGAGCTGCGCCTGGACCTGGTTCTGGCTTCTGGACAGTCTTTCCGGTGAGTGACCCTGAGTCTTGGCTCCTCAGCACCGCAGGCCTTGGGTGCAAAGGAACGTTGGGGGTGAAGGAAGGGTACAAAAGAGACTGAAGCACGAGTAGTGACCCTGTTAACTCCTTTATAAGGTGGAAAAGCCTGCGCGGTGCTGTTGCGAGGATTACATTGTATAATTGATGTAAAAGAAAGCACTTGTGTTTTGCAGTTCGTGAGTCAGTTTTGTATGTGAAGCAGTTATAGGATAGGAGGGCCCCAAAGGGTGCAGAAAGGGGCACTGAGTGCTAGGGCTGCCATATGCCTGGGGGCGCAGGTGGAGGGAGCAAAGCCCTGCGCACTGGAGTGGCGTGCTGGCCGACCAGGTATGGACCCTGACCCAGACTGAGGAGCATCTTTACTGCACTGTGTACCGAGGGGACAAGGGCAGGGTTGGCAGGCCCACACTGGAAGAGCTAAAGGCCGTGCAACAGTACTTCCAGCTGGATGTCAGCCTTGCTCCACTGTATCACCATTGGAGTTCCGTGGACCCCCACTTTCAAGAGGTGGCTCAGAAATTCAAGGGTGAGTACAGAGCCTGAGGCAGAGGTTGGGTTGCTTGTGATTTGGTTAAGTTACTCGATTTCACCATATGTAAAATGGGGATTATATCTATCTCAGAATTTTATGAGGATTAAAGAAGCTAATACAAATTAAGTGCCTAGAATAGTGCCTGACACACAGTAGTTATTATTACTACTGTTAATGTCCTGCGGACCACCATAGTGAAGTGACAGGGATATTGAGCCAAATCCTGGCTGTGTGATCTGGGGCTGGTGACATCGTTCATTCTGTAAATGTTGCAGAGCATCATCTATGTGACTGGGAATACCACAGTGAACAAAACAAATCCCCAACCTTGTAGTGCTTACACCGTGTGTTCTTTGTGGAATGGGATGATAACATGGACCTCACAAGATGCTACAAAGAATGAGAGCTCCAGCGTTACTGTCTTTAACAATGCTGTCCCTCATTCCCCTAGGATCCCCTTTGGAGCCTAGGATCTGAGGGTAAGAAGAGCTCACTACCAACAGCAGGTGATTTCTCATTTCCCTACCTTTCTGGTCCCCAGGTGTGCGACTCCTGCAACTGGACCCCATCGAATGCCTTTTCTCTTTCATCTGTTCCTCCAACAACAACATTGCCCGCATCACTGGCATGGTGGAACGGCTCTGCCAGACCTTTGGACCTCGGCTCATCCAGCTTGATGATGTCACCTACCATGGCTTCCCCAGCTTGCAGGCCCTGGCTGGTGAGTAGCTGAGTCCCTGCCTCCAGGCCTTACAACAGCTTTCAGGGCCTGTTGAGTTCTCCCCTGATGCCTTTCTTCCATCTCAAAGCTACCTGCCTTTTTAAATACTGCCCTCATCCAGAACTACCCTGCCTGGTCTGGTCAGCCCCACTTATATGTCATCTTCCTTGTCCCTGAAATGTCAGCACTTCAGTGGTCTGTGCTTTTTGCCCATGAGTTCACTGGCTCATCAGAGGACATCTGTATACAGTGTACAGCAATTTGGGCTTAAGATGCATGTTCTAGAGATAGCCTGCCTGGGTCTGAATTTCAGCTCTGGCACTTGACTTCTGTCTATATGATCTTGAGCTCATTATGTAGCTTCTCTGTGCCTCAGGTTCTTAATCCATTGAATGGGATAACAATAGCTCCAACCTGTCAGAGTTTCAAGAGGGTTGAGTAAAGGAATGCACATAGCGCACCTCGCATAGTGTTTGGCATATAGGAAGTAAGCAGAAAATTCAAAGTGCTATCTCTGCTGTGAACCCAACAATTCTGCATTCAAAAACACACATGTTCTTCATGGGAGTGCTGTGAGCGAAGTATTTACAAAGGCAAGTACCTCAGTTGGCAGATGTGAGAACCAAGCTGGAGGAAGTGCTTCATGCCTGCATTGCAAAGACACAGCCCCCGCTGGAGAAAACAGAATGTTTTGGGTGCTTAGAAAACCCATCTTGGGTCTCAGCTCCCAGCTTAGTAGTCATAATACCTCTGGGAATTCATTCACTTCTCCAAGCTTCTCTTGTTTGTGGAATAGGAATGACAATTTCTATCCAGAAGGGTTTGAGGCATGAATAAGGCAGTCATGAGGTAGCACAGTGCAGTGGGTTAAGAGCACTGGCTTGGTGTCCTAGACCTCAGTGCAAGGTCCCATCTCTGTCATGTCCTTTCTTGAGCAAGTTACTTAACCTCCTCTAAGCACTCATTTTCTTCATCTGTAAAGTGGGAAGAACAATAGTATTGTCATCAAGAACCTTGAGAAAAGCATGATAATAGAAACTGCTACTGTTATTATGACTGTTATTTATTTTTTAGATTATTTATCTTTGTCTGCTCTGGGTCTTCATTGCTGTGCATGGGCTTTCTCTAGTTGTGGCAAGCAGAATCTACTCTTCATTGGGGTGGTTGGGCTTCTCATTGTGGTGGCTTCTCTTATTGTGGAGCACAGGCTCTAGGACTCGTGGGCTTCGGTAGCTGCAGCCCTAGAGCACAGGCTCAGTAGTGTGGCACACAGGTTTAGTTGCTTTGCGGCATGTGGGATCTTTCAGGACCAGGGATTGAACCCATATCCCCTGCATTGGCAGGTAGACTCTCAACCACTAGACCACCAGGGAAGCCCTGTGTATTATTTTAGATCATAAATGTGAATTCATGAATTCACACCCTTTGGGAAGGTTAAAGAACTCAATTGAGGAGTTCCTCCATGACAGCAAGTCCTTCTCAATCCCTGCTCCAGTGCACAGCACATAGTGCTCAGAAAACATTTGTAGAGGGGCAGAACCCAGGCTTAACCCTTTCCTTTGTATGTGCAAGTGTCCTGGGGTCTCCCAGAGAATGGCAAGGTAGGAGAAGGGTACTTAGGAAAAGCATACGTGTCATTTGCAGGGCTCACGCACTAGCCTGATGACAGGAAGGATTTGAGAATGTCTGACCCGTGTTCTCCTCCTCACTCCCCCACAGGGCCAGAGGTGGAAGCTCAGCTCAGGAATCTGGGCCTGGGGTACCGTGCCCGCTTTGTGAGTGCCAGTGCCCGAGCCATCCTGGAAGAACGGGGTGGACTTCCATGGCTGCAGCAGCTGCGCAAGGCCCCCTATGAGGAGGCTCACAAGGCCCTCTGCACCCTGCCTGGAGTAGGCACCAAGGTGAGGCCAGGGGTTGAAGGCGGGCAGGAAGAAGCTACTCTCACTTCCCATGCAGAGAATAGCAGAGGAGGAGACAAGGCAGTCAGAGAGCTGGGTGTGGGCTTGGCTTCTGGAGGCAGAGTGGGAGGGAGAAAGGATACCAGCAGATGTTTTATTAGAGAAAATGTAGAATGCAGAAAGGGTATAAAAGACATTGCTCTTTGAATGCATTTTTAGAAAAACCATTTGTTCAGGTACATACATACACTGCCATATGTGTGCAGAAACTTCTGGAAGGAATCATAGGAAACTCAATAGTGGTTACCTTTGGGAAGACAAATAAGAAGATGTTTCCAACTTTTTTTTTTAAAACACTATCAATGTGACATGCAAGATCTTATTTCCCTGACCAGGGATTGAACCCATTCCCCCTGGATTGGGAGCTCAGAGTCTTAACCACTGGATCACCAGGGAAGCCTTCCACTTTTCATTTTGTTCTTCCCTTAAAATTATATGTACTTACAGAACTTTTTAAAAAATTTTCTTATTAAAGGATAATTGCTTTACAGAATTTTAAAATTTTTTTTATTAAAGGATAATAGACCTCTTGTTTAATATCAAGAATGGTTAGGTATCAGAAAGATGACTGGGAATTTGGTATTTATTGTTTTCTTTTTTATATTTCTCTGTACTTTAAAAATGAGTTTTTATTTAAATTACTCTTTTTAATGGGCTCTGAACTCCAGCCTAACATTAAATCTTGATTCTGAGTCTCCATATCTGTGTAACTTCAGCCAAATCACTTCACCTTCAGGACCTGTTTTCTTGTCTACAATAAACCTTCTTTTCAGGTTATGATGAAACTGGCACACATAAGATGTTTACCCAGTAGCACTCTCGTCACAGCTGTTTTTTAAATTATTAATAGAAAATACAGTAAGAGTGTCCTCAGAGTGGAGAAGGAAGCATCTGGCTTTGGAACTAGAAGCAGGTTGCTGACTGGACCCTGCCATTCCTCTGTGGCTTACTCTCTGTCTGTCAAAGGTGGCCGACTGCATCTGCCTGATGGCGCTAGACAAACCCCAGGCTGTGCCCGTGGACGTCCACGTGTGGCAGATTGCCCAACGTGACTACAGCTGGCGCCCCACCACCAGCCAGGCCAAGGGCCCGAGCCCCCAGGCCAACAAGGAACTGGGTAAGGAGAGAGAGTGGGATGTCAGGGCTGGGATGTGTGGGCTGAGGTGGTAGAAATACACCTCTCCCTAAAACCCCACCCTTGTGGATAGGGAGCACGAGGGGCCATTTGCCATTTAACGTCACCTCACCACTTCTGGTTTAGGTAATTTTTTTTTTTTTTTTGGTTTAGGTAACTTTTTCCGGAACCTGTGGGGACCTTATGCTGGCTGGGCCCAAGCAGTGAGTGTACCTAGGCTTCCCCTCCATCTCCAGCCCAGACCCCATAGGACGTCTCCCTGGCCCTGACCTATTTTCTTCTACCTCCATTGCTGTCCCATTTGAGCCTAAAGGACTCTCTATCCACCCCAGCCCTGCCACCCATGAGCCCTTCCAGCTCCCCACACTGCCCCACCAGTCCTGACTGCAGTGTGCCCTCTCCCCACTCAGACTCCCACCCCTCTTGCCCCAGGTGCTGTTCAGTGCTGACTTGCGCCAACTCCAGCGAGCTCAGGAGCCACCAGCAAAGCGCAGAAAGAGGTGCACAGGGCCGGAAGGCTAGGTGGGGGCATGGAGAAAGGGATTTCCCAAACACCCCTCCCTACTGCTCCCTCCTACTCTCCCCCATCCAGTCTCATGTTGGAAAGGGGACTTCCTGCAGCTACCTCAGGGGCAGGCACCCTCAAATCAAGCAGTTTGCACAACCATGTTGGGTATAGGTTGTCTGAGGAGACAGAGCTGCCTGTGGGTTTAATTTCTTCCCTTTATTACAAGAAGGAACAATAAAATAGAAATATTTGTATGGAAAATGCAGTGGAGGGGTGATACAGAAAGGGGTGTGGAGGGAGTGGGGTAAGGTACCTCCCCAGTTCAGGGAGGGAGGGGGAGTAGGCCATCCCCAACCCTTCCTGCATAGCAGATCCTGACCCTGGATCCAGGCCCCTAGAGCTGGGGGTGCAAAGAGGGGGACAGTTCCGGGCTGGGCTCCACACAGCAGTCGCGACAGCAGCAGCCAGCCACCGGCCCTACATGGGAAGACAGAGCAGAGCTGATCACAGGAGCAGACCCTCCACTCCAGCCTGGGCCGCTCTCCACGGACCTCCCATGTCCTGGCACAGAGCCCTGTTCTCACCCCCCGCTGCTTGTGCCAGGAGCTCCCCACGACTCGCTGTCTGTCCCTGCCCCTCCTGGCTGGTGCCCAGCTGTAGCTTCCTCATGTGCCGCACCACGGCTGTGGCATTGAAGGCTTGCTGTGGAGAAAGGCAGAAGAAGGGACTTTTGAGAGAGTAGGAGATCGTGGGGCAGGGTCTGGCAGTAGAATTCTTAATAGCAGTTCTGTTATTTTCATTCAAGTGATATTGGTTGATCCCCCAAACCCCCTGAAACCTCTACAAGACTTCATTAAATTATGTTCGTATTATACAGTTACACACACATACACACACGTATAAAATATATGTAGACATGTATAATTTCTCATATAATTCACATTCACATAATAGTAAACACTTTGTATAGCATTGTGTGTCAGGTAGTGTTCTAAACACTTATCGTAACAGATCATTTAATCTTCCTGAAAGTCTTTGAGGTGGGCACTATGTCAGCCTTGGTAAAGGAGGAAAACAGGCACAGAGAGGTTAAATGCCTTGCGCAGCTGTGTGTATATCATTCTCTACTCAACCTGTCACTGAAATGTCCCTCGAATTTACCATGTCCTAAATCAAAACCTCCCCAAAAACAAGTTTCTGGCCCCAGGATCTCCATCCAAGTGATGGTACCATCACCCAGCTTGTCCCCAACCAAAATCTTGGGCGAGCCCTGGACATCTCCTCCTCTCTCTTCCAGTGTCCATTCTAACATCACCTCTTGTCAGTTCTGCCTCCCAAACAACTCCTGGTCCAGTGTCCTCTGTTCCCACTGTCACTGCTCTGATTCAAGCTCTCACTGTCTCCTGACCGCATCTCTGCCACAGTCCCCTAAAGGGTCTCCCAGCCTTCACTCTGCCTTTCAGCATCTTGAGAGCCCTTTGTAAAGGTCAAGTTTCAGCTGAAAATCCTTCCGGAGCTCCTCAGCATCCTCAACATCAAGTCAGCCCAAAGCTGTGGGACCCAAGCTGCCAGGCAGCCTGGCCCCGACCTGTCTTCAGCCTGGTTTCCTTCCTGCAGCCCCTTCTGTCCTGCCAGGCACTGCCCAAACGGCTGTACTCTCTTCTCCTGGCCCTTTGCACCCTCGTTCCCTCTGCCTCAGACCTTATCCTGCTGTGCTAGGCTAATTCCTACTCGGCTCTCAGGCCTGACCAGTCTGTCAGGCCATGACCACTTTAGGCCCCTTCCAGGACTCCGTAACTTGGATTATGTCTCCTTGAAAAGCATACACTGTTACACCTCTAGTCTTGAAGATCAGGGACCATCACCGGAATAAAGTGGGTGTCACAGCATTGCATGAATGAATGAGACCCTTCAGTAAGCATCCCTGAGCATTTACTGTGTGCCCCACTTGGTGTGAGCTGGAGGCTAGATGGGGGTCGTGGGCTCACCTTCCACTTGCTTTTGGCAAAGTTCTTCTTGATCTGCTCGCTCACCGACTGGTGAATATTCTTATCTAGGGCAGTATCTCCTGCAATCCTAGGATAGGTGTGTATAGAGGGCTGTTGGTGAAGGGAAAGGCAGGCCTAGGGGCCCCAGACCCCATCATAGCCCAAGGCTTGTGGGAGCTCTCACCAGGGGTGCTGCAAGGCCTGCTCACAGGTGAACCTCTTCTCTGGATCCTTCTCCATCAAGTGCCGGATGAAGTCTTTGGCTGAGCCCCCCAGACAAGAGCAAAGACAGCATGGCGGTGCCTGAGCACACCCCCAAGATAGAACCCACCCCCTCAGGTCTCGCCTGGCATCAAAGCCAGATCTGTCCATGCACTGCCCCCCCACCTGTACTCGTTCTCTAAGCCCCCGACCCAACCCAGCTCTCCAAATAATAACTTGTTCTTAGAGAAGATTCACACTGACATGTAAATGATCAATAATGCCTTCACAAGCTTTGCCGCCTAACTGGAGGCACAAAAGGACAGATGAAAACATTAATGGTGTTGTTTTAGGTACTAGAAAGTCAGTGTGGGGAGGTAGTCTGAAATATACTATGTCTGACCAGGGGCCAGGCAGAGAAAAGCACCCAGGGTGAGGTGTCTGGTCTAAAGACAGTGCTTAATCTGGGGCTGGGGAACCTGGTGAAGTGAGGAAACCTTCCCCCACCCCCACCCCGACCCCCAACCCAAGCAGATGAAGCAGGGACTGGAGGTAGGATCAGGGGAAGAAAGGAAAGCCCCAAATACCAGAGTCAGAGATGTCGTCCCAGTAAGGAGAGTCAAACTCGTACTCGGCCTTCAAAATCTGTTCAAAGAGTTTGGCATCATTCTCGTCATAGAAGGGAGGATAACCACAGAGCCTGGGCAGGGAGAAACTCATTCTCATTTCTACCGTTGGTGTACACACTGGCTCCCAAATGGAGCTTTGGTGCAATGCTGAGGTTCAGATGGGCCCCCAGGAAGGAGTTCCCCTCTACAAAGTGGGGAAGTCTAGCTCTCTGCCTTGCTCACTCCTGTCCAACTCCACCAGCTTTCAATTCCGCATTGTGCCACCATCTGTCCTTCCTCAGGGCCTTTGTGCTTGCTCTGTGCTCTTAGCCACTCTTCCCAAACACTTTGAGTGTCTGGCTCCCTCACTTCATGCTGGATGCCACTCATGACACCTCCTCAGAGAGGCTCCTGATCTGCTTATCTAAAACAGCATCCATCCCATCTCCCTACCCTGCTTGATTTTTCTTCATACATGTCTCACCACCTGCTATTATTGTACAGGTTTATTTACTTGTTTATTTTCTGTCTCCCCTACTACTAGCATGTCTGCTCCCTGAGGGCAAGCACTTTGTCGTTTTTATCCTCTGCTAAATCCCCAGCGCTTGGCCACAGTGGCCAGAAACATAGTCTCTATGGAGTGAAATAATACAGTCATTAACTGGTAGAGATAAATATGGATGGCAGGAAGGAAGAAATAGCACAGAGGAAGAAGAGACCAAAGTAGGGGAGAGGAGAAGTCTGGAGTCACATCCGTAACAGCCAGGCCCCCACTCACAGGATATAGGCGATGACCCCAATGGACCAGCAATCCACAGCCTTGCTGTAGGGCTTCTGGGCCAGCACTTCAGGGGCTGTGGAGGGAAGGGGACATGGTGTTGACAAATCTCTGCCCTGCAGCTCCCGCTTCTTCCCTGCCCACAGCCCCGGACCAGGGCCCTCCGCACCCACGTATCCTGGGGTCCCACAGGCCGTGGAGAGCACACTGCCGGGGTCTTCCATCTTGGAGAGGCCAAAGTCGGAGATCATGATCTTAGAGTCTTCATCCAGGCTGTAGTACAGCAGATTCTCTGGCTTGGAGGGCAGGAGGGAGGGAAAGGAGAATTGGAAATGGCCAGAGGCTAGCAGAAGCTTCTGCCTCTGCAAACACCCCAATGAGCCCCCCTCCCCCAAAGCTACTGTAGTTTTACAGCTGCCATCTTGGTTGGAGGCACAAGAAACTCAAGGAAGTTCTCAAGGAAGTCAGAAGTTCCCAAAAGGACAAGGACCTCGGGGGTATAGGGGGGAATCTCCTATAAACCTCAGGAGTGTATTGTGAAGCCCTGAAGAATTTTTGAGCACCTACTGTGTGCCAGATCCTGTGCTGTGCTTCATTTCAGTTCATCCTTACAACATCCCTGCCAGGCCACTGTGAATAATCCCTCTTTACAGATGAGTAAACGGATGCCTTGAGAGGCAAAGTGACTTGCAGTTGGGGATCTATAGTCAGGGAGTGGCTAGGCCAGAATTCAAAGTCCTCTATTTCACCCTGGTGCTCTCCTCCTAGAGCAGAGTGTGATGGACCACCAAACATGCACCTCATCATCATCTCTGAGGTGGAGGGCTTTGGGGATTTCTGGCTGTCTTCTTTGTGTTTTGCTGTCATCCAAGTTTTCTACAAAGAGCAAGTGGGAGTTTTATTATCAGAAAAAACCTAAGATGTTACTGGGATAATCACCTTTGTGTTCGAGTTTCAGAACTGGAATGGGGAGGAAGCAGTTTAGGGCTTACAAGGTCAGACAGAAAGGCAAGGCTCAGCAAGGGGTTGAGAGCTACCCAAGGTCACAGTGGGGAGTTTGCGGAGGCCCCACCCTTGGGTGCCCTAGCTTCCCACACACCCACCTTGAGGTCTCGGTGTACGATGCCCAGGTCATGCAGGTACTTGACGGCATCCAGCACCTGGAAGATGAGGCGGCTAGCATCCCGTTCTGTGTAGAAGCCTTTTTCCACAATTCGGTCAAACAGCTCACCGCCTGACACCCTGCAGCCAGGGACAGGGCAGTCTGGCCAAGACAGCAGTGGATGCAGAGAGACCAGGGAGGGGGCAGCAGGGACGGGTGTGAGAAAGGGGTTGACACAGGGCCACTCACAGCTGCATGATGAGATAGAGGTGTCCCCCACTCTCGTAGATGTCATCCAGGGCTACAATGTTAGGGTGCTTGATCCTGAAAGGAGAAATGAGGTGGTTCAGAGTCGAGGACAGTTCAGCCACCTCCCTACCCTCATCTTAAGGAACCACTGCCTGCAAACCTGGGTAGGATGAGCCAAAGATCTGAGTCCCAAAGGGAACAGCTGCTTTACCATGTGTTATAGTGTCACGGAGGTTAACACTGGGCTCTGGCATTGCACAGATCTGAGTCCTCATCTGCCTCTGCCACGTGCTGTTGAGGGCACGTCTTCTCACCTCACAGTGCTGACTGCTATAGGATTTTAACACTTGTCTGGGTTTATAAATTTGCCAGCCTCTCCCACCAGCATATCATCTCTACAAGACCAGCAGCTTTATCTTGCTGACCACCGTGCCTCCACACCTGGTGCAGACTGAGTGCTCACTAATATTCATTGAATTGAGTATAACCTCTCCGGGCCTGTTTTTTTAAATCTGTAACATGAAGCCAGTGATGGTACTTCCCTCCAAGTATTGAGGTGAGGATCACGTGAAGAAATGCAGGGAAGAATATTGGCACAGTACCTGACACACAGTAAACACTCCAGAAATGAACCAATGATGGTGAGTGAGTTTGATGGAAGGCTTGGCTCTGCCACAGATTTGCTGTGTGACCTTAGGCAAGTCCTTTGTCCTCTCTGGGCCTCAGTCTTCCCGACCCAGTGGTAGAAATGATTATTTTGTCCCTGCTCAGGGTGGTGGGAAAGCTCAGGTGGGAGGTTGGATGTGGAGATTCTATATGAGCTTTCCAGTGAGAACAGCAGGTTTCCCATCAGCATGAGCAGTTCAGAGACCATCTCGTTGTTGTCAGGGTATCAGCAGATGGGTGTTTTTAAACTTGTGAGGTGGTGTAATACGTGGGGCAACTTGAGGTAGGTCTAGAGATAGCATCAGCAGAGGTACATGGGTTCAAGACATGTTCAAGGATTGACCTTTAGATATGACTGGACATTAAACCATTGTAAAGAAGCAGTGGCATCTTAATCACATCGGTCATGTTTGCTCTCGTGCCAGGCACTTGAAGTAAAGGATGTCTAATGCTCCCCACATCCTACCAAGTGGAGATAATTACCCCCATTTACAAATGAGCAGTTTGAGGCTCAGAGAGGTTAGGTGATTTGCCCAAAGCAGAGAGGAGGGGAGTGGGACAGGTCAAGGCAGGGTTGACCCAGAGCAGGGACAGAATCTGCTCCACGCACTTGTGTAGGACAGCGATCTCATTCTCCATGCTGCCCTCCTTGCCCTCCAGAGCCTTCTTGGTGATACATTTGATGGCCACCATCTTCTGAGTCCTCTTATCTTCTGCCAGGATGACCTCAGAGAAGGCTCCTCTGCAGGGAGAGGGGATTCATGAGATGGAGAACCGGAACCTCAGCTTCCCTCCAGCCTCTCCTCCATCCCACTATGGGTTACATGACCATCCCCAGGACAAGGAGGTGGAATGAGCCTCCCTCTATCACCCATTCACCTCTCTGGTGCCAGAGGTGCCCCAGCCTAGCCAATAAGAGTTGTCTATCCCCTGGCCACAGTAACTGGGTCCTGTGATATAAGCCAGGTTACTGGCACTTTGAGAATGAGGTGTTCTTTCCTGCTAAGTTGGTAGGATGTAAGACTGGAGCTAATGGTGGTGATCTTTGCCACCACTTGGGGAGAGCCTGCTTGAGAATGAAACCAACACAAAGGAAATCAGAGCTGAGAAACAAAGACAGTTTCCTAATAACATCATGTGAGCCCCTATATCCCATACCTGAAGTTTACCCCCTAGGCTTTTTGATTATGTGCATGACTGATTCATTCCTTTTTCTGCAAAAGCCAATTTGAGTCATGGCTTATTTAACACCCTTTAGAACCATGAAGAACATCAGCATCACTTGGTAGCTCTTCAGAACTGTGGAATCTTGGGCCCCACCTTAGACCTACTAAAATCAGAAGCTGCATTTTAACCAGATCCAATACTTAGGCCACCTAATGCGAAGAGCCAACTCACTGGAAAAGACCCTGATGCTGGGAAAGGATTGAAGGCAAAAGGAGAAGGGGCAGCGGAGGATGAGATGGTTCGACAACATCACCAACTCAATGGAGGTGAATTTGAGCAAACTCCAGGAGATAGTGGAGGACAGAGGAGCCTGGCAGGCTACATACAGTCCATAGGGTCACAAAGAATCGGACATGACTTAGAGACTGAACAACCGGTGACGTGTATGCTCACTGGAGAAGCAGTGCTTTCGAACAGTCTTAGAAAGGAGCATACTCATTTTCACTAAAGTTCACTGGTTAAGGAATGAGTGTTGACTAGTGCTCTCTAGAACTATTTGCTTTTCCTGGGATCATAAGTCATAGTCAATGAACAGCATCTCATGGTGAAATCTCAATCATCAGACTAACTAGTGACTACAATAGCCTCATTGCTGGCTTCCAGTCTTGTCCCTCTTCAATGTACCCTCTATACTGTGGCCAGAATGACCATCCTGAATTGCACATCTGCCAAAAAGTCTTAAATGTTATCCTGTGGCTCATGAGATTACTTCCAGCTTCTATAACTTGGCTTCGAGGCCTTACCTGACCTGTTCCTCTCTATCTTTAGTGTCTTCCACTCTTCCCCCCAGCCTCTGATTATAAGCTCTACCAGACTCTGTCTCTTTCCACACATAACATATCTCTGAGCCTTTGTTTATGTTATTCCTCCTGCCTGGAATGCCTTCTCCCCGTCTGACAAGTACTCTCCTGCCCATCCTTCAATCCACAGCTCTAATGCCCCCTTCTCCAGAAAGTTATCCCCCATACAGAAGCCGCTGCTCTCTGGGCTCAACAAAGTCCTCATTCGCGAACTTAGCTAGAGCACCGCACACGCCCGGTTGTCATTTTCCATGGGTCTGTCTCCCTCACATGTTTGGGATCAACTTGAGGGGCAGAGATCAGGTTTGAGTTATTTCTGGATTCTCACCATGGAGAACAGAGCCATGCCCAGCTTCAGTTCCAAAACCTAGGCCAGAACCCCCAGTTCTTGGCAGTCAGTTTAAAAAACTGGCTCCTTCATTCTCGCCTACTTTCTTCTTGTCACAGGAACCCAGAGCAAGAGCAGCCTCTGTTCCACCCCCTGTCAGCCAGAAGTGAGAACTCCAGGCCACTCGGGCCATACAAGGCCACCACAGGGCCTGGGATGTAGGAAACAGGAAGCAGTGATCAACTGGCCAGAGGAAGCACCACCCTGGACCCAGCCTCCCCAGCCAGCCAGCCCCACGAGTGAGGACCCTCCCCACCCTACCACCCAGCTCAGGGACAGCTCCCCCCTCTCTCCTGCCACGGAGACTCACGTTCCCAGAACATCTCGGAAGTTGTAAATATCTCTAATGTCCTCTGCCTGCTTCCAGCTGGGGCGTTCCACTGCCCCCGGCATGGCCCACTGCCCCCCGGCCACAGCCAGGGCTCCTGGGAAAGGGAATGGAAGAAGACTCAGCAGGGCTCAGACTTCCTTGTGGGAACTTAGTGAGGGCCCCATTGAGCACACATTTATTCATCCTTGATTCATTGATTTGACAAAATCATCCAACATTCATTCACAGGTCATGTGTTCATTCAGCAACATCCATTCATTACATCCTTAAGCCTAGAGGAAAATCCTTCAGGTGGCAGCAAAATTCTTTATTCAATAAAGTCATTCATTCATTCAGCTCACCTCCCAATTTCTCCCTCTCTAAATCCAAACACACGAGGGGACACTGAACTCTAGGAGGACAGCAAAGAAGACCCCAGAACAATTTGTAGAAACACACAGCCCCAGAGAATCACCCTGTCCCCAGAACCAGCAATGTTGCTGCCTGACCCTGGGAATCGCTGGGGTGTCTCCTCTCCCTCCTCCTCCTCCCTTGCCAAGCCTCTCGGAAATCAGGTTTCCGGCAGCCTGGGCTTCCAGCAATATCTCAGCCACGTTTTTAAATAGCTCCTTCTGCACTGTTACCACAGCAACAGCAGGCACAGCTGGAACTGCCCAGGCCTCCTGTTACCCCTCTCAGTCCTGACTCCCCATTTGGGTCCCAGCAGCTTGAGAAAGGGTCCCCCCCCCAACCTGTCCCCTACTGGCTTCATCTCACCCTGATCCAGCCTATACTTTTACTCTGTTGAGCCCTCTGTCGCAACCAGCAGTAGCGGGTGAGCACTCTCTCCCCAGTTATCAGATGGGGAATAGGGAGCTGAAGTTGGAGATAGATACGATTTGGTTGGAGATGGATAGCTGCCCAACAAGGCCCCAGCTAAGCTTGCTGAAAGCAAAGGCCTTGGAGGGCACTGCAGCCAGACTAGGACCCATCCAGAAAACACAGCCTCTCAATGCCATCATAAGCCCACGGAAAGGGAGGTCAAAACACAGCCCAGTGTGCTGTGTGACCTCAGGGAGGGCACTTTCCTTCTCTGTTTCTTCTGCTGGAAAAAGAGGGGAAGGTGCCCTAACTAAAACCCATGGTGTGAGAGTCCACTCTTTGGATGGGACTTTGTTCCCAGGGGGCCTGACCACCCATCCCAGGGGCAGAAACTTCTAGGAAAAGAGAATTGATGGTAAGCTCCAGAGGGCAGAATTTTAAAATCCATCTGGGGGCCTGGCAAAAAAAAACCCAAACTCACAGTTCCATACATATCCCTGCACCAAGACCCACCCACAACCCTGAAACCAGACGCCTGCCCCCAGATCCGCACACTCCATTTCCAGATGAGTCTGATCTCACATGTACACCCAGACATCAGCCCACATCAACTCACCCCCCAGACACCCTCACACCCAGACATCTCTCCCACACCCCAAAACAAATCCACACACACCAGGACAAGATGACACCTAGACAGAACAGATACACACACACACACACACACACACACACACACACACACCCCTACGTCACCTGTATACCAGACATCCTGGATTCCTAACACCTGTCACCCTGCAGCTCCTGCACACCCTGTTCAGTGGCTCAAATCATGTCTGACTCTTGTGACCCCATGGACTGTAGCCCACCAGGCTCCTCTCTCCATGGGATTTCCCAGCCAAGAATACTTGAGTGGGTTGCCATTTCCTTCTCTAGGGGATCTTTCCCACCCAGGGATCAATCCTGTGTCTCCTGCTTGGCAGGCGAATTCTTTACCACTAAGCCACCACAGAAGCCCTCCTATACACCCTAGAAGCTCTTAAACTCCAAATCCTTACATCTAACTCCAAACATCCTCAGGACACAACTATATACCCCCCAACTCTGACTTACTACCCTTTGAGCCAGACCCCAGCACACACAACACTTGGATACAGTCTGCAACAAAAACACGGATTCCCAGACATCGCCACCCAGATGGATACCCTTACACACCAACATACCTGCAACTTCACATTTGATCCACTTGCCTGTGCTAAGACATTCGCACACCCCCATACGGCCGCCACACAGCTATACCTCCAAATGCCCAGTCCTTCCACACTCAGGCCCAGCTGAAGGCAGACACATACACACACATCCCTCCTCACCTTCCTCTTTTACCCGCTCAGTTTCCCACTGACCACCTGGCACCTGCTGGGCCTGGGGCAGAGCCGGGGGAGAAAGGCCCTACCCTGCCCAAGTAGAGTCCAGCACGCCCAGGCACCCCCTCCCATCTTTGGGAGAGGGTACCCAGCAGATGGGGGGTCCCGCCGCCCTCCGGCGCCCAGGGTCGTGGGCGGGGCGGCTCCCGGGCGGTACCTGCGGCTGCCCCGCCGCGGGGCTGGCTGGGAGGCCCGACTTGGCTGGGGCCGAGCTCCGGCCGCCGTCCGCCGCTGCTGCGCTCCTGGCCCGCCAGCCCGCTCTCTCGCTGGGGCTCGGTTCGGGCTCCGCTGGCTCCCTCCGCCCGCCTGCGGCTCTGATGTCAGTGGAGGAGGAGCCTGCGGCGGAGGGACTGGGGAGGTGAGGCCCCGCTCCGGGGCTGAGAAAGGGGCGGCCGGGGCGGGGTGGGTGCGCGGAGGAACCCCTCAGTTCAGTCAGAGCATTCGCTAGATTCGTTCTATCTTTCGTTTCCCGCCGGGGTCCCCGTTTCGCAAAAGGAACCACTGAGGCATAGAGAGATGAAGGGTTCAGAATCAGCAGTTGGTCAGAAGCAGAGTTGAATTCGAACCCAAGTCTGTCCGATGCCGGAAGCTGACCTTTTTCACCCTATCTCTAGAAGTTTCTTTCAGACCAGTTCTGTGAGCTTCCTTAGGGTTGAGCTCTGTCCACCTGCCCTCCCCGCCCCGGGAATTAGTCCTTGGGAAGGGCTTGGGAGACTGATGGGGGTGGAGGAATGGGGCCGTAGGGAAAGGCCAACGCAAAAGTAAGCACTGAAGAGAATAGAGGCAATCGTAGGGTGGGGGCCGCATTCTACTGGCGGGAAAACTAACAGGTCCTTCTCTGAGGAAGAGCAGGGCTCTAATTCCCTACACCTGCCAGGCAGAACAGGTGTGGTGCCCGGAGGGCCTGGGGCGGGGAGGGAAGCGGGAGGAGGGAGAGTTAAATCAAGATCCTGGGGGAAGTCGGCCAAAGAGGATCACGTGACGGGGCCGGCGCCTGGGGCCCTTGGCTCGGGGCCAGGTTGGGGAGGGGAAGCCCGAAACCGCTCCGGGCCGGCAGGCTGGGGGCCAAAGGACCTGACTGACGTCATCTTGTGCAAGGCCTTCCTTGGGAAGATAGTGGGGCGGGGAGGAGCAACTCCCAGGAAGTAGGGGTGGGCCTGGACTGGAGCCAGCCAGAGGAGCCAGCCTGAAGGCCCCCGACTCCACCTCCATCACGACCGAGTGCTGCCCCCAACTTTTGAATTCCCACTTTCTCCATGTGGAAATGGGGAGCTGTGCTTTTTCCATGTGGAAATGGGGAGTTAGTCACGCAGTCAGTCGTGTCCGACTCTTGACTGTAGCCCGCCAGGCCCCTCTGTCCGTGGAATTCTCCAAAGAATACTGAAGTTGGTAGTCATTCCCTTCTCCAGGGGATCTTTGCCACCCAGAGATAGAAGCCAGGTCTCCTGCATTGCAGGCAGATTCTTTACTGTCTCAGCCATGGGGAGAGGACGAGGCTTAACCCCAAGTCAGTTTCAACTGGCTTTTCCCTCTCTTATCCTCAAGACTGTGTTCTAGGGTAGTCAGTTTGTTATGCCTATTTTACAGGTGAGAGAGGAAGATGGCTGGGGTTTCTAGGACGACTTAATCTGGGTCACACTTTGTCTCCCTGAGTCTCAGTTTCTTCATTTGAAATATGGGAATATTGATGACTGACTCAGAGTTCTCCCGAGAATTCTATGAGCTGATGAATGTGAAGTGCCTGGAATACCATTGGGATTTAAAATATGACAGCTAAAATTTACTTTTACTTTAGTATAAACAGAAGTATAAAAGAAGGCTGAGTGCCGAAGAATTGATGCTTTTGAACTGTGGTGTTGGAGAAGACTCTTGAGAGTCCCTTGGACTGCAAGGAGATCCAACCAGTCCATTCTGAAGGAGATCAGCCCTGGGATTTCTTTGGAAGGAATGATGCTAAAGCTGAAACTCCAGTACTTTGGCCACCTCATGCGAAGAGTTGACTCATTGGAAAAGGCTCTGATGCTGGGAGGGATTGGGGGCAGGAGGAGAAGGGGACGACAGAGGATGAGATGGCTGGATGGCATCACTGACTCGATGGACGTGAGTCTGGGTGAACTCCTGAAGTTGGTGATGGACAGGGAGGCCTGGCGTGCCGCGATTCATGGGGTCGCAAAGAGTCGGACACGACTGAGCGACTGATCTGAACTGAAGTGAACTTAGTATAGACAGAGTCTCAGAGAAGGGACCTGATTTGTCTGGGAATAGGGGGCTAAGCGGCAATTTCCTTCCCCCACATCTCCTTTCCACTGGTTAGATTCTTTTACTTGTCAAGTGACAGAATACCCAATTAAGCCAGCTTCACCAGAGAGAAACCTAGGGCTTAACATAGCTGAAGCAAGACTGAAGGAAGAACACCATGGCTCAGCGTCTGAGACTGGAACTGGAGACACAGTACTTGTAGAATTTGCTTTCTCTCATCTCTCCTTGTCTTGATTTTTCTTTACACTTTGGTTTCCTTTCCTCTGCAGAGTGATCTCCTCTACCTGGCAGCAAGCATGGTATGAGAGCCCCAGCTTTCCAACTGAACCCAGCAAAAGAGGAGCTACACCCGGTTTCGTGTATCAGTCTCAGGGAAGGACTATGATGGGCTCTGCTGAACTGACATGCCTATGCCTTTACCCCTGTACCTGTTGGCAGAGGATTAAGGTATTATAAAGGGTAAATGTACTGTCATGGGCAACCCCACCAGAGTCACAAGGAGTGAAGACGGCTATATTGCCCAAAGGAATAGCAGTGCTGGGCAGGCACAACCAAAATCCATCCTAGTCCTGCTCCCATCAGAAAAAAAAAATCAGTTAATATGTTTTGTTTCTTACTCTTCCAGACTTTTTATAATGTGTATACATATACCCATTTCCTCCTATAGCCCCCTTCTCCAATGAGCCCCCATCTTCAATGAGCATATTTCAAGGTACTAAAAAAGTAAGTCAAAGAAAGTCAAAATATATGGAAACAAGAAAAGAAAAAAGTAAAGGAAGTAATGCCCTTCTCTCCTTTGTAATTAAAAAAGGACAAAACAGCTCAGACATTGCCATCAGTTCTTGAATCCAACAGAAAATTAACCATTAGATGTGTGGTCTTCTGAGATTAGAGAAAAATGGAAGAAATCACAAGGAAAAGATGGACAGGCTTATATACAAACATAAAAACCTTTTTTATTGAGGTATAGTTGATTTAAAGTGTGTTCATTTCTGCTGTACAGCAAAGTGATTCAGTTCTGTTCAGTTGCTCAGTCATGTCCAACTCTTTGCAACCCCATGGATTGCAGCACACCAGGCTTCCCTGTCCATCACCAACTCCTGGAGCTTACTCAAACTCATGTCCATCGAGTCAGTGATGCCATCCAACCATCTCATCCTCAGTTGTCCCCTTCTCCTCCCGCCTTCAATCTATCCCAGCATCAGGGTGTTTTCCAGTGAGTCAGTTCTTTGCATCAGGTGGCCAGAGTATTGGAGTTTCAGCTTCAGTGTCAGTCCTTCCAATGAATATTCAGGACTGATTTTTCCTTTAGGATGGAGTGGTTGGATCTCCTTGCAGTCCGAGGGACTCTCAAGAGTCTTCTCCAACACTACAGTTCAAAAGCATCAATTCTTCAGCACTCAGCTTTCTTTGTAGTCTAACTCTCACATACACACATGACTACTGGGAAAACCATATATATATATATATATATTCTTTTTTATATCCTTTTCCATCATTCTTTTTATATTCTTACCCATTTTATCATAGGATACTAAATACAGTTCTCTGTGCTATACAGTAGGACCTTGCTGTTTATCCATTCCATATATAATAACTTACATCTTCTAACCCCAGCGTCCACTCCACCCCTCCCCTCCCTGCCTCCCCTTTGGCAACCACGTCTGTACCCTGTGTCCATGAATCTGTTTCTGTTTTATAGATAGGTTCATTTGTGCCATATTTTATTTATTTATTTATTGGCTGTGCTGTGGCACAGTTTGCATGATTTTAGTCCCTGACCAGGGTTTGAACCTGAGCCACAGCAGTGAAAGTGCCAGTTCCTAACCACTGGACCAGGGAATGACCAAGAAATTCCCTGTGTCATATTTTAGATTCTACATATAAGTGATACCATATGTATTTGTCCTTCTTGGTCTCAATTAACTTACTGTAATAATCTCTAGTTGCATCCATGTTGCTGCAAATGGCATTATTTTGTTCTTTTTATGGCTGAATAGTATTCCATTGTATATATGTACCATGTCTTCTTTATCCATTCATCTGTAGTTGGACATTTAGATTGTTTGCATGTCTTGACTATTGTGAATGGTGACATAGGGGTGCATGTATCTTTTTGGATTAGCTTTTCATCTGGGTATATGCTCAGCAGTGGGATTTCTGCATCTTAAGGTAATTCTATTTTTAGTTTTCTGAGGACCTTCCATATTTTTTTCCATAGTGGCTGTACCAACTTATTTTGGAGGTTCACTTTTGTCCACATCCTCTCCAAAATTCGATATTTGTAGAGTTTTAATGATGGCCATTCTGACCGGAATGAGGTGGTACCTTGTAGTTTTGATTGTATTTCTCTAATAATAAGAGATGTTGAGCATCTTTTCATGTGCCTGTTGACCATTTGTATTTCTTTTTTGGGAAAATGTCTATTTAGGTCTTCTGCTCATTTTTCGATTGGATTGTTTTTTGTTGTTGAGTTGCATGAGCTGTTTGTATATTTTGGAAATTAAGCCCTTGTCGGTTGTATCACAATTATAAAAACATTCTTAACCTCTGTTGTTGGAAACAAACAAACCCAAAACTCTACCTTATTCCAAGGTCATAGCTAACAGTAAAAGGCAAACTTCCAACTGAGGAAATGTTTTAGTGACAATGGGTTAGTGTTTCTATTATGTAAAGAATACACAAAATTGATAACTAAGAACCCAATAAATGGTCAAAGGAGACAGACAAAACACAATGAACATGGAATATTCTCTACCTTGAAAGTAGTCAAGGAAGTACAAAATAAAAGAAGAAACCATTTATAGCTGATGTTAGTGTGAGCAATGGGCACTTCAGTATTTCTGGTGGAAAAATGACTTGCTAAAAATCTTTCTTTTGGAAAGCAATCTGGCAGTACGCATCAAAAGCTTAAATAATGTCCAGCCTTTTGACCCAGGAATTTCTCTTCTGGGAGTCAATTTCAGGGAAATAATCCTAAATTAGGGCAATGGCAACCCACTCCAGTACTCTTGCCTGGAAAATCCCATGGACAGAGGAGCCTGGTAGGCTGCAGTCCATGGGGTTGAAAAGAGTTGGTCATGACTGAGCGAGTTCACTTTCACTTTTCACTTTCATGCATTGGAGAAGGAAATGGCAACCCCTTCCAGTGTTCTTGCCTGGAGAATCCCAGGGACGGAGGAGCTTGGTGGGCTGCCGTCTCTGGGGTCGCACAGAGTCAGACACGACTGAAGTGACTTAGCAGCAGCAGCAGCAGCCTACTTAAGAGGGTTTTCCTCTCCTTTTCTAGACATTAGGTCCCCAAGGATAGCACTTTCAATATTATTTCTCCTTCCATTCTTGAAGGCCCACAAGTTCTAGTCGAGCCCCACATTTGGGGTTTTCCCTCTGCCTCTGTGGTGCCTACCCCTACTTTCTCACCCAGGAATAGCCTATCTTTAGAGGCTCAGAGGTCCCTCTACTGTTTACCAGATCTCACTAATTTCTCTTGGCTAACCCAGGCATATTCTAGGGCACATATTCTTGGCCTTTCGCTGATTCTCATCCCACAGTACCTACAATTTTGTATGTGATGGTGCTGGCCAGCCCAGAGAGGGACGTTTAGAATAAGGCCTCTAAGGTCTAAGACCTGGCTTACAACACTGGCTCACCACCAGCTATCTGATCTGGCCCTTCCCCTTTCTGTAGCCTAGTTTCCTCTGTAAAATAAGGGTAATAGTATTGTCTGCTTTGACACAGGGTTGTTGAGAGGAGCAAATTCATGTACAGTGCTTGGCACCACCCTAGCTTGGGGGTCCCTTGCATAACCATTCTCCCAGAGTTGTTTTAACAATATGTCCTGAGCTTTCATCAGAGGTTGTGATAAGAAATCACCATGTGAAACTCAGTCTCCTTTTCCTGTCAAATTTATGGAGAATATTATCTACACATGACTCCAGTTGAGAAATTTCACCAGCATGACAAATTATTAGAATTTTTGTCAGTAAAACTGGGAGATGCCCTTTACTCTGATATCAAATGTTCTGAGACTGATGCATCATATTTCCATTTTGCACCATAGCTTCCAGGAAGCTTAGAGCTAAATCTAATGGTTAATGACCATGACTCCATTAAACCAGATGGGCTTAACTTTATGAAACTCATTAGACACACCCTCAGTTATGTTTTCCCAAATTCTTTTGAAAAAGAAAGAGACGAAGGGAAGAGAAGGAAGCAGGTATAGTTTGAAAAGAGGGCTTGGCATGCCACTTACTTTATCAACTAGAACATAGGTTTGGTTTCTCTAGGAGACACCCAAAATAATTGTGACTTAAAATAGAAATGTATAACAATCTGTTACAGCAGTCTCAGGCTGGTACAATGACTACAAGGTAAGACGAACCCTAGCTTTTTGTCTTTTTACTCACCTGTTTCTATGGTGTCTTGGACCCCATGTTTTGCGAAGCGTGGCCACCATGCCTCATCCCAGTCATGGGGAGAAGGAAACATGGAGGGCACACCCCTTGAGACTCAAGACCTCATAGTAACACACATCTCTTCCACTCACATCTGTCAGCCGAAACTTGATCACATGATCATACCTAATTGCAAAGGAAGCTAGGATATTTAGTCTTTCAGACGTACATGTCCAGCTAAAAATCAGGAGTTCTATTACTATAGAAGAAAAGGAGCATATATTTGGGAGGACATCTGCCAGTTTCTGCAACATCCTCCATCTCAGATGTGTTCCTTTGCACATGATTGCACTCCTGTCTGCTGAAGTTTCACCCTCACCCCCTCTTTTCTGTGCAGCCTCCCTGCTGCTATCAGAGTACTTCCCATTTTAGGGTGCTGTTATGGCACTCCCCTGTTCACAAACCACCCCTGACTCCCTAATGCCTAAGAGTGGTGCCCAGACTGTAAAATGCATCAGGAATCGCCTCATGGCCTGCTGAAATAGACATCTGGGCCCCCCCGGAGCCCTGCTGATTGGGTAGATCTGGGCCCTGAGAATTTGCATCTTTATTAAGTTCCCAGATGATGCTGATGTTGCTGGTTCAGGAACCACACTTTGAGAACAACCACTGACCTTAGGAATAAAACCAGAGAACCTTAACCTGCCATTCAAAGCCTGTCCCAGCCTGGTCTCAACCTACTTTCCACCTCATCTCTCATCCTTCCCTCCCCCTCCACACATCCAGGGCTCCAGTCACACTGAAGTTCTCACCTCTCTCTAAGCAAACCAGCTGTTCGCACCTCTGTGCCTTGCTGTTCCTTTTGTCTGGAATGTCTTCTGACCAGCAACTTCCTTTCTACATTCTCCCCAAAGTCTTTCCTGACCCTCTAAATGAAATGGAAGTGTTAATTGCTCAGTTGTGTCCGACTCTTTGTGCCCTCTTGGACTGTAGCCTGCCAGGCTCCTCTGTCCATGGAATTCTCCAGGCAAGAATACTGGAGAGGGTAGTTGTTCCCTTCTCCAGGGGATCTTCCCTGACCCAGGGATCAAACCTGGGTCTCCCAACATGGCAGGCAGATTCTTTACCGTCTGAGCCACCAGGGGAGCCCTCTGACCCTCTGAGCTGTTATAAACCAGTCTCTGTCCCAAGTCCATGCAGATTTTATACATTCTTCTATCTGCTTTTATTGCCTTGTGTTTTGGTTGTCTGCTCAGCTGCCTCCCATTGTCACCCACATAGCTTTTAGCCAGGGTAACAGGATCACTGAGTAAGGAAACAAAAGTATGAATGAGGAAATAAAGGCAAGTAGATGGAGCAATCCGAGAAGGCAATGGCACCCCACTCCAGTACTCTTGCCTGGAAAATCCCATGGACGGAGGAGCATGGTAGGCTGCAGTCCATGGGGTTGCGAAGAGTTGGTCACGACTGAGCAACTTCACTTTCACTTTTCACTTTCCTACATTGGAGAAGGAAATGGCAACCCACTCCAGTGTTCTTGCCTGGAGAATCCCAGGGACGGAGGAGCCTGGTGGGCTTCCGTCTATGGGGTCGCACAGAGTCGGACACGACTGAAGCGACTTAGCAGCAGCAGCAGCAGCAGCAGCAGCAGCAGATGGAGCGATAAATGTTTTTATGAAGTGAATGAAGAGAAAAAGCAATGAGTGAATTAATACATGAACAAGTGAATTTTGGTCTGTTTATGCTTAGTTCTCTCCTTTGAGTCCTGAGCCACTCATCAGGAAAGGAATTTATTCTCTGACCATTTTTCCACAAACTTCCAGCCATTGCTTGCTTCTTTTTTTTGTTTAACTACACCCTGTGGCTTGCAAGATCTCCGTTCCCCTGCCAGCAATTGAACCCAGGGGTCACAGCTGTGAAAGCTCAGAATCCTAACCACTAGGCCACCAGGGAATTCCTCATTGCTTCCTTAGCAGAAGTCATGTGCGAACTTGCATCCCCCAGTTAGTTCCCAAGAGTGCTGGGGAGGCCTGGGGACCCACGCTAGGTCATGGATGGGTTAAGCCCACCTACTCCAGGGCTTATCTTCTACCCAATCCTGTTCTCACTCACCCTGGTGTTTCTGAAAGTTAGTTGTAAGGCACTGGGGACTCAGGGTAAACAATGTTAGTGGATGATTTTCAGGGCCAACACACAAAAGACTTTTTTTTTTTTACCAAATTGGTGATAAGGGGTCAATATCCTTTCCAATCAAAACTGTAGCCTAGGGAATTCCCTGGCAGTCCAATGGTTAGAATTCCACACTTTCACTGCTGGGGCCTGGGTTCAGTTCCTAGTCAGGGAACTAAGATCCCACGAAAAAAAAAACACATTGGATCCTTGAGGTGCCGAAACAAATCTCCCCCTCCTCAAAGGGAACCCAGCTTTCCCCAGCCCCATAAAGGAGGCCTTCTTCGGCTCTAACGGACATGGGTGGCCATAAGAGGGACTCCCTGTCCTGTTGTCGTTGTCATCTCTGTCAGGGATCGTACTAGCAGGGCTGTAACCGTTCTTGCACTGAGGCTGTGCAACTTTCTTGAGCCTGGATGTCTTCCTCTGCAAGGTAAATGTTACTCCTCGCCTTGTAGGTGTGTAATGAGCATCATATAAGACATGGAGCAAAGGGCCAGCACAGTACCAGGCAGAAGGTAGATGTGCAATAGAGAATAACTAGAATTCTCACAACCAATCCTTGAAAGTTCCGTTTTTTTCCCTTGTGAACTAGGCCCAGTCTTCTAGGGTTTTTCCTTCTATTTATAATGTCTACCTTCCTCTCTCACAATTCTACCTCATCTCGGGACCTCGGCTGCCATCCTTCTTCCTCCACAAAACCGTCGCTGTTCCTGGAACACTGTGCTAACGACGCCTACTATACTTATGGTCTAACGGACATGGAAACGAGTAGTAACTAAGAACAGGGGGTCTGTAGGCAGGGCTTGCATGTATTGCTGTAGAGGTTGCATACCACCTAAACCTGAAGTACCATACGCAGACTCTAAGGAAGTGGGGCCCTAATGTGCTGTGTCATAAAGAGACTCAGTGTGCAAATCAAACTGACTGAGCTTGAAACCATGCTCAACCACTAATCCGCTACTTGAGCAGGCAAGGTATATCAATTCCTAAGACTTAAGTTTCCTCATCTGTGACTGGGATATTATTAGTACCTACATGCGGGATGTTTGAGAAGATTCAATAGCTTAAAAAGTTTCGCAGTGCCTTGTACAAGGCCGAATTTATTGAGCACTTAATTTTAGAAATTAAGTGTGGGTGTTTCTCTGAGAAGCCTTCACAGAACCTCGGGGCAGTGAATCACTGAAAATCTGCAGCAGCTCCTCCCCCGCCCCTCCACTGCCACATAGCAGGAGGCAGAGCCTCCCTCACACTGTCCTTTCTCTCAGGACCGCACGCCACCCTTCTTTTTGCCAAAATACACTTTTATTAGTCACATCTTTTCTAGTTGACAAATGACAACGCTCCAAAGTAGACTAGCGTAAGCTGAAATAAACATTTGTGGGCGAATATAACTGAACTCCAGTGGAGGATCCAGGGCATCAGCTATATTGTTCGAGAGCTCTGTCTTCCATCTCCTGGCTCTGCTTCCTGAATTGGCTGTATTCTCCGGCAGACTTTTCCATGTGGCCAGAAAATGGGTTACTGGGTGGTTCAAGCTTATATTCTGTGGTTTTTCTCTCAAAAGAGAAGTCCTCCTTTCTTTCAGCATCCATAGAGCAGTCTTATGGAAGGCCTCTGATTAGCCCAGCTTGGGTCACTTGCCCACTATTTGGACCAATCATTGTGGCTAGAGGGATGGCAGACTGAGATTGGCCGTTCTGGTGTCACATGTCCACCCTCTTTTGACAGCCCACAGAGCTAGGTGGAATGGGAAAAAGGCAGTTCTCTAACAGGAGAGGTGTTGGCCGTATAAGAATGTTGGCCATCCTGGCCATCCTCCTTTAAGGCTCAGTTCATAGGTCACTTCCTTAGGGAATCTCTGCCCCCCACCCCCACCCCCACCTCCATGTGGACCTCAACCTTCCCACAGTAAATTGTAAATTATTCTCTGACTCTCTGACATCATAGTTTAGGAACAATTGGAGACAGAGACAAGAGCCTGTTTATTCATCTGTCCTACCCTGTCTCCCCACTACCTTAGGCTTAGTGGGGAAGCAGACTCCTTTCTCATAGAGAGTGGTTTAAACCCATTAGAGTCATCCCTTGCTAGTGGATTGTTCAAGAATGGGCATGTAGGACTGAGATTGGGCTGGTGAGACCTAAGGGTGTCTGGGAAAGGCTTCTTGCTCTTCGGGGTGGGCCGTGGGAGCCAGCTGATGCCTTCCTGCCCTCTTGTGCTGGACAGAAATAAGGAAGCATTTGGCCTCCATCAGCTGCTACTGGCTGCCACTGCACAGCAGGAAGGGAACCTACTTCAGACAAAAGCTGACAGCATGGGAGTGTGGAGATCCCTGGCCCTTTGGTCAACCCTGGTGGATGCCACCCTGCCCCCGGAGCACCAAACCCCTAGCTAACACAATGTCCTTATTGTCAAACAACCCTGAGCTGAGATGTTGTTACCTGTGGCCACAGATATCTTCAGAAAGTTCTCCCTGAATGAATGACCTGGGTGAGTGGCCACAGGCTGAGAGCCATCGAGCATGCCCTAGTCAACTCTGCCACTCCACTAGTTCCTTTCTACCCCACAGTAACAGACATGCAGAGATTCTGGATGCTTTTTAAAAAAACCATGTTTCAGTCGCTTTATTCTTAAGTCTGCACTTTACAAAACCACAAGGGAGAAGTCCTTGAGGGTGAAAGGGGTGGAGAGGGTAGGGGGTGAGGATGACCCAGAAATGAAGCCCCTCCTCATCTGGGGGACCAAGCAGAGACTGGGCCCCAGGCCAGCCCAGCAGGGCCTCTCATGTCCTGGCTATACAGAGTTACGCCAGAACATGTCAGGGAAGGGCCCAGCCTCTAGAGACCGCTGCCATTTGACATTAGCTAGGCAGCCACAGGCCAAACTTCTGGAAGCCGGAAGGAAGTGGGCCTCCCGTCCCAGGCCAGGGGAAGGCAGCCTGAGCAGGGGTGAGAGCTACCCGTCCAGCAGCTTCAGGATGCTCTCGCGCTCCTTCAGAGTCTTCCAAGCCTGGTCTTTCTCCTTCTTGGTGGGGGTCCGTTTCTTCTGCCGGGCAGCCATGATCTTGCGGAAGGCATCCATGACCTCATTGTCTGCCATGCGGACCCGCTGCCTCAGCTCCTGCCGGCTCACCTCCTCCTTCGCCAGCCTATGGGGACCAGCCAACCAGATGCTATGGGAAGCCCACCAGGACAGGGGCTCCTCCCTCTTCCAGACTAAGCTCATCTGCTACCCGGGGACTGTGGACCTTTCCATACCAAAAAGCAAAGTTACTGAGCCACACTTACGTGGTGCCCTGTGTCAAGTACTGCCTCTTCAAAAATAGTAGTTCAATTAATCCTCATAACAACCTTGTGAGGTAGATACTACTAATATTCTTGTTATCACTGAGAGAACTGAGGCTCAAGGAGGGAAAGAAATGCCCCAGGATCCCACAGCTAGTGAGCACAAAATCTGAATTGAAGTAGACTGGCTCCCAGCTATCTTTAAAAGGTGTCCTGGTGCCAGCAAAAGACCTGCTTACTTCAGCATCCAAATTCCAGAGCCATCTAAGGGTCCAGGCAGCCTGAGGTCTATAGGAGGTGAGTGAGACGCCAAATTGATGCCTCTGAATGGAACCTGACCTATCAATTCAATTGATGGTGGAGCTGGAAGGTCACTAAAGATATCCACATAGTCTAACCTGTTGATTTTTCAGAAGGGGAAGCTGCTGCTCGGGGCAGGACATGCCTTGCAGCCTGTCCATGCAGGGCTGAGGGGTACACGCGGGCCTTCTGACAGTCAATCTAGTTCCTTCACTGCCCCTGACTTCCACATCTGCACAGCCCTACTTCTCTCTCTCTCCCCCTCTGCCCTTGCCCTCCCTTCTCCATACTCTTTTATCTGTATTTTCCTCTTCTTGCCCTTGAGAGGGAACTAGAATGAGGCTTTGGACTCAGCCTTGGGCTTGAGTCACAGCTTGGCTGTTTGCTGGCTGTGTGGCCTTCGGCAGAGCACTCATTTTGCTGGGCCTTTATTTCCTCATTTGGTGCACAGGGAAAAAACTACCAGCTACTCTCTGGGCTGTATTGGAGATTAAGTAAGAGGGCAGACATAAAACCCGTGCTACATGATAGACACTCAGTACACCCTCATCCTTAAATACCCCAGCAGCTCGTCAGCAACTTTCTTTCCTAATGGTGCGTGTCTTTGCCAACCACTCATGCAATGACCGTAAGCCCTTTGCCCTGCCTCTTCTCCTAACCCACAGCACCAGGTCTAAGAGATAGGCAACCTGGCCAAATGGATGAGTGTGCCCTGCTCTGTTGGGGCTCTGTGAGGTGAAGACACACAGCACCTGCCTATAAGAAGCAAGGGGACTTAGTTGGGCTGTTTGTCATCTCCCCAATAAAATGGCAGTGCCTCCCGTGATCTCCCTCTGGTTCCCACCTGCATCCTTGTTGTGACCAATGCAGGGCAAGAGGTATGGGAATGAATACAAAATGAATGACATTGCACTTCAACACTGGTCAATTCCTGGTGAGAGGCTGATAATCACAGATGCCCAACTAAATGTTAACAGTTGATAATCTGAGGTAGAGAGTATATTGGTGTTTACTGTGCTAGTCTGTCATATTTTCTACAGGTATGAAATTTTCACTATAAAACTTGGGGGGAACAAAAAGTCCCTGGTTCAATCCTGAGTTTTGGCACCAAAAACAAAGAACAAGAATCAAAAAAAAAAAAAAAAGCACACTTTGGGAGAAAAAGAAAATCAGCATGGAGAGGATTAAAAAATAAGCCACACAACAATGTGAATATAATTAACACTACTAAACTGTACACTTAAAAATGGTTTAGAGGGTAAAATTTTGTATTATTTGTTTTTACCACAGTTTGAGGTAAATAAATAACTCACAGATGCCTCAGCTCTAGTCAGGGGAATTAGAATGTTTTGAGATATAACCAGTGGGGTGGTGCCCAGCAATGACTTTTTTTTCAAAGCTCCTCAGGTCTTCAGAGGCCCTGCCAGGTTTGAAAAGCCTGCTGTCAAGCTCCCAGAAGGTGACCATTGCAGCCGAGGACTCCCATCCACACTCACCTCAGCAGGTCATGCTTCTTGGTGCGGTTGTGGGCACTGAGTGCCTTCAGCTCAGCCTGCCGCTTGCGCAGCTCCGCCAGAACCTCGTCCTCTGAGTCCTCTGCAGGGCGGTCCTCAGACTCCAGCAGGCCCTGGGCGATCAGCTCCTCCTTAATGCGGCTCTCCAGGGACTTCGTATGCGGCACACTGCAGGGGAGGGCAGTGCTCTGCTCAAGGCCAGCCTGCGGGGGGCCCCTCTCAGGCGCCCAAGCTAGCAAACACCTTCCCTTCTCTTTGGGACACCCTCTCTGTCTATCTACATATCAAAATATAGAGACAGACACATTTGATCTTGTTTCAGACACAAGCAACAGATATCAATATATTATTTAATATAAAATACATGAAAACCTATAATGCTAACAACCTAGAGAGAATTATTATGTTATCTTTTATTATTACACACCATTTTTTTTCATATGGTATATACATAAAAATATGTATTTTATGTTACTATTATATACACACTATACGTATTCTAGATTGTGTTAAATATTAGTCTCACTTTTTTTTTAATCTTTTGGCTACATTCATGGCCCTGTGGGATCTTAGTTCTCTGACCAGGGATTGAACCCGCACCCCCTGCATTGGCAGTGTGGAGTCTTAACCACTGGACAACCTGCGAAGTCCCTCTTCCCACTTTTATTATGTATTATTTTAGCTTGTTACCTGCTACGTACACACATTTAAATATATCTTAAGTAAAAATAGGGTCATATTGTTCATATTGCACTACAACTGATGTTTTCCACTTATCACTCCACTGATCCCATCTTTTCATATCAATTAATTATATTTCTCTAATATGATTGATAGTTGCAAATTATTTCATCATATGGAGTTACAACGAGTTAGCCAGCCAGTCCCCTCCAGTTGGACATTTAGGTTTACAGTGAGAACAGGGCCATAATGAAAACCCTGAACTAAGTCTGTGTATGTGGAAGTACTTGGCCAGCACGCACATCTGACTTCTATTGGACTTTATCAAAATGTCCTCAGTCTCTCTATGAATATAAAGACCACCCCAGGCTGGGATTGACAGAAGTCAACAGAAGCAGAGGCCAGACTGTGGAGTGTGGACACGATGTCACTCACCTGAAGGGCTTGTTCTGATTGCGGGGAGAGGTGCTTGCCCCATCCGCCCCTGATTCTTTCCCAGACATGTCTGGAATAGGAGAGTCCTCCATGGGGGAAATAATATTTTCCTAGAAGAGCACAGAGATGGTCAGAGGAAGAAAGAGCTGTAGTATTATCATTTTCCTGCTTCCTTCTGACCTACATGGACAGTCTTCACATACCAGAAATAATCTTTTCTTCTTTGCATTCCACCCACTCTGGGAAGTCTTCCCAAACTGGCTCCAAAAAGCTTTGATCATTTTATAAATTCTTGTTTTTGTACTGATACAAAAGGGAGCACAGAAGAGTGATGGTAACACCCAGCAGCAGTAATGAGAAGAACTAGGGCTCGTTAAGCATTTGCAGTGCACCAGGGGCTGCGCTGAGCACAGGGGCTGTACCGTGGCAGAGGTGGCTGGCTGTCCAAAAGCCATTCTCGCCTTCCATCCACAGGAGCTAGGCTAATGGCTGCCCAGATACACCCCACTTCCCAGCCTCCCCTGCGGTCAGGGTGGTCATGTGACAAATACTCTCCAATGGAAAGTGATTAGAAGAGATAAGAGCTACAGCCAGTGGGACCTTCACACACTCCTCCTTGCTCTTTTTCTGTGGGCTGGAGTGCCAGTCACATTTGGAGTGACCCTGTGCAGAGCTCATGTTTACGACAGCAAAGTGGGCTTCCCTGGTGGCTCAGTGGAATGCAGCAGACATAGGTTTGATCCCTGAACCAGGAAGAGCCCACATGCCGCAAAGCAACTAAGCCTGGGCACCACAACTACTGAGCCTGTGCTCTAGAGCCCGGGAGCTGCTACTACTGAGCCTGTGCGCCCCAGAGCCCGTGCTCCACAACAAAAGAAGCCACAGCAATTACAAGCCCGAGCACCCCAACTAGAGAGTAGCCCCTGATCGCCACAACTAGAGAAAAACCTAAGTAGCGACGAAGACCCAGCACAGCCAAAAATACATATATACATTTTTTTAAACAATTCAAAAGCCAGCAAACCTGGGGTCCCTGTCTGATGGTGTGGAACCGAGATCTCCCCCAAGCTCAATTGATCTGGAACATGTGCCCAGAATGCTACATGGGAGAGAAAGATGCTATTGTGTTTGAGCCAGAGGGAAAACTGAGGCTCATAAGGTGACGAGACATGCCTTGGGATAGCCAGTGGGCATAAAGAAAGGGACGCTGAACCTGGTGTTTGAAACCTGCTTCCGCTTATTAGCTGTGTGATGTCAAGCAAACAGTTCCCTTTTTTGAGCCTCAACCTTGTTCGGTGTAATGTGGGGTTAACCACTATCTGCCTCTAACAAGAGGATGTGTAGAAAGCCCTTTGCACAGGGCCTTTCACTAATGCTCCACAAAAGTAACTGTGGAGTAGTGGCTACCCTGGAGGTGGGGGAGGTTAAACACTGGGAGGGGCACGAGAGGGCCTTCAGGGATGCCAATGATGGTTTTGGTTTTTTTTCCTATTTCTAATTTATTTATTTTTTAATTGAAGCATAATTGCTTTACAGAATTGTATTGGCTTTTGCCAAACACCACCATGAATCAGCCATCGGTATACATATGTCCACTCCGATGATGTTTTATTTTGTGATCTTGGGACTAGTTGTACAAGGGTGCTCATTTGTGAAAATCGATCAAGCTGTACATTTATGACTTATGTACCTTTCTAAATATACACTTCAATAAACAATTATACATTGAAATAGAGTGATAGTGGTTCCTGTTTTGCACTGGGGGTACTCACCTCCACCAAGGCCTGCAGCAGGCGCTGTGTCAGGGCACCAAAGGGACACCCGTCTTCTGGCTGCTCATGCTGGGCCTCAGACTTCTTCAGCAGGGCATCCACATCTGCATTGGGCAGAGACATGGTAGACTGGTGGGCTGAAGTTCTGGGAACTCAAGTCCTAGCCTGGGGTGGGCGGGGAGGTGAGGGACTTACCTTTAGTGTCCAGTTCGGTCAGGGGCCCCATGAGGCCTTTCTTCTTGTCAGCCACGGCTGCTGCCCGGGCCCCGTCCTTCTGTTCCTCCAGCAGGTCCTCCTGTGCCCAGCGCTGGGAGTAGTGCTTTCCCAGGGGCGGGATCTGTGGGAGACATCCCACCCAGCCCCAAAGAGATAAATACAGGCCAGTGATGCCTGGGGTGTGGCATGGTCTCTCTGTGCACTTGGAACTGCCAACAGGCTCTTCGTTCACCCTCATTCCTTCATTTATCTGTCTCCCAAGTATCTAGCCCAGGGCTGAGGCCTGAGCCTCGGGTGAGAAGAGATACAGGAGATAAATATCTCTACACTCACAGTTTAGTAGAGAAGCCAGGTACATAAACAACTAAAACACACAGAAGGCAGTACAGGAAAATTTCCACGATGTAAGGTGCACAATGGTGTGTGTACACAGACAATTTCAGTTGACGGCTATTATCTCTCGAGAGAACTACAGGCCTTAAGGTCAGAAATGAGAGAGAAATAGCTTATACACTGCTTAAACTTGTGACTGCCCGTATAGATTACATTTGCAAATAAGCTTTTTAAAAATTCAGACAAGTGGAGTGACAAGAGTAGGTTAGGGTGTTATGGCAGTGCAAAAGACAGACCAACCTTCTGCTGGGAAACCTGCAAAACCATTTTGGTGCAGGTAACGTGCAATACGGGACTTGAAGGGTGTTAGTTTGCCAAGGGGAGATGGGCATGTGCAGAGGCCCAGAGACAAGAAAGGATCTTTTGTGAGCCTGGAGTGAGGGTAAGGTGCTTGGTGGGGCTGGTAAATAACAGCAGTAAAGAGGTGGTGTGGCCAAGGACACTGGAGAGGGGCACCTGGGCTGTGCTACCAAGGACTGAGGCTTGGACCTGAGTCCGTGGGCAGTGGGAGCCACATGAGGCTGTGTTATAAGCACCTCTGATCATGACAGAGGACCTATGGGAGAATTCCCCTCCAACATTTTTCTGTATTTTCTACATTTTCTTTAACGGAACCTCTTTTATTTTCATCATAAAAACTAAAAATAATAAAAAAAAAAACTTCTATATATTAAAAAAATAAAAAAGAGAGAGAGGAACTTCCATGGTGGTTCAATGCTGAAGACTGCTCACTTCTACTGCAAGGGGTGCAGGATCAATCCCTGGTCAGGGAACTAAGATCCTACATGCCACCTGGTGCATCCAATAAAAAAGGGAGAGAGAATCCCTCTAGAGGGAAGCAAGTGTTAAGAGGCTGTAAAGGTAAAAGCTGATGAATTTTTGAGCCAAAGCAAAGGGGATGACAGAGACAAAGGGAGGACCTCACTGAAGAAGATGCCTTAGGATGTAGTGGGGTAGAAGGGAGGAAGCTGAGAGCTAGAACCTGGGTGTCTGCATGGGTTAATGGAACTGTCAGGAGGCTGGGGAGAGAGAAAAAGGAAGATGATATATAGCTCTGTGATCTTTGATTCTGAGGCATCTCTGAGCCCTCTTGTTCTCCATCATGTCTATCTAGGCCTGGGGTCTTCACCTTGTAATGTTCAGCCTCATCTTCTGGGGGTTTCAGTAGCTCCTCTAGCGTGCGCACTTCCTCACTGGTGATATCAGCACAGTATGGCTCCACCGAAGCCCAGAATCTGCAGTGAGAAGCAGAGCCTGAGGGGGTGCCCCTGCCCCATCAGCCTCAGCCCCAGGCCCCTCCACAGCCTCCAGTGCCCAAATCCCAAGGCCCATCTATGTTCTTGGGCCCAGAACCTGTTGGGGGCGTCATTCTTGGGGATACGTGGCACATCAATTGGGTCATCGGTGAATTCATATTCCTGGATCTTGGGCTGAAGGTTTTTGGATTTGGGTCGCCCAGGGCCAGGGCCGGGCCCATGTCCCGCCTTCCCTTCCAGTTTCTGTTTCTTGGGCTTCCCATGTTTGGGGGGAGCTCCAAGCTCATGGTCTCGACCCAGCTTCAGGAATCGTCGGTCACCTTTCTTATCCTGCCAGTCAGTGAGGATCTGAAATTCAAAGACTGTCACTGAGGTTGAGAAGGGAAGACACAGGACAACTCCATCTCCCCATGAAAAATTAGGATCTGGAACTCAAGAAGGCTCTAAGTCTCTCCCCTTCCTCTTTTTATCTAGCAAACTCCTACTCCTACTGCAAAACTCAGCTCCTTTTCTGTGCCCATCTCACAAGATGTTTTCATATACTTGTCTTCATTCCATTCACTTGTCTGTATTGATTCACCTCTGCAGCACCCACCCTGGTCACACAGTGTTTAGCAGGTCCAACAAGTAGATCACATTGCAGTGCATGTTAGGCTGAGGAAAATATGCTGGCAGTAGCTTTCTACTGAAGGCACGTATGCCTCCCAGCAAACCTTCACTTTAAATGTCACCGTGACTAGAAAGCCTTTCCTGTATCAGCTCTCTGCTTCTTAGATGCTAAAAGACTGTGCCACAGCCCCACTCGAAAAGCTTCCATGGGTTCCCAGGGACCACAAGTTAATTTTATTCATCTTGGAGGTTCAGTTAAAATGGCATCTTCTTTCTATAGGGTCTCTGGTACCTCGCACCCCTAGGCCCAACCATGTCATTTGGTTATAACTAGAATAAACGGAGTACCTTGTCTCTTCAACAGGATTATAAGCTATTGGGGACCAGGAAGTTCATCTCAGCCATCTCTGGTCCCCAGGTCCTGGCAGAGCACCTGGCACACAGGGCTCAGAAGATGTTTATGCCATAAATAGAAATAATGAGAGTCAGACCAATAAATAACATTTGACATGCTTACTTAAGTGTCAGACGTTGGGCTGAGCCTTTGCAAAAAATCTCTCTTAATCCTCACAAAAGCTGAGGGTAGGTCCTATTATCCAGCCCACTTTGCAGACAGAGGACTAATCTGCAGAAGCAGGTTGTAAGTTTTGCAACATCACACAGCTCAGAAACCGCAGGATTCAAATCCAGGCCTCCCATTCCAGTTCCCCCAGTACTTCTAATCAGAACAGCAATTCACCTGATACGTGTCTGACCTCCCCTTCCCTTTAGTTGGCACACTCCCCAAAGGCTGGAATTGTCCTAATTAACTCTACAGACCCAGAACATTGTGAGGAGTGGGGGGTCCCTAGATGCTTAGTGAATAAGAAATCTCACATTTTAGAAGGAGCATGCACATTCTTGCATATTTTATGTGTCACACAAGCAATGTTTGGGTCTCTCTCTTCACCCCTGAGATCCTGTAACCTGGCCTCAGCAGCTGAGGCTAACTCAGTGACACATCCCATAACTTGTCATAGTCCATCCCTGTAGTGGACTGTAGTGATGTCCCTGTAGTGACATCCCTGTAGTGATGTCCCCTCTGTAGGGTATAACCTGGGTTTCAGCCTCAAGCACCCGCAGGCGTCGGCTGGCAGAGGAAAGCAGGGTCTCAAGCTCCAGCTGCAATGTGTCCAGCTCCTCGATACCGATGCCGTCATCCTCAGAGCGGGCCAACACCGCTGTGTAGCGGGGACAGACCTTCAGGTGGTCCACAGACTTGAAGTCGTGGAACTGCAAGGGGCAGTCCTTCAGCTCACTCATGGCTCAGGATAGGGGACCCTGTGGAGCTAGAGAGGAAAGGACCATTGATGGGGGGAAAAGTGGCACTAGAAAAGTCCAAGGGCTCCTTCCATCCACCGACACTTCGGGGAGAGTCAGGCTTCAGAACCCTATTGACAAGGATGATGGCTTAGCTCCTATTCTCACAGCACCTACTGTGTGCCAAGTGAGGGGCAGACATTTTACTGGTTGCTCACTGAATTCCTCACTCAACCCCAAGAGCAGGGACCATGCTCATCTTCATTTTACAGATGAGGAAACAGACTTTGTAAGGATGGTGCAGGTCCAAGTTACCAACATGCAATCTGAATCCAGGTAGTTTTGAATTTGTTCACCTAACTGCCATGATATACTACTATGCTTGTCTTTCTGATGCTCTTCCCTTCACTTCCACTTTTCCTGGGTTCTTGCTGAGCCCAGAGTTCCAAGCATCCGGTACTTATGCTAATGTTCTTCGTGCCTCCCAGCCTCTTCTTGTCTCACCCCTCCCCACCTCTGCCCCTTCTCTTTGCCCCAGATAGTAAAGAGATACCTGGATCTCTGGACAGCCAGATATACCTGGATTCAAGCCCAGGCTTGACCTATGTCTATGTAGCCCTGAACATGTTAATTAACTCTGAGTCTGTTTTCCCTTAAGTCTGAATCTGTAAAAATAGGGGTAATAATGGTACCTACCTCCCTGGGATGTTCTGAGGATTTAGAGTTGATGCCAGTCAACAGCTCAGTTCAGTGCCTGGCACAGGAAAAGTGGGGCTGGTTAATGGCTGGCCCCACCCATGGATCGCCCCAATGTCCCGCCTTCAGGGTCCCAGTCCTCTAAGAACACCCTATCGCGGCCCCCGCCCCCTCTACCTCCTCCTCGCTGCCTCCAGCGGCCCCGGGGCCGCGGGAGGGGCGGACAGTTCCGGTCGGTGAGAGCAACCGCCCCGGAACTGGCTATGTGAGGGCCCCCTGAAGTTGACAAGTGGGCGGGAAGACGGGAGTGCCAACCCCAGTCTTTTGAGGGGGGAGGGTTGCGGCCAGCGAGTTAGCCCGCTGCAGGTGGGGTGCAGAAGGTATGCCACGGGCGTACCCTAGGGAACAGCCCGGCGCTGGAGGGCGGGGCTCGGCAGCCAGGTTTTCGGCCCGACAGTTAGTTTCGCCGAGCCCCAAAGGCTGCAGGTGGGAAGGGCCTGAAAATAGGATGGGGGCTCAGAACCGGAAGGATCGAAAGGCTCCTCCGCCTTGCTTTGCCCTAATATGGTGCCCAACCTGAGGTCGGGCTGCACCATTGCATGACTATGAGGGAAGACGGCGGAAAAAAAGACGAGAAAGCCAAAGTCACAAGCAAGAGCTCCATGGGGAACGGGAGAAGCTTGAGTACTGATTTAAAGCTTCAGGAGCCTAAAGCTACTAAGACAGTCCTAACGGGAAAACTTCCGAGGGACCAAATGTTCTTAGCCTCCCCCTCCCCCGCTCGGAACACAGATGGTACGGTCCGGACGTCCGGGCGGAGACTGCGGCTGCGCTTCTGGAGAAAGGGCAGGCGTCGCGGGGCTGGCCACTTCCGCACTTCCGCTTTCCGGCCCAGCCAGCGCCCGCGATGGTGAGAGAGCCGGGCCTCGGGCCAGGGACCCCCGCTCTTCTGCCTCTAGGCAGTGGGTCTGGGGGAGATGCGACTTTGCAACGGAGAGGCCCTGGGCCGAGGGATGCTGGGGGTGCGGGGATACCCTGAGGCTGGGAGAAAGAGGGCGGGGCAGGGGCTGAAGTGAGGAAGGGGCGAGCGGGGGACGCGTTCCTAAGAAGCAGGCTTTGAGGCGTCCTATTCTGTCCTTTGAAGCTGGTGGGGGATACTGAGGCAAGAAGGGAAGCCGGAAGTGACTCCTCCTCGGTTTGTGGTAGCGCTTCGAAGGCACGTAGTAGTAACCTTATAGCCCGTAGTAGGGCCACTGAGGCATGTAGTAGGGATACCTCTCTACGCAGAGTAGACCTTCACTAAATACACTCTTTTCTTTCTCGCTTGCTTGATCCCACAGTTCTCTGAGGGAAGCCTCCGTACTTCCTTAATCCCACTCCTCATGTTGCCACCAGCTCATACTTCTACCTCACTGAAGGATCTCTCTTTTGCTGCCTTCACGTAGACCCTTTCCTGGTCAGAATTCAACCGTATTAGCCTTAATATGGAATGTTAAGCTCTGATGCCGCTGACCTTTCCCTTTCAGGAAGTCATCCCTTTTGATAATTGTGGGTGTTTCTGAACGTCAATTGAGAGTTTGGCTCACTGCCTTCCCCTTCTTTATCCTCTTCCTGTCGATACCTATTTAATGTACAGGTCTTCATGAGCATATAATTTATGATAACTTCTAAATCTGCCTTCCTAGCTCTCTTTGAAGGTTCACCTGGATATCTTGAAGACACCTTGAAATTAGACGTCTGGATTAAAACTCACCTCTCCCTAAATTTGCTTGTTCTCTTGTATTCCTTATTCTTGCTCTGTGTTTTCTTACCTCAACTAGAAACCTGGGATATTCTTCTTGTTTTTGTTGTTTAACTGAGGGGATGCCTCTTGATTTTTTTCAAACAGCATACTTGTTGAAGTATTATACAAGGTGCTTACTCCATTTGTGAAAGGGCAGACGTCATAGGGTTGACCACCTAAAATGTACCTTTTTCAGATTTGCTATGAACTTTGACAGATACAATCTTGCTTGTCCCTCATTGCCCCAGGCCAGGCTCTCATTACCCGACTTAAATAACCCTCTCTGCTGGCTCTGTCACTTCCCTCTCCTCCAATCCATTCTCCACAAAGTCTCCATGCAGCTGTAGTTGTGTAACTTCCTCCTCAGAAAGCCCCAGAAGTTCCTTACCACTTTTAAGAGAAGAGCTAAACTCAGTAGCCTGGCATTTGAGATTCCTCATGAATCTGTGGACTGCCATTTGCAACCTCATCCATTGAATCTAAAATGCTTCCTGGCAACATTGTACTCATTTCTACTTTAATGCCCCTATTTGTTACTCTAATCTTGTTATTTTTTCATTCATTCACTTATTGTACAGAAACTGAGTAAGAGTGTATAGGAAAGGTACTGACTGAGCAAGTTGCAGGGTATGTAAATTTGAATAGAATAGATATGGTCTGTTAACCATGGAGCTTTCAGTTTAGTAAAGGAGAAAATGACTTTTCTTGGAGCTATTTGAAGGGTGTATTATTGTAAATTATAATAAGTGCTATGAAAAGGGAAGTTAAGAAGGATCTCTGAGGAAAGAAGAGGCCTTCTCTGAATAAGCCAAGATCTAAAGGATGACTTAGGCAAAGAAGGGGGAGAGAAACCTGCAAGATAGATGGTTTGGCATGTGTGAAGGCCTGGGGTGAGAAAGAACTTTTAGCTAATACAAGGAATTGAAGATAGTCCTTTGTTGCTAGATGGCATTTCCTCTACCGGGAATATCATTTTTGTTTTTATCATTGTAAAATCCTCCTAATGCTATTTCCATCTTCAAATCAAAACCAGTTTCTTCTGCAAATATGATTTGTAAATCTTAACTATTTCACATTTTACCCATTGTATCATAGTTACTGTCTATCTCCCTGACCCGGTTGAACTATGTAAGGGTAGAAATGGTCTTAGTCATTGAATTCCCAACCCCTCGTGTGCCTGGCACACTATAGATACATACATTTGTTGACTCAAAGGGCAGATTGAAGACAGTCATTCACCTGTGTGCCTCTAGACCACAGTTTCTCAACTTCAGCACTATTTGGAGCTGAATAATTCTGTTGTACATTGTAAGCTATGTAGCAGTATCCCTGACTTCTGTCTATTCAATGCCAATAACTCCTACCCAACCTCAGTTGTGAAAATGAAGACTGTCTTGCCATTGCCGTATGTCCCCTGGTAGGCAAAACGGTCTCCTTTTGAGAACCACTGTTCTAGACTTAAAATGAAAGACATCTTGAAGGCCTAGTCTGTTCTGTTCACTGTAGTGTCTGAGAGCCAAGGACCTCAGTACTACCTGGCTCCTGTGTAGCTGGACTATGGGATCAGTGGATTTTGTGAGACAGATTTTGATTGTCCCTTGGGGTTTTCCTCCAGACTGCCACTCTCCGCCCCTACCTGAGTGCCGTGCGGGCCACACTGCAGGCTGCCCTCTGCCTGGAGAATTTCTCCTCCCAGGTCGTGGAACGACACAACAAGCCGGAAGTAGAAGTCAGGTATGGGAGGAAAGGGGGTAGGGGGTGATGGATGCAGCACCCAGCGATGACTGTTGTCAGAGAGGGCCATGAACTTCCATCCTGGAGTTGTCACAACTACAATTCACATTTTTTGTCTTGCTGCCAGGTAAATGATGGTTCCCAATTTGAATTTCAGAAAATTGGGTCTCAGGGGGGTTGATAGGACAAAACTCGGGAGAAGCTACTCTGGAGCCAAGATTTGCTTGACACAAGTTGTGACTTCTCAACATAGGGCCATTTGGGAAATATCTCCCAAGGAGGTACTGAACCCTCCAGCAATTTAAGGAGAAGACTTGAGAATTGAGTTATCTGAGATGCCATCTCTGCTCTTCTCAAATATGAAGATCAAGGATCCCTCCCCTCAAAAAAACAAACAAACAACTGGACTCCCATCCCCTACTACAAATATTCTATACTTTGGATTATTTTATCTGATTTATGTTTTGTAAGTAAATTTTTTTTCCCCATTGACGTTTAATCTGGTACATATACAACTGAGATAAGGATTGTTACCACAGTAAATTGATATGATTTGAATGTAAGAAAACTGACATGATGTTAAAATGTGCCCTGTTATGCTACTTAACATATATGGCTTCCACTAGGCATTTTTAAAGGATAAGAGCTCACAGACACCACCAATACAGTTAACTACCGTCAGAGGGATCCAGAGGCATCAAAATGGGAACTGAGTTGAGAGGGGTCATAATTTTGAATAAGTGAATTATTCTGGATTGATTATTAAAGGAGGCCAAACTGTTTGATTTTAGCTTGTCCTTATCTCTAAGGCAGGCTCTCATTCCCTAAACAGGGTATGGGTTTGCCCATAGTTATGAAAATAGGAGCTGTCATTTGTAAAGCTCCTACAATGTGCCAGGCTCACTTGTTACACACTTGACCCTTTTTGATGTGTTTCAAATGAGAAGTTGAGATTCCAACAGGTAACTTGCCCAACGGAAGTAACAAAGGAGGCTGAATTTCAGAACCTTTTCACCCTGACTCCAGAGCCTGTGCTCTTTCTGCTGGAGAACATGCTCTCTGGCCCCCATCTTGGAGCACCCCTGCTTGTGAGTCTCTTATTCCTTGGACTCTGTGGTCCCAGATAGTGATTCTAGAACCTGCCTTGGAGTCTCCCTGACCATTCTGTTCTTTTATAGTACAGACACCTCTGTCATTTTGTGTTCTCAGGAGTAGCAAAGAGCTCCTGCTACAACCCGTGACCATCAGCAGGAATGAAAAGGAAAAGGTTCTGATTGAAGGCTCCATCAACTCTGTCAGGGTCAGCATTGCTGTGAAACAGGTAAGCTCACCCCAGATCCCCTGCCTCCCTGGGGAGGCCAGGGACCCCCTCTGTAAGAGGTCAACATGCCAGATTCAGGGTGCAAAGAAACCCAGGTTCTCTTTCCAGGAAATGATTTGCTAAACTTACCAGATCAGTAGAATAAAGGGAAATCAGCCTTATCTTCTAGGCTTTGCTCTGGATTAGACGGCAGGTAATGTAGCAGCCAGGGCTATGGGCCAGTTTGGTGTCAGGTCATAAAACTCTTCCTAATGAATGAAGAATAAGTTCAGTTCAGACAAATAAGTAGTAATGGTATCCATTTGATAGCCATAAACTCCAAAAGTGAGATTTAGGGTAAGAAAATTCAGTGTAGTTTCATGTTTCTTCATTGTTTCACAAATGTCTGACATTCCCACTACCCCCATTATTTCTTCCATGTTTATGGACCACTTGGCTACTTCTTTACTTAATAGATTTCTTTCAATTAACTTATTTTCTTTTACTTAAATTTACCATAAAAAGAAAAACAATATGCCTTGCCGAATTGAGGACAACACTAAAATACAAGCACATTGAAAATAAAGCAGAGTTAGAATTTTGCCTCCAGAAAGCTCTATCCCTAGTGCCTGCTCATTGTTAAAAGGGGAGATTAATAAATATTGGGAGCTTTTAAGGTCTTGCCAGCCCATAATACAAAATTCTTTCATCAGAAATGTTGAGAGTTCATCAGGGAAAAACTTTGGGGATTGTTTGATGTTCATTGTTATTAAAGTGGAGCGCATCTAAGGTTATCTGACATTCTTTATAGTGTGTATCACTGGCTGGAAGATGTAGCATTAGTGAAATGAGACTGGAAAGGGCAGATTTGAATATAGATGTGGATTCTGGAAGGATTGGATAAAAGATTGGGGCTTGCCAGGACCTCCCTAGTGGTTCAGTGGTTAAGACTCTGGGTTTCTACTACAGGGGACTTGGGTTCGATCCCTGGTCTGGGAACTGAGATCCTGCATGCCACATGGTGTGGCCAAAATGTGTTTTTAAGTTAAAAAAAAATAAGATTTGGGTTTGTCCGAGTTACCTTTCTGGAATGGGTAAAGGCAAGATCATGATAATGCCCCATTAAGTTGGAGGGCTCTAATGTAGTGGACCTTCCTTTTAGCTGGCAACCAGTTACTGCATGATTCAGACTTCAATACCCAACCCCAGTGTCTCCAGCGAATGTGGGGGAAATTGGGGTCAGAAGACCAGGCTACACATTTCTGTTGGCCTTTAGGGAATGACTTTAGGGAAACACATTTCTTCTTTGCTCTTACCAGGCTGATGAAATCGAGAAGATTCTATGTCACAAGTTCATGCGCTTCATGATGATGCGAGCAGAGAACTTCTTTATCCTCCGAAGGAAACCAGTGGAGGTGTGTGATCCATGTGTTGGTAATACCCAGAATTCCACTACTGAGTCCACTGCCAGTGGCCTGGGATTGTTTCTAAAACTGAGATTGCTTGCTCCTCAAGCTGTAGGGTACCCACAGCCTGAGTTGAGTATTGGTCTTCGTTTTGGCTGGAGTAAGAATAAGGGGAATCAGCTTAGGAGGTTGAGTCTGTCTCAGCTGTGGAAAAGGCAAAAAAAGATGAGGTGCATTGCTCACCTTCCCAGAGCCTATAGTGTAGTGGCAGAAAGGGCATGACGAATCAGAATTCTAAATTCTGCCACCAACTGAGTCAGTCTCTCAAGGCCACAGTTGATATGGGGTCAGTTGTTACCTGACTTTGTACTTGAGCGCTCACTACAGATTCTCTGCCTGCTCAACTCCCTGCCGGTCAGTGACTAAGCAACTACCACACAGAGCAGCGGACACCATTGTCAGACACATTAGTTGTTGGCCAAACTCGCCCTTATCCTGAGCTAAAATCTCTCCTGTTCCTAGATCTAACCTCTAGGGCCACCAAGAATAAATAAAATTGCTGTTCTACACACAGTCTGACCTATAGTTAAAAACCTCAATCCGTCCTTTTCCCACAGCATCTTCTTTTCTCTTTGGACTAAATGTTCCTGTTGTTTGATGAGAGTCTTCTGTAACAAGATTTCAAGTCTTTTCACTCTCCCTTGATTCATTCTGAACACAACTGTTTATACCACAGATAGTCTGCCAGACAAAATTCTCAATTGGGATCAGTTGATCCACCTGTTAGTTCCTTGGATCCAGCATACACATCGCCACCAGAGCAGATGGGCTGCTGCCTGAAGGGTGTGTAGCTTGGGAGAAGGTCAGCTGGAAGCATGTGGCTGAGTGACATAGAGGGCCTGGCCAGTGAAGTGCCCCAGGATGTTGATTCTCTCCCTCCTCTCCACTGTCTTCCTTCCCTAGGGGTATGACATCAGCTTTCTGATCACCAACTTCCACACAGAGCAGATGTATAAGCACAAGTTGGTGGACTTTGTGATCCACTTCATGGAGGAAATTGACAAAGAAATCAGTGAGATGAAGCTGTCTGTCAATGCCCGTGCACGCATTGTGGCTGAGGAGTTCCTCAAGAATGTAAGTGGAGTGGCCTTCCTGGTTTCCTTACAGAAGTAGAAAGACCTAAAGGTTGTGCTGAGAACTTAGCATCTGGTGGGGAAATGGTGCCAACTGTGCATAAATATTTTCTGAGGCCTCTAGGAACTCTAGTGGGCAGCAGGTCAGCCCCATGCCTTGGTGTGGGAGGGCCCCAAGGTTCATCTTGGAGAGCTATAGAGCATCTCCAGGGCCCTGGGCAGTGCCTCTCTTAGTCGTTCATTTTTACATCTCAGAATATATAGAGTTCTTCCATGTATCTTGTTCGTCCCCGAGTGAGTCAAGTTAAAGCCACATGTGAATTTTCTGGGAATATAGGGCGGTTAATCATAGTGTAATTCCACTTCTCAAACAGACTCGAATAGTTTCCTTCAGCATCTGTTTCTCAGGCTTAAAGTCATGATTTCTTCACTCTGTTTTCCATCATCTTCATGGCTTAAGTCCTACAGATCCCTCTTCAGTTGTTTGTGCCTTCCTGACAGAAAGGACTGCAGCCCTCTGAGGAGGACAGATTGTTTACATTTATGAACTGATGACACAGTTCTTTTTTAGACATTCACAGCATGCCGCCTTTTTTTTTTTTCTTCTTTTTCCAAACAGTCTTTGGTTTGTTGACTTGTTCCACTCAGAATTGACTATGATCCCTAGATGGTAGAAGTAGTGTTTACTCCTACCAGTGCATACAGGTCCAGCCCAGAAGGAGCTCAGGCTCCTAAAAATGGAAATTAAACCCACTTCCCCTGGGCTTTAATTATACTGAGGGCAGCCAGTGTACAGAGTAGCTGTGCCATGCACCCAGGGGAGCACACTTGTTCAGGTCACACAGGTGGCAGAGTCAGACCACCTTTGTGTGCATCCGGGTCCACTGCCTCCTCAGGCATCTTACAGAACTTCTTGACAAAGCCTCAGTTTCCTTGACCCTGAAATGAGACTGTTAATTAGTATATACCTTTTCAGTGTAGTTGAGCATTAAATGAGGAAATGGGTATAAAGCATATCACTTGGTACATAGTAAACTCTCCCTGTATTATAGCACAAAGGTTATATGGCCAGGGTATGGGCAGGCCTCTAAATTCAACTGAAGAAAATGAAAAATAGTTTTTGTCCCAATTTAGTATTGGCTCATTCATTCAGTAGTCATTTAGTTGTTACAGTAATTGCATTTCTATAGTAACACAGCTGAAAAAGCACATATGAGTATCTCAGGGGAAAAAAAAAAAGACTTCCCATGTGGTCCACTGGTTAAGACCCTGCACTTCCAATGCAGGGGGCACGGGTTCCATCCCTGATCAGGGAACCAAGATTCCACATGCTGCATGGCACGGCCAAAAGAAACATCCAAAAAGCCAAGTATCAGCAATATCTCATTTAATACCTAAAACAGTCTTTGAATCTTTATCCTCATTTCATGGATGTATCAGCCGGGCTCTTGAAGTTGTCACCTATTTAAAGTGCCTCAGCCAGTAAGTGAAGGCGCCAGGACTCCGTTTTCTGCCTCACAGATCTGAGACAGTATCATGGCATCTGGCAGGGGTGACACACTCAGGTGCGTGTAAGGCTCAGGCCATCATGTGCATGAGTGAGGTGGGTTGTGTGGGGACCTAGGGAGCACGTGCCTCACCCTAGGAGGGTCACCACCGCACAGCTCCAGCCCTCTGGCTTCATCAAAAGAATCTCAGAATCTGGATTTGTGTGCAGTGTCTTCTGTTTTTTCAAGGTTATCTAATTCATATTCATAGCAACTAGTTCATAATCTTTGAAACACTGTGAGCCAGACAGTGCTCATCTTTGGGCTGAGTTCAGCAAGTGGGCCAGAAGTCCACAGCATCTGGTCTGTAAAATGTCCAGGGCGGGTCTGGGCACTGTGGGGGATATTTGAGGGCACAAAGCATATCCAGGGCCTATCCTGCTTGGCGGACCCCTCAGAGCTTGACGCAAAGCACCAGCTCCTGGGTCCCTTTCTGAATCCCCAGGCATTTGCACATGAACCCCCATTTCTACAGAAGGCAACCTCAGTTCAGCAAGCAAGGCACTGTGACAAGGCTTTTTGGTGTCTCCATGGCAAAGCGAAGGGGAGCTGTGGAAGAGCCCATGTCACCCATAATTTTTCTGCCTTGTCTAATGCTAAGTTTTAGGGCCAGTGCCTGCTGATTTGGGACCAACTAGCGCATGCCCACAGGGTGTCCTCAGACCTAGTCCTGCCCCACAGAAATGTCAGTATAGTTACAGCTCACAGATAGCCCCCCTCCCCAGAATAGGCCTGCCAGGATACAGTAATAACCATCATTCACCGCCTCTTGGTTCTCTTGACAGTTTTAAACCACCTGGCTGGATCTCGTGGCCTTCCCCCTCAGGATCCCCCGTGTCTCTGTGAAGTCGTCCTGGAGTTAACTTCCCAGAGCAGCGCAGCGGCGGCAGCGGCGGAGGGGAGCTGGGTCAGGGTGGGCATGAGATGCGGGAGGGGGGTGTGTGCTTGCTCGCTGGGCCACAGAGCAGCAGTGGACCTGCCCCGAGGCCACATGTGCCTGGTCAGGCTGGCTTCTGATGTTCAGTCCCCTGGGCCGGGACAGATTTTTTTTTTAACGTCTTGAAACTTAAAACTCTGTGCTTGTAGGAGACTGTAACCTTTTTGTCTTTTTTTTTTTTTTTTTTAAAAAAAAAAACAATCTCCACCTCCAGTGGCTGTGACTGGTCCCAGTGATTGTACTTTATTGGTCGCTGTGGGTCTGGGCGGGCCTGGAGCCAAAAGGCGACTACTGTTCCTCCCCAGAGCCATCCCAGGTGGGGAGGAGGGGGGTTTCAGACTTGTGTTCCTCTCCCTCGTCCTCCTGTCTCCTTAGGCTCAGTAGAAGCGGTGGGGACCCTCTACCAGCTTCCTGAGCCCTGCCTGCAGTTGGCCACCCAGCACTGACTGGGGACAAGGGCTGAACTGCTGGCCACCAGCCACACCTAGGAGCTGGGGCCTAGAAGCTAGGCAGCCTTCGGCCTCAGGGGCCGCTTCGTGCCCTCCCAGCTGGGAGGGGTCGCTGTTTCGCCTTGTCTGTCAGTGCAGTGCCTGTGCTAGAGGTGGAGAGGTGAGTCCTCCAGAGCGTCCCTGCCAGGGCCTCCTGCCTGCTCTGGCTCCTCTGCTCCCCCGCTCGCTGTACCTTTTCTTATTCTGGTGGATCCTCCCTCCCCCAATTAAAGTCTCTTTTTGCCCCTCTGGGGCTGCATGAGGTCTGTGCTCTGTGTGTATATGTGATGAAAGGAGGTGGAGCTGTTCCTTAAGACCATGTGACAGGCACTTGGGCTTGGGGGTCCCCACCAGAGACAGCCTTGTGATTGGCCTCTGACAGTAGCCCTGCTGGAGGGCCCTAACCCGAGAGACCCATTACAGTCTAGGCTCCACCCATTTCTGAAACTGCTCTCTACCTGTATAGAGCTTTGACCCTTTTCACGTAGTGAGCTCATATGGGCTAGATTGTAACAGAGAAATAATCCCATTTCATGGCTAAGAAACCTGAGGTATCATGAGATACAGCAGCTTGCCCCAAATCTCCCAGCTAGTGAGCAAGAGAGTGGAATTCAGATGTAAGATATCTGCCTCTACCTATGCTATGATACTGATCACTAGCCACATGTGGCTATTTAAATTATTACAGTTAAAATTTAAAATTTATTGCCTCAGTCCCACCATTGCTCAACACTTACATGGCTGCTAATGCTTACCACATCACACGGTCGTAGATAAAACATTTCCATCATTGCAGGAAATTCTGTTGGGACAGGATTAACGCCTTTTACACCTTGGAGTAAAAAAAAACCAAAAACTTATGTTTGAGTCCTATTCTTATGAATTTGAGCAAGTTATTTATATTCTGTGCCTCAGTTTCTTAAATCTATAAAGTGGAGATAATGTCAGTCTGACACAGTACCTGCCATTACAAGTAGTGAATAAACAATGACTGATCTTTCCACCAGCCCAGTATCCAAGCTGTTGGTAACTTCCATTGTGCTGGTTGTGGGGGTTGACATCCCTGTTTCAGACTTGGGGGCCAGTGGAAGTGTTGCATATGTAAATAAAGAGGTGCATTGAAGTGTTTGATGTTCATTAATGGAAGTCAGTGGGAGCCCACAGGGGGTTGTCTTTATGGAAGAGGATGCCAAGAAAAGTTTGAGAAGGGTTGGGCTTTGCTGAGTTTTGAAAAGAGTCTTCCATATGGCCAAAAGGGTTCTCTTGAAACAGGACAAGGTACTGTTTAAAGGAAGGAGGGGTTGGGGGTGGGGACTGCTATCATCCCCTTTATGACATTACCTCTGTGACCTCCCCCTCCTGTCTTGCAGAATTAGGTGTGCCCTTTTGTGGGGCACACGGCCATAGCCTGGCTTTGCAGTGACTGTTGCTCACGTGAAGGTGCGGTGAAGCTGGACATCCACTAGAGTATGGCAGCTGCTCACTCAACCCTCACAGGACAGCAATGCCTGGGTGAGCCAGCCAGAATTCTAATTTGTCATGGATCCATCTCCCAGGGTTCAGAGCTAAAACCAAATTTGCTGGCTGATCAGAACAGACTGGATGGTCTCCAATCAGCCAGTCCTCTCCTGAGGGCATACCTTTTGGGAAGCCCAGTCATTAGCCTCAGGGTTGAGAAAGGGTGATCTTAGTGGTTGGGGTTGACTAGAGAGGTCTGTGGAGGACCCACCTTCACTTGTGTGAGCCAATCTATCAGTGATTGACAGAGCTGGGTTCCTGGAATCTGCTTGAGAGGGCATTGCTAGAGTTTGCCTCTCACACTGTCCATTTGGTACTTGCATGACTGATAGGCAACCCTTATGAGTGATGATACGGACTTGTGTTGAAGAGTGGGGCTTTGGAGTCAGACCTGGGTTTCAGGGCTCCACTATGCGATTTAAGGCAAATTATTTAACATCTTGGAACCTTATTTTTCTCACCTGTGACACTTGAGGGTGTAACAGTTTTCATACTACCTCCAAAAAGGTTGCTTACCGTCTTGTCTTGAGGGCTGTTGCATAACTTGTTTTTTTGGTAGATTGAAACGATACTTATTTTCTATTTCCAAGTACTGTCTTTTTTTCTGGGGGTGGGGGGGTCTGGGGGTTCTGCCCTTTTATTTTCCCCATAATACTGCCCTGGCTTTCAAATCTACCCCCAAGGACCTTACCCAAGCTCCATCTGCCAGGAGCTGCAGGTCTGGTCAGCTTTCTTTTAGTTCCGCCAGAAAAGTTCTTACCCTCTCAGGGCTGTTGCAGAGACCCCCTCTCCCTGGAATGCTATTCCTCCCTTGGCCAACTCCTCACCAATTTGCATTCAGTAGGTTTCAGTTTAAATGTCACCCCTTCAGAGAGGACATCATTGACCACTTTAGCTAAAGTATAAAACACCTGTGTTATTCCTCTGTCGCTTGCTTTTTGATTCCCCTCCACCGGGCAGTAAGCACCATGAAATCAGGGACCATCTGTAGTTCTGATCCCCAGCACCTAGCCCACTACCTAGCACGTGGTCTTCGCTGACTACTGTGGAATAACTGAAGCCCCAGGAAGCGCTGGATAAGTTATCAGGACCCTATTAGAAACTGGTAGGGCAGCCAGTGCTCTATGCTTCCAGCTTCAGTGCCCAATTCATGAAGCGTCTGGGGCAGGTAAGGCCCCGAATTTGGCCCCGCTGGAAGTAAACCCCCGAACGGCCACCCGAGGCCTGATTGTGCCAGGGGAATCGTTTCTAAGGCGACAAAAAACAGAGGGCGGGGCCTCAGAACGGAGGGTTTAGCTCGGGCCCCCGCAGGGCGCTCCCGCGAGACGCGGCTGCGCGCGGAGGGGGAGGCGGGCTCTGGGGCCCAGGGAATGCGCGCGCGCGCGGCGAGGGTCTCATGCAGGGGCCCACCGCGGCGCTGCTCCTGAGGGCGGGGGAGCTGGGGGCCGCACAGCCGGACTCCACCGCCTGGTACCGCCAGGAGCGGGGCCCCGTGTGCAGCTGGCCACGGAAGCCGCAGCCGCTCGAGCGCCGCGCCACTTCCCCCGCCCCATGGCACAGGGCGCGCCACTCCGAGTTCCGGCTTCCAGAGAAGGGTCCGGCGCACGGCCAAGACTGGGTCTGCAGCCCAGCCTCAGCGCGCCGCCTAGACTGCGCCCTCCGGCCCTCGGTCCACGACAGCCACGCCCAGGGCGCCGAAGATCCCCGCCTCCCTGGGCCCTCGCCTACCCCGGCCCAGGAGGACGCCCCGCCCCAGGACGGTGAGGCCACTTGCGGCTCGCCCCTCCTAGCCCAGGGCTGAGTCTTGGGGCGGACGTGAGAATCCTGGGAACCGGAGAAGAGCGGTAGAGGATAGGCATCGGATGAAGGGTGGAGAAAGAAGGGGTGCCTACCCCACCCCTACTCCGCATCTTTCTGCAGGTTCTCTTGTCCTTTGGCGAGGATTCTCCAAGGCGTCTCAACACATGGGCCGGCTCAGAAACGCCAAGATCCACGTGGAGAGAGCTGTCAAGGTCGGAGGGGGTTGGGGAAAGGGCTAGAAAAGGCCTGGAGGGTGGCTCACCCTGCCTCCTTGCACTATATTCTCCCCTCCTTAGAAAATAAAGAAGAAAAAACCTTGATCCCACGCCTGTCTTCAAATACTTCTCCATTTTCAACACCCCGTTCACAACCAAAATTCTTGGCAGAATTCAACTTCTTTATCTGGGTTTCAGTCCTCAGGCCCCACCACTCTGGATCCCTGTCCTTCACCACTCTCATCAGGAACCTCTCTAGTTAAGGTCACTGGTGACCGCTAAGGAGCCAGATCCACCAGTCAGTCCCTTTTCTGTCCTGACCTTGGTTTGGCACCTTGTGTCATTCTGCACCAACACACCTTTCCTCTTGGCTGTCTGCACACTCTTGCTTTTCCTTCCTCCCTCCCTGGAGAGAGGGAGCTACTTTTCAGTTGCCTCTGAAGACTTCTCAGGACATTCCTGTTTCCCTGGATCCCTCTCTACACTTGTCTCCTTGGCTGTGAGTTCAATCCATCCTGTACCCTTTTCATTCCCTCTCCAGCCCAGCCTGGCCTCTGACTGCACCGCTCTGTGGATCCAGTCCCCCACTTGACATCTCCATCGAGGGAGCATCAAAGCATTTCAAACCCATGTCTTAAACCATACTCTTCATTTTCCTGCCCAGACCCATTCTTCTCCCTGCTCTTGGGTCTTTTCCATCTCCCAGTTGCTCGAGCCAAGAAATTTGATCTTTCTGTTCCCTCACCCACACATCTAATCCTAATAGCAAAACTAGTCTCTATTTCCAAAAGGAATCTCAACTCCCACCTTGTTCCCATCTCTGCTGGAGGCACCTAGAGAAACCGCAACAGCCTTCTCACTAGTCTCCTTCCCCCCATCTGTTTTCCATAGGACAGCAAGCCACATTTAACAGCCTCCAACCCCGTCACTCCCTCCCTTCACCTTATTGCTTCACACTGCTCTTAATATAAAATCCAAGTTCATTCCAAGGCCGTCAGTGCCTTCCACACACCTCTTAGGAGGTCTCCCCTCATTTTCCACACTCCATATACCTTGGCTCCCTTCCCGTTCCTTCTGACCCCTCCAGCCTCAAGGCCTTTGCACGTGCTTTTCCCTCTGCCTTAACTGCCATTTGCCCAGCTCTGTACATTTCTGGCTCCTCCTCAGCTTCCCCTGATTGATTCTCTGGATCCCCATTAAAATCCTATTTCTTGAGCTTCCCAGCCTGGATGTTAATTGCTGCTCTTTCACTTAACCACTGGGTGGCTAAGCTACTCAGTGTCTCTATGCCTCTGTTTCATAACCAGTTAAGTAGAGATTGGTTGCATGCGGGTGCTCAGTCGTGTCTAACTCTTTTGTGATCCCATGGACTGCAGCCAGCCAGGCTTCTCTATCCATGGGATTCCCAGGCAAGAATACTGGGAGTGGGTTGCCATTTCCTCCTCCAGGAGGTCTTCTCAACCCAAGGTTTGAACCCGTTTCTCTAGCATCTTCTGCATTGGCAGGCGGATTCTTTACCACTGCACCACCTTGGAACCCCCAAGTGGGGATAACAGTGTCTATTAAAAATATACATTGTTGTTAGTAATGTATTTAAGTGCTTAACACATAGTAAATGCTCAATAAATATTAGAAAATATAGTTGCTATTATGATTATGCAGATTATTTTTCAGCTTGTTTACAGTCTGTCTCTCCTACTAGAATATATAAATTTCGTGAAGGCAGAGACCATAGCTGTCTGGCTCACCATTATCTCCCCTGTGACCAGCACTTAGGCTATACTTAACTGAAAAAGTATTCTTCTGTCACCTTACAGCAGAAGAAGATCTTTATGATCCAAGGTCGCTACCCTGTGATCCGGTGCCTCTTGCGTCAAAGGGGCTGGGTGGAGAAGAAGATGGTCCATCACTTGGGTACCACTTTGCCACAACCACATAAGGATCTGGACAGCTCAGTAATGGGTGACAGTGACACAACTGAGGATGGTGAGATATCCCTCCCTTCCCACAAGCTGCCTGAGTCCCTTTTCTTTGCTTCTCACTGTCTCAAAGTTGAGGCTTTGATGTGGGGCTGAGGGGCGGGGACTGGAGCCTTCCCACACCTGGGCTCTACATCTACAGAGGATGAAGATGAGGAGGAGGCATTCCGGCCACCACAGCTGTTTGACTTCGATGAGTTATTGGAATTTGATGACCTACATGGGACACACGCTCTGATGGTGAGGACCCAGCGGGCTGGATAGGGGGCTGCTGCTTTCAGGAGAAAGCACTCGAGTCCAGCTCGGTGACCCCAGACAAGCCGTTTTCTAAATCTCAGTTTCCCTGTCTGCAGTAAAAACGATCGGTTCTCTAAAGCTTAGGTAGGCCAGTGGAGCGGTGAGTGACACAGATGAGGCTGGCCTGGGATCAGGACTCTTTGCCAGGTTGTATCAGAAGCTGGCACAATCTCCACACCTGGTAATTCCCCCTTCCAAATAAAACCCCATAGTTCATCTTCCTCCATCCTTGGCAAGTGAAGGTTAGAAGGAAGGACTTAAAAATTTTTGAAAGAGGCTGATATGATTTGGGGAGGATATGTGTGTTGAGATCATGACACTTGGCTTTGAATCTTCGTACCACCACTTTCTGAATTGAACTATGCCAAACTGCCATTTTTGTCTGTCAGGTGAGGTTGAGGACTGGCAGTTCCACACGGCCCAACATTGTGAACCTGGGACAAATCCCTGAGCCTCAGTTCCCTCATCTGTGAAATGGGGATAATGGTAGCACCTACCACATAGGGTTATGGTGAGGATTAAATGAATTGACATGAAAAAAAAAATAAATAAATAAATAAATTGACATGGAAAGCTTAAGCACAGGGCCTGGCACCTGGCATTACTGGTTATCAGTAATCCTTCCTCCCAGAGTTCTGGGAAGGTTGGGGAGAAGTGGAGCTCATAAGAAAACCTTTGTCACATGCTCTGTGACCATCAGCTTAGAGTCACTGCCCTGCCACTGAGTAAGTCACTAACGGCCAAGACCCAGAACAAGGTGTGGCATTCAGTTGTGGGGTTTAGTCACAGCCTACGGGCACCTGCTTGAAAGAGCTGCAAGCCTGCCTGCTCTCTGCTCACCAGTGTGTGCCCGAAAGGGAAGAGATGTCTTTTCTTAACTTAAAAAAGATGACATGTGAGCTAGAGGCCCCCTTGGGAGGATCCTTTCCCTCCATTCACCCACCTTGCTCAGCACGGCAGGGAGAAGCTTCCTCAGGCCTCCGTGGTGCCCACATCAACCTTCCCTGTCTCCTCCCCTCTCCCCAGTCACGTATGGTTCGGAACGAGATCCCCTACTTCATCTGGACTACTCGTCGGGACATCCTGGACTGTCGCTTCCTCTCCAAGGATCAGATGATAAACCACTATGCTCGGGCAGGCTCCTTTACCACAAAGGTGAGCTCTTCAGAGCGCAGGCATGCAGCTGCCAACCCCCCAGCTCTTGGGCTGGCAGTCCCTTTTTCTGCTCTCCTTGTCAGTAAGAGTTCTCAGGAGGTGGGGAAGTACGTGATTCAGTGGGAGTTGGACACACCTGGGTTCAAATCCAACCTGTGCAGCATGTCTGGCACATATAGACATGGTGACTAAAATAGACTCCAGGAGCCAAACGGGGTCTGGAGTAAGAACAAACACCATGGCCAATGACTGTGAGAGGAGCACCCTTCTCTCCTAAGTAGAGGCTGTCTGGCTGATGGTTCTATTATATCTTGTCTTGGTTAAGTGACTTCACCTCTCTGAGCCTCAGGCTCCTCTTCTTTAAATAAGAATTACAGTAAGATCTATCCTCTAGGGTTATGGCAAGAATGATAGGCTTTATAATTGGGATCTGCTGGTCTATTGTTAGTGTGGACTGGGAAGGATTCCTCAAAGAGGCAGGTTTTTAAGGATGCAAAAGGGTGGCTTGGAAGGATGCAGGGCATTCTGGGCAAAGGGAACCACATGAGCATCACGTGGAGTTGGATATGAGCCTAGAAAGTGGGGCAGAGGCTCTGAACCTGTCCACGCAGCGTCCCCTTGAGCTCTCTGGGTGGGTGCCCAGTGTGGAGAGTCCCTTGGAGGCCCCCTGGGCAAGTCCCACCCTGCCTCCTCAGTGGCTGACTCCATAGGTCGGTCTGTGTCTCAATCTCCGGAATTTGCCGTGGTTCGATGAGGCTGATGCCGACTCCTTCTTCCCGCGCTGCTACCGCCTGGGGGCTGAGGATGACAAAAAGGCCTTCATAGGTAAGGAGATACCAGCCCCATGCCTAGCCCCTCAAGCCGAAGGAGGAGGGCTAAAGCCCTGGCTGGTGTTGGAGAGCAAAGGGCCTCTCTCATGCCCTCATCTGCCCCAGCAGATTTCCTTCTCCATCCCCAACCCTCATCTTTCCCTTATGTGCATCCCTTAATGAGCCCCCTGACCTTGGTCACCCCAGACCTCCAGAAGAGCTGACATAGTCTATCTTATTTTCTAGAGCAGGTTCTAAAAGTTGGTCACCTAGTTGAGTTTGGAATCCAGAATAAGTTCCAAGCCCCTGTCAGATTCCACTGACTAGATTTGGTTCCAAGTCTAGTTCCAAGGAAAGTTTCTAGACTTTGGGGCTCATGGACAGAGTAGGCTCCAACTCCAGCACACACTGTAAATTCAGGTCAGAATTTGGATCCACATTAGACGCTAGGTTTAAATTAGTCTCCTAATCCTATATAGATTTGGGGCCAAGGTCTGGTTCTCAGGCTAGAATTAAGTATCAAAAGTGGATCAGGACATTGTAAATCGACTATACTTCAAATAAAAAAAATAGAAAATCACACACATGCACAATAAAAAAAAAAGTGGATCAGGAACAGAGGAGGAGAAATCAGACAGCAGAACCAAGCAAGATTCTGAAGGTCAGATTCAGGGGCTCGTTCCACAGTTGAAACAGAAGCCATTTTCTAAGTGGGGTTCTAGAGCCAGAAACGGTAGTCAGGTTCCGGATCCAGAGTGGGGCAGGTCATGATCAGGTTCCGGAACCAGAACAGGCCTGGAGCCTAGGGGCTGAGGAGGGTATCCCCTGCCCCGGGAGCAGAGGACTTCTGGCTGACAGCTGCCCGCAACGTTCTCAAGCTGGTGGTAAAGTGCGAGTGGAAGTCAAACTCTGTCGAAGAAGAGGAGGCCCCAAGTAAGTACTGTGGTTACCTCTGCCCCCCTAACCATTTATCCTCCCACCCAGCACACCTCACCCATCTGTCATGGTATTTTTCTCATCCGTCTGCCCATCCACCACCCCTTCCTACCCACTCTTCCATACATCTCCCCTTCTTTCTGTCCACAGTCTGTTCATCCATCTGCTTACCTACTTACCCACCCGTCTCACATTCACCTACCCATCCACCCATCCATCCATTCATCCTTCCCTGCACTGTCGATCTGTTCATTCACCTACTTCTGTCAACTCCACACTGCCTATCCACCCACTCCACCTTCCTGCCTATCTAGCTACTTATGCTTCCACAGACCCGCCTCCCCATCCGTGTACTTCTTTTCCATCCTGCCATCCACCACTTAATCTATCTTCTGGCCCATCTACTCATCATTCTTCTGTCCCACCCACCCACTTACCCACATGTCTTCCTATCTGTTAATTGACCCACTGCCTCGCTCAGTCCTCCAATGGGCCTGGTGTGTGGCAGAGTGCTCTAGAGAGGACAGACTTAAAAGGACATGGTCCATCCCTGCCTGTGGGGAGCTCAGATCTGTGAGGAGAGGCAGCAGTAAAACCATGTAGTTGCATGTGGTCTGAGGACCCCTCATGCCGTGTGAAGGGGGACCCAGAGAGTCTCTCCCTACTTGTTGGCTCAACCAGTTGCTGGCCCTTTCCCTTTCTGGACTTAGCTCCTACCTCACAGCTTCCATCCTGTAGCCAGAGGCCCATCAGCCAGAGTTCCCAGAATTCCTCAGGGATTTGGTGAAATGAGAGGCAGCTCTGCTGTGAGAAGCAAGTCCCTGGCTCTTCAAGAGGGACACCTCCCCATGGCTGTCTCCTGGGTGTGTCAGGAGCAGGGGCTCAAGGGGCCTCAGGTGTGTCAGAGCTCCAAAGCACAGAGAGGCTACAGGTGTGTCTGCTGGGACTCTAGGTGCTGAGATGCTTTGGGGTCATTTAGGGTGGAGCCTCAAGTGAATGACAGGTCCTGCACAGTGAGGGGCAAGGATGCACACTGAGACCACAGGTGAATTCAGAACAAAGCCCCAGGTGAGTGGCAGGTCCCACAGCAGTAGGGACTGCAGGTGTGTTTCTGGTGAAGTCACGAGTAAGTGACAGGCCTTGGGGCAGTGGGAGCTGTGGAGTGTGGGATAGTGACAGCCCGCACGTCTACCCCATCTCTACAGGAGACAAGCAGCCAAAGAAACAGGAGAAGAAGCCAGTGTCAGTGTCCCCAGAGTTTGTGGATGAGGCTCTGTGTGCCTGCGAGGAGCACCTTAACAACCTGGCGCATATGGACATCGACAAGGACGTGGAGACCCCGCCCTGCCTGAGCCCTGAGGGCTGGTCCCTCTTCCTCCAGCGCTACTACCAAGTGGTCCAGTGAGTGCCTCTGCAGCCCCGGCCATGGGGTGTGCTCTCGGGCAGCTTTCATGTTCCCAGCTGATGGTCAGGGACAGAACCTCTCTATCCAATGCCCACCGCCCCCAGCTCCTCCCCAAGTCTCTCTGTTTTCATTCACCCTACTATTCTACTCCAGAACCCTCAGGAGTTCTCACTGGCTTCATATTAGGGTCCAAACTACTCTTCCCCAGATCTCGGTGTAGCATAGTGACTAAAATCATGGCCTGTGCTGTCAGACAGATCTGAGTTCAAGTTCTGCCTTTGCTCTTTCCAAGCTCTGTGACCTTGGGAATCTCACTAACCTATCTGATCTTTGCTTTTCTCAAGTGCAGAATAGGTTTAAAAATAATGTTCTGCCTCGAAGGTAGGATTAGACAGGGTAATTTTTATGATGTGCTCAGCACTGACTCATAGTATTCATTCACAAAGTAAGACTCTTAGGTCATTTAGATTTTATCCTGGAAACCAGCATTTTGCAAAGCCTATTATATAGCATGCTAGTTCTATATGCTGAAATGGAGTTTATGAAAAAAGGGGTTTGTGGTCAGTCACATTTGGAAAACACTGGGTTGAACAAAGTTAAAATAGGTTTCCTTGATAGAGGACTTTTCACAAGATGGTGTAAACTCCCAAGAGAGACAGAGTGTGCAGTGTATCCTGTACTTATGTGACCCCAGCCCCCTGCCCCAAGAATCCTTAGTGGTTGTATTTGCAGGACACATTTTGGGGAAAGATTCTTGAGCAGAGGAAAGGAGTATTGAGATGGGCCTGGGCCTGTTGTAGGGAGATGCTGGTCAGCACAGTGTACCGGAAAAACTGGCAGGAAGAGGGCCTGAAGGCAAGAAAACACTCAGCATTTACTGAGCCCTTCCTATGTGCCAGGCATCGTGCCAGACCCCAGAAATGAAGCAAAATCCGTGCCCTCAGGAGCAGACAGCTCAAGCGGGGAGACTCGGAGCAAGTCAGGGGGAGGGCTAAAGGCCTCAGGTGGCGTGGTGTTACAATAGAAAGAAACAGACAGATTTAATGATTGATAGGGGAGACTGAAGAACTAGTAAATGAACTTGGAACGAATGACTTAGCCAGCAAACCCACATCATTGATGAATAATTCATTTGTATCTTTTTTTAAACATTAGAGAATGAAAACTAGGTGATCCCATACTTTCCCCTTAGCTGCCAGAAAACATAAAGCTGCTCTTCTGAAATTAAGAATCACTGGGGGACGTCCCTGGTGATCCAGTGGCTAAGACTCCAAGCTCCTGATACAGGGGGCCATGGTTCAGTCCCTGGTTAGGGAACTAGATTGCACATGCTGCCACTAAAAGAGCCTACATGCCACAGTGAAAGCAAGTAAAACCGAGTACAGCCAAATAAATTAAAAATATTAAAAAAAAGAAAAAAAAAGAATCGTTAGGACTGAGTTATAATAGTTGGTGGAAATAATGTCAGTCCTTTACATTTCTGGATGTGGGGCAAGTCAGGGGCTGAAGGAACCTCTCAAAAGCAGGATTAGGAAATTTCCCTGGTCATCCAGTGGTTAAAACTCTGCTTCCAATGCATGGGGTGCAGGTTCAATCCTCGCTCGGGGAACTAAGATTCCACATGCTACATGAAGCAGTCAAAAAAAAAAAAGTTAATTAAAAAAAAATCAGGATTACATAAAATATTACCTCATATAACATTGCACTGAATTATTAGGTAATTAACATTAATTAAGTCAATATTTATTGCTGCTTCTCAGCTTTTAAAAACAAATCTACAACTCACCAGCCAGGCTTTTTTTTTCCCCATCCCCTGACCATCAGGTCCACTTTCCACAGAACTACTGGTTGTTTTTTTTTTAACTAAATGTAAAATCATACTGTCATGTTGAATATGCTTTTTCAAATTGCATGTGTCCCTGCCACTGCCATGTGACACTTTCCTGGGCCAGATCACAGATTTGCTCAGTATATTCTTTATGCCTTGGCCACAGAAACGTTTCCAGCAAACCTTGTGGAAATAGAAGGGCCAAGATTCATGTGTGAAAAGGAGGCCTTGCCAAGACCCCTCCATCTGATTGTCCTTGTTCCCAGCACTGCCCAGCTGCCACTGCTATGCCAGCCTTAGTAACAGAGATAAGTTCTCTGTGGCTGGAGACATCCAAGAGGCTCCAGCCTCTTTAACATCTGAGAGATGTTAAAAGAGAGGTTACCATCTAGCGGAGGCTTCCTTCCTGTTCAGTCAAAAGAAAAGAAATGGGAGAGTTTGGCTGAGGCCACCATCTGGGATGTTTTGTGACTTGGTTTAGTTGAGGACATTTCATGTCCTGTAGGAATCAGGTTCCTCTTTGTCCCCGAACTCATCCATACAGCCCAGTCGCTGCCAGAGACTTCCTTATTCAACCATTCATTCATTTAACAAACTTCTAGGGAGTACCTGATAAGTGCTGGGGTACTACTTGGGGACGGGAGTATAACAGAGAATAACGACTACAGAAAGTTGGTCTCATAGAGGTTACATTCGAGTGAGCCGAGACAGGCAGTGACCAAATAAGTGTAGGTGTCAGGTGGTAAGTGATGGGAAGAGAAATAAATCTAGGAGATGTATGATATAGTTGTGCAAGAAAAGAATTAGATGAGGAAGGGGCCTGCCTATCCACCAGTGTTAGGTTAAAGATAAGGAGAGGAGTGAACCGCCAAAAACAGTTGTGGATGAAAGATTCAGGCAGGCTAGAGTTTGCATCCTGGCTCAGCCTCTTAACTCATTGTGTGGCCTTGGGCACATCCCTTAACCCTGCAAGCTTCAGTTTATACTTCTCTAAGATGGGACCAATAACATCTCCCTGAAGATGGATTAGTGATAATGTATGTAAAGCCCTTGGCACAGTGCCTGGCATGTAGAGGTGCCTCATCATTTGATGCTGGTATGATTAAATTCTGCCAAAGAGCAGTTTTAATATAATAGAGAGAGAGGTGGCAGAAGGTGGAGTATTGGAGTGGGAGGGGGTACGGTAGGTAGAAGTCCCATTCCAGCAGTTGGGGATGATGCCCTGGGCAGGGTGGATCTGGGGCACAGCCTGAGGGCGGGGGTGGAGGATTGGGAGAGCCCTGTCTGGGTCTCGAGGGGAAGGGTGTGACCAAAGCTGGTGGGACCATGGCCAGGGGGCTTGTGTCTCCCCTTGCCTTGTTCACCAGGATACCCTCAGGCCCAGCCCTGCCCAAGTCCCATCATCTCCCCACAGCGAGGGGGCAGAACTCAGGTACCTCGACACTCAGGTCCAGCGCTGTGAGGACATCCTGCAGCAGCTGCGGGCTGTGGTGCCCCAGATGGACATGGAAGGAGATCGCAACATCTGGATCGTGAAGCCGGGAGCCAAGTCCCGTGGACGAGGTGGGGGTCTGCCCCTGCTTCCTGTACCAGCGCTCTACACCCTCCCCAACCAGAGGCTCAGGAGGTTAATAGTACAGCCTCTGTTGGAGCCAAACTGCCTAGGTTCGAATCCCAGCTCTGCTGCTGATGCGCTGTGTGACCTTGAGGAAGTTATATCACCTCTTTGAACCTCAGTTCCCTCATCTGTGAGAGTTGATGATAATACCTCCTTTTGAGGCCAGGATTAAATGAGGTAGTGCATGTACCGCTCAGCACAGTGCCAGGCACAATAGCCACCCCATGAGTGTTGGCTGCTGTGATGATGATAGGGCTTCCCTGACAGCTCAGCAGTAAAGAATCCACCCACCGATTCAGGAGATACGGGTTCAATCCTTGGGTTGGGGAAATCTGCTGGAGAAGGAAATGGCAACCCACTCCAGTATTCTTGCCTGGGAAATCCCATGGACAGAGGAGCCTGGCGGGCTATAGTTCATGGCTTCGCAAAAGAGTTCGGACACGACTTAGCAACTAAACATGATGATGATACCAGTGCCTCCTCTCCTGCCCTGCGAGTGCAGGTTAATGCTTTAGGCAGGCCTGGCGGTACTTACTGCAGTTACTTGTCGTCTAAGGGCTCTCCCATTTGACTTACGCATCCTTGTGAGGTGTGGAACAGTGGTTAAGGGTGTGGATGCTGAGAGTCAGACTTCTTGGTTCAAACCCAAGCCCTGCTCCCTAATATTCGAAAGACCTGGGGCAGGTTAGTTAACCTCTTCTGTGCCTCATTTTCATCCTTGGTAAAATGAAGCCAATAATACCTCCCCAAGAGGATTACATGAGTACAATACGCAAAGTGCTTCGATCCTATACTGTCAGAGTAACTGCTATGTAAGTGCTATAGTTTTTAGCCACTATTTTGACTGCTCAGCATGAATGGAATTTGAACAGGGCACCCAGCAGGCTGGGATGGTGCATTAGCCCAGCCTTTAAAAGATCGTTAAGGACTTCTAAGATGTAAAAAACAGACTTTTGGCAGCGGATCACCCACATACTGCCCTTGGGAGAATTTGTTCATGTTCTAGTGAAGCTGCCGCAGCTCCACACACTGTGGGACAGTCTCGGGATGTCTCTCTAAAACTATCATCATAGTCTTGTCTTCTTCTACCTTGGAAATCGTTTTGTTGGTCTTTTCTAGGTTTGAAAATACATATTTGTTATTAAAAAAAAGATCAGACAGTACAGAAACGTGGAAGAAACTAAGGGCACCTTCGATTTCACTGAGATAACTACTGTTTACCTTGTGGTGTGTTTCTATACTCTCGTCTATGCATGTTGGCTGTATGTGTGTTTTATTCTAAATAAGAGCATACTACTCTATAGCTTCCTTTTTTCATTATTTATCTTTCCATATCAGTGAGTATTACTTACTTTTTTTCACCTTTATTTTTTCTTAATAGATCTTAGAGGTCACTCCATTTCTGTACATCTAGATCTGCTTCCCCCTGGCCCCCATTTTTAGTTTATTGTTAGAGTCACTTTCAAACATACACAAAAGCAAAGAGAACAGTACAGTGAATTCCAGTGTATTTCAACATTTTCTCTCCATTTTTAGTAAAACTTAATTGAAATATGTATACAGTCCACTTCATTGACAAGGCTACACATTGTGAATATACAACTCAGTGAATTGTCACATAGGGAACACACTCGTGGAAACACAGCACCCTGATTACAAAATAAAACATTACCTTTACCCTAGAAGGCCCCATAATACCTCCTGGTCTCTACCTCCCTGCAGTGGAAGCCCTTATTCTGACTTATAATACCATAGATTAGTGTTGCCTGTTTTTGAATTTTATATAAAAGTACAGTATATACTTTCCTACCTCATTCTGTCTTACAGCTGCACAGTCTAATCTTGTGTATATGTACTCTCGTGGTTTTACTTAATCCTTTTCTGATGGATATTTAGATGGCCATCAGTTTTTCCCCTATTTATTTGATTATTGATTGGTTAATTGCTGTTAGCAACACTGATGAATATCTTGTGCAGATAGCTTTCCATTTATAGTAGTTTTTCCACTTATTTCTTTAGGATAAATTCCTAAAAATGAAATTTCTGGGTCGGAGGTCATGAACAGTCTCAATCTGTGGCTATACAAGTCATCATGCTATTGGGAATCTTAGTAATCAGTCTGGGCTTTTGAGAAAGTATCTGGCCTGGGAACCAAGCACCTGTGCCATTGGCAGGCAGTCAGACTGTTTGGAGGACCAAGCAGTGAAGAAATGACTGATTTGTGAGTGTAGGTGTTTGTTTGCAGTGTGATTCTTACTGTAGACCCTTGAACAACATGAATGAACTGCATGGGTCCACATATATGCAGATTCTTTCACTTTGTACCTACTTTAGTACTACATGATCTATGGTTGAATCTGTGGATGCAGAACCAGGGATATAGAGGACCTACTGTAAAGTTATACAATAATTTTCAACTGTTCAGAGGGTTGGCACTCCTAATCCCTGCATTGTTCAATGGTCAGCTGTATTTATCAGCATTAAAACGCCTTATTAGCATAAGATGCTTAACATCACTTGTTATAAAACAGATAAAAAGATACCATTCTACCTAGGAGAATGGCAAAAATAAATCATCAACAGTGTTGGTAGTATGTGGGCAAACACACAATCTCATACACTCTTACTCGGAGTGCAAGTTGTTAGAACATCTTTGTTCTGTAAATTGAAAAAATGCACATACCCTTTGAGCCAGCAAATCTATAACTAGAGATGTTTTTCACAGGTAACTAATAATTAGGATCAGTTAACATTTACTTAATGCTCACCAAGTGCCAGGCACTGTTCCAGTTCCTTAGGATGTTTAAATGCATAGACTACTGTGCAACTGAGGCACACACAGACTCTCCCATAACTTGAGTGCCCATCCATAGCACCTGGAAGCAGCACCTGGCTTCTTTGGAGCAGGAGATGTGTGTTGTTGTTTTTTTCTTAATTGTGTACCCTTTTGTACTGCCTACTTTTTGCCTCTGCTCTTTTATATTCTGTTAGTTATTATGAAAAACTAATCAAAGTCATATATGTATATGGTTTTAAAAAGACCCAATACTGTTTAAATTTTTATATGTGCATATATTCCTTTCCATCATCAAAATTGGTTAATTAAAAAAAAAAAATCCTTGGCAGATTCTCAGCTTTCCCAAAGGGAACATGGAGAAAGGCAGGCTTACCCACTCGGGCCTGTCCTTAGGGGATGAGAGCTTAGGATGAACTGTTCATAGTCCCCTAGCCCATCTCCCAGCCAAAGCCTGGCCCGATCCCTAACCAGCCCTGTTTCCCCCTTTAGGTATCATGTGCATGGACCACCTGGAGGAAATGCTGAAGCTGGTGGACTGCAACCCCATGATGATGAAGGACGGCAAGTGGGTGGTGCAGAAGTATATCGAGCGGCCCTTGCTCATCTTTGGCACCAAATTTGATCTGAGGCAGTGGTTCCTGGTGACTGACTGGAACCCACTTACTGTGTGGTTCTACCGTGACAGCTACATCCGCTTCTCCACACAGCCCTTCTCCCTGAAGAACCTGGACAAGTGAGCCCCCCGACCCTCAGCCCCCTCAGTCCCATGGGCTCCTAATCTAATTGGGGAGCTGGCAAGGAATAGTGCTTCTACTGCGGTGCTGGGCTCTGAACACAGCCTCTACAGGCAGGCAGGTGTCATCCATCCACCCATCCTTCCACCCAGCAGTTGCCTATGGCACGTGTACCCTGAGCCATTCACCGTTCTAGGCACTTGGGACACAGTAGTGAATGAAACAAACCCAGCCCTCAAGAGTTCACATTCCAGCAGGGAGAAACAGACAAGCCGTGAACATAATCAGTAAAATCATCAATGGGTTAAAAGGTGATACGTGTTATGAGAGAAAAGATGTAGAGCAGGGTAAAGGGGCATCAGGAGAAATAGAGAGGCAGCATTCACTTGGAGGTGAGAGGAAGCCTGTGGAGCCCTGGATTCAAATTCCTTTTTTGCAGCTTCCAAGCTCTGTGACTTGGGTCAAGTGGAACTCTGTTTAAGCATCAGTCACCACCATCTGTAGAATGGAGCCAGTAACATGGAGCTCATAGCTGTCGGTTAACTGAGTGCTTGCATGTGACGAATGCCAAGCACTTCATGTATATTATCTCTGACGTTCATGAAAACCTGGCCAAGTGGGTAATGTTACTACCTCCATCTTTTACATGTTGAAAGGAGCACGCAGGTTAAATGAGTTATATGAGATTTCACCAGTCAGCGATGAAGACAGGACTTGAGCATATGTCCTGGTGATTACAAGCCCTGTACTCTGAGCTGCCTTCTTCCAGGCACTGGGAGAGTTAACTGTGTCACAAAGCACTTGGCACTGTGGCCCCATACTTAGTACCCTCAGAGAGGTCCTGAGCACAGACTGGTAGCGGCCCTAGAAGATGGTGATGAGGATTTTGTCAACTCAGCTGCACAGTTCAGTGTGTGCAGGACTGGTTCTGGGGTTTGCCTGCCCTCCCCACGTTTGAGTGGGTGGGGCACAGGGAGCCAGTCCTCAGCTTCCTGCTCTCTGTCCCAGCTCTGTGCACCTGTGCAACAACTCCATCCAGAAGCACCTGGAGAATTCATGCCACCGGCACCCACTGCTGCCCACAGACAACATGTGGTCAAGCCAGAAATTCCAGGCCCACCTGCAGGAGACGGGGGCCCCGAACGCCTGGTCCACTGTCATTGTGCCTGGCATGAAGGCCGCAGTGATCCACGCCCTGCAGACCTCCCAGGACACTGTGCAGTGTCGGAAGGCCAGCTTCGAGCTCTACGGTGCTGACTTTGTGTTCGGTGAGGACTTCCAGCCCTGGCTGATCGAGATCAACGCCAGCCCCACCATGGCACCCTCCACGGCTGTCACCGCCAGGCTCTGCGCCGGCGTGCAGGCCGACACCCTGCGTGTGGTCATCGACCGGCGACTGGACCGCAACTGTGACACGGGGGCCTTTGAGCTCATCTACAAGCAGGTGAGGTGGCCAGGCCCAGGCAGGACCCAGGGAGGCCTCCCTGTAGTAAAGCTTAGGGCTCTGTAGTCACACAAACCCAGTTTGGGTCCTGGTCTTGTTGCAGTGACTGGGTACAGCCACTCCACCCTCTTGAGCCTACATTTCCCTGTCTGTAAGATGGACATGCTGTTACCATCTTTCTCCTGGGGTTTAGGGGATGAAATGAGTTAGTGTGTTGGATAATACTTCTAGAGGCTGGTAGCATACTGTTACAAGCATAGACTCTGAAACCTCCCTGGGTTCAAATCCCTGCTCAAATAAATAACTCCTCTTCCATGAGGTTCCAGTAAAACAGCAGCCCTCAAAATTATAGAAGCTCTGCTACTGCTACTGCTAAGTCACTTCAGTCATGTCTGACTCTGTGCGACCCCGTAGACGGCAGCCCTCCAGGCTCCCCCATCCCTGGGATTCTCCAGGCAAGAACACTGGAGTGGGTTGCCATTTCCTTCTCCAATGCATGAAAGTGAAAAGTGAAAGTGAAGTCGCTCAGTCGTGTCCGACCCTCAGTGACCCCATGGACTGCAGCCTACCAGGCTCCTCTGCCCATGGGATTTTCCAGGCAAGAGTACTGGAGTGGGGTGCCACTCTGCTGTTAACCAAAAGGCCATGCAGCTCTGTCTTTTCACTCAAAATGTGTTCAAGACTGAATCTTGAGACCTATAGGTATACTCTTGGGATGCTTAAAAGATGTGTAGCTGCCTTTAAGGGCCTAATAGGCATGGCTTGGGTTTCTCTGAAGTTTTCTGTTTGTTTTTGTCTTTTTAGATATCATTGACATACAACATTGTTAGTTTCAGATGTACAACATAACAGTATTTGTATATATTGTGAAAAGATCACCACCATAGGTCTAGTTAACATATATCATCAAACAGTTACAAAAATTTTTTTCTTGCATGAGAACTTTTAAGATCTACTTTCTCAGCAACTTTCAAATATACAACATTATTAACTATAGTCATGATTCTATACATGACTTATATATTTGTAACTGAAAGTTTGTAATTTTTTATTCCCTTCACCCATTTTGCCCACCAATCAGCTATCTGTTCTCTGTATCAGTGAGTTCAGTTTGTTTCTTATTTTAGATTCTGCATATAATTGAGATCATATGATATTTGTCTTTCTCTGACTTATTTAACTTAGCATAATATACCCATGGTCTGTCTACATTGTCACAAATGTCAAGATTTCATTATTTTTATTTTTTTGGCTGCACCACATGGGATCTTAGTTCCCCAACCAGGGTCTAAACCAGTGCCCCTGCAGTTCCCCATCCAGGGGTCAAATCTGTGCTCCCTGTAGTGGAAGCGTGGAGTCTTAACCACTGGACTGCCAGGGAAGTCCTGAGATTTTCTTCTTTTTAATGGCTGAGTAATATTCCATCATATATTTACATGTACACATTTTCTCTGTTCATCTGTCAGTGGATGCTTAGGCCACTTCCATATGTTGGTTATTATAAATAGGGCTGCCATGAGCATGGGCTTGCAGATATCTTTTCAAATGGTTTTTCATTTCCTTTGGGTAAATACCTAGAAGTGGAATTGCTGGATTGTATGGTAGCTCTAACATTAACTTTTTGAAGAACATCCATACTGTTTTCCATAGTGGGCACACCAATTTACCTTCCCACCAACCTGCAAAAAAGTTCCCTTTTCTTTACATCCTTGCCAACCCTGTAATTTTTTGTCTTTTGGATGATAGCCATTCTGCCAGGTGAAAGGTGATAGCTTATTGTGGTTTTGATTTGCATTTCCCTGATGATTAGTGACATTGAGTACCTTTTCATACACCTGTTTCATGTATCTGTATGTCTTCTTTTGAAAAATGTCTATTCAGATCCTCTGTCCATTTTTTAATCAGATTGTCCTTATGTATTTTGGGGACCTCCCTGGCAATCCAGTGGTTAAGACTTCACACTTCAGTGCAGGGTGTGTGGGTTCGATCCCTAATTGGGAAAACTAAGATCCTGCATGAAAACAAGATTGTCTTTATATCTTTGTATGTTATTAACCTCTTACAAGTGACTTGCATTTTCTCCCATTTGGTAGGTTGTCTTTTGATTTTGTTGATTTCCTTTGCTGTTCAGAAGATTTTTAGTTTCTTTATTTGTGCTTTTGTTGCCAAATCCAAAAAATCATTGCCAAGACTGAGTTAAGGAACTTCTGGCTGTTTTCTTCTAGAAGTTTTATGGTTTAAGGTCTTATGTTCAAGTCTTCACTCCATTTGAGTTGATTTTTCTATATGGTATAAGATAGTGGTTCAGGTTCTTTCTTTTGCATGTGGCCGTCCCGTTTTCCCAACACCACTTATTAAGAGATCGTATATTCATGCCTCGTTTATCATGACTTGCTGCTGCTAAGTCACTTCAGTCGTGTCCGACTCTGTGCGACCCCATAGACAGAAGCCCACCAGGCTCCCCCATCCCTGGGATTCTCCAGGCAAGAACACTGGAGTGGGTTGCCATTTCCTTCTCCAATGCATGAAAGTGAAAAGTGAAAGTGAAGTCGCTCAGTCGTGTCCGAACCTCAGTGACCCCATGGACTGCAGCCCATCAGGCTCCTCTGTCCATGGGATTTTCCATGCAAGAGTACTGGAGGGGGGTGCCATTGACTTAATTGACCACAAATGTATGGGTTGATTTCTGGGGTTTTAATTTTGTTCCATTGATCTGTCTGTTTTTATGCCAATATCATACTGTTTTGATCACTATAACTGTGTAATACATTGGTTTGGCCAAAAAGTTCATTTGAGTTTCCATATGTGCTTGTGGGGACCGAATGAACTTTTTGGCCAACTCAATAGTTTGAAATCAGGAAGTGTGATGCCCCCAGCTTTGTGCTTTCTCAAGATTTCTTTAGCTGTTCAGAAGTCTTAAGTGATTCTGTACATCTTTGGGGATTGATTTTTCTATTTTTGTGAAAAATGTCATTGGAATTTTGATAGGGATTGCATTGAGTCTATATATTCCTTTGGGTGCTGATGATGACATTTAAATAATATTAATTCTTCCATTCTATGAGTACAGAATATTTTTCTATTTATTTGTGTCATCTTCAGTTTCTTTCATCAGTAGTGTACAGGTCTTTCACCTCCTTGGTTAAATTTATTCCTGGTATTTTATTTTCTTTGATGTTCTTTAATCTCTTTAAGTTAGAACAGCCCCACTGCTTTTTTTTCCCACCCATGTTTGGATCTTTTGAAGGCACCAGACTGGTTGTTTTATGGAACTGTCCCACATTCTGGAATTATCTGATTGTTTCCTCATGGTGGTGTTTAACTTCTGTTATCTGAATGTCCTATAAACTAGAAGTTAGGTCACACAGCTTGATGAGGTTCAGATTACACATTTTTGTCAAGAACACTTGAGAGGTGATACTGGGTGCCTCCTACAGCTTCACAAGGCACCCATTGTCAGAGTGTCTTGTGATTGGTGATGCTAAGTCTGACCACGTGGTTAAGGTCATGCTACAAGATCTCTGCATGGTAAGTTGCATCCTTCACTTTGCAGCAATCATTTTCTTTGTAAGGTGATTCTTTGGCATTGTGCAGATGACAGATTTTCCTGTCATCCTTTTCACCTACTTGTTTTGATATCCAGTTTTGATTCTTGCCTGTTCTGTTAGAGTTGCAGAATGGTACATTGCTATTTCTATCATTCTTTCTGCATTTATGAGCTGAGATTCTTCCATAAAGATGAGTTTTTCTGTATCAACTGGGCTTCCCATGAGCTCTGATATCTGTATTTTTTTTAATTGAAATATAGCTGATTTACAATGTTGTATTAATTTTTCTATACAGAGTGATTCAGTTATACATATACATATTCTTTTCCTTTATGATTTATCCAAGGATACTGAATGTAATTCCCTGTGCTATACAGTAGGATGTTAATATCTGTAAATTTTTAAAATATTTATTTATTAGGCTGCATCACGTCTTAGTTGTGGTATGTGGGATCTTCATTATCTTCATTACGTCTTGCGGATCTTTTGCTGCAGGGCATGGATTCTCTAGTTGTGGCGTGAAGGCTCAGTAGCTGCGGTGCAGGGGCTTAGTTGTTCCATGGCATGTGGAATCTTATTCCTTAACCAGGGGTTGGACCCGCGTCCCCTGAATTGCAAAGCAGATTCTTAACCACTGGACCACCAGGGAAGTCTCTTGATATCTGTATTTTTAACAAGCTCCAAATGACACTGATGTTTAGATAGGTTTTAATCAGAATCTGTTGATGACATGGAAAACCCCTCAGCCTAGCCCTAGGTTAACAGGAGTGTTCCTAGCAATATGCAGGGGCTCTTCTGTGTCCAGTGCAGGAAGTACAGCTCAGCTTAATAAGAACTGAACATGGCCCAGGAGCTCCTTTCTTGGATCTTTCTTTCTGCCTCCCTCTGTATATTTGCAACGTTATTCTTTCCACAGAATGCCTTTTTTAAGGTTCTGCTTCCCTTGCTTCAAATGAGAATTTAGGCAGGCTCCAGGCCTCTTTATCCATCTGGGTGTTGTAACTCACATGCTCTCAGCAGAGAATCTGGCTCATCTCAGGAAGCTGTCCATTGACAGCAGCCGGTGGAGAACACACACATTCCCGGCCAGGGAGTTGAGGAGGGCAGGTGGGTGGAGGGGTGGATGTGGGGGCCTGGCTAAGACTGCCTCCCACTCCGCTGGTTTATTCATCTCAGGGGCTCTGTGACCCTCCAGGTACTGATTCAGACCCCTTAGAGGACAGAGACGGGCTTTGCATTTCTCAGCCCAGAAATGTCTCCTGACCAGGTGCCCCAGAAGTTAATTCCATCTACCCTGCCCTAAGTCTTTCTAGACCTAGGATTCCAGCACCATAGTCTAAGCAGGCCTTGTCTCCCCTTCTTCCCCACAGCCTGCAGTGGAGGTGCCCCAGTATGTGGGTATCCGGCTTCTAGTAGAGGGCTCCACCATCAAGAAGCCCCTGGCGATGAGTCACCGGCGGATGGCCGTCCGCCCAGCCCTCCCTCACCTGCTGGCCCCGAGAGGCTCTGGGGAAAGCAAGGACTCAGGAAGCCCCATCCACAGGTCAGCTTCTAGGAAAGTTGCTGGGGCCAGAAGCCTGGGGCACACTGAGAAGCCAGATTCCACTGCCACCACCTCAGCCCCTGGAAAGGGGAAGAAAGGCAAGGCGAAAAGTGCCACAGCCCAGGTCCACCCCAATCTCCGGAAGTGGGACACCCCCAGCACGAGGATGGGCTGCATTTTTACCATGACCTTAGCTAGCAGGGACAGGCATCCCTACTCTTTGAACAGATTGCCACTGAGTCTGAAGAACTCCCAAGCCCTGGGTAAGACCCTTCCCCCCAAACACCCCAGGGCCTCAAGACAACTTCTTCCTGTTCTCCAAGCCCCTCCTAACCACCTGGGTTTGCCCCCACCCACAGCCCCACCAGAGAGTCACCGGTAGTAAGTAAAAGCCACCACTTACAAAGTATTTTTAAAAACTGCATGACTGAATGACTGTGATCCACCCTCCCACAAAGTAGTCATGTCGTGAGGCCGTTGTACTCATTTTGAAGATGCCAGGACTCAGTCCCAGGTTGATCTCACTCCAGAGCCCCAACTTTTCCTGCTGTAGTATTCTGTCTTTGCTGCCGTGCAAAGTTGCCTCTGGGGGAAAGAACTAATATCTGTACAGCACATAACAGTTTAAACTGTGTCACTACCTGACCAGCTCCTTTAGTTCTCACAGCCTAGAGAGGGAGGTGCTATGATCCCCATTTTCCAGCCGAGGTATCAGGAAGTGTAAGGAAGTTGCCCGAGGTTGCACAGCTCAGAAGGGGCAGAGCTGGGATGCAGACCCAGGTCTGTTGGAATTCAAACCCTGTGTCCTTCCCATGGTCTCTGGAGAAGGAACTGGGTGGGCTCCATCTGCCCTCATCTCCCCCTGCCTCCCCACCTTCCACGCAAACCTTGAGGGGCAGCTGGTCAGCCTTAGCCCCTCCCCAGCCCCTCACGGCCCCTCTTGCTCCCACAGCCCCTTACCACTTCCCAAGCCTCCACAGCAAGCCCCGGCTGCCTTCTCCCCATGTGCCCTGGCCCCAGGGGCAGGTCCTCAGACTACAGCACAGCAAGCTGGTGGGCACTAAGGCCCTGTCGACCACAGACAAGGCCTTGATGACTCTACCAACTGCCAAGGTTTTGATTTCCCTCCCACCTAACCCTGAGCTCAAGCTGGCACCCAACGCCCTGAAATCAAAAAAGGTGGGCCTCAAACTGTGACCAGTACCCCGCTGGGCAGTGCTGACTATCGGGGTCAGGGCTAGAGGGCACAGGTAGAGGGTAGCCCCCAGGCTGGCCTGTGCCCCAAGGGAAGGGCCTGCATCCCTCAGGACCCCCTTCCTGAACAGATTCCTGATCATCTCTCCTCCTTCTCTCCTCCTTTCACACGGAGGCTCTTGCTCCCCAGCGCCTTCATGGTCCCTACTTTGGAAGTAATGTGTGGTCTCAACCCTTTGAAGACGGAAATCTTCCTAGCATCTATAGGAAGAACAAGACCACAGGCAAATGCAAGGCCAGACTCTGTGACCGACCAAAGGCCGAGACACACCTCTTGAAGACACTGAGCCTTCCAGGACCTCTGACCCTTATCACAGACCGGGGTTTGGAGGGCACAAGGGACATGTGGCCACAGAAGCCCTTGCTTCCATCACTATCACCCTTATCCTGGATGCAGCGCCAAATAAAAAAGAGCAAATGAGGTCTTTGAGGCTCAGCTCCTTTTCTGTTGGAGGGTGAAGAGAGGGTATAGTGTGACCCTATACTCCAAGGCCCAGGACAAGAGCCAGAGGCTGTCAGCAACTCCCCGCCAAAGCACAGCCCCACACTCCCACCCAGCAACAACAGGAGACTCAGCGGAGAAGAACGGACCTTGCTAAACCCCAGCCCTCTCCTGAGGGAGTGGGCCCGTCCCTTCCTCTGCAAGGGGCCAAGGTCACCTCAAAAGGAAATATCCAACAAGCCCCTCTCATCTGAAAAAAGCTCAACATTCCTTAGTTATAATGGGTTGAATGTTGGTATGTCTTCCTAGAACCTGTGGATCTGTCTATTTGGAAAAAAAGGTCTTTGCAGATATAAGTTAAAGTTCAGATTTTGAGATGAGATCATCCAGATGGGGCCTCAATCCAATAACAATTGTCCTTACAAGAGACTGAAGAGAAGACAATTGAGGAGGAGGCTGTGTGGAGACAGAGGCAGAGGTTGGCATGATACGGCCACAAATCAGAGGGTGCTTAAGCCACCAGAAGTTGGAAGAGGTAAGGAAAGATTCTCCCGTAGAGCCTTTGTGTAGAGCACAGCCCTGTCAACACCTTGATTTTGGACTTCTGGCCTCCAAAACTGGGAGAGAGAATCCATTTTGTGCTATTTTAAACCATTCAGGTTGTGGTACTTTTTTTTTTTTTCCTATTTTTTGGCCGCTCCATGTGGCACATGGGATCTTAGTTCCCCAACCAGGAATTGAACCCATGCCCCCTGCCATGGAAGTGCAGTGTCTTAACCACTGAACCTCCAGGGAAGGCCCCAGGTTGTGGTAATTCATTGCAGCGGCCCTAGAAAACTAACACACTAGTCAAATCAAGATAAATACACTCTGATCCAGAAATTATTGCACAGCTGAATGAGAAAACGCCGACAGGCAGACCCACAGCAGCACTGTGGTCACAGCCAATGACCTAAGTGTCCAGTAACGTTGGGTGGATAGACTGCAAGCCCCAGCATTCCAACTCCATGCCACACAACAGATGCATTTCCCAGGGTGGGGCGAGAACAAGTCACAAAAGGATATATACAGCACAGTTCCATTCCACAGGAGTTTGAGAAACAAGCAAAACAAAATACATTGTTTAGGGATGCATGTATATGTGGTAACACTTTAAAAAAACAGACAAGGAAAGAATTCTCTCAAGTGAGGGGAGTGGTTTCCAATTGTGATTATACATGAGTGCCCATTCTGGAGCTTTTAAAAAAGATTTCTCTATCCAAGACTGGTAAAAGTATCTTACGGGTGTAGTCAGGGGAGGCATGGGGATTTTTTTTTAAGCTTTCTGAGAGGGCAGGGTAGGGGGTTCTAATATGGGGCCAGAGTTGAGAATGGCTTTGTTCTAAGACAGGAGAAGGATGCTTCTGTTTTGTGCCAAGTGGTGGTGATGTGAGTATCACCTGACAGTTATTCTTTAAATCACACAGATGTTTTATGCACTCTGTATGTTTGATACGTTACATGGTTTTTTAAAGTAAAAGATCTAACATCTAAATGAGTAGTCAAATTCTTGGAGACAGAGAACAGTGGCTACTGGGGCTGAGATGGGTAGGGGATGGGCAGTTGGTGTTTAATGAGAACAGAGTTTCAGTTTGGGTGGATGAGAAAGTTCTGGAGTTACATGCAGAAGATGGCTGCACCACTGTTTGAATGTACTTAATGCCACTGAACTGTACACTTAAAAATAGTGAAGATAGTAAAGTCTACGAAGTGTATTTTAGCACAAATTAAAGAAAAAAAAACTCTTAACATTTTCTCTCAGCTAGAATTGGGCCAGAAACAGCCAAACATAAAGACCACGTATTGAACTCAGCAGAAAGCAGTCCATGATAAACATTTTCTTTCTCAGCAAATCCTGAAAACGATTCTGTGAGGTAGGTACTTTTATTATTTCAAGCCCAGAGAGGTGAGGTCATTTGGCCAACACCACACAGCAAATGGCCTTACGATGTGATCTCAGGTCTATCCCACTAGAGCGCCCAGCATCTTACATGGTGGCCTGACTGCATGCTGAGCACTGACCACACTCTTCTGGGGCCTGACTGCAGCCCATTCGCCTCCCACCCCAACCACTTTCCAGCAGGACTATTGGTAGTGGAGCCCCAGGCACTGCAGGGTCCTGGAGAAGTAAGAGGGCAGAGGAGCCAGAAGCTCAATGGGTGGGTCCCTGGGCCTGGCGCCTGGGAGGCGAAGACAGTGCAAATGGAGGTGCAGGGGCAACCGGGCAGCCTGGGAGGGGGTCAGGCAGAGGCGGCCGAGGAGGGCTTCATCCAGGACCTGGGGCGGAGAGACGTGTCAGCATTCAGCCAGGGGAGTTCCCAGCAGCACTCAGCAAAACAGGAGCAAGGTAAATACTTTGTCCTCCCTCTGCATCCGTGTTCTGCATGCCTCTGCACACGTAAATACCTTCACACTCACACACACTCACACTACAGCATAGACCAGCTGCAGCTGCTGCTAAGTCGCTTCAGTCGTGTCCGACTCTGTGCAACCCCATAGACGGCAGCCCACCAGGCCCCGCCGTCCCTGGGATTCTCCAGGCAAGAACACTGGAGTGGGTTGCCATTTCTTTCTCCAATGCATGGGGTCACCAAATCAGCTTCCTAGGCATTTCGCTAAACTGCATTCCCCAGCATCTCCTGCAGGTTGGGGAGGCCGTGATTGAGCCCCACTCAGCACAACAGGGGTGTTGAGTCTGTGTCCTGCTTCCTGACCTGGTGTGAGAAACCAACCCCCCCACCCCCCTCCAACAAACCTGCTCTGTCTCCTCTGCTGACCAGACGGCAGCAGCCAGGGGCCCCCCAAGTGACTTATTTGAAGCAAAGCCTGCCCCTACCCCATCCCATTAACTGGACTTCACATAGAAGGAAATTGTGTTAATTGGTACTTGAGGTTTTTCTGTTAAAGCAGATAGTGTTACCAGAATACACAACCTCTTACACCCGTTACAGAATGGTAGACTTAGAAGGACCTTTAGAAATCGGCTGGTTTGATTTCCTTACTGAACAGAAGAAACCCATAAGAGAGGGTGTCAGTTAGGGCCACACAGCAAGATAGGGCTACTGGTAGCTTTGGAAGCCCAAGTTGCGTAGCTGACGTCTGGAGATGCTATCCATCCCTCCACCCCCACAAGCCCCAGCCCACCCCAGAAGGCTGCAGGCAGGTGGACTTGGGTACCTGTCTTTGGGGCTTGGTGCTCTCCACTGGCAGAAGAAAGCGCTGGCCGAGGACAGTGCCCACGCGGGCAGAGTACGTGTGATCCCCAAGCACAGGGCAGAGCTGCAGGGCCATGTGTGCCTGTAGCTGGCTGGGAAACACTAGAAGACAGGAGAGATGGGACAGATGGCAGGCAAGCAGTTCATTCTGTCCCAGCCAGTACTGCCGCGCCCCCTGCCCCCCCATTCTCAGATGGTGTGGTTTCAGTGAGGTGGACACTACCACCCCAGCCTCTGGAGCGAGGTCAGGGCAGGTAGAGCTGTCAAGCCACCAGCCTTGTGGGACTCATCCATGAAGAGACGCAACCCTGAATTTTTTGTGATGCTTCTGGGAATGAAGAGCACTCTTTCCTGCTGTGGAGTGAGCCTGGAGCTGCTGGAGCACCTGCATCTCTGCCTCCATGGGGGACAGCTGCTGTTCCTATGGGAGGAAGAAGCCAGCACGCGGGAGGTGGAAAGAGAGGGAGAAGTGGCTTTCTGATGACATCCTCCAAGCCTGGATGCAGCCAAGCCCGAACTAATTTTTTTTTTTTGGCTGCACTGGGTCTTCATTGCTGCATGCGGGCTTTCTCTAGTTGTAGAGAGTGGGGGCTACTCTCTAGCTGCGGTGCATGGGCTTCTCATTGCGGTGGCTTCTGTTGTGGAGCACAGGCTCTAGGGTGTGCGGGCTTTCAGGAGCTGCAGCACACAGGCTCAGTAGTTGCGACTTGCTGGCTCGAAGGGGCGAGGGCTTCAATAGTTGCAGCACAGGGGCTCATTAGTTGTGGCTGGTGGGCCCCAGAGCGTGCACAAGCCTGAACTTAGAAGTTATATGAGTCATTAAATTGCTCTTTTGGGTGACACCAACTTGAACTTGTTTTGGGGAAATGTAATGGGTATGAAGTAGTTCATATATGTAAACTTATTAATACTCCTGAAAACCCTATAATGTGAGACCCAGCATCATTCCACCTTATAGACAGGAAAACCGCAGCTCAAGAAGTAACCAGCCCACCACAGACTGGGATTCAAACCCAGGAGCTGTCTGTCTACTTTCATGTCTAGCAATATGGTGGACTGGGTAATCTAAAAACCCATCTTTTATTAACCACCTAGAAACACTGGAAAACTGTAACAATCATCCTTTTAAATACACAGCTGGACACGGGGGAAAGTAAAGTCCCCTGGATGAAAATACAGTAAGAAATCCAGAGCACAAGAGAGTCAACATTTCACCTCTTCTAGGGGTATTTCCAATCTTGGGGCTAAGGGGGCTTGGGTTTAAGTAGTGACAAGGGGCCAGGGATGAGGTTGTGCCCAAATGAAATCTGAGAGGTTACATCTTCCATGCAAGGGTGTACTAGGAGAAAAAGCCAGCCATCAAGGAAGGCAGATGAACTCTGTAGGTATGGATGAGGGGAATGAAGATGAATTCCCAACTGTGAGCTGCTCTCACACAGGCTTGGGGTTCTAATACCACTTGAGTGATCTGTGAACTTCCAACTGAGGTGTTAATCTCTAGGTCCTGAAGCAGTGATGTGAGCCCACTCAGCAGAAGCAAGGCAGAACCCCTCAAGTCCCCACTGCCAATGAGGCAGTAAAGGATTTCCATAGATCAAGACCCAGCACAACCTGAACCCCAGAGCAATAAGGAGACATTCCACCAAGGGGAGCAAGTCTGCAGAAATCACAACAGAATTAGACCCTTAGAATCTCCAGACAAAAGAATTACAGAAACACCATATAGGTGTGCTTTAAATGAGTAAAAACAAACAAGAACAAGTAATGAGAAAAAAACAGATGCCATCGCTAATTGGGTTCAAGGCTAGGAGAATGGATGGACAACAAGCACAGGGAAGGAGGTGATCAACAAAGAGGCTTGCCCAGAGCATGGACCGTCAGTTGATGTGTGTTCTTGGCCATTTGGGATTTATAGGTAAAGAAAAATCTGACGGATCAGCAAGAGAAGGTGTGAAGCAATCTGAAGACTGACCAAGTCATTAATTCTTGGAAAAACTTTAATCAGTGGCTGTTGGTCACCTTTACTTACTGGTGTGAAAAATAAAACCACAGGATGGACCACAGCAATTGGTGAGCAGACAAAACTTTAAATCAGAAAGGCAGGGTGGTGGTCCATGGTATGTGCAGTAAAGGTGGTTAGATGTGTAATAACTTGAATGTCCTTTGAGATCTGAGATTTTAGCATCATGCTTTATTGGGTTTGAATACTGTTCTCATTAGTTTTATTGCAGTCTAGACAAAAATGTTAGGACTTTGGGAGTTCCCTGGCAGTCCAGTGGTTAGGACTCTGCTCTTCCATTTCTGTGGGCCCAGTAATCCCTGGTCAGGGAACTATCCCTCAAGCCATGCCATGCAGCCAAAAAAAAAAAAAAAAAAGACTGATTTAATAAGAATGAGCAAAAACATTGGTTAAAAAACACAGGCAAGAGCTTCCCTGGTGGTCCAGTGGTTAAGAATCTGCCTTGCAATGCAATGGACACAGGTTCCTGGTCAGGGAAGATCCCACATGCGCAGAGCAACTAAGCCCGTGTGCCACAACTACTGAGCTGCAACTAGAGCGCGTGCTCTGCAACGAGAAGCCACCGTAATGAGACTCGACCACCACAGCAGAGAAGCCCTCACTGCGCAACAGGAGGAGCCCACGCGCAGCAACAAGACCCACCGCAGCCAAAAACTAAAAATAAAGAAATATTAAAAAAAATGCAGGCAACAAGTCTAGAAGTATTCTTTTTTTTTTTTTCAGAAGTATTCTAAAAGTTCATTTACCTTGCTGTTGGCAGGACTGAGTCACGATTTTCAGGCTGACTTGTGCCTTCGTGTGGACTGGAGGAAAGCACCGCTCCCTTGCTGGGTGCAGTCCTGCCAGGGCCCACACCTCAGCAGAGAGAATATGGACTGCTCTGTATCAGAGCTACCTGCACATGGGCAGCCCTGGCTGCTTGACTGTTAGATAGGAACACTCACAACTTTTGAAGACCAAAGATTGTAAATAAATGTTTTAAAATTTTTTGGGGGAGGCTATTTTTGTTAAAAGCATTATGCAAATTAAAAAGTTTGATGTGAAAGAAAAAAACAGATGCCTTATTTTTTTTTAAAGGCCATCTGTATTTGTAAAACAACCAACTTGAATTTGTAGACGTAAACAATACAATCAATGGGTAGGTTAAACTAGCAGGTTAGATCCAACTGAAGAGAAAATTACTCAGCTGGAAGGTACGTCTGAAGATTACCCAGATGCAGCAAAGATAAAGATGTGAAAAATGTGTTAGAAAAGTTGAGACATAGCAGGTGAATGAGAAACTCAGATGCTATCAGGTATTCAAAAGGGAGGATGCAAGAGGCACAACATTTGAAGAACTTTTCAGGATGGATTAAACAGGTTAATCTTCAGATTCAGCAAACACACTGAATCCTGAGAAATAAAACTAAACCCACACACCTTGATTCATCACAGTGAAACTAGAGAACATCGAAGGTAAAGAGAAGATGCTGAGAGCAGTAAGAAAAAAAATAGGTGAGTTGCAAAGGGGTGACCATCAGACTGACAGGAGAAGCACTGCCCCCTCCAGGTGGAGCTGGTCACATACACCCTTACAGTCCATCAGAGACTCCCCAGGCCACCACTGAAAACTACCACCTTCCTCCCATTCCCTGCCTCCCCAACCAAATACAGTTTGTCAAGTCTAGCTGGGGCTCCAGACCCACCTGTCAGTGGCTGCAGCTGGACCAGGGCACAGCCAGAACCTGTGGCAACCACACGGAAGTGGCTAAGGGTCCTCTTGACACCTTCCATGATGTCCTTTCGGGATGGGGACTGCACTGGAACAACCTGTGGTGTCAGCCCCCAAGGGTGAACAAGCTTCACACACACCTGGGAGCTGCCCCCAAACCCTCCCTGTTCCCACCAGACCGAGGACAAGGGCCACAGTATAGACCGTGGTCACTCACCTGTTTTAGGGGAATGAAGGGCCAGCCACCCCATATCTATACCCTTGACTCTTCTTGAGGGGTATGTCTGAGGGTCCCCTCTTCCCCACCCAGGCCCTGACTCACGAGATTAACCCCATCAATGTGTTCCAGTTTCAGAGCTGCTTGTATCTTCCCTTCAGAAGTAACTGGGATCCCATCAGTGACAGCACTGAGAAAGAGGCAGGAGGAGGTCACAGAGTTATTTGCTGGGACCTCCCCGCTGCCCTGGAGCCTCCCAGCCCTTCTCACCAGTACGTGGCTGTGGGTCTCCTGGCTCTCTGTGAGTGAGTGAAGAACTTCTGGAGGCGGCTTGCTGTCTGGGGACAACTGGAGAGGAGCACAAGGCCGGAGGCCTCCCTGGAGAAAGGAGACAAATCACAGAAGTTAAAATCCCCTGGGACCACCGGCAAAAGAAGGAGACCCTTAGGAAGAAACACAGACCTGCTGAAGGCCGAGGAGTAACATCTGGACTACAACGCAGACCTCCTCCTGAGAAACAAGTAAGTCTTCCCCGTGTTTGATAATAGTACATAGCTTAAACGTGTTTCTCATTTTGCTCTGGCTCCCAGGGAGCTCAGAGCCAAACATCATAACAATTACCACCAACTGCTGACTGTCTACCAGTAGGCACTCTGCTAGGAATTTCACATATATTAGCTATTAAAGGGGCTTCCCTGGTGGCTCAGATGGTAAAGAATCTGCCTGTAATGTCAGAGATCTGGGTTTGATTCCTGGGTTGGGAAGATCCCTTGGAGAAGGGAATGGCTCAATTCCCCACAAACAAGCTTATGAGTTTGTAGAATTGCAGAAATATCTCATCTCAAGCACCATCTCTACCGATGGCTATGAGGAAACAGTATCACAGATCAGTTAACAATACTGGACTGGAGAAGTGACTATACACTGAGCACAGATGTTATGAGTTCTGTTTTAGGATTAAAGAAACTAAGGCTCAGTGACACCTAAGATCAGTTTGTGCATAAGGATTTGAACCCAGATCTGTCCACTTCCTCCTCTTTTTCCTTGTTTCCTACCTCTGTGATCCCAAAGCAGCCAGTGGAAAATGTTTATTCTTAAGTGGCTCTGCCCCCATCCCAAATAGATGCTTATCTTCCTACCCTTCTATCACCTCCACCACTTACTTCCCAGATGCTCGGACAACCTGGAGCTCCTGCTCCCCGAGCCCCAGGGACCGGCTCAGTTCTGGCAGCACTGACAACAGCGTCAGCTCTCCTGGTTTTCCTAGGTGAAAAGAAAAGGAAGAGTACAAGCTGCTCTCAGAGGCAACATCCCTTCTCTTTGATATTGTCTGCTCTCACACACATCAAAACCCCTTTCACTGCATCTCTTTTCCCTGCCCATACCTGTCACTGGCAGACCCTGTGGCTTGTTCAATGTCACCAGAGGTCCTGAAACATGTAATAGATAAACGTCAGCAACAGCAAAAACAGTTTACAAAGACTTTCTCAATTCGTATTATCATGTGGTCCCAGTACAACTCTCATACAGGAGTTATCAACCACTCCCTGAAATGAACTTCTTTCTGAACCTTGCATATGCTCAGCTTGCTGCCTCAACCTCAGGACCTTTGCACTTGTTGCTTTCCATGTCTCCGATTTTCATGTGGCTTGCTACTTATATCATCATGGCTCAAATGTGATCATCACAAAGAGGCCTGAGTCTCCAATCTGATGTCTGCTCCTTTCTTGCAGATCCTTACCATTGCTATTTTATTAACAGTACTGATCACTAGTAAGTACTTTTTTCATTTATTTTCTGGTTAATCATTTTCTCCCACTGAAATGTTGGCTCCATGAAGGCAGGAACCATATTTATTTTGTTCAGCACTGGACAGCCATGTTCTAGAGCAGTACCTGGAACACAGCCTGTGCTCAATAAATAACTGAGAAAATTCATAAGTCACTGGAGACTGAGGCACAGAGACATTGTTATTTTCCTAAAGCCACACAGCAAGCTGATTACAGAGCTAGATATGACTCCAAAGCCCGTTTTGTCCCTCAATATATTAACACTTTACTGAGAGCCTACTAGTGCAAAGCTCTCTGGTTATCCCTCTCCACAGCTGCATCCCATGATGCTGAGGCAGAGAGAGTACGTGGCTGGTCGCAGCTAGTGAGGTTCGTGAGTGGGAGAACCAGGATGTGACCCCACAGGTTTTAGTAAAGTACCGAACCAGATCCTCAGAAGGCTCGGGTGAAGACACCTCCCCTTCCGGGTCTCTCGGCACCTGTCCCTCCCACCCCTCACCTTTACGGTCCACCACAGCCGCCCTCAATACATCGACCAGTTCTTCCAGACTGAAGGTCCCCGGTCTCAGCAGTCCTGGGAAAGGCTGGTCACCCCGGGGATCCGACGGTTTGCTGGCGCCTCGACGTTGCAGCTGATGCCTGGGAACGGTTTTGTAAACAACTGGGGAATTACTGCTTCCAGAGGTGCTGCCCATTCTTATCTCCACACCCATCTTCCCAAACCCTGCGGCTTCTTATGAATGCTTCAGGAAGCCTGGATTGAGCTTCCCGAAATCTCAGGTTCTATTGGACCCAATGTACAGAAGAGAGAACTGAGGCTCAGAGAGGTCTACGACTAGTTTAGGGCCACACAGCAGAGATGAATTAGAACCCATATCTACCTAACTCCAGATCCCGCACACACCCTCCCCCGGCCCCAGTCTCCTCCCTCTACACAAAGCGGGGCGGGGGTTGTGTAATCACCGGGCCTTGGTGCCAAAGCCTGCGGCTGTGGACGTTGCACGAATCCCCAGACCCCGCCGCCAGCCACCCGAGGCCTGACCCAAAACCCGACAGCCACCCATCTCCGGAGCGAAGACATGCGCTTATGTCCGGAAGGACTGCCCCGGGATCTCCCACAGCACGCTGATTGGTCAGATTGACTGTCAATCGGAATAGCGAGGCTCCGAGTGGTGAGAAAGCGGAGCTTTGCTTTTGCCCGGGAAGGAAATGCAGAAGTTCACGATCTGTGATTTTGAGGAAACCGAAGCACAGAGCCGAGGAGGTATTTACTGCAGGTCAGAGGACCGGTCTTAGGACAAAGTCAGGTTTTCTGCTCCTCATTGCAATTCTTTGGAGTCTTTTGACTTAAAAAAAAAAAAAAAAAAAAAAAAAACCGCCACTGTGCACAATTTTGTAAGGCAAATTGGAAAAAACAAAATCCACACTCATTTGTCCCGTGAACCTGCTTCAAAGAATACAGCCTGGTGCATAATCCAAAAGGGGAAAAAAAAAAAAGGCCAAAGGCAGAAACAGGTTCACTACAACATTATTTATAAAGGTAAAAATAAATCTCAAAACTGTAAACAAATTGTCCTGTGATTAGATGCATAAGGACATAAATTCACCCATTCAACATGTTTTGAATGCTAACTCTATGCTATGCCTTGGCATCTGTGAATGGAAACAGATTAACAGAGGCAACTAAGATCCCTCATGCCAGGGCACGCAGCCAAAACAAAAACAAAAAAAAACTAAGCCAAAATATAAACGACTATGATTCATAAAACAAAAAAAAAAATTAAGTAATAAAAATAAGTAGAAGTAAAAGATTTTAAAAGACTGATTTTAGTTACATGACCTTTTGGGAAAGTCAGTGGTTGACAATGACAAGGGCTGGTGTGGGTGAGGGAATGAGAATCTACTAAAAATGGGCATAACAGAACTTTTTGGTATACAGTGATTACATATCTGTATGAATCTGCCAAAAACTTACTGAACTATATACCTTAAAAGGGTAGATTTTATTGTATGTAAATTATACCTCAAGAAACTTAATTTTTTAGATTCAAAGATTTAAGTAGTCAATTTTTAAAAATAATTTTTAAGTTGATGTGTTGTATTTTCATTTTTATTCAGTTCAAGAAGTTTTCTTTTTTTTCCGTTTGGCATTACGGAATGAAGGATCTTAGTTCCCTGAGCAGGGATCAAACACACCCCACTGCAGTGGAAGTGTGGAGTCTTTTAACCACTGGACTGCTGGGGAAGTTCCTAAATAGTCAATTTTTAAATAAATCTGCACAAATTCAGACAGGACTGACAAGAAATTTAGCAAGGATGCAAGTGATTTTATCTTGTTTGGGGCTCAGACATGAGTGTGCTGTGTCAAAAGGCCCTACGGTATTTTAGAACCTCTCTTCTGAAAGATCTCCTGTGCATTCATAATTTTCAGCCTGAATAAAGATGGAGGGACAGGACACAACTACTTTGCCGACAGCAGACCTCTCCTCCACTGGCCCAGCTTGGCCCCAGGAAGGGTGCTTCCCCAACTTGGACTGGCCCCTGGCCCTGCTTGAGGCTTGAGCTCCCTTGCTCTTTGGAATTTTCCCTCCACACGCCCCAGCCTCATCAAAGTCTGCCCTCTACTGTTCACTGCCTAAAACTGATGTGACTCTGTTAATCTCCAAGCTTCCAGAAGGAAAGAAAGAAACCTAATTTTCTCTAGGCTGAGAGGGCTCAGTGCAAAGAAACAGTAATCAGCCATTTAAGACTCACATGTGAAACTCAGATTGTCAGGAGGAAGGTAAGTTGGGGCAAATTCCAAATTTTAGCCATCCCCAGCCCAACTCAGTTTATGATTAACTTTGGACTGTGAAGAAGGCCTAGCGCCGAAGAATTGATGCTTTTGAACTGTGGTGTTGGAGAAGACTCTTGAGAGTCCTTTGAACTGCAAGGAGATCCAACCAGTCCATTCTGAAGGAGATCAGCCCTGGGATTTCTTTGGAAGGAATGATGCTAAAGCTGAAACTCCAGTACTTTGGCCACCTCACGTGAAGACTTGACTCATTGGAAAAGACTCTGATGCTGGGAGGGATTGGGGGCAGGAGGAGAAGGGGATGACAGAGGATGAGATGGCTGGATGGCATCACTGACTCGATGGACGTGAGTCTGAGTGAACTCCGGGAGTTGGTGATGGACAGGGAAGCCTGGCGTGCTGCAATTCATGGGGTCGCAAAGAGTCGGACACAACTGAGCGACTGATCTGATCACAAGAAGAGCAGGGAGGCCACAGCCTCAGCAAGAGTCGAAAGGGAATGGTTTCTGTGCTGATGTAAACATCATGCCTCATGCCAAAGGCCCACCCCATGGACCCAGGACAGCACTGAGCCAGCCTTCCTACCATAAATGCAAGAGCAGGAAAGCCCAGAATAGAAATGTTCTTAAAAAAAAAAAAAAAAGAAATGTTCTTTGCTAGCTCTGGCAGCTTCTCCTACACATGGCTGCAAGGTATGGGTTGGCTGCAGGGAATGGGTCAGCTGCCAGAAATAACTCTTTACACTTTAACTTTGGTAACATAGGCCTTTGTCTTAGTATTTAATACTAAATGCTGTGTCTAAGAGACACAGACTAAAGCACATTCACCTACAAACCTAGTCTTTCATGCTTGTCTTGTGTGAGTTTCCCAATACTGAAAAATGCCAGCTTACACTTGAGAAATTAATACTTTGTGGCTACCCAAGAGTGCATTTTGAAATCTTAAGATTGAGCGTTCTGAACACGAAAGAAAAACTGTCTAGCAAGGTAGGGAAGGCTTCGATGGAGAGTTCCATTGCAGCTTGACTAGTCCTGTCCCACTTGCACACTTAAAAGATTGTAATAAAATGTAACATTGAGAAATTAGAAGAGTGCCTTCATCCCACCCTCCCAATCAAAGCCCTTCTTTTTTAATTTTTTTTTTTTAAACTTGAAGTATAGTTGATTTCCAGGTGGCTCAGTGGTAAAGAATATGGTTGCCAATGCAGGAGACAAGAGTTTTATCCCTGAGTGGGAAAGATCTCCTGGAGCAGGAAATGGCCACCCACTCCAGTATTCACACCTGGAAAATTCCATGGACAGAGGAGCCTGGGGGCCCTCTGGGGCCCACAGGATCACAAAGATTTGGACACGATTGAGCACAAGCACATAGTTGATTTACAGTGTTGTGTTAGATTCTGCTGTACAGCAAAGTTATTCAACTTCATATATTTTGAAGAATACATATTATATATATATATATATATATATATATATATATATATATATCGGATTCTTTTCCATTGTGTGTTATTACAAGATATTGAATATAGTTCCCTGTGCAGTAGGACCTTGTCATTTATCTGTTTTATATATCTGTATATAAGTATCTGTTAATCCCAAACTTTGCGTTTATCCCTTCCCACCTTTACCTTAACCGTAAATGGGTTTTCTTTTTTAAAATGTCATTTATTTTTTTGGCTACACTGGGTCTTTGTTGCTGGTTGCTGTCTTTCTCTAGTTGCAGTGCAAGGCATTCTGACTGCGGTGGCTTCTCTTGTTGCAGGGCACAGGCTAGACGGTGCCCTGGCTCAGTAGTTTCAGCTCTTGGTCTCTAGAGGGCTGGCTCAGTAGTTGTGGCACAGGGGCTTAGTTGCCCCTAGCCTGTGGAATCTTCCTGAACCAGATTCCAGGCCTTGTCCCCTGCATCGGCAGGCAGATTCTTAACCCCTGGATCACCAGGCAAGTCCATAAGTTTGTTTTCCATGCCTGTAGATCAGTTCGTTTTGTAAATAAGTTCATTTATATTATGTTTTTAGATTTCACATATAAGTGATATCATAATATTTTTCTCTGTCTGACTTCACTTAGTATGGTAATCTCTAGGTCCATCCATGTGGCTACAAATGGCATTATTTCATTCTTTTTTATGGCCGAGTAGTATTCCATTTTATGTATATACCACATCTTTATCCATTCATCTACTGATGGTTACTTAGGTTGCTTCCATCCCTTGGCTATTGTAAACAGTGCTGTTATGAACATAGGGGTACATGTATCTTTTCAAATTTTCTATCTTTTCCAGATGTATGCCCAAGTGGGATTGCTGGATGATATGGTAACTTTATTTTTAGTTTTTAAAGTGAAGTGAAGTGAAAGTTGCTCAGTTGTGTCCAACTCTTTGCGACCCCATGAACTATACAGTCCATGGAATTCTCCAAGCCAGAATACTGGAGTGGGTAGCCTTTGCCTTCTCCAGAGGATCTTCCCAATCCAGGGATCAAACCCAGGACTCCTGCATTGCAGGCAGATTATTTATCAGCTGAGGCACAAGGGAAGCCCAAGAATACTGGAGTTGGTAGCCTATCCCTTCTCCAGCGGATCTTCCTGACCCAGGAATCGAACCCTGGGAATCCCTTAGTAAGAAAACCTCCATACTGTTCTCCATAATGACTGCACAGTTTACATTCCCACCAACAGTGTAGGAGGGTTCCCTTTTCTCCATACTCTCTCCAGCATTTATATTTGTAAACTTGTTGATGATGACTGTTCTGATTGGTGTGAGGTGATACCTCACTGTAGTTTTGATTTGCATTTCTCTAATAGTTAGCGATGTTGAGCATCTTTTCATGTGCCTATTCGCCATATGTATGTCTTCTTTGGAGAAATATTTGTTTAGATGTTCTCAATTTTTTATTTTTTTTTATGTTGAGCTGTATGAACTGTTTGTATATTTTGGAGATTAAGCCTTTGTTGGCCTCATTGTTTGCAAATATTTTCTCCCATTCCAGAGGTTGTCTTTTCATTTTGTTTATTGTTTCCTTTGCTGTGCAAAAGCTTTTGAGTTTAATTAGGTCCCATTTGTTTATTTTTGCTTTTATTTTTGTTACTCTAGGAGATGGATCCAAAGAAAATATTGCTGTGTTTTATGTCAAAGAGTGTTCTGCCTATGTTCTCCTCTAGAAGTTTTATAATGTCCAGTCTTATATTTAGGTCTTTAATCCATTTTGAGTTGACTTTTGGGTATAGTATTAGAGAATGCTCGTATTTTGTTCTTTTACATGGAGCTGTCTAGTTTTCCTAGCACCACTTAATGAAGACACTGTCTTTTCTCCATTGTATATTCTGACTTCCTTTGTTAAGGATTAATTGACTGTAGGTGTGCAGGTTTATTTCTGGGCTCTTTATTCTGTTCCATTGATCCCTGTATCTGTTTTTGTGCCAGTGCTGTGCTGTTTTGATTACTGTAGCTTTGTAGCATTGTCTGAAGTCTGGGAGGGTTATGCCTCCAGCTTTATTCTTTTATTGCTTTGGCAATTCTAGGTCTTTGGTTGTTCCCAATCAAAGCCCTCTGGTAGGCAAATTTGTTTGAAAACTGTCACTTACCATCTTGCTTACACAGTCTACTTAAGTCTAGCACTAGTTTCAGAATTAACTGCAATTTTGTTTTTGTTTTTTTTTTGTGCAAAAATTGCTGTTTCCTATAACCCCACATTATGGAGAATGGTTTGACAACAGAGTTCTCTCTTCCCTTAGACCTTTCCAGACAGAACCCTACTCTGACCTTGCAAAGAACAGAAGCACAGAAAAAGTATCAGCATATATAGTTTATTGTGACCTCTCTAATATCTTACAGCAGTGGGTTGATGGTTCACTCAGGAGCATTTGGGATGGGAGGCCGGGAGGCAGGCAGTGTAATGAAAGTGTAGCACGTGAAGACAGCTTGCTGAGGGGCAGCCTTCCTGCCATTGCCTGCTAGTGACTAGTCTTAGTCCGCTAAGCTACCTGGGGCAGGAAGGAGCCAGGCCAGGCCAAGAGCCCTCCGTTCTCTTTCAGCTGGCCCAACCCAGGTTTCAGGCCCTTCCCCCCACTTCATCATTCATGGTCCCGTAGAGCTGAGGGAGATCTGGGAAGGTAAGAAGCTCTCTAGCTGCCAGGCTTGTGGGTGCTACCGGCTGAGCACAGGCTCCCCAGTCTGGTCCTTGGCTGGGCTTTCACTGCAGCATCTTCAGACTGGTTGGGATGAGGGATGCGGCTTTGCTCTTGGGGGGCTGTCCCTGCTCTGTGGCATCCAGGAGCTGCTGCAGGTAACAGGAGGTGCCGAGCAGCATGTGGCCTGTGGCCCGCATGCTGAAGAGGGCCCAGCGGAGAGCTTCCCTGGGTGGAATGCGAAGGCATTAGGGTCAAAACACCAAGAAAACCCCTTCCTGCCTCTTCTAAATGCCTGTTCCCCCAGGCTGCGTTTCATAAACTGTAGAGTGAGGTGCAAATGGAACAGATGTTGCCTTCCCTCAGCAGATGGGACAGGGTCTGCCTTAACTGAGATGTCTGCGTATTCTCCTGCAAAATTCAAGCTCCTTTAGTCTTTCTAATACTGTTGATAACTTTGGATCAGCCAGATGGATCTGCGTCACATGACTCTGCCCATTCACCACCTCTGTTCTAGAGGGAAGTGTTACCAAGATGTTTGCAATCTAGGTAGTTTTCAGAGTGCTGGATGTGAAGATCTCCCTGCCTGGTGCTGTAGTGCACTGAGAGCGGAACTCCAGTCACACAGGCTTGAGTTCTCATCCAGTCTCATTAGCTGTGACAAGCTTGGCAAACTGCTAAAGCTCTGAGCTGCAGCACCCTCATCTGTGTCACACCACTTTGATCGCACACAGGGCTAAGGAGGTTGAAATAATATAAATTATTTAATACAGGGCCTGATGTGTAGAAGAACAGGGGAGACATGGGGTCAAGACTAGGTGGTTGAATGCTTGACTAACCAAATTCTTATCCAAATCTGTTTGAAAGAGGGTTATACGGGTGTCTAGTCCTAGCGGGGAGAAGAAAACAAAAGGAAAATGCATTCTTCCTGGCTGATATTAAAATCTGTCTTCTGTTAACCTTCATTCAATAAATGAACTTATGATTGAGGTGGAGTGGGACAGTTCAAACCATGAACATCTGTACCTGAAAATCCTTCAGAAATTTAAAGGCTGTACCTGAGAAGAATACCTATTTCTCAGATTAGAGATCTGAGGCTTCAGACTAGCCGTCTGGACATAGATAGGAATGAAATTCTGACACATGCTACAATATGGACTTTGAAAACATGACGCTAAGTGAAATAAGCCAAACACCAAAGGGCAAGTATTGTATGATCCCACTTACATAAGTTACCTAGAATAAGAAAATTAACAGAGACAGGAGAACAGAGCTAAGTATGGCTGGGCAGGGTGGACGTAGAGAGCTAGTATTTAATGGATACAGAGTTATAGTTTGGGATGATGAAAAGTTCTGGAAATGTATGTACAAGTGACCATTGCACAATATTATGAAAGCAGAGACATCACTTTGCCAACAAAGGTTCGTCTAGTCAAGGCTATGATTTTTCCTGTGGTCATGTATGGATGTGAGAGTTGGACTGTGAAGAAGGCTGAGTGCCGAAGAATTGATGCTTTTGAACTTTGGTGTTAGAGAAGACTCTTGAGAGAGTCCCTTGGACTGCAAGGAGATCCAACCAGTCCATTCTGAAGGAGATCAGCCCTGGGATTTCTTTGGAAGAAATGATGCTAAAGCTGAAACTCCAGTACTTTGGCCACCTCATGCGAAGAGTTGAGTCATTGGAAAAGACTCTGATGCTGGGAGGGATTGAGGGCAGGAGGAGAAGGGGACAACAGAGGATGAGATGGCTGGATGGCATCACTGACTCGATGGACGTGAGTCTGGGTGAACTCCGGGAGTTAGTGATGGACAGGGAGGCCTGGCATGCTGTGATTCATGGGGTCACAGAGAGTCGGACACGACTGAGCGACTGAACTGAACTGAACTGACTTAATGTTACTGAATTTTATACTTTAAAAAAAAGTGGTTAAAATGCTAAACTTTATGGTATGTATATTTTACCACCATTAAAGAAAAAAACACTTGCTGACACCCCTAAACCATTCCAGAGATTCCAGCTTGCTATCGTTCTTATTTTTCGGTACCAATACGCCTACTGTGTTTAGGTCAGAGTCCCACTTCCCCTAGATGGACTGAGTTTAAAGACTGAAACTTCTTGCTCTAGATTTTGCAACCTGCAGTCTGTTGGCAACAAGCCCAGATCAAGAGGGAAGATGATACGGGACAGGAGGAAAATGGAACTTCTTGCCACAGAACCAGGCCTGAGCCTGCCGCTGAGTGTCGTCTCTGGCAGGCAGACCACAGCCTCAGGTCCCTCATGTGGAGACTGGAAATGCAGAGAAGACACTCGGAAAGCCAAGAAGGTCTGGTATGCTCTAGCCTCATACCTTCTGGCAGAACTCTGGAGACCCAGAATAGGATTTCTCAGCAGCCCACTGTGAATGATGATTCATATGTATCTTCATTGCTTCTCCCATTATTTGAATTATTGCTGTGTTACCAGCTGATACAGCATTTGCCAAGGAACTGGAGGCTACAAAAATTCTTGCCCTCTGGGAGCTTGCTCTGACATATTGTTTATCCCTGTGTCTCTAGCTCACAGCATAGGGTCAGGCACTTAGAGACTGCTCAGTAAACACTAAATGAAGCAACTGGGGAGAAGTGGCATCTGTCACAACTAACTGGCAAGAGGCCAGCTTTGTGGTTTTGAACTAGTTGGCTACATTTGCTTAATGGGGTAAGAGTTCTCTAGAGCACCACTTTGGAGCAACTGAATTTGGGAACCACCGCCATAACTGTACTTTAATAACATAGTCCCATGCTTCCTTCAATACTCGATTAGACTTTCAAAAGTAAATAAGATTTTTTTGAAGTTTATTAGAAATATAAATGACTATTACCTATAAACGGCAGATTAATTCTGATCTATGGAAGGACAGTTAGTTCATCCCTTCCACACCCATGGCTAAATCCAGGTTTGTATTTATAAATTTAGCTCAGCATTCGTAATGAATCTATACATGGGTGGGATTTTGAACTGATTGTAACTTCTTGCTGGTTCTCTCCTTAATTGGGTTCAGTAAGATTATTGACACATTCACTTTTTAAAAGTTGATTAGAAGATTTCTTAGGAAAAGTTACTACTTTAGCTGAAAAATAATTAGTTGTTATAGTGGAAGATGATGAGGAAAGCTAAATGTATCCAGATTCCACCAGCAGGAGTGTATGAATCCCTTTGGTATACACTGCTATAAACTAAAACGTGACTGCAGCCATGAAGTCCTAGACAAATGCTGACTGTCATGGTTTGTCAGCATCGACACCAGCCCCAGGCTCCCAGAAGGCTGAGGGTGCATGGGAGAAGCTAGGGCCACTCCCATTGCTGTGTACCCACCCCAGCCCCAGCTAATGCCAGTTCACTCACTTCATGATGCGCTTGGCCCCGGAACAGTGCAGATCATAGGAGAGGGAGTATGTGCCATAGAGAGTTGCCTTCACGTTCAGGCAGCCAATGAAGTCCTGTGGGTTCACCTTGTATAGGTCAAAAGTTACTCGGGCCACATCGATCTTGGCAGGCTTGTCGGAGAGGGCGAGCTGGTACCTAGTGCTCTGCATCAAGACAAGCATGTGGTTGGCATCCCTCAAGGATTTCTCCTAAGCTCCCAATATTCTCCCACGCAGGTGGGATATCACCTGTTCTGATGGGGGCTGCCATTTCTGCCCCTTGTGGAGGACCATGAATACAGTGTCATCTGCCAGGGATTGGAAATACTCTTCTGTCTCTACAGTTGTGCCATCTTCCTCCAGCACCAGGAAGAAAGGCTTGTACGCCAGCATCAGGGTATCCCGGACCTGGAGAATAAGGTAAGTGATGCTCTTGCCATCCTATGTAGCCACAGAGCCGGTTTGGGGAAGACCCAAACCAGCTGTCAGGGACAGAATGAGTGGGCCGGGTTTTATGGGATGGGACTGAAACCCAGGGCTCTGGCTGTGGGGTCACCATCCAAAGAACCTATGTCATGGTATTCCTTATCTGACTTCATGGCTAATATTCTAGAATAGTGCTGTCCAATAAAAATATAATGGGAGTCACATATATAACTTTTAATTGAGATATAATTCACATGTCATAAAACTCACTCTTTGAAAAGTACACAATCCAGTGGTTTTTCTGTATTCACAAAATTCTGCAGCTATCACCACTATCTAATTTCAAAACATTTTCAATCCCATTTTTACTCAAAGAGAAACCTAGTACCCATTAACTGTTACTCATCATTTCCTCACCCTTGGCAGCCTCTCCTCTTCTTTCTGTCTCTATGGATCTGTCTGTTCTGGACATTTCATATAAATGGCTTCTTTCACTTAGCAAGTTTTCAAAGTTAATCTGTGTTTCAGCATGATCATTTACTTTTTTATGGCTGAATAATATTCCACTAAATAAATATGCTACATTTTTAATCCATTCTTCAGTTGATGAACATAGAGGTTGTTTCTACTTTGTGAGTATCATAAATAATGGTGCTTTGCACCTTCATGTACACATTTTTGTGTGACATATCTTCTCAAGTTTCCTGGATATATACCTAGCATTGGAATTTCTGGGTCATGTAATAACTCTATGTTTACTCTTCTTAGAGAACTACCAACGTGTTTTTCAAAGCAGTTGCATGATCTAATATTCCCACTAGCAACTTCTCCACATCCCTATCAACACTTGGTATTGTCTGTCTTCATTTTAGCCATTCTAATGTTATGAAGTGTTTTTTATTTGCATTTTCCTAATGACTAAGGATGTTGAGCATCTTTTCATGTGTTATTAGCCATTTGTACATCTTCTTTGGAAAAACATCTATTCTGATTTTTTGCCCATTTTCAAGTAGATCCTCTTTTAAGAGTTCTTTATATATTCTTGATACTAGACCCTTATCAGATACGTGATTTGCAAATATTTTCACCCATTCTGTGGATTATCTTTTCATTTTTTTGTTAGTGTCCTTTGATGCACAAAAGTTCTTAATATTGATTAAGTCCAACTTTTTCTCTTTGGTTGCTTTGAGGTTTGGTGCCATATCTAAGAAACCAAGGTTATGTACTCTTATTCCTATGTTTTCTTCTAAGGATTTTATAGTTTTAGCTCTGCATTTAGGTGTTTGATCCACTTTGAATTAATTTTATACATAATATGAGGGAGGGATCCAACTCAGTTCTTTGGCATTTGCATAGCCCATTGACTACCCTTTCTCCATGGAATAACCTTGGCATTCTGTCAAAAATCAATTGACCACAGATACATGGATTTATTTCTGGACCTTCAGTTATATTCACTTGATTTGTATGTATTATGGGCTAAATGGTATCCCTGTGACTTTCATATATTGAAGTCCTAATCCCAGTACCTCAGAATGTGACTATAACTGGAGATAGAGTCTTTACAGAAGTAATTACATTAAAGTGAGGCATTAGAGCGGGCCCTAACCCTAATGTGACTTTAAGAAGGAAAGGTGTCTCTATAAGAAGGAACAATTAGGGGCTTCCCTGGTGACTCAGTGGTAAAGAATCCGCCTGCCAGTGCAGGAGGCACAAGTTCGATCCTTGGTCCGGGAAGATCCCACATGCTGTGGGACAACTAAGCCCATGCACCACAACTATCAAGTCTCAGCTCTTGAGCCCGGAAACTGCAAATACTGAGCCCATGTGCCGCAGCTGCTGAAGCCCAGGCACCCTAGAGTCCATGCTGTGCAACAAGAGAAGCCATGACAATGAGAAGCCTGCACATCACAGCTAGTGAGTAACTCCTGCTTGCCTCAATTAGAGAAACCCCTGCGCAGCAACAACAACCCAGCATAGCCAAAAGTGAATAAATAAATAATTTTTTTTTTTTAAAGAAAGAATGACTAGGACAAGTTACTCCCAACCAAGTGGAGGGGGAGCATGGAAATGGGGAAGGGTGTCATTCTTGCCACTGTTACTCCAACCCACAAGTATTATGTGTCCTTGGTTTCCTCTCTGGAACCTTACTGATCAATAGTTTTTTTGTTTTTGTTTTTTTTCAATTTAAAAAAGTTCTTTTTCTCCACACCAAGGGGCATGTGGGATCTTTCCCCCTCCAGGGATTGAACCCAGGCCCCCTGCATTGGAAACACAGTCTTAACCACTGGACCACCAGGGAAGTCCAAGATTTCCTTTCTGATGGCAACTTCAATAGGCTGGTGGTGCCTGTCTGGAGTCTTGTCTGTCTGGTGACAGGAGTACATTATCATCTGATGGTAGTACATTATCATCTGATACTAACAATAGGCCAGAGGTATTTTTCAGAGCATATTTTTCTTATGAACTCCATCCCTACTGAAGTCCTACCTCATGATACCAAGGCCAGAGGCAGCTGTCAGGGCCAGCTCTCAACCAAGGTCCCCATGGTGAGCTGTGCGAAGGCAGGCCCGTCCCTACCTTGACATGGAGGTCATCAAGACTGTGCGCCATGATGCCCTTCCTCACACTCCGGTCAGCAGTGGTTACTCTGCAGGGCCGGGCCCTGGGGGCCTCTGCACTGGGCTCCGACAGCTGCTGCTGGGTCACCACCGAAGTGCTCACTGCCATGTACCTGGGAGCCATGTGGAGCATCAGCATGAGCTGTCCGCTGCCTTCCAGCTCTCACCCCACCACAGGGTAACTCACTCCCCAGTTCTCTAGGCTCAGCTTAGGATGCTCCTCTTCCCCTACCATCCACCCAGTCTGCTCTGCATAGTCTTCCTTAAAAGCCTGCTGGATCAGTGCATCTTAAACTTTAGTGGACACATATGTCCCCTGGGGATCTTGTTAAAATGCAGGCTCTGATTCAGTAGGTCTGGGTGAGGTCTGTGATGTTACATATGTAATGAGTTCCCAAGTGACATTGATGCTGCTGGGTCTCAGACCATGACAAGTAGCCAGTGACAGAAGATGGCCCAACCTCTGCCCAATTACCACTTTCCTCTCTCTGCCTCCTTCTTATCATCTGTAATGTGAGATGAAATGGCAAAACTGAGGTCAGTATAAGAGTTTTGAACTCAGATACACAATGGAGAACCAAAGGACTGCAGGGAACCTAGGTTTTGAAGTCAGGCAGACCCAAGTTCAAATCTTGGCTTCACTACACATTTGCTCCAAGAGAGCGCCCACCCTGTGCCTCAGTTTCCCTGCCTATTAATCGGGCAAAATAATCCCCGCTTCTCAAAGTTGTGGTGAATTTTAAGTGAGCTTAAGAATCAAAATCTCAAGCAGTGTCTCCCTGTTTCTACTTAGGGTGTGATATGAGGATTGGGAGAAGGCAGCAGCCTTAATATCTCCTGGGGAATTGTGGAAGGATCCTACTCCAGACCTCCTGAATCAGCATCCGAATTTGAACAAGATGCCAAGGTGACTTACATGGCCATCGAGGTTGCAGAACGTCTGCCCTACAGAGCACGTTAGCTCCCCTTCTCTTCCCCAGCTGGCTTTCCTCACCTGGAGAGGGACTTAGGGTAGAGAAGGCTGAGGGACTTCATGGCGTATTCCATCCTTGTCAGCTGGATAGTGTTGGGCCTGGAAAGCAAGCAGAGATAGCCCATTGTGAGGGATGAGCAGCTTCTCTCTCTCTTTTCTTTTTTTTTTTAATGTTATTTTGGCTACCCCACTGGGCATGTGGGATCTTAGTTCCCTGATTAGGAATCGAACCCCACCCACTCTGCAGTGGAAGTTGGGAGTCTTAAACAATGGATGCCAGGGAAGTCCTCTCTTGTTTTTTGAAACAGTGCAACCCCACCTCCATCCATCAGGCCTCCACTCTGGTTTCCCCTCGCAGCTCATACACACCTCCCCCAGCCCTTCTCCTGTCCAACCCCAGTAGACCACCATGACCAAGTTGGAGACCCCCTCAGTGCGCAGGCTCAGCCCCCCTCAGCAGCCATGCCTCCCTCCCCGGTACCACCCACTCCGTATTTCTCTGACCCCTGGTTCCAGTCACACTGATCAGGGATCCCAAGTCGAAGTGAAGAGGCCCTGCTCAGCTAGTTTCCGTCCTTGGGGACAGAGTCCACTTTACGCTGGCAGGAGGCTAGTCACACCACCTCACAGTGCTGGGGACCTTCCCTCACCTGTCGTCCAGAGACCTCCCAGGCAGGCACCCGGCAGACTAAGCCTGCTCTTTCCATTGGGTCCTTGAGCAATCCAAACCCCTCCTGAGGCTTCCCACTGGCCAAAGGGACTTTCTACCATGGTGGGTTCTATATCCGTTCTAATACTGGAGCTGCTACCCTAACATGGCTATTGAGCACTTGAAGTGTGGCTAGTATGACTGAGAAGCTGGATTTTTAATCTTATTGAATGTTAACTGGTTTAGATACACACAACCACCAGGGCTGCGGGCTGCTGGCAGCCATCCTGGGCAGCACAGCTCTAGCCGATAGCCCTGGGCTGACCTGCCAGCCCTTCTCTCCTGAGCCTGCCCGACCCAGGCCTTCCTGAAGCCAGTTCCTCCACCAGCAGTGCCTCCCTCCAGCCCAGGGCTAAACCTTTGCAGCCTTGAAGACTGAGTTTCACTGCATTCTGTGATTGCTCACAGAATTTCCCCTCCATCCTGCTACTTCCTTCTTCCCAGCCAGGTGGGCCTTAGTGTCCGCTTCTGCCACACTCCCTCCAACTTCTCCCTGGGTGCCTCACCCTGAAATGTTCTCCTGTTCCCACCCCAGCGCAGACCGGGCCTGGTGCAGAGCAAGGGGCTCAAGGAGTATATGGAGCACAGGCCCCTCCCTAGTCTTTCCTTTTGACAATGTGGGGGTCTCCAGCCTGACTGTGAAAGCCCTCTGCCCTGACTTAGCACTTTGCCCTTCAGCTTGCTCCAGCCTCACTCCTCACCCCCAATCACAAAACTGCCAAGCCCCACCTCACCTGTTCTCTAGGAGCCAAAACCAAACCCAAACAAAAAAACCCAGAATATAAAACTCCTTACCTCCAGCTCACAGCCTCCTAACCTTCCAGTCCTGCCCTGCTCAGCCCAACCCTCCCTCTACTTTATTTCCAGCTCTGAGGGCAGCCCCTCCCCTGGCCTTCAGCCCTAGCTGGAAGAGAGCATGGGCACTGAGTGTGCGGCTCTTACCCTTGGGATGGTAGGCCAGCCTCACTTCCAGAAAAAGCCAGAAAGGAAGGGTATAGGCGTGTTTTGAAAGCTTTGGGGCAGGGTATGGCCCAGAACATGGCATTGGGCACAGAGGGCACAGGAAACAGGCCAATCTGAATTGTGATCCCCGCTCTACTTGTGTCAGCTGTTTGAGTGTAGACAAGTTGCCTTAACCTCCCGGAGCCCCAGTCTCTCACCTGTTCAACAGGGATCCTGTCTTAAAGGGTTAAGGTAAGGATTTGTATTAATACAAGTGAAGGGCTTTGCAACAGAGATACTTAATAGATATAAACAAATATTGGTGTTACTGATAACGTAATTATTTAATAATAGCAGAGGATTTAATAATAATAATTAACACCAGCTGAAATGTGTAGTGCTTAAGAATAAGATCCGTGACCCAGCAATTCTACGTATACATAATATTTGGAGTTATATTTGAAGTTCCAAGGGAAATGAAAATCTATATCCACACAAAAACTTATACACGAATGTTCATAGTGTTATTCATAACAGGCAAAATGTAGAAACAACCCATATGTTTGCCTTAAAAAGTGTTCATAAGAAATGTGTTTCCATAAATGGAATATTATTTGTCAATCAAAAGGATATACGCTGCTACAGTACATCAATGAACATCGAACACGTGCAAAGTGGAAGAAGCCAGTCACAAAAGATCACATACTAATATATGTTTGTATCATCTCATTTGTATGAAATGTCCAGAATAGGCAAAATCATAAGGACAAAAAATTAATCAGTGGTTGTTTAGAGCTGTGGCTGGGGAATGGAGAGGGAATGGGGATTGTTAGTGGGTATGGGGTTTCTCTTAGGGGACACAAAAAATGTTTTAATTTATTAATCTAATCCCAGTCTATTTTGGTGATTGCACCAAGTCTATTTGGAGGTTACACAGCCCTGCAAATATAATAAAAACCAATGGATTGTACTCACCTAAGTGTGTATAGTATATGAATTCTCTCTCAATAAAGCTGTTTTAAAAAAAGGGGTTCAACCTCGTCTTTCTTTTAATGATAGATTTTTCACACTAGTGAGTCAGAATCACATGGAAGGTTTGTTAAAAATCAGATTGCTGGGCTTCATCGCAGTTTCTGACTCAGTATGTCTGGGGTGGGGCCTAAGAATGTATATTTCTGATTACATGGTGATGTTCCAAGGTTCAAGGTGATGCTGAAGCTGTGGCTACTTAGGGACCCCATTTTGAAAACCAGCAGCCAGCACTAGCTGTGTGATATAACTCATCTAAGCTTCAGTTAGATCTGACCAATAGGGATTAAAAATAGCTCCTGCCCCTTGGGTGGTCATGAAGAATAATCATGAAAAGTACTTGATTCAAAGCTTAGTGCACCCTTCAGGCTCAAAAAATAGCTATCATCATCATCATCTTATTACTTACATCTAAATCCTTCCCTAGAGAAGCTTGCAGACAACCATTATTCATTCACTCAGCAAATACTTATTAGGCATTTACTGTATACTACCCCTCCTTGGGGCTGAGAATACAGCAGGAAACAAGACAACCTTGTCACATACTTAAAGGAGCTGATATTCCTGGAAGAAGGAGGCACTCAGACCATGAACAAATATGCAGATAATCAAGATGGTTTCAGAGAATGATGTTCTCGGAAGAAAACAACACAAAGTGATGTGACAGCAACTGGCTGGAGAGCTAGATTGGCTTATGGACTCAGGAAAGACTCAGAGGTGAGCTTTCAGCTAAATGATGACTGGTGAGAAGTCACTCTTTTGAAGATCTGAAGTGTCTTGGTCTGTTTGGGCTGCTATTCAGAAAACCATAAATTGGTGACTTATAAACACCAGAAGTTTACTTCTCGTAGTTCTGGAGGCTGACAAGTCCAAGATCAAAGTGTTGGTAGTTCGGTGTCTGGTGAGGACCCTCTTCCTGGTTCCCAGACACTGTCTTCTCTCGGTGTCCTCACCTGGTAGAAGAAGCAAGGGAATCTCTTTCATAAGGACACTAATCCCACCTCCTGAGGCTTTCCTGTTGGCTAGTGGTGAAGAATCTGCCTGCCAGATTCCAGAGAGCCTGGTGGACTACAGTCCATGTGGTCACAAAAGAGCTGGACACGATTTAGCAACTAAAGGACAATCCCACCTCCCCAAAATCCTACCTCCAAATACCATCACATTGGGGATTAGGTTTCAACATACAAATGGGTGTGGAGCAGGGGGTCACAAACATTCAGTCTATTGTGTTCCTGGGACTGGAAGCCAGTCTTTTGAAGTGCTGGGGTGGGTGGGGGCATTCAAGCAAAGGAAACATCAGTGCAAAGGATTTGAGAAGGGAATGGGCAGGGTGAGAGGACAGGAACACAAATCACTAAACTTGAAGCAGACTAAGAGCAGAAGAAAAGTACTGATACTTCAGGGAAGACGTTCTGGGGAAACCGTTAGGGCCCCTCCCTAGAACATTCATGCCTCAAATATTTATTGAACATCCAGCATGTGCTTAGTGTCTCATGATAAGCCAATGGATGACTCAGAGGCAGTCTGGAAAATCGTGGAAAGCACACACAGAAAAGACAGAGATAAGCACAAGCTAAAGCCAGAGGGGTGGGGCGGGGGCAGTGAAGAATTGCTGAGTGACCCTGAGGAGTCTTCACGGTGCTTAGAAGAGGATGATTTTGGATTATTTGGAATTTATTACTCAGAAAGTACTTCTTGAGTTTTATCCTTTGCCAAACACATGGGTTGATGACTCAGTTCATATCTATCTCTTTAGAGCTCACCTCTAGTTGCACAGGCAGATTTCTGAGCATGGTTCTCCAATGCTGAAATGCATAAAATTATTTGATCACCTTGGAGGACTCTAGTTACGACTCAAAATTGAGAAGCAAAAAAAGGAAAAAAGATTATATATTCAACCATATTAAAAAACTATTCTAAAAAAAAAAAAACCAAAAAAAAAACTATTCTGCATCTTAAACTTGTAACACCATGAATAAAGTCAAAAGACATACAATACACAGGAAAAATATATGGCAACTAATATTAGAGACTCTCTCTCTGCTATCTATATAAATCAACAAGACCAACAATGCAGTAGAAAAAATGGACAAAGAATATGAACACTGTTCAGGGAAATGAAATGCCAATGACTCAACATATGAAAAGATGCTTCAGTTTTTTTCAGTAAATGTAATTTTGAAATTCTTATTTTATGTATTTTTTCTTGTGGTAAAATGCACATAAAATTAACAATTTTTAAGTGTATAGTTAAGTGGCATGAAGTTATTTACACAGTTGTGCAACCATCACCACATTCACCTCCAGAACTGTTTTCATCTTTCTCATGTCTGTACCCATGAAGCAAGTCCCCATTCCTTCGCCTCCCTCCCTCCCCCAAGTCCTTGGCTACCACTGCTCTGCTTTCTGCCTCTACCTAATTTCTTTCATGGCCTTGACATTTTTAAAAAGTATACTCCAGTTACTTTGTAGAATGTCCCTCAATTTGAACTTACCTGTCCGTCTCTTCATGATTAGATTCTGGCCAATTATTTTGGGCAGAAATATCAAATAAGCTATCAGCTTTCCTGATAGCTCAGTTGATAAAGAATCCACCTGCAATGCAGGAGACCCCTGTTCGATTCCTGAGTTGGGAAGATCCGCTGGAGAAGTGATAGGATGCAGTATTCTTGGGCTTCCCTTGTGGCTCAGCTGGTAAAGAATCCGCTCGCGATGCGGGAGACCTGGGTTTGATCCCTGGATTGGGAAGATCCTCTGGAGAAGAGAAAGGCTACCAACTGCAGTATTCTGGCCTGGAGAATTCCATGGACTGTATAGTCCATGGGGTGGCAAAGAGTCGACTCGACTGAGCGACTTTCACTATCAACACATAAGTGATGCTGGTCCTCAGTTGTATCAGGAGGCATAAGGAATCTGTCTCACTCGTGGGCAAGTATTTAGTTAACGGGGTGCCTACCAGGTTTCTCTACTGTAAAGTTACCATTTCTTCTTGCAGAGATTAATCTGTGGGGAGATACTTCGAAACAATGTGGAAGATGCATGCGCTTGAGAAAGTCACAGATCCCTTCCACGCGTCAGTTTCCCCATTTGAGAAGTGGAGACAGAGACGTCTGAAACTTGAATTCGAGCTTAAGGAAGTGAAAGTGCTCGAGAGACTGGAGAATCAGCTTCAGCCCTTGGCAAAACCCCCAAACACTAGGAGTTAAATTTTTGAACACTCTAAAGGATGGGGAGAGACTCCCAGGGCTGAACCGAGACTGGAAACGCTCGCGTACGCCTGCGCAGGGACGTGACCACAGAGTTGGTCCTCCAGAGACAGAGAGGCCGGAAGTTGTCTTCAAAGAAGCGCTAGACTGTTGGGTTGGCTGAGCTGAAGCTCTACGAACAGGGTCGGCAGGCAGTTCCGAGTAGTAGTCGCGGCAGTTCGTCGGCTTGAGGGGCTCCAGGAGCCTGGGCGGGGAAGATGGCGTCTCGGGCAGGCCCGCGAGCGGCCGGCACTGACGGCAGCGACTTTCAGCATCGGGAGCGCGTCGCCATGCACTACCAGATGAGGTATGAAGTGAGGCGAGAAGCCCGCAGGGCCAGAGACGCAACGCCGGCCTGGTCTCAGGGTTTTGCTCCTGAGCCCGCCCTCGGGCACCTCCCAGGTCCCCTCCACCTGGCACGGTCCAGGGCCCGCCCCCAATGCCGGGAAGCCCCGTCACTCCTGTGAGTTCCACCCCTTGATCCCTCTGTACCTTGAGGGAGTCCGGGCCCTGGGGCGTGGTTATGTTGGCCCGGCTCTCCGACCTCGGGAACCTAACTCCTAATTGAGCCTCAGTTTAATCTGCCTTTTTGGTCTTGAAGAATTGGTGAGCCAATAATCTCGTGAGAATGTAACATAAAATCTAGCACAGAAGTCTGCCCAGTACGCGGTAGCTGTTAAATTTTGGGTCGTTTTGGGGTGTGGACCCTAACGTCGAGACTTTGCTTCAAACGAATTTTATGGAACACCCCGCCCCGCCCCCCCTCCCCCCCATCATGTAAGGGATAGTTCTGCGTTCGTTTATTCGTTCAACAAATATTTATTTACCTTCTACCAATCATGCATTGTGTTAGGCACTGAGGATATAATAGCGAAAGCAGCCCTGGTCTTCATATTCATGTTATACCTTCAGTAAAAATTTATTGACAAACAACAAATCTGGTCCCTGCCTTCATGGAGCTTGAAGTCTATGGGTGACTGATCCCCCTCCCACCACACACACACACACACCTTTCTGCACTTTCTATTATATGATATATATATTTTTTAATTTAGAGGTTTTCGCTCCTTAAATCCACTGAAGTTTCTCAGAATCTTTTCCACATCTTTTTTTCCAGAGTTTTAAAGAATGACAAGCCCTTTGGAACCTCACTTTATTCTTGTGCTTAGACCCTTGTTCAAGGGAACCTCACAACCCAAGCTAGCATTTTCATGCCTGTCTAGAGCAGAAACTCTGCCCTCTGGAGATGTGAAGGGGATATATTTAGGACCTAAGAAAATTCAAAGAATAAGAGAAAATTTGCTTACTTTAGAAGAAAAATGCTTACTTTTACTGAAGAAGTATGGACAGCCTGAGTTGGTTTCTTTGCTGCCAGTACCTCATTCCATAGGCTCTACTCATATGCTACGGTCAGGGTTCTCTTTTTTTAATGGCCGTGCAATGCAGATTGCAGGATCTTAGTTCCCTGACCAGGGGTTGAACCTGGGTCCTTGGCACTGAAAGCACAGAGTTCTAACCACTGGATCGCCAGGAAATTCCCCAGAGTTTTCTTTCTGAACACAGCCCTGAGTTACTCTTCTGTCTTTAAAATGACTGAGTCAGAGTCTTTGCAACTTCATATCCCGCTACTCCCCTCCCTGCCACAGTGTAGTCCTTCCACATCCAGCTGTTTGCTCTCCTGGAACACAAATGTTTATGCCTTTTTGCCTGCATGCTATTACCTCCGCTCAGAATGTCTATCTCCACCTACCTCTCAGAGCCTAGCTCAGATATCACCCTTGTCTAGATAGCCTTCTCAGTCAACTCATTTCAGTCGGAATTGATTAGTCCTTCCTGTGATCCCATATATTTTGCAACATAGATTTACAAGAGTTTTTCCAGTTCGTTTGTAATTACTTTTTCTTCCTCTGCTTTGTTCCCAGCCTCCAGGCAGGAACTATACCTTATTTATATCTGTATCCCTGTGTCCAGTACAATTGCTTGACATACAGCTGGTGTCAGAAAACTCTGAATGAAAGATACTTCTCCCTCTTCTCTGCCCCACAGTGTGACCCTCAAGTATGAAATCAAGAAGCTGATCTACGTGCATCTGGTCATATGGCTGCTGCTGGTTGCCAAGATGAGCGTGGGACACCTGAGGCTCTTGTCTCATGATCAAGTAGCCATGCCCTATCAATGGGAGTACCCCTATTTGCTAAGCATTGTACCCTCCCTCCTGGGCCTCCTCTCCTTCCCCCGCAACAACATTAGCTACCTGGTGCTCTCCATGATCAGCATGGGACTCTTCTCCATTGCTCCCCTCATTTATGGCAGCATGGAGATGTTCCCTGCTGCACAGCAGCTCTACCGCCATGGCAAGGCCTACCGCTTCCTCTTTGGTTTTTCTGCCGTCTCCGTCATGTATCTGGTGTTGGTGCTGGCGGTCCAAGTGCACGCCTGGCAGTTATACTACAGCAAGAAGCTCCTAGACTCTTGGTTCACGAGCACACAGGAGAAGAAGCGTAAATGAAGCCTGCTTGATGGACTGCTGTGTGAGGTGACGCCTGGGCCTCCCACCCAGTGAACTGAGAGGGTAAAGGCGCTGCTCTAAAATCTCCTTTGGTGATTTTGGCGGCTGCAATGTTGGCAACTAGTGCAAACTAAGCCTGGGTTCTGCAGAGCCCCTTCTGTTGCCATTAGCTGGTGGTGGAACTGTTTAATTTATTCCTGGTTGGTGGAACTGGGTGATCAACAGCTGTGAAACAAATTTCGGCTTGTTGAAGTTGAGGTCCTTCTGAGTTTTTCATCCTGACGTCTTCTTGGTCATTCTCTCCACTTCCATCCATCACCCCTTCCCATCAAAACTGAAGGAGATGGGAAATCAGTCAAATTCTCCTTCAATCAGTGGGTCCTGGAGCAGGAAACATCTGGGAGGCTGCTCCCCCTGCAGGTGTTGGTCTCTACTGTGAGACCTTTTAATTAAAAAGAACCTCAATAAAGTTACAACTGCCTAGTTCCCCCTGTGCCTTGTGTTGGGGATTTGATAGAATGTGAAAAGTGTGTTGTGTGATGGCCTTAAGCTCTCGGAGGTAGGTAGAGGCTCCCTGAGAAACCTGGCAGTGGCCGCAGGGAAGTGAACTGGGCACAGGGAACCTAAGTCATAGTTGAAACCCTGCAACTGATGGGCAGGAGCTACCATGCACCATAAGGTTAACCTCCACCTATAAAATGGTCCATTCTCATTTATGCAGCTTGGGTTATGGGCTTGTCTTTTGACTGGATATTCATGGTTATCATTCAGTGTTAACAGTGTGTTACGTGTGTAATACTGTTTTATGGTTTCCAAATGAATTTTAAAGTATCCTACATATAGGGAATTTGCAATCTCCATGAAGCATAACATCCTTGTGAAACATCCAGTGAACACAGTATGTAATGGTGTGGAGCAGATAAGTGTAAAAGGGATGTGGTAAAGAGATCTGTGAACTAAACCTCCTAAAGTCTGACACATTGTAAATGTTTATTGCTTGAAGGATGAGTGTCCCTTTGCTCTTACCTGCTTGACTTTGTCATGTCTGGATGACGCCCAGATTCTAACTGTGGATCCCTGCCCTCCAGAGTCATTCTGTTCTATAAACATTCTATGTACTCAATCTCTATTAGGTACTGGCAGTACTTCTGTGTACCTAAGTTTTAGATGTCCTGATTATCTTGACAAACTGTGTGTCCTGAACTTAACTCTTTGCCTTCCACCTCATATCCATTTCTCTTTCTGCCTCCCTGTGTGCTGATGAGTATACCAAGAGCACAGCTCCGAATCATCAAGTCCCTTACTATGTGCCCTTGTTTTCTTTTTTTTTTTTTTCCTTGTTTTCTGAACAACCAAAATTCCTTAATCCCTTTCAGACATGTCCAAAGTGTGGTCCCAGTGCATCACTCCTGGTTTATCTCCTGATACCCTCACACACTGTCTGTCTCAGTCAGGAGAACCTCTCATGAATCCCCGTATCAGTTCCATGTTTTCCCAATTTCCTTCAAAATTTTCCTTTCAAAAAACAAAAGTTTTCCTTTTCTACTCTTTACTAGTTACTTCTCTTTCGAGACCTAGTTTATATGGTAATTCTGGAGCCTTCTGGTTACTTCAGTTCAAGGAGTAAGGGTTCTTTCTTTGAATTCACATGTCACTTTAATTTTATCTTTTCTATTGACAGAACTACTAACATTTTTTCTCACCCCTAGTAGCTAATGTATAGTGTGCTTTCTGAATTTATTGAGTGAAATAATTTGTCCTACTGTAGACTAAAGTCGTAACAAAGAACTAGACTGATGCATGGGTAGGATTTGGAGAGCAGAGAGGTGCAAACGTAAATGAGTGGGTAATGGAGTTATGTGCACAGGCAATGACTGCTAATTTTCAAAGAACCGGGATATAAATAATTTATTTTTTAAAAGTATAAAATTGATTTGATTATTAGAATGGTACTTTACAGTCTTGGAACACTTCTCAAGACTCATGAAAATTAGTGTCAACAACCAAAAAAAAAAAAAACACCATTTGGTTAATTTTAGTTTTCTGCTTGTTGGGTTGTTGGGATTCTAACTTTTCGGGCTTCTCCAATCACTTTTTCCCCCTTGCCTCATGGTTGTAGTACTCCCTGAAGTAAACAAGATTCCCTTTGAAAAGGATCTTGATTTAGTGGGAAGAGGACTGTATTTGGATCAAAAGGCAGAAGGTTCACATACCAAGATCAGCCCTGCCTAATTCACAAGAATGTTTTAAAGATCAAATAAAGTCTTGTGAAAGTGCTTAAAGAACTCTCTGTAACACTATATAAATATGAGGAATGGTTATTAATCCCTGATCTTACAGAGCTAGAGGATGTAGGCATTGGAAGTACCCTTAGTGAGTATCTAGTCTGTGGGAAAGGCACTGTGGTATAGTGGAGAAACAGTTTCTGATAGTACACTGACTCAAATCTAGCCAGACATTTTGCTTCCTTTTGCCTTGATTTGAGCCTCGTTTGTTTGATCTAATATATGGGGGATCATAGTATGTACCACACACGGTGGTTGTGTGGGTTCAGTAATGTATGTAAATTGGCGCTCATGCTTAGTCGCTGAGTCGTGTCCGACTCTGACCCCATGGACTGTAGCCTGTCAGGCTCCTTCTGTCCATGGGATTCTCCAGGCAACAGTACTGGAGTAGGTTGCCCTGTCCCCCTCCAGGGGCTTATCCTGACCCAAGGATCGAACTTAGGTCTCTTGTGTCTCCTGCATCACAGGCGGATTCTTCACTGCCGAGTCATTGGGAAAACTGTGTAAGCCATAGTATGTGCTTAGCTTAATAAAATATCAAAATCCCTTCCAGTGATGAGCAGTGTTGGTGCTTCCCTCTCATGATGGAAGTCCCAGCCACTTCTCTTAAGCATAATTTCTTGCCTCCATATTCTGGAGTTTGATTCCTTCTGGAAGAGCAGGAGTAAGAAAGGGACACTTGTGTACTCTTGGTTTTTGTTGGTCTAATTTGTTGGGCCTTCTTGCACAGGGTGCCCTGATAGTAGGCACAGTTGCCTCAACAGATCTTGGGAATCTGCCATCACAGGAAAAGCCTAGAGACCCTGCTGCAGTTGTCTGACCAGAGTCCACACATGGATAAAGCTTTGTCAGGAAAAACGGCTGTCCAAGGCCCCCATAGTGTACTCTACCTGAGCACGTGTCAAGGCCTGCCATGACCTCCTGAGCACCTGGCTTGGTCCCCAAGTAAAGGTTATTGGAGCATGAAGTCTGGATCAGCTCATTCAGACACAAACCACAGGTGAGACAGGCCCTGGCCACTTTCTAAAAGGATAGGACCTAGTGCTGCAGGCCTACCACACACCACTGTTGCCATTACTCCCATTGGCCACCTCCTTTTCCAGCCACAGAAGTATTCCTGCTCCTCCCTTGTTGACACTTGCCAGACAATCCTTACTCCCCTAGAAATCTGATCACTGATAACTCATTCCCATAAGACATACGTATCCTTTATTCTTTCCATCTATTATGATTTCTTTCCCCACATTGTTAACCCTGCCAACTCATCACATTGTTCAGTCTAGTACTTCTGTGGACTACAAGGCCCAGAAACCACAGATCTCCCTAAAGCAGTGTGTTGTGACAGAAAGAGCTAGAAAGACATGGGGGTGAGTCTCCTCTTTCCGTTTTGTGTTTGGTTAAGTTACTTAATCTTCCTGGTGTTCCCAAGCCTGTAAGATGGTTTGGTAAGACTGACCTCAGGGGTTATAGACCAGTGGGCCAAGCCCATAGCCCAGAATCTGATGGTAGGAGTTCAGCAAAATGTTGGTCTTCCCCAGGGTGTGCTAGAATTCACCCACTGTACTTTTTAAACTCCATTTTGGGAAAGGCTCCACAATAAATGAACTAGCAAAACAAAAAAATATAGACCTCCTTTTCTCCCTCCTTTCCCCTGTTTTCTGTCTCTTCTGCCTTTTATACATGCTCTTTTTCTTCCCTTTCTTATGTATGTATATGTGTCTCTGTTATTTCTTTTCCACTTCTCCCATGCCTTAGCCAGAGTCAGGGAACAATTAACCAAATGTTAAATGTTTTCATTGTGAGAATCAGAAGATGAACATGAAAGTGTTAGTCTCTCAGTTGTGTCCAACTCTGTGACCCCATGGACTGTAGCCTGCCAGGCTCCTTCTGTGTATGGAATTCTTCAGGCAAGAATACTGGAGTGGGTAGCCATTCCCTTCTCCAGGGAATCTTCCCAACCCAGGGATCAAACGCGGGTCTCCTGCATTGCAGGCAGATTCTTTACCATCTGAGCCAACCGGAAAGCCCAGAAGATAAAAGGAGTCAAAAGTGAAAAGTGTTTGAGAACGGAGCCAACTTTCTCACTTGGTGCCCCCGGCACTAGAAAACACATTATCGGTATAGATCTAAACCATTGTGGGCTAAGTGAAAAATTAGGGGGAAGACTCCGTAATCTATCTGAGCCACCAGGGAAGCCCAAGAATACTGGAGTGAGTAGCCTATCCCTTCTCTAGGGGATCTTCCAAACCCAGGAATCGAACCGGGGTTTCCTGCATTGCAGGCAGATTCTTTACCAACAGAGCTATCAGGGAAGCCTTAGTATGGCCAGACCACCCTTTTCTCCCTTCACATCTTAGCAGTTTGTTTGCAGTGATGGGCTCCAAGGCCAAAAGAACTTAGGCAGGCAGGCCCTTAGAAGTTCTCAGGAGCAGAGGAGCATGAGGCAGTGGGAGGAGAGGCCCTAGGATGGTAGAAAACGAACCGTGAGAGGCTGGCAGAATTGGAGCTCCTTGGGCTTAGAGACCTTGACCAAATCATTCTCTTTTCTGCTTCTTATTTCTCTCCTTAATTCTCACTTACCTGTGTTGTAAGATAGTTAAGAGGATCAGCTCTGTAACTGCTTCACATATGAAATGTGAAATAAACTGCTTAGATGAAACATCATAGTTTACATTTACCCAACTACAAAGCACCTATTTCATGACATCCACTTCTAGGCACTGGAGAAACATAAAGAATAAGAAAAGATCTTTCTAAGGAACTCAAGAGTTAGTATCTTTAGGATAATGGGTACAATGGGGGTCTTCAGACAGTGGGCCTGAAGACTTAGAAACTGTTGATAGAATTGGCCTAAAGACAGCTATGGTCAAGCTACTGAAAGGTACAGAGGGCTAATAACAGTGTCAAGGTACCTTCACCCAGTAGGTGTGCCCCCAACTTTTTTTCCACTGTGTGTGTCACCAAGGTGAGAGCTGAAGCAGCTCAAATGCTCCATGAGCAGGAGGAAGCCGTGGGACGACGGGGAGGGACCCCACAGAGAACAGAGCCTTGTCAGCATCGGAAACCACAGGAAACCAGGTCAGTGCGTGGGGCCCGCTCCCTCTGCTCCAGCACTCAGCTCTGAACTCTAGGGCTTCCTGAGCAGACTGTACTGATTAGTGGATCCTTGGAGCTGGAGGCCTTTTGGCAGAAGAGCTAGAAGAACAGGCCAGTGGGTCATCAGAAAGCTACTCTATAATCCTGAGAGTCAGCCGGGTAGGGCCAGGGTGCGTTGGGGGACACGTGAGCTTTATGTGCCTCCTATAGTGCTTTCTTGTTCCACTCTAAATAGTGCTCAGTCACCTCTGTCTCCAGCACCCAATGCACAGAAGTGCTTGATAGCTCTGTCAGCCCTCTAAGTGAGAGGATGAAGCATGTGTCCAGGGGAGATCCAAGTCCCAGAGCTGCTAAGGGGTGGGTCCCATCTACAGGGTGTTGCAGGAGTAGGAGGGGTTAAGTAGATGCAACCTGCCATCCACCCCCTAGCCGTATACCCGCCTCTTTCCTGTTCTTTGCCAGAGCAAGAGCCCCCTTGCCCTTTAGGTAGGGGAGCGGGGTTTTCTGAGGGGCAGATGTTCCCCAGTCCCTGCGCTTGGGGAAGGAATGTGGCCTGGCCGGCTGGTTGGGAACGAGGAGGAGCTCTGGGGCAGGGCGGGGCAGGGGCAGGCTGAGGCAAGGGCTCCTGCTGGCAACGCACTCCCGGCTGCTGCGCAGCAAGCCAGCCCAGGCCCTGCCGCCCACCTTCGGGCCGTGCAGCCATGCACTGGGCGCCTTGACCCCCACGGAACCCCATGGGGAGCCCCAGACTGGCAGCCCTGCTCCTGCCTCTTCTCCAGCTGATCACTGGCCTGTCTGCCTCTGCTGGGATTGGCTGCCCCTTACTTCTCCGCTGGAGCACCCGCTGTCTACTGGCCTCCCGCATGGTAAGGTGCGCCTGCCACTGCTGGTGGGGACACCTGGCTCGCACAGGCTCATAACACTCCCCACTCTCCAGCCTGTCCTTTCCTACCACCCAGGTCCCTAAGCTCTGATCGCAGCATCAGCGTGTCCTCTACACCATCTTGAAGAGATAGCCATAGTCCCAGGGCACCGAGGGCCTGGGCAGGGTGGAGCTGGGAAGAAGAGAGCCGGAGTGGATGGGCTATTGGTTTACGGGTCTCAAGCAGGGAGAACACCCCTGTGTGAACCTCTGCTAATTATACTTCTGTCCTTTCTTTTCCCTACCTGGCCCTGTGCTTTCAGGATGGCAGTTTCACTGGTGAGTCTCATTCCCTGCCCTGCTCCCCTTCCCTGTTTCCTCCATTCTAATTTTTTTTTTCTCTACCTAAGAAGTGGCATAGTATCAAGGGAAAAGCACAGGGTTTAGAGTGAGGACAAGCCTGGATTTGCATTGCAATACTGCCACATACTCCACACATGGCTTCGGGCAGTGCACGGTGTCTGAGGGGTACAGCAGCAGAGTAGAAATGATTGTACAATGAAAACTGTTGTCCCTGAGCTGTGGGGAGGATTAAATGAGAGCCAGGTAAATCTCCAGGCACTCTGCCTTGATTAGTTCTTCACCAGTCAGTCGTACAATGATCCTTGCTATTTTACGGTACCTTCTGCTTTACAAGGTATTTTGCTGCACATTATCTTACTTGAGCTTGACAGCAGCCCCACTTTATGAATGAGGAAACTGAGGCTTACAGGAGTCTGTAACTTGCCTCAAGTCACTTGGCCAGGGTCTAAGTGGCAGTGCTCAGCCTCAAGTCCAACTTGTCTAAGGCAGAAGGGACCTCCTGGGACCTTACTGTCTGATTTCCTTTTCTTCTGTCACAGGAAGGTCTGCCCAGATTCCTCACCATACCCAGCCGGCCCCCCACCTCTCCCCAAAGCCTTGGTGTGCTTGCTGCTGCCACTGTCCCCACTGCTGGTGTCTGCATCTGGTGTCGGGTCCCTCGGGTATGAGAAACAGCGCTCTGGGCCATTCTTAGAGGAGATGGGAATTGGGGGAATTGGGGGTGAGCCAAGTGAGATATATCACACTAAAAGAGATGTTAGTCCTGTTGCCAACCTCAGCAGAGACTTCAGCTATCCTGAAATAGCACACTGTGCCTACTGATGAGTTCTGTTGTATCATTTTGTGAAGGTGTTTCTCCTTTCAGCTGGTACCAGTTCTTGGGATTAAAATGTTTCAGTTCTATGAATTTACTATTACTGCGTTCTAGTTGTAAGGCAAGATCTGTCTTATAAGAAAGAACAGACAGATCTTATTCAGCTCTACATTTTTCTTGCCTACCTCAGTGCCTGGGACATACTAAATTCCCACACACTGCTTAAGAATCGACAGTTTATAATTTTTCACTGTTATAAATAATGCTACTATGAATCTTTGTATACACATAGATTTTTCTCTACTTAAGAAATTAATTCTCTTTGGTTGTATCATAACTTTCAGGACTATAGAAGTTTGGGAGCATTACCCTCCCTGATGTAAAATGATTGACTGTCCAACTCCAGGTCACATCTTCAGATAGGGGAGGGACTGTGAAGGGCTGGATAGTAAATGTGTTGTTCCCTGTGCAGGGCTTCAGTGGGGTTGGCTCCACCTCCTAGTGCAGAAATCCGAAAAGTCTTACAAGTTCTGGCTCTGTAGGAGACACAGGATGCCAGCGTCTGCTCAGGTACTCTCCCTGCCAATGCCAGCCCTGCCCTATGCCCTACAGCCCTTCCCTTTCTGGCCTCTCCTTCTGTTTTCCAGTCACCCAAGAGAGAGGGAAAGCGTGGAGCTGAAGTAGACTCTTCTGTCCATTACACAGTTAGGGACACTAAAGCTTAAATGTTGAGCAGCTTGCCTGTTGTGCCCCGGGCTGCTCCATAGACAGGAATAGAAGCCAGAGTTCCTGATTTCTGCCCTGAGGCCAACCTTGCTGTCTGCCTGCAGAGGAAGTTGCTGAGTAGCTGCTGCCTGTCTGAGAAGGGCCATCACAACTCCAGCCTCTCCCCAGATAGCTCCCACAAGGGGCTACGCTCCAAAAGAACCCAGCCGGTGGATCCAGAGGCAGGGGAAGGTCTCTCCAGATCCGGCTCACAAAAGCTTGGAGGTAGGCACATCATGTGACTGGAGATAGTGGAGCCAAGTAGTGGTGCCTGTGCTAAGGCCAAGAGACAAGGCCACCAAATCCCCCTTCTCCCCAGGACCTGAGTTCTCCTTTGACTTGCTGCCTGAGACAAGGGCTATTCAAGTGACCATTCCTCCAGGCCCAGAGGTCAGTGTGCGTCTTTGTCACCAGTGGGCACTGGAGTGTGAGGACCTGAGCCATCCCTTTGATGCCCAGGTATGGAGTGCCATCTGCCCATAAAGCCAAATCACACAGGGCTGGAACCAAAGGACCTACCCATTGTACAGATGAGGAAACTGAGGCCCAGAGAGGAATGGTAATTGTCCAAGACTTCTTACAAGTCTGAAGTGCCTATCATGAAGACTTTGAACTAGAGAGAGAAGGCAGGGGGGCCATGTCTCTTGGCAGGAGAGGAAGGGAAGAGGGGGTAGAGACCTGGGACAACCATGAATGCCTAGCAAGGTGAGGAATATGGCACTTAACCTCAGTGCAATGACCCTCAGTGAGATTCAGGTTGCCTTTTCAGTTCCACCAAGATGTTGTTTTCCCTGAGAAAGTAATAAATTGGTCACATCTGTCTTGATACCCTTCGATCTCTCTCTCTTTTGTCACTGCTCCTCAGAGAATGAGATGTCCCCTGTTCTCCCAGCCTGTGGCCTGACATCCCACCTCAACCTCCAGTTGTCATGGATACTCTTGTATACAGTTGGAGCCATTTGCAGGGACTGATGCTGTACCCAAGTCCCTCAGGTCTCCACATTTAAAATGATGATGATGCCTCCCGACATCATCGTGATGCTAGCATTTAATGCATTGAGTTGGTGCTTCTAGCACCTAGCACCCTCCCCAGCATACAGTAGGGGCTCAATAAATGTATATTCCTTTCCCCAACTCCTCCCTCCCCCTATTCCATGTATTGAGACACTTAGAGCAGATGGCCAGACTACAGGACAGAGACCCCCTGAGAAGGAATTTGTCAGTGAAAGAAATAAGCCTCAGATAAGAGGAAAAGCAGGATGTATGGTGGGTAAGTTCCAGCTTCTTCCTGCCCTTGTCCAGGGTGCCTCTGCTCTTTCTCAGCCCCCTCTTCATCTCTCCCTTTGCTGAACTGTCCACAGAAAATTGTGCCTGGGAGCCACACTGTAGATCTGCCTTATGAATTCCTTCTGCCCTGTCTGTGTATCGAGGTAAGCAGAGGGAAAGGTGTGGATGGTCCATGCTCCACTCCTAGGCCACCCAGACAGCACAATTGGTCAAGTGTATCTCCACTGAGTCCGGTTTTAAAAGGGCTGGTGTTAATGAGATGCTGGGGGAGACTGGTGCCAGCCTAACAGTGAGCCTCACACTGGGTCAGGGGTGGAGGTGTCCTGCTGATCATGGGATATTCCTGGGGGTGGTTCCAACCTCAGCCCCACCCAAACCCAGCTTGCTTTTGTTGAGACCCAGCCTCAGCCTACCCACAGAGCAGAATAGACAGCTGCCTTCACTGGGTGTCCTGAGCCGTTAGGGTGTGGGCTCATGGCCACTGCAAGGTTGCATATGGCTCCAGAAGTGCCATTCCCACTAGCCCTACATGGCAGTCCTCCTCCTCTGCCTGTAGGGCTGAGGGGGCCTAGCATTAAGACTTCTTTTAAGGGACTTCCCTGGTGGTCCAGTGGCTAAGCCTTCACACTGTCAGTGCAGGGGGCCAGAGTTTGATCCATTGTCCGAGAACTGGATCCCACATGCTGCAACTGACGATCTCACGTGCTGTGACTAAGACCCAGCACAGCCAAATAAATAAATATATTTTTGAAAAAAGGCTCCTCTGGGATAGACAGAAAAGTCTGGGGGCCTTGTTACTGGGAAGGAGATGAAAGGGAAGGTACAGGCAGAGACATGTAATGAGGAGCGCCTGCCAGGGGTACAACGACTGGATGTTGAGGGGAGAGGCCTGGAAGGGCGCTTGACAGCTTGGAAATTGCTGAGAATGGACACCTGGGAAGGCAGAAGTTGAGGAACATGGACCTCATGATTTGCCTTTTTCTGGGGCTAGGTTCTCCTCTCCCAGAGAAGAGGACTCAACCCCTCCCTCACTGATCTTGCTCCTATAGTCCGGAGTTCCTCCCCAAGCGCCTCCACCCTGGCCTGCACCCCACACGGCTGCCCCTCCTTGGTGCCCAGCCAGCTCAGGCAGCTTGTGTCCAGGCAAAGTCAAGCCAAAATGAGTTTCAAGTCTGAGTGATGTCGGGAAAGCCAGTCCTCTGACCTCCATCCCTGTTCCCTTCTCCCACAGGCATCCTACCTGCAAGAGGACACCGTGAGGCGCAAAAAATGTCCCTTCCAGGGCCAGCCTGAAGCCTGTGAGTGCTGCTCATGTGACTCCTGTGCACGCACACCTTCTCTCTGTCTCTCTCCCACACACACGTACATACACACAAACGCACGCACACGCACACCGTCTACACTGGTATGGGAGGAAGTCCGCAGAAAGCATGGGGCACTTTCTCTGGAATCAGTGCGGAGGCAAGTCATGGACTACCGTGTCTGCTAAGTCAGACTGTTGAACATTGTCCTAGGCACTATGGGAGGTTCAGAAATATCCACCCCAGGAGTCAGTGTACTAAGAGGGCGGATCAGAAGACCTGGGCTCATCCCAGCTCTGCTACTCATTCTTCTCTGAGCCTCATCTGTGAAATAATGATTCTTGCCCTGCCTCCCTTTCCAACTCCTTTATGAGACTGGAATTCAATATTATATGTGAAAGTGGTTGGTGACATCTATGCATATTGTTGAGCCCAAATTGCAGAGACAGGATGCTCAAACATGACAGATGAGTAGCACCAAGCAGCCTATGGTCCACAGCAGGTTTGTAACTAAGGAATAGGCTATAGGGCATGACCTGTGGGGACAGAGAAGCCCATGATGGTTGTCTCAGGGGAGGGAGAAGCCCATGGTGGTTGAATAGAAAAGGTCTCCTAAAGGAGGTGACACCTGAGTTGGGCTCAGAAAAAGGGCAGGATTTAGAAAAAAGAGAACGGAGGATAAAGCATTCCGAATTCTGAGAGGAATTTAAGAAAAGATACGAAGATTTTGAGTTTGGGGAGCAGCAAGGAGTTGGCCAGAAGGGAGGCACAAGAAGGAGAGGAGACAGCTAAATATAAAAGGTAATAGAAGGGGCTGGAAGCGGCATGCTCCTTTATCACCTAGGCAGACCATGGCTGTACCAAGCTCCTTCAGAAATATCATCCTCTGATGCCCTGGGGATCGGGATCAGTTTCAGGCCTCCTGGGCCTCACTCTCTGCCCCTGCTGCCTGCCCAGATGGCTCAGACTTCTGGGAGTCAATGAACTTCACTGACCACAGCCAGCACATTAAGATGGTCATGGCCGTGACACTCCGCTGCCCACTGAAGCTGGAGGCCTCCCTGTGCCAGAGGCGGGGCTGGCCCACCCTCTGCGAAGACCTCCCCAATGCCATGGCTCAAGAGTCAGAGGGGGTGAGTCAGGCCTTCCTAGGGCCTGGGTGAGCAGGGCTAGGGCCTGGGGCCCTGCTCTCAACTCTCTTCTCCCCCCGCAGTGGTACGTCGTAGAGAAAGTGGACTTGCATCCCCAGCTCTGCTTCAAGGTACCAGCATGGGCAACAGGGGCTGGGAAGGGTGTGCATGGTGCCTGGAGCTTGCTGACTTGCCATTCTTGGATTTCTCAGTTCTCTTTTGGAAACAGCAGCCACGTTGAATGCCCCCATCGGACATTCGGTGAGCCAATAAGTGACCCTGGCTGGGACCCCTCTCTCACCATTTCACCCTCACACAACTGTGGTGAAGCCAAACTCTATCCCTGCCCTAGACTTCTCTGTCAACTGCAGCCCAGCTCCTATAATCTCCCACAAAAACATCATCTCTCACCTGACGCTCTCCCCTCTCCCCCCCTCCACAGCAGCTCCATCCTGGAATGTGAGCATGGATACCCAGGCCCAGCAGGTGGTCCTTCACTTCTCTTCAAGGACACATGTCACCTTCAGTGCTGCCTGGAACCACCCAGGCTTGGGGCAGGACAGCGTGGTGCCCCCCGTGTACAGCGTCAGCCAGGTATGGCCTAGCCAGGGTTTGGCTCCCACTGGGACCTATTGATTAGAGCACATCAGGGAGAGGCAAGCAAATATCTGACTTACAGCATCTGCTGATTTAATGACTTCATAAGCCTGTATTCAGCTGCCTCTTCTGCCAGTCAGTGGAGTCTTCGATGGAGCAGTTTCTAGGCCTTTCCATTTCTGAACCAACAAGGATAAACAGGCAAGAGGCTGGCCCTCTCACTCCCAGCTGCTCTCTGACCCACTCCAACTGCCACCACATTTTGTACTGATGCCCTCTCCTGAACCAGCTGTCCTCCACACACCCCTGCCTGCCTCCACAAGGCATCGGGCAGGAGTTCTCTGTCTCTGGGAGACAGAACCCCAGGAAGCTGAAGTGCTTTTTGCAGAATACTGTGAACCACTGACAGATTTCACTCTGTCATGTGAACTAAAAACAGCTAACTAGCGGACTCTCTTCTGTGTATCTGACATAAAAACCACCATCAAATATATCCGCAAAACCACAGCACCAAGCTGACTAAGCATGGCTTGCTCTTTTCAGTTCTTTCTTATTCACATGCAGCTTGTTTATTTGTTTTATAGTCTTTGAGGGCTCCCAAGCAGACAGATGGTAGTAAATGCTATAGATTTAAGACAAAATCATGTGGGATGACCTAAAATAGGGAGCTATATCCAAGGACTCCTTTATTGCTGTGAGCTGGGAACATCATTGAATTTAACCATGGTTTGAGAGCCACTGTATTATGCCCGCTTACAGCTGGCTGGAGAATGGGGGCTCAGAAGGGCTGGGGCAGAGGGTGGAGGGTGTTTCCAAAGAATGGAGATTGATCCACCCTAACCAATGCCCAGAACACAGGGTGAAGCCACATCCTGCCTGTAGACGGAGGGCCGTCAGTTCAGCGTGCATTTATTCAGTGCCTGCTCTGTTCCCACTCTGTAATAGGCCCTGGGAGATATAAGAAAAGCATGTAACACAGCCTCTGCCCGTAAGGAGCCTATCATGTAATAAATAAGCACTACTACCAAATGAATACACACTGCACTGTGTACTGTAAACGGCATCCACCTGCATATTCCCATCTGAGGCTTTCAGTAACCCAGTGAAATAAGGATTATTATCATTATACACAGATGAAGAAACTGAGGCTCAAGGAGGAAGGTAGTCTATCTCGATGCAAAGATCCCACTGCTAGGAACAACAAAGGGAGTGTTAAGCCTGACTTTGCTAGCTGTGGTCTCCTGACTCTACAACTTACATTCTTTCCAATGGACAAGCTGCCCCTCCAGGTTTGCAGGGCAGAGATTAACCTCCTGGTTTGTGAGCTACTAGAGGACAGAACCAATGTCTGTGCCCACCTTGTTTCCTCAGGGCTTGGTACAGAGTCAGTACTCAGAGTATGTTTGTTGATGAGAGCCTGATTAACGTGTATCTGTGCCACAGTTCAGATCTGGGAGTGATCAGCAGGATCTGGGAATGAAGCCTAGGAAGGCTTCTTGTTGGGGTGGCACTTGGCCCTAAGCCTGGTAGGATTTGGGTGGGGGTGGCGTGGAGAAGGGAAGAGCACCGCATGGGCAAAGGCTCAGGGGCTGCACAGAGCCAGATTTGCCTCTGTGGGGACAGTCATTCTGCTCTTTGTTCCCACAGACTCAGGGCTCAACCCCAGTGACCCTAGACCTCATCGTTCCCTTCCTGAGGCCAGGAGGCTGTGTCCTGGTAAGGAGTTCTGCCCTCACTCTGCATACACACCCCTGGCATCTACGCCACAGGTGGCACATGGGGCAAATCCAGTCAGTAAAAATGTTTGATTTGGCCAGCACAGTGTTCAAAATTGGAATTAGTTGTCACCATTTAACTAGTGGGAGACGTCATATTTTTAAAAGTTGATTTCCGGAGTTTCTTGAAAACTCAGAAAGCCTGGTGCTTTGTGTCCACATTCACACGTGGCAATTGGTGTGGGAGCTCAGTGGTGTCTGATTACTTCATTCGGGACTTGTGCCCCTCCAGCTCCTCGTGGGTGCCCTGGTCCTCTTTGGGTTTACTTTCTGAGTTTGCCAAATCTGGCCCAGGCGCAAACCCTGTGCTAGAAGAATGCCCTCTCCAGGGTCCCCCTCTCCATCCTCCCACCTCATTCAGCTTCCCCCTGGAGGAGGGTTTACCTTGGCTCACAAGGGTCGGGGCCTCTGTGCCCTCAGGTGTGGAGGTCAGATGTCCAGTTTGCCTGGAAGCGCCTCTTGTGTCCAGATGGTAAGTTCTTGGGAGGGGACGGGGAGTGAGAGGGAGGCTGGGCACTGAGGAGCTGAGCTTCACCTCACCCTGCTTGACTCAGTCTCTCACAGACGCCTGGGGCTCTTGATCCTGGCACTGCTGGCCTTCACCACTCTACTGGGAGTTGTTTTGGTTCTCACGTGCCGGCGTCCACTGTCAGGTAAGCTTACTGGGAGGTAACCTGGGGACTTTTTTGGCTGCTAAGCCAGTTGCCCTCCCCTTGCTCCCCTGCCCAGGATGCCTTCCCAAAGAGCCTCCTCCCTGCTGTGCGCACCCGTCCTGTTACCAAGGCTTTTAGCCTTAGGCCCCCTAGTGGGCAGAGATGGTTAAAGCAGGACAAAGGTCCCTCTGCGGTAGTTCTCTGCGGCGTCTCTAGGCAAGAAGCAAGTGGGGTGGAAATGCAGCTTGCGCTGCACCTGTCGCCCTGGCCCTTGCCTCTTCCGGGGCACCTTTATCTAAATTAGCCCAAAGGTGCCCTATAGACTAAAGCTGCCTTGGGTACCCAACCCTGGCGCAGATGAGGAACAGGGAAGGTGGAGGGGGGGTGAAGTTCAACCCTATCAGGTAGCCCCGAGGCCTGGGAGGAGAGGGCTGGGTTTTCCTTTAGCCCCTTACACTGCTCATCTGTTGCTCCCGCCCCCAGGCCCTGAACGAGCGCCGCCGGTGCTGCTGCTGCACGTGGCGGAGTCTGAGGCGCAGCGGCGCCTGGTGGGAGCACTTGCTGAACTGTTGCGAGCCGCGCTGGGCGGCGGGCGCGACGTGATCGTGGACCTTTGGGAGGGCACACGGGTGGCACGCGTGGGCCCCCTGCCGTGGCTCTGGGCGGCTCGGGCACGTGTGGCGCGGGAGCGGGGCACCGTGGTTCTTCTGTGGAGCAGCGCCGGCCCCAGCCCCACGGGCGGCCCGGATCCTCGCGCTGCGCCCCTGCGCGCCCTGCTTCGCACCGCCCCGCGCCCGCTGCTGCTGCTGGTTTACTTTAGTCGTCTCTGCGCCAAGGGCGACATTCCCCCGCCCCTGCGCGCCCTGCCCCGCTACCGCCTGCTGCACGACTTGCCGCGCCTGCTGCGCGCCCTGGACGCTCGGGCTTCTACTGAAGCCACCACCCGGGGCCGCTTCGTCGCCCAGCCGCGCCTGCGGGGTCGCGTGGAGCTGTGCCGCAGGCTGGAACTGGAGGCCGCCAAACTTGCCGACCAAGGCTGAACAGAGCTCAGCGCAGTCAGGATGTCTGTGACTGCAGGCCTAGGGGCACTGGCTGGAACCCCCTCACTCAGCGTCCCCGCCCACTCCCCACGTTTCCCCAGTGTCCAACCTCTTCCTCCTGCTCATGCTTCCTCAGAACCCTCAGGGAGAGTCTCTTTTTACAGAGAACGCCCTTGACCTCAGTCCTGTGGTGGGTGGGGATCATCACACTTCCTCTCTCCACAAGTTCCAGAGAATAGTGCACGTAGGCTCCAGTCCACACCAGAGAGCTTAGGGCTTGGGGAGGCATGAGAGATGTTAGTTCTGACTGGGAGGCGCCTCCAGACGAGTGCGGGCGGAGTGGGGGGGGTGGGGTGCGGTGGAGAGGGCAGAACACCCCTTTGGGGCTAAGGATCCGCCTTTTTCAGAAGGGGGCCCTGCCCACAGTTGGAGGGAGGGAGGGCTCTGGACCCAGGGAAAGAGATGAATAAAAGAAAACATGATGGGTAAGCTAAGAAACACAAGGTGCCTCTTCAGTGTGCCCAGGGTGCTGAGCTGGGGGAAGGGTCAGCATTACCCTACCCAGGGGTGGTTATACATCATTCTGTGGGCCCAGATCCTCTGTGTCCACATTCACATCCACGTCTGTCACGTTCTCACAAGCAGTGCCTCTGAAAAGGCAAAGAGGAATCTGGAGATCTTGATCCTCACTGTGATTCTTCAGAGAGAATAAAGGAAAACAGGTGATGTGGGTCCGTGGTCGTGCAGCTAGCCTGTGGCAACAGCACAATTAGGACCCTGTCTTCCTGCCTCTGGGGTCCTGGGTTCCTCCACCCCACCCCACACTGCAGCATAAGCCAAGCAGTGATGAGAAGTCCGCTTTCTAGTGCCTTTAGAGCTCCTGTCCCACAGTGAGGCCCAAGGAGAATGTGGGAAGGGACCTGGAGTCCCAGAGTCATATGGGAAGTGAAAATGCCCCAGGATTGCCCAAAACTCTCCTCCTTAGGGACTCCCAGAGTGAGTAAGAGCTCCCTTACTCACCCATTAGGCCACCACCCTCTTCAGGGGCCCCTCCCAGCCAGGTGTCAGCAGAGAAGGAGGAGGAGGAGGGGACGAGGAGGAGGGACTGAGCCACCACTCCAGTCCAGGGCTGCTGGCTCCCTAGTCTGGTGTTAGTGGGAGGGACCGGGCGGGGCGGGAACAGACGGCTGCCTGCCGGGAGCCAAAACGAAAGCACTCTGGCTGGGACTGGCCTGGAGTCTGGACTCCCAGGAGAGGCGAGTGCGAGCGGGCCAGCGCCGGGACCCCAAGGCTGAGGAGCGATTCCAGCCTCTCCTGCCCCGAGGCCCGCGGCTGAGTGGGAGCAGAGGTGTGGTGTCTGCCCCCCCTCGGGGGGGGGGGGCAGGACAGGGCCTCAGGCCTGGGTGCTGCCTGGCACCTGGAAGATGCCTGTGCCCTGGTTCCTTCTGTCCTTGGCTCTGGGCCGGAACCCCGTGGTCCTCTCTCTGGAGAGGGTTGTGGGGCCTCAGGACACGGCCCGCTGCTCTCCGGTGAGTCTGGGGCCCCGGGCGGGCTGAGGAAGGCTCCGGGTTCGGTCTGGGGCTGTAGAGGCCCTAGCCTGGCTCCTGTCACTGCCATCCCTGTCAGAACCGCCCTGGCTGGTCTGTCGGGTGCTGATGGGGTAAGAGAAGAATGGGGAGGGGGCAAGAGCTAGATCTGAGTTCTGGGAGGGACTCGAAAAAGGGAGAAAGAGTCGGGTGGCGGAGGGGGGAATGTTAGATCTGGAAGCATAAACTCTGACTTGTCTTTACCTCTCTCCCAGGGCCTGTCCTGCCATCTCTGGGGTGAGTAGCTCTACTTTTAGAGAGGAAAGATCTTCCTGGGTTGGCAGCAGGGAAGAGGGATGGGAGCTGTTCAGCCTAGGAAGAGCCCAAAGCTCCTTGGCCCTCTGGGGGTGTCAGGTGCAACCAGACTCTGGGTCTGAGCAGCTTCAGCACCTACCCCACCCTTCACACGCAGATGGTGACGTGCTCTGCCTGCCTGGGAGCCTTGTGTCTGCCCCAGGCCCCGTGCTGGTGCCCACACGCTTGCAGACAGAGCTGGTGCTGAGGTGCCACGAGGAGACTGACTGTGACCTCTGTGTGCGTGTGGCCGTCCATTTGGCCGTGCAGGGTGAGCCTGTCATCCTGTGACTGGGCATTGGGTGCACGTGAGTGTGTCTGATGTGGACACAAGGACAGGGCGGGGGGAGTCTGTCAGGTAGCCCGGGGCATCCTCAGATTCTCCTGGAGGACACTGGCCAGTGCACACCCCCCAAGTCAGCCTGGTCTCACTGCCCACCCCCCAGGCCCCAGGCCTGGCCTCTGCTTCCAAGCACCGAGCTTCCTGGAAGGAAGCTAAACCCAGAGCTGAGGCTGGACCTGTGCCTTGCTCTTGGGCCCTTCCAGGGTACTGGGAAGATCCTGAAGATGAAGAGAAGTTTAGAAGAGCAGCTGACCCAGAGCTTGAGGAGCCTAGGAACGGTGAGAAGAAGCTGGTCGACCCAGCTGTCCCTGCCCAGAGCCTTGCCCTCCCTCCTGGGCCTGACCGCCTCCCCGCCCTGTTGTTCACAGCCTCTCTCCAGGCCCACATCGTGCTCTCCTTCCAGGCCTACCCTACTGCCCACTGTGTCCTGCTGGAGGTGCAAGTGCCTGCTGCCCTCGTGCAGCCTGGTCAGTCTGTGGTATGCAAAATAATAACGCTAACCACTTCCTAAAGATGAAATTCATGAAGTACTTTCATGTACATTATCTCTTTAAGTCCTAATCTCAGCAGGGCTGTGGGCAAGTCATTTCAGTCCTTTATGCTTCAGTTTGCTTGTCTGTAAAGTGGGAATAAGAGTAGTCCCACCTCGGGAATTCCCTGGCAGTCCAGTGGTTGGGACTTCCAGCTTTCACTGCTGAGGTTTGATCTCTGGTCAGGGATCTAATATCCCACAAGCCATGAGATGTGCCTCCCCCACCAAAAAAAAAAAAAATAGTCCTATCTTTTATGGCTGTTGTGAGAATTAAATGAGTTGATATATGTAAAATACCTGGTATAATGCCCAGCTCGGAAGAGTCTCAGAAAGTTTAATTTTTCTTTTGTAATCCCTTAACTGAGTGGGAGGGTGTAATCCCTTCACTGGCCCTGCTGCCACTCCTCCTGAGGTTGTGTATCTTAGAGTCCTTGAGGACACATTCATGATGGAATTTGGGGCCATACAGTATAGTCATTGGTTGGGAATAGGGCAGAGGACGAGTGGAGAGGGTCCATGGAGAGGATTCTGAGCCTTATACCACCAGCCTTCCGCCACCCTCTCCTCACAGGGCTCTGTAGTATTTGACTGTTTCGAGGCTGCCCTGGGGGCTGAGGTGCAAATCTGGTCCTACACTCAGCCCAGGTACCAGAAGGAACTCAATCTCACGCAGCAGCTCCCTGGTAAGTGACCCCAGAGCCTGAGGGGCCCCAAGTCTGGGCCCTGGTCTCTCTCCCCACTGGCAACTGCCCCTCTGCACTCACCCCCTTCCTTGTCCCAACTTCACTCAGTCACTCTCGCCCCCAGCCTCTCCAGGTGACATTGCTCCCCAGTGGGCACTGAAGTAGATATGGGTGATATTGAGGGGACAGGGAGTCTTCCCAGGGGTTGGTTTGCCCCTCTCCTTTCTTTGGCCCCTAACCCCACTGGAGGCTTTTCTGTGATCTCTCCCCAGACTGCAGGGGTCTGGAAGTCCAGGACAACATTCAGAGCTGCTGGGGTAGGAGCTAGGTCCAGTGAGGCTGGGAGGAGGGAGGGGCTTGTTCTGGAGTGGGAGGGGCCCTGGGAGTCAACTTCAGGCCTGGCTGCCACACCCCACAGGCTCACAGAGCTCATTGATTCATTTATCACACATGATCTACAGTAGCTCCTACTCCGTGCCAGGCATTCAAAGGTGAATTCTCACTCCTTAGAACAAATATTTGTTCATACCAGAGACAGCCAGAGGTCCAAAGCATGGTCAGGATTATGGTGTAACCCCCACCCCGCCCCAATATATCAAAATAAAAATAGCTTTAAACCATAAAATAAGGGCTAAGGATCTCAAGGTTCTGATGATGTTTTTCACATAAACTATTTGGACTTTTGTTTCATTCCTTTAAAAAAACTACTTTATTTACCATGGTGTACCAAACATACAGAAAACTGTAAAGTGCACTAATTGTAATTCCAGTTCAATTAATTTTTACATATGTGTACACTTGTGTAACTACCAACACATCAAGACAGAAACACTGTGGGGCTTCTGAACTCTTAAATTATTTCAACTTCATTTTCTGCTTAGTTTCTTAAACTTAAGCTTGATGCCTCTTTGGTAATTCATTTAAGACTGCTCAGCACCAGGGCTTTGATATACAGATACACATCACGGATTTCATGTCTTTATTCATTTAGTAGACCTTGATTCACTTAGTCATCAGATATTTATTGAGTAATTATTCTGCCCAAGGAATATCCCTAGGCACTGGAGATAAACCAATTAAAAAAAAAAAAATCCCTGCCCTCACAGAGCTGACATTCTAGCCGGGAGTCAGGGTCATAGTAGAGGTGACAGAGGACACTTCCACGTATTTCACGTGGAAGTGTGAAATACACAGTAAGTTAGATGGTAATTAATGCTACAGAGAAAATTCAGGGAAGAGGGATATGGAGGTTGGGAGTGGCAGTGGTCAGTCAGCACAAGACCCGAAAGAGGCGAGGGAGGAGCCATATGCATATCTGAGGGGAGAGGGTTCCATATGGAGGGAAGAGCCAGTGCAAAAGGCCTGGGGCAGGAGTGTGTCTGGTATGTTTAAGTGTTAGTAAGGAGGACAGTGTGTCTGCAGCAGGTTAATTAAGGACATGAGTGCTAGGAAATGAGATTAGAGAGGTCACAGCAGCCAGATGGGAGGGACTTGCAGGCACTGTAAGGACCCTGACTTTTACTGTGGGAGTGAGGTGGTGGGGGCGGGCATCAGAAGGTTCTGAGCAGAGGAGAATGCTTTATTTTAGTGGTTACAGGGTACTTTCTGGCTGCAGAGGGAGAAGCCCCCCTACTGGGGTCTACATGGGCTCCATCTTGGGGTGCAGCCAAAGTTTGGTTCGCGATGGAGACACAGGCTCTGCCCTTCCAGGGGCCCCCTAATCTAAGAGGTTTGAAGGAAACTCCAGAGGGCAGTGGGTGGGTATGACCCAGGCTTGGGAGTGCAGAAAAGCTGAGGGAAGACTGTTTGCATCCCCCCGCAGCCCTGCCCTGGCTCAACGTGTCTGCAGATGGTGAGGACGTGCGCCTGGTGCTGGACGTCTCTGAGGAGCAGCGCTTCGGCCTCTCTCTGTACTGGAACCAGGTCCAGGGCCCTATAAAACCCTGGTGGCACAGTAACCTGGTGAGGCCTCCCCCTCCCCAAGTCCATTCTCACCATAGGCTGATGCCCATGCTAAAGTTACAAGTGCCTTATCACAGGGGACCCTTGAAAAGCACGCAGCCACCCACAGTCAAAGCAAGGATCATCCATGGGGCAACAGCTGCCCACCTGGGGTCCTTAACTTTGGTCTGCAGCCTTCCTCCTACTCATCTTCTCCAGCTTCTCCCCTTCTACTTGTCCCACAGACTGGACCACAGAACATTACCTTGAACCACACGGACCTGGTCCCCTGCCTCTGTATTCAGGTAGGAGCAGAGTCCAGCTGGGGGCCCGGGGAAGGGGATCAGGGAATTGGTGAGAGGGTTGGTCCTCACCTGCCTGGTAGAATCTATGGCTCCTAGGGGCTGGCCCCCCTTGACCTTGGCTGTCCTGTGTCTTCTCCTTGTGCATGCCCTGAACACTGTTCCTGCTCTTTGAAGGCTTCTGCCACTCCTCTAGTTCCCTCTCGGGGCTTCCCTGGAGAGTAGAGCCTGTGTTGTGAACTCAGACTCATTTGAATCCTGATTCTTGCCATTTCCTAGCTCTGTGACCTTGAGCAATTAACTTCACCTCTCTGAGCATGTTTCCTATAAGTAAAATGAGAATAACAGTACCAGCCTAAGAGGGCTGTTACAAGGAAGTGTGCCACTTCCAGCTTATATATACTATAATAATACATTCTCCCTCTGATTGTACATTTAATTGGTCATCAGGTCCCATGTTTTACTTCTGACATTAACGTCTCTCATTCTCACTACCTAAAATGCCCTCACTTCTTTTTCATATACCCTAATCCTTCCAGTTCAAATGTTACCTCTTTCCCAAAGCTTTTGTTCAAACTCCTGGCCTCTCCTATCTCCTCCAAATCTTCTTGCATTTCTGTCTTTTCTGTTCATTATTTATCATTTCTTTTGTTATTTGGGCACCTGTCTCTTCTTGCACAAGACAAATCCTCAATAAATGGAGTGCTTGATTTATTAATTTGTATACATGTTTTATTCTTACTACAACTGTGAATCTGTAATCTGAAGGCAAGGAAATAATAATCTATTCAAATTTAGTAATTTCCCTGGAGCTTTGCATAATGCTTGGCATGTAGTGGGTGCTAATCAAGTTTGTTAAGTTAATGAATGAATGAATGCGTGAAACTCTACTGCTTAGCACAGTGTTAGGACATATAACAGACATTCATGAAATGTTTGCTGTGACATAAATGTTCTCATTGCCAAGCACAATGCCTACTACATAGTAGGTGCTCTTAAAGGTTTGCTGAATAAATTATTCTATTTCTCCTGTGCTTAGAACAAGGCTAAGCCAAGAATGGGTGCACTTAAAAAGTCTATTGGAAGAATAAATGGAGAATAGATGGATGTATCCTTCACACTTAGCACAGTGCCTGGCAAGTAGTGTGTTCTCACAAAGTGATTGTGGATTTAATTGTCAAATGTCCCTATGCCTACCATAGTGCTAAGACACATAGTAGGTACTCATTAAAAATTTGTTGAGTGAAGATGTTGCCAGATGTTGGCATGGGGATTGCTGAAAGAATAAATGTGTGCAATTCTCAGACTTTGCAGAGAACAAGAAGACCATATGTTTGTAAAATACGTCCTCCCTCTATATTCAGTATCCTAGAGGGATTAGTTCCAGGACTTCTGTGGATACCAAAGTCTGTGATCCTCAAGTCCTTTATATGATATAAAATGGTGCAGTAGTTACATATAACTTACTCACATACTCCCATATACCTTAAATCATTTCCAGATTGTTTATAATACCTAATACAACCTAAATGCTATGTAAACAGTTTCCTGTAGACAAATTCAAGTTTTGCTTTTTGCAACTTTCTGGAATTTTCTCCCCAAATATTTCTGATCTGAGGATGAGGGACAGTGGATAAGGAAGGCCAAGGAGGGCTGACTGTTTGGGGCTGAATGAATGCATCCCCAGGGCTTTAAGCAGAGGGTTGGCTGGGTTGAACTGACCTGTGGCGCTCTCTTTCCTTTCTAGGTGTGGCCTCTGGAGCCCGACTCTGTCAGGACCAGCATCTGCCCCTTTAGGGAGGGTGAGTGAACAGGTCCTGCCAGGGTGGGAGCAGTGCGGGAGGGACCTGCTGGTGAGCAGTGCAGTGACCTGTCCTGTGCCTGCAGACCCCCGCGCACACCGAAACCTCTGGCGCGCTGCCCGTTTGCAGCTGCTTCCTCCGCGGAGCTGGCGGCTAGACGCGCCATGCTCGCTGCCCGCTGAGGCCACTCTGTGCTGGCAGCCGCTGGATGGGGGCCCCTGCCTGTCGCTGGTCCCGCCGCTGCCCCGAGAAAATGTTACTGTGAATGTAAGTGAAGTGGCAGGAGGTTCCTGGGGTTGGGGAAGGAAGGGGAGCCCAGGAGCCCACTTTCATGACCTCATGCATTACCCTCTTTCCACAGAAGGTTCTTGAGTTCCCCTTGCTGAAAGGCCACCCCAACGTCTGTGTCCAGGCAAGAAGGGGGCGCCAGAGAGCTGAGCTGGGGAAAGGACCTGCACGGACCCCCAGTCTTCTGGATCCACTTTATCCTTGGGTCCCTGGAGCAAAGTGGTTACCAACTTCCTCTTTAGGAGTTCCACTATTTACTTTAGCAGTGCATGGCATGCGAGCCTGGGCACTTCACCTGTCTGAATGTCAGTCTCCTCATGTATTTAATGGGGATGATAATAGTAACTACTTCACAGATGAAGATTAAATAAGTGCTTCACCTTGGTGACTGGCACAAACTAAATGTTCAGCAAACCTTAGCTGCTTTTATACTTGTTATAATTATCCCATTTCCCTACCTGGAGAAATGGGTTGCTTTACAACTTCAAAGGGTGGTTATAAAAATATTAATTCAAGATTTATTGAGCACCTACTATATGCCAAGCACTGTTTTAGGCTCTTGGGATAGCTGTGTCAGTGAATAAAACCAATAAATATTCCCACCTTTAGAGAGCTTATGTTCTAATGGAAAAAGACAGACAATAGACATAATGAGTAAATTACATAGTCTGTTAAAATTGTGTATAATTGCTATAGAAAAAGATGGGGAAGGATAAAGGAGGGTTGTAATTGCAATTTCAAGAGGGGCAGTCAGACGAGGCTTCTTTGAAAAGGTGGTTAGATGAGAAGGGAGTATATAAAGTGCTATCAGAAATGAAAAGAGTAGGGACTTGCCTGGCAGTCCAGTGGTTCAGACTTTGCCTTCCAGTGGAGGGGGTGCAAGTTTGATCCCTGGTTGGGGAGCTAAGAGTCCACATGCCTTCCAGCTGAAAAACCAAAACATAAAACAGAAGCAATACGGTAACATTCAATAAAGACTTTTAAAATAGTCCACATCAAAAACAAACTTTATTTTTTTAAAGAAATGAAAAGAGCTAATTTAGGCTGGGCTTCCCAGGTGGCTCAGTGGTAAAGAATCTGCCTACCAATGCAGGAGACATAGGTTTGATCTCTGGGTTAGGAAGATCCCCTGGAGAAGGAAATAAACCCACTCCACTATTTTTGCCTGGGAAATCCTATGGACAGAGGAGCCTGGTGGGTTACAGTCTATGGGATCACAAAAAGTTCAGACACAGTTTAGAGATTAAACAGGGAAGCAATTTAGGGCTGTCAGACCCTTTAGCACAGATAACCTCACGAGGCTGAGGCTGAGAAAAATGGAGTGATTCCTCATTAACCAGCCTTGAAGCTAGATCTGCCTAAGTTCAGGTCCAGAGTCCAGACCGCCTCCTCCCCCAACCTGACAGGCCTCCCCCTTGTCGCTCCTTCCTTCTCTTCTGATTTTTCTGGCCTCAGCTTCTCTGTTCCTCATGTCTCTAACTCTGGCCTCTTTTGAGCAGGTGAGCACCTGGGAGAAGCTACAGCTGCAAGAGTGCTTGTGGGCTGGTGAGTGGAACCTCAGGGGAGGCTGGGGCAAGGCCACTGCAATGGGGTGAGCCCAGGAAGTGCCAGCCCCTGGGGTGAAGGTCAGGCATGGAGCAGGGTTGGGTTGGGTCTAACTCAGAGTGGGCTCTCACCCTTTCCAGACTCCCTGGGGCCCCGCAAGGATGACATGCTGCTGGTGGAGACACGAGGCCCCCAGGACAATGGTTCCCTCTGTGCCTTGGAACCCAGTGGCTGCACCCCACTGCTCAGCAGGGCATCCACGGTGAGGGATGGCGGGCCCTCCTCCATGTCCCTTTCCAGCTGCATCTCACACCTGACCTCAAATTTTCACTCTCTTCACATTCCCCTCCTCCAAGCCAAGCCCTGTGCTGGTCTCTGGAAATGTGGGGGTGACTTAGACTTGGACCTTGTTCTCAATGGCCTCTCAGAAGTCTCCCAGCCCCCCTCCCCAACTATTCTGCCCACCTGTAGCCTGGTGGGTCGCCTAGATGTGGTGCCTCTAGGTGACAGCCCCCACTCCTTGGCTTGGCAGAGGGCAGCTCGCCTTGGAGAGCAGTTACTACAAGACGTGCAGTCGGGCCAGTGTCTACAGGTAAGTAGGTGGCAGGAGGGCCCTTCCCAATGCCAAAAGGCAACGGGCTTCAAACCCTGTCTTAAACTTTTTCTACCTCTTCCTGTGTCTAGCAGGAAAGAGTGAGAACCCTTCTGGGGCAGGGTCCTCCTCACTGTCCTCTAGCACCCATCCATCCATGTGCTTATTTTCTGTCCAGCCCAGGGGAAGCTAAGGGTTGAGCCACTGTCCCCAAGTTGCTCACTACTGGGTAAGAAACCAGCAAACAGATAACCACTGGATTAAGACAGTCAATAACCAATGTGTTAAGCTTTGGGTTCCAGGGGACATTCAAGTAAGGGTCTCTTCCTGTGGGCTAGTTCTGGCACCAGAAGGAAGGCACAGTCCAGAAAACAGGCACAGCATGGGCAAAGTAGAGCAGCTTGTGGCAACCTGCTGTGTAGAGGGAAATATGCATGGTCAAGGCTGCAAATTTGGGACTGGAACTTGGTGAGTGTGGAACACCAAGCTGGGGCCCTGGATTTGCTTTTGTTTGTATCTTACAGCTCTGGGACAATGACCTGGGAGCACTCTGGGCCTGCCCCATGGACAAGTGTGAGTATTACAAGAACTGCCCTTATCTGTACCGGGAGCTGGAATCTTGACAGGGACCATTCCCAGGGAAGCACACACAATGAATGGCCTTGTCCTTCCCTGGCTAAGATCAACTAGAGGGTAATTCCTTCATTAATTCACAAACTAATCTGATGATCCCAGTATCACCAGAGACACAATCCTTGTCCTCATGCCAGTGTCCAAAGCCCTGAATGCTTATAGAGGGGAGCTGATCTAGGTCACGCGAGTTCAGGGGAAAGGTTGGAAGTGAACTCTGAAGGCTGAGCTAGATGAAGCGGGTGGGTAAAGATGCATTTTTGTGAAGACCCTGGGTGATTTTTTGAGGAACTCCAAGGTGGCTACTGTGATTGTGTTTTGAGAGGTAGACCTCTGTCATGAGATGAGGACATGAGGGCCATTGTAGGGCCTTGGGAACCAATGTAACCAATTTGGATTTTATATTAAGAATAGCAGGAACTTTTTGAAAGGCTATAATCAAATTTGCATTGAAAAAGATCTTGGGCTGCCCTGTGGTAATGAAAGTGAAAGTGAAAGTGAAAGTCAGTCAGTTGTATCCAACTCTTTGGGACCCCATGGACTGTATAGTCTATGGAATTCTGCAGCCAGAATACTGGAGTGGGTAGCCTTTCCCTTCTCCAGGGGATCTTCCCAACCCAGGATCAAACCCAGGTCTCCGCACTGCAGGTGGATTCTTTACCAGCTGAACCACAAGGGAAGCCCAAGAAGACTGGAGTGGGTAGCCTCTCCCTTCTCCAGGGGATCTTCCCAACCCAGGAATCGAACTGGGGTCTCCTGCATCGCAGGTGGATTCTTTACCAACTGAGCTCTGTGGTAATGAGTTAGAGGCAAAAAAGAAAGAGGTCAGAGACACCAGATAGAAGGCTGCTGCAGTCATCCAAGAGAGTGAGGTCAAGAGTCTAGCAACCCTACCCTTGGAGTGGGGGCAATAATCTTAGCTGACATCTGAGCACTTACTATGTCCCCTCAGCATTATGTTCAGTGCTTTATGTGGATCAATACATATAGTCCTCACAAGAATCCTATGAAGTAGATACCACTGTTATCTCAATTTTACAGAGGTGAAAACTGAGGCAGAAGGTGAAGTCACTTACCAAGGTCACCCATGTAGATTGATGTGTGTTCATACCCTGTACTCTGACCCTATAAGCTCTGACTTTGGGCAACTCTCTTCATTTCTCTGAGCCTCAGTTTTTCTCCTTCGTGAAGTGGGGGTCTCTTAACAAGCCCATCTTCTCCCTTAATTCTCCTAGACATCCACCAGCGCTGGGCCCTGGTCTGGCTGGCCTGCTTACTCTTGGCCGCTGTGCTTTTCCTTCTCCTTCTTCTCAAAATGAACCGTGTGAAAGGTGAGCGCTTCCCAGCTCCCCATTCCCCAGGGGCAGGACTGGAAGTTGGCCAGGAGAAAGCGGGGACCGGGCTGACCGGCTGCCTCCGCTCCTCTCCCCTCGCAGGGTGGCTGAGGCTCTTGAAGGAGAACATCCGCGCGGGGGGTGAGTGTGAGCAAGAGCGGGGCGGGGGGCCGCCCCCAGCGGGCCTCGGGCCAGCTCACGTCTCCCTCCCGCTCTGTTCTCTCCCGCAGCGGCCGCCCGGAGCCGCGCGGCTCTGCTCCTCTACTCCGCCGACGACGCGAGCTTCGAGCGCCTGGTGGGCGCCCTGGCCTCGGCGCTGTGCCAGCTGCCGCTGCGCGTGGCCGTGGACCTGTGGAGCCGCCGCGATCTGAGCGCGCAGGGAGCGCTGGCCTGGTTCCACGCGCAGCGGCGCCAGACCCTGCAGGAGGGCGGCTTGGTGGTCCTGCTCTTCTCGCCCGGGGCCGTGGCGCTGTGCCGCGAGTGGCTGCAGGATGCCACTTCGGCGCCCAGGGCGCACGACCCGCACGATGCCTTTGCCGCCTCGCTCAGCTGCGTGCTGCCGGACTTCTTGCAGGGCCGCGCGCCCGGCCGCTACGTCGGGGCCTACTTTGACAAACTGCTGCCCGCGGACGCCGTGCCCGCCCTGTTCCGCAGCGTGCCAGTCTTCTCTTTGCCCTCACAGCTGCCCGACTTTCTGGGGACTTTGCAGGGACCCGCCGCCCCCCGCCCCCGGCGGCTCGCGGAGAGAGCGGAGCAAGTGTCCCGGGCCCTGCAGCCCGCCCTGGATAGCTGTTTCCGGCCCCCGGGGGCCCCGGGGACAGGACACGGGATGGGGCCTGAGGCAGGAGACAGAACTTGAATAAAGTCAGACCCTATTTTTCTACCCGTGTCTCCAGTGTGTCTCCTCAGCTACTGTCCACCGAACTACCGCCAGCATCCGGTATCCCCGCGCCCCTTTAACTCCCGGACAGGTGCAGTCCGGAGACGTCTCTGGTTGGCTGGCATGGGGTGACGCAATGGCACATGGTCCACTGCCATTGGCTGTGGCGTGGGTTCCGCCCCTCCCGGCTGCGGAGTCGGCGGCGGGTGCACGTTTTACGCAGCCGCGGCGTTGGGAAGACAGCTGCTGGCGACCGCGGGCTGGGTGGGTCGTCCCTTCCTCCTCCGCGGCCTATGTGGATCTGGATCCTTCCTTGCCCGCTAGTGGGGCATGCCTTTGCCGTCTGAAGGCCCTGGACCTGACCTCTTCATATCCGGATCCGGGCTCCTCCCCCCGCCCCCACACGGGGGTTCCGGACTCCTCCCCCCAAGACCGTCCATCCGGAATCTTCTCCCGCAGTATTAGGAATCTGACTAGTTCTCCATAATCCCGCTGATTCAGCCTTTTTTAGAACCGTATTCCGACACTAAAACGATGGGCTGACTCCTACCTCCTTGCCGAGGATCCTGGCCATCCCCCCCCACAGCGACGAGGATAACTTACTACCATCCTGGAATTTTAGAATAGCTTCCTTTCCCTGTCTCCCCTCCCTCGGACTTAACCCAGTCTAGCCTTCTTTTCTTATACCACAGATCTGGGCCCCCAGACCCGCAGCACCGCAAATCCCACCCTTTCTTTCCCACTTGGCTTCCCTAGTGAACCCTCCCCATATCCTCTGTCTACAGGTCCCCAGCCTGGGAAAAGATGGCCCCAAGATCCTCAAGGGGCATAGCCCCAGCTATGCTCTGTGGTTTGAGTCTCTTCCTTGGCTTCCCAGGCCTGGTCTGGGTCCAAATTTCTGTGCCTCCCCAATCTTCTCCCCACACTGAGCCCCATCCGTGTCACACCTGCCGGGGACTGGTTGACAGCTTCAACAAGGTGGGTGCATCAGCAGTATAAGAGGGAGGGGCCAGCTACTGTAACACAGGGGTTGAGAGTTGGGAGCTCTGGGATACAAGTCTGTATGAACTCATGTCCCAGCTTGGTTACTTGCTATTTGAATAGACTTGAGCAGGTTGCCTCTCTGCCTCAGTTTTCTTGGTTTGTGAAATACAAGTACTAGAATGTGCCAGGCAATATTACTAATTTTCTCCATTTCCAGGGCCTGGAGAGAACCATCCGGGACAACTTTGGAGGCGGAAACACTGCTTGGGAGGAAGAGAAGTTGTCCAAATACAAAGACAGGTAAGAAAGAGGCTGGAGGGGTGAGTTTGTATACCTAACATCCCAGTCTCTGCTATGCTGGTAGAGGCCTAGAGACACGTGGAGAGGACTTACTCAACCAATGTCGCTGAATATAGTACAGCACTAAACAAGCCAATCAGAATCCCTCCTTCAGGGAGCTTACATTCTAGTAGAGGAGACAGTGAATAAATAAGTTGTTATTGTTTAATCACTAAGTCACGTCTGACCCTTTTGCAAGCCCGTGGACAGTAGCCCGCCAGGCTCCTCTGCCCATGGGATTTCCCAGGCAAGAATACTGGATGGAGCTGGTTGCCATTTCTTCTCCACAGGATCTTTCCGACTCAGGAATCGAATCCACATCTCCTGTATTAACAAGCAGATTCTTTACCACTGAGCCACCCAGGAAGCCCAAATAAATTAATAGTGTCATATCAGGTGAAGAATGGTAAAGCAGGATGGACTGCAGATTGGTGGGAGACATGGCATTCAGCATATGACATTTGAACAGAGACCTGAGGTGCAGAAGCAGACTAAAATAGTTCAGGAAAGGGTTTGGACAGAACGGGACTGAGCTTAATGTATTTCAGAAGTGGTTGGATTTGGAGTGAACTGAAGGGAGAGTGGCAGAAGATGAAGGCAGAGGGCCTGGAAAGTCACAAAAAGACATTTAGATTTTGTTCTGAGTATATCAGGAAGTCATGGGAAGTTTTGAAGCCGGGAAGTGATAACAGTTTTATTTATACCTACAAAAGGTCTCTCATATGGACACAGGAAGACCAGTTGGGAGGCTAGGTCATAGACTAGGCATGTTGGCAGTGGTGGATGTGGTGAGAAAGGGTCAGATTCTGGGTTTATTTTGTAGATAGGATAGGACGTGATGATGGAATCATCATGAAGTGTGAGAGGAAAAGAATAAAAGGTGCTCACTCGGTTTGGGGCCTGCGCAACTGGGTGAATAGTGGGACTGTTTTCTGAGATGAGATAAATGGGTCTAGGGGAGGCATGGAATCAGGTGTTCTCATTGAACATGTTGGGCTGAAACGTCCATTAAATAGTCAAATAGAGTTAGATGTAGGAGTCAGGAGTTCAGGGGAGAAATAGGGCTGGAAACATGAATTTGACAGTCATCAACATGTAGTCAGTGTATAAAGCCAGGGAACAAGATGAGATTATATTGGGAGGAGAGGCCGAGTCCTAGACCCTTCAGCTTTTCAAAGTCCAATTGGGAAGAGGAATCGCCATGCTTGAAATTAGACCATGTTGTCAGTTGGGATCCTTTGTACCTTCGGGAAGGCACTTCACCTTTGATCCTCTATTTCCTTATCTGTAAATTGGGAGTATTAATGTCAATCCAATTTTATATGATTGTGGTAAAGATTTAACTGTGATTAAACCACTAGAAAGAAAAGTTTTGTTACCTATGTAACATTGGTCATTTTCCTTTCCCTCAGTGGGCCTCATTTTCCTCATTTGGGAATGAAGGGATTGACCAAGGTAACCCTAAGGGCAATTCTAGCTCTATAATGGTTCCTGTTCTGTGGTTTTATTTTAAATCACCACCTCCCATATGCCAGGCACTGTGCAAGACCCTTTAAGCATAATGTAATATATTTTTTGTATTGCATATACATTAACATTTTTTTTATTGTTGTAAAATTGAATAACACAAAATTTACCATTAGATATACCAATGTATATTAAATATATATTTAGTATGTTCAGTGTTTTGCAACTATTACCATCATCTAGTTCCCAAACAATTTCATCCCCCAGAAGAGAAACTCCATCTCCATGGAGCATCATTCTCTCTTCCCCCAGCTGCTGGAAACCACTAATCTGCTATCTGTCTCCGAAGATTTGCTGATTCTGTTGGAATCATACAATATGGCCTTTTATGTCTGGCTTCTTGCACTCAGCATAATGTTTTCAGGGTTCATCCACTTTGTAGCAAATATCAGTACTTTATTACTTTTTAAGGCTTAGTTATGTTTTGTTGCATTAATAGACCACATTTGTTTATCCATTTATCAGTTGATGGACATTTCTGTTGTTTCTACCTTTTGGCTACTGTGTATAGTATTGCTGTGAACCTTTGTGTTCAAGTTTTTATTTCAACACCTGTTTTGCATTCTTTTGGCGAAGTATCCAGGAGTGGGATTACTGAGTCATATGGTGATTCCATGTTTAACTTATGGAGAAACTGCTGAATGGTTTCCACAGTGGCTGCACCATTTTTCATTCCCACCTGCTATGTAGGAGGGTTCCAGTTTCTCCACATCCTTGCCAACACTTGTTATATGATATGTTTTTAACTACATCTACCGAGCAAGGCTATTATATTCTGTTGTGCAGATGCAGGGACTGAGCTATCTTCCAGCAAACCTACAGGGGAGCCATTGTCCCCATTTTACAGATAAGAAAACATGTTCAGGAGAGGTTAAATGACCTGCCCAAGGTCACACCACTAGATTGGAACCCAGATCTGTCTGACTTCCAAAACTAGCACCCCTTGGCCTGTGGCCTTTGACATTGTCTGGCACCAGGTGGGGGAAGGGATTATAAGAGGGTAGTAGGTGGGCTGGAGTGTGTTCCTACCACCCATCCCTGTCCTGTCAGTGAGACCCGCCTGGTAGAGGTGCTTGAGGGCGTGTGCGGCAAGTCGGACTTCGAGTGCCACCGCCTGCTGGAGCTGAGTGAGGAGCTGGTGGAGAGCTGGTGGTTTCACAAGTGAGTGAGAGGGGCCTTCCTGGGCGGGGCTCAGGCCAGGCCCGGCTGGTAATGCAGGGGGTGGCGAGCTAGCGGCTATGTCCTTTGGCTCCTTCCTCCAAACCCAGGTGTGCCAAGGACTTCTGGGCAACCCAGGCTCCCACTCTGAGCTGCAGTCTGCAACTCTGCCAGTCAAGAAGAGGGCGGCCTCATGGGTCCTGTGCCCACAATGGCTGTATCACAGATGCTGTGGGAGGTTAGGGGGGTGGGGTGGGCGGCGCCTCTGACACTGTCTCAGCCCCCGCACTGTCCCCCTCCTCAGGCAGCAGGAAGCCCCCGACCTCTTCCAGTGGCTCTGCTCAGATTCCCTGAAGCTCTGCTGCCCCTCAGGCACCTTCGGGCCCTCCTGCCTTCGTGAGTTTTTCCAGGTCCTCTTGGGGGCTGGAAGGGAACTGCTGGGGCCAGGGGTCCAGTCATGGCCCTGCCCCTGGCTGGCTCTGTGAGCTCGGGCTCCTCAGATTACTTCTCCAGACCTCGGTTCTCACCTACCTCACAGAGCTGGTTGGTGAGATGAGCAAATCGATGGGGAATGACTCTGAAAAGAGATATGAGGCTAGACTGAGTCAGATGGGACCATGGTTTCTATCATGTATTTGAGAAATCCTCCCCCACCCACAGCCCCACCTTTCCCATGCCTGGACTAAGGGACTAAGGTATGACCTTCTTAGGGACAGGCAGGTGTTGCCTTGAAGCCCCCGCTGTCACCAGTTTTTTTTCCACGCAGTCCTGAGACAGGAGCTGAACTCACTCCCAGCCCCTTTTAGAAAAATCTCTCTTGCAGTTGCACATATAAAGAGTTAGCAACAAAGATGGTCAATTCAGTCTTCCTAAAAGAAAAGATTTGTAAATAACGTAACCATTCCACAATGGAATGGTTAGATAAATTTCATAAAGTTTTATGACAGAATATTATGGCATTGTTAAAATGGTTTCCTCTCCAAAAATGTTTACTGACATGGGGGAAAATACTCTCTACATACAAAGTTGTATTTATGACCCCACCTGGTTCGGTGTCTGCCCACAGCCTGTCCTGGGGGTGCGGAGCGGCCCTGCGGTGGCTACGGCCATTGTGAAGGGGAAGGGACTCGAGGGGGCAGCGGGCACTGTGACTGCCAAGCTGGCTACGGGGGTGAGGCCTGTGGCCAGTGCGGCCTCGGCTACTTTGAGGCGGAGCGCAACGCCAGCCATCTGGTATGTTCGGGTAGGTAGCCCAGAGGCGCAGGGCCGGGCAGGGGTGTGTGGGATACCTGTCTGCCCACCCTCACACTTCCCCCGTTCCACCCAGCTTGTTTTGGCCCCTGTGCACGCTGCTCAGGACCTGAGGAATCACATTGCCTACAGTGCAAGAAGGGCTGGGCCCTGCATCACCTCAAGTGTGTAGGTGAGTGGCACCCTGTCTGGGAGGGCAGGCAAGGTCTCGGGCTTGGTGCCCCACCAACATACATATCTCTAGGCTCGACCAGTCCAGTCTGCATCTTCATAGAGAAATATCAACCTGCAAAAGCAGGAAAGTAACCAGGCACTTTCAGTACAGACCAATTGTTGTACAGCGGGAAATGTGTCTCATCCAATTTGGTGGTGGTGGGGAGTCAGGAAAGGCCTCTTGGAGGAGGTGTCACTTGGGTCTGGTCTTGAAGATTGGAGAAGGGTTAGCCAGGGGAATGAGGATAAACTTGGGGTCAGGCAACCTGTGTTCGAGACTTAGTTTGGTCTCTGTCTAGTCATTTAGGTAGACTAGGGTAGAGGCTAAGCCGCTGTAACAGAAAGATCCCCAAAGACTGTGGCTTAGTGAATATAGAGGTTTATTTTCATCTCATATCAGTGTTGAAGCCGGTGATCCAGGTCATTAGGACCTGGATTCCTTCTGTCATACTGTGCAGTCCTGCCCTGGGGTGTTGTCTTCCTGGTTGAGGCTGGATCATGGGCACCTCTTTGTTTCACCATCTGGCACTGAGGAGGTGAGGTAGAGAAGAAGGGGCACAGAGGATCTAAGTCCATTGTTTTAAGCGAAAAGTGCAGCACGTCACTTTTGTCTGCATCCCGTTGGCCAAAACTCAGTCCCAAGGCCACAGTTAGCTGCAAAGTTGAAAACCAGTAGTCTCCAGTTGGCCAGGCGGAGTCCAGCTGCACCCCTGTATCTGTGGCGGCGGACAGCCTGCTGTCTCAGCCACACTCTTTGAGCCCGGGCAAGTCCTTTCCCAACAACCATGGCCTCAGCTTCCCTGTGAGTGAAATGGGGATTGAAGTCCCCACCCTGCCGGCCTCTTCGCAGACATTGATGAATGCGGCACGGAGCGAGCCAGCTGTGGAGCCGACCAGTTTTGTGTGAACACGGAGGGCTCCTACGAGTGCCGGGGTGAGTGTGTGCTCCTGTCTTCTGGGGACAGCTATGGGGAGGGTTGGGGGGGCTGCTCCACGCCTTTCCCCACAAACTGCCACCTTGCCAGGTGCCCCAACCCCTCCACCCTAGGTCCCTTCCGGAGCAGGGCTCCCCCAGGCCTACGGGCAGCTTGCCCCCGTCTATCTCCCTGCTCCAGACTGTGCCAAGGCCTGCCTGGGCTGCATGGGGGCGGGACCCGGCCGCTGCAAGAAGTGTAGCCCTGGCTACCAGCAGGTGGGCTCCAAGTGTCTCGGTGAGTGTCCTGCCACCCAGGAGCGCCTCGCCCACCACGAATTGACAGGGGCTGGACTGTGGACGGGGTGTGGGAAGGAAGGGCGGAATGTTGCCTGGGCCAGGGCAGAGGGGTGTCAGGATGTGAGTGAGATGGGACCCTGGCGGTCAGGGCTCTGAGCCCTCCTTGCCCTCCCTCAAGATGTGGACGAGTGTGAGACGGTGGTGTGTCCGGGAGAGAACCAACAATGTGAGAACACCGAGGGCAGTTACCGCTGCGTCTGTGCCGATGGCTACAAACAGATGGAGGGCATCTGTGTGAAGGAGCAGATCCCAGGTGAGCCCCAGGAACCTGGGGAGGGGAGTTCCTCAATACAGGGGGAGGGCCAGCAAGCCCCTCGTCTGGGCAGCAGTAGACCTTCCCTTCCCCACCCCTTCACGAGGCTGCCCTGGCACAAGAACCCCACCTCCCAGGCTGGCTTTCGGTGGCCTCACCCTTCCCAGGGTAGAAAGGAAATCTGACTTGGCGTCAAATCATTCTACCTCTCCAAGCCTCTTTCCCCATCTGTCCTTGCCCCGCTGCTGAGGGCTGTTGTAGGCTGTGGGTGTGATGAGACGAAGGACAATCACAGTGATGGTGACAGTGACCACTTCCATGGTTTCAAACTGCATGTCACATGCTGTTCCAGGCATGTTGTACATATTGACTGATATCACCCCTAAAATAGGGTGTGATGGGTCTTATTCTCATCCCCACTCTGCATAGTGGAAACAGGGACACAGATGAAACAGCTCGCCCAGGGCCCCATGGTAAGCAGGTGGCAGAGCTGGGTGTCAAATCCAGGTGTTCTGACTCTGGAGCTGGGCTTGTACACATGCTCTGACATGACAGTCTCACATGGCCTTGGGCAAACCTCTCGGCACCTCAGTTTTCCATTTAGTGAAACACGGATAATAACTGCCCATCTGGGAGTTGTTCTCAGCGGTGAATGATGCTGTGTGCTGGTGTGCCCAGCGGGCATGTATGTGGCAGCGATGATCAGGTGTGTAGGAAGCTCCAGAAAGAGGAAATGGTGACGGATAGGCGCTTCTCTTGCTCAGAGTCAGCGGGCTTCTTCTCGGAGATGACGGAGGACGAGCTGGTAGTGCTGCAGCAGATGTTCTTCGGCGTCATCATCTGCGCACTGGCCACGCTGGCCGCCAAGGGTGACTTGGTCTTTACCGCCATCTTCATTGGAGCTGTGGCAGCCATGACTGGCTACTGGTTGTCAGAGCGCAGTGACCGTGTGCTGGAGGGCTTCATCAAGGGCAGATAATCGCTGCCACACCTGCATCATCTCCTCCTGCCCAGGCTGCCCCTGAGGTCAGGACTCTCCCATCTGGACACTTGAGGCACTTGCTTTATTTTTGCGAGTGGGGTAAGCACCCACTCCGCACTTTATAGAGCAGCCCAGACACCAGGCCCCTGGAGTGAAAAAGTAGCCCCAAGGGTAGGTGCCTTGAGATCTTGACCTTGGGGCACTGGGCCAGCTTCACAATGTGTGAATTTTTTTTAAACAGTGTCTCCTCGTGGCTGCTGGTGAGCTTTGGCCCTTGCCCAGGGTGAGGCTGGGGGAAGGTGTCCCTGCAGGGGTGGGCCCTTCACAGCCCCCTCCTGCCAGCTGCATGCTGCCAGCTCCTGTTCTGTACTCATCCCCCTGCCCTTCAGCCACTGATTTATTTATTCATCTCAGGAAATAAAGAAAGGTCTTAGAAAATGGAGAATCTTGTCTTCCTACCTGTTCCCACCTGCTATGGGTTGGCTTAAGCTACTAAGGGCCCTCCACCCTTGGGGAAGTTTCCTAAAGCCCTGGGAAACTGAGGGCTCTCTTGATGGGAGAAGTAGAAGGAATGCAAAGGAGAGCCTTGGCCCTGAAATATGTTAAGAGAAGGGGGATGGCGGAACCAAGCTTAGGAATGGAGCTTTCTTAGTTCAGTACTACCTATCATTTGCCAAAGGACCCTGACAAATGACTCTTCTCTTAAAAAAAAGGCTCTTCTATAAAATGGGCATGATAATGCTTCCTTCCCATCCAGGCTTAATGTGAGAATTAAGGTGATATAAAGAGCTGAAAAGGGTACAGCAGATAGATATTCCATGAAACATTGGTAGCCATTATTTCTAAAGCCTCCAAGAGGACTTCCCTGGTGGTTGAGTGGTTAAGAATCTGCCTGCCAGTGCAGGGGACACGGGCTCGATCCCTGGTCCAGGAAGATTCCATGTGCCAACCGGCAACTAAGCCCATTCGCCACAACTACGGAAGCCCTTGTGACCTTGAGCCCATGCTCCACAACCAAAGTAGCCCTCCCTGGCCACTGGCCAAGACTAGAGAAAACCCACACACAGCAAGGAAGACCCAGTGCAGACCAAAAAAACAAGCCTCAGAGGGTTGAGTGCCCTTTGGCACTTCTCCCTTCCACAGTACACACAGGACTTGGAATCACTAGGTGGGTCGGTGAAGGGGGCCATCTCCTCTAAACAGGATCCTGGCAAGGCCAGAAGGAGGCATGAGCCAAGTCCTAAGGGTTTATTTCTTTGGCACAAAGAGGACAGTCTGGACAAGCAAGACTCATCTCCACCCTGGGGAATCTGGAGGGGATGTTTCGGGCACCTGCATCCTGTTCCCCATTCTCAAATCCGTGCATGTCCACCCTGTATTCCGTATAAGTCTCGGCCTTTGTGCAAAATACCCGCTGAAAAAAATAGAGATATTTTAAAAAACAAAAATCCTGGGCAGGGGGTGGGTTCATGTCTGGCTGTCTCCGGAGGCTGCATTCAGTTGGAGGCCCAGGAATACTCCTGGAATGTCTTTTAAATGTTCAAAGTCCCAGAAGGTCTGCTGCTCTCGGGGCCCTGGTCCTGAGTTTCTGGACCCCTCAGAGCTCGATGGTGTCACTGGAGGCGCTGCGCGAGTCTCCAGTCTTGCAGCGAGGCTGGACCCCATTCTGGGGCTCCCCAGACCGCGCGGGAGCCGGGGCAGGAGCTGGTGTAGACAGTAGCTGCACTGTGCTGGGCAGCTCATCCAGGGGCAGACTGTCCACCGACGACAGCCCGTGGCGCCACGGGTTCCAGCTAATCTTGAGCGAGCCCCGGGAGAAGCTGTCCACGGAGCTGCCAGAAGCCGCCGCGTCAGCTTCGTCAACCACGTGTGGCGGGACCGGGCCGCGCACGCGCACATCGCTGAGCGACCGGCAGCGGCCTCGGAGGAGCGAAGAGCCCAAGCCGTCGAGCTCAGCGTCGGGGTGGCTGCCCCGGCGCGACCGCAGCGCGCCCCCGGGCGGCGGGGAGGCCAGGCAGCGAAGGCCGCAGCGTCGGAAGACGCTGTCTTGGACCAAGTGCTCTCGGAAGAGCGCGGCATCGATGCTGCGGCTCAGGTTGATGGGTGATGGCGGCCGCAGGTCCAGCTCGCTTATTGACGGCGCCGGCCCCACGCTGCTGCGGGACAGTCCGGGGCCACCCTGGGGACCGCGGCTCAGCGACGCAGCCGAACCCCAGGCGCCGGAGCTGGGCGTGGCTGGAGGACCACCCTCCGCTGGATTGCGGATAAGGCTCTTGCTGATGTCCAGGGTACCTGCGCTGACGCCACTGGGCCCCGCATAGCAGTTGTTGGGCCGCTCCGGCACCTCGCTCTTGCTAGAGGGCGTGGGGCACGCCAGGCGCAGCAGCTTAGCCCAGCAAGCGTGCTCTGTGGGCGGCCTGGGCCGCGCGGCGGCCAGAGCGGCCAGCGCCAGGGTGAGTGCCCATGTCAGCTCCAGCAGGCGCAGCCAGAAGTGCACGCCCCACCAAGCCCACGAGAAGCGGCCCACCCGGCCCGGGCCCGGGTACAGCCAGAGCGCCGCCGCCAGCTGCAAGCCGCTGGCCAGCAGCCCCAGCGCGCCGGCCACGGCCAGCAGCCTAGGGCCCGGGCTGGCATCCCAGCTTCTCGGCCCGTCCAACAGGCGGCGACGGCACAGACAGAGAGTGCCCAGAGCCACGGCTGCGCCCCAGGCGCACGATAAGCCCTGGGCCAGAAGGTTGAGCGCAGGCCTCACCGACAGCAGGTCTGTGGTGAGCAGCCCCAAGCCGTGCGTCAACGCCAGTGCTCCCAGGAGGAGTGGGTTCTGCAGCTGCTGTGGCAGCCCCGCGCCCAGGCCCAGCAAGGTCAGGGCCGCCAACGCGGTGAGTAGCAAGGGGAAGGGCAGGTTGTAGAGCACCAGGCCGGCGCGTAAACCCAGGCGTGCCTGCGAGCCATACGGGTCGGTGAGCATGTAGGCGGATCGCAGCCCCGCCGCTACCAGCACCAGCACCGCCGCTACCAGTGCCAGCCGGGGCCCAGCAGGGGCGGCTGCCAGCGAGGCCAGTGCCAACAACGCGGGCAGCAGGAAGAGCACCCCCACCCCGTAAACGTGCAGCTCCCAGGAAAAGCTCAGCACCCGTCGCAGGGGACCCCAGCGCAGAGGGGGTGCCGTGGCGTTGGTAGGGGGGCTGGAGGCAGGGACTGATGCCATGGAGCTGGCTGAGGGCTCCGGAGGGGGTGGCTGGCCCAGGGCGCGCTGCGTGGTGACCCGAATGAGGCCCCGGCGAGACGTCGAGGGGGCCTGGACAGGGGGTGCTGGGGGATGGCTTTGGGGGCGCCCCGGCCACTCCTCGGCTTCATCTGCAATAATAACAATATTAAAATAGCCCTTTGAAAAGTGCTTTTGATTTCCCATCATGCTCCAGTGTGGTGTGAACAAGTTATATAACTTTGCCAAGCACATCTGTAAAATGGGGATGGTAACAGCACCCCCCTCCTTGGGTTGCGGTGAGGATTAAACGTTTAGCATAGTCCCCAACACCCACTAAGGGTTAAATGGATGTGTCCTGCCATTTTTATTGAGATATCAGCAGTTCTCCTTAAGGGCTGCATATTAGAATCACCTGGAGATCAACTCAGTCAGAATTCCTCTTGCTGGGGCCTGTGCTTTGGAATTTTTTCAAAGCTCCTCCAGTGAATTGTGGGAGTTGGAGAATCTCTTGTACTAAATAAACCCATGCTAATTTAAGACTTTTCTAGTCCCCAGAGTGCAAATGACTTCTCTCAGAGTACCCAGTGAGTAGTAGTTTATTATCCTAAGTTGTTTGAAGTTGTTGGTCAGTTCCTTTAAGGAGGCATTCATCCCCATTCCTCCCCTATATGCTTCACACAGGTTCTTTTATTCCAGAGTACCCGCTCTCGCCAGCCCCCCAGCCATGCCCTCACCTGGCTTCAGGGATCCCACAGGGCTCTCTGTTCGGTTTGCAGTTGGGCCAAGATCCAAGGGGCCAGGGATGAGGGACTTGGGGGTACCTGGGGCCTCCACTGCACCTCTCACCCGCTGAGGGGAGATGGGATCTGCTCCATTCATTGCTGCCAACTCTGAAATAAAAAAAGCAGTCATGGCTTTGCCTGACCCTCTAGCGTTCCCCCAAATCTAATCCTCCAGGAGAGAGGCATATCACCCTCATTTGCCAGAATGAGGTAAATGGGACCCAAAGGGACCAGAGGTCACACAGAAACGGGGACATCGAGCCGCTCTGGAACACTGCCCCTCCCAGCCCTGATCAGCACCCTCACTTTGATACCCACCTGGCTTGGGCTGCCCATCAGAAGTCTCTGAGGCTGGGAGATCTGACGGCTGGGGTCCTGGTGAGCCCCTGACATCAGGGAGGTGAGCCTCTTTGGGGGAGGGACTTGAAAAACTGACTTCCCAGGCCTCCCCACCTCCAGCCGTCTTGGGCAGCTCCATGGGCTGCTCCTCAGCAGGAGGAAGGCTTCTGGCCAGTGCCAGGTCTGGCTGGGACTCAGGCTCCTGAGAGGATGCCCCCTCAGCTGGTGATACTGAGCCAGTATCAGGGGCTGCTGGACCCTGCTGGGTGGAGAGGGGGCCTTGAGCTGCCTCCTGGAAGTCCTCCTGACCCCCACCCTGTTCTTCCATCCCCGGCCTCGCCACAATACCCGGCTGGGGCACAAGAGTTGGGGAAGGGCCCTTGTGGTCCCAGGGAAATGTCTCCGAGACCCTGGTCTTGCCTTTGGCCAATAGACCCTCATCATTAGGTGGCAGCTGTCCCACTTGGCCTCCAGGTTCCCCCGACGTGGGAGGAACAGTGGCTAGCCCGAGTTGGAGTCTGGGAGTCGTGGGGAAGAAAGGAAGGTGGGGTGCCCCCACTGGATAGGGGACTGGTGCTTCTTGCTCCATAGGCTCCTGTGAGTCAGGAGGTCCTGTCCAGCCCTGAGAAACTGGCCCTCGAGCCATCTGGAGGTCGTCGGTCACTGGGAGTCCTCCTCTCTGAGCCCCATGGGCCGCTTTAGGTCCATGCAGGGCTGGGCCAAGGGCGTCTTCAGGCCTCTCTGGCATCTCCTCAGCAGGGACCTGGGGGACACTGGCGTTCCAGGGGCTCTCGTCTCGGGGGTTCTCCCGGAAGAAGTCGAAGGCCTGATGCTCCGTGTCAAGAGGGCCCTTGTCTTGGGCTCCAGGGGTCAAGTGTGGTTCTGAGTCCTCAAGGGGTCTGGGAAGGCCCCGGCCCAGGGCAGGGCTGGCCCCCAGGGACAGCAGGGGCAACAGCAGCAGGAGGCCATGCACACAGCCCCAGGGGCTGGGGGCCATGCTCCACGCTGATGCCTGGGCCTCGAGCCCTCCACTTCCCGTCCTCACCCGATGAGCCTGAAAGAAGGAGAGGGGGATGGCGCGTGAGGGGGGTCTCCGACGGCTACCCCCCGGGGGCTGGTGGGAAAGAAAGAAGCAGCTTCCTCTCTACCCGTTCCTTCCTGTTCAGCCTCTGCTTGCTACCCAGAGTCCTTTTAACACTACCTCTCTGGTCATGCCACTTGCCATAATTCAGAACCTTCAGTGGTTCTGCATCACCCTCAGGAGAGAATATAAGGTCCTCTCCTGGCCTCCCAAGGCCGCACCAGGCTGCTCACCCTATCCCTCAGCACCCACAGAACTGCCTGACACTCCACGCCTTTGATACTGCTCTTCCCTCAGGCTGGAATGCCGTCTCCCTTCTCCTTGCTGAAATCCTTTATATATAAATATATTTTAAATCCTATTCTTGAAGGCCCAGCTCAAAAATTACAGGAGTGGAGAGGGAGAGGAATATGCCCCTGCCTTTGAAGAGGGACCTGGGTTTGAATCCCAGCTTCACCAGTTTCTGGGTGACTGACTTTTCCCCTCCGCATCATGGTTTTCCCATCTGTAAAACGGGTATAATAATAGTACCCAACTCCAAGGGCCTCTTATAAGACATAACAAAACACGTGATGGGCCAGGCCCATAAATGGAGCTGAATAAGCATTAGAGCCCTCTGGCTTTTCCTTTTGCCCAGAAAGCTTTCTTTCTCACCAACCCTCTAAACATGTCAACAAATAATTGGAGCACGTACTGTGTGCCAAGCCTGGGGGATAAAGCAGTGAACAAGACTGGCAAGATCTCTGCCCTCATGGAGCTGGTGTTCTGGGTAAAAGACAGACAATGACTACTTTTGAATAAGATGGGCTATGGAGAACATAAAACAGAGGTAAGAAACAGAAGAATGGGGGAGGACTTTACACAGGCGTGCAAGAAAGGCCACTCAGGTGACATTTGAGCTAAATACAGAATGGGAAGAAGGAGTCATCCATTAAATGATATCCAGGAAAAGCATTTGCTGGAGGAAACAAAATGCAAAGGCCCTTCGGCAGGCAGAAGGAGCACAGCAGACGCAGGAGAAAGGAGCAGAGGGAGATGAAATCAGGGAGGCAGGGCTTTCTCAAAAGCCACAAAAAGGCACCTGGATTTTATTCTCAGTGTCCCACCCAGGAAGCCAAGGGAGATGACAAGCATAGAAGTTACAAGGGAGATCTGAGAAGTGTTTTAAAAGGGGGAGAGAGGCCGTTGCAGAAATCCAGGTAGGATATGACGGTGGCTTGTTTCAGCTTGAGTATTTCTGTTCCTGACACCTTCTCCACCCCTTCCGTCACACCGGTCACATAGCATAGTAATCTGTCTCCCCCACCTGCCTGGGGCTTCTCAAGGGCTGTGTCTTTTATTTCTTGTTTCCAGTCACTGCATATGCCTAAACCAAGTATATTCCCTTACAGTTCCCCTTCCTGAGAGTCCCTAATGTAGGCGGGAGGCAGGAAGGGACCCCACAGCCAGCAGAGGGGGACAGCGGCTGTGAGAGCCAGTGCCTGGGTGAGTTTAAGGGCAGAGACCCTGTTCGATTTCTCTCTGGGGACCAGTTGTGCTCAAAGCTCCCAGGTTCCTAATCCTTGGTGGCTTGCAGACACCTTGAGAAGCTGAAGAAAATGCCAGGTAGCCTCCCCGGGGAAATGTCCAAGTTCACCAAAGCTTGTGGGTAATTTTAGGGGGAATCAAAGACCCCTTAAACCCATCCCCCAAACTGAGTTTAGTCTCCGCCTCATTAGTTCATTTCTCAAACCTGGCCCAGGCTAGGTGCTGGGGACCCGAAGAGAAGGCTCAGTTCCAGTGTCCAGAGTGGGGTCGAGCTGAGGCGGAAGAACTGGAAGGCCACGGACACAGGCGCTGGTTAATAACAGTTCTCCTTTGTCAAGCTCGTCCCCACTTAGGTTCCTGTGCTAAGCTTAGCTGAATGTCCTCGATTTCATCCACCTCTCCCGACACAAGCAGATGTGGGTATATCCATTTCATAGGGGAAAAAAGCAAGGTTCAGAGAGGCTGAGCAACTCAGCCAAGGTCACACAGGCTGCCAATGGCTATAGTAGGGGCTGTGAAACCCGCACTGGCTCAGTTTACACAGGGGGTCCGAGAAGATTTGCAGAGGAGGAGGCAGTAGAGTTGGGCCTTCAAGGATAAACATATGCCATCTGCTCACCACCCCCGATCCAAGAGATGTAGTCATCTCCGGATGAGCAGGGGGCTGCCCAGCTCTGGGTTCCAGCTGCTGAAGAGATTTTTTTTTAGTGGGGAGGATGTTCTCCCTACCTCAGGGACTGGGGAGAGGCCGTCCTGGGGGGAGGGTGCGGGCCGCTGCAGGGCAGCCTCAGGAGCAGGTCCATCTCAGGTTACCTCTCCTTTTCCTCCATCTCCTCTCCCCTGGCTCCGCGCCTTCCCGCAGTGTCCTGGGTGGGGGTAGGCGCTAGTGCAGACCCTGCCGCTCGCACCTGAGAGGGGGGCTGCAGGCCATGCTCCCTGCCGGGGCCCCTCCACTGCCCCCTCCCTAGTCCATTCCTCACCTGGGCGCCAAGCTGGCAGCCCCCGCGTTCACCTTGCGCGCGTCCCTGAAGCTGCTCTCCACGCCGCATCCTCCGAGATGCTCAGACTTGGCTAACAGAGCCCGGCGCTGCCGATCGGGAGCCCGCCCACAGGAGTGCCGTCCCAGCTTAACCCTTTCCCCTTAAGGGTGAATTCTTCTCCCAGTCCTAACCTCCCCTCTCTAAGAGAGTCTCAGGCCTAAGAAGGGAAACGAGGTCACCTCGGAGGGATGTGAAAATCACTTCCGCAGCATCCCTGAAAACGGGGCAGTCAGTCTCTGTTTGCATACCTCCTGTGACGGGGAGCTCACTCCCTTTGTAGTCTTGATCTATATCCTTATAATACATACATACATACTAGGGACCTCCTACAGGTAAATCCTACCTACGGCGTGATGTATATCCTTCAGCTTTTTGAAGCACAACCACATACACATTTTAAATAGAAATGAGATCATACTGTACATATTGTTCTGTAACTCGCCTTCTCCTTCACTTCCCAATATATCCTGGCATATTCAGCATGTACATTTCTACAGAGCCATCTCATTTCTTGTATTCAGCATGGAGAACTGCAGCATATGATCAGCCTGCCATTTTTATTTAGCCAGTTTGGGAAGTCGGACAGGTAGGTGGTTCCGAGCTGTTTGTTAGCAAGAATGTCAAGGCACCGGCACTCCCCTGCAGACATCTTTGTGCACATGCACTGCTGTGCCTATCAGATAATCTCTACCCGAGGTGTGGGTAGGTCAGTGTCTGCGCATTTTCAGGTTTGTCTGTCAGAATGCTTCAGGTCCCTCTTTGGACAGTTCTTGATGTATTCAATGGCCACCATAAGGCTCAGCACATTAAGGAAAATCCATAGAAGGAATACATGTGGTCATTAAATATGATGTGGAATCTTTAATGGCATGGAGACATGTCAAGAGTAGACTTGTTTATTTATTTAAATCGCAGTCATTTGAGTTATAATATATGCTGAAATTGTCCCAATTCAAGCAACATAGAAACGTTCAAAGAATACAGGAACTGTCTTACCTTTGGTCTCTCCAGCTCTGCTCACCCCCGAGATGTACCCATTGTTAACATCATACTTTTCTTTGCATCATATAAAAATATATATGCGCATGCATTTCTACAAAAATGGGATCATACTATGTGTATTGTTCCATAACCTTGTTTTGTTTTAAGCAGATATATGTTGGAAACATTTTGAAGGCAACACATACTAGCTCTGCCCTTTCTTTAAATTAGCTGTACAGTTTTGCATGCTGTGGATGTTGTTAGTCAGACAGCCCCAGTATTCCCCTACTGATGAGTAATCAGGTGATTAACAGCTTTTTTCCCCCCTAGAAACAATACTGCAATAAGCATCCTTACATACTAATATATATATATAATTATATGCTGATACTCTCATTTCTCTCAGAAAATTATTTGTATGATCCCATTTTTGTTAATACCCATCAATCAGTCTACCACCTATCCTATCCCTAAATATTAGAAGGTAAATAGTGATTGATGTTGTGTGTGTGTGTGCTCCGTCGTGTTCGACTCTTTGCAACTCCATGGACTGTAGCCCGCCAGGCTCCTCTGTCCATGGGATTTCCCAGGCAAGAATACTGGAGTGGGTTGCCATTTCTTTCTCCAGAGGATCTTCCCAACCCAGGAATTGAACCTGTATCTCCTGCATTGGCAGGCGGATTCTTCACCACTGTGCCAACTGGGTTACTAGGATGTGACTGAGCGACTGAGCACTCATGCAGATAGTGGTTGATATAATTTTTATCTAATTTTGCTTTTCTGTTTACCAATGTTTTATACAACCATGTATTTCTCTTGTAATCAGAGGTAAGAATGATAATATCATTTTAAAAAGAAAGAAAGAAAATCCTTCCTAGGGTTGAGCTGAAGTATCTGCCAGTGTTTTCCTATCTTTAGCTCTCACAGAAAACCAACACTCAGCCCTTAGATGTGTCTGACATGCTGTAGTGTGAAGAGTGGTCAGTCTCTGCTGCTGCTGCTGCTGCTAAGTCGCGTCAGTCACGTCCGACTCTGTGCGACCCCATAGATGGCAGCCCACTAGGCTCCTCTGTCCCTGGGATTCTCCAGGCAAGAGTACTGGAGTGGGTTGCCATTTCCTTCTCCAATGCATGAGAGTGAAAAGTGAAAGTGAAGTCGCTCAGTCGTGCCTGACTCTTGGCGACCCCATGGACTGCAGCCCACCAGGCTCCTCCGTCCATGGGATTTTCCAGGCAGGAGTACTGGAGTGGGATGCCATTGCCTTCTCCGGTCAGTCTCTAGTAGCTGGTAAATGGCGGAGCCTGAATCTAGCTTTTCTGACTCTGGAGGAGAGTTCAGGCTTTTCCCATTTTACCATATCATCTGATCAGCTTTACTATTTTTTCTTGTGGGAACCCCTTCAGGATTATAAAGTCATCTGTTATTTCTCTAGGATTTTTTTCTTCCAGGCCAAACCCTTCCAGTTCTCTAGCCTTCCCTTGAAAGACAAGGTTCTGAGATCTCACCATGGTGACATCTCTCCTCTGTTTGCTTCTTACCAAGTCAACAATATTCTCTTTAAAGTATGACTCTTGGAACTGAGAGAATAAAACTGAATGTTCACCTCCCCTTTCCTAGAGTCTACCCCTCTATTAATATGACCCCACCTATTAATATGCTGAAGTAATGTTTCTGGCAGCCGCATCACTTTATTCTTAATATTGACCAGGTCTTCTCCATCTCATTGTGTGCAGCTGGTTTCTTTTTTCTTCTCTTGGACATATCCCATGGCATGTGGGATCTTGGCTCTCCACCTAGGGATGGAACCTGTGCCCCCTGCAGTGGAAGTGCAGTCTTAACCACTGGACCACCAGGGAAATTCCCGCAGTTAATGTTTTGATCCTCACTAGAGGATTCTACATTTGTTTGTTGCTTATCTTATCTTGTTAGATCTAGCCAGTTGTTCTGATTTTGTGGGAAATTATCTAGATCCTGATTCTATGTACAATAGATAGTGGGCATTTTTTGGCTTTGTCCAAGATCTCTCTTCTGACAGTATCCTCATGTCCTTTGAGGGGCCTCTGTCTTTTCCCCTGGGGGCAGTCTTGGTGGGAGGGCAGTTCTAGGGGCCCATTACGGAAGCTGTGGGATCCAGGTCCCTCCTTTCAGTGCCTTATGGGAAAACTCACTGATGAGTCTCCTTTGGAAATGTCAAGATTCCCTCAGCCGGTTCGGGGCTGGCTTGGTTCCTTTCCTCAGTTTCCTCCAAGGAGGGCAGGGTTTGTGTGCCTGGACCCCAATTCATGCCCCTGCAGAGTCTCACTGGCTTGGCGGCACCCAAACCCCCAGTTCCCTCAGAATCATCAGGCTGCTGCTCCCCGGCTGCCTCTCTGGAGCCCCAATCCCATTGTGTTTCCAAACCGTGGATTGGTAGGGGCTTTGAGATTCCAGACAAAAGCAAGGAGATTATGATCCCTTTGGCCAGAACCCACAATGAAAGCTGATCCAAGGGAAAGAAGAGACTGGCTAGGGGTGGAGGTGAATGTTAAGTGGGGAGCATGGGGTGCCATTCTGGCCCTAAAAGCTCCTGGCCTCATCCTGGAGAGGCTGGGACAGCAAGGATGGGTGGGGGATGATTCCAAGCATAGCATACAGGGTATGGTCAGTAGCTTTGTTTATCAAGCTCTTAGTCTGCCAGGAGCTGTGCTACACACCTTACATGCATTATTCTTTCTAAGTCCCGACAACAACCCTATATACTATTTGTTTTTCCAGTTAGGTTTTGTAAAAAATATGTGTTTATTTCTGGCTGTGCTGGGCCTTTGCTGCTGCACACAGTCTTATTCTAGTTGCAGTGAGTGGGGGTGACTCTCGAGCTGTGACGCACAGGCTTCGCAGTGTGGTGCCTTCTTTTGCTGCAGAGCGCAGGCTCCAGGGTGCATGAGCTTCAGCAGTTGCAGCACATGGGCTCAGTAGTTGTGGCACGGGCTCTGTTGCCTCGCAGCGCGTGCAATCTTCCCACATCAGGGATCACACCTGTGTCCCTTGTATTGGCAGGTAAATTCTTAAGCCTGGACCACTAGGGAAGTCCCCATAACCCTCTATTATTATTTTTTTATTTTTAATTGGAGGACAACTGCTTTATAATATTGTGTTGGTTTCTGCCATATCAACATGGATCAGTCATAGGCTTACAGATGTCCCCTCTCTCTTGAACCTGCCTCCCACCCCATCCCACCCCTCTAGGTTGTCACGGAGCACCAGTTTGAGCTCACTGAGTCATACAGCGAGTTCCCACTGGCGATCTATTTTATATATGGTAATGTATGTGTTTCCATGCTACCCTCTCAATTTGTCCCAGCTTCCCCTTCCCCCACTGTGCGCACAAGTCTGTTCTCTGCCAACCGCTTGATATATTATTATGCTTTCCATTTTACAGCCAGCAAGCTCAGGCTCAGGGAGGTTATGTAATTTGTCCAAGGTCACACAGCAAATAAAAAGCCAAACCATAAGAGCCAGTGATCTTAAGAGTGCTGACACTATCCTGCCCCTCTGGAAGAATCGCAGAGATAGGAGAGATGAAAACCACAGGCTTTCCCGGTGGCACTTACTGTGCTAGGAGTTTGAATCTGAAAATAGGCCTCCAGCGCTCGCTTTGGCAGCACATATACTAAAATTAAAAACAGGCCTCTGACGGGATCTCCGATGAAAGGACAGCCAACCACCAGCTTTGGGAATTTTTGAGAGCTCCTAATCCAGAGTACCTTGGAAGCTCCCAAGGAAGGGGAGAAAGAATGAAAAGGCAAAGGTGAGTGACAGCCAGGATGAAATCTCCTGCTTGGACAGGACACTTGGCTCGCCTTTCTGTTCTGGCGAGTCACCACAGTGGGAAAGAGCAGAGAAACACAAGGCAGCTTGGGAGTGGGGCTTGGGGAGACGGTGCTGTCCGGCAGACTTTGTCTGTTCTCAGCCACTGTCTTAGCTGTGAGGGCAGGAACAGTCACACTCCCACATTGAGCCTCAAGGGTCCCTGGAATCTTAATTCATTCTTTCTCAGATTTTAGCCTCCATGGATACCAGCTAAATGAACCCTATTTTTTTTAATATATATTTTTTATTAATAAGTCTGATGAACCAGGACACACTGTAAAAATCAACTGTCCTTTATTTTATTCCCTCTCACTCCCAATGCTTTTCAACTCTTTCTGGTAGTTCTGATTATTTCTTTGGTTTTTATATGTATTTTCTAATTGTCAGACCTATATTGCTTTTTTTTCAGCTTTAGGTTTTACCTCTTGACTACTACAAAAGACCGCGAAGATTTAGCTCTTATATTGCCTTCCACATCTTCCTGTGCCGCTTTTGTTTATATCATCAATCTGCATTTACAATAGTCCAACCACGAAAGAAATTATCCAAGCTGAATCAGGAGTGTGCTATGATTATAATTCCTTTGCTAGATGTTCTGCTTTTCCTGGGGTAAGTGTGGCTTGGGTTTTTATTTACTTAATTGTCTATGCATCTGTCACTGATTCCCCATAATCTTTCCTTGAAGAGAAAAACAATCTGAAGATTTGGTCTCCCATCCCAGGTGAGAATACTTTCAAAAAGGCTTACAGACTTCGATAACAAATACGTAGTTTCTTCAACAAACTAACAGCTTGAAAAAAGCCAGGGGAAGGGAAAATGTAATAAAAGAGGCTTGAGTCATAGCAGTCAAATGCCATGTGCTGGGCCCTTGTTGGGATCCTCATCCAGACAAAGCAAGGACACAGAGGTGTTGGAAGGTAACTGGGTAATTTGAACATTGATTGGGCCTTAGCATGGACTAAACAATAAACCTGTTTGGACTCAGTGAATAATGGTATTATGGGTTATGTTTTATCATTTCCTCATCTTTTACAGCTACTTACTAAAATATTTATGTCTGAGATGGTATCGTATCTGACATTTACTGTTGATACACTCCAGGAAAAAAACAAATGGGCTTGGAAGATACATGAAAGATTGACAAAATATTGATGATTATTCATTATCAGTGAAGGGAGATGGGTATGTCCTTATACTATGCTCTCCGCTCTTGTGTATGGTTGAAATTTTTCATAGTAAAAAGTTTAAAACAAAAAAATTCACAAAGAAATGGAAGAAAGGAAAAGATTGCACAGGGCTGGCTGTGCAATCGGTGAGCTGGTTGTAGAAATAAAACCTTTTGCATATTGAGCACTAGCCCGTTTTGTGTCTAGTACGTGTTTTGGGTCTAGTACACGGATATAGAACTCGGGTTTCTGAAGCCTGCTGACCTTCCCAGGCTTCTCCAGAGCCCGGGAGATGGGGATGGTGGGACCAGGGTGAGCACAGGGTCAGGAGGAGGGCTGCTAGGGCTGCTGTTAAAGCACAGGAGAGGCTCAGGGACATGCTGGCATGCCCCTGACACCCCTCTGCACCCAGCGTTCACAGATGTCTCTTCCATGCCCTCCTCGTACATCCTGGATAGTCTCCAAGAGCCCCTCGTAGCCGTGACCTTGAGAGATCTTGATGTCAACAGCCAGGGGCTTACCCTCACTTAATGGGATGTAATTCACCTATTTAAGGTGTTCTATTCAGTGGATTTTATTATAGTCACGAGGTTGTGTAACTATCACAAGTACAACATTTTACCATTATCTTTTATTACTGAAGTGCGGTTGACTTACAATGTGGTATTAGTTTCAGGTGTGAAGCACAGTGATTCAGTTATATACACGATTACACATTTGGTTGATGGCTATTTGGGTTGTTTCCACTTCGTGGCGGTTATGAATAATGCTACTGTGTTTGTGTACAAGTTTTTGTGTGGACATATATGTACTCATTTCTCTTGGGCTATCGTCTAGGAGTGGAATTGCTAGATCATATGGAAACTTTGTTTGAGCTTTAGAGGAACTGCCAGACTGTTTTCCGTAGTGGCTACAGATCTGGGCTGGGAAAGGAATGGATGGGATAGAAGCGAACAGTAACGGCGTGGTGAGTGGGGAGACTGAGGCTCTGAGAGAGAAAGTGCCTTACACACAGTTGCACCGAGGCAGAGCAAGAAAAGGGGGGCTAATCATCTTGACGGCCTCAACTCCACCCCAACAGCAAATCCCTTCCTACCAGTCCCTCCCAAAGGTTCCTGAAGTAACATCAGGATCAAGTGCGTGTCTGAGAGGTGACTTAGCAGCTCTCTGCCATCTGGCCTTGCCTCTGCCTCATCGCATCATGTCTTTTTTGTGTATTTATTTGGCTGCGTTGGGTCCTACTTGCAGCACACGAGATCTTTAGTTGAGGCGTGTACTGTGGCATGTGGGATCTAGTTCCCTGACCAGGGATTGAAACTGGGCCCCCCTGCATTGGGAGCACAGAGTCTTAGCCACTGGACCACCAGGGAATTCCCAGGGGTGCTTTTCACTGCACTTACAGAGCTGGTGTCTCTGTGAGAAGACAAAATGCCTGAGAATAGAAAAAAGCAGATTGAGAAAGCAACCAAGTCTGGATGGTATCATTTGAGGCCCCGGCTCCAGCTACACTGGAGTAACTGACCACTGGGCATTTTAGTTTTTGAGCCAATTTACATTAAGAAAAAAAAGAAAACTGCTTAACCCAGATTGAGTTGTCAGTTGCCGCTGCAGTATCCCTCACACAGTAATCCCCCATGCCCCCCAACACGTAGCCATGCCCACCAGGCTCCTCAGACCACACAGGGGAACCACACCGGCTTTTGCCTCTAAGCACAGGATTACCTGCTGTCCTCCAGTCCAGGTCATCATTATTTTTCTGAGTTGCGTTTTGCCACTGACTGTCCATCTTTAGTCTTCCATGCAAGGTGCCTTTCATACCACCATTATCAGCAAGTGGACATTTCAGGTTGCCCTAAATGGTTTTGGGTGCTAAGACCAGGTTGATGGTAAAGCTGGAATGCTCACCTAGCAGTCTGATCCAAATTAAACTCCAAGCAGACATAATAAGCAGTGTTCCCTGAACTTGTGTGCTGGTCCTGAAAAGACCTTGCCAAGACAAACTTGGCTTTTCCCTTTGACTTGCTGGTGCCAAGGACATACACATTTACCACCAAGATGCGTGAGAACAGTCTCACACATTTTACCCACCCAGCTTCACTACAGGGAAAAGGACAGACTGTGTGGGTCAAGAGGCAGACCGAGGACACGCTGTAGCAAAGAGGGTCCTACACTCAGTCCCCTCACTGTCTCCATCCCTGCCTGATTCGGACCTTTCTGTATATCGCATGCCACTCCCCACTTCGTCAGGAAGCAGTGAATTGTAGACATTTTCATCTGCGGGCCTTGGCTGGTTCTCTTCCCTCTGCTTGGGATGCTTTTCTACACTGCAGAACTCTTTCAAGACCCAGATCAAAGGTTAGCTCCCCTGGGAATCTTTGCTCCTTTAATATTTTAACAACTCTTTTAAATGTTAGCATTTCTTAACCTTGGGTCACTGTGTCACTATGAATAGGCTTTAAAGGGTCTATGGGTGCTCCTGGGGTTCCCCTAGAGGCCTGTGCCCATGTCTGTTACTCTGGTGGCCAGGGTCAGAGCATCCATCAGATTCTCAAAGAGGTACTGTGACCTAATGAATGATTAAGAACCACCAATTTCTCATGTGTCTCTCTTATGAGTTCCTGAGGACAAGAGTCCCATCTTTTCCATTTTACACTCTCCAGCACTGGTCCACAATACATACTCATAACTGTTGGCAGAAGGCTGTGAGTGACCCACAGAGGTAATGTTTTTACAGGCAAAGACAAGAAAACAGAATAATTTGTAGAGTCGAGTTGTTTGTTCTTGATTACAACATTCAACGTGTACATTACATTTACCTCTTGGTACCGAAAAGGCCCTCTGCCACCTTCCTGGGACAGTTAATCCAGACAGAATATTCCTGGGCAACCCTTACCTCTGTGTCTGCCAGCAATCGCCCTCTCCCCCTTCTTACAACCATATGTAAGCTCTCTCTCATCCAGAATAACTTGCACGTGGGGTCTTTCGTTCAGTGGAGGAGCCATGTATAGTACAGCTCTACTGACTTGACAATGGATTTAATATATTATGAATTCCAGATCAAGACCTCACATTATTTAACTGCTGAAGTCTTTGAGGATCCCAAAGGCATTTGAGAATCTGGCAGTGTCGCAGGGTCACCAATTTTTACTTGATAGTATTAAAACAGAGAGAAGGTTTGCTAAGTCTGTCCTGGCCCTGGGTATTTACTCTGAAAAAGAGCTTGAGTAAGGTTTTGACACATTTGCTTTTCATGTCATTTGCAGGCGCAAAATGAACAACACAGAGAGTTTCATTTTGTCTATCCATTGGTCTTAAATTTTCAACAATGAAAATGTATTATTTGTGAAAGGGAAGTTTACTAACAAAAGATTAAAGGTGAAATGCCAGGTGGATGGATTCCAAGAAAACAGGAGTTTACTGAGGTTTAAATGTCAGAATGACTGCACGTAATAATTAGGTTTAATTAACAATGCTTTTTCCATAGACTGAATTTTTGCTATTTTTTAATATTATCACTAGCTTGAGTGTCCCCCCTTTCTCTTACTTTTATTACTAGAGTCACCAGAAGGAATTAAAATATTTAAAAAATAGCTGTTTCTGGGCAAGTCACCCAGCATACACTCCTCATGTTTCCTCTGGGTTCAAACATGAAGGGGAGCCTGCCTCAGACAAGAACAATCCTTGCTGCACCCCCGCCAGCTCATGCACCCCCTTTTCATTCCAAGAGGCTCCAGCTCAAATGAAAGTTATAAGGTTAAGCACGACTCCGAGTTCCAGACACAGCTAGCCCCTGCTTGGTCTTCAAAAAATAGAGGTCTGTAATTCCTTTTTGAACATGCCTTCGAAATGGAGGTCTTTGGCCATGAGCTCCTCTTCGACATCATCCAGCGCCCATTGGTGATCTGTCAGTTCCAGAGCTTCCCACTCTGTCTGCAAAGGAAGAGAAACATGGGGGCAGGGAGGGAAGGGCTGTTATAGAAGCAGTGCTGATGTGCTCGGGCCTGAAGCGGGATCGAGCTCTGCACATGTGACCCTCACTCAGTCCTATGAGGGAGGTGCTGCGGTGCCCTCACCCATCCCCGCCCCTAAGTTACAGACAGGAGACTAGGCTAAGAAAGAAACAATCTGTTCCGGTCCCTGGAGCTGGCAACTAATTACATTTCTCAAGTATTCTATTAATGTTGATTACTTTTGCCTTTAATTAGTAGGTCTTTAAAAAAATGCTCTAAGAAACTTAATGTGTAATATAAATGTTAGCTCACAGGTATGGGTTTTAAAAAATAATAATTTACACACTCCATCCCTTCAATGTGGGCAATTCAGTGGCTTTTAGTATATTCATCAAGATGTGCAAGCATCACTACTATGTAGTTCCAGAACACTTCTGTCATGGGAAACACACTCTCATCAAACAGCAGACACTCCCATTATCCCCTCCCCCAAGCCCTGGCAACGACTACTTCCTTTTCTGAATCTTGTCATCTTTTCTGGATGCATATGTGGCCTTTTGTCACTGGTTTCTTTCATTTAACATTAAAAAAAATTATTTTGTTGAAGTATACTTGATCTACAGTGTTGTCTTGGTTTCTGCCATACTGCAAAGTGATTCGGTTATACATATACATTTAGTTTTTTTTCATCCTTTTCCATTAAGATTTATTACAGGGTATTGGTTATAGTTCCCTTCTCTTAGCATGTTTTTACGGTCCCTCTCTGTTGTGGCATGATTCAGCTCTTCATTCTTTTTTATGGCTAATGTTCCACTGCATACATTCCATTGTCTAGACACTGCATTATCTGTTCATCAGATGATGGACATTTGGATTGTTTCTAGTTTTGACTATTATCAGTAGTATTCTGAACATTCTTGTACTCAGTTTTTGTGGGAAAATATGTTTTCAGTTCTCTTGAGTGTTTAGCTGAGAGTAGAATTTCTGGGTCATATGGTAAGTGTGTTTAATTTTTTGAGGAAAGACTAAGAACCGTGTTCCAAAGCAGCTGGACAATCACCAGCACGTACGAGGGTTCCAATGTCTCTATATCCTTGTCAACACTCGTTATTGTCCATCTTTTTTATTATAACCATATGAGTGAGTGTGAAGTGGTATCTCACTGAAGTTTTGATTTGCAAAACCAGCGATGACGCATGATGTTGGGCATCTTTTCATGTGCTTAGCTTATTGGGTATTTGTGTGTCTTCTTTGGAGAAATGAGTATTCATATCCTTTGCCAACTTTTTACTGGATCATGTTTTTATTGTTGAGTTCTAAGAGTTTTTTATTCTAAATCCTGGACCCTTACCAGATATATGATTTTCAGACACTTTCTCCAATTCTATGGGTTGGCTTTTCACTTTGTTAATGGTGTCTTTTGAAGCACAGAAGTTTTCATTTTGACAAAGTTTCACTTATCTATTTTTCCTTTTGTTGCTTATACTTTTGATGTCATATCTAAGAAATCATTGCCTAATCTAAGGTCACAAACATTTACACCTATGTTTTCTTTTATGAGCTTTCTAGTTTTAGCTCCTATATTTAGGTCTTTGACCCATTTAAAAACTTTTATTCAAAACATTTTTTATTGTGGTAAATATTAATATACATATGACACAAAATTTGCCATTTTTGACCACTGTTAAGTATACAACTTAGTGGCAGTTTTTAGGTTCACAATGTTGTGCAACCATCACCACTAACTTTTTCTAAATTTTTCATCCCCTGAAACAGAAACTGTGTACACAATAAACAGCAAAACTATTCTTTCCCTCACTGAACTGTTTTGGCACCTTTCTCAAAAATCATTTGATCTACATGTATGAGTTTTTATTTCTGAACCCTCAATTCTTTAAAAACAAAACAAAACTTTTTTTTATTTATTGGCTGCACTGCACGGCATATGGGATCTTAGTCCCTGGTCAGGGATCAAACCTGTGCCTCCTCCACTGGAAGCACAGAGTCTTAACCACTGGACCGTCAGGAAGTCCCTGCTGAATGAACTATCAGTTCTGTTCCATTGATCTGCATGTCTGTCCACACAGTCTTGATTACTATAGCTCAGAAGTAGGTTTTCAAATCAGGAAGTCTTGAGTCTTCCAACTCTGTTCTTATCCAACATTGTTTCGCCTGTTCTGAAGCCCTTTCACTTCCGTATTATCTTCTGGATCAGACTGCCAATTTGCGCAAGAAAAGCTGGTGGGATTTTGAGTCTGTAGATCAACAGATCAAGGAGTACTGCCCTCTTGATAACACTAAGTTAAGATAATATGTACATGGATATATTTGCATTTATTTAGGGCTTCTTTAGTTTCTTTCAGCAATATTTTACAGTTTTCATGGTACAAATCTTGCTGTTTTGTTAAATTTATTCTTATCCTTTTTGATACTATTATAAATGGAATGATTTTCTTAATTTCTATTTTTCAGATTCTTTATTACCAGTGTGTAGAACTATGACTGATTTCTGAAAACCCTGCTGAATGTATTACATGTAATAGCTTTTTTGTGGATTCCTTTTAGGATATTCTATATAAAAGACCACATTACTTGCAAACAAAGACAGTTTTACTTCTAAAACTTTTTTTTTTTTTTTTAAATTTTGGCTGCACTGTGTCTTCACTGCGATCCATGGCCTCTCTAGTTGCAGCATGTGAGCTTAGCTGCCCTGTGGTATGTGGGATCCTAGTTCCCAAACCAGGGATTGAACCCAAGTCCCCTGCATTGGAAGGCAGATCCTTAACCACTGGACTACCAGGGAAGTCCCTACTTCTTCCTTTCTAATCTAGATGCTTTCAATTTCTTTTTCTCATCTAACTGCCCTGGCTAGAACATTTAGAATAATGTTGAATAGAAGTGGTCATAGTGGACATCTTTTGTCTTGTTCCTACCCTTAGGGGCAAAGCTTCCAGTATAAGTATGCTAACTGTGGGTCCTTCATAAGTATCTTTCATCAAGATGAACAAATTCCTCTCGTATTTCTAGTTTTCATCATGAAAAATTAGTGAGATTTTGCTGTGTAAAATTATATTGGATTTTACAAATTCAAGAATCATTGTATGAAAGGCTCAAATAATTTAGATTTTATGGGGGGGCAAGCCACATGGCCTATGGGATCTTAGTTCCTCCACCAGGGATTGAACCTGGGTCCTCGGCAATTAAAAGAGTGTGGAGTCCTAACCACTAGACTGCCAAGGTATCCCAATTTAGATTTTACTGAATGAAATTTATATCAGGATCCAAAAAAGTTCAAAATATTCCAAATGTCTACCTTGTATCTCTGATTGGGGTGTTTTTATAACTTCATTTACACTGTGGATTAAATTGGGTGAGCATTTAAAAACCACCAAAAGTACCAAGAATCTCTAACTTACTTATCAGATGATTCTGTCTCTGGAATAAGAGACATGTAAATGAAAATACATTTTTGCTAAACTTAAAATGATGGAACCATATATATAGCACACTCACTTAAGGGAATTTATCTTTAAAAGTAACTCTGGTAACACCTTTGAGCCTCAGTGAAGCTGGGAAGAGAAGTGAGTGTACCTTAAAAGCTTTGTTGGTGTCTGCGGGCATGGCCATGGCTGCGCCAGTCATCTGCTCCTGCATCATCCGTGATTGGTCAGCAGCTGCAGCGTAAGACACACCCCAGTGAGTGCCAGGGCACAGGAGGCACCCAGGACCCTCAGGGAAGAATGGTTCTCACACAGCACTTACAGATGCTTGGCAGTGGGTTAGAGGACTATGGGACAGTTTACTGACTGGCCTTGTCACACACTTTGTGAAAGTCACTTTACCTCTTGCAAAAAATGGACATGGTAACAGCAGGAGAGAGAAGATTAACTAAAGGAAACTCTAACCTTTATTTCAAATTTAAATAACACGAGCAATAGCTATGACTTACTGAGCAACACCAACATGCCAGGTACTTCACTAAGTGCTCCATGTATCTACCTTATCAACTCCTCACAGCAAACCCAGAAGTCACTTATTAAGGTCCCTATTTTACAGGTAGGCAAACAGAGCACTGGTGTGGTTAAGTCACTTGCCCAGGGTCCCAGCTATTTAAGTAAGAGAGCCAGGACTGGTACTGGTCTCTAGTCAGGGGGCGAACTGACCACACCAGCCTTCTCTCGGCTCCAGGCTCACAGTGCTGGTGCTGGGCCCCTCACAGGAGGGCAGCAGACTCTGCACAACCAGATACCGTCCCTGCGATGAGTGAGGTCTTCAGTCTGACCTTGGGATGTTCAAGACTCTTTCAGAATACCTCAGGAACTTAGGAATAAGTTTAGGGAATGAAGCACTATATTTCACTCTGTTCAATGCAACTACATAATCACTCTGGCCCTGGTATGAATGACTCAGCTATCGAAGTAATTGCCTCTTACCATTATCTTGGCCCAAAATCAGAGAGTAGATGCTCCGAAGCCCAAAGACGTTGAGGAAATACCAGGATGCAGAACTCACCCTAGGAAGCAAAAGTGAAACAATGTAGGTAGCTATTTCAGAATACACTAGTTCACACATTTCTCCCACCCGAAGTTGTTCAGAGTATGTAAAGGAATCTCCTGGGGTCAGCCAATAGTCATCCAGAGCACAACCAAAGAAGAAATACACGTTGTGAAGGCCATGTTACCAATATTAATAGTTATAGCTCTCTGCAGGCGAACAGCTGAGCCTTGTGGACAGACTTGGGTCAAACCTCGATTCTTCCACTCACTTCAGAGAGTTGCCATGAGGGTAAAATGAGTTAATATATGGAGGTTAACAGCTCCTTCTTTGGCATTCAGTAGCAGGAACTAAACTCACACCTGGTGGGCTTCATTTTATCAGGGTATACAAGTTTTGTTTAATTATCCTACCTACATAGTGGGTTTTCAAACCATTTATTATTTGTAATCATAACAACACACACTTGTTATTGATGTATGTATATAATACATGCAAATAATACTGAAGTACGTAAGATATAAATTCAAAGAGGCCGCTGTCCTGAATCCCATTCTCTAAAGAAACCACAAGTGTTAACAGGCTTCATATTGAAGACTGTAGTGACTGGAAAAGCCATTTCAAGTTTTGAACTATATCCCAAAGCTCTCCTTAGGTTAGGTTTCCCACCTTGCCCCAGTGAAGTTAATATGCTTGCATATAATAAAAAACTAAAACTAGTGTCAGAAATGATACAGAGAGAAAGGACCCACACTTCATTCCAATACTTGGGTCACACTTATCTGTACATAATCTTTTAGATTGGTAAGCTAGTTCATATGTGGTTCCAGGCTCCTTTGTCCACACGAGCATGTCAGAAACATACTTGTCCAGGTGCTGAGAAAAGATAAAACAGCTTTTCTCCACCCCATGAAGTTTGTGTTTGGCCCACAGGAGACTGGAAGGTCAAAGCTGAACAGTCGTGCTACTTGTACGAAGTATAGCTTTTCTCCTCTGGGGAAGTGTGCACGGCCAAGACTCTCCCAGCGCCGGGTCTATCGTGTCCCTCCCAAACAAGCACAGACTGCTCCAACTGCGGACTCAGTCAAGATCAGTCAGGCAATGACCCCCAATGCCCATTCTCCTCCTCCTACTGTCTGGCTATTTTATTTTATTCTAGCCTCCTCAATTTTATTTTGGCTACGCTGGTCTTTGTTGTGGTGTGCAGGCTTCTCGAGTTATGGTGGGCTGGCCTAGTTGCCCTGCCGCAGGCGGGATCCTAGCTCCCTGACAAGGGACTGAACCCGTGACCCCTGCATCAGAAGGGGGACTCTTAACCACTGGACCACTAAGGAAGTCCCTGTCTGGTTTCCATTAGATGCTAGTCTCTGGGAAGCCAGACAAAATAATCTTGGAGAGACCACATGAAGAAGCGCTACTGTGTTCCTGAGGCTGCAGCACTGTCCTAAGAGCTCTTCATATTCGGGGTTTTATTACTCTGATATAAAAAACAGAACAGTAAATAAGACACAAGTGCTGGATTTGGACAGACTTGTGGTCAAATTTCAATGGCTCCACTTCATAGGGTTGCTACGAGAATAAAATAATATATGGAATGTATCTAGCACAGTGACTGGTACCAGTGAAAAGAATTAATGTTGTTTTTGGAAGTAATGTACTTTAAAACAAATAATACCAACATCCACTTCCATAAGCTCCAGGGCATTTATTGTTAAAAAGTCTGCTTTGGCCAGAGTTCCTGCCTTTAACTTTTTTTGGGGTGGACACATCTACTTTTTTGAGCTCCTAAGACCCAAGAAACTAGGGGAAAGAGCTTGATACATTCTCTCCTTTTGCAAAAAAAACTCATGTAAAAGTTATCATAGTCTGTGGCATTCTGAGTGGAGTTTCAATGAGAAAAACTCCAAAAACCTATTCCAGTGAAGCAGGCAAACTGGAAATCCTGTTGTTTAACAGATCGCTGTTTCAGATTTTGGTTGGTGTTTTTACTCAATAGAAGAAAGTCCTTACCAGGAGGCATCTAATGTTAGTAGTTCAATTCCTTGCTGTAGCATAGGCTTAAAACGGAGGGTCAGTGGAAACGGGACCTTGGCTGCAGAAAAGAAAGAAAAAGTTCAGAATCACACCCAGCTTCCTCTGTAGTAAATGTGATGCACATACTTCCCTGAGGAGGTGGGAACTCTGTACCATACAGAGTTTAGAAACTTATTTCCACAAAGAGACTTATGCCACTTCTGAAGGATTAACACTCAAAAGTCACTCTATTCTAGTTCTTTGAACAACACCAGATTCTCTAGTGCTTAAGTAAGGGCTCAAACTGAGCTGTGCCCCAAAATCTGGAAAAGAAACCAGCACTAGTCTGTTAAACCCAAAGTGGAATATATACACACAAAGAACTATATTACTGAGACACCAAGTTCATTTAAAAATCAAAGTGGCTCATGAACAAATCGACAAACAACTGACCCCAACACCTCAAAAATGAAGTCAAGACAGAAACAGGCTTCCCATCCTCCTACTCACTAGGACACAAAACTAGTTTTGGATACAAATTAGTAAGCCACTCGTTCAAGTCCCTTAGTGAAAAAGCATCCATGTCATGAATGTACGAACGCTTTGGGATAAGAGCCATGAAATTAGAGCATAATCAATTTCTCGTTCAGGAACTGTTATCAGTTTCCACTCGGGAACACAGGACCCGGGACAGCAGTATGTCAGCAGCACCTGGATTTCTGAGTAGGGTCATGGGAAAGGATCACAGATGAAGTAAACCTGAAGCCTTCCGAGTCTGTAACCTACTTGTGACAAAGCCTGAAAACGTCATGTTGATCCATCCACCGATAAGAATCATAGGCAGGACATTGGTGACATTGCCTTTCATCATGTCTGTGAGCATGGTGGGATCTAAGACAGAAAAACAAGCACCCAACAGCTGTTACCACAGTTGGTAGGGATTTATTCCTTGCTTTCTGTAACTTTTTACTTTACTTGATAAAATTAATACAAGTAATACAAGTTCATTGTAAAAAATTCAAACGACATAGAAACACAGGATGTGGACAGTTCCTCTGCCTACTGTCTAAACACTTTTAACTGTTGTCTATTCTTCTATCTTTATATGTCAATACAAACATACATATATACCTATACATGTATATACACAATGGTTTCTTTCTGTATATATACACATGAAGGGATACTATGCTTACTATTCTGCTTCTTAATTTAAAAACTTAACATATTGTGATGTTATGTTTCCATATTGGTGTAATATGGCTCATTATTTTTAATGTCTGCATAGGCGTCCACTGTGGTCACACTCATCACTTCTGGTTAGATCTATAGATTGTTTATTGGCAAAAAAAAAAATGTTGTGAACAACTTCCTTGTACATAAATCTCCAAATTTGTGTAAGTGCTTCTGTGAGAGAAACTCGTAGAAGAATTTCTGGGCCAAGGGATTTGACCATTTAAAATGACTTTCAACAACAGTAAGAGGACTTCATTTTCCATGACCCTGACAGTAGCAGCTTTGGTCAAGCTTTTCAATCTTTTCGAATTTAATGGGTTAAAAAGGACACCGTGTTTTAATTTGCATTCCACTGATTTTAGTGATGTCAAGTATCTTTCCATATACTTATTGGTCTTTTGTTTCTTGTAGGTTTGCTGAAAGACTTATTATTGAAATCAATTCCAGTACCTTCTGTCTGGGTTTATGATACTGGTTATCTAACCTAAAGAAATAGGTACTGAAATAAATGGATAAGTAAAACCAAATAATATGCTAATTTTGTTTTACTTTAAAGATGCTGTGTTTTTCACATGACTGGGATTAGAGGAAGTAAGAACTCTGTTAGAGGAAAAACTGTAGGGGGAGAGCAAGCATTCATGTCTGACAAAGAAATGAATCACCGAGGGAAGCATTTAGGCAGAATCTGGGAGTCATCTGCCAGCAGCAGGATTGCACTGGGTGGGACCTGGGACTGGAATGCTTTCCAGCTGTGCCCCTCAGAGCCCTGGGTCCTGAGGAACAGCAGAGGGGAGATACCTGGGGACAATGGCCCTATTCCCCGTCCCCTTAGCCGAGAGGTCTTGCTTTTAATTCCACTTTATACACTGGAGTTCCCAAGGTATAAGATTTATTTGAAAAAGAGAATCCCCCCTTTTGTAGATCCCTGTATCCGATGATCCCTAAGTTCCCTCAGATTACTGTCTTATACTATTTAAATTTCAAATAAAAGGACATCCTTCCTGCTCATCCCACCATCATGTTAAAAATCTTCCTTAAAGATGAGAGAGGGGAATATACATACCAGTCACAGGTGAAGGCGGCACAACCTTCCTTTTAGTTTTTTTGAAAAATCCATCCTCTGGGTTGTTGAAGTAATATTTTCGTGTCAGGAAAGACTAGTAGAAAAAAGAACTTTTTAAGTCTTAAAACTGTGACATAGAACATTATCAAATTACTCCCCCGAGGTTTAGTCAGAAGGCCCTTGGAATATGCTATTACACTCAGAGCTGGCAGCCTACTTGGCAGCCGTCCTGACACTTTAGCTGAGTCACATTTGAAAACAATTTCCCAAGAAGAGCAAGGTCACAATGACAGCAAACACCACTAGGCCACAGCTTAATTACTGACTTGCCTGCCTTCAGCTTTTCCCGAAGAGTCCCCTTATAAAACATTCAGCTATCTACTGTCCTCAACAGTGAATCGTGTTTTAGCTTGTAATAAAAGATAAATGAGTACCTGTTTGGGAATGTATTTTCCATTTTCCCTGAGGACTCTGCTTCGAATTAGGACTTGACTGAAGGAAAAAAAACAAAACCAAGACAATGAGATTTTTAAAAGTGAAACTCTAGAAGAAAATGAGAGAATAAAGTAGAAAACCTATTTAAACACAAGAGAAGGCCTATTTGGCAATAGCTCTGAGTGGAAACTTTTCAAAATACAAGTCTCCTTACTACCAACAGAACATACTTAACCCAACACTCAGCTTTCCACAAGAAGTTTTCAGGAGTGACTCTTTCTAAACAAAGATTTCTGAGGAAGGCACATTTGGGACATTACGCTTTTTCTTACTTTATAATGAGCTAAGAAGGAACTTTTCTCTGAGTAAAGAGAGTAGCAGTTGGATGCTACTCAAAAGACCTGGGGGCAGAAGGGAGGAAGGGCAAGGATAAAAGAAGGAAGTTTAAAAACAAAGCAAAACCAAAGAAATGATCTTTGGTTTTGACCAAAATGACCCCTGTAGGGCTTGATGGGGTTGTTACCTGCAAGACAAATACAAATTCTACTCAGGGTGCAGATGTTGGTAAGCTCTCAGTAGATACTTACTGAATTCATAAATGAAATTATCTGGTGATATTTGAACATAGTTGATTCTTACAGATAACAAAGTGTACCAAGTGGGCAGTGTTAGAACAAACATCAAACAGAAGAGATCAAAACGCTATTTTTTCTAGGTTTTCAAAAGTTGTTTTAATGAGGGGAGGAAAAAACCTCCTTAATGGAAATCCTTCTTGAAAAGTGAGACAAAACAAAATGCTATAGACACAAGCCTGAAGAGTTGAGAGGTGATATGTTCCATTCCCTGGGAGCTAGACTAAAGCTATTCATAATGTGGCCTGTGTCGCAATGCTGGTCTGGGGTGAGGTGAGAACAGACACTGAGACTAAAGGTTTAGAAACTTTTATAGCAATCTGACATTGTCCAAACATCCAAATATGTGATCAAAAATTTTTTATCAAAGCACCAGCCTGTGACAGACTGAACATTCAAAAACCCAAACTGGTCCTTTACCACGGACAGTGTAAGTAGCACTGGGTCTAGAATAATGAGTAAAAATTTAAGCTCTGGAGTTGGACAGATGGGTTCAAATATTGACTTGTTAACTATGTGATCCTGGGTGAGTGCCTTAACTTTCCTACGCCTCCATTCATACTGTACACAGTAACAGGCTTATTCTCATTGAACGAATACTTCTCGAGCTTCTGGGGTGCCATGTTAGGCGACATGAACAACAGCGATCAAAAAGCAAGAATCTATCTTGGACTTCCCTGGCGGGCTGGTGGTTAAGAATCTGCTCTTCTACTGCAGGAGGCATGGGCTGGATCCCTACTCAGGGATCCTGCATGCTGCAGCCAAAAAAAAAAAAAAAAAAAGGCAAGTATCTCAAGGAGGTTAAAGTCTAGTAGGGGAGAAAAACAATAATCAAATAACCACAGGAATAAATGTCAAATCCATCTGTTACATACCAGGAAAGAGAGACGGATAATCTGAGTGTGTTAACAGGGGCATGTGACTGAGTCTAAGACGTCAAGGTCTTGGAGAAAGCTTTCCTGAGGGGGTATGATTAAGCTGAAATCTTAAAGACGGGTAGAGACAACCTTGGCAAAGAGCTGGAGCATGGGCAAAAGCCCTGAGGCAGGAGTAAGCACCGTTGTCTCTGAGGACCAGGAAAACGCCATATGGGTGGAAGAAAGAGGACTACAGACACGTGGTGAGACAAGGCTTGAGAGCTTGGCAAGAGCTAGACTATGTAAGAGAGTCTCAGTGCTATTCTTAAAAAAAATTGTGGTAAAAAACATTAACATAAAATTTACCATCTTGACCACATTTAAGCACACAGTTCAGTAGTGTTAAGCATATTCACACTGTTGTGAAACAGATCTCCGGAACTTTTTCATCCTGCAAACCTGAAACTCTATTCTCATTGCACAATAACGTCCCCATTCCCCATCCCCCAGCCCCTAGTAACCGCCATTCTACTTTGTGTTCCTGTGAATTTGACTATTTTAGATACTTCATATAAGTAGAATCATACAGATATTACCTTTTTGTATCTGGTCTCTTTTGTTTAGCCTCATGTTCTTAAGGTTCATCTGTGTTGTAACCATGTGACATGATTCCTTTCTTTTTAAGGGTTCCACTGTACTGTAATCTTTATCTTAAAAGCAAAAGGTTGGGGGAAAGGAAACCCTTGTTGGTGGGACTGTAAATTGGTACAAATTTATGAAAAACAATATGGAGGTGCTTCAAAAAAATAAAAATAGAATCACATTGTATATACATATATACATATATATAATATATATATATATGCAACCCTGTGTTCATTGGAGTATTAGTCACAATAGCCCATACATAGAAACAACCCCGAGGACTTCCCTGGTGGTCCAGCGGTTAAGAATCTGCCTGCCAATGCAGGGGACATGGGTTCGATCCCTGGTCCAGGAAGATTCCACATGCCATGGGGAACTAAGCCTTTGCACCACAACTACCGAAACCCATGAGCTCTAGAGCCCAAGTGCTGCAATTCCTGAAGCCCGAATGCTCTGGAGCCTGTGCCCTGCAACAAGAGAAGCCACAGCAAGAAGCCCATGCATCACAACTAAATAGCAGCCCTTACTCTCTGCACACAGAGAAAGTCTGCACACAGCAAAGAACACCCAGCACAACCCCAAATAAACAATAATTTTAAAAAGTCCTGAAAGGATAAAGACAACATGATATATGGGTAGACACACACACTGGAATATTAATTCAGCCACGAAAAAGAAGGAAATCCATTCACTTGCAACGACATGGACAAACCATGAATACATTATACAATGAGGCAGACCCAAAAGGACAAATACTGTGTGATTCCACTTAATGAAGTACCTAAAGTAGAATGGTGCATCTCAGGAACTGGGAGAGATGGAAGTGAGCTTAATAGGCTCAGAGTTTCTGCCAGGGGTCAGGAAAATACTGTGGAAGCGTACAGTGGTGGCAGTTGCACAAGGTGAATGTGCTTAACGGCACTGAAATGTATAGTTAAAAACAGTCAAAGTGGGCTTCCCTGGTGTCTCAGTGGTAAAGAACCTGCCTGCCGCTGCAGGAGACATGGGTTCAGTCTGGTTAGGGAAGATCCCGCGTGCTGCAGAGCAACTAAACCTGCGTGCCACAACTACTGGCCCACTCAGAGCCCGTCTTCCGCAACAAGAGAGGCTACCGCAATGCGAGGCCTGCGGACCGCAAGCAGAGAGTAGCTCCTGTTCGCTGCAACTAGAGAAGAGCCTGTGCAATAATGAAGACCCAGCACAGCCAAAATAAATAAAATTAAACTTTAAAAAAAGAAAAAAAGAAAGTGGAAAATTTTATATGTATTTTACCACAGTTTTTTAAAGAGCAAAAAGCAAATATTAAAGGATTTTAAGCTAATTCTTCACATATGTCACTTAAGGTGATTACCACTGTATTAGGCATACCCTGAGCACTAAAATAATAGTATTTCCTATCTTCCCTTTGCATGTTTTATCACTTGGACTAAAACTCCCTGAGAGTAGGGTCTTGTCATATTTTGTACCCCCTAGCATACAGTACAGTGCAGGGCACATGGTAAGTCGTCATAAAAACCTTGTTCACTATAGAGAATTCAGGACTTCCACAGGTTGAACAGAAATTCAGATAGATCTCTATTTATACTGCTGAGCAATTTTGCAGAAGTGGGGTTGAGAATCATGTGAGGCATTTAAACCCTGAAATAAGGCCAACTTAAATTATCCTATAAATTTTAAATACTCAGTTTCTCTTAAGGTCTGCAAATTCTACAAGAATTTTTGAATTTTGCATTTTTTTTCCATTAGTATCTAAAAATAAGTCCCTGCTCGACTAAGCACAACAACACAACAACTGGTGATAAAGGTAAAGTTTATCTTCTGCCATCGTAATTTGCAAGTGAAAAACATTTTCTTAAAATAAAACTCTAGTTTTCCAAGTCAGTATTTTTCAAACTGGAGTTTCACATTCTTAAAGATCTATTTGTTTTTCCTTTCCGAAAAGTCACTATTCTACAAGCTTGAGAGTCACTTTTTACATACGTTCTAGTCCCAAATATGGTCTAATGTTTTTTCATTTATATATTTCTCCATTTTGGTTTAATACATTTTAGAAAAATTTTAGTAACCTCTGAGGCAGCAAAACCCTAATTATGAAACCAAATGTCCCATTTGTGATCATTCAGGCTCATGGAAACTTATACTGTATCTAGAGGAATGTTTTACAGACATCATCTAAAATTTAGTCCCCACTCCTGCTCTATGAGGCATGTCCTGTTATCAGCCCCATTTCGCAGATGAACAAGTGAAACACAGGGGTAACTCAGCCAAGGAAACTCAGCTAGTGGGGGCCTGATTAAGCCGGGCAAACTGACATAACCCCTGTACTTTCTTGCCCAAGGTCACGAGAGTGAGATTGCCGGAGAGGGGAGGGCGCTGACCTGTCGGAGACTTGTTCCTGGGTGAGCTTCTTGTCGCTCTGCAGCAGGATGGACACGTAGTGGCGGATCATGCCCACGAAGAAGGTGATGATAACGATGGGCAGGACCACCCAGAGACGGATGTTGGAGTCAAGCAACAGCTCCGGCCCCGCCATCTTCACAGAGTGGGCTCCCGGCCGAGTGTAACCGGGTTTCTTTTCGTCGGGGCACCGGGTCCTAGTTGAGGCCGCCTCTGGGCCTTCTCACCGCCCTCAGCCAGGCCAGACCCGGACCCTACGGCGGCGTTGTCCCTTGAGTCCTGCCCCAAGCAGGGCCGCCGGGCCGCCCACTTCCGGCGCGGACGTTTCACGTCACGGCGAGGGCGCGCTGCAGTGGCGTCAGTGTGGCGTCGTACCGGCGGGAAAGTCGAAGAGGCGGGTCGGCGACGCCTTCTCCGCCGATGACTGGGGCAGCGGTCGTTGTCTCTCGAGGCTTCGCGAACTTACGGCCTGGTTTCTCGGTCCCAACAGAGCCTGGCCTTTCCCTCTGAGCCTCCGTGCCCTCAACCTCAGCTTCTGCAGCTATCTAGTCGCGGGATAATACCTCCAGGTACCTTCCTGCGTCGTTAAAAAGACGAAATGAGGAGAGACTTGACCCCCATCCCCGCCACCCGCCCCTCCCCGGAGGACCTAGTCCAGACAGCCCTCCGGGTTTCCCCGGGTTTGAGGCTGCTGGACGGGTTAGCAGGTGTTAAGGGCGTGTTCCCTGAAGTCCAGAGGCCATGACTTGCCTTAGTTTTTCCTTCTGTAGAATGGTTGATAATGCTTATAAATGTAAACGAGGCAAAGGATAAAAAAAAAAAAAAAAGCTTAGCATGACGCTTGGTAAGTAGTAAATGGTAAGTATTGTTGGAAGCCACTATTATGGGTGGTAGTTAAGAGGCAGGTAGATCCTGGAGCCGGATTGCTAAATTGGATCCCAGCTCTGCCACTGAATGTGAGAATAATGGTGTGTATGTGTGTGTGCAGGCGCTCATGTGCGCCCGTGCGCTCAGTGGGTCAGTCATGCCCCACTCTGCAACTGCGTGGACTGTGGCCCGCCGGGCTCCTCTGTTCATGGAATTTTCCAGGCAGAAATACTGGAGTGGTTTGCCATTTCCTACTGCAGGGGATCTTCCCGATCAGGGATTGAACTCAGGTGTCTTGAGAGTAATGGTACCTACCTCAAAAAGTTTTGTGAGAAATAAACGAAGTATTACATATAAAAGACTTAGTAGTTTTTGTTAGATATTAATATTTAACTTCCTGCCTGCCATTCTCATTTAGCGAATATTCTCAGAATTTTTTTTCTTTAATGCTAGGTACCATGCTGGGCCCTAGGGATACCTGAGATAAACAACACTGGATTCTTGCTCTCAAGGAGCCCCTCAGTCTAGTGTGTTCTAAGGTTTCTTACATATACTCTGGAGCAGGAAAGCTGGAGGAGTAATCTCCTTTGGGGATAGGAGTCCAGTTTTCAAGGAAGAAGACATTTGATTGAGACTTTAAGGAGATGGAGTAATTTCCAGGCAGATAACAGCATTTCAGTTGGAGCAGGAATCATTTTTGGTTCACAAATGTAACCCCAACAACTAGCCCAGTCCTCAACATTGGAGTTTTGGATTAATGAGTTAAAGGAATAGTAGATTGCGGCTAAAGGGTGAAGGATCTTCAATGTCAGAGAACTATGGGTTTTATTCTTCAGCAAGAGAAAAGCGATCTGGCTAAAGAGGCAACTAGGTAAACAAGTCGTGAAAGTAAGCAAGTATTGACCAGAAAGGAGTTGAAATTTTCTCAAGATCTGGCTTTAGATAGCATTTTGTGACGTCTTTGGTTTTGGATAGAGCATTAATTGTTTTCTTTGAGCTAATATTTTTAACTTCTCAGAATTTATCTAGCTTCTACAGAGTAACTTATGTTCTCTGATTTGTTCTGCAAAGTAATTTAACTGAAGAAGACTGGTCAGAATGATTTCCAAAAGAAAACTATCAGTGTCAGAGAATAAAGAGAGCCTGACAGAAGATGCCTCTGGTAAGTGTCTAATCATTTGTTGCTTTATTTTTTGTAGCAAATGTGTGAGGCACTAAAAGGGATATAAAGTTCCTCCTTTCAAGTGTTGGAGTCATCAAGGCTTAATAGATAGGACACACACAGTCCAGTGTCAAGAGATTTGGAATTTCTACCTCTAATTGCATGTATGACTTTGGACATGCCTATAGTCTGTGAGCTTCAGTCTCCACATAAGTGGAATCTACAGACGCAAGAACTTATCTATCGTACGTCCTTCAGGTGCTGGGACACAAAGATAACTACATAGTCCGTGCTTAGTCGTCAGTCGTGTCCAACTGTTTGCAGCCCCATGGACTGCAACCCACCAGGCTCCTCTGTCCTTGGGGATTCTCCAGGCAAGAATACTGGAATGAGTTGTCATGCCCTCCAGGGGGTCTTCCCAAGTCAGGGATTGAACCCAGGTCTCCCGCATTGCAGGTGGATTCTGTACCAACTGAGCCACCAGGGAAGCCCCAAACAGTTGTTGTGTTAGTCGCTCAGTTGTGTCCGATTCATCGGGACCCTCATGGACTGTAGCCCACCAGGCTCCTCTGGTCTATGGAGTTCTCCAGGCAAGAATACTGGAGTGTGTAGCCATTCTGTTCTCCAGGGGATCTTCCTGACCCAGGGATTAAACCTGGGTCTCCTGTGTTGCAGGCAGCTTCTTTACCATCTGAGCCACCAGGGAAGCCCCTAACCCTTTAAAAATCTTATGGTCATCTTTCCTCCCTTAAAAAAATTTATGATCTCGATAAATGCTGTGATGATGATATAGAAAGGAATAGCATCATATCAAAGCAAACATGCCAGAGGCAAAGAAAGAGGACAGACTCTGTCTATAATGAGAATGCAACTGACAGAGGCCCTAAGTATTCCTATGAGAAGTGGTTGATAGTCTTTTTTTTATTATACTCATCTACTCTATTAAGGCAATTCTAACATTGCTTCATTAAGGGAGAAGAGTAGATAATCATACTGAACCTCAGGTACCTTTTTGTTTATGTTTGCTTATTTTTTTAAATTACTTCTCATGGATTGAAAGCCTTGGGATAAAATCAGTCTGGACTTTGTACTCAAAGATAAGACGTAGGCGAATCTATCACATTCTTCCACCTCTGCATCCTGATCATTGGTTCTCAAGCTTCGGTGCGAGTAAGGATTATTACCTGCAGAATATGAATTATTAAAAATTTAGATTCCCAGGCTCTAGCCTTGAAATTTTGATTTTGTACGTCTGGGATGTGACCTAAGAATATGCTTCCAATAAGCTTCTCAGTGATTCTAATGCAGTGGTTTGTAGAGTACATGAGAGACCCTGGCTGCTTTAGAATTTGGGTGGAAAACATTTCTATGGTTATTCTTGTTAGAGGTGGCATATTTTGAATTCTTCAAAAGAAAACTCAATAGGTGAAAATAATTCTGTTTGTTAATTGTTTTGTTTGTCTGCAAGCCATTATTGCTGACCCTTGTTAGAGATAAAATTTCACTGCAGCATCAGTTCCAGTATAGTCTCTCAGGAACCCATCAACTATCCTAGGGTTATTGTTCTAGGGTTTACATTTTAAGCTTTGCTCTACTCTTTGTCGCATTCTTGAAATTTTTTTCAATTTTCAGAAGCCAGGAAGCAACCACTTTCCAAAAAGACAAAGAAATCTCATGTTCACAATGAAGTTGAAGAAAATGACAATATCTTTGTCAAGTTTCTTAAGGCATCAGGAATTACTCTTAAAACAGGAGAGAGTCAGAACCAACTAGGTAATGTTTTAATGAAAATCTTTTCTTTGGGTATAGTAAAAGGGCTCAGAACTGAATAATGGATTTTCTAGAGAGGCAGTGAAGATTAGAAATGGGAGCACCATCTGTCTGGAGACAAGGATGAAACTGAAATTACATTTTAGTTAATGCATGTTAAGTTAAGTATGTCTAATTCTTTTTTTTTTTTTAAGAATGCTATATATAGTATTACTTTGTTTTTTTGTGAAAAAATAAATACCCAGAGAGTATTTATCCGGGTCAGAATTAATTTCAGAGGAAAATTTATAAATAAAGCCACATAAGGCCCTACGTTGGGAGCATAGATTATCCCATTCAGTTAAGGGTATGGCATCTTTTTAAAATACTTAGTAGCTATCCTTTACTAATGCTAATTCTGTTCTGCTGTGAGTTTATTAGGTTGGGAATACCTTTATTGGTTTCATCAGACAGGAACCTAGGTCTTAGGAAAGGGAGACAATAGTCAGGAGTGTTCAAGACACTGGGGACCAACTCGTCTTCTTTTCTTATAGCTGTGGATCAAATCGTTTTCCAAAAGAAACTCTTTCAGACTCTGAGGAAACATCCTTCTTATCCCACAGTATGTATTTTCTCCCTAGTACTGTTTTTTTTTTTTTTGCCAGCAGTACTCTTCAGTTGGGAATTTAAAGTCACTGGCATAAAGTTGAATGTGCTAGAATGATTTTATTAACCCACAGCAACTGTTAAACTAAAATTTTTACTCTTGTTTTCTTTGAATGTTACCAAGATAATAGAAGAGTTCGTCAGTGGCCTGGAGTCTTACATTGAGGACCAGGACAGTTTCAGGAACTGCCTTTTGTCTTGTGAACGTGTGCAGCATGAGGAAACCAGGTGTGGAGATGAGTTGTCGAGTCTTGCTGAAATTTTACACCAGTTGGATTGGGGGGTGTGGGGAGGTTGGATAGAATGCAGGTTTTTTTGGAATTTTGCTTTTGATTCATAGCTCTCTTTTTCTCAGAGTTTTAGCCTAACCTTTAAATTATTAAGTTCAGGATACTAAGAATCCAGAATGTTTTTTAAAATGTATCTCACCTCTGTTGGTGAAAATTTCAACTCTTTACCTCTCTGTGACTTAAGAGCTGTCTTCTCATGTGCTGTATTTCTTCTCTAACAGGATAGTTTCTCCTAAAAAATTACATATTTAACCAATTTTATGGACAAAGGATAATAAAAACAGTAACACAAAACAGAAAACAAATTTCTCTCTTTTTTTTTAACAGCACAGGCACATCTTACTGTAAGAGCCTCATTAAATTGCTTCTGGGGATTGACATATTACAGGTGAGCCTGTGCCACTTTTTGTGTGAACATCTCATGGATGTGATTTGTGGTGTATGCCCAAGTATAAATGGCTGGAGCACAGGGTAGAGCAGGGGTAATAGAAGCATTTGAGTTTGTAGCAGTTTCCCACAGCCCTGTTGCTGAGATGAATCTGGAGAGCAATATCTGTGGTTTGGACTGAGCTGATTAGCCTGTTATATCCTGAAGTCTCGTTTGTCCGGTCAGCCTCTGCTTCCTGTTTTGTAAAGCTTCATGCTATGTGGTCTCTATACCACGTATGTCTCTGCTATATTCACAGCTGCATCATCTCCCATTTAGCTTTGTATTTGCTTATTAACTAGATTTTGCCATTTTCCTTCTCTTTGTCTCTCTATTTAGTAGACACTGTCTCCCACTGTTAATCTTAGCATTCTCTTTTCCTTTTCATTGGAAATCTTGAATATCACTTAGTTTACTTAAATCTATAAGAACTCTCTTGTTCCCCTGAAGAGAAATCTTTCTTGCAAACTATTTGATAATCTGTTAAAATTTGCATGTCATGGGTTAACAGTTCTCATAATTAATCATACTATTGATTATCTGATTATTTTAGTGTTGCCTTGATAGTTATTTTGCAATTTTTCAGAGGGTGGGTTATTGACAGATTTTTGTATTCCAACAGGTTCTGTTCAAAATATAGGCAGCATTCATGTGGACATTCTTAAAAATGAGCATTTCAGTTATAGCAGGTTTTTGCCTCCAAGAATCTTGATGGAGAGAATTACCGCTAGTTGTACATTTCTTTTGTACATTTCGAGACCATCTCCTAACTCCCTATGTCTTCTTTTTTAGCCTGCCATTATCAAAGTCTTATTTGAAAAGTTGCCAGAATTTCTTTTTGAAAAGTAAGTGAAATTATACATCCTGGTGTACTTATGTTTCTCTGAAAAGATTGCTCTGAAACATCATTGGTACCTCTGAAGATCATATTTATCATGACTCCAGATTTTTAAGTAACTACTCAAGTTTAACTATGGTGACTTTTTTGAAATTTTAGTAGCATGTCTTATTATTCCTAGAAGAATGCACGATAAACTGGTGGTAGTGATTGTTTCCAAGGAGGGGAGCCAGTTGGCTGGAGTCAGATATTGTTTGAATACTGTTCTTTACCTTTTCAGTTCTATACTGTACGTGTGCTGCCATTTTTTAGAAATGTACTTTAATGGTTAAGATTCCAGGCTTTCACTATCAGGGACCCAGGTTTGATCCCTGTATGGGGACTAATATCCTGCAAGCCATGTGACATGGCCAAAAAAGAAAAACAAACACAGTTTGTTTGTTTTATTAAAAAAAATAAGTTAGGAAAAAAGAGCAGCCTAATAGAAAAGTAGATAAAGATCATGAATAGATAATTCACAGAGAAGAAATATAAGAGCATTAAATGTTTTTTTAATGCTCAAGTTCATTAATAATCAAAGGCAACAATTTCAAATAATATTTTTTACTCTCAAAGAATCTCCGTTGTTGAGTGTAATTAACAAGCCAGTTCATACATCACTGGTAAACATATATAAAGCATTGTAATCACTCTGAAGATCAGGAGGTTGTGTGTATCATAATCTTAGATTTTGCTTTATGTTCCGCTGTACATCCTAATTTATCCTAAGGTAATAGCTCTGAATGAAAACAGTAATGAATATTATTGCTGTTTAAAATAAAAATTGTAAACAGATTTTTAAGTATAAGGGATTGGTTAAGTAAATTAGTATAGGGATATCATGTGGATATTAAAAATTGTAAAAAGGATTATATAATACCATTTAATTAAAAAAATTCAGGTTGCAAGTCATATTTACAGTTCACTCAATATTTTGTTAACAAAAATTCATACATATACATTTACATAGACATATGTATGTCAGTGATGGACATCTCTGGATGAGAGGATTTGGGTCATTTTAATTTTCTCCTTTTTAAAATGTGCCTTTTCAGTGTCTTATATGTAATAATAGTAAACTTGAAGGTTTATCTTTAAAAATTCATGCTTTGCCTAAATGGATTGCACTAGATGATTTGTGTCCTGGCTAGTCTTTTTTAGTAGTTAAACTTGACTATTATAAACAAAGATTGAAAGTGTTGTCAAGAAGAGGAGCTGGAGGTAATCCAAAACTTAGACATAGGAGGCTGGGAAGAAGGCAAAGACTGTCATCTTAGGGGAAATAGTACTAAGTCAACTTTTTTTCATCCATATATAGATGGTTTTTAATACTTTCACAGACATAATCTCATCTGACCTAGTAGAAACCATTTTTTACTATACCAGTAAAAAATATTCTGCTGTTTCAGTACTTACCACATCTAGGTAATTAGTTTTTACCTTTTAAAAATAATTTCTCTTACCCAATTTATTAATAATCTTTATTTTAAAAATTGTTTATGTATTTTAACAGATACTCTCCGGACCTTTCTTCCCCTCTCAACCCTCCCCAGATATAGTCATTAACAGTTCAGTGCATCTTCTTCCAGACATCTTTCTCAATATATATGCATATGTCCTATGTTTTTTTTGTGTCATCTGTGTGTCTAGCACAGCGTGCAACCTGTGGTTAATGTTTCATTTCAGTTCAGTCGCTCAGTCGTGTCCGACTCTTTGCGATCCCATGAATCACAGCACGCCTGTCCATCACCAACTCCCAGAGTTCACTCAAACTCAAGTTCATCGAGTTGGTGATGCCATCCAGCCATCTCATCCTCTGTCATCCCCTTCTCCTCCTGCCCCCAATCCCTCCCAGCATCAGAGTCTTTTCCAATGAGTCAACTCTTCGCATGAGGTGGTTACAGTGCTGGAGTTTCAGCTTTAGCATCATTCCTTCCAAAGATATCCCAGGGCTGATCTCCTTCAGAATGGACTGGTTGGATCTCCTTGCAGTCCAAGGGACTCTCAAGAGTCTTCCCCAACACCACAGTTCAAAAGCATCAATTCTTTGGCGCTCAGCTTTCTTCACAGTTCAACTCTCACATCCATACATGACCACAGGAAAAACCATAGCCTTCACTAGACGGACCTTTGTTGGCAAAGTAATGTCTCTGCTTTTGAATATGCTATCTAGTTTGGTCATAACTTTCCTTCCAAGGAGTAAGCGTCTTTTAATTTCATGGCTGCAGTCACCATCTGCAGTGATTTTGGAGCCCCAAAAAATAAAGTCTGGCACTGTTTCCCCATCTATTTCCCATGAAGTGATATGACCAGATGCCATGATCTTCGTTTTCTGAATGTTGAACTTTAAGCCAATGTTAATTGAATGGCTGAGATGTTATATGCAGTATTAATGTTTGCTGCTGTGTAGGTCAGACAGGCTACGTTCCTGATTTTTCATCCACTCTAACATTTCAGAGTGAACAGTGATGGAATCAGCATGCCTCGACTCATCATCAGTCAGCTAAAGTGGCTGGACCGAGTTGTGGATAGTAAGGTAGGCTTGGGTACTTTTTTGGTCTCTTGTCTTTAGAGAGTGTTTTCTGCACTTAACACCAAACCTTTGGAATTTGCAGGGTTTTTTGCCTTTCTAGACAGGAAATTCATATTCTATCCATTAGCTTTTTTAGCTTTCGTAGTTTGAAAGTCATGGTTATTTCATCCTTTAAATGTCTTCAAAAAAACAGAAATATATCTCACTGTGATGGAAGTGAAGAGTCTTGTCCAACGCTTTGCAACCCCATGGATAGTCCATGGAATTCTCCAGGCCAGAATACTGGAGTGGGTAGCCTTTACTTTCTCCAAGGGATCTTCCCAACCCAGGGATCAAACCCAGGTCTCCTGCATTGCAGGCAGGTTCTTTACCAGCTTAGGCACTAGGGAAGCCCATAACTGTGGTGACTGGATGTGATTTATTGAATTAATTATTTGGAAGGAATTCACGAATTTCTCAAAATACGGAGATTATTATGTTTTATTTCTCAAAAAAAGTGAGATCTGAAACCATCCTACTTCAGTGCAGATGTGTTGATTTAATTATATATTGAGGAAAATTTCTTTGGGAGTTTTGTTATTAAGTACCTTGGTAAAGATGAATCTGTTTTGAGCCTTTTGCTTATTCTTTAGAGTTCTTAAAATCATTCTACTAAGTTTTGTCACATTCAAAGGCTAAATCTTTATTTGGAAGAACATGAGTTTTGGAGTCTCATCTGGGCTGGAATTTTGGTTCTGGCACTTATTAATTGTGTATCCTTGAGCAACAGATTCCTACCTTTTAAAAAAGGAAATAGAGATGTAAATATTAAGTGAAATAAAGATATTAGATAATATGCCATCCAGCCTACTTTTTTTTATTAATATAGATACCATCTCATTTATGAAAAATCTCTAGGTGATTTACTTCTGATTTTAGATTTTGAGCTTGGATGTATGTGTAGTTGTCATATTGTACACAAAATAATTCCAGCTCTATATTTTGAGAGTAGGAAGTCTTTCTCTATTGTGGATACTGTGTTACAATTCTTATAATAGTGTCCTCCACTGCAGGATCTTACCACCAAGATCATGCAGCTGATCAGTGTTGCTCCGCTGTGCCTACAACATGACTTTGTCATCAGCCTACCTGAGATCCTAGGGGATTCCCAGCATGCTGATGTGGGGAAAGAGCTCAGGTGGGTAAGCACCTTGTTGCCAGCTTGAGCAAGCCTTCACTCTGGGAGCCTATTGCTGCAGTATAAAAAGAGTAATAATACTGTGTTTCTGTATAAAAGAGAATGATACTTGTCTTACTGGGATATTGAATGTGGCTTGTTTTTCTAATAATATATATTTAAGTAGGTGTATGTATCTCTTGTGAATATGAAGTCTGGCTTAGGATTAGGTATATAAATTTGATCTGTGGAGATGTAAACTTTCCTTTATTAGCATTTTTTTGTTTTGTCAGCATTTCCTGTACCCACAGGTGTCCTCAATCATGACTGCACATCCAGATGGTTTGTGGAACCTATTAAACATCAACGTTCTTTGGTCCCTAAACGATTAATTCTAATGCACATTGTTGTGTCAGATCCATTGCTTTCTGACATTTATGTGAAAAATTCTAATTGACAGAGCAGTAACAAAGAAGGGGTAATGCAACTGTGTATTTATCCTAGAAGTAATTAAAAACTTCAATTTGTAATACCTCCTTTTTTGTAGTTATCTGTAAAGCTATCTCCGAAAAGGTCTAGAGATTTCTTGCCTTTGTCCTTTTGGGCAGACTGCTCCTTCTGTGTATAGCCCTATACCCCTCCCTTTGCCTGCCTGTCCTTTTGTATAACTTTCTCTTAGAATCCATTGCTGTCCTTCTCTACTCTATGCTACTGTAGCACCCTGCACATATAGGTATCATATTTATCCCACTTCATTGAAATTGTGGCTTTTCTTTTTCCTTTTCTGAGGAAGGATATGGACCAAATCTCAACAGTGGTTTCCTCTGAGTAGAGGGTGTGATGAGATAGGGTTTCTTGTTGTTTGAATTTTTCAAAATGTGCATATATTTTTTTTTTACTCAAGAGAATTTTAATGAAACATACTACAAATAGAATTTAATGGGAGCTAAGTGTATCCTCTCTTCCCATCCTTGGATGATTTTCCCAAGTCATTACTTGTTCAATTCTGTTAAAAGTTGCATAATTTCTTTTCCACTGTTCACAGCGACCTTCTAACAGAGAATACTCTGCTCACCGTCCCGATCCTGGATGTCCTTTCTAGCCTCCAACTTGAGTCAAAGCTCCTGAGTAAGGTACGGAGGACTCTGCTCTCCAGAAACAGAACTAGTCTTCTCACCTCCCAGAACTGATGTCAGTCATTCATTGCCCTGGACCAATTGTATATAATGAAAAGTTCATTTTGAAACAGTGCTGAATGACACCTATTCTTTTTTTGTGTGTGTGTGTGAATTTTATGTGCTATACTGTGATAGATGAACTGTTTGTTTTTAAGCCGTAAATTTTAGTGGAAATTTTCTGTGTTGTCTGCATATTTACAAACTGTTCCCATAGGAATAACAAATTTTTATGGCTTTCTGTAGCCAGTGGAAAATTCAGGCTCCAAAATGTAAGATAATAACTTTGATATTTATCGCTTCTCTGTTTTTGAAGAAGCCGTAGCATTAACAATTGAGAGCTGGTAATTTGGAAAAAAGTAAAATGTGTTTTTCTTCTGAAAGTGCAAGTGAGAAGCTGAGAGAAATAATTTTTCTAATTTTACCTAATGAGTCGTTACTAGATTGTGATATTAACATGGAAATATGTAAGATTTTGTGTTTTTTGTGTTTAGGTCCGCCAGTTAGTGATGGGTAAGCTGTCATCTGTCAGTTTGGACGACCTACCTGTGATCATCAAATTCATTCTTCATTCCATAACCCCCACAGATGCACTTGAGGTACTCTGCTGTTTCCCAACAAACACTAGGGTATTAGATCCTGGACAGTACAGAGAATAGTTGTGGTGCTCTTGTGAAACTCAGCAGTGTAAGAAGCCTAACCTAGAGGAAAATATATCAAGATAAATTGTTTAAAAGGTTCTGATTCCTCTTCTCTGTCCTGAAACTAATTGATAATGCTAATTAGTCCAGATAGTATTCAGGGGAGAGAATGGATCTACTAGTCAGACTTATTGTTCTATATTAGCTGCTATAGGTTATATTTGCTATTTCAGTGTAATGCCTCAAGGAATTCTGGAATTTTAAGGAACATGACGTACTGTAGTTGCATTAGTTATTTTCATCCACTGTCTCTTTCAAACTGCATTGTTTAATAATTCATTTAATAATTCTTCCTCAGTCTTTGAGGAGAATGTTACGATTCTTCTGTTGGAAAAATAGATTGTGCCTAGCTGCTGGAAATGATGAGAACACACAGCTAACACGTTTATTTGCTGTAGGTAATTTCTGAGCTTCGAGAGAAGTTGGATCTGCAGCACTGTATTTTGCCCTCACAGTTCCAGGTTTCTCTAAGCAGGTTGAGAAATAAAGGACAAACAAGGTATAAACTCATGGACAGTTACCACCCTTTTTCTCACATGAGCAAGGAAAGTTTTCTGACATTTATTGTGGAGCCAGGACAGAAGGTCTTAATATTTACAACTACAAATTATGTAGTAATATCATAATAATGTATTACTATTATTTTTCAAATAATATTTATATGTATAAGTATGTATATGTACATGAGTGAGTGAGTGCGTGTGTGTGTGTGTGTATTCCCTTTGCTATTCACATCAATCCCTGATAGACTGCAATAAATTTTTATTAGCTATTTTACACATGAAGTTGTGAATAGTTTTAAGGCACATGCCTAGTAAGCAGGAATCTAGATCTTACAGGTCCTTCTCTGGTAAGAAGGATTTCCTTTCCCTCTGCCACTTGTAGTTTTTCAGGAAATCAAGAAAATAGCAGTCAAGACTGTGTTACTCTTCTCTTCGATGTAATAAAGTCAGCTATTAGATACGAGAAAATCATTTCAGAAGCCTGGATTAAGGTGAGTGAGATCTTTGAACATTGAGGAAGAAGTGGCTGGCAGTCAGTCATGGATATATAAGTAAAGGTGGTTGAAATAAAAGTCTTGAAAGTCAATCAAGTAGAAATAATAGATGATGGTTTGCCAGATGAGCAGATTGGTTCAAACGTGTTCTTATGTGTTGTAATATTTTTGTGACCCTTGTTTTTCCAGGCAATTGAAAGGACCCCCTCGGAGGCTGAACACAAGGTAATGTTCCTCTTCTATGAATGTTAAATATTGTAGATGTAAAATTAGTGATATTGCCTGGCTTTCCTCCCTGCTATTTGGCCTGGCATCTTCCAGTCATCCTTTTGTAGCTGCTCTGCTACTGCTGCTGCTAAGTCACTTCAGTCGTGTCCGACTCTGTGTGACCCCATAGACGGCAGCCCACCAGGCTCCCCCGTCCCTGGGATTCTCCAGGCAAGAACACTGGAGTGGGTTGCCATTTCCTTCTCCAGTGCCTGAAAGTGAAAAGTGAAAGTGAAGTCGCTCAGTCGTATCCGACTCTTAGCGACCCCATGGACTGTAGCCCATCAGGCTCCTCCATCCATCGGATAGGAAGATAATTTTGAAAGGATGGCTTGCCAGATGGTCTTTATTCTGGCAATACAATGAAATAAAATATCCACAAGGGGAAATAGTAATATTCCAGACAGTCACAGTGAACTGCAGTCAAAGAAGCTCCCATGGGGAGATGAGCATTGGAGTCACCTGGGTCATGAGTCAGGTGTTTAGGTCCCTCTGTCTGATTGCCCTTCCTCCAATTTCACATGGAATTGTCACGATAATAACATTTCATGTTTTACTTTCTTTTACCTGATGAGTGAATCAAACAGTCCATCTGTTACCGGGGTCATGATACTGAGTCTGTCTTAACTCTGGAAATGCTTTCTTCAGTCAAGAAGCCAGATGATTGAGTTCCTTATGTGCTGATTGGTTCCGTTTAAGGATATTCTTTAGTTGAAATCTCTTGTTTTTGGGGGGTTTTGTTAGTTGAATTATTCAGTTGTTGGATGACTATTTTAAAAGCTGTTGTGATATTGAATAAAATAATGAAAAACTCATTTTTTTGTGGTGGCAGGATAGGAGGGTGATCAAAATATCCAAGACAACTATTATTGCATAACCCTTGGCTTCCTGCATAGCTATTTTTACTGCTTTCTATTCATTGTATAAATATAATTTTGTGTTCTGACTTTCTTAACATTGTGTCATAAATGTTTTATGTGCTTCTGCATTGTCTATTTTCATTTTTAATAGCTGTATTTTCTGCTATAATCCATTCCTAATTTTGGTGTCTGAGTTGGGCCATCAGTGAAAGGATGTCCCAAGTAATTTGTTGTTTTTTGTTTTTATTAATTAGAGCATCTAACAATATATGTTAATGTTAATTGAGATAAAATTGATAAACTGATAATATTATATTAGACATACAATGCAAGGATTTGTTATTTGTATAAGTCATTTGCAAAATGATCACTACAGTAGTCATTAATGTCCATCACCGTACACTGCTAGTACAAGTTTTTTTATTTGTGGTAAGAACTTGCAAGATCTACTCTCTTAGCAGCTTTCAGATGTGTGATACAGTATCAGTAACTATATTCACCATGCTGTACATTACATCCCTGTGACTTACTGATTTTATAATTGAAATTTGTACCTTTACTCATTTTACCAATTCCTTCCCATCACCTCTGGCAACCACCAATCTATTCTGTGTATCTGTAAATTCATTTTTGTTTTATTTTTTAGATTCCACATATAATTGAGATCATACAGTATTTGTCTTTCTCTGTCTGATGTATTTCAGAATGATACCCTCAGGGATCATCCATGTTGTTGCAGATAGCAGGATTTCATTCTTTTTTGTAGCTGAATAATAGTCTCTCTCTGTGTGTATCACAGTGGACTCTTGAGTTGTTTCCATGTCTCAGTTATTGTAAATAATGCTCTAATGAACATGGAGGTACACATATCTTTGCAAATTAGTGTTTGTTTTCTTCGAATGCATAATCAGAAGTGGGATTGCTGGATCTGTAGTAGTTCTATTTTTATTTTTATGAGGCCCCTCCACACTGTTCTCCATAGTGGTTGTATCAATTTACATTCCCACCAACAGTGCACAAGGGTTCCCTTTGCTGTCCCTCCTTTATTATTTTTGTCTTACATTTGTTATTCTTTGTCCTTTTGATTATAGCCATTTTAACAGATGTGAAGTGATGCTTCATTGTGGTTTTGATTTGCCTTTCCCTGATGATTAGTGATGTTTTACATCTTTTTATGTTGGCTGGCTGGCTGTATGTCTTTGGAAGAATGACTGTTCAGATTCTCTGACCATCTTTTAATTGGATTGTATTTTTGCTGTTGAGTTGTGCAAGTTCCTAGTAGTTTGTTCTTTTCTTTTTTGTCCTGCTTGGCTTTTTAAACTCTCCCTCTCTTTTTTTTTTTTTAAATTAAACATAGGTAATACAAGCTAATTGGGGAGGGAGAAACATCACAAGTATCTAAATATCTGTAAAATAAAGTTTACCTCCAATCTCTGTACCACTCTTCTGGATTATCGTTCTGCCAGATTTTTTTTTTAATTTTATTTTTAAACTTTACAATATTGTATTGGTTTTGCCAAATATCGAAATGAATCCGCCACAGGTATACATGTGTTCCCCATCCTGAGCCCTCCTCCCTCCTCCCTCCCCATACCATCCCTCTGGGTCATCCCAGTGCATTCACATCCCAGTTGTATATGTGTGCAAGCACAAGCATGCTCACTCTTATATTTACGCATATTTGTACTTGTATATTGTTTTTATACAAATGGAGTCTTACTGTGATTATTGCAGATTGCTTTTCTTTTGCTTCACAATATATTGTGAATGTCCTTGTCAAAAAATATAGTATATCTCATTTTTAAAGGCCACATAATATGTTGAAAATGACCATCATAATTTATATAACCATGTTCAGATTGACATTTTCAGTCTCTGTAACTTTTCACAAAGTAATTTTCCTAATAATAATGAAAATACATACTGAATTTGGCAAGTGATTTTTTTCTTTAATAAATGTGAAGCTATTCAAAGTTGTTTCTGTAATAATACTACTTTTACTTGTATTCCAATATTTTAAAAATAATTTTTAATTTATTTATTTTTGGCTATACTGGCTTTTCATTGCTCCACATGCTTTTCTCTAGTTGCAGCGAGTGGAGGCTACTCTCTAATTGCCCTGCTCAAGCTTCTTATTGCAGTGGTTTCTCTTGTTGCAGAGCATGGACTCTTGGGCTTTTAGGGTTCAGTAGTCATGGCTCTGGGACCCTAAAGCACAGGCTAAATAGTTGTGGCACATGGGTTTAGTTGCTCTGTGGCATATGAGATCTTCCCTCATCAGGAATTGAACCTGTGTCTTTGCATTGGCATGCAGATTCTTCACTACTAAGCCACCAGGGAAGCCCTTCAATATTTTCTTAAAGGATACCAGTGGTTAATAGTTGTGACACTTCATTTCTCTGAAAAATCTAGGTTTTGTGAAACTGTAGGTACTCCCATGGGATTATGTTGAGCAAATGAGTAGTGTTTGTCTTAATGGAAAAAGTTGAGAGCTGCTGTTTTGTTGTAGTAAATGTACTGATTTAATAAACTGTTTTCCTGTTGGTGCATATTTATTGACAACAGATTTTTGACCTGGCAATGCTTCTCATCATCTATAGCACCAACACTCAGACAAAGAAGTACATTGAGAGGGTGCTAAGAAATAAGATTCGATCAGGCTGCTTTGAAGAAGATCTGCTACAGGGTACATTCTATATTCATAACTTGGTAAGTGTCAGAGAAATCGGGCAGCATTAGTCTGAAAGTTACAGAGGTTGTTTTAACCTTTCCTACCGTGTGTGGAAATCATGACACCGCCACCTTTGCTGGGTAATAATGTTTTACAGGGAGCTTAGTATATTTCAGAACATAGTGGGATTATTACCACCTTGATTGTGACATTATAAATATTAATAAAATCAAACTAAGATTGGTTTTCATCTTTTTAGCAAAAAAAGCACAAAATTGGTTCAACAATTCCTTGAACACTAGACTCAACCCCTGTATTCTTCTTTTATAGGAAATATTGTAATTCACATCTTCTATAATTTCATTTTGACCTAAAATGTTGAACTTCACATCTCCCTTAGAAATTATCATATTAGTTTCAACCCATTGTTCAAGTCCATTGAGACTTTTGAATCTTAATTTTATATATTAATCATTTTAATTGTCTAGCTCTCTGTGATCTGTAACTTTTGACAAACTTGCCTTCTGTATCCTGTTATAAGTAGTTTCTAAAAACCCTTGAGTATAACATTATCAGAGGAATGCTAGTAGAGACATAATTTTATATCTTTTGAATTATTACTATTTTAGCCATTCAGCATATGACCCTTAGGTGATCATTCTTGTTGAAGTATAAACCATTTGATATGGAATTTTATAATCTAGAAATGGTATTTTCCAGGTGAATATTCAGAATATTAACAGTGTACACCTTCTTAGAAAACTGGGTGAACCAGAGGTTTGGGGCTTAGGAATTAATGAGAATATGTAGTTGAGTCTTAAGACTTGATTATTTAGGAATTTATTTAAAGTTAGTATTATTTTATCTTACAGTCTTTTCTGTGCTTATTTGTGCTCTGATATGTGTTTTGGTCTATAATTTTGCAGAGGGCAGAAACCATATACAATTTTTTATTGCATCTTCCTCAGTAAAGCATTATACCCATTTAAAGAAACTGAACTTAATAACTGGTTATTTATTCTGATTCCATTCATGTCCACCTACGGCCTTCTTGTTAGGACATAATCAGTTCTCTTGATGTACTTTAAAAGAAATCAGTTTAATTAGATTGAACCTTATAGACTGATTTAAAATCATAACCAGGGAAGAACAGCCCCACTGTATCCCCAGGGAGACAATAAGATTAAGTGAGGAAGTTTGAATTTAGAAGTTTGGGTTCTTGTCCCAAGCTGGGCAGATTACAAGCTATTAGGCTTGTGATTTAACTTCTTTGAGTTTAAAGGTCAATTCTTATCCATATATTGAATTTCACTGATTCTAAGAGAAGCTCAGAATGAAGGATTATTCTGAGTGAAACAAAGATTAAAATTCCTTGAATTAAAATAAGAATTAGGGAGAACTCTGACATCGTAAAAGGGTTAGCAATAGCAGCTCTAGGTGCTGTGATAATGAAGTCCCTTCCACAGCTTCATTTTTCTCTATTCCTCTCTCCTCAAGGTTCTTAAGGATATTTGTCCATCCATTTTGTCGCTGGCTCAGAGTTTGTTGAACTCCCTAGACCAGAGCATAATTTTGTTTGGCAGTCTTCTATACAGATATTCATTTATGTTTTTTGACACTTACTGCCAGCAGGTATGTTGAAATATTTATCTTGGGAAGGAGGGAACAGGGAAAAAGAAAAAAATGCCATCCCAAATGACTTGCATGTGATCCAATATTTGTTTCTTTTTGGTTGAAAGGCATTGAAGAAAGAAGAACTCTGAACTGGGAATTGGGAAAACTTAGTTCTAGTCCTAGTCTCTAAATGAAGGGATTGGACTTGAGGATCTAACTCTGTGTTTTGATCGTCAAATTCTCTCAGTCTTGCTCCAGTCTTCTTGAAACAAACATTTGCCGTGGGGTTATCATGTAGTTTTCACAGTACAGGAATGGCAGTTTTAAACTTACCTGCTAATAATCTACTGCCAGTTGATCCTGAAATTGTTCTCAAATGCAGTAGCTATCTCATGCCAGATGTCTATTACTCCGCTTTAAATGTGTATTTATCACAAGCACTATCATGACATCCTGAAAAAGGTGTCATGAGAAACAAACGAGAGAGAAATGCCCGAGGGCCTAACCCTCTTTCCATGAATACCAGACACCACATTTATTAGCACACTTCTAGAGAGGGAAGGCTGTACTTGTGGAAAGTGATTAGAACAAAGAACAAAGTGTCTTGTTTTGTGTTGGTCATTTATGTTATACCTTTATTAACAACAGTAAAGCACATTTGAAAGCACATTCTTTGGTGGTCCAGTGGCTAAGACTTTGCACTTCTAATGCCAGGGGAGTGGGTTTGATCCCTGGTCAAGAAACTAAGATCCCACGGTGTGGCCAAAAAAAGAATTTTAAAATGAATAATATAAAATTTTTAAAATTTAAAGCAGGAAAAAAAAACACATTTAAAGCGGAGTAATAGACATTTGGCATGAGATAGCTACTGCATTTGAGAATCTATTTATGAGATTTATTTGAGATCTCAAATAAATCTGCATTTAAGATTGATCTGCATTTGAGATCTATTTATGCTAGATACCGAGCACTATAATTTGGTGTGAAACAGCAGTATAAAGGAAGGGAAGAGTGACATCTAAGATATTTGTGGAGAATCATCTTAATGTCGTAGAGACACCATCATGACCCACGTTTACTTGAAAAAATAAGTCTAACTTAAAAAAAAATCTTTAAAACCTTTAGCTTCTTGAGTGCCACCTTTTCAGTAAATTTTAATAAGATTAAGTACAACTACAATTTAATGGGTAATATTTGACACTTACGAGAATAAAGAAAGATAATACCAGGAAGCAAAATCTAGAGGGCTTAGATAGTGCTCACTAGTAAAATATGGGGAGTAAATCAAGACTGGATGGTAGTGTAGTTAGAGACATAATCCTAAACCTCTTGAATCTAATGGTAATGAAACCAGTTTATAGAAGTAGGTGATGGAATGAGGTCAGTTGGGATTTTAACCAGGTTGAGATTGGAATGGCCTCAGGCACAAACCTCTTTTTGATGACTGTACTGTGTTTTAGCTTCACACAGTTGTGTTGACTTTTCTCTGCATAGGAAGTGATTGGTGCCCTAGTGACCCATGTCTGCAGTGGAAATGAAGTCGAAGTTGATGCTGCATTGGATGTCCTCCTCGAGTTGGTAGTTGTAAGCCCATCTGCTATGAGGCTGAATGCTGTCTTTGTGAAGGTATCTAGTCCTACCATTGACATATATTCAGTCATTTTTCTTTCTTACATATATCTGAGAGACACCTGATAACTTGTTAGCAATTTATTTTTTATGCTAAATACTGAGCACTATAATTTGTAGAAGTGGAGGGGATGAAGGTGGGGTGATGGGGAAAATAATAGAAAAAATAACTCATCTGTCTATATATTTATTAATTCAGCAAATACTTCTTTATACCTAATGATGCTCCAGGCTCTATTCTGGGTGCTGAGGATATAAAAGGTAGTCGTTGCCTTTGATGATAGAAAGTAAGATGTAAAAGTACGTCACTATATATACAACATGACAAATTCTCTAAATAAAGTGCTATAGATACACCAGTGCAGAAATAATTAATTTGGCCTGGGAAACTGGAGAAATCTTCAAACAAGAGATAATATTAGAGTGATTCTTAAAAGGTAGAAGAGATTTGTCAAGAAAGAATAAAGGAAGTATATCTAGGCTGCTGCTGCTGCTAAGTCGTGTCTGACTCTGTGCGACCCCATAGACGGCAGCCCACCAGGCTCCACCGTCCCTGGGATTCTCCAGGCAAGAACACTGGAGTGGGTTGCCATTTCCTTCTCCAAGGCATGAACGTGAAAAGTGAAAGTGAAGTTGCTTAGTCGTGTCCAACTCTTAGCGACCCCATGGACTGCAGCCTACCAGGCTCCTCCGTCCATGGGATTTTCCAGGCAAGAGTACTGGAGTGGGGTGCCATTGCCTTTTCCAATATCTAGGCAGAGAATAGTTTGAACAGAAGCAAACTGGCACCTATGTCCATGGTGTGCTTGAGAGATGACAAGTAAGATAAGTAAGATTGGTAGATAGGGTCAGGTGGGAGGCGAAAACCAGATTATGAAGGATCTTAAATACCGAGCCTAAGTGTTGCAACTTTATTTTATAGACAAGAGGGAGCTGGTAAAGGGCTTTAATGGGGTTTGACATAAGTCCTTCCGTATCTGTAAAGAAAGAATAAATAATTCATAGAATACAAGCTGAGAAGTAAGGTCAGAGACATAACTTTTGGCAGAATATTGTTTTCACTAAGAAAAAGGGAAGCGTGGAGAAAAAGTATAGGGAGAACTAGGAGCTATGTTAGGATGACTAAGTAGAATATCAACCCTTTGTGCTCTGAGGCATAGTTTTAGAGAACTTGAGCTTTTGTGAAACATGCCTGGCTATCTGTGTGTGTGCCTTTTATGAGAATTTTAATTTTTTTATTTAAAGGAAAAAGAAAAGTTAGTTGCTAATCTCATCGTTGACTTTTTTTTCTCCCAGGGCATTCTGGATTATCTGGATAATATGTCCCCTCAGCAAATACGAAAACTCTTTTGTATTCTCAGCACACTGGCATTTAGCAAAGAACATGAAGCCAGTAGTCACATCCAGGTAAGTAACTGTGTGTTGAGAAAGAATCTTTTAAACCTCTTCAGTTGAAATTTGTTGAACAAAATCCCCACAGCCTGTGTAGTAGTATAACTAAGGTACATAGCCATAATCCTAGTATTTGTTTATTCTTTTGCTGCTACAAACATTATATGCCTACTGTATGCCAAGCACCGAGACAGTAGATGTGTATTAGACTTGCCCTTTAGGAGCTCAGTCTGTTAGTATGGAAATGAGCCTGTAATCTGCACATTATGAAACTAAGAAAAGCCATTCAGGTTCTGTACCAGGGGCCATGGAAAAACAGGGAATACTCTTGTTCCATAAGGAACATCTCCATCTAACGTGAACTCCGTCTGGGGCTTCTCTCCTTTGTGAACACCATTCACTGAAAAAGCCAAAGCCAAGCAAAATGTCTAAAGTAAGATTGGGTTGGAATCAACTCATAGCTCTTTTGCATCTTCAGTGCCACCTTGTGGCAGTAAGCCATACTGGTCTTTGGACAACTTTTTTTTTTTTCACTAAGTTTAAAGAATTGGCAAGGTAGTATACACCATGGTACAAAATTCAAAAGATATGGAAAGGTAGTGAAGAATGTACCCTCCCTCTCAGTCCTCGAGGCTGAGATTCTCTAAAGGCAATCACTGTTACTAGCTTATAGCTTTCTGAGATGTGCTGAGCATAGACAAATTTGTATTTACCCATATAACTGTTTTCCACACCTTATCCTCTTGTTTTGTGTTTTGCTTGTTTGATCTAGCAGTATAGTTTGAAGATTTCATCATATCAGGAATCATAGAGCTACATCATTATGTTTTAATTGTGGTAAAACATACATAAGATAAATTTTACTGTTTTAACCAGTTTGAATTATACAGTTCAGTGGCATTGAGTACATTCACAGTGTTGTGCAACCATCACCATTATCTGTCTCCAGAACTTTTTCATCATCTCAAATAGAAGTTCTATCCCCATTAAGCAATAACGCCCCATTTCCATTTCTCTATACCCTGGTAACCTCTTACCTACTTTCTGTGAATTTGTGTGATCATTTAAATAGTTATACACATTATACACATTTAAATAGTTACACACATTAAATGTGTGATCATTTAAATAGTTATACAATATTTGTCCTTTTGTGTCTGGCTTATTTCACTTAGCATAATGTGTTCACAGTTCCTCTGTGTTGTAGGATATATCAGAACTTTATTGCTTTTTATGGCTGAATATTCCATTGTATATATAGACTGTAACTAGTTTATCCATTGATGGATATTGGATTTTCCCCACCTTTTGTTATTTTGAAGAATGCTGCTATGAACACTGTACAAGTATTTCTTCTGAGTCCCTGTTTTCAGTTGGGTATATACTTGGTATATACCTAGGAGTGAGATTTCTGAATCATATGAAGATTCTATGTTTAACATTTTGAGGAGCCACAAAACTGTTTTCCACAGTGGCTATACCATTTTGCATTCTAATGGGCAATAGAGGGTTCCAGTTTTTCTACATCCGTATCAACACTTGTTTGATAAGTGTGTGTGTAAAGTGGTATCTCATTGTGGTTTTGATTTCTATTTTCCAGATGACTAATGATGTTGAACATCTTACTGTATCCTTATTGGTTCTTGTATATCTTCTTTAGTCTATTCAAGTCCTTTTGCTCACTTTTTAAATGGGTTATTTTTTGTTGTTGACATGTAGGAATTCTTTATATATTCTGGATATTAGTCCCTTATCAGATAAATGATTTGGAAATATTTTCTCCCTTTCTGAGATTATCTTTTCAGTCTTGATAGTGTCCTTGGGTGCAGTTTTGATGAAGTCCACTCAGTCTTTTTTTCTTTTTTTGCTGGTGCTTTTGGTGTCATGCTTATTTTTTTAAAAAATCGCAAAATTTGAAGTCATGAAAATTTTTCCCCAAGTTTTCTTGTCAGAATTTTGTAGTTTTAGCTCTTAAATTTAAATCATTGATTCACTTTGAGTTAATTTTTATATATGGTATAAGGTAAGGGTTCTACTTCATTTTTGTGTGTGTGGGTATCCAGTTTTCTCTAGCACTTTTGTTGAATAGTTTGTCTTTTTCTATTGAGTGGGCTTGGCACCTTTGTGGAAAATCAGTTGACCATATTTGTGAGGGTTTATTTCTAGGATCTATTCTATCTGTTGGTCTGAATATGCTTATGCTGGTAGCACGTTTTGATTACTATAGCTTTGTAATTTTGAAATTGGAAAGTGTGAGCCCTCCAAACTTGTTCTTTTTCAAAATTATTTTGACTGTTTGGGGTCCCTTGAAATTCCATATGAATTTTAGTATGGGTTTTTCTATTTTTGTAAAAAATGTTGTTAGAGATACTTGCCTGGTGGACCACTGAGTAGGACTCTGAGCTCCCAATGCAGGGGGCCCAGGTTTGATCCCTGACTGGGGAACCAAATACCACATGCTGTAACTAAGAAGCCCTAATGCCTCAGTGAAGATTCCACAAGCCACAACTAAGACCCAGTGCAGCCTAAAAAAAGAAATATTTTTAAAATACTGTTAGAATTTTTAAAATGATTACATTGAATGAGCATATCATCATCTTAACAGTGTTCAGTCTTTAGTTCCATGAACATGGAATACCTTTCCTTTTATTTAGGTCTTTAATTTATTTCAGTAATGTTTTGCAGTTTTTACAATGTGCAAGTCTTTTACCTCCTTTGTTAAATTTATTCCTAAGCACTTTTTTTTTCTGTTTGATTACTACTGCCTGAGCAGCCAACAACATGATAATTCACATTATCCATATCAAGCAACTATCCCAGCAGTAACAGTAATAGCTATTATTATTGAATGTTTACCATGTGACAGACGCTGTTCTTGGAATTTTTTGTAATTTTGTCTCTGATCCTCACAAAACCTTTCCCTTTCTATAGATGAAAAAAATTGAGACTCAAAAAGATTGAGTGACTCATCAAAGACCACACAGTTAATAAATGATAGAAACCTTGCTGTTCTGGTTGTTTGGTTCTAATATTTGACTCTCTTGCTGTACCATTCCAACATCTTCACCATTATTTCCTTGCAGGATGACATGCACCTGGTGATACGAAAACAGCTCTCTAGCACCATATTCAAGTACAAGCTTATTGGTATTATTGGTGCTGTCACCATGGCTGGCGTCATGGCAGCAGATAGGTATGTATGGAAATTCTGATTTCTGTGGCTCATGGTCAGTTAATTGAGTTGCTGTCTTACAAAATAAGGTGTTATATTGTTTAGACATCATTATAACAGAAGAACTAAAACCATAATAAGAGAAGTTAGCAAATGTTTGTTGTTACTTTTCCATGTTCTTTTAAATCTTGACTGTATATGTTACCTATAATTTTTGCAGAATTGTGATCATAGTCATTACATTCTCATTGTTTAAAACTAGGGATTGCTAAGAAATTAAGTTTTAGAACATGTTTCCACAAAAGGGGAACCCTGATCCTCCTGGGATGCTTTTTTTCTGCATCTGCTCCAATCTTAAGCATTAGACAATACAGGTTTCTCCATTACTGTGTTTTTCATGTCTGGAACACCTCATTTGATATAAACTCTTCTTTTTTTTAAAAAATTAATTTATTTATTTTAATTGTGATATAAATAAGGTCTTCTTGTGGATTTTCCCTCCTATACTAGTTCTTTGATTCCACAATTGTAACATCTCATAGAAGCTTGGGGCTTGATAAGTTGTTACTGTTGCGAAGTCATGAAATTTAGTTCATGCTTCTTGGAAATAATTTGTCATGAATTCCTTGGAGCTCAAGAAACATCCTTAGAGTTAGCATTAGTAATCTGTAGAGGCCGCATAGTATACTGGTTAAAAGTTCATTCTTTGGAGCCATTTGCTTGCCTGGGGTCAAATACTGGCTCCATTGTTCTTAGCTGAATGATCTTGGATAAATCACTTTACCGTTCTGTTTCTGTTCAAATGTGTGAAGTAAAGATATTAATAGTATTTACTTCATAGAGTTGTTGAGATCATTAAATAGAACAATGCCAAGTGCTTGCCCTTATGATTTTTACTAGTTTAGTTAGTGTACACTTAAAAAAAAACTAAGGTAGCCATCATTTGCTCTAATCCACCTTTTGTAAGGCCTTAATAAATACTTGGCTGTGCTTTCATTCGATTTCATCTCCACCCTAATCTTAGGGAAGCCAATTTTTAAAAATTTATTGCTGCTTGTTGTAAAATATTACAGATGTGAATATAAAATAACTTGTTTTTAGAAGTAGATCTTCCAATTTGGCCCCAGAGAGTGGAGAGCTGAGCAGTGAACAGTGCACCCAGGTGAGTTCTTGTCTTGGGGTTGGATATGTTTATGAGTAACTGAGATATTGCTTCTGGTCACTGTTGGCTGAGTGCCAAAGAATTGATGCTTCCGAATTGTGGTGTTGGAGAAGACTCTTTGAGAGTCCCTTGGACTACAAGGAGAGCATACCAGTTAATCCTAAAGGAAGTCAGTCCTGAATATTTATTGAAAGGACTGATGCTGAAGCTAAAGCTTCGGTACTTTGGCCACCTTATGCAAAGAGCCGACTCATTGGAAAAGACCTTGATGCTGAGAAAAATTGGAGGCAGAAGGAGAAGAGGATGACAGAGGACAAGATGGTTGGATGGTATCCCCAACTCGATGGACATGGGTTTGAGCAAGCTCTAGGAAATGGTGAAGGACGGGAAAGCCTGGTGTGCTGTGGCCCATGGGGTTGCAAAGAGCTGGACACGACTAAGCAACTGAACAACAATTGTCACCTTACAAAGAGTGCTTTTTTTTTTTCAAAATATGTTTTCCTGAACTCATAGCTTTTGTAATTTGTACTACTCTTTTGGCCTTTAAAATCCTTTGGCTTGGGTTGTATTTTAACTCTGTATCTGATCTCCTTATTAAATTGTAAATTCCTAGAGAGCAAAATAGGAGGGCCATGTTTGAAGAGTAACAGGTTGACTAGAGTGTAGGGACAAGTAAGTGTATAATTGGAGAGCTGGAGATAGAGCTAGTTTGGAGATAGAAAACAGAGTGCTCTGAATGTGAATCAAGACATTTTGATTTAATTTTTACACAGAGGTAGTCCTTAAGGGTTTTAGCATAGAAATGGCATAATCCAAGCTTTGCTTTAGAAAAATTAATCTGGTTCATGTGTCTGGATTGGAAAAGAGGTAAGATTGAAAAGAAAGGATTGGTCAGGAGGCTTAGGGGAAACCTCAGGTGAGAGGTGGTGATGAGAGCTTTGCCAATGCAATTGGAAAGGGAAAAACTTATTGTTGAATGGAGTGAATAGTTTTTAACTAGGAAGCATCAGCAACTCATGGACTGGACCATTCTTTCTCTTCGACTGTTTCAGGTGACCTCCTTGCTACAGTTGGTTCATTCCTGCAGTGAGCAATCTCCTCAGGCCTCTGGACTTTATTATGATGAATTTGCCAACCTGATCCATGGAAGAAGGCTAGCTCCAGAAGCCCTGGTGAGACCAAGTATCTTTTCTTAAAACAGTGAAGCTCAAGGGCTGCTTTACTATACATGCTTCAAATCCTTCTCTCTGTTGTATTGCAAAAATAGATGTGCCTGTGAGCTCTCCCGTATTCTAATTGGGAAGGCTGTTCTGACTCACTCTGTCCCAGGCCTTTCTTCTGAGGCCTCCTTCACGTACTAAGAGTGAGAATCATGATCATTTGGTTAATGATGTTGTTAAAAGCCACCATCTATTCTGTGCCAGGCACTGTATTAAGCATTTTTAATGTATTATGTCTATTCCACATCAGAATAATGCAGTATGTATTACTTTTATTTCCTTTTCAGAAATGAGGAAACAGGCTTCAGAAAGGATAATAGTTTATTTAGGGCTTTATAGGATGTACATCCTGGGCTACACAGACCTTTTTGTTTGTTTGCTTCCTGAAGGAATGGCTTGGGCAGACCATCTTTAGTGATTTCCAAGATGCGTTTGTGGTGGATGCCTGTGATGTTCCAGAAGGGTAAGTGCTGTTTACCCACTGACATGGTTATATTGGTAAAGAAATTTTGTTATGTTGATAGCTGGTACCAATCTCAGAATGTCTTTGACTTCATCCAAGTCTATCCTACTCCTCCAACTTCCCTCCTCCCAACCCCAACACCCCAGCAGTCCCAGCTCCAGGATTGCTAGAAGATTCCCCACTTGTTCTTTCTCACTTCTCGTAATAGAGAAGACTGGTTTGTCCTAGTGGTTTTTCCCATACAGTTGCCATACCCTGATGCTGGGACCTCAGATTCTGGGTTCTCTTTGCAGTGATTATCCATTTCCTGTGAAAGCACTCTACGGACTAGAAGACTACGATAGTTGTGATGGGATTGTCATCAACCTCCTGCCACTGTTGTTCTCTCAGGACTTTGTGAAAGATGGGAGTACACTGACTTTGCAGGAATCAGACCAAAAGTCAGTATACTTTTTCTTCTCTAAAACCGCTGTTGGTATGTTGAATCTTCACAAGGAATGACACAGTTCTTGTTCACAAGGAATGCTACAGTTCTTGTAATCTGTTGGCAACTTGATTGAAAAGCATTTCTCCCAAGACAGGTGGTATTTGGATGCATTACCAAGAATGGATCAGACTCCTTGTTTTCTCCCAGATCCTGGGATTGGGATTTGCAATGGCTCATGACAGCCAACAGATACTTTGTGAGGCTGCTTTTGTTTCTGTTTCTTTTCCCCACCTGGGAATGTGTTTGTGTACCTATGCCAGTCATGTGCATTCCTTCTGTGTTACCTGTACTTTATCTTAATGCGTGGATATTTCACACTTAGCTGTGTCTTCTTCCCATTCAGTTCATTATTTATTTGCTGAGCATCCACTATGTTCTTTGTCATGTTTTTAAAAGTAGACATTTATTTTGGGCAAAACTTGTTAATTACAAGATCGGGGTCTCTATAAACATGGACTAATATGTCTATAAACTGTGACCTAGAAATGGATTTTCCTTCCCAGATTGGTTTCTCCATTATGCCTGGCTCCCTATTTCCGGTTACTGAGACTTTGTGTGGACAGACAACATAATGGAAACTTGGAGGAGATTGATGGATTATTAGGTATAGAATGAAGTTATCAGGTTCTTTCTTCTTTGTAACCTTTTTTTGGTAAACTTAGGGAAGTGGTACATTGGTACTTGTGGAGGGAGGGGAGGGAATTTTCTAACTTTACAGAGACTTTTAAGTTATATTTGTTGATGCTGCGTGGTATGAGGGTATTTTTGAGACTAACTGAAACTTGACCTTAAAATACCCATTAAAGGGGGAAATAAGTAGAAGGAGACCTAGCTCTGGGGGCAGCATCCAGGTTCTGTTGACTTCAACTAAAAGAGATTAGAAATGTTTATTCTTCTCTTTCAGATTGTCCTATATTCCTCACTGACCTGGAGGCTGGAGAGAGACTCCAGTCCATGTCTGTTAAAGAACGTTCGTTCTTGTGTTCACTCATATTTCTTACTCTCAACTGGTTCCGAGAGGTGAGCAGAGTTATTGGGACGTTTCACCTACTGTCTGTAATTTCTCTAGAAAGGAAACTATTTTCTTGACATCCTTAAAAATTGCCCACCAACCTCTAACCCCTGTGTGTCTCTTTGGTGATTGTGTCCCACCCTTCCCTAGTTACATGCACCTCTTGATGTAGGCAAATCAAAATGCTTAGAATTCACTTAATGTTGCCCATGCTTTACTGCTTCTAAGCCTTTTCACACTATTCTGCTTCCTGCATGGTATAACTTCACCTTCTCCACTGTGAAAGTACTGTTCCTCCTTACAGGTATGCGCTTAATATTTCGATTTAGTGAGATCAAATGAAGATAGTTTTCACCATCTTTTAGAATATATTTGTAGTTAATGAAATGCACAATAATAATGAAATACATTGAAAATGACAATAACATCTTATATCTATATCACATTTCCTTTCTCATGCATATTGTTTCTAAGAATATTTATTCACTTTAATGATCTCTTCTTATCCTGACAACTGTATTATAGTACAGGCAGGGTAGGTATTACTATCCTTGCTTTATTCATATGAAATTGCAGTTACAGAGAGTTCAAAGTCATTAAAATTTATCAAACACATGTGCCAAATGCTGGGCTAATTTCTTTATTCACACTTAATCCACACAACTGCATTCTCATTTCATAAAGAGATAGAAGCACAGAAAGGTTCAAGACTTGGCCAGTCACACAACTAGTAAGTAGCAAACCTTGGACTTGTTTCACCAAAGGTTGTACTCTCTAGCTGCAGAGAGTTACTTAACTTCTGTTAAGTTAAGTAACAGGTTCTGCCTTGTTACTTAACTAGGAATAAGTAGAACTGGTATTAAAAGTTAGATCCTCCTGTATTGGCCCAGGGCGTTTTTTCTCCGCAGCACCTTGCTGAGAAGACTTTGATATTGCTCACTCGGCTCACGGATCCTTTCACTGAATGGCTCTTTTAGCCCTTGCTGAATAATGCAAATGAGGTTAAAATCTGAACAGTTCACAGATATGATTTGTACTTCTACAGGTTGTAAATGCCTTCTGTCGGCAAAAGTTGCCCGAGATGAAGGGGAAGGTGCTCACCCGATTAAAGCACATTGTAGAACTGCAGCAACTCCTGGAAAAGCACTTGGCAGGTGAGGGAAGGGTCCCGGCTGGGAACCCTGCTGGGCAATAATGAGGAGATAAGAGGACAGCCTTTAAGCCAGACTCAATGATAGCTGCCCCTAATTCATGTGGGACAAGAAAATGTTTGCTCAACAGAAATTTTTAAAAATGAATACAGCCATTTTCCTCATATTGTTTTCTCCAGGAGACCTTGGTGTTTGAGAAAAGACAAGATATAAAACATTGGTTGGGCTTTTGTAAATTACTTTAGTTCTTCAGATGTCAAACTTCCAGTGCCCCTTACCTTCCTGAACATCATCATGAGTACAGCTGAGAGGCCTCTTGATACCCTCTGACCATTAAGAAAACTTGTTTTACAATTCTAGCTTGATTTTCTGGGGAAAACACAGAGCCTCCCTCAGGCTCTCATCTAAATAATTGTGTGTAAAACAACTATGTGACCAAATATTGCTACTATCTTTAGATTTTAAATGTAAGTTTATTTTTAGTTCTTAGCTGTTTGGATACTTTATATCTTTATTTAGAATGATTTTATGTTAGTTGACCATAATCAATTAATGCAGTATTTCTATAAGTTATCTTTGGCCATTTTACTGTGCCAAAATGGTTAGCATCACATGACCTGCAAGCATCTGATAGATAGTCATCCATGCTTGGTAGTTCTGGAAACTAGATTTTAGCTACTTGGGTGATTATCATTCAAGTTTAACCGTGGTATATGGTTGGTATACATTGAGCTTCCTGCTCTCTGTTTCAGTCACCCCAGACTATGTTCCTCCCCTTGCAAACTTTGACTTGGAAACTCTAGAAGAAACACCTCATACCAGTACTGCCGTTTCAGCAAAAATCAGAATGCAAGGAAAGACAGGTATTTTCTTTTCCTCTTACTCCGTGTCCTCCTATGTGTTGTGTTGAATTGACTTAGAGGTTATGTGTGTCAAGGCATCAGTAATGGGAGAAGTTATATAACTGAACCCATTCTTTAGCATGGTTATCAATGAACCGTAACTTAGGGTTATAAAATTAACTTCTTCATCTCTAGGTAGTCTTTAGCAGGTTGTTTCTTGAAGGCAGTGATATTTCGCAAACAAGATTATTGATTATTTCAGTTACTTTTCTCCTCTTGAAACATAAGGAGGAAAGAAACGAAAAGCAGATGGCGGCAAAACATCCTCCCCTGATGTGCTTTCAAAGGACGATAATTCAGAATGTGACCCTACACTAGCTGAGAGGAGCCAACAGGAAAAGGTATTGGAATGATGAGTCTCCATGAAGGTGTGTAACAACCCAGTGAAATTAGCAAGGGCTAGCATTATCCTATGCATTTCACAGAGAGAAAAGTTATGGAAAGGAGAGGTGATCAAACTCTGATAGGCCTTGGAGTGACCCTGTCAGTAGCAGAGGTTGGGTGAGACTCGAAATATTTATCACTACCACACACTGGTTCTTCTCATTATTTTCTTGATCATATTACTCCCTTTTTTGCACCCCAGGAGTACTTTGAATTATCTTGTAGCAATTATCAAATTCCATCTTTGGATGTATTCTAAATATACTTCTTTTAGCTTTTTTTCCTCATCTGATCCCACATTATTCCCTTCTCAGTGAATTGAGATAACATGAAATGCTTAGCATAGTTTCTTAATACAGATACTTAACAATTTCCTATAATAGTACCACTCACAGAGTTGGTTTGTGAAATAGCTTAAACCACATGGATCCCAGTTATTTCTGTTCTTTAGCTATTGTTTGTGAGTATTTGTTATGTATAACTCCTCTAATCTTCCTAAAATCAAGTTTAGTATTGATACCTATATATAATAGATGAGAAAACTTAAGACCCAGAGAGAGTAGGTTATACAGTTAATAAGTGCTTGAGCAAGGGTTTGAAGCCAGATTTTTTGGTCCATAAGCTCACAGTTTTCTGGTCCACACCATAGTGCCTTGATTGGCCTAGTAGTTCATCCCTAAGTGGAAACCAACCAAGAGTCTCAGTGTGCAACCTATATCCCAGTGTTACATTGGGTACTCTGTCTCAGGAATATTTTGAGACCTTGGAAAAAGAAAGTTGATAAAAGAATGTAATTAAGTGTAACTTTTTGTATAAAGTAAATGCTTAACTGCACTTTGAAACCTTCATTTAAAATTAGATTGATAAAGAAACCTTGTTCTGTTGGTTACTCATACTTCTTAGGAATTCAGAGGGAAAGAAGAAAAGACATCAGTGTCATTACAGAATTACCACGCTTTTTTCCGAGAAATGGACATTGAGGTCTTCTCTATTCTGCGTTGTGGGCTTGTGACCAAGTTCATCTTAGATACTGAAATGCACACCGAAGTAAGTGACTGAACTGAGATCCCAGAACTTAGTCTCTTTTTAGGAAGTTCCTCAGCTCTCTTCCTTTTTCACAAAAAACACCATGACACTGGGAGAAGTTGGACTCTGGCTTCCAAAGCCTTTATATGTGAAAGAGTAGATAAATAATTATCCTCATCATCTTGATGTTTATAAATCTAAGTTTTGGTTGTTGTTTCTTCTTAATAGTACATTAGACTTTACAGAAGATCATGCTAATGGTGTGATCCTTACTTTAGATTGCTAATAACCAGCTGTTTGGATTACTTTATAATGCAGCACTATTTTGGTTTATAGTTACTCAGTGTTCTTTTCACTTTTTCATATTTGTTCAGTGTCCATGATATACTTGTTGAGTCTGTTTTTTGCCACTCACCTAGACATTGGCAATTCAGTAGTACATCCAACATGATGCTCGCCTTCAAATAGCTCATAATCTAATAAAGGAAGTAGACAACCAGTAGTACATGCTATGTGGATGATCTGAACCAAGTACCAGTGAAACTCTGAGGAAAGAATGGTATTTATAATGAACTTGAAAGTGGAGGACATTTACACAGAGAAGGTACTTTCTGATACAGGATTTCACCAGAAGGTAGAGGTTTTCCAGGTTAAAAAAATTTAAAAAAAAAAAAAAAAAAAGGGGGGGGTGGATTTTTGCCATAGATTTTTACAATGTGTATTTTTATAAGAATGTTTTGTTTTTTCAGTATTTCTATATCAGCCTGTACTTGGAGAGTCTCCATAAATGTATGGTTAAGTGAAAAATTTGAAGTGAGACTGCATTGGATCCATTCTATTTCTGGTAGTGCAATGCACTTATAACGATTCTACCAGTCTTATCTTAATAGTAGTGAAACGTTTCAGGGAGAGAAAATGCGAAAGAATTATTTACTGAATAGAGAAAAGCAAAAATTCCTTGAATTAGTCTTTTTTTTTTTTTTTAATCCCAAGGTATTTAGGAAAGGCATCACTGGTCCATAGCTGGAAGGATATACCAGAGGCATTTATTTCTAGAGAAAAAGTGTGTCTTCTAAAACTATACTGCCTCATTACTATTTAATAATTTTAAATTTTGTTTTACTTAGGAAATGCATGACTTTGATTTGTTGACAGAGCACAACAGCCATTTATGTGAGGTGGGGGAAATTTCCCCCTTTCTTTTGGTAATGATCGTATTCTTTACACATTGTAGACAGTAAAAACATGGACTGTATCCCCAAAAGATGGCTAGAGCATGTTGGGAATTATTCTTTCCTTCTTACTTATAACAGGCTGCAGAAGTTGTGCAACTTCAGCCCCCTGAACTGCTTTTCTTGCTGGAAGATCTCACCCAGAAGCTGGACAACATGCTAACACCTGTGGCCAGGAGAGTCCCCTTCCTCAAGGTTAATACAGACAGGAGCACAGGGCCTGTCCTGTGGATTTGGAAACAAAGAGGTCTTAGTAGTGAATAAGTTGTCAGTTTCTCTGATAGTTTTTGGGTAGCGTGGTGATAGGCCTGTTGCCAGCCCACAGTCACCTTGCTTTAGAAAGGAACTCTAAAACCGAGAAAACAAAAAGCCACCCAAAACAGAAGATGTATTTCCAAATGCCCTGAGAATTCCTGAATCCTGTTCTTTGCTTGGGTTTTGGTTTTAATACCCTCCCAAACAGCCTTTGTCCAAGGCTCAGCATGGTAGCTGGCTGTCTAGAACAGTCCACAAGCTCAAGTGTGTATCTAATGGACAATGCATGTAGCATCTGGGGAAGCAAATAGATGATAGGAACAGCTAAATGTGAGAGTTTTAGGTGTGAATGTTTAATACATCCAGTTACTTGATTCTTCTTGAATTTAATATTTGGTCTACATTCTTATTAGACTAAATGATTTCTATTTTTGTGTGAGCTTTATCTCATTACTAATTTGAGGTTTGTACTTCTCAAACACCGTGCTGTACTTAATTGCTCAATTGTGTCTGACTTTGAGACCTTATGGCCTGTAGCCTGCCAGGCTCCTCTGTCCATGGGGATTCTTCAGGCAAGAATACTGGAGTGGGTTGCCATGCCCTCCTCCAGGGGATCCCGTCTCAAACACTGTGTACTCTATAAAAGCCAGTCTCTTGGTTATTTGAAGACTGAGTTGAGTTTCCTCTGTCAAAATATATCCCTAGTTTCTTCTTTTTGCTCTACCTGCTGACACAAGGTTTGATTAAACCCCATAACAGACTCGTAGTTTCAAAGAAGTTATCCAACAGTTTCTTTCCTAGTAACTCTGAATTTATTATAGAGCAAAGGAAACCGGAATATTGGATTCTCACATCTCCACCAGAGATCTGCCTCAGAAATCGCGTTTAGGGTTGTTCAACTGCTGAACCCCATGTGTAACCATCTGGAGAACATTCACAACTATTTTCAGGTCAGAAGCCTATCTTATCATTATAGAGATTTAGAAATTGCTAAATGAACAAGAGATTTCATTTTTGGCTGAAAAATCTTGAAGGAAAATGAGGGCAGTTGCTAAAGCAACAGTCTTAAAAGCACCTTTCCCTTGTAGTGCTTAACTGCTGAGAATCATGGTGTGGTTGATGGACCCGGAATTAAAGGTCAAGAGTACCACACAATGTCTTCCTGCTATCTGAGGCTACTGCAGATTTTTCATGGGCTTTTTGCTTGGTGAGTATGTGGCAAGTACAGTAGGTAGAGATAATCAAGAATGTCCTTGCTTCTACCTGACAGTCACCAAGGCACTGAGGTATAGAAAAGAAGAAAAGGACTCCAAAAGGTTATATCAATATGACACTTACTTTTTCTGAAGTGGTTTTGTCTCTGCATCATTTAATTTGGTTTGGCACACTTTATCTGTTACTAACTCATTTGAAAATCAGATGACTTGCTCTTTTCTAACCTGTAATAAATCTAGCCATCTGATTCTTGGCTAGTTCGCTGTGGCACCCTTTCCCTAATGGCACCAGGGTGAGTGTTGTAAGAAGTTGTTACTCATCAAGTTGTAGATAAATTCCAGATTGTGTGGTAAAGAGCTGCAGGCGATGTAAGCCAGGGTGTCTAGGGATGCCTTCATGAAATTGTGGGACTTGATGGGGCCCTTGGAGGGTAGATGGCTTTAGGGAGTAAAGGAAGAAACTGTAAGGCATGGCATGGACAAGAGTAGAAATGAGGGAGGTGTGTCCCTTACATGCTTCTGTTCCTCAGGGCTGGGTCTTGGCCTCTCTGTTCTCATACAGGTTTCCTGGGCAGTCTCAACCAAGGTTAAATTTGGGCTAAAATTTAACTTCTGAGCTACAGGCATTTAACTTCCACCTGCCTACTCAGCTCCTCCTTATAGCTGTGTCACTGACAGCTCAGATTCATCACATCCAAAGCGTGTTTCATCCTTCCCACCGCTCCTTCAGCTTTTCCTGGCGAAACAGATGGCACCACCAGTTGCCTGAGCTAGAAGCTAGGAGTTTTTCTTTGTCCCTTTCCTTCTCTCTACCCTTTCTCTGTTCCGCATCTGATCACAAAATCCTGTTGAGTTTATCTTCTAGATTACATCTAGATGGCTACCTGTCCTCTCTTTCTCCACTGCTTCCAGACTCCTGTTATCTCTCACCAGACCTAGAACAGCTTTACAGTTGGTCTCTCTCTACCTCCACTTTTCCTCTTTTGGTCCCTTCTTCACACAGCAATTAAAGTGATCTTCCCAATATAAATCTGATCATATCTTATCCCGCCTTTGTTCTGATTGCTGTTATATTTCTCTTGAATTCAGTCTCTTCTACTTAGCTTCTAAGGACTTATTATCTGACTCCTGCTGTTCTACGCACTGTGGTGCACTCTGCCCTCCAGTTATACTGAAATAATTTCAGCACCCTATATAGCATTTACCTGGAAGGCTACACATACTCATCCTTCTGCCAGGATCTTCACCTTCCTTGACCCCCCTGTCTCTTTTAACTCATCCTTGAGATCTGGATTTAAACTTCAGTTCCTCAGGACCATCTTCTCTGACCCCTAGACTGGGTAAATCTTTCTGCCTCTCTTATCCCCACTTCTTTTCTAATACTCTTAGGATAAAACTTCTCCCATTTTATTATAATTATTTGTTCATCTATCTTCCCTGCTGGACTGTGAGCTCTATGAAGGCCTAGACCAGCCATTATCATATTCTCAGTACTTAAAAACAGTGCCAGACAAAGGATTTGAACAGATGCTTAATCAAGGAGATACGTGAGCGGCAAGTAAACATATGCAAAGATGTGCAGCAGTGTTAGTTATTAAGAAAATACAAATTAAAATTACAGCACAGATGCAGTAAAAAGACTTATCTTGCCAAGTGCTGGTGAGGATATAGAGTAACTGGAGCTCTCACATGCTGCTGTTGTGACTGTAAAATGGTATACTCACTTTTGAAAACCGTTTGGCAGTTCATCAGAAAGTTAGATATATACCCATCATACCACCCAACCATTTTACTGCTAGTAAAAGTAGTAATTTATCCAAGAGCAATGAAAGCATATGTCTGCACAGAGTCTTCTATATGAATATTTATTGGAGCTTCATTTGTAATATCCTCAAATTGGAAACAATTAAAATGTCATAAAATGGTGAATGGATAACAAATTGTAGTGTCTCTATGTGGTAGAATACTAAATGCAACAACATGGATGAAAAAAGAATTATACTGAATAAAAACCAAGACTGTAAGAGTGTGTAGTACTTGATTCTAGTTATATTAAGTTTTAGAAAAAGTATATAATCTTGTAGTGACAGAAAACTGTTCAGTGGTTGCCTCTCATTGGGTGGGAGGATGGAAGGAGGGCTGGATTACAAAAGAATACAAGGAAACTGTTAGGAGGAATAGATATGTTTATTATTTTCATTGGGGTGATGGTTTCTTGGATTTGTGTATAAGTCACGAATCAAATTCACCATTTTAAATGCATGCAGTTTAGTGTATGTCCATTACACTTTAAAAAAGCTATTCAGGAACAGCATTATAGGCCCTCAGAATTAATTTGTGGAAAGGAAAGGAGGCTACCACTGGTGATGTGGAAATGTTTCTAGAGGAGTGAAAGTTCTAGGGGGTCAGGTTGTGCTGGGCCTTGAAGGTCAGGCGAAAGAAAGGTCATGCTGGCCTAAATGGATTGGAAAGGCAGCCAAAGAGACCAATGAAAAGATGTTGGCGTGATCTATGCATGGGATGATGATAAGGGCCTGGCCTAGAGTGATGGTCTTGGCTTGGAAAGGAAGAGATAGTAGGAAAGACAATCACAAGACAGAGCTGTCAAGATTTGACTTAATCTGGTATGGATTAGACACTGATTTAAGCAGTTTCACAAAATTATTCCTATTTTTTTTGTTGTTGTTGTTTGTTTTGAGAAGATTGACAGTTATCTCTAAAATGTATACAATAAAGGAGAGTTTTTTTTTTTCCTTGGAAATAAACCTAGGAGGAGGACTGTTATAGATCCTTAAGAAAAGACTGTTTAGGATACCCTTCAGCTTCTAGTCTGGTATTCAGAGCTGTGACTAGATTTAGAGCTTGAGTACCTTCAGTACTTTAGTTCTTGTTCTTCTGTTGATTTATTGATGGTACAGAATAATGGCCAGGATCCTTAAATGCTGTCCACATAATCTTCCTGAAACTGAGCTCAGCTACCTTTCCTTGACTTTCCTTTAGGAGTGGATTCTGTCAACTTCAAAATAATAATTTACTATACTCAGCCCTTGGGATCCTTACTAGCCGACTGAAGCCAGGACAGCGTGACCAATCCATGGAGGAGCTGCTCAGGTGGGCTGGACCACATGTCCCTGAGAGTTATCTAAAGAAATTCCTAGGAATAAAACAGGCAAGATTTCTTGGAGATAACTTGGTGTTTTCAATGCCTTTTCCTCATTTATGTGAGCTTTGTTATCTGTGTATTCAGATATATCCTTAAACTTTAGAAACTGTTGAATAAATCAAACTAAATCCTCATGTATCCTTCATCCTGTAAAGTTTGTATTTTCAAGTAACAATGATGAAAGTGCTAGCCAGCTGTAGTCAACTCTTGATTATCCAGGTACCTACTCTATCTCTTAATTGGGTTGGATAATTAGGTAGCAGTCAGTTATCACTTCCCTCATCTTGAAAGAGGAGAAGGCAATGGCACCCCACTGCAGTACTCTTGCCTGGAAAATCCCATGGATGGAGAAGTCTGGTGGGCTGTAGTCCATGGGGTCGCTAAGAGTCGGACACGACTGAGCGACTTCACTCACTTTTTCGCTTTCATGCATTGGAGAAGGAAATGGCAACCTGCTCCAGTGTTCTTGCCTGGAGAATCCCAGGGACGGGGGAGCCTGGTGGACTGATGGGGTTGCACAGAGTCGGACATGACTGAAGTGACTTAGCAGCAGCAGCAGCATCTTGAAAGAAGAGGAGCCTAGACTGAGAGCACAGGAGATGAGAAGGAGCTCTAAGGAGCATGGCTTCAGCCTCTACCCCAGCTTCACCCAGAGCAGTTTGGTCTTTCCCCTATCTCCCCTGAGAGCCTAGGCCATCACTGAGTCCGAAGTCTGCCTTTAGCACCTTATTTCATTTTCAATACAGTTCTTTTAAATTTGTTTGACTTACTTTCCACCAGTCAATCAGTAGTTGACTCTGGTTTTATTTTAACTATGATTTTAGATTAATTGTGTTTCTTCATCTGCTATTACTTCAGAACACGAAAAGCTAACTACATATGATACATTTATCAAGTTCTGCTTTATCGTTTCCTTTTACCTTGTCCCTTGTCCTTGCACCTTCCTTTTACCTTAACCCATAATTTAAACATTATACTCAGTGTGTTGCCTTTTGCCTTAAAGAGCAAATAATTTCCCCGGGGTTGCACATATCAGCATGGCCTAGGCTAGCACTTGGTTATCTTGGCATACATGACCCTCTCCAGTGCCAGCATTCCATACACTGGGTCAGGCCTCTACACCCTGGCTTTCTCCATACAAAGTTACATTTCTCCATAAGATCTTGAAAGAAAGTTCTACTAAAGCACCTGCAAATGAGGAGGATTCTGCTTAGACCATCAGTCATTTCAGTGGACTTGTATAACTCATGGATTTAGACACATCTGTAATACTTGTGATGGTGTGTTTTTTTTTTTTGTCTCTTTACAGGCAGAGCTTCCATTACTTGCAGAATTTCCATGCCAGCATTCCCAGTTTCCAGTGTGCTCTTTATCTCCTTAGACTTTTGATGGTCATTTTGGAAAAATCTACAGCTCCTGCTGAGAACAAAAGACAAATTGGTGATGGATCCTCTTTTTTTCCTTCATGAATAGACTAGTAAACTTGGGGCTTCCTAGAACCTTGTAAATTTTACAAGCAAATCTCTCCATCACTGTGGATATGCTCTCTTTCTATACCAAGAAGGACATAGTCCCAGTAGGAGCTATGTCTGAGCTCTGCTGACATGGCTTAAAACTGAGTGTGGTTAGTTTACTTGGCTGGATTTGCTATTTAACTTTTGTTTATTCATATCCTTCCCTTTTTTTTTTTTTTTGTTATTAAGTATCTGAGACATTTGACAGAAAAACATAAGCCATTAAGTTAATAAAATGGGACAGAAAGGAGAAATCAGGATTAAGTGTAAAGAAAAGTCTGGTCCTATCCCTGATCTTTTTCTTTAACTATCTTTTGACATCGCTCTTAGAATGCATCTCACTGATAAATCTTAATTGGCAGCACAGACAGAAAGCAAGAAGAAAATGCAAAACCTTTATTCCTGTTCCTTAAAGGGGGAGGGTTTTATATGAACCTTGGAGGCCCATACTATTTATTGTTTACTGGCCTGCCAAGGAGTACCTGAGATGGACTCCCACTGCCCAGCAGCATTCCTTTACTCTGTGTGTCTGTATGGTTCATGTTTGTGTCAAGACAGGATAAGAGGGTGGGGCATGTTAGGTCTTAGAGAAATGGGTTTATTTCTGGTAGAAGGACTAATAGAGCAGGAACTCATGAAAGCTCTCCCCTCCCCAAAATTGTCTGTTAGCCTAGGAACTTCATAGTAAATATAAAAGAATAACGTTTTTGATCAATTATCATCCCCCAAAAGACTGCAAAACAAGAATTAAGTTCATTTTCCATGAATGAAATTTGTCTTGTTTCACCAACAGCTTCCCTGGCCAAACAGTTCCTCTGTCGAGTGTGGCCTAGTGGAGAGAAAGAGAGGAGCAGCATTCCTAATGACCAGCTCCAGGCTTTGCTTGGGTAAGAGGCTCAGCTTCTGTCCACAAGCCAAATAGCCTTCCATTTGCCCCTGTTTGGATCCCTTGTTTGGTCAAAAACTGAGAAATTTATCTTGGTTGATGATAATTTGGAAGCAGTGAAATAGGTGTGAAATTAATGTAATTTAGAATATGTGGATTTTCAGATCCTCTAGTTCTGTTTTATGCTGTCAGTTCTTTAGTAAATCAAATCATAGAGGAAGTGGAGGAGTCTGCTCTTGTATTCTGCCTTGTTAACCCATGAGTCAGATATTTATTATTGCCTACCATATCAAAGACACAGCCATCACTTCCATGGTGTCTAACTGTATTTCTAATGGAGACATCATTTCCTTTACTCCTGAAAAATAATTGGAATCTTTATGTTATTAAAAATAAATGTTGAGAATTCCTTGGTGAGCCACTGGTTAGTGCTCAGCACTTTCACTTCTGTGGCCCTGGGTTCAGTTCCTGGCTGGGGAACTGAGATTCTGCAAGTCGTGTGGTGTAGCAAAAAGAGATTAATAAAATAATTGCTAATAGTTGGTTTAAAGCTTAGTACCTGGATATGTCTCAAGAAAGAAATCTTGATTTAGAAATTCTGTAATGTGTGTTTATACTCCTGTGGCTATCAATACAGCATCTACCTGGAGCACACAGACAGTGTACTGAAGGCCATAGAGGAGATTGCTGGTGTTGGTGTCCCAGAGCTGATCAACTCTCCAAAAGAAGCCTCTTCTTCCACATTCCCTACACTGACCTGGTAAGGGAGCACTCTCCTCTAGTCCTTTCCGTAAGTTAGAATCATACTAATGTATGTAGGTTCCAAATAACTACCTTACTCTTTATCTAGTTCTGATACAGAAGGTATGTGCAGTCATTTGTTCAACGCGTAGAATGTCTGCTGTGAATTCTCTTCAAGCAGTCCTCACCCCGCCCATATGAAAGGATATTATTGAGGAATGACATTTCAGTAGTTACAGTTTTTAGAGACATTGGATATTTAATCACCAAACTTTTTTCAGTGCTTTCACCCTTTATATGTGAAATTATTTTTCCAATATTTTAACCACCTTTAGAAGGATACAGTGGTTATTGTGTCTAACCATAGATGTGTTGCTTAATGGGTTTTGTGTCTCATAGTATCAGTGGTAATCTGATATTCATATGGTCTTTATAGTTTATAATGCACTCTTATATTCCTTATTTCATTTGATCCTTTTGATGAATCTGTGAGGTAGATATTTCCCCTGTTTTACTGATGAGGAAAATGAGCTTTAGAAGGGAGCTTGCTTGGAACTAGAAACTTAAAGTTGAATCTTCTGACCACTACGTTCCTGCTCTTTCTCTGCCACCACACTCTCCCTTCATGAAATTAATCCCATGGTTTCACAGGCCGTCTTCTTGGCTCATTTCTAAATCCTTCCTGCTCTCACATCCTCCTAGAGTAGACCCTAGTGAAAGCATGTTTCGAGAGGTGGGGAGGGAAATCACTTTGGGTTCCCTGGTTTCATCCCAGGACTTTCTTTGTGATGAGTGCATCATTGTGTGAGTGTCATACTTTTCTCTTGTAGGACCTCGTTCGTCATTTTCTTCCGAGTAATGATGGCTGAACTAGAGAAGACAGTGAAAGGTCTTCAGGCTGGAACAGCAGCAGATTCAAAGCAGGTGAGTCACATTGTTCCACCTCAGGAAGCAGACTCTGGATTATTCGGAAGATTCTGGTTGTTCTCCTTGGGTCTAGAATTTTCTCCTAAGCTATTTCCTTTAACTTACTGAGATCCAGAACTTTTTTTGAAGAGTTCTTGATGTCCTTTCTTCTAGTTGGAAGTGAGAATTAAGCTGTTTTCCCTGCTACTTCCTAAGGATAACCCTGGACTCCATAGACCTACTCTGGAAAAAATATCTTTGGTTGCAGCCTCATGTACCCAGCTGCAACTTGTGAGCTGGCATGAGGTTAACAAGCCTGTTTCAGATGCTGTGGTCCTAGGCCTTGGCAACCTGCTAACCAGAACAGAGCTAGCCTTCTGGGAGCAAGAGCTTGCTTAGGGAATCAGAGAAACTACAGGGATATGTTGCAGAGGCTTTTTCCTACTTGTAAGTTATTGAAGAGGAGTTGTCTTCTTAGAAAGTCTCAATAAGGTACCCTAGTGATACCATGTATGCAGGCCTCCAAACCATCTACTGGGTTCACTGGTTGCCACATCTGTTTAGGAGGATAATTGGTTTAAATCTCTGTAGAGCTCTGTAGTTCAAGAATCCTATATTAGTGGGAATATGGTAAAAGAAGTATTTGGCTGCAATTCAAAGATGCCTGTATATTTGGCTGCCCCCAGATTCATGAAGAGAAGCTCCTCTACTGGAACATGGCTGTTCGAGACTTCAGTATCCTCATCAACCTAATAAAGGTGAGTATGAAGAGGCTCCCTGTTCTATCTTACTGACTAACTGCAGAAACTGCCAAGGGGCCTGACTTCCAAAATGGGCCCTCTCAGCTCCTCCCCACCCTTTGTTGGGCACCTGTTTCCCCATCTTGTCCCTGTGCCCTGCCCATCCTGGATAACACCTTCCCTGCTTCCTGTGCAGTGTCTTTCCCTTGTCTGCCTTCCTCCTTCCAGTCTGTGCCATACTGTTTACTATTTAATGACTCCTTCCACCTGTCATTCCCCCATACTCTCTCACCACACCATGAATCTGAGCACATTCCCCATGGTCTCCATCTTCCAACTTCAATGCCTTCTTTATCTCTCATGTACACTTTGCTCTCCTCCACTGCATGATTTTGCCCAGACTGTTCCCCAAGCTTAGAATGTTTTTCTTTCCTTTCTGCCTCTTTCTTCAAGCTTCCCATCAAGGTTTGGGATCTCTGCAATGCCATCTTAACATTCCCTGTTGGAATCAATTCCTTGTTCCTCTATGCTCCCCTCTTCCTTTTCTTGAATTTCAGTTATAGTGATTACTTTATTCTTTGTGATTGATTTGTTGACATTTTGATGTGCCTCCTTCATTTTAGACGTCTGTACAACACTCAGAGCTGTGCTTTACACGGTGGGGAAGAGGCTGGGGTGCTCAGAGGAGCAGATCTCAGCTCTGATTTCTTGTCCTTCATCTTTCCAGGTGTTTGATAGTCGTCCTGTTCTGTTTGCCTGTTTGAAGGTGAGCAATAGACTGGGCCCTCTTTAGTGTTTATTCTTCCTTTGGATCAGCTGAGTGGAGTTGCTTAATACCTTGCCCACAAGCCAGTCTCCAGAATCTCTGCTGATAGGTAGTCTATAAAAGACCATGGAGATGTTTTCCTATATTAATTGGATAACCAGAGAAGCCAATTTTCCTATGAGTTTGAAAACTTAGTCTTAGAACTAGGATGATTGGCTTAAGGAGCAGTAGTCACTCCCTGCCATTCCTTCCCAGTCAACAGGAAGGAAGGAGGAGTGGGTGAGTCCTGGGAGCTGGCCTTCTGGTATCCTCCAGGGGAATATTCTGGATTAGCCCTAGATTTGGTGATATACACATTGGGTTAAGAGCTAAGGAAGGCAGTAGGGAGAATGCTTCTCCCCTTTCCCAGCAGTTCCTTCCAGGAGATGGTGCCCCATACTGTTGTCTCCTGGCTTCTCTCTTCCTCTTTACTCACACCCCCCACTGATGCCAGTGTGAGGGATGGTTGAGAAGGGGGAGTCCTTTTCCTGATGGGTGAATTGGGCAGTTGGTCATGTGCTTCCTCAGCTCTACCCAGTTTATTTCTTTTGAGAGTAAGTTGCCCTCTGGGAGCTGGGGCTCCCCTCAGTTCCTCTGTGCCTTCATTCTCAAGCTGAGCAATACCCCACACATTGACTGTGTGTGCGGCAGGTAAGGATGCTTAACTCAGGACGCAACAGGCCTGTTTAGCCTTTGCATTAAGCTGTATTCTCTGAATTAACCTTTTGAACCCTTTCTGATTTATTTTTTACATATAAAAGAAAATAAACACTCTGGTCTGAGAAATGCTATGCTGCCTCAGGCAGGGAGGGGCATTTCCCATGAAAGACCTCAGCGAGAGGTCCTCACCAGCTTCTCTCTTCTCTTCCTCAGTATGGGCGTCTCTTTGTGGAAGCATTTCTGAAGCAGTGTATGCCGCTCCTAGACTTCAGTTTTAGAAAACACCGGGTAAGAACTGAGAGCAGAGAGCACAGGCATGCTCAGTGTAGTGGTTCAGAAAGTATGTCCACAGTGGCTCCTGGGCAGCCATGGGGACAGCTCCCTCACCCTGGCTCTGGACACAGACTGACGCAGGCACCTCTGGTCACCAGCCCTCCCAGAGACGCCCATGGAGGACTGACGATTCCCTAGTGGACCCACCTTCCGACTTCTGCTCCAGAGCCGAGGATGGTTTCTTTTAGCCTGGTTTTATTATGCTACTGCCGTCCCAGGACCTCACATATTAGTGTGTCATTTGTTTCTGTGTACTTTTCTGGATCTGGTCTCAGGAATTACAAAAAAAGGAAAGAAAACTCATTTGTGTCATAAACTGCACTGTAAGCCCAGAGTCCTAACCACTAGACCACCAGGCAAGTCCAGGAGATGATTTCTTGCATATATTTACCAAGTTGAACTTTGCAGAACACTCTCACAATATTCGGTTGGTCCCTCATAGCTCAGAAAGAGAGGGGAGGACAGCCAGTGAGCACTCCTCCTTCTGTTTGAGAGCCAAATCCATATAAACTTGAAAAATTATGAATCACTGTGTTGTACACCTGAAACTTGTAAAATGTTTAATCAACACTACCTCAGTTTGAAAAAGAGATGATTATCCATCTATGGCTTGAACCTGAGGCTTGATCCTCTTTGGTACTCTTGGTTGCAAGGATATCTTGCACGTAAAATGAAATGAGAATGTTTCATATGGCATTTGTGCATGTTGTTGGTTGTAGGAAGATGTTCTGAGCTTACTGGAAACCTTCCAGTTGAGCACGAGACTGCTTCATCACCTGTGTGGGCATTCCAAGGTAAGAGGGAAAGCAGGTCACAATTGTTGGTTTAATCTGTGGTTGCTCTTTGGAGATCCAGGGGCTCCAGTGCCTTCTTCCTTTTTTACCCTTCTTAAGTCTTTATTTCTGAGACTATGTCTGTCCAACGGCAGTTTATCAGAGTGGTCAGAGCCTCAGTTGCTGGCTGAGATTGGGTAATCATCTCGAGGGAAATTTCTGCATCTGAAATTTGACTCAAACTCCATAGCCCTGTTTCTTCTGGGGCCTCTTCTTTGGTGACAGAATGTTGGTGGATGTATAACTACGTACCATACTCTGGGCAGGAGGAATATTATGGAAGTGATGACTCTACTGGAGACGAGAAGGAGTTCTAAAAGCAGCTGTTTTTAGAGCTTTTCTGCTGTATTATTTCCTAGTCAAGGAACACATCTGTCTCTTCTGAGAATATTTTGGCATTCAAGGACTTTTCCACTTAAAGTGTACAGTTGAGCCCTTGTCACTTTTTGTCTGAAGGGGCACAGAACTGTGGAATTGTGAAGTCACTGGCAGGCCCTTGATTCTTCCACCCAGTGCCTGTCATTCACTTCCTCCCCTGCTTCTAAATTTTTAAGGTGCTGAAGGGTGGAATTTTAAGGACTCCCTCCACTAAAAAGGGGTACTTTCTATTGATTAATGTCAGTATAATATATGTTCAAGAATATTTTAGGTAAATTCATTGATAATTGATCAATGAGAGATGATGATGAGGAACTGAGAGTTATTGGTGATATGTCTTCTAGGCTGCTTTAGCTTAAAGGACAGCTACCATTCTCTTCAGAGTACTCTCAGTTCAGCTCAGTTCAGTCGCTCAGTCGTGTCCGACTCTTTGCGACCCCATGGACTGCAGCACGCCAGGCTTCATCACCAGCTCCCGGAGTTTACTCAAACTCACGTCCATTGAATTGGTGATGCCATCCAGCCATCTCATCCTCATTATCCCCTTCTCCCACCTTCAATCTTTCCCAGCATCAGGGTCTTTTCAAATGAGTCAGGTCTTCACATGAGATGGCAAAAGTATTGGAGTTTCAGCTTCAACATCAGTCCTTCTTCCAGTGAACATTGAGGACTGATTTCCTTTAGGATGGACTGGTTGGATCTCCTTGCAGTCCAAGGGACTCTCAAGAGTCTTCTCCAACACCACAGTTCAAAAGCATCAATTCTTCGGTGCTCAGCCTTCTTCACAGTCCATCTCTCACATTCATACATGACTACTGGAAAAACCATAGCTTTGACTAGATGAACCTTTGTTGGCAAAGTAATATCTTTGCTTTTTAATATGCTGTTTGCTGCTGCTGCTAAGTCACTTCAGTCATGTCCGACTCTGTGTGACCCCATAGATGGCAGTGACCAGGCTCCCCCGTCCCTGGGATTCTCCAGGCAAGAACACTGGAGTGGGTTGCTATTTCCTTCTCCAATGCGTGAAAGTGAAAAGTGAAAGTGAAGCTGCTCAGTCGTGTCTGACCCTCAGCGACCCCCTGGACTGCAGCCTTCCAGGCTCCTCCGTCTATGGGATTTTCTAGGCAAGAGTACTGGAGTGGGGTGCCATTGCCCTCTCCGAATATGCTGTTTAGGTTGGTCATAACTTTCCTTCCAAGGAGTAAGCGTCTTCTAATTTCATGGCTGCAGTCACCATCTGCAGTGATTATGGAGCCCCCAAAAATAAAGTCTTCCACTGTTTCTCCATCTGTTTGCCTTGAAGTGATGGGACCGGATGCCATGATCTTTGTTTTCTGAATATTGAGCTTTAAGCCAACTTTTTCACTCTCCTCTTTCACTTTCATCAAGAGGCTCTTTAGTTCTTCACTTTCTGCCATAAGGGTGGTGTCATATGCATATCTGAGGTTATTGATATTTCTCCCAGCAGTCTTGATTCCAGCTTGTGCTTCATCCAACCCAGCATTTCTCATGATGTACTCTGCATATAAGTTAAATAAGCACGGTGACAATATACAGCCTTGACATACTCCTTTTCCTATTTGGAACCAATCTGTTGTTCCATGTCTAGTTCTAACTGTTGCTTCCTGACTTGCATCCAGATTTCTCAAGAGGCAGGTCAGGTGGTCTGGTATTCCCATCTCTTTCAGAATTTGCCACATTGTGTTGTGATCCACACAGTCAAAGTCATTGGCACAGTCAGTAAAGCAGAAATAGATGTTTTTCTAGAACTCTTGCTTTTTCCATGATCCAGCGGATGTTGGCAATTTGATCTCTGGTTCCTCTGCCTTTTCTAAAACCAGTTTGAACATCTGCAAGTTCACGGTTCACGTATTGCTGAAGCCTGGCTTGGAGAATTTTCAGAGTACTCTACCAGACTACTATTTGGGGAATGTGTCTCTGGTCTATACTGGCAGGGCTTATGCTCTTGTTGAGTGTTCAGGGTGTTAGGAGTTCGAAAGTTTCTGTATAGGAAACGTGAAAGCACGATGATAAATGCGGATGAATTGGTTGTATTTGTTTCCGTTCAGATTCACCAGGACACAAAACTCACCAAACATGTGCCTTTGCTCAAAAAGACCCTGGAACTGTTAGTTTGCCGAGTGAAAGCCATGCTTATCCTCAACAATTGCAGAGAGGCTTTCTGGCTGGGCAATCTTAAAAATCGGGACTTGCAGGTAAGCCTGGGACCCTACCAATGATAATCTCCTTCTCTTCTCTTCTTTTCTTCATGAGAGCATTGGAAAGTATCTAAGGAAGGTGACCTAAGCTCCACTCTCTCAATACTCAAAACTACTTTTCTCTTAAGTGACTGTTTAGCTCTTAAAGTTACTTTGTTCTTGGGCCCTGGTTGCAGGTTGCACCCCTCAGCAGCAGCAGCAGCAGCAGAGGCACCAAAACATACCATTGATTTATTAATTAAAAAGGCCTCAGACAGAGAAGCAGATCAGGAAAGCCTTTTTCTATAACTATGGAGAAACTTTTTTTTGTTGTTTAGTTTTGTTTTTTTCCCTCTAAAAGCAGTCTGTTCTATTCCTGAAATTATTCTCTGTGCTGATTTTTTTTTTTTTTTTTTTTTCTGACTGATTTTAACAAGTAAGCATTTCTTACTTCTTTCAGTTGTCTGACTGATGGGCTGAAATCTTGTGTTGTTTATACTATTTCTTTGGTGTAACACCATTTTTCAAATACAGCCCAAGCCCTTATCATTCATGTTTATAATATCTGAGTCTCATAATTCATACATGAAAATAATAAATCCCCATAGTGTTAGCTTCCTTTCTTTACATCAGTGTTATTAGGTAGATACTCTTGTTACTATGAGAATTGAAGCTCAGAGAGGTTAAGTAACTTTCCATTCAGCAATATGAGTGCAGAAAAGGTTTGAGTCCTAACAGTCCTCATCCAGATTTGGTATTCCTAAACCACTTTAGTATACTATCTTTCAGCCTCTAAATGGCCATTTGTGATTGGTGTGGGTTTTCTTTTTTTTTTTTTAGATTCAATTTTAAAAAATTACTTATCTATTTTTGTTGTTGGGTGTGCTGTGTCTTCATTGCTGCTTGAGGGCTTTCTCTCATTGCAGCAGATGGGCTACTCTAGTTGCCGTGTACAGGCTGCTCACTGCAGTGGCTCCTTATTGCGGAGCTTGGGCTCCAGGGCTCTTGGGCTTCAGTAATTGCTGCACGTGGGCTCAATGGTTGTGGTGCACAGTGCTTGAGGCATATGGGATATCCCCAGACCAGGGATTGAACCAGTGTCCCATGCGTTGGCAGGCAGATTTTTAGCCACTGGACCACCAGGGAAGCCCTGTATATAGTTGATGTGTTGATGTTCATGTTCACATACTTTAAGGTATTTGAGAAAGTTTAGAATCATATTGAGCATTACCTGAAAGAGTCACCAATACAATCTGGCCTTGTAAAACTAGTATGATACTAGAATACAAAGATGAATCTTTTGTAAAACTGCATATTGTGTGAGAGCCAGAAGCATCTCAGAAGCCTTGGGTTGATTATCACTTCTCTAGCTGCTGGATCATAGGTTGGTGTCTGTGTTTGATCATATTTGAATGACTTTCTTTGCCTTGCCTATAAACTTAAGCCTTTCTCCCCTTGAGACCCATGTGTGATCATTATAACCCACCATTTGTCTTGGCCCATTCACATTCAGGGTGAAGAGATTATATCCCAGAATTCCCAGGAGAGCCCTGCAAATGAGAGTGAGGGTGACACATCATTCCAAGGAGCAGAGGTGCGTGCAGGACGTCTCCCGCCCAAGTTACAATTACTTCCTTCCGTGGCCATCTCTGTTCCCTCTAAAAAAGGCTTCTGCACTTAGGTGAATTCTGTGAGGGCCAGAAAACACACACACACACACACACACTCTCTCACACTCTATTATAATCACTGTTGAGTATCTCAAGTTGTGCCGTATGTTATACAGTTGAAAATTCCCTTCCATTATAGCCTCTTGTTTTCCCTGAATTCGTATCTGAAACCATTTTAGAGGGGAGATAGAAAGAGGTCAAAGTGTTTTGTGAGTGTTGAGAAGAATGAGTTAAACCGTTTAAACATGTTGTTTGAATATGCAAAATAGAAATGTAAAAGCCAAAGCACAGAATCAAAAGCTGTCACTACTGAGGACTACAATAATAGTGGTCGTCTTTATGCTCTTCTGGGCTACTCCTGATGCTGTTGAGATTTTAAAGCAAAGAAAAATATATTTATAAAAGTTTCTTACAATTTGGGCAGGTTATAGATATCGAGAATCTCAGATTTAAGAATCTGGATATAATTTGTAATGCCATTTGAGGTTGTGAAAAGATCACTTAGTATGAAAAATTATTTTATTACATGGTTCTCTGTTTTATTTGTATCGAATGCCTCCACCTTGTTCTCATAAAAAAGTTTGAGGCAGACAATATTCTATTTGATGCTTTGTCCTAAGCAAACCTCTCAGATTAGATTTTGCAGATCAGAGAGAATCTTATGCTGGATTCCTGTTGTATTTTGAATTTAACCAACATTTCATTCTATACTGAATGCCCATTTTATTCCTGTGTCATATACATGCTGTAGTGCTGTGGGCTTATTTAAAAATCACACATGGTTGGGTTGCCGAATGGCCTAAGTCAGTATCAAAATGGCTCCCTCTATCATCTTGGCTTCAAGGCTTTAAGGCCATGATAGGAGAATGGAGCAGCCTCGGATTCTTTTCTCAAAAGAATGGTTTAAACCTATCAATGGTTTTTACAGTGAAACAGTGCAGTTGTACATGCTGTGGGAGCAGTGTTGCAAGTCGTGAGGTTGCTCAGATGACCCCAAATAATTATCATTTGCCTCTTAGGGTGGCGAAGAAGATAAAGCAAGTGATGGAGAAAAGGAGCGAGAGAGTGATGAAGATGAGAGTGATGACGACTGAGTAGGCTACAGAAAGGTGCTCCTTCCCGTCCTTGCCAGCCACTCACCACAGTGTTCAGGGTCACAGATGCTGCCGGTCTGCCTAACTGGAAGCACCCTATTTTGTTCTTAAAAAGGGGGTTCTATTGAATCAACTCAATTGTGGATTTCACGGATTGTCTACTAACGTTAAAGACAGTGGCTTAACATCTACTATATTAAAGACGAAGGTAGCATTGCTTACCCATTTGGGTGAACACGGCAGAACAGTCATGATTCTAGGCTTTGGGAGCTGGTTTTGAAGCTCTGGATTTATTCTACAATTTAAGCTTGTACCAGTTTTCAAATAAATTCTAAGTTCTACCTCAGCTACCTTTTGGAATTTCCTTTGTAGGTGGGACTGAATTGGAGTTTGTGCAGAGAAATAATGGAGAATTAAAATGATATGTTCCCTATTAAAAGGACTGTCTTATTTGACATGAAAACACATTTGTGATCTTTTTGGAGGAGTTACAGATTTCTTTTAGTGCTCAAAGAAAGTCAAACATTTGGCTGCATTTTAAATTTTTTGGTGGTTATGTAGACATATAAGACAAAGGTGAAAAGGGCAGCATCCAACTCCTGTTAACTTTGCATAAATTTTATTTCCACATTATTCTGTTATACCTATAATCTAGTTATAAGAATACTACAAAATGGCTTGTAGTTGATTAAAAATAGAACATTAAGCATACACTTCAGCTAAAATGGGGAACTCTTCATGTCTTCTGCTCTTATTTCAGTGCCAGACTGTTAATATTTAATATTTGTTAATATTTCTACCTACTTTCATACTCTCCAGTAATGTTAGGGTGTGGCTGGTTAGGTTTTTATGTTGTTTTTTGGTGGGGAGGTTAATCATTGACCTATATACACATTTTTGACCCCTTCATCCTCATGTACATAGGAATCCATAATTTCCTTCCTTGACATTCTTTGTTTCTCCACCTCATTGTGGTTTTAGTGTTGAAATGAGGTCACAGTAGGCTCATTGGTATATATGGTTTAATGGTTCTTTATCACATGGTACATGTCAGTGCTAGTTTGACTCTCTTTCAAATGGTTGTTCAGCTTTACAGTGGAAATGGTCTCCTCCCTTGCTCTGTCACTGGCCCATTTTTGGAGGGAAAGGGAGGAGAGGGGCTCCTGAATTGTCACCGCCTGACTGGAAAGCAAAATAGCTGGGACAAGCAGTTTCCTTTACAGGGACAGCTCTATGTAAGCTTCAGGCACATAGCGAAAGACATGGTGTGAGGAACAGGAATCAAATGGGACCCTTTACTTGGAATGTTGCAAGGCAAAGGTACACTTCTTGTATGTTGCATACAGCAAGAGGATGGAGCGTAACATCTGTTTGCACATGGTCACTGTCATCTGAATCTGAGGTTCCTTAAGTCCAGTGGGCCACTGGTGCTCCCGGCTAATGATTTTGCAAAAGGCTGACTTGTCTGAAACTCTGAAGGTCCCAGTCCACTTTGGTGGCTGAGCTGTGATGACCCTGCCAAAGACAGAATCCACTCCACTGAGGCGGACAGGCTGAGGCTTCCTGACCAGCCCTTTCTTGTTGTTCATGGTTCGGAGCTCTGATGTGTGACAGGGCAACTTGGGACTCACCCCAGGCTCCAGGAAAGGGCTGTCTAGGACTAGAGTGACCTCTTGAAAGCACAGCTGCACTTCAAGGTCAGAAGGGGTATGTGGGAAGCAGGGGGAAGCCCTAAAGGGGTGCTTGGAAGAAGGGGTAGGTGTTGTATGCCGCAGCCATTGGAAGCTCTCATCCAGTGGGGTCCATGGTGACCAGAGCTGGTATCCTGCCATTGACAGTCCTAGAGGAGAGGAATCAGAACATGGAATTTCCCTAGCATGCTTTTGGTGAGGGTAGGGCTGTTCAAATTCACATCTCTGTCTCAGTATTAACTTTACCTTACTCTGTAGTTCTCATGAACACAGATTCCAGTACTTTGTTAGGATACAAGTAATTCTATAAAGGGCAGTAGAGGATAGTGACAAGTATTGAATCTGGTAACTGCTGTGTGTACTTTATTAAACCTAATCACAAGCCTCTGAAGGTAGGTTTTTACCCATGGTACAGATGAGGAAATGGATTTGTCCAAAAGAGTAGCCCTGTTTGGTATTAGGATCTGTGCTGTGTTGATGACTGCTAAAGACAGAATCTGTGCCTCTCAGGTGGCAGAGGCTGCTGGCAGTCCATGGTGAGACATTATTTGTGGATGGGTGCTCAGAAAGGCCTGTCTCACCAGATATTTGTGACTAAATCACATGTACTTTATACCGTTGGTTCTCAAAGTATGATTCTGGGACTGGCGCCTTAAGCATCCTGTGGAAACATGGAAGAAATGCAGATTCTTGGGTCCCTTGCATTCTGCACTTAAACAAACCCTCCAAGGGAGTCTGATGCACCTTACAGTTTGAGAACTTATGCTTTTTCTTTAAGGAACTTCAGCTTTTACTATTCTTAATTATGGACAGTCAGAACCCCTTTTGACACGTGACCAGCTCTCTCAGAGCCCTGAGGTACTTACACACCACCTCAGAGGAATTACACAAGGCAGGAGGGGAAAAAGTTCCCAAGACCAGTCCTTTTTTAGTTTTTAAAGATTTTTCTGGTTCTCCTATGTATGTGTTTTTTGGGCTTCCCTGGTAACTCAGCTGGTAAAGAATCTGCCTGTAATGCAGGAGACCCTGGTTCAATTCCTGGGTCGGGAAGATCTGCTGGAGAATGAATAGGCTACCTATTCCAGTATTCTTGGGCTTCCCTGGTGGCTTAGCTGGTAAATGATCCATCTGCAATGAAGGAAACCTGGGTTCGAAGCCTTGGTTGGGAAGATCCACTGGAGAGGGGAATGGCTACCCACTCCAGTGTTCTGGCCAGGAGAATTCCATGGACTATACAGAATTAGAGAGTCACAAAGAGTCAGACATGACTAAGTGACTTTCACTTCACTGGGTATGTTTTGTTTTTGTTTTTGTTTTTTTATCTGTGAAAGACCCACTGGTTGAGATTTTTTCCTTTCTTCTTTGAAGATAAAGGAAAAGGCGTCGAGGATATGTTGCTAACTCAAAATTTACCCAAGTAGAATTTAGACTTTCCATCTTTCTACTTTAAAATTGTCAGTATATAAAGGATTTCACTGAATTCAAGAGAGATGTAACATTTATTCAGCACCTACCTACTATGATAAGGGGCATGGCAGACCCTTTTCTTTCTAGTCAAGTGTATTTCTCTGTATCTTCACTATTCTTCCACAAAGGTAGCAGCAAATGGGATCCCATCCCACCCAGTAATGGCCCAGGAGAAGTTTGACACCCTCACCATAGTTTGTGAGACAGTGAAGTTTGTTTTGAAAAGAGAATTGTTGGTGACATTTGAAACAGAAGCCCTGCCTCTGACAGTGGTTAGTAGAAAGAAGATTTGTTGATTTCCTCCAGCTGGGAATGTTTCTCCTGAGGTATGCAAGCTCTTGTGCATACTGTGTTCAAATACGTGGACTGCCTTAGGATGAGAAAGTGACAACCAAGGGATAGTTATCTGTTTGAAACAGCTGTGAAACAGCCTTCTGACCCTAAGAGCACACATCCAGGATCAGGGCTGCTCTGGTACCCCATCAAGACAAGGTAGGGGTGGAGAGTGTTAACTCTGAATGTATGATACGGAAAAAAAAAAAAAAATCCAGGAGCCCTTCCTTGTCTCTTGAGAGGATATAGGGCCAGAGGGAAAAGACTTGATCAATATCCAGCCGAAATACTCAGCAGAACCAACATGGGGTGAAAGAGGACGTCTGACCCCAGGTCCCTTCCACCACTTTTACATAAGGATCAAATAAAGCTAGTTCACCGCTCGCTCCTACCAGCCACGAGTCTCCATCATCCACTTCAGGAGGATTTGAACCTAGTCAGTCTGTTCAAGCTGCTCTAAGAGCTCCCAGGTAGGGAACACCTGCTCCTAGCCCCAAAGGTTTTCCCTTCATTCCCTTCCTCCCATGTCAAGAAACCCAGTCCCTTCATTTCCGCACCTGGGAACGGGGAAGACAGCGTCAAAGTGCAGCTGAGGTCCTTATGAACTGTGATCCCGAGGGGCTGGAGCTGCCCTGAGAGGAGCAGACTCCCCCTCCCTACCCCGGGGCAGGGGCCAGACGGATCTGGCCGAGGCGGAGGTGGTGGTGGGAACCCGGGCCCGGTCCCACCATCCGGGCCGTGGTCTCACCTGCTGAACTCCGCGGGCCTCACGCTCCAGAGTGGCGGCTGCTGTTCCCTGGCCGCATCTTCTCCACCGGGTGCTTGGCAACAACCTTTGTGACCCAGGACCATGGCAGCGGGGTGGGAGGGGTTGTGGGGGAGCGGGGAGAGCCCGAACCGCGGAAGGGCCGCGGTGAGGGGGCGGGGATCGAAGCGCCCCGTTCGCTCGGAGCCCCCATCTCACTGGAACACCTGGTCCGGGATTCAGCCTTCAGGAGTGCTGAACCGAATTCTGTTCCCCTCCGCCTCTTCCCCACCTTGCCACAGCGATGTGCCTTTGATCTATCTGGTCAAAGAGGACTACGGAGCCCATTTCAAAGACTGGCCAGGAACCTGCCTGCATAAATGTCAGGGGAGGGGGAGCTGTGGTTAGTATTAAAAGGTTAGCGCTACCCTTTAAACCCTGCTCTGAGTTACCCAGAGTTCTGAAGGCTTTTGTGGCTGCATTGAATAATCCCAGTGCAAGGACCCGGACAGGTGTTCCCCTGTCAAGATGGAGAAAGATAACTCTCTCCTTGACTTCCCAACCAAAAACTTTGCTTTCTGTTAAACTTCAAAAAGGAAGATTCTCATTCTCAGAAAGCTAAAAAACTGACACTTTCACCTTAGTAAAAGAGTGATTTGGCTACTTTTAAACTTCATTGCAAACAATTACTCTTTAAGGCCGGGGGAAGGGAGGTCTACCCAGTTGACTCTTATATCCACAGTGCCTGACTATCACAATGCCTGGTAGGGTGCAGTATTTGTAGGAAGAATTAACTAATGGCCCACCTGCGCTTCCCTTACCCAGAAAACCGCCCATGCACTTTGTGAACCGACGGAACACAGCGCAAACAGCTGTCAGGTTTGTGTGACTCTAGGTGAAGCTGAAGGGGAGAGACTGGGCATCTCTGGGATGGGTCAGGCTGAGATACTGGTTTGGAAGACCAAATAGTCTTGAGGGACTTGTCAAGAATTGTCAGATGCCCACTGTGTGTATGTGTGTCCTTGTGGAAGGAGAGATAAGTGGAGAGAGTTGGAGAAGGTTGGTGGCAGAGAGGGGAAAGGGACAGAGAATGATGAATCTTGGAAGAGACTAAAATGATTTTAACTTACCACTTTTTACCCCAGTAAGTTTATTTTTATTTTCCTCTTGAATAATTTTGCATAGTTGCAATTTTTTTTAAAGTGTATTTTGTTTTCCGTTTCAGTTTATCATCTGTGTTATGCTGCCATAATATTTTTCCTGATTAGCATTTAAATGACTGCATAATACTGCTCTGAGTGGCTATATCAATAGCCATTCCCCAATTGTTGAGATTTTTAAAAAACAGATTATCTCAAAGAACACCTTTGCGCTGCAAGTGTTTTTTTTTTTCAATAATTTTGTTAAATAATTCAAAAACTTTGAAAATGTGTACAGCTCTTGCTTACAATTTTACAAATTTCCTTCTGAAGAGACTGTCAGTTTACAGTGTGATCAGCTAATTGCGACGTTTACCGATTTCCCCTCAGCCTCTTCAAAACTGAAAAAAATAACGTTTGTTCACTTGATAATTGCAAAGTGGCACATCATGTTCTGTTGTTTAAAAGGCATTCTAAAAATGATTTGTATTTAGTGTGGTTTAATTGGCTATGCCCAGCTTGGTTTGGACACAGCTCGCAAGCTTACTTTGAAGCACTTGAGAGAAGGGGTGAATGTGGACCCATGCGCCGCCCCCCGCCCAACGACCATAACCGCCAGAGACGGAGGTGGGTATTTGAGGGGGATCTTTGTATCTGCGCACTCTATTTTCCTCGTCGGCTTGGGGCGGGTCTGTTCAGGGGCGTGGGAGCAAAGCGAAGACGCCACCGAGGACTTGACAGTGCGCAGGCGCGCCACAAGGCCCTGGGATTCGTGGGTACCCAGGCAAGGGTGTGGGAGAGCGGCGCAGGCGCCCTGGAGGCCTGGAGGGTCGAGGCGCCTGCGCAGTCGCGCTTCCTCAGGCAGCAGCCATGGCGGGACAAGAGGATCCGGTGCAGCGGGAGATTCACCAGGACTGGGCGAACCGGGAGTACATTGAGGTCATCACCAGCAGCATCAAGAAAATCGCAGACTTTCTCAACTCATTCGGTCAGCGGGCGAGCAGGGGGAGGCTGGGAAGAGGGAAGCCCGCTGAGCGAGGGCGCTGAGAAGCTTTGAAGGGGAGTCTTGAGTGCCCTAGGCTCCTGCTGATTTTCGCTTCCTCCTTCAGGCCGCACCTTCCCCCTCTCGCCCTGACCCCGGGCTCCACTGGACAGTCCCTGGAGGGGAGGGGGGGGAGGCGCGGTTATCCTGCCCCAGACTGAGCTCATCGGCAGCTTTGCCTTTACCCCGGATCCATTATCGAGTCTTTCCTTTTCCCGGACATGTCCTGGCAACCCCGTCCTTCGTCTGCGCCTTTTCTTCTCTTCAGTCGCCTCCCTTCCTCCTCTGTGCTTCGTTTCCAGTTCCCACTTGGCGCTCAGATGCAGCATGATCTTGTCACTGCCCTGTAAAGACTCTAGAGGTGTCCCATCTCCTTTCTGGTCGAGCCTTCTAGTCGCCCCTCCGGCCCCTCCTGTCAGTCCCTTCTTGTCCTGTGCTGAGTGGGAGCAGATGAGGGCAAAGTAAGGTCCACATCTTGTCACGCCATGGACATCTCTGCGTTGCTAGTATGAAACCGACAGTGGGTGTTCTGCTTCTAGAAAAATCTTTCCTAGGCATTAGCCTACTCGTGACAGTCTTAAATTCTTTCCGCTTTGTCGCACACCCTTCTGGACAGCAAGCCTGTAGCGGAGACCCCTACTTCCAGTTCTTCAAGTGTTTCTTTGACAGAACTGAGCACTTGGTAGACTTTCTATGTCATCACAAGGAGTGGGAATGACATTTTTCCAACTGGTGTGCTTCTGGTCCATTGTTTCAGCAGTGTTAAATGGTTAAGATTAAGGAGGGGTCAATGATGTATAAGAAAAGATTTCAAAAGGAATTATTTTCTAGCTGGAGAACCTGACACATCCTAAGGAGTCTAAGGACAGAGCAAAAGTTTGATCAGAAGGCATCTGCAAGAGAGACTAAGTCTTGAGTACAAGGCTGTCTCTTAGGCTCGGTGGGGGAGAAAGCATCATTTTCCTGCCTTTAAAGAATTTCTGTCTTGAAGATGAAATAATGACAGCTTCAGAACAAAGCAGAATATTGTTTATGTTTTAATATATTTACATACAAGGTGTCTTGGGGTGGTGGATTTCCTCACTCAGGGAATGGGAGGGATGTTAGTATTAATCAGAGACAAGAATAGGATAAATTTTTTATCAGTGACACAAATTCACACGTATAACTTCCTGTAATGGTTGTAATAGGAAAATGGTAGTCAAGAAATCATAGAGCTCATGTATCCTGAAATTATTTTTTAAAGTTCTATGCAAACTCTTCCAGTGTTAGTTCTCCTGATTGTCTCTTCTGCTTCCCTAGAGAGATGAACTATTACGAGGGTTCTTTAGGGCACTTTATACTCATAACTTTTCCTCAGAGGAAGGACCAGGTAAAATATTCCATGCACAGGGAGGGATAGAGTGATGACAGAATGGCATCTTTGAAACTTTGGCTTAGACTGGGGAGGCAGTGGAACGTGGTTGGACAAATAACTAACAAAGAATTTTTACTTTTTAAAAGATATTTACTTATTTGGCTGTGCTGTTCGACCTTTGTTCAGGCAACTGGGATCTTTGGTTGTGGCATGTGGGGTCTAGTTCCCTGACCAGGGATTGAACCTGGGCTCCTTGCATTGGGAATACAGAGTCTTAGCCATCGGACCACCAGGGAAGTCCTGAGAGCCTTTACTTTTAAAACCAGAAGTAAAAGACTTCATTTATATGGTAGGCATTAATATCTGATACGTAGACAGAGAATATCCTAACAGAATATTAAGAAAGTCAATTCAGTAAATCAAGCATCTAAAATAAGTTAAACTGGGGCTGTTTTTCATAATTAAAAGTGACCTAGTGTCTCAATTCCCCCAGTTTGTATCTAGATAACGTAATAACTTCATTTCTGAGCATTTAATCATATTAATCTACCTGCAATGCAGGAGACCCTGGTTTGATTCCTGAGTCGGGAAGATCCCCTGGAGAAGGGATAGGCTGCCCACTCCAGTATTTTTGGGCTTCACCAGTGGCTCAGTTGGTAAAGAATCCACCTGCAATGCGGGAGACCCCAGTCTGATTCCTGGGGTTGGGAAGATCCTCTGGAGAAGGGAATGGCTACACCCACTCCAGTATTCTTGCCTGGAGAATTCCATGGACAGAGGAGCCTGGCAAGCTACATACAGTCCATGGGGTTGCAAAGAGTCGGACACGACTGAGTGACTTTCTCTTTCAATCATACGAATAAACGTATAATAAACATGCATTCATCTCTGACATAAAACTTTTTGGCATGTTACTGTAGTTTTAGTTGGTGAGTCTTGGAATTAACCAAAAATTGAAGCATTTGAGCTTAGAATTTGTGGAGGAGAAATGTCTCTTTTCTTGCTATATAAGCAAGGAAATAAATGCTGCTGTGAGATTTTATCAAATACATGTGAGTTACATTTTATCAGATAGAAAACAGGCTTTTCTCTCTCTCTCTTTTTTTTTTTTAGTTTCCAGCAAGTCCTAGACTAAGGAAATAGACACACAGGATTCCAGTCTTTCAGGAGCTGGAAGAAATGGCTTCCCTTGGCTTCGGCCATTATTTTCCTCTAAGGTGGGGGTAATGGCCTAACATTAGCGATTACTAGGTGATTTTTTAAGATTTTAGAAAGTGGATTTAGGCCTTTTAAAGAAAAGAACAGTTAATTACAAGTAGAAATAATTAGGAAGCACAATTAAAGGGTAAAGCAATTTGACTTAGCAGTTAGATATACCTGAGGCAAGGTCCCAAAGATTGACGGTATCACGATATAAGAGTTTAGACAAAGACCAACAGGCTGAGAAACTGGATAAATCATAAAGATAGATGAGTACATTGTCTTGGCATTGGATGACTCAGGATGAATGAATGTGGGATGTATTTTCCCATTCTAAGCCATTTGCATGACTCCTCCATTCTGATGTGTGGCTAAGGGGCTTGTATCATGTGTGTGATGTGATTTGGTGGCACAGAGGTTTAGCAGGTGTTTCCTCTAAGGGGGCATCTATAGCTGTTTGAAAATGGCAGCAAACCTACAGTTCTCACCCTCACCATAATAGGCTTGTAGGCCATGTGCTTTGGAGAGGGAATTGTTTTTCCAGGATACCTAATGATTCTGAACAGCTTTACCCTGTGATTCTGGCTGGTGAGAGTAGGGTTTTGATCCATTTGTGGTTTTCTCTTTGAGCATGGGAGGACCACTGGGACCTAAGGACACACGCATCATGATGTACCACAAGCATCCTAACACTAGGCCTATTCTGTACTTTGAATGGATGAAGTTTCTAAAAATAGATTGTTACAAATGATAGCTTTTTATTTTTATACCTTTTTTTCCTGACTCTGAAGCGAACACATGCAGAGACATGTAACCAAAAAAACAGAGTGTGTAGCTATTTTTAAATCTCCATTTTCTTAATAGTTAGCCAACAAATATTACTTGCCTGTTGTGACTCCAGCTGTGTGTCAGATGCTGTGAGAAAGGAATAAGTAAGAATAAATGGACAGAACCACTTCTAAAAGGTTTAGAATTTTGTTGGAGAAATAAAATCTTCCCTTGTGGCTCAGGTCTCCTGCCTGCAATGCGGGAGACCTAGGTTCGAGCCCTGGGTTGGGGAGATCCCCTGGAGAAGGAAATGGCAACCCACTCCAGTGTTCTTGCCTGGAGAATCCAGTGGACAGAGGAGCTTGGTAGGCTACAGTCAGTAGGGTTGCAAAGAATCAGACATGACTGAGCAACTTTGGAGAAATAAGATCTTATGAGAAAGACAATGTTGATTTTTGTAGGCTAAAGTTATGTGCAGTAAGAGTTCAGAGAAGTTGTTTGATAACTGGCATTTGTTAGCAGTGGTCATGTATGCACACCGTTAAACACCCTGATGAGGACACATGGCATTTTCAGTTACAGTCTGATGATAATGTACATATAAATGCATTGTGGTTTCAAATTTGTCCAGCTGCCAGGTTCTTTCCCAATATTTTGTTTGAACCAGTATTATTTAATGGAATCTGAAATAAGACTGAAGTTTCTAGAGTTTAACATGTTACATTTTCAGCAGTGCTTATCTGTGCAGGCCAGTAACACAGTGTTGTTCTTGGATTCTGACTCATCACCAGATTGACAGAGCTGGAACAGAACAGCCACCCAGGAAGGAACCCTCCCTCTCACCACCCCACCCTTTCATTTTGGCCATGACTTTTTTTTTATGGGAAATGACAGGTTGTCAGTGATAACATGCGTGCTCATTCTGAATAGCCTTTGAGCTTCTAAAAACCAGGCTGAAAAGAGATTAGGTCCTGTTGGGCCTGGGAATTAGAAGCAGCAGCACTTGCAGATTAAACACACACACACACACACACACACACACACACACCACCCCCCTGCCAAGAACATGTATTTGTATGGCTGAGTCCCTTTACTGTTCACGTGAAACTATCACAACATTGTTAATTGGCTTACCCCAATAAAGACTGGTTTTGGTGTTTAAAAAAAAACAAACCCAATATTTAAAGGAAGAAGGAACAGTGTCCAGGATAGGCAAATCCTTACAGAAGAGGGAGGATTATGTCCACTTGGCAAAGACCTCTCAGAGGTCCACTTTGAATGGACTTGAAGGAGAATGCTGAGACAGGCAGGATGAGTTAAGATTTGGACTTGATGGAATGAAAGTCGAGGCAAGAATCAGGGTGTGGGAGATTTCTTAAATTGGGTGCTGAAGTACTTTTGCATAACATCTAGGGAAGAGTTGAAAGGGAGGATTGTGAGCTAAGTGTTAAATCACTGGGTGGGAGACTGTCTTGGAGAGCAGATATGTAGAACTTCAGAAGTGGGGATTATTGAGTGATGCCTGAATATCAGTGTTGGAGGAGGGTGGGAATAATTAGCGTGCCTGGAATGTGGAGAACAGTTGGAGGAAGAGCGGTCAAGTAATTTCTGTTGAGAAGTTTTGTAGGGGAAAAGGTATCTTAGAGCAAGTCTAGGTTTCCTTTTGGGCGAGGTGATAATAGAGACTGGAAAAGTTAGAGGAAGAAAAGGAACCTTTTGCAGATGGAAGGCAGGCCCCACAGGGTTTTTGATGCTCTCCAGGTTTTCTCTTGTTCCAAAAGGCCTGTGCAGGGACTGTTGGGTCATCAAATGCCCCAAGAGCAGCAGCGTGGCAGGGCCTCCACGAGCTCAGCAGCACCACACCTTCTGTCCTTCTAGGGTCTGCTGCTTCCTTGACCTCTACTGTTCTTCCCTATTGAGATTATTTTCTTCCTCTTGTCATTTCCCCTCTCTTGGAAACTCTTGGTTTGCCCATTAATTATCAAGTGGCCATCTGTACAGCCTTGGTGTATCAGTTTTTTTAAATTTTCTATGGCTGCCATAACAGATTACCACAAATGTAGTCGCACAAACCACATACATTTATTATCTTAAGTCATGTACATCTGAAGTCCAGCAGTGGTTTGCTGAGGTGAAATCAGTGTCAGCCCAGAGCCTCCCTCCTCAGCTGGAGGCTCTAGGAGAGGAGCTGATTCCTTGCCCATAGCTTGTGGGCAGAACTCATTCTCTTGCAGCTGTAAGAATAAGATCCGTATTTCCTTGCTGGTTGTCAACTAAGGACTATGCCCAGCTTCTAAAGGTCACTTGCATCCCTTGGGTCATGGCCTCCTCCTTCCATCTTTGGAGCCTTCGATGACAGGTTGAGTCCTGCTCACATCCCTTGTCCTTCTTCTGCCTTTCTTGTGCCTTTCATGTCTACGTTTATGGACTTGTGATTACATGGGGTCCATCTGGGTAATCCAGAATCTCAAGGTCCTTCACCTTAGCCACATCTGCAAAGTCCTTTTGCCTGTGAGATACGTATTTGTGGGTTCTGGGGATTAAAGTCTGGACATCTTGGGGGGATCAGTATTCTCTGCCTGTCACATTTGGTAGGAGGTTAAGCAGATCCTCCCTAAGCAGCTGTGTTCCTAAGATACTTCTCACCTTATCCTCCCACTGCCTTGCTTTGCCCACTCGCTCCCATTTGTGCCTTGCATGATACAGCATTCCTCCTCTTCATCTTAGGGGCCTGGCGTGTGTCTGTGTCTGGAATGGCATTAATCCTGAACGTCTGTCTTCTTTTGCCAGATATGTCTTGTCGCTCAAGACTCGCAACACTAAATGAGAAATTGACAGCTCTTGAGCGGAGAATAGAGTACATAGAAGCCAGGGTGAGTATGCCGGGCACCAGGCGTCCTCATGAGGCAGGTGTGGCTGTGTGAGAGAGAATACACATTCTCACTTGTTGCTGCAAAAACTGGGGAGCAGAAACAGGCTTAGAGAAGTTAAGTACCTTGCCTGAACTTAAACCTGCTTTCTGGGACTCCGAAGCTGTCCCCTTTTTATACCACTCCCCAGTTAACTAAGATATAAAAATTTAATAAAATTTTAGACCCTCTATTGCTTTTGAATTTATCTAATTGTCAGTTTTCCTTTGACAGGTGACAAAAGGTGAAACCCTCACCTAGGACTGTGCCATGCTGCTGCTGGGAAGTTTGCTTTTACAGCAGCCAGCCTCTCGTGGAAAAGGCCCCAGCAGCCTTCAGCTCCTTCCTCTCTCCTTAAAGAACAACAGGGCTTATTCTTGTTTTTCTTTTTTTCAAAAGTGTGGCCTTTGGGCTCTGCCATGCACACCCAGAAGTGTGATGTGGCGTGTGGGGAGGAGTCTGGGGCCCTCTCGGAAACATTGTTAGGCATTTTACCTCTGCAGTAACGTTCTGTAGAACTACATGTCAACACATTTGAGGCACTGAGAGCCAAAAACCTGGGACTCTGTCAAGGTCCTCCCCACCTCTCTCTCTCTCTCTCAGTCTTTCCTTATAGCTCTCATTGCCTGTGCATTGATTCTATAAACAGTCCTTGTCTTATTCCCACCTTTGGCTGGGTGTGGGAAGCAGTCCTGGCTGAGATGCCCTGGTGAGGTGGCTGCCAGAGAATGTTGTTGCTAACCCACCAGTTTCTTGTCCTTTTGGGGAGGTCAAGGCCAGGCCCCCACTTGGCTTGAAAAGGGACATTTTCAGAGTTTTCTGTCTGTCACTTGGGGTGTCTTTACCTCTCATATTTCCCTAATAAACTCCTCAACTTTATCTGACTGCTGTGATTGTGGTGGGGAGAGGAGCTAGAGACGGGGTGCACCTCTTCCACAGAAATCTGATGTGTGGGATTCTTAATCGAACAAAACTTTCAGATGTAGCTGTTTGATCAAAGCCTAGGTGGCTTTCAAGCTGGAGCTCCCATATTCGGACTTTGAGCTCATTCATCCTGGGGATCCTTTGGTCATTCAGCAGACATTTACCAAGTACTTACTATGTAGGGACTTTATGCTCCAATAAAATATACAGTGTTGAATCAGGTGTGATGCTTACCGTCTATTTAAATACCAGCATCTACACAGTTTAACTGCAGTCCATGGCAGACTATGAGTTTTATTAGGTACAAGCGAAATGTCTACTTTTAGAAAGGAAATCGTTTAAACAGAAGTGTCTAAACTTTTCATTCTAGCATCAAAGCCTACTGTAAACTTGTGCCAACTCACTAGGCTTAACCCCCATATAGAATTTTCATTTTAGTCACGTAGAAGTCATTTCTCCCTATTCAGATCTTATTTGCCACTGAAGGTCTAGCTTAAGGCAAACCTCCTCCATAAAGTTGTCCTGTCTCCCTTTTCACTGAGTGCTACACTGTTGCTTTTTCACAGTCCCTTCCATCCTGCCATGCTAACACCATTTCAGCCCTGGGTTTGATCTTGTTCTTTGACTTAGCGTCTGCATCTTACAGTATATATGAGCACCTTAGGCTTGTATTGTCCAGCTGGGTACTTTGCAGAAGGCAGGCAGTCAGTAAATAGCAATTGAAATGCCTTGCAGAGCTCAAGCTGCAAGCACACATCTGTGCTTAGATCCTTGTTTAGACCTTTGGAAGACCATCTGAAGTAGGACCTTCATGTAAAAAGGTGATGTTACAATGGAGGCAAAACTGCCATCCTTTACTTTGGTAACAGCTGTTTTTGAACATTATTGAGCTCATCTGATATGCTTTTAACAATTGCTTGAGATGGTTATTCATAATATCTTCCCTGTCCTTTCTGGGATAAAAAATTTATTCCTAAAGTTCAGGTTTTAGATTATCTGGTGCTCTGCAGTCAGTTTAACAGATACTTAACAAATTCCTACTATATTCAGTGACTATAATGAGACAGTAATAGAGGCAAAAATGATGGTAATCTTCCTTAGATGACATGTGAAAATGATAATTTTTTATGGTGCTATAGACATTCTTTAATGATATTAAAGTAATATTTCTAAAAGAAAAATAGTGCCCTAAATAATATGATGTTGCTAATGGTAAGCTACTAGTTGTCGGGAAAACAACTGGTATGGGAACCAGTGAGCCCAGCCTCTTCTAGTAGAGGTAACTGCTCCGTCTTACCTGATGCTTTGACGTGTCAGAGTGCTTTCCTGTGTAATCATCCCCTTTATATATTGAGCCTCAGCTCAGGGATATATAACTAGCATTATCTATAATTTATTGAGTGCTACCATGTGTTAGATGTGTTAAGTGCTATGTGTACTTAATGTCTTTAATCCTCAAGCCCTAACAAGTAGGCTTTCTTCATGAAAAAAAAATTTTTTTTTTTTAATTTTTTTGATGTGGACCATTTTTTAAGTCTCTATTGAATATGTTAAAATACTGCTTCTATTTTATGTTTTGGTTTTTTGGCTGTAAGGCTTGTGGGATCTAAGCTTCCCTACCAGGGATCGAACCTGCAACCCCTGTACTAGAAGGCAAAGTCTTAACCCCTGGACCACCAGGGAAGTTCCCCCATGCACTTCTTTAGAGAGGCTAAAACTTGTGCCAAGTCATACAGAGTAAGTAAAGGTGCTAGAATATGGACATAGACGTATCTGACTCAGATTCTACTTCTGAATGTGGTAGATCTAAAACCAGATCTAAAACTTACTTTCTCGTTCCTAGTTCAATGCTATTAAATAATATTTAAGCTGCTACACACCCATGTTAGTTTTACCTGCCTTTCACTGTCCTTCCTTTGGTAAAGAAGGCTTCATGGGTTTTCCTGGCTCTGTCTAGCAAATGCTGTTCACATTGATGTCTGTGTTGTTCGCTTCTTCCAGCTTCCTTTCTCTGAAGGCTTGTGTCATGTCTTTTCTGGAAGTCTTGCCTAAGGAATTTTATCAACTGGCACTTTCCCTGGCTATCTGTGGGTTTCCTTCTGAAAAACCGTATTTGGTCAGGCTCCAGAAATTGGGATTTTATTCTCAGGTTATACACATCTTAGCACATAGGTCATTTCAGCCCATAAATAGTGTTATGCTAAACCACCATTTGGAGAAGACTCTTGAGAGTCCCTTGGACTACACGGAGATCCAACCAGTCCATTCTGAAGGAGATCAGCCCTGGGATTTCTTTGGAAGGAATGATGCTGAAATTCCAGTACTTTGGCCACCTCATGCGAAGAGTTGACTCATTGGAAAAGACTCTGATACTGGGAGGGATTGGGGGCAGGAGGAGAAGGGGATGACAGAGGATGAGATGGCTGGATGGCATCACTGACTCGATGGACGTGAGTCTGGGTGAACTCCGGGAGTTGGTGATGGACAGGGAGGCCTGGCGTGCTGCGATTCATGGGGTCGCAAAGAGTCGGACACAACTGAGCAACTGAACTGAACTGAACTGATACACATCTTTGCACATAGGTCATTTGAGCCCACAAATAGTGTTATGCTAAACCACCATTCATTTTGTCCCCAATGTGTTCCTTCAACTTAACGTAGAGTTCTGATACATTTTACTCTCACTGATGATGATAAAGTTATGGTTTGCATTTTAATCCATACTAAGTCACTCAGGTTTTTAAATTTAAACATAAAATGTTTTATCCATTTATAACAAAATTAAGATGTTGATAGGATACCTGCTTTGATCTGACCCATATGGAGACTAGGAGTTCAGAGAGGTTAAATGTTAATATTGTACCCAGCTTTTCTGAATCAAGATTGTTCTCAGTCATCTCATCATCATTAACAAAGTTGTTCTAGATAAAAGAACTATCAAAACTCAACATCTAAGAAAAGCTAATAAAGAAATGGACAAAAGATTTGAACTGATAACTTCAAAGACAAAAGGATGACAAGGTCATGAAAGATCTTCAACATTGTTAGTCATTGGGAAAATATAAATTGAAGCCTCAGCCAGATACCACCATATGCACTCTATCAGAATGGCTAAAATTTTTCAAAATGCACAAAATCCTGATAATACTAAGTGCAGGCAAGGATGTGGAGTGACTGGAACACTCATAGATTGCTGGCAGGAATGCAAAATGATATAACCCACTTGGGAAAACAGTTGAGCAATTTCTCACGAAGTTAAGCATGCACTGACTGTGTCTCAGCAGTCTTATCTGTAGATGATTCTCACCTAAGAGAAGTGAAAACTTAACGGACACACACATAAAACCTGTATGCAAATGCTTATAGCTTTATTCATGATTGCTCAGTGTCCCTTAGCTGGTGAGTGTATTGTGGAGTACCACTTGGCAATGGAAAGGAATAAACTTGATACGTTCTACAATATTGATGAATCTCAAGCACACTAAGTGAAAAGCCAGACTCAGAATTCTACCTGCAGTGTGGTCCTATTATATGACCGTCTGGAAAATTATAGAGATGGACGAAAGATGTATCAATAGTTGCCAAGACTTAAGCCTGGGAGTAGGGTTACACTCATTTTTGGGGGGTGGGAGAGGGTGGATTGTTCTCTACTTTGATTGTCCTGATGGTTACATGACTATCCATTTTATCAAAACACACCCCTATACACCAAAAAGAGTGAACTCTACCATATGGAAATTTAAAATAAATTTAGGGGGGAAAAAAATAGCCTGGTTAGACACATCAAACTCATGGTAGTTACTGCCTCTGAAGAAGGAAGCGAAACAGGGTGGAAGTTAAAGGAATTTTGGCCTCGTCATTTATGTTGTCTTAACTAAAAAGTAAGTATGACAATGTACTGTTAATTTTATATGGTGAGATTATCAGTGTTTGGTTTATTACTCTATACTTTTTAATTGGTCAAAATACTGTTTAGTTGCTAAGTTGTATCCAACTTTTTTGGGACCCCATGGACTATATAGCCCAACAGGCTCCTCTGTCCATGGAATTTCCCAGGCAAAAATACTGGAATGGGTTGCCATTTCTGTCTCCAGGAGATCTTCCCAACCCAGGGATCAAACCTGTATCTTCTGCTTGGCAGGTGGATTCTTTATCACTCTGCCACCAGGGAAGCATAAACAAGGCAAAATACATATTAAAAGAAAATTTTGAAAAGGCTGAGAAGTAGAAGAAGAAAAAATCACTAGTTGTTTTGAAAAACGGGTACATTTTCTTTTTCTCTCTACTTGTTTGGCATAGTGTAAAATGTACTCTAAGAACAACATAGCCTGTAGCTTGGACTTAAAATACCCAAAATACATTTTCCTTCCTCTTAAATATGTAAACGTTTGCAATGATACAATGTCAGTGTTAAGGTCTGTGTTTAATAACTTGTTTTAACTTATTTCCTCTGTATTCTTTTTTTGGTAAATGATAAAGAATTTCCATTGATGGTGGTGATATAAAATTTCCTCTCAGATGTGTTCAACTGGGTATGCCTAGAAAAACTTTGAAAGGAAATACAAAAAACTGATGATACTTATTGCCTCTAGGGATTCTTTTGAGGTGGTTGGGGGAACTAGGATGAAAGGGAAAATTTCACTTTATCCTACTTTTCTGTACAAAACTCAAATTTTGTGATCCAAAATGGAAACAAAACAACTTGATTAATAAAATTAGTAAATAGCGCATATGGTAGGGAGAATATGGCAAAAACCATGACAGTCTTAAGGCAATGAATGAAGCTAAAGAAATGCTGTGTGAAAAACCTATGGGAGGCACAAGAATCTAACGTTCAGAGGAAACCCTGGGGCAAAATGGCCTAGCGCCACCCTCCGCCTCAGAGAAGGCTAGTCCCCAAGGGTAGGTGATACATCTGCGCATGCGCACCGCCTCTAGCCTGCCATCTTCAGGGCGTAATCCATCCTCCACCGAGAGCGCGCGAAAGCCGCACGTACGCCTGCCCGGGGACGCGCACGCACCCCCCGCCCCGCCCCGCGCGGCCGGCGAATCCCGCGAGGCCCGGGTAGTCTAGGCTCTCGGAGGTAATGCCCCGGAAGGCGGGGGACGCGGAAGAGGCTGAGGCCGGCGCTGAGGAGGCGAGTGCAGAGGACCCCGGCGCCGAGCGGGAGATGGAGGCCGGGCGGCTGCGGCCGGTGCTGCGCTCCGTGAACACGCGCGAGCCGTCCCAGGTCATCTTCTGCAACCGTAGCCCGCGCGTGGTGCTGCCCGTGTGGCTCAACTTCGATGGCGAGCCCCAGCCTTACCCGACGCTGCCCCCCGGCACGGGCCGCCGCATACACAGCTACCGAGGTAGGCGGGCCGGGGTCGCCCTGTCGCGCCCGGCCGCGCCGCCCCCTTGAGCTGAGCGCAGCGAGCCGCGCTCTAGGCCTGAGAATCACGGTGACGGTGGCTCGGTCTCACCGAATCCCGCCCCATTCGGGGGAGGCAGCTGCTGTTGTCATTTTTATTCCCATTTTACACTCGAGGAACTGAGGCCCCAAGGGAGGTTGTGACAGATTCAAGTTGACACAACTAGTAAGTGACAGAGTATCTTTCTAAGACTGAGTAATTTGCATTTGAAGATCAACCCCACGTGTATTCCATCCCCCACGCCCATTTGTTCAGTTTGTGATTAGGAGAATTCCACATTCTCCGGTGTGCCCAGTGAGCTGGTCCGCGTCGGGTCCCTGCCTTGATGGAGAAGTGTCTCTTCTGCCCATTAGAAGAGACAAATGCATAAATAGATAAGAACAAGCCAGTGTCGTAATTGCTGCAGTAGGAACGGAGCACAGCATTGCACCTGCTCAGTGAAAGAGAAGGGGGTGTGCTTTCAGTTAGGGAAGCTTCCCAGAAAAGGAGAATCCTGGAAGATGCATGGAATCTGACCAACTCAAGACAGGAGTTGAGAGCTGTAGACAGACAGAATCGCATGGCCTGACACCTGGAACCTGGGAGAGGGGAGAGGGTATGGAATGGGAGAGGAAGTCTGAAAGATGATTTTACCCCTAGGAAAATGGGGGCCATTGGAAATTATTAAACAGAAATGGTATTGCCTGATTTAATACTAAAAAGCTTCCCCAGGATGCAAGGTGATTTGGAAGGGGAAGACTACTGGTAAGAGTTAGAAAACTGTTGTAATAACCCAGGCTGGAGATGTCTAGGCCTTACTGCCTAAGGAGGCAGAAATCTTCCCTTGGTTTTCAAAATGAAGTTAACGCTTACTAAAAATTCACTATCTTTCTCAGAGGATCTTGATGAATCTTTTTTCCTTGAGGGTAGCATAGTCAGTGATGCTCTTCAAACTTTTACACCAAATTTCTCCTAATACTAAATGAGGAACGGGAATTCTTTGGGCTTCCCTGTGGCTCAGAAGGTAAAGAATCAGCCTGCAATGAGGGTGACCTGGGTTCAATCCCCGGGTTGGGGAGATCCCCTGGAGGAGGGTAGGGCAACCCACTCCAGTATTCTTACCTGGAGAATCCCCATGAACAGAGGAGCCTGGCGGGCTGCAGTCCGTGGGGTGACAGAGTCAGACATGACTGAGCGACTAAGCGTGCACCAGTGTTCTAGGACTCAGTGGTTTCTCTGCTGGCCCTGGTTGGATCCCCTGTGGGGGAACTAAGATCCTTGCAGGCCACGTAGTATCCTAGGAAAAAAAATAATTTTTTTTTTTTTTAATGAGGAAGAATTCAATTCTTCCAGACATCCACATTTCTGCAGTCTTATATCCGGGAAATTGTGTGACTTTTGTATTCTCTAAAATTTATCTGTGCCTGATTTAATACAAACGTTAAAAAAATTACTTCCTGAATGTACTTAATGTTCCTAAATTATACACTTAAAAAATGGTTAAAATAGCCAATTTTATGTTATGTATATTTTGCCACAATAAAAAACATTACTTCTCACTTAACATTTCTTAAATTTTGCCTCCAAATCGTCAAGTAAACATATGCCCAGGATCTCATGCTGTTTTTATTCTGAAAGAGCCTCCTTCCTTCCTTGAACGGAATCCTAGGCCTGGGATTTTTTGTCTCCTTCCAACTGTCCCCCTCTCTCTCTTTTTTTTTTTGCATAAGATATATTTATTTCTTAAATCCATTTTTTAATTTGTATGCAGTAAAATACACAGATCCTAGCATTTAATAGGTTTTGACAATACCTAGATCAAGTTACAGATTAGAATATTTCCATTATCCCAGAAAGTTCTGTCTTGCCCCTTTCTACTCTTCGGATTTTCCACATCCTTGTTTAGTTTCATCTCTTCGTACAGAATGTACCCTTCTCTAGCTGGCTTTTTTCTCTCAGTGTGATGTTTTTGTACCTTGTTGTTTTTGAGAAGCACAGATCTGAGGAGGTGATGACCTCTCTCCTTTTAGTTTGCACCATTGGATGTGATTTGCAGTTCACATACTTTGCTTTTGCACCAAGGTAGCAGAAAGGGCCTTCATTTTGGAACCTGGTATAGTTGCTCTTCTGTCTACTGTCTCCATTGCCTTTTGTGAGGATTCAATAGAATAACATTATTGGGAGGGCTTTGTATGGTATTCGAGCATAACGAGAGGCAAGTATTTCAGTCTGGGGAGATGAAGGCAATAGATATGTGACTACTTAACCTCTGCTTATCTTAACAGGTCACCTTTGGCTCTTCCGAGATGCTGGGACATCTGATGGGCTTCTAGTTAACCAAACTGAGCTATTTGTGCCATCTCTCAATGTTGATGGCCAGCCTATTTTTGCCAACATCACACTGCCAGGTATACTGATGTTCCATCTTACTTTTTAAAAAGATAGGCTGTTGTGCTAAGTAGAGGATAGGCCCTTGAAAGAGCTCAGTCCTTAGTGACTTTTGCCTGATGCTGGGCAAGGTATCCAACTTTTCTGTGTCTTATTCTCCACCATAAATAAAATGTAAGAAATGTACTGGTATTCTCGACGTTGAACAAAGATGTTGTGGTGTCTCAGAAGCTCTTTGGGCTTGTCAGGAGTGGGCTAAATTAAAATAACTGATTGTAGAATTATGAGTGCATTTTGTTTCCGTGGCCTTGGAGTAGAGTTATGTCCTGGAATCTCAGGAGAAAAAAACGTGTAGAGAGTGAGAAATCATGGCTTATTTATGACTTCTGGTGTATCTCTTTTATGTATCTTTTAATGTAATTTAATGCAATCAAGCTTACTGTGCCTTTTAATGTATCTTTTAATGTAATTTAATGCAATCAAGCTTACTGTGCCAGTCAAGGTTGTTTTTTTTTTTTTTTTTTAAAAAAAAACCCACCAAATTGAACATTAGCTTCATAGCTTACCACTTGTTTAAAACTCAAGTGATTTTATTAGATTGAACCCTAAGAAACTGATCTTTTGGGTTAAGAAAAAAACCTAAATATCTGTGGCTTCATAAGGTTCACACTAGTATGTGTATATAGATTTTGTTTTAAGGCAGTGGATATACAGAAGTGAACGCTGGTAAGTTAAAATGTAGGAAATTTTGCCTTGTAGGAGACCTTTAAAGAGTAAGTTCCCCAGTGAGTTAAGAATAGGATTTGAGGAAATTGGTGACAGTCAGCTGGAATCCCCAAAAGGCTATTGACAGAAGGAGGTTTCAATAAGGAAAGGTTGAGACCTGCCTCAGGATGAACAGAGTAGTCAGCAGCTGGGCTGACTTCCTAATATGTGGGACCCAGTGCAAAATGAAGATGTGGGACCTTTTGTCCAAAAATCAGAAAAAAAAAAAAAAAAATCAGGAGAACTACCATTTAAAATACTAAAATATTTTCCCTTTCTTCTGTGCCTCTCTCACAACTTGTTACGGTTTCTTTTCTGTTTGCTACTTAATGCTATTTTAGGAAAAGTTAAAGTTTTTTAATTACTTAAAAAAGTAGGATTTGAAGGACTTCCTTGGAGGTCCAGTGGTTAGGATTCCGGCTTCCACTGCAGAGAGCGTGGGTTCGATCCCTGATCAGGGAAACTTAAGATCCCACAAGCTGTGAGGTGCAACAAAGAAAAGCAAAAACATAGAATTTGAGTTCCCCTCAGATTCCAGTTATATGCTGTTTTAGTTTCTTTTGCTGTGTGACAGCTACCCGTAACTCAACAACAGCCATTTTATTTGTTCATAATTCTGCAGGCAGGGCTGAGTTCAACTCAGGGGTTATTCTACTCTCTGGTGGTCACTGGTGTGGCTGCTTTCTGCCAGCAGGTTGACTGAGGGCTGGGCCTCTCTCCCGTGTCGTCTCAGGGCCTGGCCCTCTTCGTGTGGTCTTTCTTGCTGTATAACTCAGGGCTCCTGAGGGCGTAAAAGCGATTGTTGCCAGAGCTTCCTAAGGCTGAAGCCCAGAATCAGCACAGCGTCACTTTGCCCACATTCACTTAATTAAAGCACATCATAGGCTCAGCCCAGTCTCAAGGGAAGTCCTCCACAGGGCCATGAATGCTATGAGATGTCTGTTGGAGCCATCATGTTACACTCTGCCACAACCCACGTACTCACTTTTTTTGTCCAATGTGAGGTCCAGCTGTCGAAAATGTAACAGCCTCGGTTGGCCAAGCCTCGTGAGCGCTTGACCCCCAGGCCTGAGCTTGCTGTTGAGAGTCGCTTTCCTGCCCTTACAGTGTACACCCTGAAAGAGCGGTGCCTCCAGGTTGTGCGAAGCCTGGTCAAGCCTGAGGATTACAGGAGACTGGACATTGTGCGATCCCTCTACGAAGATCTGGAAGACCACCCCAACGTGCGGAAGGACCTGGTGCGGCTGACGCAGGAGCATATTGAAAGCCAGCGGACGGCAGGGGAGATTGAAGATGTTTAGTTCAGAGTCACACTCCTGGGTCTCAGCTTTCGATGGTCCTGACAAGTCTTGATCTAGAGCTAGGACTGGTCACCTTTTCTCAGCTTCAAGGTGTCTCATTCTTGGAGTGAAAATGCTCCATTGCTTAAAACAAAGTTAACTGACCTCACTACAAGGCATTGTGATGTTTAAGGGTAAATATCACAAAATGTAATAATTATGCCTGCCTCTTGTAGAAATATTTTTCAAGGAAAAGTAGTTGCATCTTTGCTTCCTAGTGAGTCAGGAAAGTTTCTGTGTAAGGACTTTTGTGGAAGTAATTACAGCGAGAATTGTAGCTTATTGTTGAGTTGTAAGGAAGCAGTGGCGCCTGCTTTTCATTGTTGTGTTGTGGTCGGTGATGTGCCCGCCTCCCGCTCTGAGAGACAGAAATGTCCTTGGGGCAGGGGAAAATCTGTCTGCTCTTGGAGACCCTAGTGCCTCGCACATTATGAGCCTTCCATCTGTGTTAGTTGAATGAACAAACCAGTGGGTCCTTTGGTAGAAAGTGTTTAGAGGTTCTGACCCTATTTTTTTGAGGGGGAGTGATAGTGGGGACCTTAAAGTATATACAGTAAACAGATGTTTAAAAGGGAATCATTTTTATAGAAAGCAATTTTTTAATAATTTTCTAAATTTTTACTTTTCTTAGTCCATTGTTGTCACAGGGCTGTTTTACTTCTGTTTCTAAGCCAGGATTAGCTTTCTACAGTTCTTGTGGTGATAGCTTTTTGAAACTTGCTATCCGCACAGGAGATAGGAGAAAATAGCCATTACCTTGTTTAATCATAGTATTAAAGAGCTACTCCTGTACTATAAATAGGTTTTTGCCAAGTGTGGGTATTTCTGTTCCTTTCTGTAAATCCATGACCTTTCTGTTTAATTCAGCAGTTTTTCATCAGGCAGGATCTGGTGACACTTTGCACCTGGCTAGAGGAGAAGACGAAGAAGCCCTCTAGCCTCTGGAATGTTACAGCTAGCACACTGTGGATTTAGAGTAGCCTGGAATGTTTTATAGTTTTGTACATGCCCAGATCCTTTCCTATAGGCTGGACTTAAATTCATTAATTTGAATTCAATACTTCTATCAGGCATCCTTTTTTGGTAGCTAATTGTTAAAAAAAAAAAAAAGATCCTCCCCAGTAGAGAAAATTTTGGAAGAAACAGAAAAATAAAAGGAAGAAAAGATCCAGGTAGATACATTGCTTAAATACAACCACTAACAACATTTTGAACTTTCAGCCTTTTTTTGGCTTGGTTTTACATAGTTGAGATCATACTGAATATACAGTTTTATATTCTACTTTCTCATTTAACTTTATAACTTAAAATATTTTTCCATGGTATTATAAGCTCTTCATACTCATGAGTGCAGCCTTCCTTTTATAAATAATGTGGGACTATTTCTTGCCATCCTTATTAAATCCTTCTGCTGACCTTTGAGCGCATTTCCTGTGCTCTGATATCAGAGTGGAGTGAATGAATCAAATGCCTTACAGTTTTTCCACCTAATCATATTCTCCTCTTTCAACATTCAACAAATAAGGGGCTTTTGTTTTTTAATCTGTTGTGTTATTCATTCAGTGACACACCTCTAATTTTCTATCTAATTTTTGTTGTTGAATTGTTGGGTAGAGAAGAAAATATGCTGGTATAGAAGGCAGCCATACAATTTCAAAAGTAGGATAGTGTGAGAGATTTAAGGAAGTCTGTTGGTGCTGGATTAGTTCAATGTTGGTTTTATTATTTTTTTAACCTGCCGTTGTGTCAAAATGTTCCTGTTAAAACTTGCAGTTTGAGTACTGTCTTTGTGTTGTCCAAAGAAAATCGAAAACCTGTAGCATGTATGTACTCATTTGAAATCTTATGAATGTATTAAATGTATTGCTCTTGAGAGACTGTGATCCTACCTGTTTTCAGTTGTTTTTTTTTTAAAGCTTCTTTTGGATACAGTAAATGGTGCTGAGTAAAGGAAATGGGTAGGATGTCATTTGCCAGGTTCTTCTGTCTTGGAGAGGTGTGAAGACTGTTTAATGGCCTTGGGGAGACGAAACACAAGGAACCTGGTTCTCTGTCCCTTTTCTTTGCAACCCTGGATTTTGTTTATAACTTTGATTATTTTAGCTTTTCTTTTCTTGTAAAGATGAAATAGCATTATAAATTTTAAGCCCTACAGAAAAGGATGAAGAAGAAAAGCATTCACATTGGGAACAAAGGCTTTTTTTTTTTTTTTTTTTTTCATGAAAATAGAACCAGCCTTAACAAACAAGATACATGGATAGCAACTAAGCATATGAAAGCATATGCTCCAGGAACTTCCCTGGCGGTCCAGTGCTTAAGACTCCATGCATCCAATGCAAGGGGTGTGAATTTGATCCCTGGTCGGCTAACTAAGATCCCATGTGCCAAGTGGTGTGACCAAAAAAATAATTAAAAAAAAGAAAAGATGGTCCACGTGGTACATCATCAGAGAATTGCAAATTAAACAGCAATGAGATACTACTACACACCTATTGGAATGCTCCCAACACACACAAAAAAAGGCTCACATCCAGAACACTGACCACACCAAACGCTGGTAAGGATGTAGAACAACAGGAACTCTGATTCACTGCTAATGGGAACACCAAATCTTATGGCCACGTTGGTTGCTAATGGGAACACCAAATCTTATGGCCACGTTGGAAGACAGTTTTGTGGCTTCCCACAAAATTAAATGCTTATCATATATCCAGTAATTATGCTTCTTGGGTATTTACTCAAAGGAGCTGAAAATGTACGTCCAAAAACTTGCACATGGATGTTTATGGCAGTTTTGTTCATAATTGCTAACATTTGGAAATAAGCAAGGTGTCCTTCAGTAGGTGAATAGATGCATATATGATATATCCAAATAACAGAATATTGTTCAGCACTAAGATGAAGGGAGCTGTCCACCAAGAAAAGACAGATAAATGCTTATTACTAAGTGAAAGAAGACAGCTTGAAAAGGTCACACACTTTATGATTCCAACTCTACAACATTCTGGAAAAGGCAGAACTGGATTAAAAAGGGATTGGGGGAACTTCCCTGGTGGTCCAGTGGTTAAAACTGCACGCTTCCAATGCAGGGGTCATGATTTTGATCCCTGGATGGTGAACTAAGATCCCATGTACAGTTGGCATGGCCAAAAATAAATAATTTTTTTAAAATTTATGGGGCAGAGAGGGTTGGAGGAGGTGGAGGGATGAATAAGTAGACCACAGAGAATTTTTTGAGGTAGTAAATTTATTCTGCATGATATAATAGTGGATATATATTATTATACATCTGTCCAAACCCACAGAATGTGCAATGCCGAGTGAACCCTAAGGTAAACTGTAGACTTGGGGTAATAATGATGTGTCAGTGTAGGTCCATCGATTGTTAACAAATATACCACTTTACGGGAATGTTGATAATGGGAGAAACTTTGTGTGGGAGCACGAGGTATATAGGAAATCCTGTACCTTCCTCTTAATTATGCTGTGAACCTTAAAACTGCTCTAGAAAATAGTCTATTAAAAAAATGGTTAATATCTCACTAGGACTTACTGTATATTGAGAAGATGAAAAGAAAGCAGGGCGCTCAGCTCACTAAGGACATGAAATAAATACCAGTGTTTTACAGTCCTGAAATAGGAACACCAGTATGAACTTTTCAGATATTTCACGTTTGGTTTCTGTATCCTGTTCTTAGCACCTCAGCCCCGCTCTATACTAGTCACTGGGCTGCCTGTTACCCCTTCACCATTTCTCCTTTCTGTCAACTAAGCTCCCTGCCTCAACAGAACATTTTCCTGGAGACTTCTCCTGTCACCACACAATCCCAGTAATCCATAGGCAGATCACACCAGTTGACTCTTGGTGTTGTACATTCTGTGAGTTTGGACAAATTTCTAATGACATCTATCCACTTTTATAATAGATTGACAGATATGCTTGTGATGTTAACCAAAAGTGTTGGGCAGTAGCACCGGACACTTAAATGAGAGAGAAACCTGCAAAACTTGTTTCAGAATTTGGAACATGAAACCTCAAGAAAGTACAAGTCAACATACAAATAAATAGCAATATGCTCTCTCCCTATTCAGGTAGAAAACACAAAAGATTGTTTTGCTCCAGTTGGGAAGAGTTGAGTCCCTGTTAACTGGACTGGACCCACAAATGTTAACAACAGACCTAAGATTTCTGAAAGACTCAGAGGAAATCATTTTAGCAAATTATTTTATCTTCAGATAAATTGAAGAAGAATTAATTGGGCGAAGGATAGCCTAGCAGCAGTTTGCTAGGGAGGACATAAGATGACATTCTTCACCTGAAGGAGCGGGGTCAGATACCCTGGTCCAACTTGGAAATACTAAGAACCTGTGCTTCAGTTATCCAGTGCTCGGAAACAATCAGATGGAAACTAGAGTGGAGAATTATTCTAGCAGGTCTGGATTACCCTTGTCCTGTGGCAAATGCAGAGAGTGGAGGGAATTTGGGGAAGGGTCTACTATGTCCTCGGGGCATCAGTTTTCCAAAAATTAGTTTATGGTTTTCTTTGATAGATTTTAGGACTCCCCTTCCCTTCCTGTAGATGAGAAAGCAGACACCTCTGGAACAGAGTCCAATACTGGAAATAAATGTACATTAATAGGAGATGGGCCAAATCGCGTATGGTGCTCCTAAATAAACCATTAAAAAGGAAAAGGTAGATTCTTATGTATGGACATGAAAAACTGTTCATTATTAGTTGAAAAACATTTATAGAAAATTAAGTGTGTTTTTAAAATTTTTATGTTAAACAGTTAATTTTATAGAGGTTTAAAAATACATGCAAGTATATACACCAAACTATTAATAATGGTTGTCCCTCCAGGATGAGACTATGGGAAGGTGTTCATTTCTCTGTCTCTGTCTCTGTCTCTCTGACATAACAGGAAAAAAAAAATATATGTATATGTATATGTATATATATAGGTCTCTGCCTGAACTCCTGGTACACAGCTCCTAAAACCATTGAGTTCAAATTCCTAAGTGATCAGATCACTAGGAGCATCTTTTATTCTAATGAGAGGACTCTGGGCTGGCTCTTGTATGACTCCTGGAAGAAAGCATGGAATTTTCAGCCCTAGCCACCCTTCTCTAGCCTAGGACACAGTAAACAGATCTACTTCTATATTTCTCTTCATCTGGATATTCATCTGTATTCTTTATCATATCCTTTAATAAAGTGGTAAGTTTGTTTCCCATTGCCCATAAGTTCTTTGGGCAATTAGCAAGTTAATTGAACTTAAGGAGGGGTCAGTGGCACCCCACTCCAGTACTCTTGCCTGGAAAATTACATGGACGGAGGAGTCTGGTAGGCTGCAGTCCACGGGGTCTCACAGAGTCGGACACGACTGAAGTGACTTAGCAGCAGCAGCAGCAGCAAGGAGGGGTCCTGGGGACCTCTGATTTGTAGCCATGTTGGACAGAAATAATGAATAACCTGGGGTATATAATGAGTAGTACAACTACTTGGACTGGCATCTGAAGCTGGTGGGGACAGTTTCGTGGAACTGAGCCCTTAACCTCTGGGATCTGACACTATCTCCCAGTAGATAGTGTTAGAATTGAGTTAAATTGTAGAACACCCAGCTGGTGTCCTACAGGATTGCTTGTTGTGGGGAAACTACCCCCCTCTCCCTCATTTGGTGACTAGAAGTGTCCCAAGTGAAGTGTTGTGTGTAACAGTGTTATTGAAAGTAACTTGGGTCCACTTGCCGCATGCAGTAAAGCCAACCTACTTACACTGAATTGTGGTGAAGGAAACTCCTGTGTTTATTTGCAGGGCACCAAACAAGGGAGTCCAGGCAGCTAGTGCTCAGAAAACCTGAACTTCCTGAAGCCTTTCAGGAAAAGATTTTTGGTTTTTTTGAAACCTTTTATTTTATGTAAGAGTATGCTGCTGCTGCTGCTGCTGTCGCTTCAGTGGTGTCCGACTCTGTGTGACCCCATAGACAGCAGCCCACTAGGCTCCCCCGTCCCTGGGATTCTCCAGGCAAGAACACTGGAGTGGGTTGCCATTTCCTTCTCGGATGCATGAAAGTGAAAAGTGAAAGTGAAGTCGCTCAGTCATGTCCGACTCCTAGCGACCCCATGGACTGCAGCCCACCAGGCTCCTCTGCCCATGGGATTTTCCAGGCAAGAGTACTGGAGTGGGGTGCCATTGCCTTCTCCCATGTAAGAGTATAATTGATTACAATGTTGTGTTAGTTTCAGGTATACAGCAAAGTGATGCAGTTATGCCTATACATGGCTTTATTCATTTTCAAGTGGAGAAGGGTTTTCAAGATAGGGTGAGGAAGTGGGGGTTGTGGGGTGTGTGATCCAGTCATGAATATTGTTTTGATTGGTTGGTGATGAGATAATGAGGAATTAACATCATCAGCCTTCTAATTCTGACTGGCCTGGGATCTACATGCTTGTGGGCAGCATATGGTTAACTTCTTCCATCTGGTGGGGGTTTCAGTATCTACAAAATAGTTCAAAGAATTTGGCTCAGAATATTATGTCTAGCCCTTGAGGAGGAAGTAACAGTCCTTGATTAATGGCTAAACAGTTTAATGGCTAAACTATTATTATTTTGTCTCACTTGACTGTTTGCCTTTCTTCATTTTCTCACTTCTCTGATTAAATTTACTCTTTGGAACACATGGAGGGTCTAAGAGGCTAAATTTTCCCTACAGACCAGATGGAGGCAGAGAACATGGCGGGGGGTGGGGTCTGCTCTGAGAAGGTGCCCTGTAGGGTCCTGCTCAGTTACAAGTAAAGAAACACAGAAGGGAGAACTGGGTTTTCCCCTACACAAGTGGAACAAAGTCCAGGACTGGCTTTTTTTTTTTTCTTAATTTCCCTCCTTTGTTTACAACAATGATCATATACTATCAGAAAAACCAATAAAGTTATTTTTATTAGAGAAGAAAAATATGTGCAAAGTACACAGAAAAGCATTATTTTGGTTATTTCCTTTTTATCAGCCTTCTTTCACTTCCATCTTCCTGATGTCCCACGGGTTCTCAACTCTGCCTGCACATAAGTAGAACTACCTGGGAAGCTTTTTGAAATGCCAGTGCTTGAGTTCCAACCCAGAACAATGGCACCTGGATCGCGCCTGTAGGTTCTCTTTTAAAGTTCCTGAATGATTCTAAGGTGTAGCAGGGATTGCAAACCTCTGTATTTTCAAGGGAATTAAACATGAACATGGAGAAGGCACTGGCAACCCACTCCAGTACTCTTGCCTGGAAAATCCCATGGACGGAGGAGTCTGGTAGGCTGCAGTCCATGGGGTCGCTAAGAGTCGCACATGATTGAGCGACTTCACTTTCCCTTTTCCCTTTCATGCACTGGAGAAGGAAATGGCAGCCCACTCCAGTGTTCTTGCCTGGAGAATCCCAGGGACGGGGGAGCCTAGTAGGCTGCCATCTATGGGGTCACACAGAGTCGGACATGACTGAAGTGACTTAGCAGCAGCAGCAGCAGCAAACATGAACAGGTCAAAATGGCACAACTATATCACTAATTACATTTAGCTTCAGTAACTTTTTAACCAACCCTGGTAGGGAGGGTGTTGGTCATGGAAAAGCTAATTAGGAGAAACTATGTATTGTTCAGGATCACAGGAAATTTTTCGGAGAAGAAAATAGGGAACAAAGAGCCCTTCCTTGGGATCAGACTTGGGTTGAATCTTGTTACTTGACCAGTTTGGCTTGGACAAGTTACAACTGACTCAAGCCTAAGTTTCCTCATCTGTAGAAGAGAATGATAAATATATCCTGTAGGATCATTGTAGGGATCTACACACAGATAATATGTGTTAGATGCCTGGTACTTGATACGTGAGTGGCAACTCTATTAATTAGTAATAACAAAGACCTTACTTTGAAGAACTTATTCTAAAGAATGGGGACAAAGTCATGTCCATAAGATGGCCTGCTGAGGCCCCGCACTACTCAAGCCTCTCTGGAGGAAAGAATCCAGCACCTAGAGCAGTGTCTGGCACATAGTAGCTGCTCAATAAATATTGGCCCTTAAAATCACAGTCTATCCTTAGTCTCCTATTTAATACAGAGTCCTACCCCTGCTTCCTCTGGACTCCTGATTTCTCTTAAAGTACTCCCCCCCACCCCCAACAATAGCACCTTTTAGCATTTCATGTAACTTATTTATTCAGTAATGTTTTATTTATTGCTAGTTTCCTCCATCCACTCCCACCCCCGTCTAGATTAAGTCCCATGAAAACAGGGACTTTTGTAAGTTTTCTGCACTTTTGCATCTCCAACACCTAGAATAGTGCCCAACTTATAGCAGGTTATTAATAGACTATCTCTTGCATGAGTCGAATGTGGCTGAGGGGCTAAAGCCCTGGAGGTGGAGTCAGAAGGTCTCTTGGGATCATCACTGAATTCCCGTGTGGTCTTAAAGGTGTTTCCAGTCTCCTCTGGGCCTGTTTCTCCTCCGGGCTCTGACCGACTTGGTTTTTCAGCCACTGGTCAAGCCGGCCGGGAGGCGTCGCGCCCCCAGTGTCCGCCAGGGGGCAGTCCAACACAGGGCCGGCCCCGCCCACTTCCCGGCGGCCCGCGGTGGGTGGACCCACGAGCCCGCGGGTACAGAAGCGGAGTCCTGCCTGCGTCGGACTCAGTTGTCAAGCCGCCTGCCCGCCAGCCCTCAGAGCCTGGCCATGTCCTGCTACATCTACCAGCTGCCCTCCTGGGTGCTGGACGACCTGTGCCGCAACATGGACACGCTGAGCGAGTGGGACTGGATGCAGTTCGGTGAGTGGTCCTTTCTGCGACCCCATTAAGCCCCCTCCCCGCGTGTCGACCGTGGTCCTTGATGTCAAGGGCTCTCTCTGCTGCTTTCCTGGGCCCGGGCCTCCCTGTGTATCCCCGGGCAGGGGCTGCCCCTTCTCTGTTGGTGATCTAGAAGGTGTGAGGTGATCTCGGACGATTTCTGCTGTTACTCAGTCTGTCGCTAAGTAATGACTGGCTGCACTTCGCTGTTTACGGTAAAGCTGAAAATTATTGCTGTCAGCAATGACTGGTGCTTACTGTGTGCCCGGCCCTGACGCAAGCACCTGACACGGATTATCTCATTTAACTTCCATAACAACTTGTAAAGTGCATATTTCTCGTACCCCATCTTACAGACCAGGAAAAGGATTTAGAGGTAGACTCACTTGTGAGGGCAGCCTCTTGTAAGAGTCACTTCTGCAACGCGGTTCCTAAGTGGCGGAGTTGACTTTAAACCCTGGCGTCTGGCTCCGCCAGGACATCCTTAACTCCTTGTTCTATTTTCTTTTTTTGCACCTGGTGATTGACTGAGGGCTTGGCATTTTGGGGCATGCTGAGCATGTGGTCCTCAGGCGCCCAAACAGATGTCTGTACTCCAGGCTCCGCCACATCCAACTGGTGACTTTGGGCAAGTTGCTTAACCTTAATCTGAGTCGCAGTTTCTTAATCTGTAAACTGGAGGTGGTTGTGAGGAATGAAAATTGTATAAAAAGCTCTTGACACCTGCGTGTCAGAGTTTCTTGTAAGTATTAAGGAAGTATTAACAATGACCATTCTTAGTTGTTTTTTTTTTTTTTTTTAAACCGTGCAACTGGTGCCACTTTATTTGAAAGGTAGTATCTGTATTTTAAAAAACTGAGATTATGATATATACCATTTGAACAAAGAATGTAATATTTATGTATGGTGGAAAGAATAATAAAATGAGCATGCATGTTGTTATCTATTCAGTTTGAGGGAATAATATATATTTTAACCTAGTGGTTCTCAACCAGGGGCAATTTTGACCCCTTTAGGGAACATTTCTAATGTCTGGAGACATTTTTGGTTGTCGCAGCTTGGGGGATATAGTGAGTAGGTGCCAAGTGTGTCGGTAGCTCAGTCGTGTTTGACTCTTCGCAACACCATGGACTGCAGCCACGCTTCTCTGTCCATGGAATTCTCCCGGCAAGAATACTGGAGTGGGTTGCCATTTCCTTCTCTAGGGGATCTTCCCAATCCAGGGATCGAACCCAGGCCTTCTGCATTGCAGGCAGATTCTTTACCATCTGAGCCATCCAGGGAAGCCAAGGATGTTGCTAATTGTCGTACAACACACAAAACAGCCCCCTCCTCAAAGAACTGTCCAGCCTAAAGTGTCCGTAGTGCTGAGGTTCAGAAATCCTGCTTTAAACCAGTCACAAAATAATACATGCTTATTGCAAAATACTGAAGGAAACAAAGATTAGCTCAAACTCTGCGGCTCAGTGATACCATCCTATCATTTGGGTGCTAATAATAATAACAGCAGCAGCGGGTAACATGACTTGGCTTCTAACCATGTTCCAGCAGAGTGCTAGGTGTCATACCTTCTAGTTTTTTTTTCCCTAAGCATATTTATTTATGAATATACATTTTCCAATAATCATAATATTGTACATTCTACTAGCCTACTTTTTTCACTTACACTGTATCACAATTATTTCTCCTTGCCAAGCAGTATTCTTTAGCAGCACAGACTTCGATTTTTATTTCAGTGTGTATTTTTATTAACTGTTTAGTGGAAAAAAAATAGCAGATGTACTAGGTTAAATGAACAAATCAGGCCCCTGGAAAGTTGTATCTTTCCCCTCCCTGGTCCTCAGCCTCCCCTTTCCTCCCTGCAGAAGCAGTACCTTGGTAACACATCAGGGCATCTCTGAGAATGTCTGTCATCATCTGATTTTCTAGACTGCACTGTGACCCTTTGCTCAGATGATCTGTGATTTCACTACTTTTGACTGTTTTGTGGGTTGTGGAAAAACACTTTATGTAAAAGCTGTCTCTAGTTTTTTCCGTGTGGGCCTCAGTTATGAGACCAGAACAACTTCTGTTTCTAGGATATTAATTTAGAAGGCACTCCTGTGAAGTTCTTCCTCTTCTTTATAAACTAAAAATTTTAAAAATTGAATTATAGTTGATTTACAGTGTTGTAACTTCTGCTGTACAGCAAACTGATTCAGTTATATATATTTAAAAAAATTCTTTTCCATTGTGGTTTATTACAGGATATAGGATTTAGTTCTCTGTGCTATAAAGTAGGACCTTGTTGTTTATCCATTCAATATATAACATTTTGCATCTGCTCATCCTAAACTCCCAATCCATCCTTCCCCCATGCCCCTCCCTCTTGGCAACAAGTCTGTTCTCCATATATGACAATTAAAAAAAAAAACAAAACACAGCACAGCTTCATTGAGGTATAATTCACCTACCATGCAGTTCACACATTTAAAGTGTACAATCCAATGGCATCTAGTATATGCAAAGTTGTATATCCATTTCCATATCAATCTTAGAACATTTCAATTACCCCAGAAGGAAACCCTATACCCCTCGACCGTCTCTCCCAACGCCCCCAAACACATCTCCTGTTTCCCCCCAGCTTTAGGCATTGCCTATTTTGGACATTTCATATAAATGGAATAAATCATAAAATATGTGCTCCCTTGCAACTTTAGCACCTTTCCACAGTTCATCCATATTTTAGTGTGTATCAGTGCTTAATTTCTTTTTATTTATTACTGAATAATATTCCATTGTATGGAGATACTTCATTTTATTTATTCATCTGACAGCTGATGGACATTTGGGGTTCTTTCCACTGCTTGACTGTTATAAATAATCCTTCTGTGTACATTTGTGTCCGTCTTTGTGGCCGTATGTTTTCATTTCCCTTGAGTAGGTACCTAGGCGTGGAATTACTGAGTCACAGCGTAACTATGTTTAACACTTTGAGGAAGTGTTACACAGTTTTTGGAAATGCATTTACCATTTTACATTCCCACCAGCTCTGTATGAGGGTCCCGATTTCTCCATGTCCCCCTCCATCCGTGCACTTGTTACTGTCCGTCTTTCTGAGTTTCTGGCCATCTGAGGAACCCCGAGGAGTTATGAAGTGATTTCTTGCTGTGGTTTGGTTTGCATTTCCATAATGACTAATGATATTGGGTGTCTCTTCATGTGCATTTGTACATCCTCGGTGGAGAATACCTCTGACCCTTTAGACTCTGGAGACACCAGAATTGCTCAAGGTCCTCAGAGGCTTCCCATTGTGATTTAGGTTATAATCCACATTCCTCACCAGGCCCGCCCCATCTGGCACAGTGTGAGCTGCACTGACTTTTGTGTGACTCTCCTCCCACACCCAGCTCTTGCTCACCCTGCTCCAGCTATGCTAGCCTCCTTGGTCCAGACTCAGGGCCTTAGTACTGGCTGTTCCCTCTGTCTGGGACATTCTTTCCCCATCTTCCCCAGGGCTGGTTTTCTAGTCTCTTTTAGACTTCTTTTGCTGCTGTAACCAATTACCGCAATTTAATGGTTTTAAGACAGCCTTTATTGTGTTACAGTTCTGGAGGTCAGAAGGCCTAGCAGGGCAGCTGTCCTTGCAGAGGCGCTAGAGGAGAATCTATTTCCTTGTTTTTACGGGCTTCTAGAGGCTGCCTGCATCCCTTGACCTGTGGCCCCTCTTCCACTGTCAAAGAGACCAGGGTAGCGCCCCCAGCTGTCTCTACCTCTGCTTCTGTAGTTTTCCCTGAATCGGACACTCCTGCTCCCCGCGTATAAGGGCCCTCAGGCTCACTCAGATAATCCAGGATAATCTTATCTCAAAGCCCTTAACTTAATGCCATCTGCAAAGTCCCTTTGTCATGTAAGGTGCCATATCCACAGGTTTTGGGGTTTAGGCCACTGACATCTGTGGGGGGCATAGTCTTTCAGTTCTCAATTCATATGCCACCTTGTTTGAGAAGCTGACCCTGTCCCCCTTTCTTTCTTTTTTTAATCTCATCTCTATGTTTTATTTTCTTCATTTCTCTTAACATGCTATGACCTTGTTTCTTATTTGTCTATATGTGTCTGTCCCCAGATAATGTAAGCACCATTAGGGCAGGAACATCACCTGTCTGGTTTGCTTCTGTATTCTTGGTGCCTGGGGCGGTGCCTGGCCAGTGCACACTCAGTACCACTTGAGTGAATGATGGGCTGAAGGATGTGGGAACGGTGAGGACGTAGGATGGCCTGGAGCCCCGTGCTCAGCCAGCTGTCTGTGTTGAGTCAGAGGTCACTGGGCTGGGAGCCAGCTATGTCCCCCAGGTAATAGCTCCTTGGCCAAGGCAGCGCTTCATGGTTTTCTGTTCAGCACAAGTAATTGTGATTGTCCTTCCAGCCCTAAAGAGTCTTGGCTTCTGCAATCTATTTTTTGTTGTTGAGGTTGAAAGACCTTACTGCAAATTCCACAATTTATTCTTTTTTTTCCTTTAATGGCATTCTAGCTTTTTACTATTACAGATAATGCCAGTCATTTTAGAAGCTATCATCCCTTAGGGGAGATTGTGATACTGGGGAATGGAGGTGGAAAAATCCATAAAGTGATGCAAAAATCATACAGTCACAAATATGCAAACTCTTTGGATTTGACAATTTTGGCAGATAACATGTTTGCCTCCTGTTTGTTTCCCTATGATTGTGACTGCATTGATGTTTCCCCTTGGGGGAAAACAGGCTTCTTACCGTTTCACTCATTCCTGGTGCATTTCGAGGGGTCCTGGGGCAGGGATTCCTTTGTTAGATGGCTCCTGTTCCTCCTCTCTCATGCATGCACCAGTCTTCGTGTACAGCCCTGCTTTGTCCCTGCCCAGCTGTGTGACTTCAGGCAAGTGACTGCCTCTCTCTGAGCCTTTAGTTTCCTCATCTGTAAAATGAGGATGAGTTGCTGAGAGGCTTAGGGGACAAGACACTCTCCCTTTCCCTCAACCAGGGAGGAGTCTGGTTAGTCCAGGCAAGGAGCACTTCATCCAAGGGCGGATCATTTCAGGAGACTGTTCCCTCTCTGCTCCAGAGAGCTTTGAAGATGGGCAAGGTTTTTCCCCTGAGTCCTGCAGGACTTAGGATCCCAGACCAGGAGGGATGGTCATCACGTAGTGTTAACCTTCGGGGATGAAAGCAGGTTTTCATAGAGTATAGATGGCTTAACAATTACAGAGAGCATTTATATCACAGGTGTGTTATCCTATAGGTATAACTAACCTAATCCTTGCAACAACCGCTGAAGCAGGTGCCATTGTTTTCCTCATTTGAAAATGAGGAAACTGGGGCACAGGGAGAGGTGAGGAGGTGCCTTCCCTAAGCACACTACAAATGAGTAGCAGAGAGAAGATCTGAACCCAGGCCTCAGAATCCAAGGTCTAGGGACTTCCTTGGTGGTCCAGTGATTAAGACTCGCACTCCCAATGTAGGGGACCTGGGTTTAAACCCTGGTCAGGAAACTATATCCCACATGCCACAATTAAAGATCCCGAGAGCCGCAACTAAGATCTGGTGCAGCCAAATAAATATTAAAAAGGAAAAAAAAGAAAAGAATCCAAAGTCTGGTCCCTGAGCCTGTGATTGTAACATCCATCCTGCTGACATAAGCATGTATTTTTATTTCTGATAGAAGAGTCTACAAGAGTATAACCAGTGCTTTCCTTGGGGTCTTCCAAGTGGGGTGATCATGGGGGCTTTGATTTTCTCCCAGTTTCTGAATGTTCCACATGTGATGACCAGGTTGTGAGTGTTGGGCAAAGAGCCAAGGACTCAGCAGGGCACTCGGCAGTGACTCATCCCACTAAGATCTATATCTTGTCTTAACCCTGATTTCAGGGTCTCGTTAAATGCTGACAGGTTAGTGCTGTGAGAGATGTCACTTTCACAGAGCTACAGTGTCCACACTGCAGGGCAGCTCCGGGTTTAATTCCTCTTCCTCCCACGTTGCCCGTGAGGAAAGTGCAGCCCACAGAAGTGAGGGCTGCTGCAATGGAGCCCTGGGGGCGGCTTCTGCTCTTCCCATGACATCATGCTGCCTCCAGAGAGTGGGAGGTGAACCCGTGGACAGGGCTGTGTGCATGGAGGGCTGGGAAGAAGGGTTCCTTCCTCTTCCCTCCACTCTTTTCTCTCTGCCACTGGAAGCAGCCCCTGACCCTGCTGACATCACATCCCACAGACCAGAAATCTGGCCTGGGGTTTCCAGTGACTAAGGTTGCAACTCAAGAACTTTCCATCTCTAACCGGGCACTTCTCCCAGAGGCTTTCTCTCCGTGGGAGGCTGTCACAACCTTCCCCATTCCTCCAGAGGAACAGGGACTGTCCAATAAGGTCGTGTCCCTCCCCGGCTCTGAGGTGTTTCATGGTGTCCTGGTGTCTGTGGCTCTTAGGATCAGGTTCAGACTGTAGCCTGGCATTGGAACTCCATCGTTCTATGATCCTGGGCTCTTGTCTTGCTCTTCCCCACTCAGTTCACTTATGTTTGTAGATTTTCAAACAGAAAAGCTCTGTGGACTTCGGGTTGACTCACCACTGTATCTCTGGAACTTGTCACAGGCCAGGAGCTCAATAATATTTTGTTGAATGAATGTATGACTTGATGTTTCACATAGGTTTCTGAAATCTGAAACTGAAGTCTGATTGTTTGTGTCCTAGTTTAAAAATAAATAAATAAATGCCTGCCTCATTTCAGGAAACTCAGCAGAATACTATGTGACCACTCAAAAATGCTAAATATGAAGAGCTTGTAACCAACTTGAAAAATGTTTGCGGTATAATGTTAGTAAATAAGGTCTAGATACACATTCTGTCTTACAGTCTGGCAACAACTGCATCCAGAAGCACACCTGTATGTTTTGGGGGAGAGTCTTAGAAATGGAAAGTATCCTAGTGGGATGCTGAGTCATTTATTAGCTTTTTTGCCCCTGTGTTTTCCAAGTTTTCTTTAGCAAACAACCATTAACTTTATAATAAAAAATGAAAAGAAGGAAGGCATTAGTTTTAGTATTGTAGACAGCATGTGCATGCTCCATTGCTTCAGTTCAGTTCAGTTCATTCGCTCAGTCGTGTCCGACTCTTTGCGACCCCATGAATCGCAGCACGCCAGGCCTCCCTGTCCATCACAAATTCCCAGAGTTCACTCAGACTCACGTCCATCGAGTCAGTGATGCCATCCAGCCATCTCATCCTCTGTCGTCCCCTTCTCCTCCCGCCCCCAGTCCCTCCCAGCATCAGAGTCTTTTCCAATGAGTCAACTCTTCGCATGAGGTGGCCAAAGTACTGGAATTTCAGCTCTAGCATCATTCCTTCCAAAGAAATCCCAGGGCTGATCTCCTTCAGAATGGACTGGTTGGATCTCCTTACAGTCCAAGGGACTCTCAAGAGTCTTCTCCAACACCACAGTTCAAAAGCATCAGTTCTTCGGTGCTCAGACTTCTTCACAGTCCAACTCTCACATCCATACATGAACACTGGAAAAACCATAGCCTTCACTAGACGGACCTTTGTTGGCAAAGTAATGTGTCTGCTTTTCAATATGCTATCTATGTTGGTGATAACTTTTCTTCCAAGGAGTAAGCGTCTTTTAATTGGCTGCAGTCACCATCTGCCGTGATTTTGGAGCCCCAAAAATAAAGTCTGACACTGTTTCCACTGTTTCCCCATCTATTTCTGATGAAGTGATGGGACCAGATGCCATGATCTTCGTTTTCTGAATGTTGAGTTTTAAGCCAACTTTTTCACTCTCCTCTTTCACCTTCATCAAGAGGCTTTTTAGTTCCTCTTCACTTTCTGCCATAAGGGTGGTGTCATCTGCATATTGAGGTTATTGATATTTCTCCCGGCAATCTTGATTCCAGCTTGTGTTTCTTCCAGTCTAGCGTTTCTCATGATGTACTCTGCATATAAGTTAAATAAGCACGGTGACAATATACAGCCTTGATGTATTCCTTTTCCTATTTGGAACCAGTCTGTTGTTCCATGTCCAGTTCTAACTGGTGCTTCCTGACCTGCATACAAATTTCTCAAGAGGCAGGTCAGGTGGTCTGGTATTCCCATCTCTTTCAGAATTTTCCACAGTTTATTGTGATCCACACAGTCAAAGGCTTTGGCATAGTCAATAAAGCAGAAATAGATATTTTTCTGGAACTCTCTTGCTTTTTCCATGATCCAGCAGATGTTGGCAATTTGATCTCTGGTTCCTCTGCCTTTTCTAAAACCAGCTTGAACATCTGGAAGTTCACGGTTCACGTATTGCTGAAGCCTGGCTTGGAGAATTTTGAGCATTACTTTACTGCGTGTGAGATAAGTACAATTGTGTGGTAGTTTGAGCATTCTTTGGCATTGCCTTTCTTTGGGATTGGAATGAAAACTGACCTTTTCCAGTCCTGTGGCCACTGTTAAGTTTTCCAAATTTGCTGGCATATTGAGTGCAACACTTTCACAGCATCATCTTTCAGGATTTGAAATAGCTCAACTGGAATTCCATCACCTCCACTAGCTTTGTTCGTAGTGATGCTTTCTAAGGCCCACTTGACTTCAGTCATGTCCAACTCTTTGCGGCCCCGTGGACTGTAGCCTGCCAGGCTCCTCTGTGCATAGGATTTCCCAGGCAAGAGTACTGGAGTTGGTTGTCAAGCCCTCCTCCAGGGGCTCTTCCCAAGCCAGGGATCTAAGCCAAGTCTTCTGCATCTCCTGCATTGCAGGTGAATTTTTTACTGCTGAGCCACCAGGGAAGCCCATTGTAGACAGTAGCCCCCTGTACATTGTACACTGCTTCAGAGTTGGCAGAGTGCTTTTTAGATCCATGGCTCTCTTGCTCCTTGTAACAGTTTTATGAGGATGGCGGGCTGTGGATTCATTGATTGATTCATTCAGTTCTCCCTGCCAGGGCTGGGACTTAGAGGTGATGAGAATGAGATGCCCAGGGCAAAACTATAGGCAGCATCTACTCTCCGGCTGCTTCAGGTGCAGGACCAGCCCCGAGAGTGAGCACTTCCTTAATGTTTGCCCCCTGGCTGCCTCCACGGCCTCACTTTGGTCCTGGCCCTGCCCCCACTCTGTGCCGGGCATTCTTCTCTGTCCTGAGGCTCTAACAGTGCCTACATGGGGCTTCTGTTTGGAAGGGAAGACAGACAAAGTTCTTTCACCTTCTGTTACACTTGAGGAAACCGAGGCTCCCATCCCCCTGGGGAAGTGTCTTGCCCATAGCAAATAAGCAGCTAAAGCTCAAGGCCCCTGACCCTCTTGTCCAGTGGTTTTTCTCCTAAGTCTTGCGTGGCTGCCCAGGGTGACATTTACATTCAAGTGTGAGCATGCTGGTCCTGGTGGTGTTGAATGACTTGGGCTGCCGGTGGAGCCCAACTCATGGTGGAATTTCAGGTAGAGTGAGGGGCAGGTGGCTTTGTGATGGACGGAGCCGGGCCAGCATGGGGTCCCTCTTGTGGAGGGACTGCCCTTCTGACTCTTAAGTATTTTTTTCGTGCTCACCTTCCAGCCTCCTACGTGATCACAGACCTGACCCAGCTGCGGAAGATCAAGTCCATGGAGCGGGCCCAGGGTGTGAGCATCACACGAGAGCTACTGTGGTGGTGGGGCATGCGGCAGGCCACCGTCCAGCAGCTGTTGGACCTCCTGTGCCACCTGGAGCTCTACCGTGCTGCCCAGATCATCCTCAACTGTGAGTCCCCACAGTCATCTCACAGCCAGCAGGAGCTGCGCTTTCTGGCCTTAAAAGCTTTCCTGATCTTAAAAACATTTCTTACCACCCAAGTAAGAAATTAATAACAGTGGTCACCCCCAGGGAGAGGAATGGTGCAGCCAGGGAAGCAGGAGTTGGAGAGAGATTTTATTTTATTGATTTTTTGATTGTCAGTCTCTTTGCATCTTTTAAATGTTGGTTCTTTGTTGCAAAAATAAATAGAAATTTAAAAATAGCTATAACATAACAATTCAAGAAAGTCGGCAGTAAAAATTATTTATGTCCTCATCCTGTTTCCCAATTTGGCATCCCAAGAAGTAACCACTAGTTACAATTTCTTGTCTATTTTCCCAGAAATTTTCTAGGCAAATGTCTATATGTATCTGCAACGCTTTTAATACAGATGGCAGAGAGAAGACCATGCACTCAGATGTCCCCTTTGTTTTCACCTGGCAGTTGATCTTCCAGGCTGTTTCATATTGAGATCTTCTGTCAGCAGTGACATTGTATTCCTATGACACACTGTACGGCGATTTATTGATGGGTGTTCAGGCTGCTTCTAGCAGTTGCCTATTGTATACAGTGTTGGCACACACACCTCATTTGCACACATATGAATCTAGTTGTGGGATGATTTTCCCAACATTGGAATGGCTGCGTTGAAAGTTTGTATATTTTAAGTTTTGATGAATTCAGTACCAGTGTTACAAACTGCCCCCCTACAGATATGGCCACGGTGGGAATATATTAACAGGTAATAAATAATAACCTCCTTACCTTGAAGGGTGTCAGTGAAACTGAAGAAATAGAATATGTCAAGGGCCTGGTGTTCAGCCAGTGTTCAGCAGAGGCAGGGGGATGAGGGGGCCTGATAATCTACACCTGGTCCCCCCAGCCCCATGTTCCCAAAGACACCCTTTCAGTGTGGGGCAGTGAGCCAGGCCTCACAGGTACTTTCTGAGCCCCTGCCCAGTGCCTGGTGCTGTCCAAGGTCCTGGAATACAGGTGGGAAAGCAACAGGTCCTCTGTTCTCATGGAGAGCATAGTGATGGGGAGACAGCAGACAGGAAAACAAGTAAAAATAATGGGAAGGAGTGACTGAGTAGGGGAGCCTTCTAGAACATGATGGTCATGAAAGGCCCATCTGAGGAGGTGAAGTTGGAGGAGTGAAAAGAAGGCACCCGTGAGAGGAGTTGGAGTAAGAGAGCCCAGGGGAGAGGGAACAGCCTGTGCGAAGGCCCAGGGGTGTTGAAGGAACTAGCATAAAGCTGGTGTGAGAGGTAGACAGCAGGGCATTCAGAGCCCCACCGGCCTGTGGGAGACCTGTGGGCCCTGGAATTGCCCTGTCTGGGTTCCTGAGCTGGGAATAACCTGACTGAACCAACAGACCTCAGTTCAGCACCTGCCTTCTGGAATCAGGGAGGGCTTCCAGGAGGAGGAGTGGGGGCTTAGAGCCTTCCATCCTCAGAGATAAATCAGGAGCTATCAGGGTGGCCTATAGGTGGAGACACACAGTGGTTGGTGTGACCAACACCTGTCTTGTGTAACTGCTTGCAGATCCCTCTTTGGCTTGTCTGCAGCCCCAGAACCTGACATGTGGTACACTCTGAGTGGAGTAGATGTGCTTTCAAACATTTTTCATGTTTTGATAGAATTAGTGATAAACTCTAAATGGGATCAAAAAGAGGTGAGGAAATTTGTGCCTGTCCAAGGATGATAAAGAGAGAGAGGGGGGAAAAAAGAGAGAGTTGTGGAGAGTGGGGACTGCAGAGTGGAGCAGGAAAGCTGTTGTTGGGTCAGGTCAGCCAGAATGGAGGGACCTCGGCTCAGGCCACTTTGGAGAGGACACTGGTTTAGGGTACCGGCATGCTACAGGGGTGTCTGGAGGCCTAGGGAAATTGAGGAATTGAGACACATCTCTTGTTGGACACACCGGTTTGCCATTGACGTCAGAACCTGACTGTTGACTAATCTTGAACATATTTTTAACAATTTGAGGTCAACACACGGCTTAATGCCAGATTCAGAGAAACACACTCATTGCAGTGTGACTGTCTGAAGCTGACTCTGACTAGGCACTTTTGAGGTGCCAGGCGCTGAGCTTGGCTCCTCCTGAACCCCTTCGAGGTGGGTGCTCTAAGGAGCCCCTTCTCCCACTAAGAGGACACTGAGGTCAGGAATGGCTCAGAGCCTCCCCCAAGGGCACAGGTCTGGTCACACCCAGGCGCGTCTGGATCAGAGTCCTCATTCTTAGCTTTTCTCATGGGAACTTCACTGCACGCAGTGTTTGGTCTTCCAGGAAACAGTAATAGTTATCTGTCAGCTTTTCTTCCTAGAACTTTACTCAGTTCCCTGCTTTCCTGTTCCAACCGCCTGTAACCTCTCAGGACTGTGAGAGTCTGCCTCTGTTCCTCAGTCCTCCTTGGCTCTGATTAAAATTGCCTGAGGAAGAGACATTTGTTTTGGGATTTCGGTTGTGCTTTCACTATTGCTTTCAGTCCTCAGGCAATACACTTCCCCTTTCCGTATCTTGGGGTTTTTTTGGGTTTTGTTTTTCTGTGTTTTTTTTTTTTTTTTTTTTTTAATTAAAAAAAAAAAAGAAAAAGGTGCCGTAAATCTTGGTCACTTTTTGAAATTGAATACAAAAGGCATGAGTGAGGCATATTAAATTTCTGTTATTCCAGCTAATTAGATCAGTTTTCCCTTCCCTAATTGTAACATTGCTTTTGTTTAGTCCATACGTCCTGTGGGCCTCTGTGCCATCCCATGGACTGTAGCCCACCAGGCTCCTCTGTCCGTGGGATTTCCAAGGCAAGAATACTGGAGTGGGTTGTAATTTCCTTCTCCAGGGAATCTTCTTGACCCAGGGATTGAACCCGCATCTCTTGCATTGGCAGGTGGATTCTTTACCCCTGTGCCACCTGGGAAGCCCTAATGGTAGCATTAGTTAAACCTTGCTTTGCATTTACTTTGTGTCGGGCGAGTGCATTCTCCTCGGTTCTGTCTCGTCACAACAAAGATTTGGAGCGATGGACATTAAAGCCCTCGGCGCGTCACAGCTCTCGGGGCTTGGACAAACCGTGTTATAGCTCTTAGACAAATCAGTGTTACAGTTCTAACCCTATTTCATTTAGAAGATAGCAGGAGAATCCATCCCCGAAGTGTGAGGGCATATCAACCCAAAAACACGAAGAGAAGGGAGTGGAGAAGCGCGCCAGCTCGCGGGGGAGGCGGGGTGGAGAGAGAGAGAGAAAGAGCTCTCTTTGGCTCCTCCTTTTATGTTTTTTCCTCCCCCTGGGCCTGCCCTATGCAAATTGGGCTTAGCCAGGAGAGCTGTTTGTTCTTCCTGAGGTCTTCACTCCAGTCCTCGGACCTTCCTTTGTTCTATTTTTGCGGGCTTTTCCCTTCCTAGTCTTTTAGCCACCGCCATTTTGGACTCCTGTTTTCTATTCTAACTACCTAACACTTGCTGAAGATTGTTTATGAGCTTGCTCAGCTGCCCATAGCAGTTTGAGAAGCTAATTTCTGCCCACCACTTTTCAGAGAACTTTAGGTTTGAGTAAAACAGAACTTGAAAACCAGACACCAAAAGTCCCACATATAAAGCCTCAGAGACTTAAGACTCTAGGTAATATATTTGTATTTAGCAGAGACCTGCCGAAGGTTGTACCTGAACCAAAAGGCTGAGTGTGGGGTCACGGAGGGCCACACATGTGTCCTGTCTCTTGAAATCACGTCCTTCAAAGAGCTGATTGTGTGGGTCTCTGTTCCTTGATATTTTCTCAGCCTTAATTGCCAAGACCATTAATATTCAATTGTCAGACATTAAATGTTATAAGAATTAGAATAAACTAGTACAGAAGCCTTACCATTCCTTTTCCTGGCAAATCTGCTTGCCAGGGTCAACCTTTTTTACTCCTTTAGCTGTTTCTTGGTAGTTTCCTATATTAGCATCCCAGGTTTATTGCTGTTACTAAGGGCAGACTACAGTGATTTAAATAAGACTTAAAAAAAACTGTGTGCCTCCACACATGCCTTCCAGCCAACAGGAAAGGCACGATCCCCTGGGAATTGCAATGTAACCTCCCTTCACAGGCCATTGGCCAGGGTTGATCACATGATCACATGTAGTTGCAAGGGAAGCTGGGAAATTTGATCTGTAGCTGGGAGCCTGTGTGCACAGCTAAAGTGTCTATTACTCTAGAAGACGACGGGATACATGTTGGAGGGACAGCTGTCTTCCTTTGGCCCTTTGCTTTGGGCCACCCTAATATCTGTATGTATCCTTTTTCCCACAAACACAACATGCTCACCCTTGCCCCAAGGGAGTCTCTTTCGGCAATGGGAGTGAGTCCTTTGCTTGGTCCATCTGGCAGCCCCTTGTTCTTTTAGTTGACCAGTGATTCTTAAAGTGTACTCCTTAGACTTCTAAGGCTCAGCATCCCCTGAGAACTTGTTAGAAATTCAGGTTCTTGGGCCTTACCTCAATTGCCGGTGTAGATAAAGTTAAGAACTGCTGTTCCAGCACCTGGTTCTCTGATTTCTGACCCTGTTTTGAGGGGTGGGGTAGGTATTGGTGGAGCTTCCCTGCTTCCTTTTCTCTGTGGTCTCATCAGAAGTGGGAACTTCCGATAAGGCTGCCCTTATAGGGGGCTACATGGCTTTTATAGTGCTCTTCCTGCTGGGGAGAAGTGGTTTGGGGGCCTCAGAGAAGCTGTGGGGTCAAATGATGGCCAGCTTCTGTCACACCAGGCTTGTGGTTTCTTTGGCAATACATTTCCCTCAAAATGCTAGAAATTTCTGGTCTCCTGGCTTCTAATCAGTTCTGTATGTGATAACCACAGCTAATGATCCAGCCTAGATAGCTTACTTCTTAGCCCTGAAAGGTTTGCTCTTTAATTTAGTGGCCTATGTACTCAGCCTGCACGCCCCGTCCCACTTCCTCCTAATTTAAGGTGCATACCTGGAGCCTCCCCTGAGGCCACCTGAAACAATAACTTGGATGGGATGGAAGTGTTCTTCTTTTGACTTTTGTTTCTGGGCTCTGTGTCTGGCAGATAGTGGTGGACTGAGAATTAGATCAGTGGTGGACTGAGAAGTGTGGATTAGAAGGGTTGGGGCCATGCTATCACCTCCTGCTGGGACTTTCCCTCTGGGACCCCTGACAGGGGACGTGGTTCTTGGTCAACTTGGATTTTCTACTGCAGGCCGCATCATCGTTTTCATCTCCGCTTTAACATGGTTTGGCTCCACAGGAGTTCTTCTCCCTTTGTTGGAGGTCTCTTGAAAAAGAAGCCACATACACCAACCCTCAGAACATTTTCAGCTTCTCCATTTAGAGTTACGGGATTGCTTAGCACATGGACTGCCTTCCGAGGATCACAGGTGACAGTTTTGCTTTGGTATGAGGAGAGTAATCAGCTTTCCAGCTTGCCATACCTGGGTCCTTGCCACCTCTAACATTATTATATTGATCTGACTCCTATGTTTTGTGCTTAGCCATTCAGTCGTTTCCGACTTTTTGAGACCTTATGGCCTGTAGCCCGCCAGGCTCCTCTGTCCATGGGGATTCTTCAGGCAAGAATGCTGGAGTGAGTTGCCATGCCCTCCTCCAGGGGATCTTCCCAACCCAGGGATTGAACCCAGGGCTCCTGCATTGCAGGCGGATAATTTACCAGATGAGGTACCAGCGAAACCGTGGCTCCTATAAGAAAGGCCAAAATAACAATGGGTTAAACTAAAAGATTTCTCTCCATTAGTAGTGTGTGTGTTGGCAAAAAGGCTGATAGGATGGATCCACAGTGTCAGGGATTCAAGCTTTTTTTCTACCTTATCCTGCTATCCTGAACATGTGGTTTCCAGCTTGTGGTTTGAGATACTCTCTTCAGCTCCTCTTCTCTTTTCCATATTCCAGGCAGCAGAAAGGGGTGGGGACTTTTCTTTCCTTCTAAGGGTTTAAGCTGAAAGAGGTACTTTTATCACTTCATTCAGTTCAGTTCAGTTGCTCAGTTGTGTCCGACTCTTTGTGACCCCATGAACTGCAGCACGCCAGGCCTCCCTGTCCATCACTAACTCCCGGAGTTCACCCAAACTCATCTCCATGGAGTTGGTGATGCCACCCAACCACCTCATCCTCTGTCATCCCCTTCTCCTCCCACATTCAATCTTTCCAAGCATCAGGATCTTTTCCAATGAGTCAGTTCTTTGTGTCACTTGAGTGTATGTTCCTCGGTTCTTTGTCTCATCACAACAAAGACTTGGAGTGACAGACATTAAAGCCCCCTCAGCGTGTCACAGCTCTCAGGTCTTGGATAGACCATGTTATAGCTTTCAGGTCTCGAATGGACCATGTTATAGCTCTTAGACAAATCAGTGTTACAGCTCTATTTTATTTAGAAGATAACAGGAAAATCCATCTTCGAAGCGTGAAGGCACGTCGATCCAAAGACACGAGGAGAAGAGCGCCCCAGTGCGCAGGGCAGAGAGAGAGACCTAGCTTTGGCTCCTCTTTTTATATGTTTATCTCTCCCTGGGCCTGTCCTATGTAAATTGGGCCAGCCAGGAGTGTTGTTTGTTGTACCTGAGGTCCTCACTCCGGTCCTCGGACCTTATTTTGTTCTATTTTCGCGGGCTTTTCCCTTCTTTGTCTTTCAGCCACCACCATTTTGGACTCCTTTTCCCTATTCTACCTACCTAACATTCGCATCAGGTGGCGAAAGTATTGGAGTTTCAGCTTTAGCATCAGTCCTTCCAATGAACACTCAGGACTGATATCCTTTAGGATGGACTGGTTGGATCTCCTTGCAGTCCAAGGGACTCTCAAGAGTCTTCTCCAACACCACAGTTCAAAAGCATCAATTCTTCGGCCCTCAATTTTCTTTATAGTCCAGCTTTCACATCTATACATGACCACTGGAAAAACCATAGCCTTGACTATACAAACCTTTGTTGGCAAAGTAGTGTCTTTGCTTTTTAATATGCTATCTAGGTTGGTCGTAACTTTCCTTCCAAGGAGTAAGCGTCTTTTAATTTCATGGCTGCAGTCATCATCTGCAGTGATTTTGGAGCCCCAAAAATAAAGTCTGACACTGTTTCCACTGTTTCCCCATCTATTTGCCATGAAGTGATGGGACCGGATGCCATGATCTTCGTTTTCTGAATGTTGAGCTTTAAGTCAACTTTTTCACTCTCCTCTTCCACTTTCATCAAGAGGCTCTTTAGTTCTTCTTCACTTTCTGCCATAAGGGTGGTATCATGTGCATATCTGAGGTTATTGATATTTCTCCCAGCAATCTTGATTCCAGTTTGTGCTTCATCCAACCCAGGATTTCTCATGATGTACTCTGCATATAAGTTAAATAAGCAGGGTGACAATATATAGCCTCGACGTACTCCTTTTCCTATTTGGAACCAGTCTGTTGTTCCATGTCCAGTTCAAACTGTTTCTTCCTGACCTGCATACAGATTTCTCAAGAGGCAGGTCAGGTGGGCTGGTATTCCCATCTCTTCATTAAGTTCTATTAACTAGAACCTAGTCACATGACCATAATTAGCTGCAAGGGAAGTCTGAATGTAACTTAAAAATGTAGTTTTTATCCAGGCAGCTGTCTGTCTAGCTAAAACTTCTAAAACTAGAATGTAGGAAGACATTCCTACATGTCAAAACATTCCGACGTTCTAGAATGTAGCTAAAACTAGAATGTAGGAAGACAAGGGGAATGGATATTCTCACCACATTTGCACTATCTCTAAATAATGTGCTTATCCTGTTCTTTTCATATATATCAATTTAAATATTATCCATTAACTTCCTAGAAGAGAATTTGGCTCTACATGTTGCAGTAAAAAGGAAAAAAGAGGTATGAGTTTTTCTTTTTCCCTTTTCTGGGAACAAAGAAGATAAAGATAAAAATCAGTGAGCAGGCCTGAGCATTCCTTTTTTTTTTAGTCTCGGTTCAGTTCAGTTCAGTCACTCAGTCATGTCCGACTCTTTGCGACCCCATGAATCGCAGCACGCCAGGCCTCCCTGTCCATCACAAACTCCCGGAGTTCACTGAGACTCACGTCCATCGAGTCAGTGATGCCATCCAGCCATCTCATCCTCTGTCATCCCCTTCTCCTCCTGCCCCCAACCCCTCCCAGCATCAGAGTCTTTTCCAATGAGTCAACTCTTCGCATGAGGTGGCCAAAGTACTGGAGTTTCAGCTTCAGCATCATTCCCTCCAAAGAAATCCCAGGGCTGATCTCCTTCAGAATGGACTGGTTGGATCTCCTTGCAGTCCAAGGGACTCTTCAAGAGTCTTCTCCAACACCACAGTTCAAAAGCATCAATTCTTCGGCGCTCAGCTCTCTTCACAGTCCAACTCTCACATCCATACATGACCACTGGAAAAACCATAGCCTTGACTAGATGGACCTTTGTTGGCAAAGTAATGTGTCTGCTTTTCAATATGCTATCTAGGTTAGTCATAACTTTTCTTCCAAGGTCTACTGATCTTAATTTTGCATGTCAGTAACTAAGTTTGCTTTTGTGCCCCTTAACTCTGCAGGTGCTACAGTGCACATTTTCTTCTTGACTCTATGCTAAATACATCCCCTATCTGGTGTTTAGCCTTACGACACCCTTCCCCTTGTAGTTACACATCAAAAAGAGGGCCGCAGAGCCCCCTAACTATCAGACTCAATTATTGGATTACCGATGCCAGTTTATGACTGTCTTTGAAACAACGCAAGAGGAAGAAATCAAGATCCTATCACCTTTGTTCCTCATCACCATCTCATGACTGCAAGCCCTTGCCTTATAGAAGTCCCTAGACTCCTCATGGAGGAGGGACGCAGTTCTGGAGGCGTGAGCCTACTATGTTCCCCTGTCTACTGGCTGAGAATAAAAACCATCTTTCTATTTCCTCCAAACTCTGTCTCCGTAATTTTTATTTAACTTTGGTGGGCAGAGAAGGCCAAGATTTTGGCCGGCAACATACACACCTCTTCTCCCCGTTCCTCCCAATACATTTACAGCAATACATTTATATCCTCTGTAATCTGTAGATGGATTTTTAGTTCCTCTATAGTCTGTAGGTTTTGTTCTAACTTTTAATGAATATCATTACATATTTAATGAATTTTCCATCAGCTCTAGATAGTGTCCCCCCCTTTTTTTTTTCAAGATATCTTTTGATGTGGACCATTTTTAAAGTCTTTATTGAATTTGTTACAACTTATTTTCTGTTTTTTGTTTTGGTTTTTTGGCCAAGAGGGGTTTTAGCTCCCTTACCAGGAATCAAATCTTCTTAACCACTGGACCACCAGGGAAGTGCCTAGGCAGTACCTCTTGGTGGTTCACTTTGTGAGATGAAGTGACTTTACCTTGCCCTTTATTACTCTCCCCTCTCCGCTTTTACCTCCTGACTTCTGGCAGAGACCAGACATAAAGTGACTTTCCATGGATGTCTTCACATCCAGGCTCTTCTGAGCCCACAGGGAAGAGCAGGGTCTTAAGTGAAGCCCCAGTCTCTGAGTCAAGATAGGAAGAGGAATGGGGCCTTTGTATTGCATTGAAAAATGTCTTTTTGTGATGGGGAAAGTACCGTATGCATAGGATGTCCCCAGGGTGACTCATGGTTTAGGGTAGCATTTCCCAAATCACGTGCCCGTGTGCTCCAGCAAGTTACCCCCTACAAACAAAGGGTTCATGAAAAAATAACCCTGGGCAATCTGTATGCTTTATCAGTGCCCCCTAAGATACACACCAATGTTTTAAGGCTCTGATAAGTTCTGTAGCAAAGGAACCTATTTAGGCCAGTATTTTCCATTTACATTTGACTACGGGAGCCCTCTTTTCCTTTGATACTTATTAATATTCCCATGGAATCAGTACACTGTGGGAGTCACTGCTCTAGTAAATGGTGGCCATGGTGCAGTTGTTGGGCATCCCAGGAGAGCCTCATGATGGAGAACCTGGGGCATCAGGGGCGGCATTCACATGGTCAGGCCAGCATCAGAAGAGTCTGACCCTGGGACCTAGGTTCAACCATCACCCTGGGGCTTAAAACCTGAGAGTCCTTCTCCTGATGGGGACTTTTCCTGACCACCAGGCTTAGGGAGAGGGCTGTGTGCTGGCATCTGGGGGTCTCAGGAGCTGGAATCAAGGCAGAGGCCAAAGTATCAGAGCTGTGGCTTCCCGCCAGAGGTAGGTTGGCTGTCGTTGTAGCTGAGCTTCAGAGCTGATGAAATGCCACTAAGGTGGGCACAGGAGGTGAACCCGCCAACAGCAGTGGTCTGATGGCTCTAGCTCTGAGCATGAAGGCATGAAACCAGCTGTGCCTGACCTGTGAGGTGAAACTCTCCCTTGTTCTTCCTCATAGGGAGTTAGATACACAGAATCTGGAGAAGAGAGTCAGCAGTGAACTGAGGCATGTTATCAAGTGCCCACCATGTGCTAGGTGCCGAGGACACAGCAGTGAAAACACAGACTAGATCTCTGACCTGAAGGAGTTTGCAGTTTAGTTGAGAGCTGGATATGAACAGGATGCTGGCATAGAGATGGGTACCCAGCCGCAGCAGGAGTGCTCAAAGGAGAAATGTAGGTAGGTAGGTAGGAGGTTGGGAGAGGGGAAGGTTTGATTTCATCTGGGGAAGCTTCCCTGAGGAACTGAAATGAGTCTCCACTCAAAGGATGGGTGGGCCAACCACACAGGCATTTGCAGGCAGAGGGAATAGCGTGTGCAAAGGCCTGGTGGTGGAAAGGAGCGATGCTTGGCCGTGGTCAGGTCTGCTTTCATCAGGAGTGAAGGGAAGGTTTGGGAGGGAGTATCCCCACTGCTCTGGCCATGGTGGGGAACAGGGGCCTCTGAGGTTCCAGGTGTCAGCTGAATAGGAGAGCAGGAAGCTTCTGGAACCTGAAGGGACTCCAAGGGAGGTGAAGCAGGTTTCTAATTTCCATCTGCTGCTGTCATCTTCCTGGGAGTTTGTTCTTTCAAGTTTCCCAATTTTCACGCAGTCTTTTCTTAGTTGAGCAACCTTCACAGTTTCTAACTTTTGTTTGGTGGCTCAGCCAAAGTCATTTCCTTCCTGGAGCTGGGCTCTCGCTGGGTGGGGAGTTTCTGTCTGTTGTCCAGATTCCTAAAGTGAAATGGAAGAGAACAAACCCTTTCTCTCCCAAAGAGGCTGAGCAGTTGCAAGGACCAGACAGGGCTGGTGTGTGTGTTCTCCTGGAGATTTCCCCAACACCCGCTCCTTTCCTACCACTAGGGAACAACAAAGTGTGGGAAGGACTCCGGTCCTAGGACCCCAGGAGACTTGCCCCTGGTGTGGCACTGCACTGGACCAAGAGCCCCCCTGCCCACTCCCACCACATCCCAGCCAGGAGTCATGTTACCTGAGTGCTAGTTATAACTTGTATTTAGCACCTGATGTGCTGGGCAAGTATCTTACCTCACAGATCTTGCTATTCTCATTTCATGGATGAGGAAACTGAGATGCAGGGATTAAGTAAGTCACCGAAAGCCACACAGCGAGTAAGCAATGGGCAGGGAAGGGATGCAGGTCTGCTTGACCTTAACCCCTGCTGGGGGACATCACCAGAGGGCATCAAGTCTCACTTTCCCCTCTGAAAAACAGGCATAGACATTGTCCTGTCTGATTGTCTCATAAACAGGGAAGCTTCAGAACATAAGTGGCACTAGGCTTTCTGAACATCCTTGCTGTGTGACTCAGCATGGTCTCCTGACCCTCCTTCCATGCATTAGTGATTCCACTGGAAAAGAGCGAGGCTTTGAGCACTCTAGGTTTCTTGGGAGTCCGTGTGAGTGTGGACAGAGGGGCACATGTGGTGCCTTTCAACCAGTCCCCAGGTTTTCAGAGAGGATGGGTGGGAGCTGGAGGGAGAGGAGCCATGGTTTACTGAGCTCCTGCTCTATGCCATGCTGTGGAAAGCAGCTCCTCTGGGTTATGAGCATTAGACACATGTTGAGATTGCCCGTTCATCAGGATGGGCCGTGGTATTGCAGTCACAGATAAACCTGGAAATCTTGGTTGTTCAATGTAGCAAAGATTGATTTCTCAGAGTCTAGGGCTGCCTCCTGCCTTCTGGCACTTGGTAGGCCATCAGGAATGCATGCTTTCCACAGTCACTGTAGAGGGAAAGAGATGAATGCACGAGGCTTGCTTTATCCGGGAAGTGACAATGGCATTTCCACTTAACACCTATTGGCCAGAACCAGTCACGTGCCTCCAGCCTAATTGCTAGGGAGGCTGGGGTCTGAGGGGAGCAAATGACTGTTTGGTAAGCACCGTCTCAGCTCTAGGGTACCTCAGTTCAAGGGGGTTTTTTACAAGATTCCACCTCACTGTGGCCCACGCGGTCTCACAGGGTCTAACCCTTGCCCAGTTGTCTCAGCTCATCTTGGCTACTCCCCCGACCCTCCCATTCATTCAGTTCAGCCAGTAGGGTCGTCTTTCATTTTAGGAGATAGACTGAACTATCTTCTGCCTCAGGATCTTTGCACATGATGTTCCTTCTCTTTACAGTGCTGGTCCCTGCCCACCCCCACCCCCCTAACTCCCTTGCATTCTTTCCGTGGTTCATCCCTCTCATCTTCTGAGTCTCGACTTAAACGGTACCTGTCCACAGAAGCCTACCCTGGACACCCCATGTAAGTAAGTGTCAGGCACCCCTCCCTTCCTCCAGCTTGTTTTCAGCGCAGAACTCCTCCCAGTTTATAATTAGATATCTTTGAACTATCATGTGGGTTTTGATAACGGTTGGCATCCCCTGTCCCTAACACAATGAGTAAGTGAATGAGGATGGATGAGTCATTTTAGCAGCTGGGGGACAGTCCCAATGGAGGATCCTAGATAGGGTGATTGGGAAGACAGGTCATGCTCTCTAACTTGCCTAACTTCATGTCTAGCTTGAGCTGAGAGTTTCTAGGGGTGTGTGTGTATGGACTTTGGATGCACAGGGAGGGAAAGGAAAAGGAAAAGAGAGGGTCTAGAAAGTTCTGTTGGTCCTGCCGTGGCCAGCTGGCACCTGGGTTCTTCACTTGGGGGCTGAATCACTTTTATTTGCTCTCAAAGGGATCCCTTTAAGCCACATGAGTCAGAATAAACACAAAAAATAAAGACAAATATATAAATACTACATCACTGTTTACCTTGAGGTAACACCCCTCAGCCGAGGGCTGTGAAGAGCGGGGGAAATTCCAGACTTGCTCACTGGGGAAATACCTTGCCGGCAGCTGGAGTGCCCTTTGCTCAAGCGTGTGGCTCCAGGGTTTGCCACTGTATCAAATGTTCCCGAATTGCTGGCCCCTGCGAGAAGATCCCAGGGCCCTCTGCCAAGGGCCCAGCACGTGTAAGCCTTTCGACCAAAGGAAGTGGGGCCTCCATAAACAAAATATAAGTAAGAGAACTATGTCAGGTTTCACTTTACTGAAGTATTACCTAGAGATAGCAACCAGCCTTTCCCCCCAGAGCTGTCATCTGAATTCAATAGGTTACACATACGGGAAAACACAGGAGAAGAAAACGCCTGACCTAAACTCGGGGCTGATGATCATAACAATAGTAAATTACAATAGCAGCTTATAACTATTGAGCACTTACTTATTTCATCATCTCTGGGGGCGGATGGCACAGTTCCTCATCCCACTTGTCAGATGAAACTTGGAGAGTTTCCTTTGCCCACAAGCCTAACTGCGGTGTGCACGAGTGGGCTGGAAGCCCTGAATTCACTATCGGGCTCCACAGCACATGTGCTGGCTCATTAGAGAGAGTGGGGCATCCTGAAAATACAAAGCAGGGAGAAAAAGGAATCAGACCCACTGTCCCCTGGGAACTATGGAGAAAGCGGAGAGAAACGCTTCTTTCTGACCCTTCCTCTGCCCCGTGGAGCTGGAAACTCAATCCTCATCATTCTGGGTTAAACCAGCTGTTCTGAGCCTTATCTAGGGAGCTTTTGAAAACATCCAGACTCTGATTTAATTGATCTGAAAACCAACACCTCAACCCCTTGGCATCCACAGCCACCAAAGATGTTACTTTGAGCTTTGGCGTCTCCTCCCATTTCTAGGGGTCTCAACAGGAGAACCCCAAGTTGCCTGTCCTCCTGGGTGTGAGCAGGCCAGCTGCCAATGACACAGCGGACAGAAGCAGGGCACAGCTCTCCTCTATTGGGGCTTCTGTAATACTCAGCACCACGGCCACTGCACCTTCAAGGCCCTGCCACTGCCTACTGAGACTCACATGTCCATTGGAGGGTTAAACCGTTGGAACTGTCCACCCCAGATGCTTCCTTCAGAGAATCTAAATTGGGATCAGAGATTCTTCCTCTGTGTCTGTGAGCAGCAAGAGAGGACAGAGAATGACTGAGTCACAGTTTGTGCCCTCTCCCGTCACTGGCCCATCTGTGTATCTGGTTTTATATCTGGTTCCACTGAGTCCTGGGATTGTCCTGGGATAGAAGGATTATAATTATTCTTACTCCATAGAAGATGCAAATGAAGCTCAGAAGGTTAAAAAATCCAGCCTAAGAGGGGCTGGCTCTGGAAGCTTCCCCACACTTCCTCTCACTTCTACTTGGTGATCGCAATTCCTATTTTTGGTTCTCATGATACAGCAAAATCAGCTTTTTATGTGGACTCTTTTTGAACATGTAATTGCAGCGGAGAAAAGAGTGCTGTCTCCTGGAAGTGTGAGGCTGCTCCCATACATCAGTCATAGGAATAAATGACGTCACTGACTTGCTTTTTGGTCTTGGCAGACAGGAAACTGGTGAGATTTAAAGATCATCATGACCCTTTTGTGTGAGCATTATGCCCTCCTTTGCCCCATCCTGCCTTTGATGTTCTATTTTTATTTCAACGACACTCTGCTGTACGTACTGGCCCAAAGGAGTGGGCGTTGTATCCTCTCAGGTATCACGGATCAGTTTCCAGGCAGTAAGAGGGGAAAAGCCACAGTTTCTCCCACTTGTGGGTTTGATGGTAGGAAAAGAGACAAGCAAAATCGTGTCCTGCACCTTCTAATTCAGATTGGGAACCAGCAACCCAAGAGTCAAACTGAAGATATGTCATGTTTATGACATGTCATGACATGTCTGCCTCTCAAAACCATCTGAAAACCCACAGAGTGCTGAGACGGGGGTTTCACAGGAAACAAGCTTCTCAATTTGATTGCTACCACAGGCCTGAAGCTGGACTCCGTCAGCTGTCCTCTATGTCCTTGTGTGTGACTAGGTGGGACTCGAGTGGACTTTAGCTGAAATGCTCTGACGAGTTCAGTTTCAGGCTGGAGCCCCCGCTGGGCGCCACAGGACTGTTCCCTCCCCGGTCCCACACGTTTGCACAGAGCACAGTGCCAGCTGTGGGCTCCCGCATGTCACTGCACACTCTCCTTAGGGTGACAGTGTAACAAAGCTGTTTATGTTCCTGAGGGTGGAGGCCAGAGAGGTCAGCCACAGGTGGGTGGGTGGCCTTGATGTTCCTACCAAATAGATCTTGACCAAGAGGCAAAGGTCTGTGCAGAAAGGGAAAAGGGAAAGGGATAAGTCACTGAAGTGAGGTCAGGCCGGGATGGCCACCTTCACTCTCATTTGACTGATGACGAAACAGGCTCAGCCAGGCCTCGGATGGGGGAAGGTGCCAGTTGGGGTGTAGGTGGGACCTTTAGAAGCTGATATATTCAGGAGCATCTCCTGCTGTGGTGGGCTGTCTGGGATCCCCCTCACCAGCAGGCCTGACTGGCGCAGTGCAAGTGGAACTAGAGCCACAAAAGAGCCACCTCTGGCCCTGTGCCTCATACACAGATGTTGTCATGAGGACAGCTTGGACGTGGCCCTTTGAGAAATACAAGACCCACATGAGGCAGTTGGTGGAGAGTGGGGTGTGCCAAGGGGCCATCTCCTCAGGCCAGAGAGGGGAAAAGAGGGCTCTGAGAGGCCTGGGGGCCCCTTCCTCCTAGGGTGTTCGCTTCTGCTCCATATCTTCCCAGGAATCAGTGTTCACTGCTGGTTACTGTCCCCGTTGTCACTCTCTACAAGAAACTGTGTCACCCAGCACCTGAGGAAAGCAGTATGTGACGCGAGCAAAGATGTGGGAATCCGTGAATCCTGCTGGCAGGGCTGCCCTTGGGGGGGAACCTCACTTCTGGGATCACAGTTGGGCCAGAAGGGCCTCTCCCTGATGGGATTGGCGTGGGGGCAGCATGGTGCCTGAGGACCCCAGGTGGGGAGAAATGAAGTGTGTGGCCTCTGGGGCCCCCATATGGGGTGGCGTGAATTTCAGTTTGGGAAGAGGGCAACTCAGTTTGGGAAGATGAAAAAGTTTTGGATGGATGATGGTTGGACAGCAGTGTAAATGCACTTTTCTTTTTTAAAATAATATTTATTTATTTATTTGGCTGTGTCGAGTCTTAATTGCAGCATGCTGGCTCTTCATCGCAGGCATGCTGGCTTCTCTCTAGCTGTGTCTAGTGTAAATGCAGTTAATGCCACTTAACTGTAAAATTATTAAGATGATAAATTTTATGTTTTATGTATTTTACCACAACTTAAAAAAACAAATGCAGTAAAACAACAACAAAAAATTGTAAATGATTCAGAGTTAGGTTAAATGAAAACAAAAAGACTCCAGCCTACATTCTTTACACCCAATATGTGGGCTGCTTAAGAGATAACCCGTGGGACTTCCTTGGTGGTCCAGTGGCTGGGACTCCATGCTCCCAATGCACAGGGCCCGGGTTCAGTCCCTGGTCAGGGATCCCATGTGCTACAACTAAAATCCTGCATGCCACAACGAAAATTGAAGATCCCACATGATGCAACTGAGCCCCAGCACAGCTAAGTATTTTTTTTTAAGAAAAGAGATAACCCACTATTTTAAAAATATGATACCACCACCACCAATGAAGTTCCCATGTTTTGAGCTAATCAGTTAACATGTGCTGACTCCTCTTAGTCTCGTGGAAGTTGTCCAAAGCCAACACAGCTGGGAGGTGATGAAACTGGTGTCCCTGCCAAAACCTGGACTCTGAGCAGCTAAGCTCTGCTACTTCTTTATAAGATAAAAGATATCTTATAAGATGCTGTGCTGTGCTTAGTTTCTCAGTCATGTTCGACTCTTTGTGACCCCATGTACTGTAGTCTGCCGGGCTCCTCCGTCCATGGTGATTCTCTAAGCAAGAATATTGGAGTGGGTTGCCATGCCCTCCTCCTGTGGGTCTTCCCAACCCAGGGATCAAACCCAAGTCTCTCGCATTGCAGATGGATTCTTTACCATCTAAGCTACTAGGGAATCCCATGAATACTGGAATGGGTGGCCTATCCCTTCTCCAGGGGACCTTCCTGACCAGGAATTGAACTGGGGTCTCCTGCATTGCAGGTGGATTCTTTACCAGCTGAGCTAACTGGGAAGCCCATCTTATAAGATAGTTCCATTTAAAGGAATAGTATGTCAGTGACAGTAAAGGAAACAAGGAAAAAGTCACCCATTATCCCTCATTCGGCCTTCAGGATACTTTTGTGCATTCCCTCTGGCCTTTCCTCACTTGCTCGCAAGCTGTTCCCTTTGTCCTGCTTTTCCTCCGGTGGGGCCGCCCCCAGAGCCGAGCCACCTGCAGAGGGGAACAGGAGTGCTAAGGACAGTGCATTTGAGTGGTTCTGTCCTTGCTGGGCGAATAACAGTGAAACCAGCCCCAGGTTTGAATCCATCAGCTCTTTGACTGGGAACAAACCATTTCACCCATCTGAGCCTCAATATGCTCAAAAGTAAAAGGCAGAGATATCTGTCAGCCACCAGAGATTGTTGAGAACATCAAATAAATCTGCATGGCCTTCCATGTGCAGTGCCGTGAATTTAGGCATTATTATTGTTCTAGTCCCAGAGCTCCTGTGTGAGAAGTTTGGTTCCGTAGCAATGATCGGTTTTATTTATAGAGAGACACAGTTTGTGTGCCTGCTCAGTCATGTCAGATTCTTTGTGACACCATGGACTGTAGCCTAGCCTAGAATTCTCTATCCATGGAATTCTCCTAGGCAAGAATACTGGAGTGGGTTGCCGTTTCCTCCGCCAGGGGATCTTCCAGACCCAGGGATCAAACCTGAGTCTCCTGCATTGGCAGGCAGACTCTTTACCGCCGAGCCGCCCTGGGGAGCCCCAAGACACAGCTTACCTGTTGGAATAAATGCTCCTGCAGACCCAAAGGCTGGAGGTGTTTCGTTGAAGCCCCACCCACTGCCCATGTGAGAACGAGTGAGTGGCCAGTCTTCCCCACACTTTGGGGCACTCTGTTTTTTTGGTTCTCAAAAACATATGGGTCCACCTCCCACCACCAGGAGGTGAAGGGCCTTGAACGCAGGGCTGTAGAATTAGGATTTGGTCTGGGAGGCAGTGGGGGGTGGGAGTGTGTCAGAGGGTTCATGTGCGGAGTGTGTGTTTTATCCTGGAAGTGGGGAGTCAGAAGGGCTCTAAGCAGGGAAGTGGCAGGGCCAGGAAGGTATCTCAGTAAGATGAGGCCTGGGGAGGGCTCTGGAGGCCACTGGAGCTGGAGGCCGGGACCAATCTGAGAGGATGGCAGTGCTGGGAGAGGGGAGAGGAAGCTGGTTCTTAGGAGCAGGCTCTGTGGAAGCTGGTGGAAACACACCCTCCAGCACCTTTGGGGTTTTCCAAATCACTGCAGAGAGGAAGTGATTACTCTCAAAAGGCAGCTGACCTCCACCCAGGCTCCTTTAGCCGGTCCTGCCTACTCAGGCCGTGTGATCTCCGACAAGCCACTTAACCTGCTCAGGCCTCAGAGTCTTCATCTCCGGCAGGATGCACTGAAGGACCTTGGGAGGATTTCATGCTTGCAGAACTGGGGCTGACCAGACATCATGGCTCGCAGTTGACGTGGCTGCTATTTTCAGGCTTCCCATCTCTAAAACAGGGAAGGATGCACATGTCTGCACTGCTCATGGAAGGTGAAGCTGGAAGACGGGTAGTACTTTTATACTTAGGGGCTCAACTAGGGACTCAGCGGTTCCCCGATGTGTTCAGGCAACCTCATGGTCTACAGAGCCCTTTCATGTGTGCATTCTCAATCCCTCCTCCTGACAGCCCTGTGAGGGAAGCAAGCAGATGTTATCATGACTATCACTTCTGTCTCATAGGTGAGGAAACAGGCTCGGAGAGAGAAGGAAAGTGACTTCTCAAAGGTCACACAGCTGGTAGGATTGGAAGTCAGGTGGGTCTGACTCAGAGTGCTTGAGCTGGACGGTCGCAGAGATTGTCGGGTCCAAGTGCTATACATTACACACGGGGAGGCCAAGGCCCAGAGAGGGAAACAACTTTCGGGGGCGCATGAATCTGAAGCCAAGCCCAGACTCTGAACCAAGTCTCTTGACTTCTCCATCCAACCTCTTGATGGCTAACCCACTTCACTGAATGATAATAGCTTTCTTTCTTCCTACCTCATTTCAGGGAAACCAGTTCTTGAAGTCAAGTCTTCCATCCCAGACTTCTCGGACACTGTGAAGCCAGGAAAGCCTTTGGCAGCTTCTGTGAGAAACACTGAGGATAAGCAAGAAACGGGGCAGCCTGTGAGGCCACCCACCTCTCCAGGCTCAGGTAGTTTTAATTAAACTTAATTTTTTAATTTAAAGGAGATTTATTTAAGGAACTGTTTTATCTATGAGGATATTAAGCTCAGAGTATAATAGCAAAAAAATGGAAACGAGTCTGGGTGGCCAAATTAATCACAGATGGTGGTAACAGTAAAATCCTGCTAACATTGACATAGGAATGAATATACACGGGCTTCCCTGGTGGCTCAGATGGTAAAGAACCTGCTTGCAACGTGGGAGACCTGGGTTCGATCCTTGACTTAGGAAGATCCCCTGGAGGAGGGCATGGCAACCCACTCCAGTATTCTTGCCTAGAGAATCCCCATGGACAGAGGAGCCTTGTGGGCCACGGTCCATGGGGTTGCAAAGAATTGGACATGACTGAGCAACTAAGCACAACACAGCACGTGTATATACACATGGAAATATGCTCGTGATACGTTGAGGTTAAAAATGTCAGATGACAGAAGGATATATGCCATCTATTACCTTTTTTTTTGGTTTGGCCTCACTGCACAGCATGTGGGATCTTAGCTCCCAACCAGGGGTTGAACCCTGAATTGGCAGAGCAGAGTCTTAACCATTGGACCACCTGGGAAGTCCCCCATTTTTGTAAAAAGGAAAAAGAAACTCAGTAACAGAGGGCTTTGTGTGTGTTACACACTGTTCTAAATTTACCCTTCAAAAATGTTGACCTTTTTAACCTTTAACTGACTGTAGGAGTTTGGTATTATTTTTCTCCCCATTTCACAGATGAGGAAACTGAAGCACAGAGAGGTTATCATCATGTGTGGTAAGGAATCATACACCTTGGAGTTGCCACCATGTAAATAATTATCAAGTGTTAGCTGATCTTAGGAACATTCCAATCACCCCAGCTAGGTTGAGTCTGGAAAGTTAATTCTAGGCCAAGTAGTCTGAATTATTTCCTATGGCCTATCATGTTCATATGCTATGGGCCCAGGTATTTTACCTTTGGTTCCCCAAGACCCAGCACAGGCTCCGGGCAGGGAGCCTACTGACGTCTTCATCTGCCATCCCCAGGCCCCTGGCCCTTGCAGCCATGTTGGGGGTTGCCAAGGGGTGCTGCCTGCCCCACAGCATTCCTCCCCTCTGCCTGGCAGAGATCTGCTGCTTTGTTCTGTGGAGCTTGAGTATGGAGCGTGAAAGTGACTTGCTCAAGGTCATGAGGGTAGGAAGTAGCATCTGAGCCACGTGATTTGAACGCTCATGTCCCCAGCCACTACACACACCACTGACCCAAAGCCTCTCAGCCCGCTTCAGTTGTCTCCACCTCCTTGTCCCTGGGGAAGGACTCAGCCAGCAGGTGACTTCCCCAGGGGACCCGTTCTTCATGCCATCCTTCCCACGTCTCCCCTGGAGTCCCACCCACCTTCTGTTTTTCTGCAGTCTCCTGAGTAGAGAGCCGGAGACCCCAAATCTACGAAACCTCCCAAAGTCATTGATGTGGCCCCCGAAGCCAGGGTCAGTGTCGGCTGAGAGGAGCGGGCATGGGCTTTTGCATCTGACAGACTTATATTTGAATCCCAGCTCTGTCCTCACTAGCAGGAGACTGACTGCCTTAGCCTCTCTGTACCTCATTTTCTTCATCTAAGAAATGGGCATAATAATAGAAACCACATCATCCTGTGTGGGAAGTAATCATACACCTTGGGGTTACCACCATGTAGATGCTCATTAAGCATTAGCTGATCTTAGGAATATTCCAGACACCCCAGCTAGGTTAAGTCTGAAAAGTCAATTGTAGTCCAAGTAGTCTGAATTATTTCCTACAGCTAAAGAGTTTTTTTTTGTTAAGGGCAGAACTCTGATCAGTGATTAAAGATAAGGGGATATGGTCCTAAAGCTCATTTGACAGTGGTTGGTAGCCAAAGGGAAGGAAAATAATAAAATAGGGAGATTTAGGGGAGTGCGGGTGAGGCTGGAGAAGATTACTGATAAAGCAGCTTCTTTGGAGGTTCCTAAGCTCGGCTGCTGTGAAAACAATCACCGTGTGTCTCTGCCAGCCTTCGCACCCTTTGCTTTCTTGAATGGCACCTGGGAGGACATGTTCTTAGACAAGTCAGGACGATAACTATCTGTAGACAGAGACAGGAAGTCTGTTGTCTATCTTTGCCCAAGCTGAAAATATGGGTGTGATCATTAATTTCCTCAAATAACCCAAAGCCAGTCTTCTCTTGGGAAAACCCCAAGGTTCTATTGGGCCCCAAAGTTCCAGCTGTTTCTCTCATAGGAGTGGAGAAGGTGGAGGCAAAGGTAGGTGGGGAGGAGGACTGACAGGTGGGAATGGTGCCTACTAGCAGTCACTGAATCAGCTTGACACCCTAGGGCGGAGGGCTCTTGGTAGCTAGGGAAGGAGACATAACCTGTCAAAACTCTATGGCTGACCAAGCGGCGGGAGTGGGATTCAGCTCATGTGAATTGTTCCAGAGTTCACATCTTAACCTCTGTATCTCCTGATCCCCTGGCAGTAGGTAGGGAGGAAGTAGGGAGAGACATGGAGAAGGAAAATACACAAGCAGATGAGCCATGGACAAGTTCTCAGTACCTCCTTAAACAGATGCTCAAAGCTAGATTTCAGATAAAAGGGCACTGAGCGGCTGAAATAATTCTCACAAAGCCTTACCTATAGGAGAGGCATCGGCTGTTCATCAGAACTGATTTGCTCTCATTCTATATGTAGTTTTACCAGCCTTGGTATCCCATATATACCAGAGGCTGGTCTTTGTGCTTTATGCCATCTTTTAATCTGGAAAAGAACTCTACACAGAATGGACTATTACTGTTTTCTTTTCTTGTTGTTTCTTCATTTTTACATTTGAGAGAGCTAAAATGAGGCACAACTCACCCAAGTTCAAATCTTTAGTAACGACAGAGCCAGGACTGGAGCTCAGTTCTGTCTGCTACCAAGAAAGAGATAGGGAAGCTGTAGATGCTGATGCACTGCCTGCCACAGGGCAGGATCCAGAAAACTCCAAAATGAGATACAGCACTCTGCCTGCAGTGATGCAACTCAGCAGGACAAGATTTCAGTGTATTCTGCTTGAGAAAGCAAAAAATCTTCTAGAAAGATTTCTGTGGGAAATGGCACACGAAAGATGAACTCTAGTGTTTTGGAAATGACATTTGTGTAGACCAGTGTCTTCCATGAGTGTTTCCAAAGAAAGCAAAGGCTTGTTCTTACCTGGTTTCTCAGCCTTGCAGTACTGGCCCACATTCCGCTCCCTTTCCCTCCTCTCTCCAAACCAGGGAGACAAACAGACTGCACCACCCTCAGTAGCTCTCCTGTGTCACAAGAGCAGACCTCAGCGATCCCCCTACACTGAGAGGCCTGGTGCAGCCCCCAGAGCAAACCCCAGGTATCAGACCAGAGAATCGTGGCTGTGTGAGGCCAGTGCGGACCTGGGTATTGCTGGGCAGCGGGAGAGGGTGAGGGACCATGTGTGCAGCCTAGTGCGGCCACCCTGGGGTGGGGGGAGCGGATTGTGCAGAAAGGCAGGAAAGAAGCAGCGGGGGAGTCGAGTTGGCCTACAGCAGCTGTCCCCAAAGTGCAGAGCCTCTGCCCGCCAGTGTGCATGGAGCACAGGTGTTAGAGCGTGTATTACATGCACAAAAGACTAGGGATTCAATGCTGAATACTCAAGATGTGAATTAGAGCAGAGTGAAAGAAAACATCGTGGGGCAGCATGGACGCATGACCCACACCTAGGAGGTGGACCACTATGACCACTGTGACTCAGGCCAAGGAAGGGCACTGAGCCGAGCCTAAGAGATGGCAGGGTGACAGTGGAGGCCTCTGAAGATGGAGCACCCACCCAGGGAGCCTCCCCTCTGCACCCAGGCACCAGGGGTGGGGGCAGCTGTGGCAAGCTCAGCCTGGGGGCAGATGCACAGAAGGATCTGAATGAGCAGCTGGTCTTTGGTCAGTTATACTGCCAGCAGCTGGTGTGCAGTGTGTTGCTGGTTTTACTTAATTTGTTTTACCTTTTTATTTTTTTTAATTGAAGTATAGTTGATTTACAATGTTGTATTGGTTTCAGGTATACCACAGAGTTATTTAGTTATACAAATATATATTTCTGTTCTTTTTTTTTCAGGTTATTTTCCCTTATAGCTTATTACAGAATATTGAGTATAATTCTCTGTGCTATATAGTAGGTCCTTGTTGGTTATCTATCCTGTATATAGTGGTGTGTATCTGTTAAACCAAGCTACTAATTTATCTCTCCCTCAACCTTTTCCCTTTTCCCTTTCATTTTTTTTTTTAGTGGCTGAGTAAAAATACCCCATCTTCTTTATTCATTTATTCTGGTTTTATTTTTTCCTTTTTATTGGCCAAAAGTTTAATATCTATGCCTGAGCTATAGCTCTTATTCCGAAGCTCAGTTTAAGTTGCAGTGCCCTGAGGGACAGAGAGGGTATGTGTGACTGTGTGTACACCTGTGTACTTTGGGGATTATTGTTACTACCCCCATTCTGGGGGTCTCTGGTGCAGTGTGGGTGTACCAACATGGTACCTTCTCAAGTGTAGTCCTTTCAAATATAGCCAGTGCTGGAAAATATGGGGGAAAAAAAGAAAACAAAAGACAAACAAAAACTCTAGAAGCAGCAGAAAACTCAGGGAGAGAGGCTTACTTAGGGTGGCCCCTCTCCTCAGAGAATGAAAGTGCCTCAGACTTTGTATCAGGTGAGTTTTGTTTTATTAGCTGCCTGGGTAAATAGTTTTGAAAAGCTTGTTCTAGTTTCACCATGGAGCTGTTTTCAGTTTTCTGAGTTAATTTTTATGGCCAAAATTCCACATTAATCACTCCTTTCCTGGTGATGTAAGCCAGACATACTTGAAGCAGGTGGATTTGGTCCGCAACACTGGGGCCAAAGTCAGGTTCCCTTGGGAGGTCCGGCCTCCTGTTACACAGAGGCCAGGCCTGCGGGAAGACCACTTGGGTATTTCCAGAGGATGGCATCTGAAGCTCTGGCTTCTGGCCAAGGTCCACTTTCATGTTTCTCTTGTGAATCTTCTCCATTCACTAAGGGCGTGAAAGCACAAACTCTGGAGCCACTGACTGGGTGTCTTTGGAAAGGTGGGGTCACCTCTGTGTGCCTTAGTTTCACCACCTGTAAAGAGTAGATGATGCGTCTGTCTCCTGAACTGTTGTGAGGGTGAAATGAATTAGGTCAGGGAAGCACTGGGAACAGAGCCCGGCATACTCTCAGTGTGTGCTAACTGAGCGTGCCTGGAATGCTTACCACAGCCTGGGCTTTCCCGCTGTGGCTTTACCTCCTCATGGGCTGGTTCCTCGGCCTTGGTGCCTTCCCTCCCTCACAGCTACTTGTTGCAAATGTTTCCTCATCTTGGAGGTCCAGGTCAAGTGTTCCTTCCTCTGTGAAACCTTCCTTGATCTCTAACTCACTGAGGCAGACCTCTCTTGCCTCTCCCCTGGGAGGCTGGTTATTGCCATTCCTGCCACATGGAGGTTTCTAGAAGTCAGGCTCTGTAGCTGATTCACTTGTGTCCTTCTCAGCTGCTTTCGAGGGAGGTGGGTTAGGGCTGGGAGTCTGAAGGCACAGGGAGCTCCCTTTGAAGGCTGACTTTGCCACTTCCATCAGTGTGGCCCTGGGCAGCCAGCCGCCTCCAGCGCCTCCTTTCCTCCTCCTGTCACGGGGGACTTTGTATAGGACCAACCCACAGGGCTGTCAGAAGTCTCCCACAGGGTAACACGTGAGCAGCCTGTGGGCTAGCGCCTGGCTGTCAGGAAATGGCTGACGTCATGATGGACAGTAAGTGTCACTGTCGTGAATGAGACACTGGCTGGGTCTGGGGGCCAGTCAGGGACCCCTGCCACTTTCCTCCAGCAGCCGAGGCCTGATCCACTGTCTCTCCTTTCCAGGACCTGCTGCAGCCAGAGTCAACCTCTCAGCCTCTCCTGAACATGCCTCTTCTTCCTTAAAAACCAACCAGACTGCCTCAGCTGATTCAAAGGTAAACCCCCCACCCTGAGTGTAACCCCCGGCTTTGACTGTCTTTCAAAAATGCAAGGTGTTTATTCCCTGAGACCAGTTTGGGGGTTAGGGGTCCTAGTGAAGAGGCGAACCCCATCGAATTACTCTGAGCTTCTAAGACTCTTAAGTGCTGACCGTCAATAAAACAGGAGAGAGGGTCGGGGAGAGGGTGCGCTTTAGTTTTTAATGAGCTTTTCCATTATTTGTGTTTAAATGAGAGCTGATAATTGGCATCCTCCTCACCCTCCGAAATATCTTGGTGGCAGTAGTCATTTGCGTAGAACATGCCTTCTCTCCAACCTTTTTTCAACACAAAATATATCTGATTTATTCTGAATTTTTAATGATTTGGGTCCAGGGTCACTAGTGACTTCTGTGAATCTTAAGCACTTTTTGCCTTTCTAGGCTCTTTCTTTCATTTAAAAATGTTTTTTAAAATCATATTTTATGATTGCAGTGGTATAAAGATGAACATGATCCAAGTTGGATTAAAAATTTCAACATTTTCTTCAAGGTGAAAAGTACATTTTTATTCTTTAGACTTTGAAAGAAATTATGTTAAGACATTTTTGTGGGCCCTTAAACGTGTCTTGGTGCCTGGCAGGGAAGTCAGTGCTACGCGGAACTGGTCAGTGAGCTCTTCCATAAATGGGACTATCACCTAAGCAAGGTGACTTATATTTTAATAATTAATCATTTCAAAGACAACTGAATAATTGGGAGAATAATCATGAAGTAATGTTAAGAGAAAACACCAGAAATCAAAACAATGTGTGTGACATGATCTCAGTTTTTATTTATTTATCCTTTATTTTTCTTCATTTTTTGGCTGAACTGCAGCTTCTGGGGTCTTTAGTTCCCAGACTAGAGACTAAACCCATGAACCCTGAAGTTGAAGTATACGGTCCTAGCTGCTGGACTTCTAAGGAATTCTCACAATCCCAATTTAAGAAAGAAATCCTCATATATGTAACTGGCAAGAATTACACCAAACTTTAATAACAGTTAAGAGGATAATGGGATCATGCATAATTAGCCCCCGACTCTAATTCTTTAAAACTGTTTATGAGAGCCTGCTATGCTGTTCTGTGCGTGCACCCTCAGTCATGTCGGACTCTTTTATGACCTTGTGGACTGCAGTCCGCCAGGCTCCTCTGTGCATGGGATTTCCCAGGCAAGAATACTGGAGTGGGTTGCCATTTCCTACTCCGGGGATCTACCCAACCCAGGGATTGAACCACATCTCCTGCATTGGCTAGTGGGTTCCTTACCACTGTGCCACCTGAGAGTTCCTTATAAAAGCATATATAACTTTAAAAAATGGAAATTTATGTCTACCTATTTTAAGGAGGGCCGCTTTTCTTAGACTTACATAGGTTATGTGGACCTGTATCCTGCTTCTCAGCATGTATACCATGTGTAGGACCAGGGGCACCAGCCCAGCCACTGACCTGGAGTGGAATCTGACTTCAGTTGTTTGACCCTTTGTAAACTGAAAATAAAAAATAAAGGAAACATTGACCGTGGGCTGGGAATACTCACATTGTAGTTAATCTGTAGGCAGAAAGGTAATGTTACCTTTCAGGGTACTATGATTATCTTCGTTTTTGCTGATGAGGCAGTGAAGGCTCAGAGAGGTTAAGTAGCTTGTCCAAGGTCACAGAGCAGGTTAGAAGTGGAGCTGGGACCTGTCCTTTTTGTATTCCTCCTCACTGGATGAGATGATCCCATTCACCCCTCAGCTCTGCTGTTCTGAGATTCCCTGAGGTAGTAGGGAAAATAATACTTTCCATATTAATCTCTGTCTCTTCTCTATGAATTTCCAGGATTTCAGTGCCTCCATTCCTAAGCAAGAGACACTTTCAAGCCTGGCTGGAGATGACCTTTTCTGGAGTGAGGTAGATGTGATCCAGGCAACTGATAATTTCAACCCAAGCCATAAAATCAGTGAGGGGACCTTTGCCGACGTCTACAGAGGGCAAAAGCATGGCACACCGTTTATCTTCAAGAAGCTCAGAGAGGTAGGCACTTCTTGGTTTCCACTAAGAGGTGGAGGCTGCATGGTGAGGCTGGATTTTCATGTTTCAATGTCTTTTCCCACAGATGGCCTGTTCAGGTCCAGGATCAATGGAAAAATTCTTCCAGGCAGAGATACAAATTTGTCGTAGGTAAGTCTCCTCTTTGGAAAATACTTTGATAGTGATGACAGCTAACCTGTATATAGTGCTTCCTATGTGGCAACACGTTTTAAGCATTTTCTTTATGTAATCCTCATAAGAACCCTGTAACATGGCTACTATTATAACATTATTTTACACATGGACACATTGTGGCACAGAGATGTTAAGTGTTTCCTCCAAGATCACACAGCTAGTATGTGGCAGAGCTGGAATTTGGTTGGTTGATCTGACTCCTTCCATGCTTTTTCTCTGTAGCCACTGTATGCATGGATTAGAATTATAAAAAAACCTCGGCTCACTTGGCTCAACTCCTTCCTTCCAGTCAGGAAAGAATCTGATTCTGTCCCATTTTTTGAGATGGACAGAAATGTACTGATTCCAACTCTAAAAGCAAATGATGACCCACAGGCTTAGCCTGGCCTAGCTCTATTTTAATGGCCTGAGAGCTAGGAATAGTTTTTACGTTCTTAAAGGGTTAAACAAATAAAAAGGAGATAATTTCATGACACATGAAAAGTACGTGAAATTCAAGTATCAGCGTCTATAATGAAGTTTATTGGAACCCAGCTGTGCTCATTTATTTCCTTTTTTTTAGGTTTGTTTTAAAATATATTCTAGTAATTAAAAAAATAAAACAGTAGAAGACATAGATGAAACAGAATTGAAAAGATGTTGCTAAATGTTAAAGCTTGGTGAACACATAGGAAAAACACTAGTTTTGTGTTTGCAGACTTCCCAAATAAAAAATTTTAGACTTTTTATTTAGCTTAGGACTAAGCCTAACTTACACAGCCTTACTCAATGCTGTAACTTTTCCATACAAATTGAGTTCAATGCTTGTAATTGTTTCATTCACAAAGTTTATTATGACCTTTTATTGCTGCTAAGTCGCTTCAGTCGTGTCCGACTCTATGCGACCCATAGACGGCAGCCCATCAGGCTCCCCCATCCCTGGGATTCTCCAGGCAAGAACACTGGAGTGGGTTGCCATTTCCTTCTCCAATGCTCATTTATTTCCGTGTCATCTGTGGCTGCTCTTTCGTGATCGTGCACAGTGGGGGAATTGTACCAGAGGCCAGATGGCCTACAATGGCTAAAATATTTACTGTCTAGTTTTTTATAGAGAAATTTTGTTTACCTCTGGTCTTGAGCAATAAGGGCCTTCCAAAGTCATCCTCAAACCTGCATTTTACAGATGACGAAACTGAGGCTGGAGAAGTGAAGTGAAGCTCCCATCACAGAGCTTAGTGGGGGCAGGGGCACTGGGAAAGAGAGGGAGAGGACATTTGCAGACCTGGACACTTGTCCTGCCCCTGCTGTCATTGCCTGATGGATTTGACACACGCATACTAGGCCTCTGCAGTGTGCTGGACACCAGCTGTCATTCGAGCTGGCAAGTCACTCTCTGAGTTTCTGTGCCAAATATGCAGTCTCGGGAAAGCAGTATGTGATGACTGTGGTGTATTTTAAGAAATAAAGAAAGTTTTAAAGAGGAAAATAGAAATCACCGATTTTCCATAGCTTCTGTAAATTACTACTGCTGCTGCTGCTAAGTCGTTTCAGTCATGTCCAACTCTGTGCGACCCTATAGACAGAAGCCCACCAGGCTCCCCCGTCCCTGGGATTCTCCAGGCAAGAACACTGGAGTGGGTTGCCATTTCCTTCTCCAATGCATGAAAGTGAAAAGTGAAAGTGAAGTCGCTTAGTCGTGTCCGACTCCTGGCGACCCCATGGACTGCAGCCCACCAGGCTCCTCTGCCCATGGGATTTTCCAGGCAAGAGGACTGGAGTGGGGTGCCATTGGTTACTACTACAGTGTTCAGATTTTTATATATTTTCTTTAGTCCTTTTCCTCATCATATATATATATGACTACACACAAACACACACACATATACACATCCTTATCTACACACACACACATGCACACACATACACACTCTTAATGGAAACTGGAAATCTGATTCCCTTTCCATCTTGGTATAGAGCCTTCCTGGTGTAAGCAGTCATTGCTTCATTCATTCATTTGGCAAGTGTGAGTCATCAAGGCCTTTCTGGGTTCTCGGGAGTGCAGACATACAGAAAACACAGCGTCTGCCTTGGGGAGTTCATGGTGCCGAGGGGAGAGTGAATGTAAATAACTGGTGAGGGTGGAAAGCATGCGGTAGTGCAGTAGGATGGCCTAGCGGGAAGCAGAGAGGAGCTGAGGGGCAGGCAGGCAGCCCTTGAAACAGTGTTCTGGAAAGTCCATCAGCGTCTGCCTCAAGGTGGAGGAGGGGAGGATGAAGGGGGTGTTTTCAAAGCTATTTGTGACAATTAAAGGTGACTAATTAGATGGGCGAGGTAAGGAGGTTTCTAGGAAATTGGATGGTTGGTGGCACCCTTGTTTGAGCAAATAACTGAGGCTGGAGAATCAGGTTTGGAACTTATTGAGTCTAGGTTGTTCACCTGGAACATTGGGATGCAATTTGACATTCAGGTCTGGACTGTGGGTATGACCTGGAGAGATGTAGGGGTGCTCCTCATAGAGAGGGTGCACTTTGTAGAGGTGAGAGATCCCTGATGGAGCAGCTTATAAAATGAGATGATGACCCCATCCAGGGAGACTCAGGTTTCAGAGAAAGGCTGAGGAAGAGGGTCTTAGCGGAAAAGGCCAAGGAAGAACTGTCAGAGAGGCAGGAGAGTCAGGAGGGGACAGTGACTTTCAATCCTCCAGAAGAGGATTTTGTGAAGAATCACAAGTGGTTGGGGTATCATGCACTTTGAGTTCTTTGATTTCAAGCATCTTGAAGGCGTGCAGATGTCATCTCTCTACCCTCAGGAGTCAGAGCATTTGGTACCTGGGAGCTTCCTGGTGGCCTCGGGGGTGGAGAGGGCAGAAGAGGTGGAGGAGGTTAGGAAATGGAGCCGTCTTTGATTATTCTTTCTGTCTGACTCCTCATGCCTGCACTGATGCCTGATTTCAGATGCTGCCACCCCAACGTCTTACCTCTGCTGGGCTGCTGCACTGGAGAACAGTTTTACAGCTTGATTTACCCATACATGGCAAATGGTTCTTTACAGGACAGACTCCAGGGTCAGGTAAGGGGCTGGGTCATGGTCAAAGAACAGGACTAGGCAGCATTCACTTACAGAATCAAGGATTAAGGACTTAAAGGAATCCAGAGGGGAAGGGGGCCACTCAGCGGCCCTTCAAGGAGAGGAGTTGGGCCAAGATAGATAAAATCTGGCTAAACATCTTCAGAAAAAACCTATTTAAAAAGTTTTTTTGACAAAGAGGCATTTAAATCAAGAGTAAGACAAAGGTAACCCATAGCACTATATTATCCAGTATTATTCTGAAGGTGCCAGCCAGTGCACTAGGCAAGAAAAAGAATGAACAGATACAGAGTATGAAAAGTGGAGGTAAATTTTTCTTAAAAATGGTATTCTAATAAATTCCTATTTGTTTGTGAATATATGGAATATTTATGGAGAGATACAGGAAACTGGTGCCTTGACTGCCTCTGGGGAGAACTACATGTAGATGGGGCTCAGGTTGGGAGACGAACTTTTACTACATACTCATTTGACCTTTTGCATATCATACCATATGAGTGTTATATCTATTAATGTTATAATTTTTAAGACAAACAAGCCTCCTTCCCATAAAGTCCTCAAACAGAGTGACAAAAGTTATTCCGCGACAGAATTATTGCTTCCCTTGGGAGGGATCAAAGTAGTTATTCATGGTATAATAATGATTGTTAGCTTTGCTGAGCTCTCACTGTGGGCAGGACACCTTGATAATGGCTTTGTACATCTCCTTCAGGCCTTGCCACAACCCCAGAGGTTCCCCCATTTTCAAAAAGAGGAGTCTCTGCCACAGAGAAGCAAAGTAACTTACCCAAAGAAACACAGCTGATGGGTATCAGGGCAAGAGTTCATGTGGCTCCAGATTCCAGAGTTTTTGAGAAGAAATCTATTAGCAAGGCCAGTTCTTAGAGGACGTAGAATCTAAGAGGTCACCTAAAAAATAAGAAGGGATTTTTCTTGGACATTCAGCCTTAGAACAACAGTGAAAGTATAGAGGGCTTTAGACCACCCATAATCTCTATCAGCTCTTGTGACATCTCTCCAGATACTTATAAAATCAGCTCATGTGCTTGATGTGCCAACACAAGGTCCCTAGTTCCTCTCCCAAGCAGCCCCTCTTAGAGAAGAATTCCAGAACTGCTGCATGATAGTCGTGATAAAAATAGCTGCTATTTATTGAGCACCCACTGTGCAGCAGGTACTATGCTGGGGGCATACCATTCACTCCTTTGAATCCTTACTACAACCTTAAAGCATAGGGATTAACGTTTCTATTTTATATCAGAAAAAACTGAGGCACAGAGACATTGAGTGTCTTTTCCAAAGTCACACACCTAGTGTGTGTCTGGGCTGGGATTTATATGTAGATCTGTCTGATGTCAAAACCAGTTCCCTGCCAGTAAACCATGCTTGCTGAGCCCTGTTGTTGAGGACCTGAGGGCTGGAGGAGAGACAGGAGCCCAGGACTCTGCCACTTTAAAGTCCATTGAGACTTTAAAAAGGCACAGATGTCACTATTTTCTCCTCCTTTTCTTTCTCTTAGGGTGGCTCAGACCCTCTCCCCTGGCCCCAGCGCATCAGCATCTGCTCAGGGCTGCTTCATGCCGTGGATCACCTGCACAGCTTGGAGATCATCCACGGCAATGTCAAGAGGTGAGAGAGGAGGGCTGAGCCCCGCCTCAGGCTGGGGTGGCAGGGATGAGGCCACGCACACTGCTGGGTCCCATTCCTTTCCCTTTGTCTCTCTTTTCTTTGACTTTCTTTCCCCTCCTTGCCTCTCTTGGATCTCTTTTTCTTTGCTATTCCCTGGAACATCAGTGTTTCTAGGTTGTACTCTGTCTCTGGTTGCTGTCGGCATGACTCCCTATCTCCCTAACAAAGGTATTTCCCCAACAAGTTTGTTGGTATTTCCCCACAAGCCTTCCATTCCCCTGCCATATTTCACTTCCCCTCCAGCAGCCAATCTGGACTGGGTCCTCGAGCTGTGGGCTGTGACTGCCAGGCTCCCTGGGCTTCTGAGACCTGCTTTCGTTCATGCATCTGTTGTCACAGATCCTGTGACACAGGTTAGGTGTGCACCCCAGCATCTCAGTACCGTGCTCCCAAGACTAGAAACATGGAGAGGGATTCCAGAAGATACCAGAAGATCTGGCAACAGTGACCTCGAAACCATAGCATTCGCACTTCCCCAGAGTTCTGTCCTCTTTTGGCCAGTGGAAGCCTTTTCCTCTTTTCTCCCCCCTGATTTTTATTGAATTGTGCAAACAACTGTAATAGCAATAAAGGAAGTGAAGGGGCAAGAGGTCATCCTGGCCCTGTTACCCTGACTCACCGCGTGGCCGCCATTTCTCTGCTAGTTTTCTTTTCTAGCCCTTGCCCACACAGATATCTCAGCCCTAAGATAGCACTATTACCTGATTACCAACTCATAATCTCTTTTCCCCCATGATTTAAACATTTCCTCACGTTGCATGTCATCAATTTTTTGGCACTTCTTAGTCTTCCATTGAAGGTATTTGCCCATAATTTACATAATGGCTCCTAATAGCCAATATTGGAATTGGTGTCTACTTTTTTTGGGTGACAAGACAAAAGGCTTTATTGAAAAGGGGTGTTTAAGTGAACAGCAGTAGGGTCAGGGAACCCGGGAGAACTGACCTCTGTTATCTACTTTTTAAAAACCATTTAGGGTTAGTTTGAATATTTCTTTTAAAGGTTTTGTTATTATTATTTTTTTGATGTAGGTCATTTTTAAGTCTTTATTGAATTTGTCATGATATTGCTTCTGTTTTATATTTTGATTTTTTTGGCCATGAAGCATGTGGGGTCTTAGCTCCCTACCCAGGGATTGAACCTACACACCCTGCATTGGAAGGCGAAATCTTTTTTTTTTTTTTAACTTTCTGTTTTCTATCGGGGTATAGCCGATTAACAATTTTGTGATAGTTTCAGGTAAACAGTGAAGGGACTCAGCCATACATATACATATCCATTCTCCCCCAAAACCCCCTCACGTTGGAAGGTGAAGTCAATCACTGGACCATGAGAGAAGTCCCCAGTTTGAATATTTTTATACATGTAGGTTAGTTTTTAAAAATTAAATTTTTTTCCTTTGGAGTACTTTCTGAGAGTATTCATTCCTGTAGATTAGATGCTTAAGTCTAAGAATGTTTTTACTGTTCGTCTTATTCCCCATGATCTGAGCAGGTTCAGTCCCAAAGAATGCTGATGTTTAGGCTTGAGTCAGCAAAGCCATAGCTGGGGGTTGGAACAGCTTCAGAAGAGATGGAGCCAGTATAGGCTCTGGACTCAGGGCTGACATCCATGGGGATAAGGATGGCCGCACCTCTCTGGCCACCAAATGTCATTCTGGGGCAGCAGGACTGATCTTATCTTCATCCCCATTTGCTGGTGGAGGTGGGCTCCCAATCCCCACCCCCAATCAGGACTGGCTCATAAACTTGTTGAGGGCCTTCAGTGACCTTTGCTGGCTGGCACTGCTCACTACTAAGTTGCTTTCCAAAAGGGTCTCCATGGCAACCTCTTCTTGTCCACCTCCAAACAAGAAGGTTCTCTCTGCCTTCTTTCCCACAGCTCCAATGTTTTGCTAGACCAAAACTTCACCCCCAAGCTGGCTCATTCGATGGCTTACCCGTGTCCTGTCAACAGAACATCAAAATACACCATGATGAAGACCCACCTTTTCCAGGCCTCCACTGCATATCTTCCGGAAGATTTCATCAGAGTGGGGCAGCTGACAAAGCGAGTGGACATATTCAGCTGTGGAATAGTAAGAGCTTCCTTCTGTGCTCAAATCAAGGCCTGCACACATCTGTCCTTCCCATGGCTCCTCTGTAAGCACAAACTAGAAATGTTCCACAAAGTACAGCAGGAGTTGGCAAACTATGGCCCGCAGGTCAGAACTGGACTACGGCCTATTTTCTATGGCCTGTAATTAAGAATAGTTTTTATATTTATAAAACACTGAATAATAACAACAGCAGCAATAATAAAAGAACGTGTGACAGAAATTGTTTGTGGCTCACAAAACCTAAAATATTTACTGTCTAGCCTAGAAAGTAACTATCTCTAGAAGTATTTACTTTCTAAAGAAAGTTTGCCAACCCTTGAAGTAAAGCTCCCCCTCCCCATGAGTGTCCAGATTCTAATAGGTTACAGATAGCTCCTGACTTCCCTGATGTGCATTCAGCCTGCCATCTAATTATCCATCCGCTTGTCTATTTCTTCTTGTTTGTTCATCTGTCTGTTTAGTCCATCTGTCCATCCATCAGTCCAGTTATTATCCAGCCTTTCATGAAACAGCCACCCATCCATTCAGAATCCATCCAGCCATCCAACCCGTGTCCTAATCACCACTGCTGTCCATCATTACTGTGTGCCAGGCACTTGGACTATAAATGTAACTAAAACACAGCCCCTCCCCCAAAAGTTCATGGTCTGAGTCTATCAAATCTCCAAAGCACATTTCTATAAAACACCAGTTCCCTGAGATCTCAATAGGTTTGATGTGTTTAAAGGGTTTCGATGTGTTCAAATAGGTTTGAGAAACGCTGGGTTGAACAAGGTTATGCTTGTTCAAGGAAAAAAAGTTACCACAAAAAATTAACCAGGGCCTTTCATATGGTAATAGTCTTTAACCTGGTAATAGTGAAGCAAGGGTATGCAGCATGTCCCAAATTCCCTTGACTATGGAGCCTTGTTTTCTTAGCATCTCTAAACATCAGAGACCTGGGGATCCCAGTCTGGGAAGTTCAGGCTGAGAAAAGTGACGGTTTCTGGCTGACCTCTGCCTAGAGCCAACAGCTGCATCTTGGCCCTTGCCTTCTCTCTTCGTTTCCAGCCTTAAACTCTGCACTTCCTCTCCCTGACCACAGTCTGTCTGGTTCTTCCACTAATGCCCTTCTTCGGAGCCACCTTCTGCCCTCAGCCCAGCTTCCACATACGAGGTTCTGCTTCCCTCTGTCTCCTGGCGCATCAGCCCTTCTGGTTTACTTGTCCCCCAGTTCTTTCCTGCCTCACCCCCTCCCCACCCCCACCAGCCCCACTGTGGGGGCTGCTCAGTGAAGCTCAGCAGGGTCCTCCTCCCTTAAGAACCAGTGGAACTAAACCCCGAAGCTGCCAGGCACATACAGTGTAGAGCTGAAGAGCATGAGTTTGAGTCCCAGCTCAGCTGCTTTCAGCTGTGTGACCTAGGGTATCACTGATAACTCTGGGCCTCAGGTTTATACTCTGTAAAATGGAGGTAATGATGCATATAGAGATTAATGAGATTCATAAGATAACATATATAAACTGGTTAGCAGAGTATGTTGCATTGATCAATATGATTATTATTATGGGGATTAGTGTTAATTATTATAATTATCCATGCCTTCACACCCTCACTCCTGATTTCTGTTTATGCTTGACTTTTTAACTCAGTTCTTGATGTAACAATTGACTTTCCCTTTCATTCATTCAGTGAGTGCCTACTGGTTCCCTTCAATCTTTTTCTCAGCTCCGCTGCTGATGGATGGTATGATTTTCAACTTTGGTTCTGTTGTGGGGAACACTGCCTTTCTCTGTTGTTATTGTTGTTTTTGTTTATCTTTTTTTTGAATATAGTTGGTTTACAACATTGTGTTAATTTCTGCTATACGGCATAGTGACTCAGTGATACACATATATACATTCTTTTTTATATTCTTTTCCATTGTGATTTATCCAAGGATATTGAATGTAGTTCCCTGTGCTATATAGTAGTAAGTCACTGGTTTTTTTGATGAGCACGAAGTAATTTTTGTAAAAGGCCTGGCACAGGGCCTGCCCTGTGGAAGAGGCAGAGGAAGTTTGTCTGTTCATTTCCTCTTGTTCTTCTCTCCAGTCTTGGCAGGACCTCGACTGGAGTCCCTTTTCTCTTGGCTCCCCTCCGCCAGCTGCAGCTGTGCCTTCTGCTGCCCCCTCCTGGCAGCTGCAGTCTGTTAGTAACGCTGCAGGCCCTTTCAGGGTGGAGGAGGAGTGCTTGGCAGTTGTTCAGTAGCTCAGTCATGTCAGACTCTTTGCGACCCACCCCATGGACTGCAGCACACCAGGCCTCCCTGTCCTTCACTGTCTCCTGGAGCCTGCTCAAACTCATGTCCATCGAGTCAGTGATGCCATCCAACCATCTCGTCCTCTATCGTCCCCTTCTCCTCCTGCCTTCAATCTTGCCCAGCATCAGGGTCTTTTCTAATGAGTTGGCTCTTCACATCAGGTGGCCAAAGTATTGGAGTTTCAGCTTCAGCACCACTCCTTTCAGGATTGATTTCCTTTCGGATTGACTGGTTTGATCTTCTTGCAGTCCAAGGGACTCTCAAGAGTCTTCTCCAACACCAGAGTTCAGTCAGTTCTTTGGTGCTTATCCTTCTTTATGGTCCAAATCTCACATCCATACATGACTACTGGAAAAACCATAGCTTTGACTAGACTGACCTTTGTTGGTAAAGTAATGTCTCTGTTTTTTACTATGCTGTCTAGGTTGGTCTTAGCTTTTCTTCCAAGGAGCAAGCATCTTTTAATTTCATGGCTGCAGTCACCATCTGCAGTGATTTTGGAGCCCAAGAAAATTAAGTCTGTCACTCTTTCCATTGTTTCCCCATCTATTTGCCATGAAGTGATGGGACTGGATGCCATGATCTTCATTTTTAAATGTTGAGTTTTAAGTCAGCTTTTTCACTCTCCTCTTTCACCTTCATCAAGGGGCTCTTTAGTTCCTCTTCACTTTCTGCCATGAGGGTGGTATCATCTGCATATCTGAGGTTATTGATATTTCTCCCAGCAATCTTGATTCCAGCTTGTACTTCTTGGCAGTAACTGGACCTTATTCTGTCTTTGAGAGAAGTTGTTGGAGGGAGATTTAACACTAAGCTGGAGTACCCACTCCCTCATATACAGTCATTAGATCACCATGTACCAGATAAGGATACAGGCTCAGATTTTAGTTTCTTGCCCACAGATCACCCCAGCATGTAAGGAACAGAGTCAGAATACGAACCCAGGCCCATGTGACTGGCTAGACTCCGTAGCCAGTGTGCTGTTACCTCTGCTGAGAATTTCTATTCAAAGCAGCTCTCGCATTTATTAAGACACAGATCACAGTTTGTCAGTTTGGTGGTGGCTTACACCAGCTCAGGACTGTGCTCTTTTCATGAATGGATGAATTAATGAGCAAATAATGTTAATAAAAGCCTGTGGATGAAAATGCTATGGATATTGCCAAGATTTTCTGTCTGGAATAGATATCTGCGTGTGGATTCCTCCTTTTCTTGAGATTAACATAGCAGTGCCTGCTTACCATTTTTGATGGGTTTTAAATGAAAATATTTTTAATATATAGTGTGTGTGTATACATATGTGTGCGTGTATACAGATAGATGTTTATTTATATATATATATATATATATAGAGAGAGAGAGAGAAGGGGGTGTGTGTGTGTGTATGTGTGTGTGTATCTATCTGATGGTGATACACACACATTTGGTTTTCATCCTCCTTGCTTTGCTATCAGTTTAAACTTCTCCTAGTGGCTGGGTGATGTGTTTAGCTAGAAAAGGTGTTTAGTGATGTTTACACATTCCAGATTTGGGGCAAGTGTCTATGCTGGCAAATGACAGAGCCAGGCCTGAAGCTCAGACTGTATTCCTGAGAAGAAGCTTCTCTCTTGGCCAGAATCTCCTGTGTGAACTTGTGCGTGTGTGTCTGAACTGTGCTAACTCTATATTCTCTCCAGGTGTTAGCCGAGGTCCTCACAGGCATCCCTGCGATGGATAACAACCGGAACCCGGTTTACTTGGTAAGGCAACCAACCCCTTCTGGCTCACAGCTATGAGGGGTTGAGGGGTGGGGAGAGCAGGAACCTCCACTGTACCCATCTGTACCCATTTTTATTGCTAATGAGGCCTAAATCCAGGATTTGATTTGTACCTGTGCAAAGCAGCTGTAACCTTCCCCCTTCACCAGCCGTAACCTTCCCCCTTCACCAGCCAGACAACAACTACTTTTGCATGAAAATAGAATTTAGAATGTTTGGGGGAAATCCATTTCTTCTGTCTACATGTCAGGCAATCAAATAGGGTTTGTTTGATTTTTTTTTTTTTGGCCACACCGTGCAGTATATGGGCTCAGTTCCCCAAGCAGGGATCAAACCCACGCCCACTGCAATGGAAATACAGTATTAATCTCTGGACCACCAGGGACGTCGTAGCCTTTGTCTTTAAATTGGTGAAAGTAAAATTCAGCCCTTTTAGGTTTCTATAATAATTTCTATTTTGTAGGTTTATAACAACTGTCATTCAAATATACATGTGTATGTGTATAGTGGCAATTTCAGAAATATAATGACATAGCCCAACTCTGTGTTTGACACTTTATATATGCGTATGTGAGTGCTCAGTCATGTCCTACTCTTTGCAACCCCATGGACTATAGCCTGCCAGGCTCCTCTGTAGTATTTTCCAGGCAAAAATACTGTGACCAGTTGCCATTTCCTCCTCCAGGGGATCTTCCCAACCCAGGGATCGAACCCAAGTTTCCTGCGTCTCCTGCACTGGCAAGTGGATTCGGTTGGGAGCTGGTTAAAAAAGTGACGATAGTGGGGACTTCCCTGGTGGTCCAGTGGTTAAGAATCCTCCAGGGAACACAGATTTGATCCCTGGTCCGTGAGCGGGGATCCCACATACCACAAGGGAGCTAAAGGCATGTGCTACAACTTCTGTAGCCTATGAGCCCTAGAGCTTGTACTCTGCAACAAGAGAGTCATCATGATGAAAAGCCCTTGTGCACCCTGAGCAGAGCGTAGCCCGCATTCACCCCAACTATGGAAAGCCCGCATGCAGCAATGAAGGCCCAGCACAGCCAAAAATAAATAAATAAAGAATGCCAATAGGGACTTTCCTGCTGGTCTGGTGGTTAAGACTTCACACTTCCATGGGATAAGACCCATGATTTCGTTGGCAGTAGCCAACTGGGGAGCGTCTCCTTACACCATTCCTTCAGGGCAATCACTGTACAGGTTCTCATTTGTTTCAGATGGTGTATTAATTTCCTATATTTAATCTATTTAATCAATACAAGTAATATATTTATAACCTATTTATATAAGTAAATGCATACATGCAAAATGTATCGTGTAACATATAATTTATGCTATACAAATATATCTATATATTTATATAGTAATATATCTATTGTTATTTGTATAGCATATCTTCTGTTTTATGCATAGTTCAGATTTGTGCTAAGTAGCATAAAATATAACATGTAGTACAAAATTTATAAAATATAAAAATATACATAGTATTATTTATATAGTACATCTCCTATTAAATATGTATGGGCCAGAATCCTACATCCTAACATTTTCCTGTAAATGTTAATAAGGTAGGTTATTAGTATAATTATACTATATTGTACTATATTGGTATAATTATGCTATACTGTACTATATAAATGATAGCTATTATTACTATTAATTACAATCACTAAGGAGATCAGTCCTGGGTGTTCTTTGGAAGGAATGATGCTAAAGCTGAAACTCCAATACTTTGGCCACCTTATGCCAAGAGTTGACTCATTGGAAAAGACCCTGATGCTGGGAGGGATTGGGGGCAGGAGGAGAAGGGGATGACAGAGGATGAGATGGCTGGATGGCATCACGGACTCAATGGATGTGAGTTTGAGTGAACTCCGGGAGTTGGTGTTGGACAGGGAGGCCTGGCGTGCTGCGATTCATAGGGTCACAAAGAGTCGTACACGACTGAGCGACTGAACTGAACTGAATAGAGCATTGAATGTTGATTCTGTGTCAAGTACCACACTTTATGCACTATGTCTTCTAATTTGTGTTTATCTTATTCCCATTTTCCTGATGAAGCAACCCAGGCCTAGAAAGGTTAAGCCCCTGTGTGATGATATGAGTGTGCTATGAAATGCCCTGTACATGTGGGGAATTTAGCCGTTCTCCAGTTCTTGCTGTTTTACTTGTTTCTGGGATCCTCGCAATTATTTTTTAAAAACCATGTTGGTTTTCGGAGTGTTTGCAGCTCTGGTGCCATCCTGGAGGTGGGTGGGGCACATGTGTTTGGACCCCATACCCCTGGACCTCACATGGGGGTGTTTCCACTCTTTCCAACAGAAGGATTTACTGCTCCATGAAATTCCCAGCAGCATCACATCGCTCTGCTCCAGGAAGATGGGTGTGGAGAAAGAGATGGCAAAGGAGATCTGCCAGAAATACCTGGAGAAGAGAGCAGGAAGGCTGCCGGAGGCCCACGCCGAGGCCTTGGTCATGGCCGCCTGCCTCTGTCTGCGGAGGCGCAACGCCAGCCTGGCAGAGGTAAGCCTGAAGCTCAGCCCTTCCCTAGCAATGAGCCCTGTCTGTGAGTCGGCTTTACCAGGGGCTCATTACAATCCCTTTACCAGTCCCTTCACCGAGAAGTGATTTCATGATTCAGAGCCACATTTAGTGGCAAACAGCAGTGTCTGCTGGAGCTGACAGCAGCTAAGCTGGAGTCAGAGGTCCTGAGGGTGCCTCGGACCATACTCTCAGATGTAACAGAAGTCCATCTGTTTTCTCTGAACCTTCTTTATTCCTCATCCTCTCTGTGGGCCCCTTTTCCTTCCCTTCATCCTCTTGGTCAGGGGATACAGCCATTTTCATTTACATGTCATAGTTCTGTTTTCACTAAGGGGCCAAGTCTCCAGGTCCCAATTTCAACCTCTTAGTGACAGAAACTCATTGGCTTAGCTAGAGTCAGGTGTCCACCTGTTGGCAATCAGGTAAGGTAGGAGTTCAGTATATAAACCTCCTAGCCAGGGGGTCAAGACTGGCAGTTGGCAGGGCCAAGTCCCAGAGAAAGGGATCATTTCTTAGCCCATGGACTAGGCAGACACACCAGAAATCAATCACCACAGCAGATAAAACATTTTCCTATGGCTAGGATATGCAGAGGTGGTTTCCATGGTAGTAGGTATAAATTTGGGGACCAAATTTGCTATGTCTTTTTAAGACAAAATAACTCTCTGAGAGGGCTCTTAGAGGTTATCCCACTGAGTGATTTTGAAGTGGTGTCTGGCAGAGAGGGGCTCCTTTTGGAGCACCTTTTAGCAGAAAGAGAGCTGCAAGCCCTACCCACGACTCCAACCAGATATCCATTGTCACTTCTCATAACTGTATTGGGTTCTTAGTATTTTATTTGAGGAAAGGGTTTGGTAGCTGGAACAGCAACCACCACCACAAAGCCTTCAAACACCAATGCTTACAGCCAAGCCTCCCATTTTACAGATGAAGTCAAGACCCAGAGAAGGGGGGATGAGGCCAGAGGGATTTTGGGTCAGAGCCCTCTGGACTCCTGGCTCAGCCTCAGGGTCACCATCTTTGGCACCAGGGTGTGGCAGGAGCCAGAGACCAAGTCCCGACTCTCAGCCTGGGCTGGCTTCAGCTACCTGAGTGCATTCGCGTATTGAGCAGTGGCATGCTGGACCCTGGGGATAAATGGGGAACAAGGCAAGCCCAGTTCCGCTTTCCTGGAGTTCACAGACATTGTGCAGTAACTGTCTGATGAGTGGTGTATGACAGGGGAGCCCCAGCCAGGACTTTCCCAAAGAAGTAATATGTAAGCAAATGAAGAGCAATCCAAGCAGAAGGAACAATGCATGCAAATAGCCTGAGTTGGGTGAGAGCCCAGCAAGATCAGGGGCCTGGTAGAAGGCCAGAGTGGCTAGAACACAGAGTACATGGGGCAGAGTGCTTTGTGATGAGGCTTCTGGGGAAAAAACCTAACAGTAGAGGGCTTTGCAGGCACAGTCAGGATGTTGAGAAAGTCCCTGGGGGTATTAAGCAGGAGCAGAACATAATCAGACTTATGCTTTAAAAAGATCTCTTTCCCTCAACATTCATTCTTTTTATTCTTTTGTTCAGGGTATCAGAGTACATTCAAAGAAAGCTGCTATGATGAGGAGACTCCAAAATAAGGGAGATAGAAATTTGTTCTTTTTAGCTCAAGAGTTTGAATGTTGGCAGTCCAGAGCTGATGTGGCAGTGTTGCAGTATTAGGGATTCAGGCTCCTGTATTATGGCTCTGCTGTCCTTATCATGTGGCTTCCATGTCCGAGTCCAAGAAGGCTGCTGTAGCTCAGGCCATCACATTTACATTCCAACCGCTGAAAGGGAGTTTAAGAGGAGAACATATCCTCTTCTTTTTAAGGGTGTGACTTGGAAATGCACACATCACTTTTTCTCACACCCCATAGGCCAGAACCGAGTTATGTAGTTTTGTAGTTTTTAGCTTGACAAATAATTACTGGGTACATCCTGTGAAGATTTATCTGAAAAGGTAACATTTGAACTGGGCCTTGAAGCCCGAGGAAGCATTTGCTATGTAGAATAAAAGGGACAGGGCACTATACGTATACACAAAGGAATGAGAAATGGTCCTTGTCCCCAGGATTTCACAACCAAGCTAGGAAGATGAGAGATCAGTAAGGCCTGGACTTGAAATCAAGCAGACTTGGGTTTAGTGGTCAGCTCTGCCACTCACTGACTGGGTGACCTTAGGCAAGGAACTTAACCTCTCTGATCTTTTAAATTTTTATTTATAAAAACTCATTGTATGTCGTGTGTCAAAGGTGCTGTGTAAATTGCAAGGCACTGAGCAACTGAGATGTGTTATTTTTACTAAGGGTAGGTTTGTGTGCCATTTGTATGAGAGAGAGTATGTGTGTAAGGAAAAAATATTTCTTCCCTGCCTGCCTTTAATCTTCCTAACCTCCCTAACCAGAAAAGCCCTCAGGTGCAGTATCTATATTACTTAGGGCATTTCTAGTTGAAAGTGATAGAAACTCAATTCAAATTCTTAGATACAGACACATAGGCATGTAAACAGAAAGAGAAAGAGAAGGGAGCCTGTGAATGAGCGATTTATTGGCTCATTTAGCCACACCACAGGCAGGATAGGCATTGCTGGGGCAGCTAGGCCCAGGGTCTCAACCAGCAAAAGTACAACAATTTGAATCTCTTGTGCCTGTGGCCCCTGTGCTCACTCTCTCTACCCCCGCACACCACCCCCATCTCTAGCCCCTGCTTTACTCTGTGTGGGAGCTTCATTTTCTCCTACTGTAAACACGTTTTCTTTGTGAGGCGGGGAATCTGGCTGTGCCACTGTGAAGGAAAAGACAGTATTTCCTCAGTAAATGTTAGGTGCAAGAGTCCCAGAGAAGGATCTGATTGGCCTACTTGGGTCACATGCCCAAATCTGGACCAATCATTAAGGTCACAGGGATGAGATCGACCCATCTGGGTCATGTGCTGAGGTGGACGGTGATGAGGTCAGCTCTTTTCAAAGGAAGGATGCTGTTCTTCCAGCCAAAGCCACACTCATTTAGTTTTTCAGTATCTCTCTCTCTTTCTCCCCCGCTGCCTGGGAGATCTGTTAGATTTTTAATTTCAGAAAGAATTCCTGATGAGTGCTCTCGTCTCTCTTCCCCAAGGTGTGTAGCTCCGTGGCCGCTGTGGAAGAGCAGTTGAGAGGTCAGGAGACCTCGCTCCCGTGTAGTGGGCTTTCTGAGGGCACAGGGTCTTCCTCCAACACCCCAGAAGAAACAGATGACGTGGACAATTCCAGCTTCGATGCCTCCTACTCCATGAGGGCTGCACCCTGGGCTGGGACTGCCTCCTTGCCTCCCCTGACAGTGGATGAGGAAGGCATGCTGCTTGCTGGTGGAGCAGTGGAAGCTGACTCCTCTGCTGAGGCCTGTGCCCCTCCAGAGCCTCCCCAGGATGGTAAGCGTGGTGTCTCAGTGTTTATACATGGTCATTTATGTCCCTTAACTCAGCCTATCATTTATTCCTTTTCTCCCTCATTCATGCATTAATATGGTTATTCACCTGTCCACCTGCCAGCTGACTGGATTAAGAGTGTCATCCTCCTTTTCCCCCCAGCCCCAATGTCCAGTCCCTCACTGAGGCCTCTCTACTGACCTAAATATCCTTCACCTCCATCTGCTTCTCTGCATTGCCTGTCCCTGTAACCCTCCCCCTCATCTAAACTACTCTCCTCTTGCTGGGTGACTGTACAGCCTCCCTGTGGCCTCCCTGATCTGCTCTGGTCCCTCACCAGTTCTTCTTCCAGGGACCAGCCACTGTGGTTTTTTAAAAACAACTCCTGTCACCCCTCGTTTAAAGCCCTTCTGTGGTTCCCCATTGCACTTAGAGACCAAGTAAAAACTTTCCCTTGGGACTAGCAAAGCTCCTTGTGGTCTGTCACCACCTGCCTTTTCATTCTCACTTCACACCTTGCCAGCTGCTTCCAAAGATACTTTCTATTTCTGCCTCCTGGGTCCAAATACACCAGGTTCCTTCTGAAATAAACATTCAGAAGGCCTTTACAATTCAGCATCCTCTTCCCCTAGTAAACGTGGCTCTGTGAGTGTCTCAGACTCTGACCTTTCCTGTTGTTCCTCTTCCTACATGGAGGTGAGAGGAAAAAGAGAGAGTGTAAGCTTCATTCTAACACTGTCCCCCACTTCCAGGGGAGAAACATGGAAGCCCTTCCTCTCTGAAAGGCAGGGGTAGGTGGCAGTTTTTCCTTGCAAAGGCAGAAGCAGTGGCAATGCTCATTCCACTTAGGCCTGATTCAGAACCCCAATTTAAGTGAAAAACTCTGACCAAGTCTGACTTTCTTAGAATTACAATAATAGTAACTATTTCCAGCTATCAGTAGTTGCAAAAGGTATTTACGTTTTGTTCAAGTTGCTTTTCTTTACATTGAATGTCAGCTACAGAGACCTCGTGGAAAATCGAGATCAATGAGGCCAAAAGGAAACTCATGGAGAATATCCTGCTTTACAAAGAAGAGAAACTGGATAGCATTGAGCTTTTTGGCCCCTGATGACTTGAACACAGCTGAGGACCCTCGTCCTCCATTAGAAAGATGAACATCAGATCAAGAAAAAGATCTAAGGAAGAATCGCGATCTCCCAGGAAACACCAAACATCAGCTTCCCTTGGGTCAGGCGAAGAGACACTTGCACTTTTCCAGAGTGAGTCAGGGGAGATAGGACTCAGCTTTCCAAGACACACAAATCCATGCAGTCCTCTTCCTTTCTGGGATTTGTCAATAAGAGCTCTGGGTTATCAGGCCACTAAAGTGGAAACCCTGGTACATGAGCCCAGGATGTGGGCAATTTTGTGGTTCTGGGGAGTATGTGATGATAACCACCCCCGCAGATGCCGTTTCCTGGCTCTCACCCTCGACAACCACTGGAGCATTCTGAGTGCTGATGGCACTTTCCGAAGCTAAGCTCTCTAGGTCATATTTGCCACCAGCTGCCTGCAAACTTCCGTGACCTCAAAGACTTTCAACTTGCGCCCCAGTTCACAGTTCTTCACTCCTTCCTCAAGGTCTCAAGTTTTACACAAGCCAGACACTTGGCAGAAGGCTCTGGAGATTTCCCTGTTTTCTCTTTTGGAAATCTTGCAACTCACAGATATTTATTTAATGCTTACTCTGCACCTTTATTTTCCCACCCCACTAACGCTAATAATTTAAATGGAGCTGTTATTTAGAGAGTATGTGTTATTTATGGCTGGATGAAGAACCAGAGGAACTAGTTTCATGATTGATTCTGCTGCTAATTAAGTCTAGCATTTAATTTCTGAGACCTCAGTTTCCTTGTAAGTAACATGCATTCATTCATTCTCCCTCCCTGGGCTGTTGGGGAGGAAGAGGTAGAGACATGGCTACAGAAATACTTGGAAAATGCACATCTTGTTTTATTAAATAAATTTTTAAAAAGGACATTAAGTGTCTACTTTTGTTATTCAACTAACATTTATGCAATGGGTTTATTTCTTAAAAGTCATGTTGCAAGTCTTTTTGTTAAAATGCTAGTTTAAATTCAGTGTATCCTATTTTAAATAAGCCTAATATAGTGATTTTTTTATTTTGTAAGATAAAAACACATTGGGAAAGCTAATGTGTATCATAATTAGTTGCGTGTCCAGATGATATGGAGAAGTTTCTCTGCATCCATGAGTGGTATAGTGAGGTAGCTAAGAGGTTGGGCGCTGGCTCTAAAATGTTGGCTAATAGTTGGATGATCTTGGGCCAAATTATGGAGTTACTTTGAGCCTCTGTTTCCTCATCTGTACAATGGGGGAAGATAAAAAGTACCAGTTTCATAGGTTTGATAGTAAAAGGGCATTCAACAGCCCCCCAGCAAGGTCAGCTTTGTACTAGTACATAAGAAATCTGAGTGGGCTCCAGCCTAGGTGGACAGTGATTTCTACTGACACCTTTGTCTTAAGCTCTGGTGGCTGTGAGGATTCAACTAGAGTCTGTGTTATGTACCCCAAAAAGGACCTGAGATGTGGTAAGCACCTTCAAATTATGAACAGTATGTTTCCAAAGCATTTTGAGCAATAGAGGACAGTTGCCGATTGGGTAATGTTTCCATATGACCCAGAAATTCCACTCCTATGTATCTAAGAAATGAAAACATGTTCATACAAAAACTTGCACACCAGTTTTTATAACAGCAATATCCATGATAGCCAAAAGGTAGAAACAACCCAAATGTCCCATCAACAGAATGTGTGGCATATGCATACAATGGAATTGTATTCAACCATAAAACATGAAGTACTGATGCAACATGGGTGAACTTGAAAAGATAATGCTGCTACTGTTAAGTCCCTTCAGTCGTGTCCAACTCTGTGCGACCCCATAGACGGCAGTCCACCAGGCTCCCCCATCCCTGGGATTCTCCAGGCAAGAACACTGGAGTGGGTTGCCATTTCCTTCTCCAATGCATGAAAGTGAAAAGTTAAAGTGAAATCACTCAGTCGTGTCTGACTCTTAGTGACCCCATGGACTGCAGCCTACCAGGGTCCTCTATCAATGGGATTTTCCAGGCAAGAGTACTGGAGCGGGATGCCATTTCCTTCTCCAATGCATGAAAGTGAAAAGTGAAAGTGAAGTCACTCAGTCGTGTCCGACTCTTAGCGACCCCATGGACTTCAGCCCACCAGGCTCCTCTGTCCATGGGATTTTCCAGGCAAGAGTACTGGAGTGGGGTGCCATTGCCTTCTCCAAAAGATAATGCTAAGAGAAGCCAAACATATATACTTCCATTTTTGTGAAATGTCCAGAACAGGCAAATCCACAGAGACAGAAATTAGGAGTGTGTGTATGGGGGAGCAGGGAGTGGTTTGGGGAGGGAAGTGGTAATGATCACAAGATTTTAGAGTGATGAAATGTTCCAAAATTAGATTATGGTGATGGTTGCACAACTTTAAATATACTAAAATAGAATTATATATTGGTCAACTTTATGGTATGTAAATTATATCTCAATCAAATTATTAGAAGCACACTGAGTGGTTACTCACAGACATAAAAAATTTTGTATCTTGAGGCTCCACTTCTCATTTTTTACTACACACAGGGTTTTTTCATTTATTCTGGATCCTGTTTTTTCTTGTCTTTCTTGGCTATTCTTCCTCAACAGTATATTTGGAGCATTTCCTTCTTTTTGCCTGCTATTCCATTGTATGGTTATTCTGTAATTTATGCAACTAACTTCACTTGCTGGATACTGAGATTGTTTTCATTCTTCCTGCAACCAAACCTTCCAAACAGGTTACATCAGTATAAGCTCAGTTGGTGATATATGGGAGTGCATTTCTGCACATCCTCAACTACAGAGAATATCATCATGCTTTTTGATCACTGCTAACCTAATGGGTGAAAACATAATTTTATTTGTACTCATTAAATAATTCAACATGGAGCCATTTTTTCATATGGCAACATGAAATTTAATCAATTTTGTGATTTGTTACATTCATCAATTCATTTCCTTTGCCCACTTAATTATCTTATTGCGAAAGTTTTTACATAGTAAGGACATGAGCCCCTTGCTATGTGTTGCAAACATCTTTCCAAGTTTGTACCTTGTTTTTTAACTTTGGTGTTTGTTTGCCAGAGGATAGTTTACGTTTTTGTGTAGTCTTTTGTCCCCCCCACCCCTCACCCCGTGGTTTCTGATTCCAAATCCGTCAGTTTCTGGGTTTGTCACTGGGTCTCTGAACCACAGTTTCCTGCTCTGTAAATGGAGTGATGACGCTAGTGTGGGTTTGATCAGCGCATCTGAATCTGAAGGCGTCCTGCTAAAGGGGACAGCGCTGAGCAGCAGGGAACAGCCGCGGGAGCACGGATCAGTCGGTGCCCCCATTCCTCCACTATCCGCAAGCCTGGGGAACTGCGACCCCGCCTTTGCTTCGAGCTCTACGAGCTAACGTGTGTGGCTCCGCCCGTCTAGCTTCCGACCAATGGACGAGCTTCGTAAGGCGAAGGGTTCCGCCTCCAGACTTACTGACCAACAGAGGAGCTCCGTCTTGCCCGGAGCTCCGCCCCTTGTTGATCTGAGCAATGGGCGCCCTCTCTTCAGCGCAGGACCCGCCCTCGCCGCACGCCGGGCTGCGGGCCGTACAACTCGTTCCGGTAGGCGGGTCCAGCAGAGGCCGGTGTGGTCCCAGCTCCGGCGGAGGCAGGGCCGGCCCCGCAGGATTGGGGCGGACGGCAAGCCGGCGGCCAGGGCAGGGCGTCAGGTTGCGGAGCCGACGTCCGGGCGGCGAGAGCAGGAACGGGATACGGGCAGACCCGGGGATATTCTGAGCAGGCGGACCCGGGCGCCGCCGGCTGAGCGGCGGCTCGCCCCCTTCCGGCCCAGGGCTGGTCGGCTGGGCCTCGAGCGCAGGGCGGGCTGCGTGCCGGTCTGGCACTGCTCTGCGGCCCGCGCTCGGCGTTCCGGGCCTCCCGGCCGCGGGCCCGCCCAGGGGCTGCAGGACTGGCCTCCAAGTGTGGACCTAACAGCGCCCTGTAGCCGTTTGAAGCGCTGACATCTGCGAAGGGCTTTGTATTGCAAACTCAGTCAGAGCGCGTCGTAGTTCCGGAAGCGCTTTGACATCCCCGAAGTAGCGCTGTGCAAACTGAAGCTCTTGGTAATCGCGGAAGCACGTTGTGGGCTCGGAAACCTAATCGAAGGAAACCTTTAGTAAATCCTGGGACCTTCTGGACTTCGGAGCGCTTTGCTATCGCCGACATAGGAAGCGCTTTAGCGTCTCTGAAACCTTGAGAACTGTGATGGGCAGTGGAAAAAGGGAAAGGTCAGTGAAGTCATCCCCTGGCTGTGACCTAGTGGCCTGCCCTCCCCCAGGGGTTCCCGGGAAGGCGGGAGGCTGGAGGAAGGGGCAGCCAGCAGGGGAGGTGGTGGACTCCCGGCCGCCTGTTTACCTTGCAGGTGCCCATGGCGTCGGAGCGGCGCAAGGTCAAGTACCACTGGAGCAGCACTTCGGATCGGAGTTCCCGCAAGCGCAGCTGCCTCCGGGAGCCCAGTGATGTGGCCCCCTCCAGCCGCCCAGCTCACAGCTCTGTGTCGCGTTCAGGAGGGGCCAGCAGCCCCAAGCGCCTGAAAGCCCAGAAAGAGGACGATGTGTCCTGGGGCTCATCCCGCCACAAAAGTTCCACCTCCTCCTCGCATTCCCGCCGCAGAAGTTCCACCTCCTCCTCCTCCTCCCATTCCTCTGGCCCAGGTGCGGGTGGGGCCGCCTGCAAACGAGGCCTGATTCCGAGCTCACAGGGGTTCCTTTCGTCAGGGGGATCCCCTCTGCGCTCTGTCAGATCTTCTCTAGAAGAAATGGCTTCTCTCGAGGAAGAAGCCTGCAGCCTTAAGGTAAGTGGCCCCAACGCCTTGCAAACGGCGAAGCCCTTTCCACCTGGATTGAGATGTTGGCGGTGGAGTTTTGGTGAAAGGACGCTAAGAAAAAGATGTCTGTTAACATCTCTGGGGTCTTCCCAGGGGACTAAGCGCAAACTGGATAGACGCCAGGGGATGGCCTAAAGTTCCGTTGAGAGGTAGTTTGCAAACTTGCCAGCACTTTGAAACTACTTTAAAATTCTTGAGGTTCTGCACGGGTGTGGGCGCAGATTCCTGGTATTGAAGTATTTCTCAGGTGCTTGTAACTGGCAATAAGTCATGGTGGAGATTCGCTGTGCCAGGTGGCTGGCGTGCCCCAGAGACATAGGTGTATGCAATTTAGTTGTTAATTTACTGAGTTGTGCCACATACCTCGAGGCACAGAACCAAGAAAAAGGATTTGGTTTTTGGTGTGGCTTTTCACCAGGGTTATGTTTTCCAGCACGTTGGGCTTTTGCATGGTGGGGCAGGGTTATTTTAGAGGTTCAACATTTAGTTCCCCAGTGGGAACACACGGGAGGGTTATGAATTCATAATGTTGGGGAGCAGGAGTGCTTCACGGAGGAGGTGCATTTCACCCACTTATTTTTTTTTTTTTTAAGGATTAATTAAATTTTCTCAGCACCTGCACTGTGTGTGTGTGAGAGAGGAAGTTGAACGTGAATTTGGAAATGTTCCGTCTCTTCCAGTCGGGTTAGAGGGAGGAGAGGAGTCCTGGTTTTTGTTGCCGGCTACTGTGTGAGCGTCAGCCACCTCTTTGATTAGGTTTTGAGCAAATATTCATCGAGGGCCTAGCTTGTGCCAGGCAGTGTTTCTAGTTGCTTGGGATTTGCTTTCTAGGTTTTGGAGATACGGGCCTTTAGAGGTGGGGAGTTCTGTACGTGGAGGAGCAAAGGCCAAGTCTTACTTGGGTAAGATGGGCTGCCCCTAAATAAAGTTATCATTAAAAAACCCGGAACCAGCCAGAAGGAAAACAGTTTGTCCTAAAGCCTTTGCTGAGTGGTTTCTGATGTGGAACTGAGAAGTGAGGCTGTATTTAGCTCTGTGTCCTTGCTGGCAGGTTGTTATCCTTAGGAGACGTGTTCCACGTGTTTTCAATGTGGCCCTCACGGTCAGAACCCTTGTATGGGCACATTGATTTAAAAAAAAAAAAAAATTAATGGTGAGTTGAAAGGGTTTGTCTTTGACATAAGTGTAGGTAATATGAAGTATATTAATATGACACATGTAAATGAGGTAAATATGAGGCTAGTTTGATCTTGTCATTTATCCTTGATGCAGTTTCAGTGGTTTGGGGTACAGGGTAAAACGATCAGTTGATTAAATTGAATCCAATAACCAGATTGTGAGGCGGGGAAGACTCTAGCCTAGTCTTTCAGGTGCGCTGCGTGCTGGGCTCGGGTTCTCTTGGGCCGGAACTGGAGTGTTGAGGGCGTGGCCCCTGATGGGGCGTGGTCTCATCTAATGACAGACAGGCCTCTCCTCCAGGGCTCAAGGGCCTGCTTTACCACAGTCATTCTCACGGTTACCCTTGGAGAGGTGAGCAGTCTGGTCCTGTCTCAGAAGTCCTGGGGTTCTTCCCTTGGCCTGCTGTCAGTCATAAGCACTTGCGTGAGGATTGTGTGTCAAGCACTCTGTTGGATGGTGGCCCCACGAGGGGGCTTCTCAGGGGCATGGTGTCTGGAGGGAAGCCTGAAGAAGTCACGAGACTGCCTCAGGTTATGGTTTGGTGGAATGGAGGCTGAGGAGCTAGGTAGAGGGCAGCTTGCAGTGGGGTGTTAGGAGCCAAGGGAATTTGGATTTATTCTAAGCCATTAGGGAGCTCTGTATAGAGGGAAGGCAGATTTGCACCTTTGGAAGATCATTCATGTTAGTACACTCTGAGACTTGATAGAATTAATCCCAACTATCCTTCTCTAGCACTGCTAAGCACTCTCCCTAGAGAGGGTTTGTTAGTTTGAAAATGAGGCACAGTACTTATTTAGATGATTTGAAAATGCCTCTTTGACCTTCCCGTCTTACCCGCTTTTTTCTGCAGTCATTTGCAGACTTGTTGTCTAACAAGTCACCACTCACCTGCCTCTTCCCACCCCTCCACCTGCCCTTCTGCATTTGCTCTGTGGACTTGGAGACGTACACACGTAGCTTTGTGTGTCCCCCTCAGCAGAGAAGTCTGTGTGCCAGGTCATGGGATATTCCAAGGGGAAGATGTTTATTATCTAGGTTCATTCTGGCTGCTGTAGCAAAATGCCACCGACTGAGTAGCTTATAAACCGCAGAAATTTCTCAAAATTCTAGAGACTGGAAGTCTGAGATCAGGGTGCCAGCTTGGTGAGCACCCTCTTCTGGGTCACAGACTTCTCTTTATGTCCTCACATGACAGAAGGGGACAAGGAAGCTGTCTGGGGCCCCCTCACTAGGGTACTGATCCTGTCAGTAAGAATTAGTCACTTTCATGACCTAATCACTTCCCAAAGAACATGCAGAATACCACCACCGTGGGATCAGATTTCAACATTTGAATTTTGTGGGGAACACCTTTAGACCATAGCTAGACTGGCATTTTGGCATCATTAGCGATTCCTGCTGGCCAGCATCATCTTCTTGTGCCATATTACCTCCAGGATAATTGTGGGCAAGGTTTTCTCAGATTTTTAGAAAATTTTTTTTGGTCTGTGCTGGGTCTTTGTTGTGGCAGATGGGCTTAGTCACCCCGTGGCGCGTGGGATCTTAGTTCCAGGACCAGGGATCTAACCCATGTCCCCTGCATTGGCAGGCGGATTCTTAACCACTGGACTCCCCAGGGAAGTCCCTCAGATTCTAACGGTAGTTGATGATTTTCATTTACTTTATAAAGAAGGTTAAATGTCTCTATTGTGAGCACCTTCACCTACCTTATGTTTAGCCTTTAGTATGACATATCTAAATTTTAATTGAAGGATAATTGCTTTACAGGCTTTTGTTGTTTTCTGTCAAATATCAACATGAATCAGCCATAGGTATACATGTGTCCCCTCCCTCTTGAACCTCCCTTCCATTTCCCTCTCAGTCCCACTCCTCTAGGTTGATACAGAGCCCGTTTGAGTTCCCTGAGTCATACAGCAAATTCCCACTAGCTGTCTATTTTACTTACGGTAGTGTACGTCTGTGCATTACTCTCTCCTCTCTCCATACATCTCACCCTCTGGCTGCCCTCCTCCCCCGCCCCGCCTTGTATCCATAATTCTGTTCTCTCTGTCTGTTTCTCCATTGCTGCCCTGCGGATAAATTTATCAGTACCGTCCTTCTAGATTCATTATATATGATATACATACATTGGTATATGATGGTTATTTTTCTCTTTCTGGCTTACTTCACTCTGTATAATAGGTTCTGGGTTCATCCACCTCATTAGAACTGACTCAAATGCATTCCTTTTTATGGCTGAGTCATATTCCATGGTATGTATGTACCAGAGCTTCTTTATCCATTCATCTGTTGATGGACATCTAGGTTGCTTCCATATTCTTGCTATTGTAAATAGTGTTGCAGTGAACAATGGGATACATGTGTCTTTTTAAATTTTGGTTTCCTCAGGGTATATGCCTAGGAGTGAGTTTGCTGGGTCATATGGTGGTTTTATTCCTAGTTTTTAAAGGAATCTCCATACCGTCTTCCATAGTGGCTGTATCAGTTTACATTCCCACCAACTGTGCAAGAGCATTCCCTTTTCTCCACACCTGTCCAGCATTTATTGTTTGTAGACTTTCTGTGATGGCCATTCTGACTGGTATGAGGTGATAGCTCATTGTAGTTTTGATTTGCGTTTCTCTGATAATGAGCAGTGTTGAGCATCTTTTCATGTGTTTGTCAGCCATGTGTATGTCTTTGGAGAAATGTCTGTTTAGGTCTTTTTCCCACTTTTTGATCGAGTGATTTGTTTTTCTGGCTTTGAGTTGTGTGAGCTGCTTCTATATTTTGGAAATTAATCCTTTGTCAGTTGTTTCATTTGCTATTATTTTCTCCCATTCTGAGGGTTGTTTTTCACCTTGTTTATAGTTTCCTTGCTGTGCAAAAACTTTTAAGTTTAATTAGGTCCCACTTGTTTATTTTTATTTCCATTACTCTAGGGGGTGGGTCGTAGAGGATCTTGCTTTGATTTACATCATCATTTGATTTATGTTCTGCCTGTTTTCCTCTAAGAGTTGATAGTTCTGGTCTTAGATTTATTTCTTTAATTCATTTTATCTTTGTGTATGGTGTTAGGAAGTGTTCTAATTTCTTTCTTTTACATGTAGCTGGTCCAGTTTTCCCAGCACCATTTATTGAAGAGGCTGTCTTTGCCCCACTGTATATTCTTGCCTCCTTTGTCAAAAATAAGTTACCCATAGGTGCATGGGTTTATTTTTGGGCTTTCCATCTTTTCCTGTGGTCTATATTTCTGCTTTTGTGCCAATGCCACATTCTCTGATGACTGTAGCTTTGTAGTATAATCTGAAGTCAGGAAGGTTGATTCTTCCAGCTCCATTCTTCTTTCTCAAGACTGCTTTGGCTATTCGGGGTCTAGTGTGTTTCCATATGAATTGAGAAGTTTTTTGTTCTAGTTCTTCAAAAAATACCATTGGTAGTTTGACAGGGATCGCATTAAATCTGTAGCTTGCATTTGGTAGTATAGTCATTTTTCACAATATTGTTTCTTCCAACCTGGGAGCATGAAATCTCTCTCCATCTGTTGATGACATGTCCAAATTTTTAATTCAGTTTGGGGAAGGAAGAGTGGAAGGAAAAGTTTGAACTTTATGATGTGCTGGAGAAGGAGGTTTAGTAGGTAACTCAGGTCTGACTCTTTGCGACCCCATGGATTGTAGCCCGCCAGGTTCCTCTGTCCATGGGATTTCCCAGGCAAGAATACTGGAGTGGGTTGCCATTTCCTTTTCCAGAGAATCTTTCTGACCCAGGGATTGAACCCGTGTCTCTTAACGTCTCCTACACTGACAGGTGGGTTCTTTACCACTAATGTCACCTGGGAAGCTAAAGCTTGTCAAATGTGAGTCTCAGTATTTGACCTCTGTTCAGTTCAGTTCAGTTCAGTTCAGTTCAGTCGATCAGTCATGTCTGACTCTTTGCGACCCCATGGACTGCAGCACGTCAGGCCTTCCTTTCCAACACCAATTCCGGGAGCTTGCTCAAACTCACGTGCATCGAGTCGGTGATGCCTTCCAGGCATCTCATCCTCTGTCGTCCCCTTCTCCTCCTGCCTTCAATCTTTCCCAGCATCAGAGTCTTTTCCAGTGAGTCAGTTCACATCAGGTGCATTCACATAATTCTCAGTCTTGTGAGGTGGGTAGTGTTATCTGTTTTATTTTATTATTTTTTTGAGAAGTAAAGCCATAGTTATGCTAAACCCTTAAGATTTTAAGCTTGTTTGTTTGTTTTTAATTCAAGTATAGTTGATGGCAGTGTTATCTTTATGTCTTACTTAACAAATGCTTAGATACCAGTGAACAAATGTTTGAGCACCTGCTATGTAGACCCTGGGACAGTGAGACTCAGAAAGGTTGAGACTGGACCAAGGCCACACAGCTTGTACAGGTCAGAGCTACAGTATAATCCCAGGTCAGTCTGACTTCACAGCCAGTGTTCTTGAGGCTGCTGCCCTCCTTTGAGCACCTGCTCATCCTGGCCCAGCATTAGATGGGAGGAGCAGGGAGATGAAGAGGGCAGTGTCCTTCCATTGAGGGGCCCTTTAGAGGGTCACGCAACCCAGACACGAGAAAGCATTGTGCATCTTGGCTTTTGAGTGATGAGACTTTCATGGGGGATCCTGTCTTCTGCTTCACTCAGTGGATGTCCAGTGCTTGGGTGAAGCCGTGCTGGGGCTGGTGGTGCAGAGAATGAGACAGTTCATCACAGTGCGAGGTGTGGTAACAGGGGTATTTAGAGTACGAGGGGTCAGAGGAGTGAGTGACTTTAAGCATCGGGAAAGTCCTCACAGAAGAGGTGCCATTTGAGTTCTCTTGATGGACAAGGACATTTCAGGAAACAAGAACTGTGTGTGCCCAAAAAGGATTATGAAATGCTGTTCTGATGCTTGGGGCGCTGCTTATTCCAGGGCCCTCCTTTCCCCCTTCTCCAGTGCTTCCCTCATTCCCAGGACACCTGAGTGAGTGGAGAAAGGCAGGAGATGATGCTGGAAGGAAGGTTGGGGGCCAACCGGGGAGGAGAGCTTCCGGGGTCACACTCAGGAGTCAGGCAGACACAGAGTCGTTGAAGCATGTTAAGTGGCGTTGCCCGATTGTAGAACTCCTTGTGGCAGCTGTAGAGAAAGGATGGGCGGAGGCATCCTCCATGGTACCCATCTCTGCCCATGCTTTGTGACTGCTGCTCGGAGATAGCCCCTTTCATCTCTTTTAGCTCGCTCTTCTAGTCCAGTTTCTACTGAAATTGTTAACAGTGGCTGACTGTGCTGAGGGCTGGCATGACGTCTCCACTAATGTCTCATTTGCTAAGTGCTTCATATATGAAATCACCTTTCATAATTTCTCATTTTTTTCCTCCAGGTTGATTCCAAAGATAGCCCTCGTAGCTCCGTGGATTCTGAATTGGCAGCGGAAGCGGAGGGTCAAAATGGTACAATGGAGGAACCACACAAGGTCCAGAAAAGGCAGAGGGATAGACTTCGAGACCAGGGCTCCGCCATGATCTACCTAAAGGCCATCCAGGGCATCCTGGGAAAGTCAATGCCAAAGAGGAAGGGAGAGGCGGCCCCACGGGCAAAACCCCACATCGCAGAGCACCCCCGCCGCGGAGAGGGACCAGCCGGGAGTGTCAGTGTGGCTGCTCCTCAGAAAGAGAAAGAGTCCACCCCAGAGGTCAGAGCAGAGGAGGAGGACACTGTGCTGGAGAAGAGCAGCTTCTGTGACAGGAGGGTGGTGATAGACCCTCAGGAGAGCCCCAGTGAGGAGCCCGTGGGTGGTCGAAGGATGGTCATCGAAGAGTGCTCTCCACTCCTGGAGTTTCTGGATGACTCTGACTCGCATTTGAATGGCCAGAAGGTGAGTCAAGCTCAGGTCAAGCATGGAGTTTTGAGTTTTGTTAAATGTCCTTGGTCTTTTTAGTTTGATCATAAGTATTACTCATTCAACGCAGTCCTTGACTTACCCAGGGCTTCAGGAAACAAACTGATAGTTCTCTTGTATCATGCCTTTTAGATTTATTAAGAAACCTCAATTCAGTGCTAGCTTTGTTTTAGGATTTATATGTTAAGATACAGATGTTCCTGTGTAACAAAGGCCAAAATAACATTGACTTAAGCAGTTTGCCTTATAGAGGATGGGTCCACGGTGTGGGGGACCTGGGTGCCTCCTGCTTGACTCTGCTGCCGCTCGGCGGTTTCCACCTTGTGGTTCGAGCGGCTGTGACCAGGCTCCGCACGTTACATTGACATTCCAGCCAGGAGGAAGGGGAGAAGAGCAAAATACATTCCCTCCCTTTTAAGAGTTTGGCTCAGTAATAGTCCCCATTGTATCTGCTCATATCTGTTGAGAAGAATCTGGCCAACACTTGCAAGAGAGTCTGGAAAATTCCAAACTGACTTCCATCTGGGAAATACTACATTCAGATAAACTTCTGTTGCTCTAGAGGAAGGATAGGGTGACACCAAATAACACTGAAGGGAAACGAGCAATTTTTAACATTGTTTCTGATTCGGAGGGAAAAAACATTCCTCTGTGGTGCCCATCTCTGCCCATGCTTCATGACTGCTGCTCGGAGGCAGCCCCTTTCATCTCTCTTTCTAGTCTGTGTTTCTAAGTAATTTCACATTGTTTATTTTTTAAAAATTTAGACATCTGTGGACTTTCTACACAGGAGACGAGAATTTAGTTCTCTACACTTCGACGGTACCCACACGTGTAAATGTATCCTCTCTGCCTTCCTGTAGCTCCGATTCATAATACAATTTTTAGTCAAATCTATTTACAATTATTATGACCGTATTCATAGCTGACTGACTTAGTATACTCTGATTATATTTCCAATCTTATAAAAGTTTGTCTACTTTGAAGTTCATCTTACTTTGTTTCTTTCCTGTAGTTTTCTGTTCTTATGACTGTTGCGTCTCCAAACTGCTAGTCCTGTTGCAGGAAGGGGGACCCCTTCCAGGGCCAGAAACTGGGCTCTTGTCTAACCCTCAGAAATGAATTGTCCAAGGAGACACATGTGCTGACAAAGCAAGAGATTTTATTGGGAAAGAGCACCCTGGTGGAGAGCAGTAGGGTAAGGGAAGCCAGGAGAACTGCTCAGCCATGTGGCTCGCAGTCTTGGGTTTTATGGTGATGGGATTAGTTTCTGGGTTGTCTATAGCCAATCATTCTGACTCAGAGCCCTTCCTGGTGGTGCATGCCTTGTTCAGCCAAGATGGATGCCAGAGAGGAGGATTCTGGGAGGTGGTTGGACATGTGGTGTCTCCTTTTGACCTTTCCTGAATTCTGGTTCGTGGTGGCTTATTAGTTCCGTGTTCCTTACCAGGACCTCCTGTCGTAAAACACCTCCTGCAAATGGTTACGATGGTGCCTGGCCAGGGTGGGCGGCTTCAGTCAGTGTGCTTCCCCTGACAGTACCATACATTTCTTCTCAATATTGTCAAAATAAGTAGTCTGCTCCCCACGTTTCTTTCTTTTTTGAGGGTATATTCCTTTTGATTCCTTACGATTCCTTTTTTCCTCTCTCCTTTCATCTCTGCTTTCTTTATGCATAATTAAGGAGAGTGCATATGATGATAACACATGCTTTTAAAATTTTTGGCATGCTTAAATTATAAAACACTGGCTCAATTTTTTGAGTTTACCTTTTTTAGACATCCTGTTTCATTTTGAGGTTATAATACCTTCTCTTGTTTCTCTGAGAATATGAATTAAAAGTTTGTTTCGAAGTTTTCTTTCCACACTATTTTTTCAGAGTTTTCTTCTGTTTTTTTGTTTTTTTTCCCTAAATATTTTGGTGTCATCTTTTGTGTTAGGCTTTTCCTCAGATGTTTCTGGTATCTGTTCATATTTTAACGATGAAGCATTAAGCCAGTTGGAAGTCTTGGTGCCTGGGTGGGCTTATCAACTGCTGCCTTTAACATCATGTGATCACCTGTAGTTTCATCCTCAGAGGCTGCTGGGGGGTGAGGGTGGGGCCCTGGGACAAATCCTCCAGTGCTCTGCTCAGGAGCACAGGTCCAGCTGCTGGTGTTTTAGAAGTCAGGTTGAGGGAGGTGGCTGGGTTCATCAGTGTCTAACATGTGATGACCCTAAGCTATGAGTCTGTTGTCCCTGGTTCTTCCACAGGCTCCTTGGCTTAACTTTTCCAAGCACGAACCTTATCTTTTGCTGGGCTGGGAAGGGGCAGCCCCATCTGTGCAGGATGGGAGCAAGGACCTGGGGCTCTAACTTCACAGATCCTCTTACTTTCATCTCCAGCCTTGCCTGCATTTTGAGAGCTCTGATACCTCCAATTCCTGGGTCTTCTGGGGGCCTGTAGTATGATTCAGCATGTTTTGGGGGTTTTCTCACTGCAGGCCTAGGTTTTGGCCATCTGTAATCTGCTTATCCAGTGACTATTCCTCTATCTGCCTTCTAGTATCTGATTATTTTTTTAGTTTGCTTTGCTCTTTTTTCTGTATGCTTTCTCTTCATAGGTTTACGCTTTTCCAAGTCCATTTCCTATAACTTTAATAAGAGGTTTTTGGCAGGAAGGACAAAACCCACATGTGCTGTATTTAATTGGAAACTCCAAGAGCAGTAGGTTTTGTAAACTACTTTTCCCGCCAACCCAGTGTATAATGCCTGTGTTTCTGTCTAATGTAGATCATTGTTTCGCTGCCTGGAGTTCCCTGGTATGGGTGAACTTTCCAAACTTCTATACCCAAACTCCCGTTTGTCAGACTGGACACTTAGATTGCCTGTTGAGGATGTATTTGGGTAGGTTAGCAGATGAGTGTTGAGATCAGACATTTTGAGTTCATATCCTGGCTCTGCTGGTGTACTGCAGTCTTGAGAAAGTCACTTAACCTCTTTGAGCCCCCGTTTCTTCCTCTATATAAAAAGGCATGATTCTTTAAATGTTATCACAGACTAATATGGGGATCAGCAGACTGTCTGTTAAGGACCAGATAGTAAATATTTTAAGTTTTTTGAGCTTTTAAGGCCTCCATTACAACTATTCAACTCTTCTGTAATAGCATGAAAACAGCCATAGACAATATTAAAGTGAATGAGCCTGGCTATATTCCAATAAAACTTTACTTAAACCAACAGGCAGTGTATTGGATTTGGCTTGTGGGCTGAAGTTTGCTGAATGCTAAATTAATACATGAAAATACTTTGCTCAGTGCCTCGTGTATAGTAGACTCTCAATAAATGCAGCTTTAAATTTCACCATATGTACTTGAACCTTAGGCAGTCTTGAGTATAGGTAATTGTCTATTTTCCCAAAAAGGAAATCCAAAACCTTTTCCTGGCCAACTTGACTCTATATAAAGTCTTTCAAGGTCTTAGATGATGTCGTCAAAGTCTGTTTATCATATGTATTCCTAGGTACATGTGCATTTTTTGAAGTCATTTTTCCCCCTACTCTGCCATTTCTCAACCCCTCATATTTGATTAGTTTTATTGAACCTTTTCACATGTTTCTCTGACATGGTCTTTGTTGTCACTGGAGTTACTTTTTGAGTCATGTAATGTGATTTCCTGAACTTCCCTGATGAGAAGAATGAGAACCTGACTCAAGAGGTCTGAGATGGAACTGCAGAATTAGTTTTTTTTTTTAACCAGTACCCTCAGATGATAGTTTGTGAAGCAGCCAGAGGACATCTCTACCCTTCCATCTCAGTTAGCATTTTAATTGCTGTTATTTCCATTTAAAGTTTTTATTATGAGATATTCAAAATATTTATGAAAATTACCCACTTACCCATTACTCATCATCAATAAGTGTTAACTCACTGCCGATCTTGTCTTGTTTGAGCTCTGTATCCCTTTTCTCTCCAGAAATTATTTGGAGGAAAACTGCACCTACCATATCATTTCACCCATAAATATTTTGGTGTTTATCTCTCAAATTAGGATCTTTAGGGAAAAACAAGCATAACTACAGTTCTAATCTCTCCCGCTGCCCTGTCCCCCCAGTCCTTAATAGGGTCAACTATCCAGTCAGTCTGGAGAAGGAAATGGCAGCCCACTCCATTATTTTTGCCTGGAGAATCCCATGGACACAGGAGCCTGGTGGGCTATAGTCCATGGGCTCACAGAGAGTCGGGCACGACTGAGCGACTGAGCACACATATCCAGTCAGTGATTAAATTTCCCTATTTCATGATTATTTCAGTTTGTTTGAAGCAGGATGTAAGAGTCATCTGTGTCATTTTCTAAAGTGTTAAATCTCTTAGTCTCTGTCGATTCCTCCTCCCCTTTCTATTCCATGTTATTTGTTGTTACATATATTAAACAAAAAAAGATGTCATTTGACTTGTAGAATTTCCTGTAGCTGAGATCTCATTGATACGATGTAGCACTTTTTGGTCTCTATTATTCTGTCCCTGGAAATTCTATCCCACATTGCAAGTAGCTGTTCCCTTTGCAAATCCCTTTGCATTTGTTCAGTCTTGGGAGGTAAATTTTGGGGCATCCTACAGTGTAACCACGTCTAATTATTCTTTCAGTTAGTATTTTAGGAAATATATTTCCAGGGTTTAAAACTAAAAAATGTATTGAGTGAAAAGTAGCTTTCCAACTGGCCCTGTGTTGCCCTATTCCTCCTCCTACATATTTTATGTTTTTTAAGTTTCCAGTGTAATTTTATACGTAACCACTTACCTTATTGCTTTTTAAAAAGTTATCTTTATAAAAAACTAAAAACTATCTTTAAAACCTTTGTTTAAAATGATGTCTAGCAGAGAATTATGAGGTCATACCCCCAGGAATAATTATTAAATCTGTTACCTTTTTTTGCTTCCCATCTCCCCTTTTTAAAAAAAAAAAAAAAATGAGTTTAAGGAACCTCTTTAAATAAATACTCAAATTAGCTTGACTGAGTTTTGTTTAGGGTCATTTATCCTCTTCAAATAAAAGAGTATACCTTGTACTACAAGAGACTTTGTGAGGACTTGAATATGAAATGAACCCTCAGAAAAGGGAAGTATCATTTTGAGGAGAAACCCTTACCTTCCATTTGGACATTTTTTATAATTTTAATCAGATTAACTTTTGTTGTTGGGGGAAGAGGAAATAGTGAAATATATTTTTGAAGAGCTAGATTGCAAAGGTGTTAATTATCTGTTAGTGTATGTGAGAGGTATTTTATTGACATGCTCACATGTGAACATGTCCAGCAGCTGGTGCTTGGCACCTACCTGTGACCTCTAGGATGTGGTTGTGGGTGCTCAGAAGTAATACGGTAGTCGACCTCCCCCAGAGGAGCAAGACTGGTTTGACCTAGTCCTGGAAGCTGCAGTCCCTTCCAGCTCTATCAGTTACCATACAAGTTGGCCCGAGTTCAAGGGGAGGGGTCACAGACCCCACTTTGAATGGAGAGTAACGTCAAAGAATTTGCAGACACAGCCTCAAAGGACTCCAACTGCATGGTGGTATATTTTGAACGCACAACAGACCTGTTGTTAGTGATGAGATGCTGGACAGTGCTTTTCTCTAACAACTGCACCCCCCATACCCTGTATGTCCTAGAGAGCAGTTTTTTTTTTCCCCAAGAGGGGTTCTTCAGAAAGGGAATGCAGGCACAGCCTCCCTTCCAGGGAGGGCACATGACACCATGATCCCAAGTTTATTCTGTGGTAACCTGGCTCACTTTCTGCGAATTAATCAGGAAGCCAGATGAGAAAGTGCACTAAGGAGTCAATGCTGTGCCATCTCCGTGGCGTGAGAGCAGCCAGGGCCTCTATTTGGCAGGTGGCCGAGCATGGGAGGCTGTCCTCACACAGGACAAAGGCAAACCTTCTGTCTCTTTCCTTCTCTGCAGCCTAAGGACCGGGAGGTGGTGATGGAGCGCACCTCTTCAGGAAGTGACTGGTCCGACGTGGACGAGATTTCCACGGCCAGGTTCTCTCAGGAGGAGCCCGTCCCACTAAAACCCTCCACAGTTCCAGAGGCTTCTGCCTTCCCCACGGACTATGTCATGTACCCGGCTCACTTGTACAGCAGTCCCTGGTGTGACTACGCCAGCTACTGGGCCAGCGGTCCCAAGACCCCCGGGTACCCGTCCGTGGGCAGTGGCGGCAGCGACACGATGCAGGCGGGCAGGAGCGGCCGGGGCGCTTCCCCCGCCTCGACGGTGAGCCCCCCGCTCACCTCCAGGGAGCCTGAGGCTGCCAAGGAAGGCAGATCCCGGAAGTCTCGTTCATCTCGTTTCTCCAGAAGCTCAGAAGGACACGTGAAGGAGAAAAGAACATTCCAGGAGGACGTGCTGCCCCGTCCAGGTGAGGAACCTGCGTCTAGCTCCCTGCCCAGGAGCCGTCGGGAGCCCAGGCTGGAGGGTTTCATCGACACCCATTGTCACTTGGACATGCTGTATTCCAAGCTGTCATTCAAAGGGACCTTCAGCAAGTTCAGGAAGATTTACAGCAGCTCCTTCCCTAAGGAGTTTCAGGGCTGCATCTCTGATTTCTGCGATCCTCGCACCCTGACGGATGGCCTCTGGGAGGACCTGTTGCAGGAGGATCTGGTGTGGGGTGCCTTTGGCTGTCACCCGCATTTTGCACGTTACTACAGTGAGAGTCAAGAAAGGAATCTTCTGCAGGCCTTGAGGCACCCCAAGGCCGTGGCATTCGGGGAGATGGGCTTGGATTACTCTCACAAGTGCACCACGCCTGTCCCAGAGCAGCACAAGGTAACGTCGTCCTTCGTTGGCTCACAGTGTTCCTCTCTTAGTGGTTACGTAAGCGTTTCTCCACTTTGGGAACTAAAGAATTCAGAATCTCTAAAAACATGATTGCTCTTATCCAGACCCCCTCTCCCCAATCCCAGATGTCATTGGTCAAATGCTTCGCAAGCTGTTGCTTTCCTTTCAGTTGTATTACGAAAAGAAGAGGAGGGTAGGGGCTGAATGACCTTTACAGCTAATGATACAAATGTCAAAGCTTCCATTCCTTCTTGGGAAGCAACACATTTTGTTTAATTAAACAATATGTTTTTCTTCTGATTTTAAAGTTAGTGCGCCCATTGCAGAATATTTTGCAAAACACACAAATGAGCAAAGATAATCATTTCCCAGTCCAGGAGAGAGCAACCGTGACTTCTGCCTTGCAGTGAGCTTCATTTGCTCTTGTTCTTTTTCTGCTCCTGGGGAGGACACACGCTCCACAGCAGCCACTGTTCCTGGCCCCTAACAATTCTTTCTTCTTAATAGTTTTTAAAATTCAGATGTGTTTTGGAATTCATATTTTTATTGTCGCTATCCCTTGGAGAGTTGCATGGAACAGTTGGTGGCATGTCTTATGAGTACCTGTCAAAGAATCAAGGAAATGAGTGCTGTATGTACGTGTCTTTTAAAAAAGAATTTAGGAGATTAATAGAAAGTAGTAGTTTGAATGTTTTTTCCACCGTGAAAATGTTCCCGCTTCATTAAATATTCTTTGAAAAATATGCTTTTTTAACAGCCGTGTAATGTTCCACCCCAAGTCTATAATAGTTTAATTATGCAAATAGTAGCTTTCTAGAAGCAAAAATTAAGTGTTGAAATTAGAATCTCTTGCAGCCTTCTGCCTCTGGAGGAGTTCAAGGAGGGCATATATGTTAAAGAGGGCTCCAGTGGGCTGTCGGTACTGGGATTAGCTCATCGTTAAAGTCCTTGAAAGCATTCCATGTTGTTGGTTTCCTGACTCACTTTCCTTTAGTTGAAAACACAGGTTAAACCTGAGTTATGTCAGAATTGGTATTGGCTCTTTGCCGCTATCTTGAGACAAGGTAGTACGAGTGCTGGACTTGAACATGTCATTCTCAAGTGAGTCACCTGACTCAAAAGCATCTTCTAATTTGATGTTAAACATTCAAACATGAATTATATTCCATGATTGGAAAAAACTACTCATGGAAATATTAAGAGCGTTGTTTTTTTTTAATGTATCTGTAGAAAGCAAGTTGCAGGAAATAGCTTTAGTATTTATTCTTTCCACACATAGTTGAGCACCTCTGAGAGTCGGGCATCATGCAGATATATCCATGGCAACTTTTCACGGTGGAAAACGTGTGCAAGGGGATGGACTCCCTCTTGGGAGTGCGAGTAGGGGCAGGGACAGTGAAGGAGAGCACACTTATCTTGGAGTGGTGCTTCTGAGCCCTGTCCTGCCCCTGGAGCCCCAAATAAGCATTGCCTAGTGGTTGCTCCATGCAGAGCCTGGGTTCTGGTTTGAATCGGGGTGCTCTAGCTAATCAACTGCAAGTTATCTGACCTCATTTGGAGCCTCCGTTTCTTTACATGATGGGCTGAGCACCCTATCTTAGGGTGTTTTTGAGGATTACAGGTTATAATACACCTAAATAATAATACTATCTAGTAAGCAGTCAGTAAATGTTAGCTATTATTATGCATTATAGAGCTTAAAAACAAAGAATGGGAGATGGTTGGGGTTGCCCCCTGGACTGGCTGCTCTGGAGGTAAGAGACATCCAGAATGGCCCTCACCCACAGGTTTTGTCGCTACCTTCTCCCAGGTGTTTGAGAGGCAGCTACAGCTGGCCGTGTCTCTGAGGAAGCCCTTGGTGATCCACTGCCGGGAAGCTGATGAAGATCTGCTGAAAATCATGAAAAAACTTGTGCCTCCAGACTACAAGATTCACAGGTGAGAGCCTAGAACTTCAGCGGGCAAAGGAAGTGAACATGTCCCTCTGTCTAGGATGTTACTGGGAAAAACAAATGCAGTGAGAAAAGAGCATTGATAATGTTAGGTCTTTTTGTAGAATCTTTTCAAAAGATTAACTATCATTTTGACCCATATGAAATTTCCGATACTTGACCACTTTTTTACGTAAAAAATGACAGCTTCCTATGGTTTGAGCTAATACCCTGAATCACTGTGACCCCCATCCCATGAAGCAGGTTGTAACGGAGGCTCAGTTCTCAGAAATGAGAGCTGTTGATCTGGGGGGATCTGCTGTGGGTCCAGTGACTGCACCCAGAGAGCATTCCAGGGCACCGGAAAAGAAGTTTTCTCTCCTGCTTGCAGTTTGAAAGCTCATCCCTCCCCACCCCTCCCTACCCCACCTTATCTTCTCTAAATGGTATCTAGGGGTTCTTTAGTTGGGTAAACTCACCAGCCTCCTGCCATGTGCCCATTCTAGGCATGGGCTTGGCTTGAGGGGGCCCTGGAGGAGCTGTGAGAGACAGTCCGCCGGTGACTCCCCAGAGGGTGTGGGGCTGAGCTGAGCACAGGGAGCCAGAGCACGGGCCCTTAGCTGCCTCTGGCTACAAGGGGCCAGGAGTTGATGCCCAGCTGGCTCTTTCAAGATGGGTGAGATGGGTTAACTGAAGAAACAGAGTCTAGATCCCAAGCCTGGTTCTGACAGGTGACTGAAGAGGGCGGGGCTGTCAGGCCTCTAGACCACCGCCTTCCAGGCACCCAGGCAAAGAGTGACGCCTCTGAGTGGAGCGGCTGCCAGAGATGAGACGAGGCACAGTCACTCGGCCCTTCTGGGCTGGTGTATATGGTACTAAGAACATGGACAGGTGTCAGGCTAAAAGAAGAAAAATTCACCTGTAGGCCCCTTCTGGTGTATTCGATTACATGGACGTAATTTCCGCCCACAGTATCGTGATCCGGAGGGGCTGCTGTTGTCAGTTCTGCTTCTGACTGTGTCGACTGTGAGTCCTTCCCTCGGATGCAGTCTTTGCATTTTTGAGAATTTGTCCACCAAAATTAACTCAGAAGAGGTGAAATGTCTAGAGGGAGTTGGGGCTTCGGCAGAGTGGGTAATGAGAGAATCCTGACGTGGGATTCTCCTCCTCGCAGGCACTGCTTCACCGGCAGCTACCCAGTCATCGAGCCCCTGCTGGACCACTTTCCCAACATGTCCGTGGGCTTCACAGCTGTCCTGACCTACTCCTCCGCCTGGGAGGCCCGGGAAGCTCTGAAACAGATCCCACTGGAGAGGATCATCGTAGAGACAGACGCTCCCTATTTCCTGCCTCGACAGGTAGGGCCGTCTTCAAGCTAAGTTGAGGCGCTGAGGAGAGAGGGTGGGAGGCGGGCGGTCATCCGTGCGAGGCTGGCAGGACCAGAGCGCCCAGTACCTTTCCAGGTCCCGCCCTTGGCTGTGTAGGTATCTCCTCTCTGTTGCTTTGCAGAACCAAAGTCTAGGGGGCTGAGAAGCTGAAGGGTAACCACTCTCTTCCAGGCAGTGCACAGCCCTACCCTGTAGAGGGTTGTCCAAGGAAGCGTGGGACCCTGCTCACCCAGAGCCCCCCTGACTGGGACTCTCCCTGCACCTGCAGGTAAAGGGGTCTCTACACAGCTCCAAAGAGGCCCTGCTCGGGAAGGGCCGGGGAGGGACACGTGCCTGACGGCTGTGCACAGAAAGCACAGCGATGTCCTGAATGCTTGGTGTCTTCCAGGTTCCCAAGAGCCTTTGCCAGTACGCCCACCCGGGCCTGGCCTTGCACACGGTTCGAGAGATCGCCAGGGTCAAAGACCTGCCGCTCGCCAGCACCTTGGCCACCCTGCGTGAGAACACCCGCCGCCTCTACAGTCTTTAAGCAGGGAGGGTGCCACCAGGAGTCTCCTAGGAAAGGTGGGGAAAATCACATTACATGTGTAGTTTTGCAAAACCAAGACAAAAAATGACTTGGTCTCTATGAATGTGGAGCAGGTAAACATGGGGTGAGCAATGAGCCTGGTCTGTCTTGAGTGAACTTGAGTTTGTGTGCTAACTCAGTGGTGTCCGACTCTTTTGCAACTCCTTTGGCTGGAGCCCTCCAGGCTCCTCTGTCCATGGGATTCTCCAGGCAAGAATACTAGAGTGGGTTGCCTTCTCCAGGGGATCTTCCTAACCCATGGATCGAACCTGCATCTCCTGGGTTGGCAGGCAGATTCTTTACTGCTGAGCCACCAGGGATGCCCCTGAAGTTGAGTTTAACCTTCATCCTTTTCTTTTCCCCACACCCTGCAGGATGACCAGCGGCCTGACAGGAGAAAGGCCGCGTGAGCTCTGCCTGTGGGTCCCCGCTCGAGGATGTTGGAGAGCCAGCTGGGACAGAGGAAACCCGGACAGGGTGTTTCCTGAGACCTCCTCGGAGGCCTCTGCTTCAGGCTGGGGAGGGTGGGGTGGGGTGCAGTGGGTGGGCGAGGGGCTTGGGCTGGCCTCCCAACCGTGGTGCTCCAGGGCGACCCGGGCAGAAGAAGCAGAGGGTGTAAGGGCGCAGCAAACTCACCCACTCCGAGCTTGTCTCTGCGGCTTGGGCGCAAGCAGTCTGTGTGTGAAGTCACACTGCTCCTCGTTTAGTGCGCGTGAGCCAGCGGTGTGGTTCCTGGTTCTCCACTCTAAACACAAATCCCGAGTGGGAAATCTCTGGGGGACGTTGGCCGGAGACCTGTCTTGGAGGCTGATGCTCCTGTGGCCGGTGAAGGAGCCCCTCGCTCCCCTGGATAACCTTCAGTCTGGCCCACACCGTCGCCAGTGTCGGTTCCGCGTCAGCACGGCAGAAGGACCTCAGCTGCGGTCTCGCTGGTTCCACTGCTGTTGACACAGAGAGGGCCAAGGGGCGTCCATTGTCCAGGGCAAGTCCTGGCTGAGGGAACCCTGGATTGATTGGAAGACCTAAGGAGGAAGCCTATTTGAGGACAAGGACCCCAGGGAAGGTGTTCTTCCCCCTTTCTAAGGCCCCCAGGGCTGCAGCTCAGTTAGGTTGAACTAACCGCTAAGGGTCCAGTCTGCCGCAGAAACTGTCTGCTAGCCTGCCCGCGGGGCTCTCAGCCCCGCTGGCCTCCACTTTGCCCCCCTCTCCTGCAGCACTGGACCAAAAATATTCCTTCTGTTCCATCTCTCGTAACGGCCCCTTGTGCGCCCCACCCAGGTCGAGAGGTAAACCAGTTTAATTCTCCAAAGCTCTGCTGGCGCCGCCCAGCCCTGTCCATTGCCTATGCAGAACAAGAGGCCTGGTGTCCATGAATCTCCCATTTCCTGGCCTGGGGCTCTCCCTCACCTTGGCCTCCACTGTGTTCTTTCTCCATGGTGGAAGTCAGAGCCCCTCCTCGGACTCTGAGCAGCCAGGCCGTCTCAAATTCTGAGCTGTGCTCTGCGCCCTGCTGGTGCCTTGTGAAAGTATGTTCCATACAGACCCTGGAAGGTTATGACAGTCAAAGGTTAAGGGTGAGGACGCTCTTGCACTTGGCACAAAAGGATCCTTAATTCCAACTTCCTCAGTGAGACAGGCCACCCTGAGTCCATTGTTTCTTGGAGACTAGTAGCCGAAACCATAAGATCCATCACTTGTGCTGGACCCCTCTAGGTGTTTGTGGAAGGTGCTTTGGAACCGCATGAGCTGCAAGGAAAAGGACTTGGCGTTTCGTGTGTGGTATTTCCTCCTTGTCCGGGGACCTAAGTTGCTGGCCTGGGAAGTGGGCCTTGATTCACTCTCCACCTTCCATGGATCAGCTGTGCGTCATCTGTGCCTCAGATCTGGGGAGTCCAGAGCCTTGTTCTCCTGCTTGGAAGATTTGGAGGACTAAGTGTTTCAGAGTGCTTCATTGTTCCCCAAATGAACTGCCGCTTAGCCATATCCTTCACGACAAGGCCTGGAAATCACGACACCAACGAGGGAAACCAGCCGGGCCCACGTGCAGTGATTGAGCGACAACTCAGTGGATGTCTCAGAGCCATCGCAGTCTCCCTGCCAAGGTGAAGCACCAGGTGCTATCTACTTTTATCTCCAGGATTAAGGATTTTCATTTCTGTTACACACTGAAATGCGACTTGTGGCAGGCGGGATGGGGGTGAGGGGGGGTGAAAGCCAGTTGGCACTGTGTTTCATTTACAGTTTTTGGATGGCCAACTGGATTGTTTCTGCTGTGTTGCTGGCATGCCTCTGTATCTCTGCCTCCTCATCCCCTTTGGCCATCTCTTTCTGAAAATAAAGTGATGGATCTTCAGCCCATGGTCTTCATGTGTGTTTTTTTTTTTTTTCAGTGTTAGCAGTGGTTTGGTTGTTTCCTACCTTTGTACCCTAAGGATCCAGAGGTCTGGAGACCTTCTCGAATATGTCTGTGCTTCAGGAGAATTCAGCTGGAAGTAAGCAGCTTGGGTAGCTTCTCCAGATCTCTGCTGCCTCTGAGCATTTACTCTCATTTTACTGCCCAGGAACACCCAGATACACTTCTGCTTCTTAGCCTTGAAAAATAGACACGTTCCTTGTTGTGACCAATGAAACAGGAGGGGAAAAATGGAAGAAAGAAGGGTGTTGTTCATGACTCCGTTGCACTGTGGGCTCTGGACTGTGAACTTTGGTGCCTCTGGGCAAACGCTGGACGCAGTGAAACAGAACTTGCTCCTGTCTTAAGGTATCCTTGGACAAAAGTGCTCAAGCCAAAAGTAAGCCTGTCCAAAGGGAGGCTCTGTTCCAAGAACAGTTGATGAATTTGGAATCTGCTAATGCCTCATCTGGGACGCACAGTCATTGGTTTGTGTATTTCCAGCACATTCCTCTGTCTCAGCTCCGTCCCAGCTGAGCGCACAGCAGCTGTGTCTGCCTGACACAGAGATAGTCTCTGTGCGGCTGGAACTCTGCTCTTGGCCTTCCTGGTGTTTTTCACCTTTCCCTGTGTATTATTAAGATTGGGACCAATAGTAATCATTTACTGCAAGCACTTTCATTTTTGTGTCACTCATTTCTGTAAAATCCAGGCAATGACCACTGTACGGTGCTTGAACACAGTGCCCAGGACGGCAGCAGAACTGGTCAGTGGCCAGGCAGCCCTCTTGCTTGCTGTATATGCTCATTTGTCAGCAGTGTTTGAAAGTGAATTCAGACCAAAGTGTGGTTGCTAAGCATGGGTCTCTACTCTGTGTACACTGTCCCAAGGGAATTTCTTACACCCCTGTAAGTGTGTAAGAAGTTAAACACATGTGCTGTCATTCTAATGTACCAGGCATATTATTTATAAAACAATTTTTTCCTAAGGACATTTTTGTTGTTTCTGTTTTTCCTGTGTAAATACCTTGCTCAGCCCAGGGTGTAAATGTACCTGCTTTGGAGAGCCGGAAGTCAGTGTTGTCCGGAAGTGACATGGGCAGAAGGTCTGAGAGGGCTGGCGTGGGACCAGGTTTGAAATGCTGTATTTTCTCAAGTGTGTCCCGTTTGCCCTGCGATCAGTTTTTATTTCTTCCAGTTGTCAACTTGAAATTGCCCTTGGCCTACCCCAAGTTGATCCCATGTCTTATGAATGAAAATGAAAAATGGAAACAAAAGGCTACCTTAGGTAGCAGGGCAAGAGGGTGACACTGGATGAGAACAGCAGAACATGGGGGCGCCTGGGCCCAAGCCCACAGCTCTCGGTAAGTCGGAAACCTGTTTGCTAAAGTCACCTAATTCCTCTGAACTTCAATCTTCTTCCTCTTAAGTGGGTTTGTTGTGGAAATTAACTGAAATTACATTAAATTCATGTGAGATGTATTTAGAACAGTGCCTGGTGCACAGCAGGAATGCAGTAAAAGGTGGCTCTTAGGATAATTGAATGCCTACTGTGTGCAGACGTCCTCCAGGGGGATACTGTTCAGTCTTGACTGGGGAGGTGGGTGTTTTACATGGGAGGAGCCTGAGAAGTTCAGTGTCACGGGCTGGATCAGACAGCTGGTGTTCACATTTGGGTCTGAGTCTGAGGCCTATAGCGTTCCACCCCACTATGCTACCTGGGCTAGCTGAGAGAAGCCCCGTCCAGAGTGGGTGCTTAACATCTGGTTCTGGAATGAATGACCTGGGCAAGCGGGAGGGAAGGCTTGTGTGTGCCCCCTGAGAAAGGTGTAAAGCCTTGTCTTTGTGGGGGAGCAACAGGTGACCGGCGTTCCTCGGAGCCTGGCACCTGTCCTCCCCTGAACCCCGACTGGCTGCTGCACCAGGTCAGGAGATGGTTTCTTGGGCTGTTGGTTGGGCTTTAGCTCCTCCTCTGGATGTTGAAAAAAAGGGCTCTGGGCATTGCCAGCAATGATCAGGGTGGCCCCCCTTCTAAGTTTTAGGAGCTGGGATGTGCCTCAGCTTCAGGCCCAGATGTGGGTCTCTGCATCAGAGAGAAAAACTGGCTCACTGGAGGTGGACTTCACTTCCTCCACCCAAATCATTCACCTGCTTTCCAATACCTTAGATTCCTCTAGTGTAGATGTATGTGGGCTGAGTTGTGTCCAACTCTTTGCCACCCAATGGACTGAAGCCCGCCAGGCTCCTCTGTCTGTGGGATCTCCCAGGTAAGAATACTGGAGTGGGTTGTCATTTCCTCCTCCAGGGATCTTCCCAATCCGGGGACTGAACCCACATCTCCTGTGTCTTCTGCATTGGCAGGGGGATTCGTTACTGCTGAACCACCTGGGAAGCCCCCCTAATGGGGATAATGCCTTTCAAACTGGGGTCATCCCTTAGAGGCAGATGCTTTCAGAGGCAAGAGCTCAGTGAGCCAAGTCACTACACAGCCAAATAGGTGTGTGTGGTTTCCTGAGGTGAAAGGGTGTGTGTGTGTGTGTGTTTCCTGAGATGGAAGGGGTGTGTGTGTGTGTGTTTTTCCTGAGATGGAAGGGGGGTGTGTGTGTGTGTTTCCTGAGATGGAAGGGGGGGTGTGTGTGTGTGTGTGGTGTGTATGTTTTTTTCCTGAGGTGAAAGGGGTGTGTGTGTGTGTGTGTGTGTGTGTGGTGTGTATGTGTTTTTTTCCTGAAATGGAAGGGGTGTGTGCGTGTGGTTTGCCCAGTGGACAGGCATGGAGTTGATGGCAGAGCTGCAGCTTAGAGAGTTGGGGACAGGGAGGTAAGTGAAAGAGGAAACAGCTTTTTCATTCAGTCTCACTTTCATTGAGGGTCCCCTGCATTGTCCTAAGTCATATGAGAGTTGACACCTGTTCTAAGTCAGGTGGGGTCACCTGGCCTGAATAGGACCCTGTGGGCATTAAGCCACTATATATGCTCCTGAGGTCTTGTTAAAACGCAGATCCTGATCTTCTGGGGCAAGGACGGAGCCCAAGATTCTGCACGTCTAAGAGGTTCCATGATCACGGTGACATTCCACGGGCCACACATGGTGCCTCGCTGAGGGATGGTGGTGGGGTATCACGGTGCCCACCAAGCGTGATCAGTGGTTTGCACTACGGGGCTGTGTCTTAAGTGCCTGGCAGCCAGAATGTCACTGGAGAAGATACTTGGCTCCTACAGGGAGGCCTCTGTGACAAGGGTTTCTCCAGAGTGTGGATGTTACCTCAGCTCCACAGAGGGGTGTCCTGTGTGTTTCTAGTGGGTGCACACATGCTGAGGCAGGCAGTGCTTCTCCCCCTGTGATCACCCATCCTCCATCACTAGCTCGAGAGTCAGTTCACACCGAAGAGCACATGACTGATAAGAGACATTCCCCCCAGGAAGACTGGGTCTTCACTGGAATTCAGCGGTGGAACTTAAGGATCAAGGCTCACTTCAGCTGTGAGCTGGGGTTGGAAGGCTTTTGGGACGTCACCCTAGTGTCCCAGATCAATGAAGGAGCCGAGGCAATGGCCAGCCTTGGCCACGTGAGGTGGTGTCTGCTGTGCGGGTCTTCTCAGTGGACCAGGAGGAAGGGGAAGAGGTCAGGTCAGCTGTGTCTGGCAGTGGCTCTAGCTGTTGTTTGCGCCCCAATTGTGTCCAGCTTCAGAATCAGGCTTTCACATTCCCAGCATCTGTCCTGCCCTTGAATGTCAGTTCAGTGGCTCTGATAGTGTCACCGGAAGTTCCCCTGCTCACACAGGCCTCACTGGTTGTTAATGTACCTTTCTTTGCACTTGAGAAGCTCTGGTACTTAAAGGACCCTTGCCTGTCTTCTCCTCTGTCTCACCCTTACTGCCTCCTTTCTGTCCCCTTCCTCTGCTCCTGCTGCTAAGTCGCTTCAGTCGTGTCCGGCTCTGTGCGACCCCATAAACGGCAGCCCACCAGGCTCCCCCGTCCCTGGGATTCTCCAGGCAAGAACACTGGAGTGGATTGCCATTTCCTTCTCCAGTGCATGAAAGTGAAAAGTGAAAGTGAAGTCGCTCAGTCGTGCCCGACTCCTAGCGACCCCATGGATTGCAGCCCACCAGGCTCCCCCGTCCCTGAGATTCTCCAGGCAAGAACACTGGAGTGGATTGCCATTTCCTTCTCCAGTGCATGAAAGTGAAAAGTGAAAGTGAAGTCGCTCAGTCGTGCCCGACTCCTAGCGACCCCATGGACTGCAGCCCACCAGGCTCCCCCGTCCCTGGGATTCTCCAGGCAAGAACACTGGAGTGGATTGCCATTTCCTTCTCCAGTGCATGAAAGTGAAAAGTGAAAGTGAAGTCGCTCAGTCGTGCCCGATTCCTAGCGACCCCATGGACTGCAGCCTACCAGGCTCCTCCATCCATGGGATTTTCCAGGCAAGAGTACTGGAGTGGGGTGCCATCGCTGTCTCCATCCTCTGCTCCTACATCCCCCCAGAAAACTTCTCCGCTGTAGGTGTGGTTGTACTTTGGTTTTCTAAGCATGCACGCCTCCTTGCTACATGTTCATTTTTTCTCTTCCCATTGACCACAGACCAATAATTGGCTGGCTGGGGGGTTGTTTTTCAGTGAAATGTGAAATCTTCCTCTTTGGTGAAGTAAACATTTTGCACCTTCAGCATCCAGTTTGAACACTGATTCACCTCGGGCTAGTACCCCTCAGAGCTGGGTGTGGTCTCGGAAGTGTTCTGGAATCCAGTTGAGTGCTTCTGGGAGAACGGAGAGGTGGCTGGTCTCAGGGTTGGTCACTTGCCAATCGGGCCTTCTGAAAAGCGAGAGGTCAAGTCAAAGTGCCGTGGCTGGGGCTCCCGGGGCGGTCCAGGGTTTGAGACTCCGCACTTGCATGGCAGGGGGCACGGGTTCCACCCCTGGTTGGGGAACTAATATCCCATGTGCCTCACAGCGTAGCTGGAAAAACAATGCCCACCAGAAAGCCCCGCCGCTTTGCCCACTGTCCTGCTGGCGCCAGCACAGTTGGCTTTTCTTCCACAGGGTGATGGACGTGCGTGTTGTCACGGGGAGAGCACTGGCCTCGGAGTGTGGACCGTGGGACTGGGGTCCATCCCCTAAAAGCGGGGGGTGGGCGGGGGGAGGGCAGTCCTGGAACCAATCCCCAGCAGGAACTGAGGAATGATTGTGTTTGGGACAGAGGGATCAGAAGCTTGAGAGGCAAGGGTGGGGAAGAAAACTTCTGTTTTGTTGCCCATAGGCAGACTCACGCTGGGACTCCAGCGAAAACTTGGGAGTTGACTGGACCTGGGCAAGGACTTACCATGGGCTTCTTCCCAAAGGACATCCTGAAGAAACTTCTCCAGGGTCTAGCCGTGCCGGTGGGACTGAGCCCCTGACAGCTTTGATCCTGGCATCAAAGGGGACACTGAACTATATGAGGGCCCAGGAATTGTCAGAGGTCTCACCCTCCCACCCCAGCCCCTCACCTCCCACCCCCATCCCAGTGGAGGCCCTGGGCTCTCAGGAAGGGGAGAGAGAAGGGTCTGGGGTTCAGCAGGCACCCCTCAGCCAGGTTACCCTTCTTCCTGGGCCTGGTCTTATCACCCCCACCATTTTTATTTTACATTGAAGGATAATTGCTTTACGATGTGTTGGTTCCTGCGGTACAACAGCATGAATCAGCCTGAAGTATACATATATCCCCTCCCTATGAAGCCCCCCTTCCTCTGAAGCCCCCCTCTCCCCTCTAGGTCATCACGGAGCACCGGGCTGAGGTCCCTGTTACACAGCGAATTCCCACTAGCTGCCTATTTTACACATGATAGTGTATATGCTTCAATGCTTGTGCTCACCATCTTTAAGGGCTTACCTTGTACCCTCTGTCCTTACCACTGAAGAGGTTACTGATAAAAGCTGTGGGGTCCCCTAGAACGAGTTTCCCCCATTCTTGCAGCTTTGGAAGGCAGAAGGTTGAATGGCCAGTGGTGGAGTTTGAGACGCCGGCAGGGTGATCTGGGGACAGGGCTCTCCCTGGTGGACGCAGCACTAGCCTGGGGAACGGTGTCTGCACCCCGCCTTCTTCCCTTCCCAGGTGGTCTTCCTCTTGTCTGCACAGGCCTTTCCTTGTTCTGTGGAAAATCAGACAGGAAGCTGACACTTTCCTCGAAGGATGCTCTGAGCAAGTTTGTTCTTCCTATGCTCCGTCTCTTCCTTTCTGCAGGGAGGGTACCCCACGAGCCCTCCTTTCTCAGCAGCCTATGAGATGACTTCTTGAAGCTCAAAGCTGTGGGCAAAGAGGAAGGAGCTCTGTGGCCATGTCATTGTTTCTCTCCTGGGGAGTGGAGACTGTTTACCTTCATGTTACCCCAGTAACCACGTGGTTTCCTGGCCATGTTGGGCAATGAGATTCTGGATGAGTAGACAAAGGGATCTTGGGGCCGAAAAGGAGCCCATGGTCCTTCTGCCTCCTGCCCTCCACTCAGGACGTGTCAGCCCCATTTTCAGGTGAAGCAGCTAAGGCCCTAAGAGGTTGTATGATGTGCCCGGGGCTGCAGAGGGAGGTGGTGGCCAGGGCCAGACAGCAGACTGGAACCCACCAGCCCTGGAGCCCCTGAGCCCCAGGGCCGCTGCCACCGCGCCTGGCGTGCAGCCTTCATCCTGGTCAGGCTCAGGCCGAGCCCTTACCCTCCAGGTAGGAGCCACTGTGGCTCCCATTTCACAGAGGAGCAGAGACACTCAGAGATGTTAATAAAACAACAGATACATGTTGGTTCCCTATTTAAAATGTACCTCCATCCCCCTCGTCTCCACCATGAAGATGAAGCGAGTGATGACGTCACTGATCTGGGGGACACCTGAAGCCCCTCTTTCCCTCCCTTCAGTGCACACTCATTTTCCCCCCACCCCCTGGCTGATGCAAGTGGTCGGATGATCCCAGCAGACCTTGCACAGCACTAGGGGCACCAAACTGGAGACCTGCCAGGTGCTAGACTGCACCCTGGAGCCAGACGAGGAGCAACCGACAGGCACAGTGGCTGCTGGACGGGAGAGCGGCTTCAAGTGGCTTGAAAAGACCCCTTTTGCCTCAGTGTCGCATCTGGTAAGTGGGGGTTGGGTGCACTGGGGGTGGGACTTGGTCTCAAAAGCTTCTAGGTCTGAAACTCCATTTTGGGAAACAAGTTCAGAGGGAGAGGAGGGGCCTGCGATGGTCCAGACAGGACCCCAGGACTGGAGGGGTTTGGAGAGCAGAGCCAGAGTCATGGCCTGTGTCACGGCCCCCTCCACCTCTGGTGCCCCCCACCTCCGGACTTGTGGACTCCCAGTTCTAGCTGAAGCAGTGCCTGCTGTTCCATCTGTGGAAACTAGAAACTTCTTCTGCATCTGAGCTGGCTTAGAGCTTCTCTTGCCCTGCTGGACTTGGCCGGTGCACTGGGAAAGTTCCCTCATTTTAGTCTAAGGATTCGCAGACTGGTGTCGAGGGGGAATGTGACAGGTGGGATCTCACGCGTGGTAGGAGGCGCTGCCTGGTGAGGGTCAGAGGGTGTGGGTTGGGGATTTCACCCCTGACTCATAGGGATCGGGGGAGAAGCTGGGGGTCAGTGGAGGGAGGCCAAGGAGACTTCCTGGGCCACCCACTCTCTCTCTGCCAGACAGGTGATGGGGATACAGGGCTTGAGGACCAGAGTCCCCCCAGACCAGGGGTCCCACCTCTGCCCCACACAAGCTGTGGCCCCTCAGGCCAGTGAGCTTTCCTAGCTGAACCTCTGTCCTTTGTCTCTAAATGAGGGCCTAAGACCAGCCTCACTGACCTCACAGGCGGTTGTAGAGGTTAAATGCTAAGTAGGAGGGTGAAGCAGGGGAAAGAGAGACCGAGGCGTGGGCACCAGCACAGAAGTTACCAGGCACCCCGGGGGGATTCCAATTCCCCTGTACAAAGGTCTTTCTCTACCTTAACTCTTGTTGGGACCATTCGCTGGTTTTCTAAGCATGCACACCTCCTTGCACCCACCTTCTCCACACAGGTGGGGATCCCTTATAAAATGCCTTCACGCCCTCTCTCTCTCCTAGTCCTCCTTGCCCCTCCGTGCACAATTCACCAAAGCCTAAGCAAGCCTGGTGGGCTCCATCCTCATCTATAGGTGGGGTTTGGTGAGAGCTGAGCCCCCAGCTCACCTGTCCAGGGTGCTGCTCCTCATAAAATAAAGTCAGATAAGGTCTGAGAGGTCCCTGAGTCCATCAGAAAGTTTTCTCTAGGGAAACTTCTCCACTCTGAGCAGTGCTTTCTTCCTGATGTCTGCTTGCTGGCTCCCCTTTGCGATCGCCTGGTGTCTGCTGGCACCCCCGTTCCCCTCTGCTTGGGGCTCATCCTGCTGCAGCAAAGTTACTTAGGTATTTGCCTGCTGATGGGCAAAGACCTCCCAGAGCCCAGTGGTACAGAGTCCATTATCCCCTCCACTGCCGGAGGCATAAAACTGCAGAGACCCACCTGGATTTCCAGTTCATCTTCTGCACTTTCTGCCTGACTTCCGATCCAAGCCAGCCTCCCAGGGCCTCGGGGCTTCAGTGTGACTGCTGGCTTCTTGGATTCCTTTCTCTGCTGGAAAGAGGAGGTATTCTCCTTAGGACCCTGAGCCCCCTGTCTGTCCAGAAGCAGAGTGAGGTACGGGCTCGCGTTTAGACCTGGAGGCCTCCTTTGTGCTCTGAGGGAAGGCTGAAGCCCAGAGTGTGAGAGCCACTGCCCAGGTCACACGGCTCAGGGCAGGGCTGGAAGGAGTTTCCCCATTTAGAATGCAGGGCTCATGGGGAGATGTCTCACCTGCACTTTCTGATGTTTGAGGCTCAGGGACCTGGAGCCCACCCTGGCCAAGTCCACCCAGAGTGCACTGCTGAGCAGCAGGCTGCAGACGGTCCCCAGGGCAGGCATGGCCTCAGCTGGCTGGGGATACACGGGCCTGGAGGAGAGACTCTGGACCACGTGCCTCCCCTCCCCTCCTTCCATCCCCTCTGCCCCACCTTCCATCCCTGTGCCCCAGCCCTGCAGTTAGCCCCAGGGCTCCGACCTAGACCTGGGGCCGCAATTGCTGAGTAGACAGCTTAGCCCCCTGTGTGCCTGCCTCCCCAGCTAGGAGCCGTGGAAGGACGTGGGTGCTCTTTGCCAAGAATGTTCATTCAGAGGCGGGATGTTTGACAGTGGGGCTACCCCAGTCCTCTGTCCCAGGCCCCGAGGAGGGATGACGAAGCTGAACCAGCAAGGTCCCAGGAGACTGTTCAGATGGCCCTGCAGACACTCAGTTGTCAGGGTGAGATAAACCCATAAAAACAGGTCCCTACAGATGAGAGCCGCCAGAGTGCCTGCCTGGGATTCATTTATTTGGCTGTGCTGGGTCTTCATTGCTGCATGGATTTTTCTCTAGTTGCGGCAAGTGGGGGCTCTCATGTTGAGGGGTACAGGCTTGCGGGCACAGGCTCAGTCATGGCGCACAGCTCCACTGCTCCTCGGCATGTGGCATCTCCCCAGACCAGGGATCGAACCCATCAGCAGGAGGATTCTTTACCACTGAGCCACCAGGGAAGCCCCTGTTTGTTTTAAACAGCAGTCCCATCTCAGGGCAGCCCAACCTCCGGGTGCTAATTAATATTCCTTGGGAACTAAAAAAGCTCATGACGTCCTCTGGGTAGAAATCAGCAGCAGAGGTCAGATGCCCTGAGAGATGGCTGGGTTTGCCTGGGGCAGCCCCATGGGGTGGCCGTCTGCTCCTGTCCCCAGGCATGCTCAGCCCTGAGTTTAGGTGGGAGGGAGGGGGGCGGCCCTGAGTCCTGCCTGGTGTTGCTGCTAGGTGGTCTCGGCCTGTCTGCGGTTCCCTTCCTCCAGGGACAGGATCACTTGATCTCAGGAGCGTGTCCTGCCCTGGCCTTTGCTGCTTTCCATAAGGGATTCTGCTCGGGCTCTCATAGCCTCAAGCCTATAGGACTCCAGCTCGTTTTCAGGCCTCTCTAAGGGAAGGCCATTTTTCAGATGAAGAAACTGCAGGAGAGCAGGGCAGGGACCATCTCCAACAGGGGCTGAATGCCAGTGCTTTCTTCTGGGTGGTGGTGATGGCTTGGCTCAGCCTTTGCTAACATGTGGGCTGGTCTCCCCAGTCGCAGCCAGGTTCTAAGAGGGAGCAGAGGGGCCTTGGGGCCTGGAAAGCTGGGGCCTGGTGCTACCCCACGTGACCCTGGCCTTGGGGAGGTCACTCAGCGTCCCCCTGCTCAGGGCTGCCTCTCAGAGTGGCTTTCAGGATTAATTGAGGTGATGGTGTGAAATCCTTTACAACCTGTCAAGTATCATGCAGATAACAACTATTTTTTGTACCCTGGCCAGCCTCTGCTACATCAGATGTTCTCAGATGAAGAATTCATCAACCACATGGGGGATTCCATACCTGCCCCAGACCCCTTCATGACACGGGATGCTCAGGCGAGGATTCCTGAGGGCTCGGTGAGTTGTCTGCGTAGACCTTCTAGTGTTCTGGAGGAAGAACTCACTTCTGACCAGGCTCTGGCTGGGAGAGTAGGAAGGGCTCCGCTGGCAACGGAGCAGAGCTTTGAAGGGAAGCCCTGCGGCAAGCAGCGAGCAGGAGCGGAGATGAACAGCAGGCATGAGTGCAGACTGTGTGGAGCCCCAGCCAGAATGTGGGATGCTCAGAGGAGGGTGGCAGAGGTGGGGGATGGATCGTAAGGAAAGGCCTCAAAGGAGATGCCGGGTGAGGATAAGCACAGTTTGGGAGCTGCTGGGACAAGGCACTGGGGCTGGATCTAGAGAAGGGGCTATAAAGGCTCCTGAGGGGCGGAATGACCCAACAGGACCGTAAAGGCCTGGGAGGCTGCACCACTCTTTTCATAAGGAGGACAGTCGATGCCCCAAAGACCACAGTCCCCCCGAGCCACGCAGCCCTCAGTGGCAGTGCTGGCCACCCGACCAGGTTCTGAGCACGGCAGAATGGGGGTCGGGGAGCCAGCAGACCAGCAGTCATCCAGTGACCTCCTGATGCAGATGGACTTCGGGGGGCACTGGACCCCTGTGGAGACGGGACAGTGTGGGCCCTGGAGGGGCTGGCTGAGCCCCTCAGGGCACTGCAGGGGCCGAGTATCAATACCTCTGCTGGGAAGCTTCTCACCACCAGCGCACCCACCGTGGAGGCTAGAACCCTTCCTTCAGTCCCAACAGAGTGTAAGCCTGTCACCTGGAGGCCTTCACCCTTGGGGGCCACCTGAGCTCAGGCCTGGGGGCCCAGAAGGCCTGAAGGTGGGGCAGGGTTGGGGGAGACACACTACCCACAGGCAAACACCCACGCTTCTTGCTGTGTTATCTTTGAAAACAGAAATGTGCCTGCGGGTTTGAAACCACCCCAAGCACATCCCAAAGAGCTGAGGCTGGGTCAGGGAGGAAGGAAGGGGTGAAGGACCTCAGAACCACTGAGGGAGCGGAGACGATGCCTGGAAAGCACCTCACTGCATACCCCCAGCTGTGGGACTGGGGTGGGAACCCACTCGGATCTGGACCCCAGAGGCCTCTGGAGGAGAATAGTGTAACTTAAGCTAATGTTAACTGATGCTGAAGCTGAAACTCCAATACTTTGGTCCTCTGATGGGAAGAACTGACTCATTTGAAAAGACCCTGATGCTGGGAAAGATTGAAGGCAGGAGGAGACGGGGACGACAGAGTATGAGATGGTTGGATGGCATCACCAACGCGATGGACATGAGTTTGAGTAGGCTCCAGGAGTGGGTGATGGACAGGGAAGCCTGGCGTGCTGCAGTCCATGGAGTCGCAAGGAGTTGGACATCACTGAGCAACTGAACTGAAGATAGACTCCCTCTCCACATATATTTGAGGGCTTCCCTGGTGGCTCAGATGGTAAAGAATCCGCCTGCAATGCAGGAGACCTGGGTTTGATCCCTGGATCGGGAAGATTCCCTGGAGAAGGGAATGGCAGCCCACTCCAGTATTCTTACCTGGAGAATCCCCATGGACAAAGGAGCCTGGCGGGCTACAGTCCATGGGGTCACAGTCACACACAAGTGAGCAACTAACACAAGTATCTGAGCTGCTTCTTCTGGAAAATTTCTAACACTGAAAGAAAGCAGAGAGAGTAATGCAGTGAGTCTCCAAGCATCCATCGTCAGTTTCGACATGTATTAGCATCTTGCTTCATGTTTTTATCCCACTTACTGTTTTTCCTTTTAGGGGAATATTTTAAAAGCAAATCTCAGCAATCATGTAATTTCGACCTTAAAAGCTTCAGTATGTATCTTTAACAGATAAAACGCACTCTCTTAGGCTGTACCAGCCCTGTGCCTGTACCTGATTATTTTTTTTATTGTTCCTTTCTACATTTACTAGCATTTTTTCCTTCAGCAATTATTTTATCACCGTGATACATACACAGTTTGTACAGGAAAGGCAAGAAAAATATATGATTTTTTTTTCTTATTTTCAAAGTAAGGTCATTGTTCTAGCAACCTTCAAAATTTTTCTCCTATCACACGCTCAAAGAGTTTTTAAAATATGTGTTTCAATTGATTATAGTCATTATTAGTTTTGATGCTTCCATATTTGAAGAGTTGATTGCTGTGTGCTTTTGACACAACCCTATTGTTTTCCGGTAGCTTCCGTTATGACTGAGCATCTAACACTTTTGTTTTTTTCTGTCCCGTTAAGAAATCCTGGGCTCATTTTGTGCGTGCCCTTCCTGCTTCTGACCTTAATCTGTAATTTCTTTAAGAAATGCTGGTTTCTTTTAGTGGGAAGTGGTTTTTAAAGACCACAGTCTGGGACTTCCCTCATGGTCCAGTGGTTAAGAATCCACCTGATAACGCAAGGGACACAGGTTTGATCCTTGGTCCTGGAAGATTCCACGTGCCACAGAGCAACTAAGCCTGTGCACACTACTGAGCCCTCGCACCCTAGAGCCCACGGACCACAGCTGGAGAAAGCCTGCTCCAGGAGCAAAGGCCCAGGGCAGCCGTAAAGAAAGAGAGAATTTTTTTTTTTTTTTTTTTACAAAAGACCACAGTCTGGATGCTAATTAGTTATACTGCTTCTAGGCTTTTTCAGTGCAGAGATGAGAAAAAATATAGTTTTAGGAGAAAACTAGGTCATGAGTTAATTGTGTTATTTCCAAGTAAAGCTTCAGGTGACAGCGCTTTCAGTTCCTGAGTTGTATGCATTTTTAAATCCCTTCTTTTATCTTAAAAATCTTGGTTTCTAGTTACAGTAACAATTACTTTTCTCTTGCTCTGTCTTACGGTATCAACATAATACTTTCAAAATAAGATGACTGTAATTACTACAAACCATAAACTACTAAATACAGCCTATTAGGAATGTACAGTTGAAAACACCTGAATACTTATTTTCTGTCTGTGGTTATGGATTGGGCTTGATATATAAGTAAAATTACATCCATTTGTTCTCTCAGTTTTTAGGGCTTTTCCCCTCTTTAATTGCTATTTTCTAAACATCACATGCTTCCAAAGTCAGCGCACAGGACAAGGTTCATGTGCGCTAAGCCGCTTCAGCCGTGTCCGACTCTGTGACCCCGGGACTGCAGCCCACCAGGCTCCTCTGTCCATGAGATTCTCCAGACAGAATACTGGGGAGGGCAGCTGTTTCCTTCTCCAGGGGATCTTCCCGACCCAGGGATTGAACCTGCTTCTCCTGGGGCTCCTGCATTGCAGAGCAGAGACTGTTACCTTCCATTTCTGTCCCCTTCTCTCGGTCTCTTCTTTCCTCTATATTAACTATTTTTACTGTGATTTTTTCCTTTGACCCCTGAGTTATTTGGATGTGTACATATTGCTTACATTTCCAAATACTTGAAGATTTTCCCAAATATTCTATTACTGATGCCTAGGTTATTTCCATTATAGTCCAAGAATATGTTCTTGATGCTTTTAATTCTTTTAAATTTGTTAAAGAATGTCTGAGTGTCCAGAAATGAGTCTATCTTGATGAGTGTTCCAGATGTACTTGAATGCATTTAAGTGTTGTTGGGTGAAATATTCTATGAATGTCAGTTAAGTCACACTGATTGATAGGTTTGTGTATGTATTCCATAACCTTCTTTTTTTTTTTTTTTAAATTAGGGATCTACTTCTTCTCTTGCTAAAAGAGGAGTGTTAAGATCTCCAGCTGGAATTGGAAATGACGTCTCTTCAGTTCTGTGAGTTTTTGTTTCACGTATTTTGAAGCTCTGTTTTAGGTGCATGCGTATTTAGGGTTGTTGCCTCCTTGATGAACTGATCATTTATTATGTCCTTTTTAAAAAATCCTTTATAAGTATTTGTTGTCCCGAAGTCTACTTTATCGGATATTTCTCATTCTAGAATCATTTTTATGTCATTATAATATAGATACTTCATCTTTCTTTTGATTAGTGTGTGTATAGGAAATCTTCTAAGTCATTGTTTTAATTTGTGTGTTCATGTTTAAAGTAGGTTTTGTATAAACAGCAAGTAGTTCTGGGTTTTGTTTGTTTTTTAAATCTATTCTGATACTCTCTCTTAACCAGGGCCTTTTACTCGGGAGTGTTTAGCCTATTTATTGTAATCACTTGTACAGTTAGGTATAAACCTACTAGCTGTTTTCTATTTGACTCATCTGTTCTTTGTTCCTTTTTTTCCTCTTTTCATGCCCATTTTTGGACCATTTTTTTGTGGTATTAATCATTGGTGACTTATTAGCTATATTCTTTGCTTTATTCTTTTAGTGGTTGACCTAGGATTTAAAACACAGCTTCACCACAACATACCTTGAACAGATAGGATATTCCTTTTCTATACTATAAGATCCTTCAAACAGAATACTCTGATTTCCCTATTGCCATTATTTCTGCTGTTTCACACATTTTATTTCTATATGCTGTAACCTCCACAGTGTACTTCGGATAGTCAGTACTTTTAGTGATATTAAAGAAATGAAAGAAAATCTTCTATTCACCCAGATCTTTACTAGTAATTTCTGGTGCTCCTTATTCCTTTGCATAGATTCAGATTTTCATCTGGTGGTATTTGCCTTCTACCTGAAGAAATTACTTTCACATTTCTTGTATTTCAGCTTTGCTGGTAATTCACTGTTTCAGTTTTTACTTGAAAAAGAGTTTATTTCGCCTTTAAAAAGGGATATTTTCACTAGGTGTAGAATTCCAAGCTAACAGGCTTTTTTTCTTTCAGCACGTCTGACATTAATCTTCTAATGCTTTACAAAATTTCTGATGAGAAGTTGGCTGCCATTGTTATATTTGCTCCTTTATCTGTAATATACCTTTTTTCTCTGGCTGCTTTTTTAACTTCAGTTTTATTGTAGTGTGTGTGAGGTACTTTGACTTCCTAGAATCTGTAGGGTTATAGTTCTAATCCAGTTTGAAAAAAATTTTTGGCTGTTTCTTCAAAGATTTTTGGACTTACACATATAAACTACTTAATATTGTAGTAACTTGTTATTTTTTTGGAGGGGTCTTCTCTCTCTTTCTGTGCTTCAGTTTGTGTAATTTTCATTGCTGAATTCAGACTTACTGGTCTTTCCTTCAGCAGGGTCTAATGTCTGTGTACTCCCATCCAGTGTATTTTCTACTTTAGATAATGAGTTGTTCATTGCTAGAGACTCCATTCGCAACTGTCTTGCATCCCCCATTTTTCACTTTTAAACGAAAGCATGGGACGCTGCTCCTAGTTTTGACAGTTCTCACATTGGCTGTTGAGTTTTCTATCTAGAAGGGATGTGTATTTGATCACAATTCTCAGGTTACTTGACTCAAAGGGCCTTAAAAACTTGCCTTTCTCCTCCCCGTGCTGAAACCACACTGGTGTTATGGCGATGAGTGGTTTGGCCCTACTCCTTCACGTTCTAGAGTTTGACCAACTACCTTAATGTCATCTGGGGGTTTCTTTTGCTCTCCTTGTGGCTTTGTTTTTGTGAAAGGACTGAAAACCTGTGTGGCTGTTCCGCCACCGTGAACCTCACCAGAACTCTGTATCTTTTACATCACCCTTCCATTCGTCTCATTTGGGTTTGGCAACTGCCCTGGAAGATGGACACAACCCTGTATTCCACTCCATTGGTTTATTTTGTTGTAACAAATTTGAACTATTTCCCTTAGGAATGGCTAACATGTTACTCCCCTAAGCATAAATGGTTGAGGGTGGTAATTTCATTTACTTCCAGCTTACTGTCATTGATCCTGGTGGTGTAAGGTACAAACCCAGCTTATGGCCAGGAGCCCAGTGACCTGTCACTAAGCCCACTGTGTGACCGGGGCCAGCGCCCTCTCATTATTCATTCACTGATGGCAGCAGGCACTGTACGGAGGACCAGGCCTGCCCTAGGGAGCACAGAGAGAGTGAGAGAAAGCAGAAATGTAGAGCTCATTAGAATTTAGTGTAGTCTGTGTCCGCTGAGAAGCCTGAGCAAAAGTTGCCTTCTTGGCCTTTCTTTTCGTATCTGAATGGAAGGAAAGAAGCAACTATTATCCTCCTGTTCTCTGAAGGCTTGGATTTTGCAGACTGAGTGGGCCAGGCCACTGTATCCTCACTTCAGCCAAAGTGGTTTCACTTTTTTTTTTTTTGCATTTTATATGTTATCAGCTAATATTTATTATTTTTAATATCATTTTTTTTAAATTGGAGGATAATTAACAATGTTGTGTAGCTTTCTGCCATACAACGTGAATCAGTCCTAAGTACATGTATATCCCCTCCCTCCCACTCGATCTAAGATTTATTTCAAAGCAGAGGTTCTGCTGCTGAGAAACGCACAAGGAGCCTGTAGAAGAGGGGTCCACATCTAACTGTGGGCTCTGAGGAGCCCCCGCACTTCCTCTCTGATCCACCCTTGAAAGGACCAATTTCAGAACCCTCGTGGTGGTGGGTCGTGGCGCCAGCACCGGCTCCAGCATGTGGAAGTGGTGGCTTCTGAGCGTCCTGCCCGTTTGCTCATCAGGAAGGCAAGGGGTATGTGCCTGCACACGAAGGCTGTGCTGCTTCGCGCGGGCCTCAGTAAATCGCAGCTGCTCTTGTGACTTCCAGTTCAGGTCAGGGCCCTGGGGCCTCTGGTGAGAGGTGATCTTTGGTTCAGGGATGGTTAGGACCAGAACTGTGCTCTCCATGCTCTCTGGCCTAGACTGTAAGCCCTACAGTTAGTCCAGCCTTTGGCTCCAGCTTCCTCAGGCCCCAGGGATGTGCTGAGAGCCCAGGTCCCTGTGGCCAAAGGGAACCTTGTTAGGCAATTTTTATGTTTTAAAGATTATTTTATCTTGGAGTATTGTTGATTTGCAATGTTATGTTTATTTGAAGTGTACAGCAGTGTGATTCAGGTATAAACAGACATATGTATATATAAGCTTCTCTTGCTCTTGGCTTCTTTTTGCATATAGGTTATGACAGAAAGTTGAGTAGAGTTCCCTGTCCTCTATAGTAGGCCCTTGTTGATTATTTTATAGATGTTACTGAAAGTGTCAGTTGCTCAGTCGTGTCCAACTCTTTGTGAGTCCCTGGGTTGCAGCCCACCAGGCTCCTCTGTCAATGGAATTCTCAAGGCAAGAATACTGGGGTGGGTTGCCATGCCCTTCACCAGGGGATCGTCCCAACCCAGAGACAGAACCTGGGTCTCCTGTATTGCAGACTTCTTTACTGTCTGAGCCACCAGGAAAGCCCATAAATATTAGTGGGTGTTGCTTAAACCCAGCCGCCTCATTTATCCCCCCCAACTTTCCCTTTTGGTAACCCTAACTGTATCATCTAAGTCTGTGAGTTGTTTCTCTTTTGTAAATTAGTTCAGGTCTATCCATTTTTGTACTCTACCTGTAAGTGATATCATACATGTCTTTCTCTGCCTGACTCACTGGACTTCATGTGGACATCTCCCGGTCCGTCCATTTTGCTGCAAACAGCATTCTTTCCTTCTGTTTCTGGCTGAGCCACAGTCCACTCAGTACATGTAGCATGTCTTCATCCGTTCATCTGTCGATGGACATTTCGGTTGTCCCCATCCCTTCTGTGTGCGTGCTTAGTTGTTCAGTTATATCTGACTCTTTGCAGCCCCATGGATTGTAGCCCACCAGGCTCCTCCATTCATGGTTTTTTTCAGAGGAGAATACTGGAGTGGGTAGCCTTTCCCTTCTTCAGGGGATCTTTCCAACCCAGGGATTGAACCCAGGTCTCCTGCATTCCAGGCAGATACTTTACCAGCTGAGCCACAAGGGAAGCCCAAGAATACTGGATTGGGTGGCCTATCCAGCCCATCTTATTCAGTTCAGTTCAGTTCAGTTGCTCAGTCGTGTCCGACTCTTTGCGATCCCATGAATCGCAGCACGCCAGGCCTCCCTGTCCATCACAAACTCCCGGAGTTCACTCGGACTCACGTCCATCCAGTCAGTGATGCCATCCAGCCATCTCATCCTCATCCTTCTCCTCCTGCCCCCAATCCCTCCCAGCATCAGAGTCTTTTCCAGTGAGTCAACTATTCGCATGAGGTGGCCAAAAAGTACTGGAGTTTCAGCTTTAGCATCGTTCCTTCCAAAGAACTCCCAGGGCTGATCTCCTTCAGAATGGACTGGTTGGATCTCCTTGCAGTCCAAGGGACTCTCAAGAGTCTTCTCCAACACCACAGTTCAAAAGCATCAATTCTTCAGCGCTCAGCCTTCTTCACAGTCCAACTCTCACATCCATACATGACCACAGGAAAAACCATAGCCTTGACTAGACGGACCTTTGTTGGCAAAGTAATGTCTCTGCTTTTGAATATGCTATCTAGGTTGGTCGTAACTTTCCTTCCAAGGAGTAAGTGTCTTTTAATTTCATGGCTGAAGTCACCATCTGCAGTGATTTTGGAGCCCCCAAAAATAAAGTCTGACACTGTTTCCACTGTTTCCCCATCTATTTCCCATGAAGTGATGGGATCAGATGCCATGATCTTCGTTTTCTGAATGTTGAGCTTTAAGCGGATAGGAGTTATTTATTTACATCCTTACAGCCCTTGTGAATGAATGTTAAGCACTGATTTGCAAGTTGTAGTTGCGAGCAATGGCCACAAGATGCAGGATTTCTTCATGCCAACTCTGGTTACTGGGGCAACCAGAGCCCTAGGGAAAGTCTTGTTCCCGGGTTGTCCATTAGAGTGTAGTGTACCAGCACAAATACCCAAGGGCTTGTGATTCATTACTGCTCCTTCCTCATCCTTCTCCTCCAGGTATATTGGAATCCCTGCCAAGCTGCTATGCTGAGGGGTTGTCATTTGTAAGTGGGGTGCCTCTAAGGAAGTGGGAACTCAGAGGACATGGGAGACCAGATGACTTTTCAAAGCTCTTCATGCCTGAAGGGACCATCATTTTGGGGGTCCTTTAGGCTTGGTTTAGCTGCAAGAGGGACCACCTGGATCTAAAGATTGTGGTCACATCCAGAGGGGACCAGACACTACAGGTCCCAGGGGGCTCATTGTTGGTACAACCTCCCCAGCACCCTCAGCCAGAGGAGAGTTGTAGCCTTGGAACCCAAGCCTCCTTAGGGATGAGATACCAGCCCAGGTCACCAAGGCCTGAAGGGAATATGGTAGGTACTTATTTTCATTAAAAACTTAAAAATTTACATATTTTTCTTTTTGGCTGCATTGCGTCTTAGTTGCAGCACTCAGGGTCTTCACTGTGGGGTGGGCCACTCTAGCTGGCGCGTGAATTCTAGAGCACGCGGGCTCAGGCATTTCACCCCATGGGTTCACCCCTTGGGCCTAGCTGCTCTGAGGCAAGTGAGATCTTAGTTCCCCAAGAGGATCGAACCTGCATCCCCTGCATGGGAAGTCATATTCTTAACCACTGGACCACCAAGGAAAACCCAAAGATGCTGAGCATATTTTCATGTGATTGTTTTTTTTTCTTTAAAGAATGGGAGGAAAATTTTGCTCTTGAAATGGCATCTTAAGAGTTGGCCCTGTACTGAATTCATTGATTTACCAACTGCAGGGCATTTCTTGAGGGAAGAGGTCATTTACAGTCCCACAGGCCTTGTGAATATTAAGCACCCTGAAGCACCAGCTTTCCCTTCATGGATCACAGCTTTGTAGTGGTGAAGGGGCTTGCATAACTCAGTGAAGCTATGAGCCATGAAGGCCACCCAAGATGGACAGGTCATAGTGAAGAGTTCTGACAAAATGTGGTCCACTGGAGAAAGAAATGGCAACCCACTTGAGTATTTGTGCCTAGAAAACTTCATGGACAGTATGAAAAGGCAAGAAGTTATGACACCGGGAGATGAGCCCCCCCGGCCCCCCAGGTCATACTGCATTCGGTATGCTACTGGAGCACAATCATTAACAGCTCCAGTAAGAAACAAGCCACTGGGCCAAAGTGGGAATGACACTCAGTTGTGGATGTGTCTGATGGTGATAGAACCAGATGGTCTGGTTGAAAGATGGTGGTAAAAGATGTGTCTGATGCTGTAAAGAACAATATTGCATAAGAACCTTGAATATTAGGCCCACAAATCAAGGTAAATTGGACATAGTCAAGCAGGAGATGGCTTGACTGAACATCAACATCTTAGGAATCAGCCAACTAAAGTGGACAGGAATAGGTGAATTTAATTCAGATTACTATTATATTTACTATGGTGATGGCATTCCAGTTGAGCTATTTTAAATCCTGAAAGATGATGCTGTGAAAGTGCTGCACTCAATATGCCAGCAAATTTGGAAAACTCAGCAGTGGCCACAGGACTGGAAAAGGTCAGTTTTCATTCCAATCCCAAAGAAAGGCAATGCCAAAGAATGCTCAAACTACCGCACAATTGCACTCATCTCACACGCTAGTAAAGTAATGCTCAAAATTCTCCAAGCCAGGCTTCAGCAATATGTGAACTGTGAACTTCCTGATGTTCAAGCTGGTTTTAGAAAAGGCAGAGGAACCAGAGATCAAATTGCCAACATCTGCTGGATCATGGAAAAAGCAAGAGAGTTCCAGAAAAACATCTACTTCTGCTTTATTGACTATGCCAAAGCCTTTGACTGTGTGGATCACAATAAACTGGGAAATTCTTCAAGAGATGGGAATACCAGACCACCTGATCTGCCTCTTGAGAAATTTGTATGCAGGTCAGGAAGCAACAGTTAGAACTGGACATGGAACAACAGACTGGTTCCAAATAGGAAAAGGAGTACGTCAAGGCTGTATATTGTTACCCTGCTTATTTAACTTATATGCAGAGTACATCATGAGAAACGCTGGACTGCAAGAAGCACAAGGTGGAATCAAGATTACTGGGAGAAATATCAATAACCTCAGATATGCAGATGACACCACCCTTATGGCAGAAAGTGAAGAGGAACTAAAAAGCCTCTTAATGAAAGTGAAAGTGGAGAGTGAAAAAGTTGGCTTAAAGCTCAACATTCGGAAAATGAAGATCATGGCATCTGGTCCCATCACTTCATGGGAAACAGATGGGGAAACAGTGGAAGCAGTGTCAGACTTTATTTTTCTGGGCTCCAAAATCACTGCAGATGGTGACTGCAGCCATGGAATTAAAAGACACTTACTCCTTGGAAGGAAAGTTATGACCAACCTAGATAGCATATTCAAAAGCAGAGACATTACTTTGCCAACAAAGGTCCGTCTAGTCAAGGCTATGGTTTTTCCTGTGGTCATGTATGGATGTGAGAGTTGGACTGTGAAGAAGGCTGAGCGCCGAAGAATTGATGCTTTTGAACTGTGGTGTTGGAGAAGACTCTTGAGAGTCCCTTGGACTGCGAGGAGATCCAACCAGTCCATTCTGAAGGAGATCAGCCCTGGGAGTTCTTTGGAAGGAACGATGCTAAAGCTGAAACTCCAGTACTTTGGCCACCTCATGCGAAGAGCTGACTCATTGGAAAAGACTCTGATGCTGGGAGGGATTGGGGTCAGGAGGAGAAGGGGATGACAGAGGATGAGATGGCTGGATGGCATCACTGACTCAATGGATGTGAGTCTGAGTGAACTCCAGGAGTTGGTGATGGACAGCGAGGCCTGGAGTGCTGCGATTCATGGGGTCACAAAGAGTCGGACACGACTGAGCAACTGAACTGAACTGAACTGATGGGCAAGAATCCCTTAGAAGAAATGGAGTAGCCATCAGGGTCAACAAGAAAGTGTGAAATGCAGTACTTGGGCGCAATCTCAAAAATGACAGAAGGATCTTGGTTCATTTCCAAGGCAAACCATTCAACATCATAGTAATCCAAGTCTATGTCCCAACCACTAATGCTGAAGAAGCTGAAGTTGACCCATTCTGTGAAGACCTACAACACCTTCTAGAACTAACACCAAAAAGAGATATCCTTTTCCTCATAGGGGACTGGAATAAAAAAGTACGAAGTCAAGAGAAACCCAGAATAACAGGAAAGTTTGTGGATTACAAAATGAAGCAGGACAAAGGCTAAGAGTTTCCCAAGAGAACCCATTGGTCATAGCAAACACCCTCTTCCAACAACCCAAGAGACGACTCCACACATGGACATCACCAGATGGTCAGTACTTAAAATCTGATGGTTCTTTGCAGCCAAAATGGAGAAGCTCTATACAGTCCATGAAAACAACATCTGGAACTGACTGTGGCTCAGATCATGAGCTCCTTATTGAAAAATTCAGGCTTAATTGAAGAAAGTAGGGAAAACCACTACTCCATTCAGGTATGACCTAAATCAAATCCCTTACGATTATATAGTGGAAGTGACAAATAGATTTAATGGATTAGATCTGACAGGATGCCTGAAGAATTTTGGATGGAGGTTCATAACATTGTACAGGAGGCTGTGACCAAAACAGTCCCAAGGAAAAAGAAATGGAAGAAGGCAAAGTGGTTGTCTGAGGAAGCCTTATAAATAGCTGAGGAAAGAAAAGAAGCAAAAGGCAAAGGAGAAAGGGAAAGATATACCGAACTGAATGCAGAGTTCCAGAAAATAGTGGAGAGAGATAACAAGGCCTTCTTAAATAAACAATGTAAAGAAACAGAGGAAAACAATAGAATTAGTAGAGATCTCTTCAAGAAAACTGGAGATATCAAGGAAACATTTGATGAAAGGCTAGGAACAAGAAAGAAGAGAAACAATAAGGACCTAACAGAAGCCAAAAAGATTAAGAAGAGGTGACAAGAATACACAGAAAAACTATGCAAGAAAGATCTTAATGACCTGGATAACTGTGATGGTGTGGTCAATCACTTAGAGCCAGACATCCTGGAATGTGAAGTCAAGTGGGCCTTAGAAAGCATCACTACGAACAAAGCTAGTGGAGGTGATGGAATTCCAGTTGAGCTATTTCAAATCCTGAAAGATGATGCTGTGAAAGTGCTGCACTCAATATGTCAGCAAATGTGGAAAACTCAGCAGTGGCCACAGGACTGGAAAAGGTCAGTTTTCTTTTCAATCCCAAAGAAGGGCAATGCCAAAGAATGTTCAAGCTACTGTACAACTGCGCTCATTTCACATGCTAGCAAGATTATGCTCAAAATCTGTCAAGCTAGGCTTAAGCTGTACTTGAAATGAGAACTTGAAGATGTACAGGATGGGTTTTGAAGAGGAACAGGAAACCAGAGATAAGACTGTCAATATTCCCTGAATCATGGAGATAGAAAAGGAGTTCCACAGGAAAAACACCTCCTTCATTGACTACACTAAAGACTTTGAATGTGTGGATCACAACAAATTGTAGAAGATTCTTAAAGAGGTGGGAATACCAGACCACCTTACCAGTCTCCTGAGAAACCTGTATTGAAGTTAAGAAACAACAGTTATGGAATAACCAGACATGGAATAAAGGACTGATTCAGAATTGGGAAAGAGTACGACAAGGCTATATATTGTCACCCTGCTTATTTAACTTCTATTCAGAGTACATCATGTGAAATGCCAGGCTGGGTGAATCACAAGCTGGAATGAAGACTATCAGGAGAAATATCAACAATCTCTACACAAATGCTACTCTAAAGGCAGAAAGTAAAGCGTAACTAAAGAGCCTCTGATGGGAGTGAAGCCTGCTTGAAAGTCAACATTGAAAAAACTAAGATCATGGCATCTGGTCCCATCACTTCGTGGCACGTATTAATAGAAGGGGGAAAAAGTGAAAATAATGACAGATTTTATTTTCTTGGGCTCCAGAGTCACTGCAGACGGAGACTGTAGCCATGAAATTAAAAGCGACTTGCTCCTTGAAAGAAAAGCTATGACAAACCTAGACAGCATATTGAAAAGCAGACATATCACTATGCCAATGAAGGTCTATCTAGTTTGGTTTTTCCAGTAGTCAGGTACAGATGTGAGAGTTCGTTCATAAAGAAGGCTGAATGATGAAGAATTGATGCTTTCAATTTGTGGTGCTGGAGAAAACTCTTGAGAATCCCTTGGACTGCAAGGAGATCAAACCAGTCAGTCCTAAAGGAGATCAGTCCTGGGTGTTCACTGGAAGAACTGTTGCTTGAAGCTCTGTACTTTGTACTCTGTATTTTGGCCACCTGATGCAAAGAGCTGACTCATTGGAAAAGACCCTGATGCTGGGAAAAATTGAGGGCAAAAGGAGAAGGGGGCAGCAGAGGATGAAATGGTTGGATGGCCTCACTGAGGCAACGACCATGAACTTGGGCAAACTCTGAGAGATGGTTGGGGACAGGGAGACCTGGTGTGCTGCAGTCCATGGGGTGATAAAAAGTTGGACACAACCTAGTGACTGAACAAAGGACAAAGCACCAAGGTTCAAATTGTTTTGAGACAGAACCACAAGCAAGGATCCCTTCTTTATGACCCACTCTTGCAACCATAGCCTAGAGCTAGTCCTGTTTCTGCCTGGTAACTTATGAGTGGAAAGTGTCTGAAGAAATACTCAAGGGCTGTATCTCATTGCTTACACTTGACCTCCAGCCCCAGACAAATCCAAAATTCTGCCAAAGTGCTATGATGAGGGTGCTGTGGTAAGTAGATGGGAGACTCTAAGGAAGGAGGCTGGAAGTCCAGCCCCAGAAGCCTGGGAGACAATATGACTTTATGAAACTCTTCACGGACAGGGAGTTCATGACCTTTCAGAGACACAAACCTTGGCATAGCTGTAAGTAGACCAGTCTGAATATGGGAAAGGAAGTCCCAAAAGTAGGGACGAGGTAATCCAGATACAGTGGGGGGAGCAGCAGCTGGCATAACCTCTGCAGTTCCCGCAGCCCCACCACAGCCCAGCCTTGGGACCCACGCCTGCTCAGGCCCCATGGATGTGACACCAACATAGCCCATCAGGAAGGAGGGGCTGAACGCAGGCCTTTGGGTTTAATTTTCTTTTCTTGTGTGATTCGTATCTTCTCTTGCAGTACAGTTTACTTGCAAAGTCAGCCTCTTGTCAGGAGCACAGCTCCTTGATCCATCTGTCCATACAGGACGTAAGTATCCCTTTGCACATTCTCTACACGAGTAACTTACTACACTGTTGAGGAGAACTCCCTGTTGTATCCAGGAAGTCATAGTTCATTAACTTTCCTTCTAACTATCTTTCCAGGCCTCCACCAAACTCTCTGTATACCTGCCCATCTATAATTCTGTCTCTCTTTCTCTTTCTGGCTATCAATAAATTTCTCTACCTATATTTATATCTGTCCATTCATTCACTATCTATACATCCACCGGCCTGTTTCTCTGTGAGTGTATTCCTCTTTTAAGTCCATGATTCCAGCTACCTCTATATCCATCTATCTAGGTCTGTCTGCCTGTCTAGCTAGCTATGTATCTATCTCTGTATTTGTGTTTTTCTTTCTCCAGATACCTATGTATCCAGGAATCCAGCTATTGATCTACCTCCCCGTCTATATTCATCTCTCTCTCTCTGCTTCTCTGCAGCTGTTGGAAGATCTTTCTATGTCCTTTCATCCTCTGTGTGTGTATTTATGTTTTATCCATCTCTCTATGGATCCAGTCTCCCTATCTCCAGCTAGATCTCTAGCACACTATCTCTGAGTTTCATCTCTCTGAATCTCTCTATAGCTACGTGTTGATATACATTTTAATTTATATCTACCCATGTATCTACATAAGCATGTATCTATTGATATTTTTACAGCTATATCTAACTCTCCCACTGTCTTTCCACCTCTCCAGCTCCCTTTATGCCCACATATCTCTCCACCTCCGTATGTCACCCAAACTTCATATGTTTTAATCCCAACATCCTCGATTACATCTCCCCTCGTCCCAGACATCGCTTGGCCAAGTCTCAGTTTGATGTCTCCGTCTGGGAATCTGTTTCTGCTGGGACACCAGTTCATTTGTACTGCTTCTGGATTCTGCTGTACTGTGTACACTCTTCATCTTTCTCCATCCGGTTTCCTGAGTCAGAGTGAGGGTCCTTCAGTGTGGCTGCAAGTGACACGATTTCCTTGGTGTTTCTGGATGAGTCATAATCTACTGCATGTATGTAGCCTGTCTGCCGTATTCATCTCTGAATGGACGTTTTGGGGAGTTTCCAATGCTTGTCTCTTCTGGGGAGCGCTGCAGGTGACAGTGGGGTTCAGGTGTCTTGAAGAAGGATGGTTTTCTCTGGATAGCGGCCCTGCAGTGCAATTTGCAGATCTTCTGGTAGGTGCATTTTTCACCTAAACAACCCTACAGGCTGTGTTTTCAGAGAGGCTGTAACAGTTTCCATTCCGTGCAGCAACACAGGGGGGGTTCTGTCTTCTCCACATTGAGGAAATCTCTACTTCTGTCTATATTTCTCAATCTGGGTATCAATAAATTTATCTACCTATATTGATATCTCTATCCATTCATTATCTATACATCCAGTAGTTTCACTACCTATGTTTCTGTTTATATTCATCTCTGAAGTCCATGATTCCAGCTACCTGTATATCCATCTATCTAGATATTCACAAGGCCTGTGGGGCCCTAAATGATCCCCGCCCTGGAGAAACTTCCTGTGGTTGGTAATACTAGAAGAATGCAAAAGTGTGCCTAATTACAGAGCCTATTTCAAGGCGAAAATTCTCCTCACAGTTACAGCCTGTCAACAAGCCTGGAGAGTTCTTCAGCCCCTCAACCACAAAGACAACCGCCATGCAAAAGGACAGCCGAGGTGGCATCTGGCGCTGGTCCTCTGCTAACTCTACAAACAACAAATGTTCAAGGCCACCTGGAGAAGACAGAACCCCGCTGTGTTGCTGCACAGAATGGAGGCTGTTAACAGTCTTGCTACAGACATAGCCTGCAGATTTCTTCAAAGGCAAAAAATGCACCTACTAGGAGATCCCCAAATCACAACACTCCAGGGCTGCTATCCAGAGAAAACGATCCTTCTCCATCACACCTGAACTGCAACGTCTCCTGCGGGGCTCCCTGGAAGAGTCAAGCATTGTAAAACACCAAAATGTTCATTCACAGATGAGTGGATATGGAAGATGGCCTACATACATGCAATGGATGATGACACACCAAGAAAATCATGCCAGCTCTTCTACATTGATAGTCCCGCAGATGATCACACTGACTCCAGGAAATCAGAGAAAGATGAATAGTATACATACGACAGCGTTCAGGTGGAATCCAAAAGCATCACAAATGAATGAGTTTCCCCAACAGAAACAGATTCCCAGCCGGAGACATCAAACTGAGACTTGGCAAAGGGATGTCAATGAGAGGAAGGGTAACTGAGGAGTTTGGGACGAAAACACAGCAAATTTGAGTGACACAGAGAAGTGGATAGATACGCAGACAAAAAGGGAGCTGGAGAGCTGGAACAACAGCGGAAGAGTTAGATATAGCTGTAAATATATCAATAAATACATGTTCATGTAGATACATGGATTGATATAAATAAAAATGTTTATAAAGACCTAGAGATTCAGAGGTACGAAATCCAGAGATAATGTGATAGAGATATAGCTGGATATAAGAACACTGGATCCATAGAGTTATGGATAAAATATTAACACACGGAGGATGAAAGGACATAGAAATGTAGATAAATAGATCTACTAACAGCTGCAGAGAAGCAGAGAGAAAGATGAATATAGACAGAGACGTATTCCTGTCTACATTGGTACCTGGAGAAAGAATCAGAGATAAAGCCACAAAGACACATTCATAGCTACAAAGACAGACAGACTTAGATGGATATAGAGGTAGCTGGATTCATGGACTTAAAAGATGAATACACACACAGAGAAACATAGTGAGACTGATGAGTGTATATATAGTGAATGAATGGACAGATATATTTATAGGTAGAGAAATTTATTGATAGCCAGAAAGAGAAATAGAGACAGAATAATAGATAGGGAGGTATACAGAGAGTTTGGTGGAGACCTAGAAAGACAGACAGGTAGAGAGAGAAAGGGTAATGAATAACAGCTTCCTGTATGCACATGGCACTCTACTCAAATGTATATTAAGTTACATGGAGAGAATGGGTAAGAGAATACCTGCGTCTGTGTGGACAGATGGATCGAGTGGCTGTGCTCCTGACAACAAGCTAACCTTGCAAGGGAACTCTACTCCAATCGAAAATACAACTTACACGACAGGAACAAATGACACCCAAAGGCCTGTGCTCGACCCCTCCTTCCTGAGGGGCTACGCCGGTGTCACATCCGCTGGGCTTGAGCGGGCCTGGGTCCCCAGGGTGGGCTGTCTCCTGGCTGAGGGAGGTGGGAGGATGGGTATGCAAATGAGCCCTTCCCTGGATTTGCAGAGCCTTGTCCTCTGCGTGGGGGACCTCAATCTTCAGATCCAGGCTGGCCCTCCTCCACCCACACTAAGCCTACTGTCCCCCACTGAGGGACAGTTACAGGGCTCAAAATAGCCTGGAGTTCAAGTTCCCCTCCAGGTCCTCCCTACCATTCTATGCAACAGTCTCACCTGAAGAAAAAATGGACATTAGGTTGATTATGCCCAGCTCCCAGCCGGTCCAGCCTCTGCCGATCTCCAAAATTCCTTGCCCCAGCTGTTTAAGAGAGAATTACTCCTAACAACCTTGAGGAAGAACAGGCCCCCTTAAGACAGTAGCTTTCCACACAGATGCCTATATATACTTACTCTTTTCTTGGGTTAGTGCAGCAGCTGACTAATCTGACTGCTGCCCCTTCTCGCCTCATTAAAGGTGATCTGTTCCTGTGAAGTGCCAGTTCTTTTTCTGAACCTCGCCTTCTCTAACTCCCTTACTCTATGTTTCTGGTGCCGAAACCTGGGATGTTGAGGTTCCTCTTCGTTCTCCACGGCCACCTCTTCAGAACGTGGAAGCCTGCCTACCGGGCTTTCAAGACCTCCTCCAGAGGACGCCCTGTGCCTTTGTGAGCGGCACAAGCCCTGTGTGAGGGCTTTATTGGTTTTCCACGTAACCCAAGGAATATTGGCCTCTCTCTCTCCCTCTTTTCTCTACACTTTCTTTTCCACGAGACCAACTCCAGGACAGAGGCCTTTTGCCATTTGACCGCTTTACATACAACACTCCACTCGAGCCGGCGCCTAGATTAATGTAAGATCTGCACAGTGTTCTAGAGGCTCCCTAGAACCCAGTCCTCTCCAGGTCCCGGGGACCCCTGGCCTAGGGCCACTCTGTAGACGACGGTGGGGAACACTCCACCTCGACACAGAGCTCTCTTCTCATAACTCCTATTGCGACTACGGGTGACAACTCGAGCTCCCAATAGGAGCCTCGGCTTGCCTTTCAATGATGGGGTCTGGCCAATCTGTCCCAAAAGATTCCCCTCTGACCTGTGTTCTCAAGAAACTCAAACCTCTCTTACTCACTGAACTCAAAGCTAACCGCTTAAAACAGCTCTGTATACAGATCTGGCCTCAGTACCAATTAGACAGTCAAGACCGCTGGCCTGAGTTTGGGACTTTTGACTTCAATATTTTATCAGATTTCAGTAACTTCCTCAAACGGAATGGCAAACGGTAGGAGGCCCCCTATATTCAAGCCTTCTGAGACCTTAAAAGTCGTGCTTTTTCTGCAAAGACTGTTCCACCTATCAAATCCTCCTCTGCTCTCTCTCCCCCTCCATTACAAAAGAATCCAAACCTAAACCCCTAAAAGGCTAAACCCTCAGCCCCCCGATTTCGACCTGGCAGATGAGCCTCCTCCCTACTGCCCCAAAGACAAAGCTTCCGGAGAAGAGACCCCATCCTCCAGCCATTCCTCCTCCAAAACAGCAAGCGATGACTCCAAAACCCCAGAAGAGATTCCCAGCCCCTCCATCGGCCAGGACCCGAAGCAAACCATCTCCTCTCAGGGTTAGTGGGACCGGAGGGCCCCACACGGGTTCCGGGGCCTTTCTCCATTTCTGATACAAGCCAAACTGAAGAAACTATTGAGATCCTTTTCAGAAAATCCTACTAGGTACAGAAAAACATTCCTCCGCCTTACACAAACATATCATTTAACCTAGAATGATCTTTATTACATCCGAAATGCCACTTTAACCCCTGATGGAAAAAAAAAAAACGGATATGACAGGCAGCCTGGACTCACGCCCATCAGATCCATAACTAAGATAAGACTAATCCGGTGGCTGATGATGCAGTCCCTTTAACTGAGCCACAGTGGAAATAACAAGCAGGCGATGCCGACATCCAGGACCTGCATTATATGATCACCTGTTTACTGGAAGAAATGCTAAAAAGCTCTCACATTCATATTAACTACGATAAGATTAGGGAAGTGACTCAGGAAAAAGATAAAAATCCTGCCCTTTTTCTTTCACGGCTTACTGAGGCAGTCCACAAATACACCAATCTAGATATTTCCACCCCCGCCAGACTTCTGTACCTACACATCCAGTTCATAAGCCAGGCAGCCCCCAATAAACGCCGAAAACTTTGCCAGTCAGAAAAGGGCCCCCTCAGTGAGAGCTCCTAGAAACAGCCTTTAAAACTTTCAACAATAGGGAAGAAGCGAAAAAAGAAAAAGAAAAGAAAAAAAAGGCCAAATATGCTTTATTCCCTGCAGCTATCCAAGGAAAAAATTCAACCCCTTTGGCCCATCAACCTTGGCCCACCCTTATGAGACCTAACCCTCCAGGGCCCTGCTTCAGATGTAACCAAACGGGACACTGGGCTAAGTCCTGCCCAAATCCCCGGCCACCCACCAAACCCTGCCCCACCTGCAAACAATGGGGCCACTGAAAAACAGATTGTTCTCAGACACTACCCACCAAACCTCGGGGTCCACCCCAGGCCCAACAACAATGGGCCAGGAACCAGACTCAGGGAGGCCCTGGCACCCCCGACCATGGTTCCTTGGATGAGGTGAGAGATGATCCAATTGTGCCCGAGTCATTCCAGTGACAGAGCCCAAGCTCCAGACCCCAAGTCCGCCCCATACAGACGGACTCTGGGCTTCGGGTAATTGACACGGTGGCCGGACACAAAGTCTCGTTTCTAACAGACGCTGGAGCGGCCTGTTTACTTTTAACCTCCTTTAAGGGCCCTCTCCCGAAGAAGGCAATGGCACCCCACTCCAGTACTCTTGCCTGGAAAATCCCATGGACAGAGGAACCTGGTAGGCTGCAGTCCATGAGGTCGCTAAGAGTTGGACACGACTGAGCGACTTCACTTTCACTTTTCACTTTCATGCATTGGAAAAGGAAATGGCAACCCACTCCAGTGTTCTTGCCTGGAGAATCCCAGGGACAGAGGAGCCTGGTAGGAGGCCATCTATGGGGTCGCACAGAGTCAGACACGACTGAAGCCACTTAGCAGCAGCAGAAAGGGCCCTCTCCAGCCTTCAAAACTGGCCATCAAAGGGGTCTCAGACATCCCTTTTTATCCCAAAATAACCCCTCCTCTCCTTTGTTCCTTTGGCAAAACAACACTAACACATTCTTTCATAATAGTTCCTCAATGCCCAATGACATCGATGGGATGTAATCTTCCGGCCAAGCTACAAACTTCTGTAAACTTTCCATTCTTAGATCCCATATCAGTTCTTCGCATCCAAATGGCACCCGAACCCCTGGCCAGCCCTCACTCCCAAAACCTGCCCCCTGATCTTCCCCCAATAGATCCTCAGGTCTGGGACACCGAAGCCCCATCAGTAGTCAGACACCATTCCCCCGGGCAGGTCTTTATTAAAAATCCCTCTCAAGTAATAACCCAAACTCAATATATCCTGACCACAGAATCCCGACAAAGACTTAAAACAATAATCCCAACTCAGAGATTTCGAGCCTTGACACAGACCCCCAGGCCCCAGACCAAGAGAAAACGGCTTTCTCTATTAGGTCTATTAAACTTCTTCCAAATATGGGTCCCAAATTTTGCCCTCCACGCAAATTCTCTCTACCAAGCTACTCAACGAAACTTAGATAATCCCTTATTGGCCCCCACCTCTCTCCACACCCCAATAGACTTTGATCAAACATTTACTACAGGCCCCTTCCCTTTACTTACCTGATTACACCAAGCTTTTTTTCCTTTTTGTACATTCTCAACAAGGACATGCTTTAGAGATTCTGTGCCAAAAAGCGGGGGACATATGGGGCCCTCTAGCTTACTTATCTAAACAACTCAATCTCCTCATGCTCAGATGGCCACCTCATCTCCAGGCCTTAGCTGCAACCACCCTCTTAATACCTGAAGCCCAAACACTCACCCGAAATGCTCCTCTAAATGCATGCTCACCTCACTCCTTCCAAGATTTACTCTCTCATGAGTTTCCTTTCTCTGCCCCCTGCTGGACTACAGATCCTCCACGCACACCACCTCGACACAGCCCTTTCTTTTTTATGCCTTGTAAACCTCTTAATCCTGCTAGCTTACTCCCTACACCAGATCCAAAAGCAGAACACCTATTTCATGACTGTGTTCAGACCTTAGATATGACACTTAATCCATCTGAACATATAACTGATCAGCCCCTTACTGACCCCAAAGTCCCATCCTGGTTCATAGATGGCACTGCCCAAAAACAAGCCCCATTTGGGGCTCAATGCTCTATAGTTCAGGGACAGCATGATAGAGTTATCCCCCTCACCTCATCAAGTCAGCCACACTGCCAGCTCACACCTTCTCACCAACAGGTTGAACTGATAGCTCTTACACAAGCTTTGACCCTAGCCAAAGACCAAAAGATAAACAATTACACTGACTCCAAATACGTCTATAACGTATTACATTCTAACATTATAATCTGGAGGAAAGAGAGAGTCCTCACTCAAAAAGACACACCTGTTCTCAATGCTTCTTTTATTTCTGAACTCCTCCATGTGGCTCAGCTCCCAAAACAAGCTGCTCTAATACATGGCCGGAGACATCAGCGGCATAGTCCTATCTCCTTTTATAACAATGTAACAGATCATGACACAAAACGGCAGGCCGCCTCTGTTAGTCCTGTCTTTTCTATAGCCCAGATTGATGAGCCTAACATCCACACATTACTTTCATATTTACATTCCCTCTTCCACCCCTCTACAAAAGTACTTAAGGCTTGCCTTCAAAACTTTATTAAACTGACTAAAGATGATGTAACTTATTTAAATAATCTGACCCAAACTTGTACCATTTGTCAGCAGACAAATCCTAACATTCGCCCCCACTCCTTTCCCCACCCACCAAATTCACAGACATCTTCCCGCACAAGACTGGCAGGTAGATTTCACCCACATGCCACCTGTAAAAAGGGTTAAATTTCTCCTAGTCTTCATAGATACATTTTCTGGATGGATTGAAGCTTTCCCGACTACTAACAAACGAGCCCCTACTGTGACTCAGCTTATTCTTACTGAAATCCTCCCAAGGTTTGGAATGCCTTCCTCCCTCCAGTCTGACAACAGACCCAAATTCACATCCCAAATCACCCAAAATTTTGCATGAGCCCGTCAAGTTCCTTGGAGGTTTCACATTCCTTATCATCCCGGTCTTCCGGTAAGGTTGAAAGAGCCAACCGAGTCCTAAAAGAAACTCTGACCAAATGAACGATCAAATTTCATCGAGACTGGACTAAACGCCTCCCATTAGCCTTCTTTAAGGTCTGGGCCTTACAGAAAAAAACCCTTACATATCAGTCCGTTTGAGACCATGTATGTGAGGCCCATAATACCTTTGGGCCTCCCCTCCTCCCAAGACAGTCCCAAACTGCCTTCCCACCTCCCTTTTCCTTTACTTGCCCAGATACAAAATGCCCTTTGCAACATATAGGTAACTTACTCCCTTGACCACACCCCAATCTTCCACACCCATCCCTTCAAATAGGAGACAAGGTCTATGTGACAGTTCAGTCCCACTCACATCTAACCCCAAAATGGCAAAGACCCTACACGGTAATTCTGCTGATCCCTACCACTGCAAAATTAAAAGAAATCACCCCTTGGGTACACACCACCCAGTTAAAAAAGGTTATACAGCCCAATGATAAAAATGCTTGCCAGACTAATACTTATCAAGTTTCTCAAATAGGCCCTACAACTTGGAAGTTCTCATGGTTTCCACCAGCCCTAACTGGCGATGGATGAGCCTGTCAGTTTCACGGCTACAATTATTCCTGGAACGACTTCTGGCAGATATCTGGGTCTCGAGTCCTCAAGGATCCATGTTCGAACACACTGAAGATTACATCTCCACCCTGTGGCTTCAGGAAACCTTTTATAACTTTTACCCCTTCTCAGACCATTCATGCTTATCATCCTCCTACTCACTTTTGGGCCTTGTTTGTTTAATCTTTTCCAGAGATTCCTCCAAGACCAAATCCGAGCCATTTCCCGAGACCAAGTCAAGACTGTTTTGCTTGAGACCCTGATGGCTAGAATAGAAAATCAACACTATGGGCCTTGGACTTCTTCCTCCCAGATCACAAAGCATTGACTCTCATTTATCAGCAAGAAGAAGCCCTGAACATTAATGGCGCCCACCTCTCTTTCTGTTTTTGTATATATTCCTTAGGGTCTGGAATGAAGGACAGTTACATGGCTCAAAATAGCCTGGAGTTAAGATTCCCCTCCAGGTCCTCCCCTCCATTCTGTGCAAAACAAAGAACTCTCTCACCCAAAGAGAAAAATGGACATTAAGGCTGATTAAGCCCAGCTCTCAGCCGGTCCAGCCTCTGCCGGATCTCCAAAATTCCTTGCCCCAGCCCTTTAAGAGATAACTACTAACAACCTTGGAGAAGAACAGGCCCCCCGAAGACAGTAGCTTTCCACATAGATGCCTATATATACTTACTCTTTTCTTGGGTAAGTGCAGCAGCTCACTAATCTGCCTCATTAAAGATGATCTGTTCCTGTAAAGTGCCGGTCTCGTTCTTTTTCTGAACCTCGCTTTCTCTAACTCCCTTACCCTACACCCACAAACGCTGGACGCCTCTGTGCTGAAAGAACTTTGCCAAGTCACCCTGTCTCCATGTCCCCCCGGGGTTCTGCTTCCCAATTTCGGCCTTCTCCTTTGCACTCAATTAAGCTTCCTAAGACATGGGCCTCAGCACAGCATATTTGCAGGGGTTCTGATATGACTGGGACTGGGGGCCTGAAGGGTCAAGGGGAGGAAGCAATGACCCTCAAGCCCTTATCGTTTTGTCATGGCACTGTGCAAAGTACAGTACAACCCAGAAACACAACTTTTGTTCAAGCTTAGCTTCTCCCGGTTCCTAGATCGGGCATGAAGATGTGCTGCCCTCTTGTGGACATTTCTGTGAACAACAACTTTCAAACCTGGTGCTTAAGGCTATAGATATTCACAAGGCCTGTGGGGGCCCTAAATAATCCCCGCCCTGGAGAAACATCCTGTGGTTGGTAATGCTGCTGCTGCTGCTGCTAAGTGGCTTCAGTCGTGTCTGACTCTGTGCGACCCCGTAGATGGCAGCCCACCAGGCTCCCCCGTCCCTGAGATTCTCCAGGCAAGAACACTGGAGTGGGTTGCCATTTCCTTCTCCAATGCATGAAAGTGAAAAGTGAAAGTGAAGTCGTTCAGTCGTGTCCGACTCCTGGCGACCCCATGGACTGCAGCCTACCAGGCTCCTCCGTCCATGGGACTTTCCAGGCAAGAGTACTGGAGTGGGGTGCCATTGCCTTCTCCAAAATACTAGAAGAATGCAAAAGTGTGCCTAATTTCAGAGCCTATTTCAAGGCAAAAATTCTCCTCACTATTACAACATGTCAACGAGCCTGGAAAGTTCTTCTGCCTCTCAACCATGAGGACAACTGCCATGCAAAAGGACAGCTGAGGTGGCATCTGGCGCTGGTCCTCTGCTAACTCTACAAACAACAAATGTTTGAGGCCACTGGAGAAAACAGAACCCTCCCTCCACCCCGTGTTGCTGCACAGAATGGAGACTGTTAACAGGCTCTCTACAGACACAGCCTGCAGGTTTGTTCAGAAGTGAAAAATACACCTACCAGGAGATCACTAAATCACACTCCCTGGCTGCTATGGAGAGAAAACCATCCTCCATCACGCCTGAACCCCAATGTCTCTTGCAGTGCTCCACAGAAGAGGCAAGCATTGGAAACCACCAAAATGTCCATTGACAGATGAGTGGATATGGAAGACGTCCTACATACATGCAATGGATGATGACTCAGCCAGAAACACCAAGAAAATCATGCCAGCTCTTCCTCATTGGTAGTCCTTCAGATGATCACACTGACTCCAGGAAATCAGATAGAGAAGGATGAACAGTATACATACGGCAGCGTTCAGGTGGAATCCAAAAGCATCACAAATGAACGAGCTTCCCCAACAGAGACAGATTCCCAGCTGGAGACATCAAACTGAGACTTGGCAAAGACGTTTGGATGAGGGGAGAGGTAACTGAAGAGGTTTGATTAAAACATACCAAATTTGAGTGACATAGGGAGATGGATTTATATGCTGAGAAAAATGGAGCTGGAGATGTAGAAAGATAAGACTTGTGGTTCGATAGGTACAGCTGTAAATATGGGGATAGGAAATTGTTTACATAGATACATTGGTAGATATAAATTGTAATCTCTATCAATAGACAGCTACACAGACATTCAGAGATAAAATCTAAGATAAGGTGATATAGAAATAGCTGGATATAGAAAGATTGGATCCATGTATATATATGAATGGATCATATATATGATCATATATCTATGTAAACAAAGCTAGTCAAGGTGATGGAATTCTAGTTGAGCTATTTTAAATCTTAAAAGATGATGTCAAAGTGCCACACTGAATATGCCAGAAAATTTGGAAAACGTAGCAGTGGCCACACAACTAGAAAATTCAGTTTTAATTCCACTCCCAAAAAGGGCAATGCTAAAGAATGTTCAAACTACCTCCCAACTACACTCATTTCACATGCTAGCAAAGTAATGCTCAAAACTTCCCAAGCTAGTCTTCAACAGTATGTGAACCAAGAACTTCCAGATGTTCTAGCTGGATTTAAAAAAGGCTGACGAATTAGAGATCAAATTGCCAACATCGCTGGATCACAGAAAAAGCAAAAGAATTCCAGAATAACATCCACTTCTGCTTCATTGACTACACTAAAGCCTTTGTGTGGATCACAATAAACTGTGGAAAATTCTTAAAGAGATGGGAATACCAGTCCACCTGACCTGCCTCCTGAGAAATCTATATGCAGGTCAAGAAGCAACAGTTAGAACCAGACATGCAACAACGGACTGGTTACAAATTGGGAAAGTAGTATGTCAAGGCTGTATATTGTCACCCTGCTTATTTAACTTATACGCAGAGTACATCATGAGAAATGCTTGGCTAGATGAAGCACAGCTGGAATCAAGATTGCAGGGAGAAATAACAATAACCTCAGATATGCAGATGACACCACCCTTATGGCTGAAAGCGAAGAGGAACTAAAGAGCCTCTTGATGAAAGTGAAAGAGGAAAGCAAAAAAGCTGGCTTAAAACTGAACATTCAGAAAACTAAGATCATGGCATCTGGTCCCATCACTTCATGGCAAATAGATGGGGTAACAGTGACAGACTTTATTTTCTTGGGCTCCAAAATCACTGCAGATGGTGACTACAGCCATGAAATAAAAAGACACTTGCTCCTTAGAAGAAAAGCTATGACAAACCTACACAGTGTATTAAAAAGCAGACACATTACTTTGCCAACAAAGGTCCATCTAGTCAAAGCTATGGTTCTTCCAGTGGTCATGTATGCATGTGAGAGTTGGGCCATAAAGAAGGCTGAGCACCAAAGAATTGACGCTTTTGAATTGTGGTGTTGGAGAAGACTCTTGAGAGTCCCCTGGACTGCAAGGAGATCAGACCAGTCAATCCTAAAGGAAATCAACCTTGTATATTCATTGGAGGGACTGATGCTGAAGCTCCAATACTTTGGCCACCTGATGCGAAGAGCTGACTTATTAGAAAAAACCCTGATTTTGGGAAAGACTGAAGGCAGGAGTAGGGGACGACAGAGGACAAGATGGTTGGATGGCATCACCGACTCGATGGACATGAGTTTGAGCAAGCTCCAGGAGATGGTGAAGGACAGGGAGGCCTGGCATGCTGCAGTCCATGGGGTTGCAAAGAGTTGGACACAATTGAGTGACTGAACTGAACTGACTGTGTATAAGACATTGTTCAGGCCCTCATGGAGTTTACAGTCTAGTGGGAGATTGTAGAAATATTACAACTATTTATGACCAGCAGTGGGGAGAAGAGCAGTAGGACACGAATCAAGAGGCTGTTCTCGAAGGATGAGTAGGAGTTCACCAGGCAGAGCGAGTGCTCTTAACCACCTTTGATTTGAGGTTGCTGGAACTTAAAAGAGGGAGGCTCAGATTAACTCTTAGAAACCTGAAATGGGCAGAAATTAATGTTCTAACACACAGCGCCACATTTCACGTGGAGCACACGCCTCCTCTAGTCCCTAACACCTCGCTCAGGGGTACCAGGGCTGAGGACTCTCAGTGCAGTCTCTTCCCACTGCTCCCGGCCCCCCAAGCTCGTGGTGTTATCCTGCCTAGGGTTTTTGACACCCTTTCCCTTTTTTGCCTTTTCTTCTCCACACAGGCACACACAGGGAATGCAAGTGAAACTCACGGTGACTTGAATCTAGTACCTCTAACAATGCATCTGCCCCAAGAGCAGACTGGAATCAGGGGCGCTGCTCACTCAGGATCAGTCGCAGCTCCAGAGCAGCCCATCTGATGCCCCAGATTCCTGCTTCTCACTGAGGCTTAACATTGTGGGCACAGCTCTGCTGCTCCAGAGTTTCCATCCAGAATATAGTCCCTCTTCCAAAATCAGACTTGCAGAGCCTAGCAAGAAACACCAATTCACATTCCATTTAAAATGATCACTTAAACGACCATGAAAGGAAAAAGTGTCCTGCCATGACTCCACCCCCATTCCTTGGTCATCCTTCTCAGAGCAGCTCAGAGACCAGAGTTCTGATAAAGTTCTGGAAACTTTGTCACCTTTGTGACTGGATCTGGCATTTATAATTTTTGATGCTCAGACTCAGATTAAAGAGAGGAAAAGTGAAAGTGAAAGTTGCTCAGTCATGTCCAACTCTTTGCGACATGACTATAAATCCATGGAATTCTCCAGGCCAGAATACTGGAGTGGGTAGCCTTTCCTTTCTCCAGGAGATCTTCCCAACCCAGGGATCGAATCCAGGTCTCCCACATTGCAGGCAGATTCTTTACCAGCTAAGCCACAAGGGAAGCCCAAGGGAAGGAGAGGAAAGAACTTGAAATTTGGTGGGTAGATTTTATCTTTATTATCCATAATAATGAAAGAAAAGAAATAAAGATAATCTCTACTCCCATGAAGGCAAGTCTGACCTCTAAATCCTCCTGGGAAAGACGAACATAGAATACCCAGTCCCCAACACTGAATACGTAGTCCCCAGCAGATTACAACAATCAGCTCTTGTAATATATGGATCTTAGCAGTGTCTTAAACACATACCTGTGAGCACGCAGTAGATCCTCATGAAACATTCCTTTTGAGGATGAATACTTGTTGTCCCCCACAAAAGGCTTGCTCAGACTCCACTGCTTTCCCCAGGTCCTGCTCAATTGGCAGGTGGTGAGCAGAGGATGTCATCTTTTCAGAAGGTGGTGGTGGTCTTCACTGGCAACAGCAGTATTTGTGTTCAGATAGGGTGGTTGTGTGTAAGGCACTCAGGCGCTGTTCTTGATTTCTCTAGATTAATCCTGCCGGAAATGAGGTCTGGGGTAAGCAACTTCAGTGGTCATTCAAATTGTAAATTAATGACCTTCATCCCAGATTTGGAGAGTCATAACCTCTGAGTGTGGGGCCCTAGTATCTGTTTTTTAATGAGATCCATAAGTGATTGTTATAGATGGGAAATTCTGATAAGCAATGTTCAAAGTCATTTTCATCTTTGATTCCCCACTGGGATCATTTGTGTGTTTTTTTAGAACTACCCCCAGAGCTCCTGTCAATTCGTCTTTGGCAGAACCCAAGATCAATGATATCTCAATGAGGTGGCCCAGGTTATTCTATCACGAGGCTGGGTATACACTGGGAGGCTCCAGGTTCATTTCTGAGACCTAGTAGAGGGTCTTGGCCCTGGGGAGGCCTGCTCCGCACAGATGTGAATGGGGGACAGTCAGTCTGCCTCACGTTCCTGGTGTCAGCAGATGTGCAGGTGTCCCTAGGAGACAAGGGAGGAGAAACTCACACAAACTCCATAAAGGAACTCTGTAAATGCACAGATTTTCCCAGGCCCCCAAAAGCAATGGAAGAAAAGTTAGAACATCCCTCGCTGGGTGTGGGGAAGCCTCTGGTTCTCACTCCGGATTACCAAGGAAGATCACCGGAGCAAAAGGAAAACCTTAGAGGATTTAGGAGCATGGGGAGTGGAGAGGGACCTCTGTGACAGCGGGACACAGAGACCTGGACTTCTCGAAGGAATCCCCAGGGAGCAGAGCCACCCAAATAACACTTTAGGCCTCGGTTTCTCCTTCGCCTTCGGACATCATCCCTGCATAATCTGCGTTATTCACCCCCATCTACCTGGGTGCATGAGTGTTGTCTCCTTTTCTTCACATCCCAGGGCTCCTTTCTTTGCTCAAAAAATGTGACCAGGTTCAGCTTAGAGACAGCAAGACCTGTTTATTAAAAAAAGGAACATGACTCATCCCCGAGATTCTACAACTTCCAACCTACTACAGTGTTCAGTAGAGAAGACAGGTCACTCTAAGTTATAGAAAATTATTTCATCAAATAGTATTTCCTGACAGCCCCTTTAAAACACTTAGGAAACATTTCTAATTTGCAGTTCCTTAACTCTACTTCCAAGTACTATTCGATCAAAACTAAGGAATACACATGTATTTATGTGTCTGAGTCCCTTTGCTGTTCACCTGAAACTCACAGCATTGTTAATTGGCTATTCAGTTCAGTCGCTCAGTCGTGTGTGACTCTCTGTGAACCCATGGACTGCAGCACACCAGGCCTCCATGTCCATCACAACTCCTGGAGTTCACTCAGACTCATGTACATTGAGTCGGTGATGCCATCCAGCCATCTCATCCTCTGTCGTCCCCTTCTCCTCCTGCCCCCAATCCCTCCCAGTATCAGTCTTTTCCAATGAGTCAACTCTTCGCATGAGGTGGCCAAAGTACTGGAGTTTCAGCTTTAGCATCAGTCCTTCCAAAGAAATCCCAGGGCTGATCTCCTTCAGAATGGACTGGTTGGATCTCCCCGCAATCCAAGGGACTCTCAAGAGTCTTCTACAACACCACAGTTCAAAAGCATCAATTCTTCAGCACTCAGCTTTCTTCACAGTCCAACTCTCACATCCATACCTGACCACTGGAAAAACCATAGCCTTGAGTAGATGGACCTTTGTTGGCAAAGTAATATCTCTGCTTTTGAATATGCTATCTAGGTTGGTCATAACTTTCCTTCCAAGGAGTGTCTTTTAATTTCATGGCTGAAGTCACCATCTGCAGTGATTTTGGAGCCCCCCAAAATAAAGTCTGACACCGTTTCCACTGTTTCCCCATCTATACCCCAGTACAAAAAAGTTTTTTTTTTTAAAAAGGAATAGATATCTGATTTTAAGACGTGGGCAACACCTCATTTCATTTTAAATATCTAGATGATCATTGATCCAGAGTGAAAGAGCCAGATCAACTCAAGACATGAGGACAAGATGAAACATCCTGAAGATTCTTTTTTGCATCAACAAACCCCTATTTCCTTAAAATGATTTTACTTCTCACCTGTGCTGATTGTAGCATTTTAAGGTACCTGAATATATGCTACAGGACTCTTGTTTTCTTTTCCTGGAGATACAAACTGTAATAAAATGAATTCTTGTACATGACTGTGAAATAAAATTGCAATTTACAGAACGTTTACTTACAAAAGCCTGAACAAAGGGGACAGCCTCCACTTTTCAAAGCCATCTACAAGTAAAGGAAAATGAAGCAGTCGGGGGAGTATTCACATGAAATGTGGTGGGTTTTAACATCCATCTCTCAGTAAATCCCTCCAAGACCCTATTAACGATGATGGGAAAATTATTAGCTTTTCAGTTGAGGAACCTGGACAGACAGCCCCTGAATCAAATGAATAAAATTAACGTTAGCTGTAATGGGACAAATTGGTATCAGCTGACCAATGCACACATCATCACTGCTGGGATAGTTTTGACAAAAAACAATGATAACGGCAAACAAAAAAAACCATTAATCTAGGATATCCCCAGAGGTCCAGTGGTTAATCCTCTGCCTTCCAACGCAGCGGGTCGGGGTTCAATCCCTAGTTGGGGAATTAAGATCCCACATGCTATGCAGTTTGGCAAAAAAATTAATACAATTAATCACGAGAGCAGGTTAAACACATTTAAAACCATATATAACTGTCATGTCCTATACTTGGGTGTATTTTAAATAGGAAATCTTTCCTTGAGGCAACTGAGAGCTCTCGCATAACTCTGAGTTATTCTAAGCCATATAGCAACAGCTTTACTGCTGCACTTTCATTATCCTTGTCTATACAGGCTGATGCTACATCCAGACAGGACCTAGACACTGCATATTCTCCTTCTTCACTGATATGCCAGGACCCACCCTCACAACCAGTGGGAATCTTGTATTAACACATCCCCAAGGTGACCTGACAAAAAGGGAACATTTTCAACATTTGCACATTGGTAATTCATGGCAGGAATCCCTCATGCTCTAAAGAGACCCTGGATGGAGAAAACGGAGAGAAGGCAATAGGATATGAGAGGACTTTCCTAAAGAGCTAACCTGGGGTATTACTAGAAAAAAAAATGTATTAAAAACTAAATTTGTCAGCACCACCCACAGGTCAGAAGTAAATGTTCACAATTTCTAAGTACATGGGATTTCAGTAAGAAAGGGGGACCCAGCCTCTGATGTGGATCACAGACTTTACCTGAAAACCTGCCACCTCCTCTTCCTCCTCCATTTCTGGGTTTCTTTCTCCGGCCATAGTATGCAGAGAAATCACACCTGTGCATCTTTGAAGCATCAGCTCTGGCCTTTCACCTGTTCATGCTCTGAGGCGGGTGGCCCTTGACATGCAGAAAGGCCACAGCGCCCCATCCGTTGTCATGTGACAGAGTCAGGAAAAAACGAGCTCCTACATCTCCTTCGCCGTTTTCCTAAGCCCTTCGGTCTCAGAGTCAGCACCACAGCCGTGACAGCAATGGGGAATGTGGGTGGCGCCCACAGAGGCTGGACTCAACTCTCAGTGCCTCTAACTCTACACACTTCATATTTCAGAACCAATGACAGGCAAAGCAAAATTAAAAAGAAATGGATGCAGAAGGAAATGGCAACCCACTCAAGTATCCTTGCCTGGGAAATCCCATGGACAGGGGAGCCTGGCGGGCCACAATCCATGGGGTTACAAGAGAGTCGGACACAATTTGGCAACTAAACATCAACAGCATTTTGATGTATAATAAAAACAAAATGTCTGCTCAAAAAAGGAATGGCATTTCTACATTAACTGAAATGGTTTATGCACACCCTTCACAAAGTATTTCTAAGACCCTTATTAAAGATAAAGTGGAAAAAAACACTTCTCAAGTGCTGGAATCTCAAAGAAAGCATGTGAACCAGTAAAGATCAGAAGTCAGAGGATAAATGGACAGCAGATGACTAAAACACAAGGAAGGACACAGTATCACTGCCTGGGCGTTTTTGGCAAAAATAAAAAAAATCTTAATCTGAAACAATCATGAAAATGTCACTTTTGCAAATTTCAATCCATACAAACTTCCCATATTCTGTGTTCCTAACAGTGCATTTAAATAGCAAGACTTTCCTAACTATAGAAAATAGACTCTCCGACTTTTTTAGAACATTATGAGGGATTCAAGATTATTAAGGTCATCCTGTTTATATGTGCATTTTCTTTTTTTAAACTTTTTATTTTATACTGGAGTGTATATAGTTGATTAACGATGTTGTATTATTTTCAGGTGTACAGTAAGTCAGTTATATGTGCATTTTCTCAATCCATTATCTCATTCCAAATGATAAATGTATCCAGATATAATCACTACACTTTCTCCCACTTACCTAAAATCCAAACACCTAAACCCAACTCAACAGGGATCTTGGATACCAGTACATTCCCTTATTGATATCTAAGGGAACATTTCTAACAGCAGAAAGTTATAAACTCATGGTGGTAATTCTTCATCCTCTATAAGTAGGCTGGATTCAGACAAAGGGAAAAGGTTCTGGGACAAAAAAGTATTTTAAAGAGTTGGCCATGACTATCACAAGAATAAAAGGGAAAAAAAATCAGGTTGAAAACAACCTCACTAGGCAAGAAATCAGGAGAGAATTAATGATTTGGACATTCTCAATCCATGGCATTTCAGGAGGAAAAGGGGACACAGCTTCTAAACCAGGACAGGGTATTCAGCTGGTGACGATGTTTAGTCCAACTCTTGCTACCCCACTGACTGTAGCCCGCCAGACTCCTTTGTCCGTGGGATTTCCCAGGCAAGAATACTGGAGTGGGTTGCCATTTCCTTCTCCAGGGCATCTTCCTGACCCAGGGATCAAACCCAGGTCTCCTGCATATTTACCTGAGATGCTCCTCTTCTTCCTCCTGCTCCGAGTTCTTTTCTCATCAATATTGTGTTGAGGGGGCTTCCCTGACGGTCCAGTGGTTAAGATTCCACGCTTCCAATGCAGGGGGTGTGGGTTCTGGTCGGGGAACTGGGATCCCGCATGCCGTGAGGTTTGGCCAGAAAGTTAAAAAAAAAAAAAAAGTTGAGGAATGACATCAGCATCTTGAGATTATGCCTTGAATGGCGTCAGCACAGCTCCTTCCCCGCTTTCCACCACACCCACAAGCCAAACTTTCAAAGCCCAACTTGAAAAGGTGAAAAGGCCAGTCTTTCCACTCCTCTGTCTTAGGAGAGCTTCAGGAAAAAACAGGTCCTACAAGGAGACCAAGCTGTCTACACGTATTCTCTCTTCATAAACGTCCCAAAACAGTGCAGGCAGGGTATGAGGGCTGCACCGGCGTTCCCCTTCCAAGCCTGTGTAGAGCAGACTGTTGCCTCTTTCTGAAGTCGGCCTCAGCTCTCACAGATGTACTCAGAAGGCCACGTGCTTAACCCTGGCCTCGCCTCAGAATCACCTGGAGCACCTGCTTAAAGCAACATTGACTCTCCCACAGGACCAACAGACAGGCTCTGGGAAGCACACAGGTGATGCTCGTCTTAATATTGGTCATGAGATCCTAACAGGCACTCAGTTATACACTGAATATGGACGTGTAATCCCTACATATTTTGAATGGCCATCTCACATGCTGTTTCATTTTGTGCAGTTTTTCCCACAGTTTCCAGGCTGAGTTTATTTCTAGGAAAATGCATTATTTCAGACACATAATTGCACACTTGGGGCTCCCTTTCATCCCTGAATTATTTAACAGGCTTCTCCTTAATACTGCCCGCTCCACTATATGAGTAAGATTATATTTATACATGTATTTATATGATAAGCACACAAGCATGCATTTACAGTTGTATTATGATTTACTGCTCCTTCTGGCCCATAAAACTGTATCATATGCCATTCTCTTATAAATGACTGTTTAATAGTTATACTCAGGAATTACACAGGAAAGAGTAAACTAAAAACTGACCAATGTGCAAATATAATTTATATACATATATCTCAGAAGATTAGGAAATCCTCTAATAATTATCAAAGAAAAACAAAAGGGAGATTTCCCTGGTAGTCCAATGGTTAAGACTTCACCTTCCAATGTAAGGAGTGCAGGTTCGATCCCTGGTCAGGGAGCTAAGATCATACTTGCCTTAAGGCCAAAAATCCAAAACATAAAAACAACAGAAGTAATATTGTAACAAATTCAAGAGGCTTTTTTTTTTTTTTTAAAGGCCCATGTTAAAAAAATCTTTAAAAATAGAAATAAATAAAGTGATCTAGTGGTTAGGATACAGCATTTTCACTGCCATGGCCTGGGTTCAGTCCCTGGTCAGGGAACTGAGATCCCAAAAGCTACGTAGTGCAGCCACCCCCAAAAAACCCTGGGGACATCCCTGGTGGTCCAGTGGTTGAAGCTCAGAGCTTCCACTGCAGGGGGCTCAGGTTTCATCCCTGGTGGGGGAACCAGGATCCCTCCTGCCACTCGACCAAACAAACAAACTTCAGCAGTTCCTTGCTGCAAACTGAATAAAGTACAAGTTAAAAAAAACAAACAAACAAAAACCTGGAAACTCTGCAATTATGAAATAAGAGAATGAAGGGGATTAGAATTAAGAAACAGTAATCAAAGAGACTGGCCTTTTATTTTAACATAAAAGTTATGCAAACATGGAATCTCTCATGTATAAAATCTTGTGCATTTTATTAAGTTGGAACTGGACATTTGTATTGATAGATTATTTTTTAAAAAGAGTGAATATCACAAGATACATTGGAGCCTGACTTCTGTTCTCTGAAATTCATTTATATCTCCTTAAGAATTGATTACTTTTCTTCAAGAGGGAAGGCCATGTCATCAAAATGACAGGCCACTGACCTCTGCAGCAGGAAAAAATTTACAGAATGCACTTCAGACATCCTGAATTAGAGAACACGGTTCTATTCCAGCAACTGCCATTTGGATACACCATTTCTGCCCAAGACATAATGATTTCTGTACATTCACCTTACTCCTCTTATTATAAACGTGTGGTGTTACAGGCACATACCTGCATAATCCTGAAAATTCAGTGTCTGATTCTAGTCATTAATATGAACAACAAATTGGTTTCAGTCCTTAAAGAGTATATTAAAAGTCAGGCTGAAGTATTACTTGGACTCAACACCAAGACGTCAAGGTCATTGTGAATTACACTACATTGATAGAGATTATAATCCCAATCTCTTTTTGCTACTTCAGCTCAAGCTGCAGAATTATTTCATCTTCCTGTGTGGCTATGACGCTATGTAGCATCAAACCTGAAGAAGCACCTTCTCTGACATGAGCATGTACCTAAATTCCTGACACCCTTTCTTCCATTGAGAAAGGAGACTCATGGAGAGAACCCTTTCAGATTGAAAGAAAAAAATTATCACCTGACTCCTTTCTATGCCAGGATGGGTTCAGTGTGACGGTCAAGACAGCCGGTACTTACGCTGGAGGGAGGTGGTCATAAACCTAGGTATGGTGGGTCTGTGGAACTTTCCTGGTGGACCAGGGGTTAGGACACCACCCTTTCACTGCTGTGGGCGTTGGTTCACTCCCTGACTGTGGAACTAAAATCATGCATGCTACATGTGGTGCAGCCAAAAAAACAGAAAGGAAAAAAAAAATCTAGGTATGGGTTTGTTATTGTGAGACTTCATCTTTCCTATGCAGCACAAATATCTTAGTTTTGGAAAATGGAAGATATTTGTGAAAAACTTCATCCCAGTCATTAATTACTAAAAAACAACTACAATCTACTAGTTATTTCCAAAGAGATTATTAAAGAGTTTTGAGAGAATTTTTTTTTTTTAATTTTATCCCAAACGTAAAAGTCAGAAAGAGCCCCAAGTGAAGGAAGCAGGAAATACTGAGTTGACCATGGAAACTGGAAATACACAGGAGACTGAAAGATTTTACCGAGGCAATAAATAATGCTTGAATCAAAAGTCTGGAGGCCCATCAAGGGGAAGGAGAGCCAACCTGAAAAACTTCCCAATGGCCAAATGGAGATCGCCTTGAATGACAAAATAAAGAGCACAGCAGTGAATGATAATATAAAATATTCAATAAATACCTAGGGCTCCGAATCAATCTTAGAAAAATAACTACAGGAATAAATGAATATATTCCTTATACAAAAATGATGAATAAAATAGGGAGTTGTTCCTCTTTTATAATGGAGAAGTTTATTCCAGTCTCCCTGCCCCAGCCTCTCCTTGAGTATGAGATGCACTTAGTGATTTTCTGTAAAGAAGAGAGTATGGAAAAGGAAACCAGGACTGTCATGGCATGATGGAAACACTTACTTCCGGTCACAGTATAATGAGGATCTTCCATTTGAAATATCACTTTTCTTTAAATTGATGTTTTCTATGTGTGCAGAGAGCAGGTCCTAGGGGTCATTAACTTACTGAGCTCACCGGGCAGGATGTGGGTCTCATGCCACCATTGTCTTTTCGTTTGGGGGCAGGCCCTGTTGCTGATCAAGCCTGGATAAGTAAACCTGCTTTCTTGAGTCATCATTAATCTACAGGGGTCTCCCGTACGTTTTTTCCTATAATCCCCTAGCGGGGTTAACAATGTAATCACCTACTTTGTCCCATTATTCTGCGCTATCACAAGTATGACCAAATCAAGAATAAGGACTGGATATTTAAGATGTGGGCAATGGTATTTTATGTCATTTTATATTTTTTAGTATTTATTTATTTGGCTGTGTGGCACACAGAAGTCTTGACCTTCATGGCGGCATGTGGGGTCTTTAGCTGTGGTATGCTGGGGAATTTTTCTTTTATGGTGATAAGATGGTCTGGAATTAGACAGTGGTGACGGCTGATAAGTATGTAAATATAATAACAAACTACTGAATTATACACATTAAGTGATAAATAAATAAAATTCTAAAACCAGAAAAAAAAAGTAATACTGATCAATCAGGCCGCAGGCTGTTGAAACTGGACATCTAATTGTCAGTTCCAGGGCAAAGTTCTATTGATCATCCAGGGTGCACAGCAGAAAGACAAATACAGATAAACAGTTCATCCTCTTATCAAGATAACATACCTCTGAAATGAGGAAACCCAATGAATAGTTCCCCATCTCCTTAGATGGAGACATGTACCTCTCTGCGCTTTGAAAAATGACTAATCTTCATCTGAGAGAAACATCTCATTGTATCCTATGGTCTTCTGCAGGCACACCTGTTAAATTGAGAGTGAGAGGGTCTGGGTCAGCACCAACCATCCTTAGGTATCCAGCAGGTGTCTGGATAGGAGGTAGGGTCTCCTCAGGACAACACTCTGAGATCAACTTTTTTCCCTTTCCACGAACTGCTCAGGGAGGCCAACTCTCAGCACTCTTCACGTCTGGCCTTGGTTGGGTGCCTGACCCACATGTGTTAGCACACACTGCAGAGCTTTGCATGGCCTTCATCTTCTTCATTGGTACAATAATGGGGTCAGGTTAGATCAGGGAGACCTGAAGATTGTTCCTGGGAGCATGAGGGACCCTCAAAGAGGTAGGAGGTGACTGGTGAAGAAGAGTTCTGAGACCTGAAGAATGCTAGTAGAAAATGTAAAACAGGCTCCTCTTCCACAGGACCTCTTCAGGGCTTTAATGTGCTGATGAGGGAAGCAGCATAGTTACAGCGATTAAGAGCGCCAAACCCTGGAGCCACACAGACTTGGGCTGACCTAGTGATGTGGGCATTCATTATCTGTGTGACCTTGGGCAAATCACTCAACCTCTCTGAGACTGAGTTTCCTCATCCCTAAAATGAGCATCTTCTTTTCATTATAGGGGACTGGAATGCAAACATAGGAAGTCAAGAGATACCTGGAGTAACAGGCAAATTTGGCCTTGGAGTACAGAATTAAGCAGGGCAAAGGCTAACAGAATTTTGCCAAGAGAACACACTGGTCATAGCAAACACCCTCTTCCAACAACACAAGAGAAGACTCTACACATGGACAACATCAGATGGTCAATATTGAAATCAGGCTGATTATATTCTTTGCAGCCCAAGATGGAGAAGCTCTATACAGTCAGCAAAAACAAGACCGGGAGCTGACTGTGGCTCAGATCATGAACTTGTTATTGCCAAATTCAGACTTAAATTGAGGAAAATAGGGAAAACCACTAGACCGTTCAGGTATGACCTAAATAAAATCTCTTATAATTATACAGTGGAAGTGACAAATAGATTCATGGGATTAGATCTGATAGAGTGCCTGATGAACTATGGATGGAGGTTCGTAACATTCTACAGGAGGCAGGGATCAAGACCATCCCCAAGAAAAAGAAATGCAAAAAGGCAAAATGGTTGTCTGAGGAGGCCTTACAAATAGCTGTGAAAAGAAGAGAAGTGAAATGCAAAGGAGAAAAGGAACAATATTCCCATTTGAATGCAGAGTTCCAAAGAATAGCAAGGAGAGATAAGAAAGCCTTCCTCAGAAATCAGTGCAAAGAAATAGAGGAAAACAATAGAATGGGAAAGACTAGAGATCTCTTCAAGAAAATTAGAGATACCAAGGCAACATTTCATGCAAAGATGGGCTCAATAAAGGACAGAAATGGCATGGACCTAACAGAAGCAGAAGATATTAAGAAGAGGTGTAAAGAATACAAAGAAGAACTATACAAAAAACATCTTCACGACCCAGATAATGATGGTGTGATCACTCACTTAGAGCCAGACATCCTGGAATGCGAAGTCAAGCGGGCCTTAGGAAGCATCATTACGAAGAAAGCTAGTGAAGGTAATGGAATTCCAGTTGAGCTATTTCAGATTCTAAAAGGTGATGCTGTGAAAGTGCTGCACTCAATATACCAGCAGGTTCGGAAAACTCAGCAGTGGCCACAGGACTGGGAAAAGTCAGTCTTCATTCCAATCCCAAAGAAAGGCAATGTCAAAGAATGCTCAAACTACCGCACAATTGTACTCATCTCACACGCTAGCAAAGTGATGCTCAAAATTCTCCAAGCCAGGCTTCAGCAGTACTTGAACCGTGAACTTCCAGATGTTCAAGCTGGATTAAGAAAAGGCAGAGGAACCAGAGATCAAATTGCCAACATCTACTGGATCATCAAAAAAGCAAGAGAGTTCCAGAAAAACATCTACTTCTGCTTTATTGACTATGCCAAAGCCTTTGACTATGTGGATTACAACAAATTGTGGAAAATCCTTAAAGTGATGGGAATACCAGACCACCTGACCTGCCTCCTGAGAAATCTGTATGCAGGCCAAGAAGCAACAGTTAGAACTGGACATGGAACATCGGAGTGTTTCCAAATCGGGAAAGAAGTATGTCAAGGCTGTATATTGTCACCCTGCTTATTTAACTTATATGCAGAGTACATCATGAGAAATGCTGGATTAGATGAAGCACAAGCTGGAATCAAGACTGCTGGGAGAAATATCAATAACCTCAGATATGCAGATGATACCACCCTTATGGCAAAAAGCAAAGAAGAACCAAAGAGCCTTTGGATGAAAGTGAAAGAGGGGAGTGAAAAAGTTGGCTTAAAACTCAACATTCAGAAAACTAAGATTATGGCATCTGGTCCCATCACTTCATGGCAAATGGATGGGGAAACAGTGGAAACAGTGGCAGACTTTATTTTGGGGACTCCAAAATCACTGCAGTTGGTGACTGCAGCCATGAAATTAAAAGATGCTCCTTGGAAGAAAAGTTACAACCAACCTAGACAGCATATTAAAAAGCAGAGACATTACTTTGCCAACAAAGGTCCGTCTAGTCAAGGCTATGGTTTTTCCAGTGGTCATGTATGGATGTGAGAGCTGGACTATAAAGAAAGCTGAGCACCGAAGAACTGATGCTTTTGAAATGTGGTGCTAGAGAAGACTCTTGAGAGTCCCTTGGACTGCATGGAGATCCAACCTGGAGGATTCAATGTGTCAAAGTGGGGCTTATCAAGTCTGTATATCACAGCTTGGCCTTGGTCCCTGTGGGAGCTCAGAAAAAGCAGCACATAGTTACCTGGGGGTTTGGAAGGATGACCAGGAGGTTTCCAGGGAGAGGGGAAGGGGAAGGGAATCCAAGGCAAAAGAAAAAGCACAAAAGCATGGAGGGAGGATGACAGGAGTGGACTTGACAACTGCTGAGATGCAGACGTGGGGGAAACTCAAGCATGGTGAACAGGAGTGTGAGGGAGGCAGCAAGGGAGAAGCTGCAGAGGTGGGCTGGACCGGAGCCCAGTCACTAGGAGCCACAAAAGAGCCCTAGAAAGCTCCTCTGTCAACTGCAGCAAGTGGTGGAGGAGAGCAATGGCGTGCTACACGCATGGGGAGGAGGGGCCCGCCTGGGGACGACCCTTGTCATCCCCAGCCTGATGGCTAAGATGGTCCTCTCTCTTGCAGGGAACACGGAAGGAGACCCGAGTCCAGCCGTCAGGCTCAGGAGAGCTGAGAGGGCTCTCAGACAACCAGGGAAGCCCCGAGGGATTGGAGTTGGGTGAGCATCACACTTGAAGCTACTCACGGAATGAGGGTGCAGGCAACAGACGATTTTGACTGACATTCACATGATATAAGATACAAACCACTCAACATCACAGTAATCTAAGTCTATGCCCCAACCACTAACACCAAAGAAGCTGAAGTTGAATGATACTATGAAGACCTAGAAGACCTTCTAGAACTAACACCAAAAAAAAAAGTGTCCTTTTCATTATAGGGCACTGGAATGCAACAGTAGGAAGTCAAGAGATACCTGGAGTAACAGGCAAGTTTGTCCTTGGAGTACAAAATGAAGCAGGGCAAAGGTTAACAGAGTTTTGCCAAGAGAACACACTGGGTCATAACAAACACTCTCTTCCAACAACACAAGAGATGACTCTACACATGGACATCTCCAGATGGCCAATACTGAAATCAGATCGATTATATTCTTGCAGCAAAAACAAGACCTGGACCTTACTGTGGCTAGATCATGAACTCCTTATTGCCAAATTCAGACTTAAATTGAGGAAAGTAGGGAAAACCACTAGACCATAAAGGTATGACCTAAATCAAATCCCTTATGATTATACAGTGTAGGTGACAAATAGTCACGGGATTAGATCTGATAGGGTTTCTGAAGAACTATGGATGGAGGTCCAGAGGAGGCAGTGACCAAAATCATCCCAAGGAAAAAGAAATGCAAGAAGGCAAAGTGGTTGTCTGAGGAAGCTTTACAAATAGCTGAGGAAAGAAGAGAAGTTAAAGACAAAGGAAAAAGGGAAAAATAGACCTACCTGAAAGCAGAGTTCCAGAGAAGAGCAAGAAGAGATAAGAAAGCCTTCGTAAGTGAACAATGCAAAGAAATAGAGGAAAACAATAGAAAGGGAAAGACCAGAGATCTCTTCAAGAAAATTAGAGCTACCAAGGGAACATTTCATGCAAGGATGAACACAGTAAAGGACAGAAATGGTAAGGACCTAACAGAAGCAGAAGATATTAAGAAGAGGTGGCAACAATACACAGAAGAACTGTACAAAAAAGGTCTTAATAACCCAGATAACCATGACGGTGTGGTCACTAACCTAGTCAGACATCCTGGACAGTGAAGTCAAGTGGGCCTCAGGAAGCACTACTATGAACAAAGTTAGGAGAGGTGATGGAATTTCAGCTGAGCTATTTAAAATCCTAAAAAATGATGCTGTTAAAGTTCTGCACGCAGAAAGTCAGCAAATTTGGAAAGCTCAGCAGTGGCCACAGGACTGGGAAAGTTCAGTTTTCATTCCAATCCCAAAGAAGGGCAATGCCAAAGAATGCTCAAACTACTATACATTTGCATTCATTTTACATGCAAGTAAGGTTATGCTCAAAATCTTTCAAGCTAGGCTTTGGCAGTACATGAACTAAGAACTTCCAGATGAACAAATTGCCAACATTGGTTGTATCATAGAGAAAGGAAAGGAATTCAAGGAAAACATCTACTTCTGCTTCACTGACTACACTAAAGCCTTTATGTGGTTCACAACAAATTGTGGAAAATTCTTAAAGAGATGGGAATACCAGACCACCTTACCTGTTTCCTGAGAAACCTGTATGTGGGTCAAGAAGCAACAAAACTGGACATGGAACAAGGACTGGTTCAAAACTGGGAAAGGAGTGTAACAGGCTATATTTTGTCACCCTGCTAATTTTATGTGCCAGGGGCAGCCTGTTCATACAAAGGTCTATGAAGGCCTGGTGCACAACTGAGAAGACAAGAAAACCTCATGGCTCATCGTGGTCACTCACTCACTCCAAGGATTCCACCCAACAGATACTAACTTTAAGCAAGACACTAACCTTAACAGGATACTAACCTCAACCTCAAGCAGCTCCCACTGGATTAGTCCAAAATAAGCTTTAAATCTAAAGAATCAGACTGCCTACTGTCCAGTAGGTCCAGTAGGTCCAAAATAAGCTTTAAATCTAAAGAATCAGACTGCCTACTGTCCAGTAGGTCCAGTAGGTCCTACTGTCCAGTAGGTCCCAGCCTAACCCCGGGTACGCAGATACAATGAAACAAGGAGAAGCTGGCTTATGACTCCTTATGCGACAGGCAAAAAGTCACACCTCTGCAGACATGGGGAGCCAGTTTCGGAATTCTCAGCTTCGGAGGAATGTCCAAAACGTTTCGTTCAGCCTTCCCTTCTACTGAAGATATCCCAAATTCCCAAGGTTTTTTTTTTTTTTTTTTCCCTTTTAGTTGCTGCAACTAATCCCCGTGCCGCAACTAAGACCTGGCACAAAGACAGAAAGATTTTTACCAGCGAGAGATGGGCAACAGGCTTCTCACCTTGAGTCACGTGGAAAGTAGTGTTCAGGCAAAAGGGCTTAAAACGAAAGACAGTGCAGGTAGGTGTGTGTCTTCCTCGAAAGCGGACTATCCCAATAGGAGATCAGATTTTACGTTCCAGCTAAGAGAACAAGCCTCAGTCCCCAAAATCTCTTCCCACCTACAATGGATGAAGATTGGGCGACTTCGATTCGACGTATACTCTCCTGCTCCCGCTATCTGCAGCGCCAGGCTGCGGATGAGGCGATTCCCTGCGTCCGCAGCCCCACTCCAGCCCCGCGAGCCCCGCAGCGCCCCTCCTCCGCATTCCCCACTAGCCAGCCCGCCGCAGCAGCGTCCCGGGGTCCACCTTGTTTCCAAAGGCCAGCTTCAGCGAACCGAATGTGCCCCGGGTGCACAGGAACTTGAATACTTCCCAGAAGCAGCACCACATCGCTCCAGGCAGCAGGAGGTGCTGGAATCCGGGGGAGGCGTCGGGGAAGGCAGCGGCACACACCTTATCTCAAGCGGCCTTTGGCCTTCCTGCCACGTGTGCGCTCGCCGCGACAGACACCAGGCTGGATCGAGAGAGCTCAGCGATTGGACGGCGGCCCCACGTGATGGACGCTCACGTTGGTTGGGTGGCCAATAGAGGCTCAGCGAGGGCCTCGAGGGGCGGTCGCCGGCAGAGACGCCGGGAGCCTTGCCTCCGTGGTATGCTGCTTTCCGCGTTAGGTTTAACTGCGCAGAACACTCCTGGCCAGATGTGAGGTCGACTGTGGTACTGTGGTTGCTGTTGTGGAATAACTCTTCGTGGCCTAGCAGTTTGAATCCTTGTCGTTCGGTGTCAATACGGGCTTCCCCTCCCAGGTGTCGCCCCACATCTGTTCAATTGGACTGTGTGTTTTAACAAGTCTCCCGGGAGATCTACATGCGCCTTAGATATGCTTGGGCACAGAGTGCCAGAGACCTGCAGACTCAGCAAGAAAGCGGACTTGGGTTAAGGCTTCTGACAATTCAAAAGGCCCAGATGTCCCAGTGCCCAATATTGTGAGCACCTCATTACCGTTGCTACAAATGTTTGAGTAAACAGATTATGATTTGATGATAAAAGATAAAATTAAGAAACTTACTAATACCATGATGTTAACTAGAGCACCCTGAACTGGGACTATGGAGGGCAAGGAATACCTTATCCCACATTTATTTAAAAAGCAATGAAAACAAACCTCAGAGATGGCTAATGGACAAAAGATGACCCATTGAGTTCTGGGAGACCCACTGGAACTCGCCCTCAACTTCAGGGGCCAAAGTCACAAATTTAAGAGGCTACAGGGCCCAGGGAGGGAATATGAATGTGCAAAATTCCCCATACCGGTTACAGTGAGACAGGAAGGATGGGTGTGGCCTGTGATGACCTAGGGAGTGAATGTCTTGTGTCTTATGCCTTCTCTCCAACCTTCCATCAGTCTCTTCCTCTCTTCACTCTGTCCATTTCTCAGTTAAACAAATGAGCTAATAATAATATATACTCTGCTGCTGCTAAGTCGCTTCAGTCGTGTCCGACTCTGTGCGACCCCATAGACGGCAGCCCACCAGGCTCCCCCATTCCTGGGATTCTCCAAGCAAGAACACTGGAGTGGGTTGCCATTTCCTTCTCCAATGCATGAAAGTGAAAAGTGAAAGTGAAGTCGTTTCTGACTCTTAGCAACCCCATGGATTGCAGCCCACCAGGCTCCTCCATCCATGGGATTTTCCAGGCAAGAGTACTGGAGTGGGGTGCCATTGCCTTCTCTGAGTATATACTCTGGGCCAGGCCTATTCCAGGCAGCAGAGTTGCCAGGATGACTTAAGGTCCTGGCATTCCTTCAGCTTTGGCTTTTTGCAAAACTCAGTTTTAACTCCATCCTGAGCTGGCCTAAGGCTTTATCTCCTTTTCCTTTATCTGATTGACTTTGTGTATTGAATTGTGGCCCCTAAAAAGACGTTTTGAAGTCCTCATCTCCAGTTCTTGTGAATGTGACCTTACTTGGAAACGGAGTTTTCTCATCCTGCAGCGGCTTGAAGCAGGATTTCAGTTGCCAGCCAGAGTGCCATAATTCTAGGCTGCAGCAGTAACCTTCATGGTAATTGGAATCACTTTTATGGGGCATTTCTTCTGGCTTTTATGTAGCCAATCATCTTGCTTTGCCTGAAGTGAGTATATACCAGGCAGAGCAAGGTATATACCTGGTGTATCTCAGGGGCCTCCCATGTGTGAGCACACACCTCTTAACCAAGATGGGTTCTAGCGGAGAGGCCTATGGGTAGGTTGCTATCACTTACATGAGATGATGCCCCCTCCCTTTTGACCTCGGAGGAACTTTTCTGTGCATGTATAGTTGGGAAAGTCTCACTGACCTTGAGAATGAGAAATACAAGGTCTCTTATCTGGGCAGGGCTCAACTCTTCTCTAAATCCTGCTACTCTGGAGTATCTGTCCACAGGGAACAATTCCAGCTGCTGAGCCTGGGGCCCATCTATCTCTTGCCTCAGAGTCATTGCAAATGTAGGCAAATTAAGGTCATTAGAGTGAGTCCTACTCTGACTAGTGTTCTTAGAAGGACATATGTACACCTATGGATGATTCATGTTGTTTTGACAGAAAACAAAATTCTATAAAGCAATTACCCTTCAATTAAAAAATAAAAAGGAGACAGAGGTGGGAGAAAGCCATGTGGCCATGGAAGCAGAGACTGGAATCGTACATCAAAAAACCAAGGGACCTTCTCCCGCCATTTGCCACTGAGGGCTGAGGCTTGAGGCTGCCGGAAGCAGATGAGCGGCATGACCGGCGGTGCCAACAGCAGGGACAGGGCTCACGCCTGGCCGCACGTGTTCCTGCTCCTTGCATTCTCAAAATGACATTTTTGAGATGGAAAACAGATTAGCGGTTGCCGGGATTAGAGAGTATTTAAAGGATGCTTCAAAGAAGATGAAAAGTAGGCTTGTGTTTGTAAAACTGGCTAACCCATGTTCAGGGGAAGGAGCCATTTACTTGTTCAATATGCGTCTACTGCAGCTTTTGAAATAAAAGTTTTCAAGGGAAAAAAACCCTTCTTGTTTATAAATCAATCAGTTCCATCAGGAGGTCTTCTTCACTTGGCCACACCTAAGGACCCGCTGTTTCTGCTTCTCCACTACCTTATAAAGGCTGATAAAGAGGGGAAGTTTCAGCCCCCGGATCAAGTTGTGATGGATGACATGTTCCCAGATTGCATCTTGTTGCTGAGACTTCCTCAACTTGAGAAGTTACTTCGACACGTTACAGAAGAAAAAGAAATAGATATGAAGAAATACGGCAAGTACAGCAAAGAGAAGACATTAAAATGGCTAGAAAAAAAGGTTAATCAGACTATGGCAGCGTTAAAAACCAATAAGGAAAATGTCAATGCCCGGGTACAGTCTACTGCATTTTTCTCTGGTGGCCAGGTTTCCAGGGATAAGGATGAGGATTATGTTTCTTATGCCCATGGTCTGATATCTGATTATATCCCTCAACAATTAAGTGATGACATCTAAATATTTAAAGCTTCCAGAACCTCTAGCTTCAGTGCCGAACCCTCCATCAAAGAAAGCAAAGTTATCAGATGAGCCTGTAAAGGCAAAAGAAGATTACACTAAGTTTAATTCCAAAGATTTCAAGACTGTAAAGGAAAAGAGCAAAATGGCCGCAGCTCAGAAGGCTCAGGCTACAGTTGACAAGAGCGGAATGAAAAGTATTGATTCCTTTTTTGGTGCAAAACATGTTAAAAAAAAATTAGATTTGAACCGTTGAAAGTGAAATTGAGCAAAAATATCTGCCTTCATGTCCCACTTTCATCCTTCCTCCTTGCTACTGTACTTCTGAACCCTTAATGACCACCTTTTGAAAAAAGATAGGATGAGGGCAATTTTCAGATTCACTCAAACATTTCTTTGAATTTTGTGTTTCCTGAATATGGGAAAAGTAATTGGCAAACAATTTATTTGACATCATGAAAAGTAATCGAGTAGAATTAACCTTTAGCATCACAAATTCCTCAATAAACTGACATGTGACAATGAAAAAAAAACCCAAAAAAACCCCCAAGGGATGCCAAGGGTTGCTAGCAACACCACAAGAGAGGAATGAAACAGATTTTCCTCTGGAGCCCTCAGTCTTGACTTTGAAAAGCCCTAACTGAACCTTTGGTATCCAGAACTGTGCAAGAATAAATTTCTTGTTTTAAGCCATCTAGTCTATGATACTTTGTTGCAGCAGCCCTGGGGAACTCATACAGATTGTTGATGAATAACTAAATCAACCTAGAAAAGAATTGGAAAATTTTGTTCAAACCAAAATTGAGGATTTATAATGTGGTTAAAACATCTCAGAAAGCTGAGAACTGTTCTACCTGTTAAAAGTCAAGGCACAGTTATATGTTTTTGAAGAAAGAGGGCTGTATATCAAATGATGTATTATTGACAGTTTACATAACCGAGAACTAAACACCATGTGATCTCTTATGAAATCAAGAAGGAATATTATTTCAAGGAGTTGTCTTCCTGATGCTAGAATATTGTTTTTTTTTATGGTTGAGCAGCCATTTATGTCAATGGGGAAGGTTTGGCTGACGCACAATGCAGAATCAGGGCAAAAGATGTCAAAGAACAAAGATTTTTTTTATTACCTTTTTCTTGTCTTGCTATAAAATGTGAATTTTATTTCAGGAGGTGATAAGATTCAAGTTTCTTCATTGCCAGCCTCACTACACTACGTTCTCCCACCTCCAGGGCAGTCAGTGTCTGTATGTTACCTTACACTGAATTTTTGTTCATTTTTCATTTCTGTCTCTTGGGGATTTACTAGTATTATCTGTTGAGAATTCAACCATGCATCAGTTTTCTATTTATTTATTATTTTTGCTGCGTCAGGACTTAGTTGCAGCACATAAGGTCTTCCTTGTGACACGGAGGATCTTTCACTTTGGTGCAGGGACTCCCGAGCTCGTGGCTTCACTAGCTGTGGTGCACAGGCTTAGCTGCCCCACAGCACGTGGGATCTTAGTTCTCTGATCCTGGTTCGAGCTAACGTCCCCAACATAGGAAGGCGGATTTTTTTAATTTTATTTTTTAAATTTTTATTTTATTTTTAAACTTTACAATATTGTATCGGTTTTGCCAAATATGGAAATGAATCCGCCACAGGTATACATGTGTTCCCCATCCTGAACCCTCCTCCCTCCTCCCTCCCCATACCATCCCTCTGGGCCATCCCAGTGCACCAGCCCCAAGCATCCAGTATCGTGCATCGAACCTGGACTGGCGACTCGTTTCATATGATATTATATGTATTTTAATGCCATTCTCCCAAATCATCCCACCCTCTCCCTCTCTCTCTCCCACAGAGTCCAAAAGACTGTTCTATACATCAGTGTCTCTTTTGCTGTCTTGTATACAGGGTTATTGTTACCATCTTTCTAAATTCCATATATATGCATTAGTATACTGTATTGGTGTTTTTCTTTCTGGCTTACTTCACTCTGTATAATAGGCTCCAGTTTCACCCACCTCATTAGAACTGATTCAAATGTATTCTTTTTAATGGCTGAGTAATACTCCATTGTGTATATGTACCACTGCTTTCTTATCCATTCATCTGCTGATGGACATCTAGGTTGCTTCCATGTCCTGGCTATTATAAACAGTGCTGCAATGAACATTGGGGGTACACGTGTCTCTTTCAATTCTGGTTTCCTCGGTGTGTATGCCCAGCAGTGGGATTGCTGGATCATAAGGCAGTTCTATTTCCAGGTTTTTAAGGAATCTCCACACTGTTCTCCATAGTGGCTGTACTAGTTTGCATTCCCACCAATAGTGTAAGAGGGTTCCCTTTTCTCCACACCCTCTCCAGCATTTATTGCTTGTAGACTTTTGGATCGCAGCCATTCTGACTGGCGTGAAATGGTACCTCATAGGGGTTTTGATTTGCATTTCTCTGATAATGAGTGATGTTGAGCATCTTTTCATGTGTTTGTTAGCCATCTGTATGTCTTCTTTGGAGAAATGTCTATTTAGTGCTTTGGCCCATTTTTTGATTGGGTCATTTATTTTTCTGGAGTTGAGCTGTAGGAGTTGCTTGTATATTTTTGAGATTAGTTGTTTGTCAGTTGCTTCATTTGCTATTATTTTCTCCCATTCTGAGGGCTGTCTTTTCACCTTGCTTATAGTTTTCTTTGTTGTGCAGAAGCTTTTAAGTTTAATTAGGTCCCATTTGTTTATTTTTGCTTTTATTTCCAGTATTCTGGGAGGTGGGTCATAGAGGATCCTGCTGTGATGTATGTCGGAGAGTGTTTTGGGAAGGCGGATTTTTAACCACTGGACCACTAGAGAAGTCCCTGCATTAATTTTCTAAAATTGTTTTTGTGCAGCATGACTGAGGTATAATTTACAAACCATAAAATTAACCTATAGTGCAGGTAGTTTCATTTTTAGCAATTTTATGGAGTTGTACAATCAGCTCCAAAAACCAGATGTACAACATTTCCATAATATCACAAAGTTTCCTTTTGCAGATAAAGAAATTCCCACTCCCGCCTCCAAGCAACCAATTATTTGCTGTCACTTTTATGGACATTCACATAAATAGAATCATATAATATGTGGTCTTTTGGGTCCCTCTTCTTTCACTTAGTATTTTTTATCCCCAAGGTTCATGCATACTGTAGTGTATATATATATATATATATATATTTTTTTTTTTACTATCATATGTAGAAAGTGTTCAATATCGTTAGTCTTTAGGAAAATATAAGTGATACAGTACTTCACACCTGAGAAGATGACTACAGTAAAAACCTGACAATAACAAGTATGGGTGAAGATGTGGAGAAACTGGAACACCCTACTGGTGGAAACATAAAAAAGCCCAGTCGAACGGTACATTTAGAAAACAGGCAGTATCTTTAAAAGTTAAACACACTCACCAGATGACCCAGCAATTTCACCCCTAGGTATCTCAAGAGATGTGAAATGTATTTTCACACCAAGACTTACATGGAAGTATTTATAGCAGCACTATTCTTAGTAGCTTCCAACTGCCAACAGATCAAATTATAACTGAGCAGGACTCTAAAGGGCCTTCCGAGGATAGACCCTTCCTCTGCTTTAGCTCCTCCCTAAGTACCTAGATAATAGGATCTGATGGCATATTTCCTGAGGTGTTTTATAGATGCTAAACCCCCTGCTAAATGGAAGTTAATGACAATGAGTGCATAGCCCCTGACCTTCTGGCACCTAAGGATTGATAAGGCGATGTGATAGCACCCTGTTACCTCACTATCAGCCAATCAGAGTTCCTTTCAGTTCAGTCGCTCAGTCGTGTCCGACTCTTTGTGACCCCGTGATCCGCAGCATACCAGGCCTCCCTGTCCATCACCAATTAACTCCCAGAGTTTACCCAAACTCATGTCTATTGAGTCAGTGATGCCATCCAACCATCTCATCCTCTGTCATCCCCTTCTTGTCCTGCCCTCAATCCCTCCCAGCATCAGGGTCTTTTCAAATGAATCAGCTCTTCGCATGAGGTGGCCAAAGTATTGGAGTTTCAGCTTCAGCATCAGTCCTTCCAATGAACACCCAGGACTGATCTCATTTAGGATGGACTGGTTGGATCTCCTTGCAGTCCAAGGGACTCTCAAGAGTCTTCTCCAACACCACAGTTCAAAAGCATCAATTCTTCAGCACTCAGCTTTCTTTATAGTCCAACTCTCACATCCATACATGACCACTGGAAAAAATATAACCTTGACTAGACGGACCTTTGCTGACAAAGTAATGTCTCTGCTTTTTAATATGCTGTCTAGGTTGGTCATAACTTTTCTTCCAAGGAGCAAGCGTCTTTTAATTTCATGGCTGCAATCACCATCTGCAGTGATTTTGGAGCCCAGAAAAATAAAGTCTGCCACTGTTTCCCCATCTATTTGCCATGAAGTGATGGGACCAGATGCCATGATCTTCGTTTTCTGAATGCTGAGCTTTAAGCCAACTTTTTCACTCTCCTCTTTCACTTTCATCAAGAGGCTCTTTAGTTCCTCTTTGCTTTCTGCCATAAGGGTGGTGTCATCTGCATAGCTGAGGTTATTGATATTTCTCCCAGCTATCTTGATTCCAGCTTGTGCTTCTTCCAGCCAAGCGTTTCTCATGATGTACTCTGCATAGAAGTTAAATAAGCCGGGTGAGAATATACAGCCTTGACAGACTCCTTTACCTATTTGGAACCAGTCTGTTGTTCCATGTCCACTTCTAACTGTTGCTTCCTGACCTGCATACAGGTTTCTCAGGAGGCAGGTCAGGAGGTCTGGTATTCCCATCTCTTTCAGAATTTTCCAGTTTATTGTGATCCACACAGTCAAAGGCTTTGGCATAAGTCAATAAAGCAGAAATAGAGGTTTTTCTGGAACTCTCTTGCTTTTTCGATGATCCAGTGGATGTTGGCAATTTGATCTCTGGTTCCTCTGCTTTTTCTAAAGTCAATCAGAGAATGGGACACAAACTGACCACAAACCCTGGGACACCTCTCCCTCACCTTGCCTTTAAAAATGCTTTGCTGAAATCTGTAGGGGAGTTGGTGCCCTGCAATGAACCCTGCACCTTTCTTCACCACAACCTGGTGTCAGCTGAGTGGCTTTACTGCATACGGAGATGTGGGTGAGCTAACCCAAGTTTGGTTTGGTAACAAAATGTCCGCTGAGAGGTAAGTAAATAAAATGTGGCATGTCTACAAAATGGAATATTCAGTTCATTTCAGTTCCTCAGTCATGTTCAACTCTTTGCGACCCCATGAATCACAGCATCCCAGGCCTCCCTGTCCATCACCAACTCCCGGAGTTTACTCAAACTCATGTCCATCGAATCAGTTAATCCCAATAAATAAGAAGTGCTGATACACAGAAGTTCTTTAAGGGTGTTACAGAGTCCAAGCTTGTTCTGCTCGCTGCATGACAGACCAATTAACCAAGAGACGATGTGTTGAGGCAAGGAATATGACTTTATTTGGAAAGCCAGCAGACTGAGATGATGGTAGTCTAATGTCTCAAAGCAACCATCTTATTGGGGTCTGGATGCCAGTTTCCTTTATAGAACAGAGAGTGGGGGAGGTGAAGAAGTAAAGTAAAAAGGCCATTATTCTGGCAAATATCTCCTGGAATGGCCAGCCCCGGGAGGGTATGTGTTAATTCCTTCCTTTCTGTAGTCATCTACAAGTAGACAGGATCCTGAACAAAGGCATTTTGGTTTAACATTCAGGCCAGAGGGACAGGGTTCTCTGGGGTAGGCTATTATGTACGGACAATATCCTTTCAGTGAACAAAACTAATGGGAAGCAAAGGTTAAAGTGAAAGAAACAGATCCAACATGGACTCAATTCTTCCCTGTAACAAGGGCAGGGTTTCTGTTGGCTTTGATCACTGATGACCAGTGCCTGGCATATAGTAGCTGCCAGTAAATATATATACTCAATGAACACTATAAATTACATTATTAAAATGTATATTTTAAAGTATTTTATTATATTTTAAAAAACGCCATATTTACAGTCACAAAAAAGGCTCCTGAGAACACTTCAAGGAATATAAAAATAATCTATATTAACAAGTTTGCTATCCATACGCACTGCGGAGTCACTAACTTCACTGGAAGTTTTGAAACCCCTGTAATATTGTTGGAGTTTCTGATGCAAGACTCAAAGGAGATTATGGCAGTATAGAAGGAAAAAATTAATCTGGCCAACATCCCTGTTTCCCTGTAAAGCCTCAGTTACAGGCTTTTATTTTAAAAAGGAAAAGGTTTTCCAATATTTACAGGTGACTTTAAAAGCTTTGAAATGGCAGCTTCTAACTGCAGACTGCCAGTTACCACAGGTATGTACAGATGCGGTGTTCAGAAACTTGAGGGTCAGCCACCCCCCCACCCCCACGTACACCATTAATAGTCATGGCTCGTAATTCAGCTCTACTAAGTAGGCATGGGTAGCTCTTACTTTTATAAAAGGGGAAAAAAGTCTCCCAACAAGGTAGGCAGTTGATCAGGATCTTTATGGCTCAGTCTTTTTCCTTTCTTTTAAAAATAAATTTTCAGCACGCAACTTTTCTGACTCCTGGTAATTTTTAAGAAAAAGAAAAGAAAAAAAATTTAGGCTCTAATTCTTATAGGAAGAAGTATTCTCAGAATTCATTAAGTTTAAATTTCCACTGATAAACTCTTAACGGTAAACAAGAATCTCATGGGTACGATAACCGAATTATGCTTGGACTAGCAATGGCCAATTTTTTTTCCAAGCAGTTAAGTGATTCAATAATTAAATTTTAATTAAATAATCATTTAAAAATCAGAATGAGCCTATTTAGAACAATCAGGAGTTTACCTCAGTAAGCCTGACATTTTCCTTCTTCAACCGCACTACGTACTGGATCTTCTGATGGAGGTTTTGGTGACCCACCAACTTTCCATTCTCCTCAGCCAGACACTCCACCTGTTTCCTTAACATTTCCATCTCCTGTAGGGAAATCAATACAGGGAAGGTAAAAATGAGCTGCTTTGAATTTTTCATTTAAAATAACATTATTGCATGCCTTCCAGGAGGAGAGGGAGGGAGAGACAGAGCCCAGGCTCCCAGCTTTCGTGCCCACACATCTCTACATGCTCTGAGCAACTCTCAACTACAGGGTGCCCAATCGCAGCCAGCACCCTTATGCTGATCGGCTCTGTTCATAAAACCAACACATAAATGCACCTGGCATGTTCTCTCTTTTTCTTCTTTCAGCTCTTCGAACTTTGATCTCAGTTGTTCCTTTTCTTGGAATGCTTTAGACTCCAACATTCTGACTCGTTTGACTTCCTCAGTCATCGTCAGGTAGTCGGTCTCTTTGTTCTGAAGGGTGCTCTGGAGCTGCTCCAGGCTGTAATGGTAACTATCGAGTTATAATATTCCAAAGGGACCAAGTATAAGACAGTACTCAAATCAGACATTTGTCACCCAAGCCCAGGATTTTGATTTGAAAGTATCACTAATATTCAGTCCTCCCCTTCTGACAGAACAGGAAGATAGCAAGAGTTGCAATATAAGCTTTTTTTTTTTTTTTAATGCTTGCTTACCCCAAACTTACATTTTTCAAAGTTCCATAATCCATTTTTTTAGATAACAAAAAGTTAGAATGCAGATTTTTAGATGTAGCCCTTGGGGGAAACTGTTACTTAAGTATTATTAGAGTCTGCAAGATTTATCCAGTGCCCCTTAGAGTAATCATTTCTGATTTCAAAAACTGGTTCTCAGACGATGGGAGAGTAGTCATTTGTTCAAGGATGTGCACTTTATGCAACTATCACTTGAAAATAAACATTAAAAAGAAGGGTTACCCTAGAGATTGTCATACTGATTGAAATAAGCCAGACAGAGAAAGAGCAATAACCTATGATATTGCTTATATGTGGAATCTAAAAAAAAAAAAATTATACAAATGAACTTACTTATAAAACAGAAACAGACTGATAGACTTGAAGAATGAACTTACAGTTACCAGGGGGAAAGGGTGGCAGAGAGAAATAGGGAGTGTGGGATGGACATGTATACACCACTGTATTTAAAACAGATAACCAAGAAGGGCCTACTGTATAGCACAAGAACTCTGCTCAATATTGTGTAATAATCTAAATGGGAAAAGAATTTGAAAAAGAACAGAAACGTATAACTGAATCACTGTACTGTACATTTGAAACTAACATAACATTGTTAATCAACTGTACTCCAATATAAAAAAAAGTTGAAGAAAAAGTGTTCAAAAACAACTAAGTGTTCAAAAGGGAAAGGAAAAAGGATTACCAAAAAATTACACAGAATTTCACAAAACTAACTTAATCCTATAACCTTCCCAAAGAAACAAATACTTTTAATTTATTTTACAATGCATATGGAATACAACACTGATAATTTAAATGATGTAATACACAGAATATATCATTTAGAGCCAACAATTCCTGGGGCAGTGTTTTCAGACTACATTCCGTGGAACCTCAGGACAGTGTGGGTGGCACTCATGTTTTCCTAATTCGCCTGGAGCTGTTCTGCATTTGTCTTATGTACTTTGCTTTTGTTTGATGAAAAGGCTTTGTGGCATGGCAGACACTAGTTTCCTACCCATTTAATTTTTATAAATACTCAGTTTGGGAGAAGAAAGGCAGAGAAGAAGCACACCCAGTTCCCCAAAATTAGTAAATAATAACTGGTCTGAGCTGAGCATGGTTATCTCTATGCCACTGCCAGATACTGGTTTTCTCAACTTGCCCTGCAGGCATGCTAATTTTGGCTAACGAGACACAATCTTGAGCATGCCTCTGAGTATTTTTCCCCTGATAAAGTCCTTTTGAACCCACCACATTGCAAAGAGTTGACTCATTGGAAAAGACTCTGATGCTGGGAGGGATTGGGGGCAGGAGAAGGGGATGACAGAGGATGAGATGGCTGGATGGCACCACTGACTCGATGGACATGAGTTTGCGTGAACTCCGGGAGTTGGTGATGGACAGGGAGGCCTGGCGTGCTGCGATTCATGGGGTCGCAAAGAGTCGGACACGACTGAGCGACTGAACTGAACTGAACTGAGGCAGTTTATAAGATTACATAAGTTAAAACATGAAACTAAATGAATAAAATAAAATTATGTCCATAGAGAACATATAAAGAGACCCAAAGTCAAGACCAGAAGAATTCAGAGTATTCATCTATGGGTCTGAGAGGGCCTCAAGGTTTTAAATGAAGTGAGAAGGAAATCTGGTCAGTTCTCATTGGTCACACTGTCCAAGAAGCGAAAACCCATCAATTGCCCCAGGGAAACTAAAGTTTTCCTGGCACTTATTTCTTTAAGATATATATATTTTTTTAATGGCTTCACATGAGGAACCCCTTTAGCAAGAGGCATTTAAGGCAAGAATTTTGTAACCACCTACTGTGTTCACATACTATGTTCACTATTACAGAAAGGAAAGAATTTTCTTACCTTGTGGCTATAATAATTATTTCTTCCTTTAGAGGAATACTGCTTGGTATTAATAAAGAAAAGGTCAACAACAACTTGAATTACAAGAGTGTACTTACTCTCCTTTCATTTTCAGCATTTCTTCCACCAATTTATTCTATAAGAGGATTAAAGAAAGAAAAAGAAAAAATGGCTTAAGTTCTTAACATTGCTAAACAAAACACTGAAAGACTGAAAGTAACTAGTCCACTCATGGTAATAAAACCATGATAATAACAAAATATTATTTTATAATAATATAAAATACTGATAAATAATTTAAAAAGCAACATCCTTTTTAATACAATCATACCTCAGTATTCATAGAAGCACTATTTACAATAGCCAAGATATGGAAACAACCAAATGTCCATCAATAGAGGAATGGATAAAGAAGATATGGTACATACAGACAATGGACTATTATTACTCAGTCATAAAAAAAGAATGAAATACAGCCATTTGCAGCAACATGGATGGACCTAGAGATTATCATATTAAGTGAAGTAAGTCAGACAAGTATCTTATGGTATCACTTACACATAGAATCTAAAAAAATGATACAAATGAGCTTATTTATGAAACAGAAACTGACTTACAGACATAGAAAACAAATTTATGGTTACCAAAAAGGAAAGGGGGGGAGGGATAAATTAGGAATTTGGGGTTAGCAGATATAGACTACTATGCGTAAAGCAGATAAACAACAAAGTCCTACTGTATAGTATAGGAACTATATTCAATATCTTATAATAAAACACAATGGAAAAGAATATGAAAAAGAATACACATATAGATATAACAATCACTTTGCTGTATACCAGCAACTAACGCAATGCTGTAAATCAACTATACTTCAAAAAAAAAAAAACGGGGGGTATCCCTTTCCATAATCCCAAATACACACACGTACTGTGCCCTTTAATGCTTCAAATAGGATACTTGCTTCTAAATGGAGAACTCTATGTGAACAATAGGCTTACTATTTAGGCACGAAGACTACTTCACTCTCAATTTTCAACTATAGCCAAATAATGATAGTAAATATCAAACTTAACAGTGGGAATACAAAAAAGGCAAAATTTCAATAATAAAATGATTTCTAAAATATATAACCATGAATGCTAACTATAAAAGCATGTCTCAGACAAGGAAAACAACTATTATATTAAAAAAAAATCATACTTTAGCAAGTCTTTCTTTGATCACTTCTTCTTGTTCATTCTTCAGCTGTTGACTGTCTGAATGATTCTGTATGCTGCATAGATTAGGAAGGGAGGATGGGAAAACACTGTCAAATTTATTCAAGTGTCAATTTCACATCTACTACACATACAACAATGCCAAGGTGTGTGGTATTTGAATGAAGGAATCTGACTGCTCCAATGAAACATCAGTTATCAAACAGGCTGACCCCCGGGCTGTAACTTTCTTCTAATCTTTCATTAAGAAGGTTCTGTATGGCTCCTCATATAAGGAACACAAGGCTATGAAGTATTTTAAATTGTGGTTTTATAAATGATCTGAAAATGTTCTGTGTTCCATGCTTAAACTAACTCTTGATAAAAGACAGTATACGATGTACAATGCTTTTCTTTAATATGCCTGGACATGGGGGTGGAGCATATGGAAACCAGGTGAGCAGACTAGGAGCTACCTACATCAGAATCACTCAGAAGGGGAAGGTAAATCCCTAGAAGAGGACGCTTGATAAAATGACCATCTCCTTTGCTCACTAAAACTTGAAAGGACCATCTAGGAGGAACTCCCTGGTGGTCCAGTAGTTAGGACTCTGTGCTTTCAGTGCTAAAGACTCAGGTTTAGTCCAATATCACACGACTTTCAAGCAACAGAGAGGACATAGCCCGGGTGTGGCTGCCCCTGACAAGATGCTGGGCCATTAACAGATACAACTAGAAAGCTGCCTCAGTCAAAACTAACACACACACACACTCACCTACCCAGACCTAAGAGAACACCCCTCTATAAAGTTCTTCCCAGAAGCTTTTTCTCCACTGGAAGCCATGAAGCAAAACCAAGGAAATTCTTTTTCTGCAGGCAGAACCTAAGCCTTATCTTGTTGACATATCTGCTCCCCGAGCTCCAACCCCTCTTTCAGATACAAGTAGACAGTTTGGTTCAAGTATTTATTTCACACATTTGAAATTAATTTCAACAGCTCTACAGCAATAAAAAGGTCATCAGGGTGGGCAAGATCATGATGACCTTCTCCATCTCTGGAAAACCCCCTCATTAGACCTGATGGAGAAGCAACTGATGAAGCGGCTCCTGGATCATTGAGAAACATCGCACATGCTGTGAAACCTTTTCCGACCTCATTCACTCAGCGGTACCCAGGCAGGCCAGGATTCAGCCCACAGAGCTCTTGAGGCTCTTTCTTACCTGCTGTCCTTCTGTCTTTTGATATCGTCCAGTTGACCTTGCAGGAGCCAGTTTTTCTCTCTTAACTGCTCAGCCTCCAGGCGTAGGTTTTCCATTTCACACAACTGCTCCTAAAAACACCAAATCAGGTCTTTTCAGAAAACACATGATAGGAGACATTGTTCTGCTCCCCAGGCCATATTAAGACAGGTATTGTGTTTTAAGTTCCCTCTATGCACTCAACACTGTTCTGCATATCACTGGATTAAAAAGGAGATGATGAGAAGCTCTTGGGGGCTGGGAATGTGATTGATTTTCATACCCCTACTGTCTTAAACATAGTCCTTTATCAATATCACATAAATCAGACTTCCCTGGTGGTCCACTGGTTAAGACTTGCATTGCAGGGGGCATGGGTTTGATCCCTGAACGAGGAACAAAGATCCCACATGCCATGGGGCACCTAAGCCTGCGAGCCACCCCAACTAAACATAAGGACTCTGGAGCCTGCATGACACAACAAAAGTGACACAACAAGAGATCGCGTGTGCTGCAAGGAAGATCTTGTGTGTGGCACCAAAAAAAAATAAATAAAAAAATCACATCAAAATTAAATTTGATTTTAATGATTTAATTAAATCATTAAAATTCCTTTATGAGAAAAGATGAACAAAAGTTATCTACTTTGGTAAATATTCTATTTGATTCTATTTAATAGATTCTAATTTTTTAAAAAAACTGACATGCCACAGCCTCAAAATACTTAATTGTATTCTAACTTGAAAATCATGAGCACAACCGTCCAGAAGAAATAAATACTTGTCTGTAAGGAGTGTTCTTTTTTATTTTATTTATCTGTTTTTGGCTGTGCTGGGTCTTCATTGCTAAGCAAGGGGTTTCTCTAGTTGCAGCAAACAGAAGCTACTCCCTAGTTGCAGTGCCTGGGCTTTTCATGGTGGAAGTTTCTCTTGTTGCAGAGCATGGGCTCGAGATCGCATGGACTCAGCAGTTGTGGTACATGGGCTTAGCTGCTCCGCAGCATGTGGGATCTTCCCAGACCAGGGATCCAACTTGTGTCCCCTGCATTGGCAGGGGGATTCTTAACCCCTGGACTACCTACCAGGTTAAATCCTGGAGCAACCATATTGATTTACTTCTGCTTATCTATTTTTTAATTTCTTTTAACCTGACCCAATTTCTTCTAAGTACCAAGATTGTATCAATCTGGGTAATAAAAATGATCCCCTCTATCCTATTCACATAGTAAGGTAATTTTGTTCTAAAACAAATACTCACTGCATAGCGATGAGCTCACAGACGATCTTCTATGGAGCATCACACCCTCCCTACCCGCCGCCCCCCACACCCACACTACACTTACCCAGGCACTCCTTCACACACCTTCCAGCCCTAACATCGCCCTAAACACACTCTCCCACACACACAAAAACCATACCCTCCACGAGTAAGGTGAAAAACCTTAGAAGGAACTTTAAAGAAATGGCAAACAAGAGAAAAGCACTTTTTCACTATCACAGACAAAAGCAAATCTCTCTAAAATATAAAGAACGCCTGTAGCTCATTAAGAAAAAGTTCAAAAACAGAAAAATGGGTGAAGTATATAGAGCTCATAGAAACAAAAAAACCAAAAAATGCTCAGTCTGACTCCTAATAATAAAAGCACAAATTAAAAAATACAAGATAATGTGTTCCAGCTATTAAACTGGCAAAGATCTAAAAGTCTCACAGCACTGTCATGGGAGTAGCTGGTGCAGCCTGTACGACACGACACCATCACAAGGAAAAAAAAAAGGGACAGGGAGACGGTGTTTAAACACCTGGCTATAAATGCATTGAAAAGCTCTCAGAAACTGACCACACCCAGAGCTTTCAGGGACAGCAAACCAGGTAGCTTGGAGGTGGGCTGAGAGGAAAACTTTTCTGCATCTTACACTTCAGTTTTGTTCCTTTTGAATTGTGGATCCTCAGTCATCATGAAAGATACTGCTTATTTTGCAACATTAAATTCATTGAAAAAAAATTACCCAGTTACCTTTATCCTGAGAATCTCAGCATTTTTGACTTCTCTCTCTTCATTGAGTTTTGTTATCAGGTGTTGCAAAGAAATCTTAGAGGCTTTCCAATCTTCTATCTCTTGTTCTTGCGTTTCCAGGAGTTTTGCCAAATGTGTTTGAAAATGTGGTGGTGTTTTAGGGCTCTAAAATAAAATCAAATTTCATCCAAATATCTGATGAAGTAGTTACAAAGATTTCATGGTAAATGTATATGTCACACATGAAGAAAATACACAGGCCACACATCGTTTGTTATCCTAATTCTTGTCCAAGTAAAACAAATAAAACACTGGTATCTTTTCATCAAAAACAAAAAAACAGAGAAGGTGTTTGTGACAATCTTTTTCTGTAAAGACAAAGCTAGTCTTAGCAATTTTCAGCTTTCATTGTTCACAAAATCGCTTATTCCTCCTGAAATGCACTCTTGTTTATGAAAAGTACCTGGGGATAATTCACAGCAGAATCCATCACATGTTCTAGTTGCCTCATTTTGAAGTTATATTCATTCTTCTTCTGTTCTACTTCCTCTTTCTTTTGGTTTAGCTGGGGAAAATTGAACAGGAGTTTACAGATTAGATAATAACATGGGGACATGATCCAATTAGAATAGACAATCTTCCCTGGGCATGTGGAAACGGACTTCTTATGTTATTTTTTTCATGACCTGTTTGATAATTTGAAATTTCTCTCACAAATTTATTTCCACTTTAAAATAAACTTTCTTTTTAAGCTTCACAAGTAATCACAGGGTCATCTGAGGAAAATTACAAAATTACACAATAGCCAAATGAGGATGGAAGTCAGCCATAACCTTCTGCCATAGTAGTCAGAACTTGCTGGCATGTGTCAAGGGTCAAGGGTGGGTAGGAGGACAGCCATACAAGCCTGAACACAAAGAAGCAACCTGTTAAGAGCCCAGCTACACACCCTGCTAGCCTGCTTTTCTGAATGAGGAGAATTACCGAAGGCGGGGACCTCATAGCTCAACCACAATGCAGCCCTGCTTCCCCCACCCCCATTCCCATCCTGAGTAATGCTCCCCCTGCCTCTCACCTCATGATGAAGTTCTTGGATGAGAGCATCCTTCTTGGTCAGCTCCTCCTGGGCCGACTGCAGAAGCCCTGAGTGCTTTTTCGAGGCCTCCGTGAGCATGTTCAGCTGCTCAGTGGCATGAGCCAGGTCCTCGCAGAGCATGTCCTTCTGTTAGGGGACAAGGCCCACGGAAGAAGACTCTCTTAATTGTGCCGCTCAAATGTCAATTTATAAATCATTACTACGCAGGATTTTTAAAGTGCTAGGAAAGTTTTAAGTGAAAACTTTTCTTTTAGCTTGTATGCTAATCCATTATAAGATAAACCAAGCAGTTAATATTTAAGTCATCAGGTCTAGAGATAAATATTACAGTAAATTCATTTAAGTAGCCAGACTGAAGTCTCACTGCTCTCTGCTCCTCTCTCCCCTCACCCCCATGGAATCAAAGCTGATCTCTCTCGCCTTGGGAGGACTCCAGGCATTGGTCTCTAGTTTACCTGTTGTCTCTCCAATAGATTCTATACATGGGAAGGTAAACAGTTATAAAGACAAGTACTCCTCAGCTAACTGTGTTAGAGTGTCACAGGCCATCAAAGTTTCAGGGGAGCAGCTTGATAGAAAATGGCAGAGAGAATTAGAAGTTCCAGCGGTTGCATGCACAATTCCTATGTCCACAGTGTATGTAATCTCTACCAAATTAGAGCAGAATCTGTTCCACCTAACTTTCCAAATATGCATGTATGAAAGTGAAAGTGGTACCTGCTCAGTTGTGTCCAACTCTTTGAGACCCCATGGACTGTAGTCTGCTGACTCCTCTGTCCATGGGATTCTCCCAGGCAAGACTACTGGAGTGGTTAACCATTCCCTTCTCCAGTGGATCTTCCCAACCCAGAGATCAAACCTGGGTCTCCCACATTGCAGGTGGATTCTTTACCGTCTGAGCCACCAGGGAAGCCCTGTGCATGTATGTGTGTGTGTGTATGTGTGTATAATAGTGTATATTATATATACATTAAACATACAATATTACATATACATCATAGTATGCACACATATACTTGATAGATCACAAGATCTCCCCATATACTTATTTTTATGACAGTAAGTTCCCTACATATGAACCTTCAAGTTCCGACCTTTCAAAGGGGTAAATGTATATTTGCATGTCATGGAAGTTAGTTCAGGTGTCTGGCACACATTGTCACCGGTGTGCATCCTCTGCAAGTGGTTGTGCTTTTGTACACTTCACTGTATACTACTGTATATAGTAGTAGCAGTACAGTATCTTTATTTCAAGGCCAGGGTGTCCAGAAGCAAGTGTAAAAGCAGGAGTGATGCTCATGTGCAACAATTACTGAAGCCCAAACACCCTAGAGCTCGGGCTCTGCAACAAGAGAAGCCGCTGCAATGAGAGGCCCAAGCATCTCAACTAGAGAGTAGCCACCATTCGCCACAACTACAGAAAGCCACATGCAGCGATAAAGACAGCATGGCCAAAAAATCTTTGTTGGACTTAAAAATGCACTCTCAAAACGGAACTCATTCATATGTAGGTGATTTACTGTGTATCATTTTCATTGAGTGGGCTCTATTTCATCTTATGGATGTACCATTTAACCCTCCACTAAATATTTTAATTGATCTGAATTTCTCACTAATATATGCATCTTATTCTAATATCTAGATTATTTTGTGCTGTGCTTAGTCACTCAGTCGTGTCCAACTCTTTTCAACCCCATGGACTGTAGCCCGCCAGGCTCCTCTGTCCATGGTGATTCTCCAGGCAAGAATACTGGAGAGGGGTGCTATGTCCCCCTCCAGATCTAGATTATTACTTTTAGGCTAAATTTCTAACTGTGCAAATTTGAAGCATATGCACAAAATTTAAGGCTACATGTTATTACCAGATCACCTCCCAAAAGGCTGAACTTAAACTTCACCAAAAGTTCAAGTAATCCTCTTTCTCTGCATATCTTCAAGTCTTAATATTCACCAGTTATAACATCAAAAAATAATTCTTATTTCAATTTGCATTTTGCTGACTTCAGAGTGGTTCCTGGGTCACTACAGTTCTCCTTCGGGAAACTACTCCGCCTAAGCTCTTGCATCTCTAGCCACTCACAACCAACTATTCCCCTTGATGGGGATCCTCCACAAACATTCACAACTGCCAGGCTTCCCTCCCTAGCAAAGTCCTGTACAAATACTATCTCCTTCTGGAAGCTCTTAGGAATGCTCCAGGCATAACTGCTTCCTTTTCTGGGCTCCCAAGTCTTTTATTACCTTGTAATACATCTACCTCTTAAGCTAGACTGCATGCTTCATGGTAAATAACTGTGTTTCAATCATTCTTCTATTCCCAAATGCAAAACAAGTACAGGTTGTATGGCAGGAGGGTTCAATAAATACTCGTTGAATTTGTTTCATGGGTAGCCAGAAAACTATTTGTAAAGCAAGTGCAAAGCAGTATACATAGTGAGTTCTCATCAAGGTATACAGGACTAGCCAAAAATATTTCTGGAAGGATACACAAGGATATTGCTTTATATATTTTGAAGTTTGAATCACATGACAGTACTGCTTAATTTTTTAAAAAATACATTTACATCAACAACAAAACAAAATCTGTTTTAGCTAAAACACAAGAAGCCACTCTGAGGTTAATCAGCCCTTTCTTTGCTCCCTGTTGTTGCCACTACATCCAAGTAAGTGTAATTTCCACTCTGCTTCCTTTTCAGAAGAGGCTTAGTTACAAGAACTTAGCATGGTGTTAGCACAAATGAAGATAAATCAACTAAACAAAATTTAACAAGTTCAGTGTTATCTACCAATTATGTAATACCTTAGGGAAAATGGTCCTAATTATGACTTACTCCTTTTAAAAAGTCTTATATTTATTCATGAATATACACATAAACATACTGACAACTAAAAAAAGCAAAAAGAGTCATGATGTGTTAACATCTACCTCTATGTCCTCAGAGAGTATTCTCAGTCTCAGGGCTTCTTTGAGATCCAGAATGTCCGCTTCCTGTCTGTTAATCAATGCTTTGCTCTCTTCTTTGTCAGCCAAAGCAGAGTTGTATTTGCCCTACAGAAAAGAAAATTATGATACAAGATCTGTCTGCCTTATTATCAGTTTATTTTTAGAGTAATAATACTCTAGTAACTGAAGAATGAGTCTGAGTTCTAAGATGTTGACCAGATTAACACAAATTAGTTTAATAACTACTTGTTGAATGAAGGAATGGAACAGTAAATGTATAAATTCCAAAAGAGAAGTGGAAAAGTCCTGCAGGTATCAGTGAAAATACATCTGGTTTTGTCATCTTTATCAGAAATCAGTATGGAGCACAAGCTCCCTTTGGAGCAGAGGAGTGAGGAACATTAACAAAAAAACTTTACCTTGACCCAAGGCATGGAGGAAGCATCACCATTTATATGCAGACAGATTAAGTATTTACTTTAGGAAATGATAAAGTCCAATAATAGAAAAACAAACTCATTTTTTAAATCACTGACATTTCTGAACATCACTAAAATATGCTATTTTTTTTTAAGCAATTAAGGAATACCACATACCCTTAACCATCAGAGACAACAGCCAATCTGTTTCTGATCTGGGGTGGATCAGCAATTCCCTACTGTGCAGAGAGGGCACTCTCTCAGGTCAGTGAGATCTGAGAAACACTACAAAGTGACTTTGCCTTCCTGAGAAGCACACAGCATGTCAGCATACTAAAGGCTCTGCAGGTTCTGCAGATACCCAAGCACGCTGAGCTTTCACCAATACATATTTCCAAACCTGGGTGAACATAGAACCTTGCTTTTGTGTGAAGCATTTGTGTCTTGTGCTCAATTTTAATATCTTGTTGGCGAAAGAACTTACATTGATGTCCTCCAGTTCTTGCCTCAGGGTGTCTATTGTTTCTGTTTTCTCAGAGACTGAGGTTCTTAGCTCCTGGATCTGGCTCATGAGGTCAGTTACAACTTCCTGACAAGGACAGAAAGGTATCTTCATACCGAGTGACAGCAAAGAGACCATTCTTTAATGATAAATAGTTTACCTTTCCAAAGGACAACAGAAGTCAATTTTATTTTAGCAGAATATCATGTGTCACATTACATTATTAATATCATCACATTATATTATCAATTTATATTTTAATGATTTTCTAATATTTTCATCATTTGCATTGGTTTTATGAATGAATAAGAGCTGAACATAAAAGGAATGTATATCTAATTATATGTTCAGGCATACATATTCCAGTTAAAGCCAACACCAGGGATTTGAGTATTCACATCAGGGGACTGACAATCAATGAGAAAAAGTTGCATTAACAGCATCTTAGTTAAAGGGGGTAGGGATGTGTTTTAGAAACACTGCAGTTGTGACATTTCAAGTTATGAGGAAGTTAACTTAAAAGACCTCATTCTCCAGGAACTTTGGAAGATGAGCACAGCCTAAATGCATACAGAAATGCTGCCTACCTATCACCTTGGGAGCAGGAAACCAGCATGTGAAGGCAGCATTTATAAGGAATACACAGGGGGCTATAACCTCAACCTCAACCTACCTTGTCAGCGTCTCTAGACTTCTCCAGAGAACTGATTACTTTTTCATTAGCACACAAACTCTCCTTTAGTTTCTGTACTTTTGCCATCTATGGGGGGAATTAATATTTTTAGAAAGAGAATTAAATCACAAAGTTAACCGTGCATATATATCCAAAAAAAAAAAAAAAGGAGTTGAAATCTGCTTTTCGTATTAAACAGTGTACACTAAGGTATAATATTTGAAAATAAAAAGTCGAGCCAAAAGACAATGATTTTGTGGTCTCCATCAGGAAGCCACCAACAAATTAATATTACAGCCATCTGGGGGTTAGAAAAACAAGAGCTGAAAATAATATAACCAACCCCATCTTTTTATTACCAATATTCAATATCTGAAACCTGGA